>NC_140353.1:23153246-24546093 GCF_963514085.1 Chelon labrosus
TTCCCACACCTATCCGACACTGGAGGATAGGGGGTCTGTGTTGTACCAGAACCGATAATCCGACATCCCACCTGAGAGGAATGATGCTGTACTTTCAAATTTTTCACTCAGTTCAGTTCAATTTTATTTATATATCGTCAACAAAAAATTTGTTTCTCTCAAGATGCTTTACAGAATCCGGCCTGAAACCCCCAGAGCAAAGTGCTAAGGGGATGGCAAACAAGAGTTTAAACTAGCAGTTAAAATATTAATCTTAGAAACATTTAGAGGGCATACAGAGTGCACATAAAGTTACTGTTATAGGGATAAACAACAGCACAGGGGCCACATAATACTGTCAGTGACAACTTATTATTATACCAACTAATAGGCAGTTTTGAATTCTGTGTTAAGTTGACCCATTGCTGCAAACGAATTAATTGTTTTGGATCAATAAAGAATCGGTAAGCGTGTTCACTCACCATTGTTGAAAGTGAAGCAGGAAGTAGAAACACAAATTAGCCTGACTGGCAAAAAAAGACACAGCACCGACTAGCATTTGGGTGGCGTTGTTACAGAGCGAGCCAGACTGATGAGCGCACAAGTAAATGACTCTTTAATGTATGAATATAAGAGGTACAAGTCATCATCATCATAAGCAGGATGGAGAATTCTGTAGGAACAGATAACTGTAATCAGCATTGGGCAGGTTGGTGGGTAGGACAACAGAAGAGTAGTATGCAGCTCTGCATACTGCTACCATACGCTTTTCACGTACAGCTCTGTGTACTATTAATTTGCAACATGGCCAAACAACATAATTCTAAGAGACTATGAAACTTAGCTGTGTGGGAAACATTAGTGAATGCTACCAAATAATATTCATGCAGCACCAAAGAAACCACCATGAATGTTGTTGAACCTGGAGAACCAAAGCAGAATATTAAAAAAAAAAAAAAAAAAAAAAAAAATGCTAAGTGCAAAGGGCTAAGTTTTTAAGTAGAAAACAAACAGGTATTTCTTCAAAGTTGGAGAAAACGGCACAAATCAAGTTATTTGCCACCCAGAGTGTACAGCATCCCATTACCTTCCAAATATAAGGGAGATTTACTGTGGCCATAAGTTTTTCTTCTGCCACCTCTCATTCTGACATTTTTATGGATGACCCCTCGCAGGACTCATTCAAGCTCATCAATCAAACGAAGGCTCCAAATAGAACAGCTTACGGATGCCATTAAAACCATTATGGGCTGATAACAATCTCCTCACTTCATCCTCAGTTCAGTCATAAAGACGTTATATTCATTCTCACTTCATTACCACTCAATATTTCAGTAATATGGCTATGGCTACCTTTTGGGTGATTATAATTGTGTATTGAATTTTTCTTTTCTGTGTATCGCCACTTCTATAAAACATGAATGTTCACATATTATATGTTTTAGGATTATAGAGCTTCTCTTTTTTCTAAAATATTCTGCCTTTTGGCAGCTTTCGACTTACGTGTGTGTCTGCCTACCTGAAGCAGGGCAGTGTTCTAATTATAACCCTGCAGGTAAACTTCCACATGGATGAACTGGCATGTTTCCTCTTGCTCAAAGAGGAAGCTGTTTTCCCTCCCAGCAGGCTGTAGATGGGGAGAGAAGCAGGGATGCTCTTTCGCATTAGGGGAGCCATGTTGGAGATAAGATGCAGTTTGACTTTGCCAGCCCAAAAGATTGATGGGAGAAAACAGAAAATCCTTAATGTGAAAGGAAATAATGTTGTGATTATGTGTATTATTTTTTTTCTGCTATACAATAGGTTGATGTTGTCTAGTGGGTGTGAATCCTTCATACCTTCTGACAATATCAGCACTGTATTATTTATTGCTTCGGCTCTAATAGCATGAAAAGCAGACAGGGACAGACTGCCTACTGGGATCAGACTATACCTGTGGCTTTCTCCCTCAACACTTTGCATGCTATTCTGTGAGAGCTGGGGTCACGTGACTAGTCATGGTGACAGTTTGGTAATTTGTGTCCCCTCATCTGAATCTTAAGAAAGAACATCTCATTTTAGCAAGTAGGTTTGCGTCAAATAACCATGTCCAGAAACTCATTTACCAAGAAACTTATTTCAGGTAACATTTGTATGCATATATTAGCCAGCTCAAAGTTCAAAACTTTGAGTTCAAACACAAATCAAAATTTATGGAAGCTTTTCGCTGCCACTGTTACCAGAAATTCTGAATTCACACAAACATAACATTTACAGGATATTTTATATGTTCGTGGGCCTTCTTTTCTGCCCACATTGGGCTAAAGGGCAGATTGTCCTCTGGACAGGTCACACACGCTAACACACAGAGACACTCACACCTGCAGCTAACTCGTAATCATCAGTGAACCTTACATGCATGTCTTGGGATTGTGTTCCATAACCCAGAGAAATCTGATGTAGGCATGTAGAGAAAAAGGCTCAGGTGCAGAAAGGCCCCAGTCAGTTGGTAGGTTCAGACCCAGGTGCTTGCTGTAAGGCGGCACTCAGCACATAACCTGAAATGTCTAAAAAACCTTTAGCTGATGGTCATCATGAACATCTGGTGGTGCTGAGTACCTCAATGTTCCACCTGACAGAGAAGAGTAAACTTTAATTTATTTTCTATATTTCTATGTATACAATGCTTTTATACACAGTATAGTTACTTACTGATGCCATTTCATTTATTAGGTTATTAAGTCACAGAGTCAAGAAGTATTTGAGATGATGTACTGAGCGCAACACATCGAGCATTCTTGTTTTATGTATGAATCTCATCTCCAGCATTTAGATTCACTTTTTTCTAGATTATATTTTAAACTTTCAAGACAAAAACCCTCTTTTCTCTCTTCATATTTTCCCATTTTTTCCCCATCTATTTTTTTTTTTTTAAATTATTTATTTATTTTGTATCCTATACTCCAGTTCCAGGCATACTAATGTCATACCATTAGGCAAGGGGGCTGATGATCCACAGTTCTGAGTGACCGTATCTGTCCTGTATTGTTGCACCATCTCATTTTGCATTTTTAATGCCCAGTCTGGTTCTGTCAACCTGCACAACTATAAGGCCACAGCTTACTAAGTGTGTTTTCCCTTCATTATGTATTCATTATTCATTATAAGAGCAGGTGCAAAATGCTGTGGGAGAGTTCAAGGGCAAAATTGGTAGAAAAACATTTAGTGTATATAGCACATAGAGTAGGTCTATACTGTGTATTTAAATTTGGTAGGTGTGTTACTGAATGTCCATCCACCTTTTTGGATGCTTAACTGCACAATTCACACTGCGTCTCAGGGCAGAAATCAAACAAAGCTTTCCCAGGAACTTCAAAAATCCTCTGCAGAGACAGGTGAGGTGAGGTATAACTGTCCTGACAGCACTCCATCGACAACTAGTCCTTTATGATACAGTTGCTGGAAGCTTGGAATTTGCCAAATGATATGACACTTTTGCTCCGGTCCTTTCTGTGCTCTGGCAAACACCAGATACTACTCAACTCCTGGCTAATAACATGAAGCATAGTGTTGACGGCATCATGCTTTGGGGCCAGGACATTTCCTCCCTGAATTCTGACAAATGAGTGCAGTCACTACAGAGACGTCCAAAGCCCAGGCACAAAACCTACAGAACCTCTGGAAATAGTAGTTTACAGAGGTAAGAAGAAGGTAGGAGCGTGTGAGCTTGTCTCAGCTGTCTAAATGGATCTTGCAGAGATATTGATCAATTCATTTTCATATCTTATTTCCAAAGGCTTCAGAACAACACACCAAAGCAAACAGGACACTCGCCTCATTGCATGTAGAATTGGGAGTGATCTGTATTGTGTGGGATGAAGTCGCCTTTGAGGAACAGATGCCTGTGGTATCTGTTTTAAGCAGATGAAAGCAGTGGCCATTTTATTTCTACAAAACACCCCCAACACATGAAACACATGAAGACTGCACTCACACGGATGCCTGTGTTGTTTGGTGGCTGGTAGATTGCGCTGTGTTCTGGCTGGGCCCAGAGTCTAGTATTTTTTGCTTAAGAGACAGCGAGTTAATTGAAGGTGATCTCACAGATAGCAGCTCCTGACTGGACCATTTTTCTGTGTTATCCCTCGGCTCTCTTGTGGCCTTTCCTCCGTGCCTTTTAGCGCTTTCCCTTTTTTCTCATGCATTTTCTCCTTCCCTTCTACCAAGGTCATAAATACAGTCAGACTCTCTGTAGCTACCCTGCCATCTTTGGTTCTTTCTGTCTGATCACAAGCATAGTCCCCGTGTCGCAAGCCGTCCATTTGACAGGAAATGGCAATTTCACCGGCAAGATTAGGCCTTTGATGTTGTGATATGATAGCTCTCTGTGGTTTCCACCGTATTCCTCTCTGTCACATGCAGAATATTTCTTTTCACATTTCACATTTCAAAAGTCTCTAATTTCCAAATTATACAACGATTTCTGCTTATTTTCCATCTTCAGTTATTATTAGTGCACTTATTTAACATCAAGTACATGATTTTTTTTTTTTTTTTAATGTATAGCACTGTGACATAATATACCAGTTCCAATTAGATGGTATTAGTTGGTAGTAATGAATTTTACCCTAGGGCAAATTATGTCTATTTATGTAGTAGATACTGCATCTACTACTAGTAGGAGTAGATGTAGTATCCTAGTAATTGAGTCTTGAAACAAAGTAAGTTAAAAACAGCCATTTTGATTATGCAAATGGAAATGTGTGGACCATTTTGTGAACCAAAGTCGAAAGTAATGACCACATCGAATGGGGCACAGCAGGAAAGGAGTATCAAAGATAACTGTGCCAACTTTTCTACAAAGCCCTGACATACCTACATACCACCAATGACACCACTTACAGTATAAGAAATGCAAACTTTTGAATAGTGTACCCATCAGTAAAATGTCCAACAACTTTCCACAGAGACAGATATCGGCAACATCTCTGCAACTGTATTCACCTCAAGAAGACTGCAGAGACCGAGACAGGAAGACAAACAGAGACAGTCAGTTTGTCACTTTTGAGTTATGAGGTCAAATACCTCAATAACACAACAGCACATTAATATCATTAGACACCTTTATCAGTGCTGCAAGATTTAATCAAATCAGCATCAGTGAATGGCTTTTTCGCTTTATTACAATTCCACGAACATGCAATGATACAGCTGTTGGGTTCTCTGGTTGTGATCGGATGTTGGCATTAAAACTGACAGCATGCATGGTGTTCAAGTGCCGCTTTAGTGCTGTTTTGCAGATACGGTCTGCTGTGGTCTGTAGGCATATCAAGCATGTTGGCTTAGCACTGGTGTGGTCCAGGTGAAATAAAATAAAACTGATCAGTCCATCATGATTTAACCTGACTGTTTTCCTGGTCAACACTGCGTTTGTTTGTGCATGGTGTGGTTCAAGGTTGACATATGAAATTTGTGACTCAGCTCCAGCAGCATCCAATAAAAACATTATTCATAATAATACAACTTAACACTGCAGGTTGCAGCATGTTAAAAAGAACAGAGGAGCGCCATGGCAGTAGTAGCACAACAGAGAAGAGAAGGAGGCTTTGAGCTCAGTCAAAGCAGAAGGGAGTTTAAGAGTCTCACAGCCTCTGGGAAGAAGCTGTAAACCTTGATGTTCTGGCTTTTATACCGCAGCCTTCTGCCTGAGAGGAGGAGGACAAACAGTTCACATGCAGGGTGGGTGGGGTCCTTCATAATGCAGGACACCTTGTTCCTGTATGTGGTGACATTAATGTGCTCAACAGAAGCCTGGAAGACTACTGTTTGTAATCTTTTGGGCGAGTTTTAAAATCCTCTGCTTCCTGTCAGTCACAGAGCAGTTCCTATACCACTGTGGTGGTGGTATTTGTTTCTTCTGATGTGACTTAGCAACAGAATAGTTGAGGACCATATGCAGCAGTGGTACGCTGTATATTAAGATGCCTATGTGCTTTCTACGGGGTAAAGGTCAAAGATTAAGTGCGTAGTGTGTGTCAGGGTCAAAAAGCAAAGCAAAGCAGTGCTTCTTTTGTTAAAAATGTTGTGCATTATTATTTCACATTACACTGCCTGGCCAAAAACAAGTTGTCACCTGGGTTTAACTAACCAAATAGATACGAGCCTCCTATTGGATAATTACTGCATGGGCGATTATGTTTCAGCTGGCAACAAGTTATTTAACCCCAATTGATGCAATGAGTAGCTTCTCATTTCTTAAACAACCATGTTGAAAGACACATCCTGTGGTCGTGGAAAAGATGTTAGTCTGTTTGAGAAGGGTCAAATCATTGTCATGCATCAAGCAGAGAAAACAAAAACTACAAAAACTGGGAATTGTCCAACATATTATTAAAAACTAGTGGGGATAGGGGGGAACCATTGTCTTCCAGGAAGAAATGTGGTCTGAAAAAAATCCTGATTGATGGTGATCGGCGAGCACTTAAACGTTTGGTGAAATCAAATGGAAAAAAAACAACAGTGGAACCCAGGGCTACGTTTAATAGTGAAAGTAAGAACATTTCCACATGTACAATATGAAGGGAACTCAAGGGATTGGGACTGAACAGCTGTGTAGCCTTAAGAAAACCACTAATCAGTGAAGCTAACTGGAAAAAAAGGCTTCAATTTGCAAGGGAGCATAAAGATTGGACTCTAGAGCAATGGAAGAAGGTCATGTGGACTGATGAGTCCAGATTTACCCTGTTCTAGAGTGATGGGTGCATCAGGGTAAGAAGAGAGGCAGATGAAGTGATGCACCCATCATGCCTAGTGTCTACTGTACAAGCCTGTGGGGGCAGTGCTATGATCCGGGGTTGCTGCAGTTGGTCAGGTCTAGGTTCAGCAACATTATGTGTCCAAAGAATGAGGTCAGCTGACTACCTGAATATACTGAATGACCAGGTTATTCCATCAATGGATTTTTTCTTCCCTAATGTACATGGGCATATTCCAAGATGACAATGCCAGGATTCATCTTGCTCAAATTGTGAAAGAGCGGTTCAGGGAGCATGAGACATCATTTTCACACATGGATTGGCCACCACAGAGTCCAGACCTTAACCCCATTGAGAATCTTTGGGATGTGCTGGAGAAGGCTTTGTGCAGTGGTCAGACTCTCCCATCATCAATACAAGATCTTGGTGAAAAATGAATGCAACAGTGGATGGAAATAAAACTTGTGACATTGCAGAAGCTTATCAAAATGATGCCACAGCGAATGTTTGCTGTA
Source organism: Chelon labrosus (assembly GCF_963514085.1). NCBI lineage: Eukaryota > Metazoa > Chordata > Actinopteri > Mugiliformes > Mugilidae > Chelon > Chelon labrosus. The sequence goes on from NC_140353.1 coordinate 23,160,475, forward strand.
ATCAAAGCTAAAGGCGGTCCAACAAAATATTAGAGTGTGTGACCTTTTCTTATGGCCAGGCAGTGTATTTTGACAATACACGGGCCACACACTGACCTGCTGGCCACTAACTGGGGTTTATTTAACTTAATGTACATCTATTTAAACCTGATTAGTGGACTTAAAAGCAAAAATGCCTTTAACCTGGTATAACCTATTGATTGAAATGACCTTAAAGATAATTCATTACATTTGATTGAAGAAACTTGGACGACCCAAACTTTCTTGCAGCTAACAATTGTCCTGTGATCATTGCATTTATTGGCTGAACTTAATCCATATAAACAGAATTGATTGGAATGTACCTATATTTTATTCCTGAGGTGAACATGTCATGCTGTCTATGCTGTCTGGAGGCTGAAAATATAATGCTCTTACATGTTTTTTATTTTTTATTTTTTTATTTTCACCACAGCAAGGGAAGAGAATGTGGCCACTTTCCGAGGCTCGGAGTACTTCTGCTACGATCTCTCCCAAAACCCCATCCAGAGCAGCAGTGACGAGATTACTCTCTCCTTCAAGACGTGGCAGCGCAACGGCCTTATCCTTCACACGGGAAAGTCAGCTGACTATGTGAACCTGGCCCTGAAGGATGGAGCAGTCTCCCTTGTTATCAACCTGGGCTCGGGAGCCTTTGAAGCCATCGTGGAGCCAGTCACTGGGAAGTTCAATGACAACTCTTGGCATGATGTCAAAGTGACCCGTAACCTCCGGCAGGTAAGGCACAGATATGGGATGTATTATACCAGTGAATAATTGTTAGCTACAGCAGGTGGCCACATCTGAATGAATGGTGCTGATGATTATTTACAGCAGTGGAATCTGAGCATGCTGTTTAGCAGCACCAGTGGCATTTTCTGGCTGATGACTTGTTACTTGTCAGTTAGCTTGCCACAGAGCAACCGACCTCTGTTGCTAACCAGACAGTTTTGTCTCACGACTGACTGCAGCCTCTCAAGGGAGGAGTTTGTAGACATAACAGAGCAAGGTAACACTTAATTTCCTCAAAGGTTAGTACTGTAAAGATGGTGTGTCAGTAGCACTGCTGTATTTGTTCCAATTAAGTAAGCTAAAGGTTGGTTTTGTGCTCATGACTACTGGTTTACTGGTGTCAGTCTTTATGCTGCTGAGAGTTTAAATCAAAGACTATAGACAATATGGACAACGGGTCCCCACTTCCTCCCACTGACCAAACTGATGCTAGTATTGGAGGGATATGCCATCTTTTGAGTTTAATGCCAGAGTCTGTGCAGTACTGTCTCAAAGTGGAACCGCTTTATCGATGACATGCCCACACTTCCTCTAGACTCACTGGCGTTTGCATGTGATCAATACTGCGCTCTGTTCTAGCTCCACCGGTTATGAAGAAGTGACGTTTACTTTAGTGTTTTAGTTTGGCCCAAGTCCCATCCACTAACATGGAGGGGGTGGAGCTTATGACCTATACTTCAGCCAGACACCAGGGGGAGCTCCACTTGTTTTGGCTTGACTTTTGAGGAGCTGTTATGGTGTCCATTTTTCTTACAGTCTGTAGTATAAATGCTCATGTGACAGGGCACATACTACATCACAGATCCACCTGCAAATGAACATGTTTGAAGTTTACTTTATTTGGTCTTTAGGTGGGCTAGTAAACTCGTTATGAGTTAGTAAAAAAATTGTTCCTTTTTGAGTCAAATTAAATATTAAATATTAAAATTAAATATAAGTGAAAGAGTCCCAATTTACAAGCCTGTCTGTTGTCTTAGCTCTCTCTCCATCAATCATGAAGTTTTTGCACATTTCATGATTTCATTTGTCTTCCTCTCTTCTTATCTGTCTGTGGAAAGATGTTTTATGGGGTGATCAGGCAGAGGGACCTCCGGTCATCCTAAACCTCCAGATAACCCAGAACTGATCTTCATGTCACACAGTTTCCCATCAACCTTGCCTGTTCAATAGAAACTACATTTTATAAAAAGGTTTTGAATGTGCAAATAATTAACCTGTTTTAAATTCAATGAGATGAGATGTCCGCAACATTACTACAAGGCGACTCTCATGAACAATTGGGCATGGGATGCAGGCTCAGGACTGATCACCCTATAGCCAGCCGCCTCTGATGAGGGTGTATAGTGTGAAAGGCTGAAACCAGAGGAGCACTACTGATGATGCATCCCAAAATTCAACCAAACTCCCGAGCTTCACCAATAACTCTTGTACGTGTTTGCACAAAAAAAAACATCTAATCCTGTGTTTTGGAATCAATATAGAAAGGCACACAGTAAGTAGCATCAAACAGGCTGTTGGATTTCAGGGAATCGGAAGAACTGCAGCATTAAAAGGTGTCTTACTGCTAGCAAATACCACGAAAAGACCAAAAGTAGTGAGTTTATGGGGAAATATAAAAACCTAAAATTGTGTTGTATTGTTAAATTGTAAAGAAATTAATTAAAGTCCAAGTGCTTTTTGTGCCAAAATATTCAATAAAAATAATGGAAATAACTGTATTTAGTAGCCTACAAAAACAGTAGAGGTAGGGATATTTGATATCTGATGACTGCATCAGAGATGAAATCCAACAATGACACAAAAGTAGAGATTAAGTTTTATTCTACACTATTCAAACTATAGTTTTTTTTTCTGTCCAAGAGTAAGTTAGCATACTGATAAAGATTAATGGTGGCATTTCCCTAGTAATGAAGTTACTTCATCAAGTCTTAAAAACCTACTGGCAAATTAGCCAGTTAGCGAAACTTCACTCTTCTAATAGGAGACCACTATGACTGTTGTGGATGTGCTATATGGACTAAAAACGTGATGCACAACAACATTAATTTTGTGTTCCCCGGTACCAGCCAAAAAGTGTTCTTTAAGTGCTTTTATGATAGACAGTACTCAAGCAAGATGAGCATCAATAAACATCTTTACCTCTGGGATGCTTTGGTGCAGTAAGCCAAGGTCTGCCCTGATTTCTCTTTCACTCATTTCAACTTTGCCTCCATTTCCTCAAGTAAACTAGTACCATTGTCTACTACAACGGTTCTTGTAGCTAACCATTTCTTTTAACCAACATGTGTGCTGTCTCCCACATTGATCATTTTGTTTCTATTTGATTTGCTTTATAGTTTGAACTAACCCACTGTTCACTCATGTAACTTCATGTCTTACCTACCTCAGCTTTCTGCAAAACAAACAGACTTGGGATACGCTATGGTAAACACACTCCATTGTATGGTAGATATCATTCTTATTATCATTTTCTAGTTTGCTGTGTACTCCCCTTCCTCTTTTTCTCCTGTATATTAAGATGCCATTCCTCCAAAAAACAAGGATATGCATTCAGTTTGTTTAACTCTGAGTGTCCTACTGTCCTTCAACGGGTTCATCTATCCTTTGTCGCCTCCTTCTCTTTTGTAGTCACCTTTATCACTTTCTTGACTAGGGTTTTACAGAGTCTGGTTCACCTCAGGTTTTCTTCTTCTCTAATATTGTGGCCACTTCCAGAAGTGCACTACAACCAAAAAAGAAAAATAAATCCACACCTGAACACAATCATGTGCTGTAAACTGCGTGCATGGCTCTAACGTGGACTGATTCCTCCTTACAGTCTCTCATCTTCATACATTCTACTCAGTGTGAAAATATGAAGCAACCCATACTGCAGGGAGAAAACTGGACAACTACCAATTCCGCTGACACCCCAAACATTTTGTCTGCTGACTGGACACACTTGGAAAAATACAACAGAACAGCTTTAGGAATAGATATTGACCTTTGGAAACAAAAGCACCTGAATACATAAACTACAGCACATGATATTTACTCCCAAAACGACATATGATTGTTTGTAGAAACAACTTGTGTGACCACTTACTAATATGGGCAGATGAGGTACGCAGAGAGAGAAAGTCCGCTTTCAGAGGGAAGGGAATATTTAGCCACCTTTAGCTGAGGCCAATTTGTCTTTATCTGATGACACAAAAGTATTTCATCTACCATTTGAGAAAGATAAACTAAAGTCTATGAAGCATAGATAAGCGTAACATTAAGTGCCTAAATAATTTCCTCATGTTCTGGCAACAGTATGTTATCACTATATTACATTTTCCCAGACTGATGTCTTGCAGTGTGGGTGTGCACACATACTCTGTGTGTCCTGCATGTTTGCATTTGTTTTTGTGTGTGACCCATGTGTAAGTCTTCTTACTCCTTTCCACTGGTTTGTGACTGTTTCGTACTGATCCTGCATGTCACAGTATCCTTTTCAGCTTCTTTCTTCTTTCACTTATTTAAACATTAAAAAAGAGTAAATGTTTTATTATTATTATTATTTTTTTTACATTACAAGTACAACATGAAGATGACTGCTAATGCATGTTGTCAGTGTTTAGTGTTAATTCACCCAGTTAACACCTTTGTTTTGACATTGTACTAATCATTCATACCTATCTATAATTTCAACTCCCACACTTGGCATTACTAACTCAAAAATAAAGAAAATTATAAGCTGGGAAATTTTCTTTATACCCATCCTGTCTGACCCATAACTGAAATAAAGATATCACAGGGTCACAAATGTATAATTCACACAGAGAGCTCTAAAACAACACTGTAGTCCATCTACTAGCCTTAAAATCCAAGAAAAAAAAATTATTTGCACTCTCACTAATTGCACCTCATTTTCAGGTGACAATATCTGTGGATGGGATTCTGACCACTACGGGTTACACCCAGGAAGACTACACCATGCTGGGCTCTGATGACTTCTTCTATGTAGGTGGAAGCCCTAGCACAGCTGACCTGCCTGGATCTCCTGTCAGCAACAACTTCATGGGCTGTCTTAAAGAGGTGAAGTACCGTATTCACTCTTTACAGTTTGTTGTATGATGCTGTCATGATCGCTTGCTCCACTGCCGACACACCGTATATATTACATTTATGATCAGTCTTCTATTAAATATGATCTTTTTTTCTGGCTGGATTTCAATCATTTTTACATTTACCTTTAGAGATGTGTTATATTACATTAAATGAGCCAACACAATGCTTTATAGAATAAGGCCAAATTACAAAAGAGGTTATTGTTTGAGAAGATAGGTTACAGGCCGTCCACATAAAGTTGCTGTGATGGAAACTGGGAGGGAAGTAGCCCAGTCCCTTTGTGTTTGACAGGGAACAATACTATCATCACAGTGGAGTTGTGTTTTTGTCCACTAGACAAAAGTTGGCTTAGCGAGTCTCATCACTGGCCTTCTCTGAAAAAAAAAAAAAATAAAAAAGACCGTTTAGCCTTTGTTTGTTCCATGTTCTCCACCAGCTGGTATCTAACTGTCCTGTCAGGTAGTAGTTATTGACTCTGCAGTGTGTGAAATGGGACCAGTGAGATCAGTGGTAATCAGCTATACAATGAGTCTCCATGTCATTAACCAAAAACAAGACAGAATTTGCTAAAAATACTTTTTATATTGTTATTATGGTCTTTTTCTTGTGGCTAGACTGAGTAAAAAACGTGTGAGTGCTACACACACCTTGGTGCCCCACTGAACTGGTGTCCTAATGTTTAACAGATTAATAGAGTGTATCTACAGTTGTAGGAACATGAATTAAGACACAAGTAGACAAACAAACAAGTCATGTACACAAGCTATCGAAGTGTCTTTTTTCAACATGCCCATTATTCATGCTGGTAAATAAAAATCATTTGAATTTGATACCTGGACCAACCTCCTTCAGTAGCTGTAGGCCGAACCTTAAACAAGTTCTCTGACAAGGTTTCTGGATCTGCTGCCTCATTCTGGTAGCAAGCAGGTGAGTTCAAGAAATAAACAGATGTGTACTATTTCTTTCCTTAAATAAAACTGTTAGTAATTTCTCAATTTAAAGGTTGGGTATTGGTCAGAAATACAACATTAATGGTATTTATTATCAAGAGGTTCACAAGATTCTGTAAGTGATTTTACATGTTGAAGAAATATTATTTGACATACAAACCATGCATATAATCTAAAACACCTTCAAGAAAATGGAGTTCTAACAGATGTCAGACATGTTTTCTGATCAGCTGCTCTGGAAGGGAACTTCAACTGTTCAACTTCAAAAAAAAAAAAAAAGCCACAAGACTCCAATGCATCAGATATAAGTAAATCCATAAATCCTTATGTCTCCATGGCATTTTGAGCTTCAATAGCCTGCACATCACTTCCACATCTGACTTGGTACTGGGATTTCTTGACCAAATTTTGCTTTTACAGTTTTTCCACTTCCAAGTGGTCCATTTCTTCAGTTCTGAATTGAAGGAATCATTGTGTTTGATTATTTTTTTTTTATCAAACAATTTAATCCTAGTGGGTTTAGTGAGTTGACTGACGACACTTTCTCTAGTCTGGTCAGAAGCTTTATCTTCATGTTATTTATTTTTTTTCACATCAGTATTTAACTAATTTCAGACAGTTTATTAGTTCTGTTTTTGGATGAATGAATACAATACAATAATGCACAATTAGAATTTTACAGACAATCTTAATCTCTCAGTGGCAGACAGCTGACAGTAGTTAGTCCAGACAGTTATGCATTCGCCATCAGATTAAATGTGTTCCCCTCTGTCACAGCAGAAATGCTGTCAGCACGTATGAGCACAACACATTAATCAGCTGCCAGATTGATTATGTATGGGAACCTACTGATTCAGATGATGTAACCTCACAGCATTTTGAATTATGAACAAACGTTTAAAAGGTATCAGGGAACAGAAATATGAATTAATTCACAAAAGTAAACTCACAGTCAAATTGCTCAAAAGTTTTTACATTTTAATGTGATACTTCATCCCGCTTTATGTTTTAAAATAGTCTTAGAGTCCCTTTATAAATCCTGCAATAGTCTAATTTGGAACAATTTTATCCTAATTTAGATTTTTTTTGCACAATCTTGTAACTGCAAGGTCTGGACTACCAGACTAGGTCACCAGTTCTGAAACACAGAACTGGTGACCTAGTCTGGTAGTCTGGTAACATGCCATTTGGAAATTATTAAGGAGCGTGTTTTAACTGATAAAGAGGAAATATCTCTGCACGCAACTGGTCCTACAACCAATTAGAGCCATTTCATTAGAAACAAATTCAGCTGGAAATATTTTTTTACTTTCATGCCATTAAATCTGAGTGGAGACTCTGCAAAAAAAAACAAAAAAACTTTTAAAACTTTTAAGTTACTTTTAAAAAAGGTTGCATTCCCTGTGCCAGTTCTAAGAGTTGCCCCACTATGTTAAGCCATACACACAAACACACACTCACAGACCTATACACAAACAAATATATCAATTTGATGATGTCATACCTTAGCACTTAGCTGGGGCCAGTCAAGTGCAGTGTCACAGCAGGGGCTTGGCTTTCTCTGTCACTGTTTGACGGCCACACACACATACACTCACACACGCATGCACAACCAATCATTTGGCTGCAGGAACAAGGAGGAAGTGGCGCAGTAGTCATTTAATCCCCCTCTGGCCTACTTCCTGCTCTGTGCCATGCTGAGCCTGTTTGCCATTCCCTGTACCACCCACCCCTGACACATGGACATACACACATGCATGTATAACCAGAAACATGCACTCCAAAGCATGTTCATTAGGTTTGGGTCTTTTATTTCCCCATCATGAAAAACTCAACCTATCAATTTTGCTTCAGCGTTTTGGTGTGAAAATGCAAATTAAGTAATTTTTCAGTCTAAATATTAAACATTAAAACATTTAAAAAAAAAATTAAAAAAAAATTATTGGATGCAGTCAACATGATTGGGCTTAATCTGCCTTCTAATGGGGATGTAGTGGTTGCTACTGCCCAGAGATGTTTTGATGAGTTTGAATGACCTCCCTTGCTTTTAAAGCAAAGCCAGTCCCAGTATTTACATCTGTCCTTGAAATATTAACAGAACATTTAATCTTTACTTTACTTGATACACTGATCAGGCATAACATTATGACCACCTTCCTAATATTGTGTAGGTCTCCCTTGTGCCTCCAAAACAGTTGTGACTCATCAGAGAATGGACATGGGCCTTGTTAGTGGGGGCCTTTGGGTCCTATGGGTAGAGGGGAGGGGCCTCTGTGGATCATTCCACAGATATTTGATCAGTTTGGGATCTAGTGAATTTGGAGGCCAGGTCAACACGTTGTGCTTTTCTTTATGTGCTTTGAGTTGTTCCTAAACCATTTTTGTGTGTCCCCTGCTGGGGATGGCTGCTGCCATCAAGGAGTGTCATTGCTATGGGGTGGGGGTGCCTGGTCTGGTCTATGTGGGTGGTACATGTTTAAGTAACATCCACATGAATGCCAGGTCCAAAAGTTTCCCAGCAGAACACTGGATTGTCACAAGATGGTCAATGTTATTCACTTCTCCTGTCAGTGGTTTTAATGTTGTGGCTAATCAGTGTACAGTGCTATGTATTTGATTACCAACAACTTGATTTAATGCCTTCATTGTGAAATGACAAGTTTTTTTTTTTTTGTTTGTTTTTTTATTTTTTAATCAGAGTTTTTATTTCATGTCAGTGTTGAATAAATGACACATATTTAAGCCACACCTACCAAATGGGATGTAGTAAAAAAAAAAAAAAAAACAGCCTATACATATTTTGTTGCTCTGTTCTGCCAGGCAATTCCAGTCATTTGGGCAGGTTTTACGCAGTGATGGACAGAGGTGTAACACTGGCTTAGTCATCACTTCATCTGAGCACTGTGGAGTTGAATTAGTTTACAACAAAATGGCTGCAGACAGAGAAGCCACCTGTTTAGAGTCTGCTATCGCGTCAGTTGTAAAATAGTTTTACATCCAAATAACGTTAAAGGAAATACAATTAACCAATTTGTTGAGAATGCCTTTATGGCTCTGATTCGTTGCTCTGATCCAATTGCCCACAGAGGAATATTTTTTACCAACACGCCCCACAAGGAAATCCAAATGGAGTCTACCCATATTGTCATAAGAAATAAGACTGGCTATGTCGGGCTAAGATCTAGATGAAAATAAGGCTGGAAGACATGCTATAATTATATGAAAATTAAATTGCTTTAAGAAGGTAACTTGAATTTTGCCACATTAGTTACTACCGGTTAATAAATTTAATGAATTTGTTTTAAGAGATTAAAGGGATTGAACATAATTTTACATAAGCTAATGTCATCGCATTAAAGCTACAAGAGATAACACACTGATTGCCTTTCATTCTCTATAGCCTCACAAAAATATACTGTATACACATACTGGCATTCACTGATGCACACTGGTCTCAAACACACTATCAGAAAGATTATGCTCAGACATACTCCCTCATACAGTCACACGCATTCTGCCCACCTCCTAATCACAGGCCCACCCACCCACATATCTGGAGCACCCACCAGCTCTCCGTCTGTCTGCTGTCCAACACCTTCTCGTCCTCCACTCCCTGCCATTAGGGCTAATTTGCCTGCTGCCAATGCTCTTGTCCTCGCCATCCACAGAACAGCATTATGGATAAATGTTTTGTTACCATGGCACCAGGTACTGGTTGCCCTTGGTAGCTCCTGCGACTGGCTGGCCCATGATTATGATGCCTTTCATAAGCCAGCAATTACAAAGAAAGCCTACATCTCAAAACCTACAAAATACATAATGGCCTACAATAACACATAATTGCTATAATTGTCGTTGTCATTACACCTCCATCAGCCACTCACATAGAGGATTCTGGCTGTGCCTGTATACTGTAGCCAACAAAGAAGCCCAAAGGATGAGTTCACAGACGGAACACAGAACATGAGTGACAATATGAGCCTGTTGTTGTCAGTGTCTTCTAGTCGTAAAAATTGCTTTTTTTCTATAATTTAGTTCTTTACAATTATAGCAAGTAGTTATATACTTTACGATGAACAATTTAAAAATATCCCTGTGCAGTTACACAGGAAAACCATATGACCCCATAATGAATGGACACAACTGCTTAGCATTACAACACCTATGACAATTAAAAGCTGCATACACATTCAAGGATTAGTCATAATAATCCAGTCACATAGTAACATTCAAAATAATATAATTAGAATTTTGCTGTAGTATACTTCTTTATTTTATTTTGGGGAAATAAGAAGTTGTAATATAATGCTGCCACAGTATCAGATTGTTAAATTGTCATGGTGAAATTGTTTTAGCTAAACATAGCATATCTACATCCACAGAAGAACATTGTCAAACCATTGTAAAGTCTAATATTCACTCCCTTGTCTCTGCTTTGGTCTTTATGTATTGTATTGTTACTGTATTTTTAGCTGCTTAATGACAAATTACAAATATGCTTTTCTTATACTGTGCCTTGGGGGCCACACCAAAGATAAGCTTTAATTGACGTGTGAAGGCCACATTCTTTAAAAACAGTATTTAAAAGTACTGTTGCTTTATTCCTTTCTTGAAGCTGGAACTGTGATCCAGATCAGACCCATGGATGTATAAGGGAGTGTGTTTGCAGGATTTAGTCCTTCTGTAGGTCAAAAAGAACTTGGTGACAATAGGACTGAGTGCAACAGAAACAGTGCAGCAATGACACATGGTCAGACTGTCCTGAGTGCTGGAGATTGATGGCTTTGTGAACATTTGTGGCCCATTTTGCTAAAAATTTGACAGTGCAGTGATTGAAGACCCTCGTAATAATAAAAGCACCTGTTGTCTCTTTCAGTCGTGCTTACTAATGCCATCATTAAGCACAATCTTGTTGTGAATGATGTATTCAGTCCGAACAATAACATAATGGCAACAATCTGAATTATATTAAATCGTGCTAAACAATGATATTAAACAACTTGATCAGCACTTGAACACTTTAACCTTTAAACACAACAAAACCTCTCACAGAACCAGATTGCTTAGACCGACTGAGGCGACAGGAGAGGGGGAAAAAAAGGTAAGAAAAAGGGCAGAACATTAAACATCGGGGGAATTAGTAGGGCTGGTAAAGAAGATCAGAAACATGGAGCTCTGGAGACATAACTGCAAAGAGTTATATGGAAAGAGAGGACAGAAGAGGCAAAGCACACACTTATTCAGTATGACTTGAGCAAGCCCAAACTATAACTTTTAAAAATTAAGCCTGACCTTGAAAATAGAGACGGCATCCTCCTCCAAATCCATATTTAGAGCTGGCTCAGTAGGAGAGGAGTGTGTTATTTGTGTGTGGTTAAAGAATAAAAATGTATATTTTTAATCTTATTACCTTCTACAGATGTGCCCATGTTTAAAGACATGCTAATGCATATTTGATTACAGTAATTCAAATCCCTGCAAAGGCTACAAAGTGAATGTTGAAGCACAAAATGAATGGCACATCAGCACGCTACTCTCTATACAAACAGCCCCCTAATTAAATCTTACTTGTATCAATATATAAAAGCACAGTCAGCCAGATAAACCAGAGCGACTGACTAAACTGGATCACAGCTCAGATCGTTGCCTTCTGTAAAGGAAATCATGCCACCCTGTGGACGGGACCACACACTGCAGCCTTGATTTTGAAAAACACTGGCGTGTCTCGTGTCAAGACCATGTGACCAATAATACTACAAGACTAGCATCTAAATTTAACCAATGAATACACAGAAATGGGGGGTTATGGGAAAAGACAAGAAAGATGCAGAGGCATGATGATAACTGTATCACCTACACAAACAGTCAAGTGTATATCTTGTTGTGGTACCGCGTCCACTTCAGTAGGACTGTCAATTCCATGCTAAGACTTGTTCTATATAGCCAGACTGTATTCAATAGTGCAAGTCTGGACGTTTTTTAATAAAACATGAAAATTATGGACATTTTCCAGAAGATGAATCCTTTATGTTAGTTACATTTAATGAGCTTTCCTCTTCACCTACCTGTGAATAAATGTCAGTTTCAACTACAGTCTCAATATGGAACATTGATTCTCTCAGAAAGATGATTTGCAAAACCACCACTTGGTTTTATGTTTCCACCATCAGGCCAAACTTTGCATTCTAGCTGCTCTACTTGTAAGTGTGTAAGAACACAAATATTGTTTCCTTCCGGTCCGGCCCGTGGGTATTGTTTGGTGCTGGATGAGTTTCATTCTATCTCGTGGGGATTCGGACTAAATGAAAACATAAAAATCTGGTAGCTATATTGGCTCGCAATCTAAAAAGGTAATTTCAAGCCTCAGTCATATTGTGTTACACTGCTCATCCTCACACTCCGATAAGAGTGTGTGAGTGTGTGTGTAATGATGTGTGTCGTGGAAGCCTGGTGAAGGAGATAATGCAGTGATGGATTTCTTTCATCTGGCCATTGTCAAACATTTTCAGTCTCTTTCGGTCGCTCACACTCTCACTTACACACTAACACACGTGTAAGCGCGGAACATTTTACATATGTGTGTATGTATGTATGTATTCCTTGCGTGTCAGAGTTGATGTGGAGTGTATTTAGGTATTCCTCAGCCTGCTATCAGCCTCTGCTCATGCTTCATTCTCATGTTAACCTGCAGCCTGCATCTGTGGCGTGCTGATAAAGGTCCCTTTGCGTGTTCAAAGGCCTTTTTGCTTTTATTGTTCAGATGTGGCAGGGACCTGAAAGTGACTTGTCAAAGTGTCAGCTACACCCTCCATTCCCACCTCCACACCCTGGCATAACCCCACCTCCCCACTCCCTTTCCTTTCAGCCTAAAGCCACAACATGTTATATGATTTATGCTGGTCTTTTGTCGAAAATTATGCCGCAGGGGCAAATGTGCACAGTAACCTCATCAAGTGTGTGTGTGTGTGTGTCAACATATTGTTAATTCCCTCATTTCCCACAAAAAGACTATCTTAGGCATAAACACCATCAGAATCTTCTCTTTCCTGGACCCAGTAGTTGGGGTGCTCTTTTGGCTCGTTTATGGCTCTACAAACCGTGACCATTACAGCATTATGAATATTTATTTCATTTGTGCATGTATTGTCTGTTAGTGGAGATCATATACAGTGCAGAAACGAACATTTATAGCTAAACAAATGACCTCAAACCTTTCTTGCAAAACTGGTAAACTAGTGTCATATGTTAGCCTCTTTTTAACCACAACCATGTATACATTCTACTCCTCCTTGTTATTGGAATGTATTCATACACATAAAAAAAAAAACAATAAGAGTTCAATTCTTGCTTAATTTTTATTTTTTTTATTTTTTTTTAGCAATTTCATATATTTGATACATGCTGATGATATTTTATATTTACCTTGACATCATGCTGTTACATCGGGGATCTTTGGCTTGCACCACATCCCAATCTAGTATGTAAATATATGTTTAGTCTTCCAACATCAAGCTAGTGCAATAACTCCGCTCAGTAACCAGAGGTGTACCGTCCAGACATTTATTCTTACTTGTTTCTTGATGCTTTACGAAACCCGGTGTGAAACCCCCAGAGAAAACACAAAGGCAAAGATGGTACGAAAAACTCCCTTGAGCAGAAAGAAACCTTGAGCAGAACCCAACTCATGTGGAAGGACTAAAGCACACGTGTAGAATCTAATCGTGATACAAATACAAAGGGAATGAAGGGGAAGGGAGATGGAGAGAGGGACACACAGCTGTTAATTTGCTATACAGTAGTAGCACACAATTGCATGAGTAGTGACGGAGAAGAAATTGGAGGACAGGAGCTTGGTGCCAGAGAGAAGAGAGTAGAGGATAGGTGCTCAGTGCATCTTATCTGTCTCTAAGAAAGAATTTAAGTAAAATATTGGACTTTTCAGTCTTGCTATACAACTACTATGCTAGGCAATCAGTATGTTACAACATATACATCAGCCTGGTCTGTCCATCCTGAACTTTAATCAATATCTGTCGTGTTGCGTTCACATTAGCAACAAAAGTTACCAAAGAGCCAAACCTTGCCACCTACACTGTCAATGATTCACCGTGGAAATATTGCTTCAGCACTTACTGGGGTTGTGACACTTAATTGCTTCATATCACCAGTTTCCATTGAAAATGAATGGTTGCTATGGCCCACTACAACCCAGGTAAACCACTGATTTCTCTATCGGGGTGATAGGCGAGAGGGAGAAAGAAAGGGATAGGGAGCCATAATGTTTGGCTAGCTGCCAGTGATTGTTACTGTTGTAGACTGACCATGTGCCTCTGAATATAGTCCAAGCACTGTTTTTAAATACTGTTGGCCTGCCAAACTGCAAACGCTGCATTGCAGCCTGAAATGCTCCAAGGTGGGTCCGCACAACATTCTTTTTGTTACATGTAACCTGTTTTTTTTTTTTGTTTATTTTCGTTTGTTGTTCAATTGCAGAACCAGCAAGTAAGCCACAAATTGTTTGCTTTGTGACTGCACTGATTGTAGAAAAAGGCAATAGTTTAACTGAAAAGATTGGAATTCAGTGCATATTATAGTCCCAAGTACCACTGCTCTTTATTCTTTAGAATTTAGAATCGCCACTCCACCTGAGCACATTATGACCCGAATCAGATAATTGTGAGAAATGTTTTCATTAATACGAAATAATTGACTTTATATCCAAAGCTGCTGAACCTATGGAAGCCATCTGGTGCTTACTGGTTGTATTGCTATCTGAACAGCAAATACCAACGGTCCAATGCAGTATTCACAAAATCATACACAAATGTAAGAGAATATTGACATTGTTACACCCATGTTAGGAATTAGTTAAGAGTGCAGTTGAACTATCAACTTTTATCAGTTTTATGAAAAAAAACAAAACATTACATTAAAATACTAAATACAAAAACACGCCAGCAACATCATAATTATCATATGCCTTTGTTTCTTTACTGTCGATGAGCCTGATTTATATTTATGCTTTTATTCTGGTCTAAGTGCTGGAGCTGCTCAAGGGGCTTGGAGTATTTATGCTCAGTCAGAGCAGGAGAAGCAATGACTGCTTCTAGCTGAGAGGTGCGGGGATGAGATAAATGGATAGAGGGGGGCAAGAGGAGGATGAATGTAACAAAAAGAAAAGGAAAGGCAACAAAGAACGGGTGCGAGAGGAGAGAAGAGAAAAAGACAATTTTCTATCCAGTCCCTGAGCACCTTAAGGGATGAGTTGATTTACTGTCAAATCTACTGGTGGATTATTGATAATCTCAGCCAGGTCCCTCAATCTACCCACTCAGCCACTGCTGCACTCTCCGACAGAATCTGGATGAGGCGCAGAAGAGTAGACATTAATATAAAATAGTGAAATCGAGGAGAGGGTGTGTTTGTTTTGTGTATGCATGTGCCCGAAATATAGACAGACAGAGGGTGTTTCTCTGCCCAGAGAATTAGAGAAAAAAAAAAAAAAGGCCTTCAATTTTCCACTTGAGCAGATTTCAATTTACACACACATCCCCCTCTGTGACTCCATCCTCCCATTGTTATTGACAGCATTTAGGCTGCTGTGATGAAAGATTGGTGTTTCTCATTCATTTTGTTTCCCATCATTGGTAGGACAGTCGCCCATTTAGGTAAGTGAGGCTGTTACAAACCAGCTTCGCGGCGAGAAATGTGAACCATGTATCTGGCTATGCAGGCAGCACAGACAGACAGATGTGTGGCTGGGCTGTGGGGTTAACTCAGCAGACTGCAGGAGTATGAAGACATTGCATAGTGTTTTCATTGCATTTTCTGCTAAAAAATATTTACTGGGTAGTCAGAGAAGCAGCACCACCACATGTCTGAAAGTAGAACTGCCTTATTTGGACAAGCTAAACAGCACATGTTTGTAGTAATGATCAAATTGTGTGGTGATGCTTGTTTAATCTGCAGTTTAAGCAAGCTTCATTTATCTATTATCAGTGAGAAGAATGAACACACTCACTGGTTCCTCCTTAAAAATATGACAATTTGTGTTTTTCATAACATTTCAATTACATCTTTGTATTTTGAGCAGCTGGTCATTTATTTAAACAACCCGCCTGTCAAATGTACAGTGTACCTTTTCACTGAAGTCTTTGTGTCAACCACCAACAACAAACACATCAACTATGTGCTCCATGGAGGTACAATAATGTATTGTACCTCCTGTCTTATACACAGGTTGATCATTCATGTGCCTACACAAGCAGTCTGTTTAAATAGCAGCAAACGCAGTATAATTTTTTATAAAGTGGTTGATTGTTTAGTTTGTTAGTGTTAGTGGAACACGTTGGAAAATGACCTGCGTGTTTGTCAGGGTGTCAGGTGTCTGCGTCTGCCGTTCATTTGCTATGGATCGCTAAACTTCCTAACCTAGTTGACCAAGCAAGTCATCATTTGATATTGTTCAAACTCATAGAATGATATATAAATATGAACCTGAGCACAACTACCCAGAAATAAGATCAATATATCTTGATTGCCCTCTGGTGGTTGGTTTGAGTGTATGGTCACAAACACCGTCCCACATTATCAGGAAGGGTAGGTTGGCTGTTTATGAATTTAAGTTGGAGTTGGCCGGATTTCACCCTTAAAACTGTTTATTGGCACGCCCAATGTCATAGTGTGATGCTTGTAAAAGCTATATAATAGGAATTAACAATAAAATGTGGCAATCAGAGGAAGGACATCCCAAAACTGAACATTCAGTTATTCTAGCTGTTTTCATGAAAACCTGACTGCTGGCACACCTCGGATGTACAGTTGTCTGCTGTCAGTCCCCAGATTAGAACTGCTGTCTAGTGTCAGGACATATTAGTTGACATTAGCAATAGAGTTTAGCAGGTAAGTGCAAAAGGATCAGCTGTTTCCTGCATCCTGAATGTCACATTTGACTCTGACACAGGGGCAGAAATATGATGTGTAGTAATGTGTGTCATTATTAATGCTGTGCCTACTGTGAAGTAACTGAATGCAACTGAAAAGTAATCAGAATTAAATGCACAGAGAGCAGTGAGTCAGATCAAATTCTAGCCCTGTCGCTAATGTCAATCATGTCACCTGTCTCTTCAGGGCAGTTGGCTCAAACACGCAAACTTAAGAAACAATGATGAGTGACACATGTTTCTTATGCATACTGTAGACGTGTTCTATTGATTTATGATATCTGACAGTGATTGAAGGATTTCAGCTTCTTGCACAATTTCTTCACTTTCGTAGAAACAAAAAAGGACGTTTAACTTATGAATAAGACTATTTCTAGAGGGCAGTGCAGTTGTTTTTTTTTTTTTCCTGGGCTCTGAGCTCAAACAGGTTTATATGCTTTTAATTCATTGATGTGCATGTGTGTGCAGGTTGTCCTAAAAGCCACAGTAGAGTCCAGAAAATTAGTGACCCTGTTGTCTAGCTTTTGTTTTTATTGGGCTACCTGCATTTTCATGGCAGCACTTCATGTTACTACCTTGAGTAGGTTTTCATTAAACTAGATTGTGTTTTGCAATCCTTGTTTTTTTTGGGGTGAATGTCCTGCTTGTGGATCATACTTCTGTGCCACGCATCATAAAAACACTCCTCGGATGCCTCTGAAAGAAATCTACTAGAGAAGGACGTGAATTCTTGGGCTCTTTAAACCTCGTTGTGACCCAGTTGGATACTGTAAAAATGTCGGCAAGTAATCCAAGGCATGTACGTGACAATACTAAAGGTGTCTCATGTAGTGATGAGCCGACCGAGGATCATCACCTGAATGTGCAGCTTCACTTTGCTGAGTTTCAAGTTGTTTAGCTTGTTACACAATTGAGCGGTTTACTCTCATAGCCTTGCTGTAGAGCGCAGCAGGCGGCTGTGTTGAGTGAAAAATGCTCAAACAGTCCATGGTACACAACCTGCCCCTAAGCAAACAGCACACAGACGCAGTTTGAGACCAGCTGGTGAATACAGGGTTTTGGCACTTTGTACTTTGCGTATGACAAGAGGGAATACTAGAGGGCAGCAGGGAGAGTGGGTGGGGTGGATTATATAACACAGCATTAAATAAAGTTCAATGTAAGCTTATTCTGTAGTCACATTTCCATTTAAGCGGTAATACATTGATGCCAGAAAAGAGGAAAACTCGGAGAGGGGTGGAGGGAAAGGGAGAAAGACTGGCCTCTATCTCTACATCATTTGAAATGTCATGTTTTTTATTTTACAAATTGCTTTCAATTATAAATTGCCTTGGCGCCCTGGCCAAACTCCAGTTTGTTAACAGCCTTTAATTAACCATTTTATTTCACAGAGTGGCACTTAAACAGAAACTCAGAGAGCAGAGACGGTGACGTATTCCTTGTAGATTCATTTTACTGTCTTTAGTGCTTCACTTCCATTTTCATCTCACAGGTTTAACCCCTTAACGCCTAGTGTCGCGAATTTGCGACGCACTGTTTCCACTCAGACTGCAGCCGAAATAACGCATGTAATACTCCAATGTCGGTTTATGCACATTCAAAAAATTCCTAGGAGCCTTTTGCAAGCACTAGTTTCTCGTAGGACCGGTCGGAGTGGTAAGCAAAAATACAAATAATTTGTTTCTTTATATAACTGAAAAATCAATTCAGGCGTTAAGGGGTTAAACTAATCTGTAGTGTTAAAGCTCAACCTTTGTTTGTATTAGGAAGGCACAGCACACTCCTCCATTTGATTTGATTCATCTGCCATGTACAGGAATGGCTCCTGTGAGAAAATGAAGCCGTATAAAATTTGTAAACCAACATGATTACATTTGTAATTTCCTCAGCCTGCAGAGTCAAACACCCACTGTATGTTAGAAGACCAGGCCAGTGAAACAGTTACTTTGCATAGACGCTTTCATGTTTAATCCTGACCCTAGAATTTTTGAGATTTTGAGATATGTAACTAGAGCAATCTTCCTCCTCTTCTACTGGGGATGGAAATGTAAACACATTGGCTACTTTCTGGTGCCTCTGATGACTATTAGCATCCACCCACCCCTCCAACCATATCCATCTGCTTATCCGAGGTCGGGTCATGGAGGCATTCTCAGATGTGAAATGTGATAGTGATCATTTTGGATTTGCAGAGATTACTTCTGTGTTGTTGTCTGACTCTGTGAAATAAAGCTGTGGCAGTCCAGGCTCTTCCTTATTTTTTTGACTTATTGATTTTCCCTGTCTTGTTATGACCACACATTCTCTGGTGTGGCACATAGTGTTGTCACTCTAGACCCAGCTATTTGCAGGAACTATAACCTGCATTTGCACGTCCACAAATCTCACCCATCAGTTGCAGCCTGTGAGGAATCTGTGTATAATTTTCAGTGATACACCAGAGATATATGGTATATTTAAAAGTTCATGTGAGAATCACATCCACACCTTTGTTTCCTGGCGTAACCGAAGTTGTGGTGAAACAAGCTAAAGAACAGACCTGCTTGTTATATTTTCTCTAAAATATCATTTGCACTTATATTCATGAAGCCAGTTACCCATTCTTTGTATGTGCACATATTTCACAAAACTGCTACAACTTCAGAGGTTCACTCAGCCTGGTGATTCCCCGTAGGGATTTTTTTTTTCTCCAGCAACATGCATCCACAAGGTCTATACTTAGTGCATAAATATAGAATAGTGAGTGTAGGAAGAAAAAATGACCTAAAAATGTAGTAATAAATACACGGTGTACATGAAGGACACAATTGCACAAGTTTAGTACAAATTACGTGGTTGCCACCATAATCATACAGTACATTTTAATGTGAACCATAGACTGTAAATGAAGATGGATGCCATTACAACTCCCCCTGGTGTCTGGCTGTAGTATAGGTCATAAGCTCCACCCCCTCCATGTAAGTGGATGGGACTTGGGACTAAAACACTAAAATACACAACAAGGATTTTCAAGGATTTAATCAGACATTTCTTTGTAACGGGTGACGGTAGAGCAGAGCACCGTATAAATTAAATGAAAATGCGAAATGGGAAAGTAGCGTCAGTTTGGCCAGTGTTAGGAAGTGGGGTCGCTTTGTCCATATTTATATACAGTCTACGGTCTGAAGAGAATGGGCTTGCAAGTAATCAGCACTGTAACAAAAAATCATACACACAGACACTTTATAGTCATCTGGAAAATACTGGTGACTATTTCAAACTCTTTCCTTGTTTGAGCTGAAAATGTTGTAAAGCACTGAAACGTGTCACCTGTGTATCAAACAAACACCACAACTATGTGCCGAAGCATCCTTGTATCTAAGCAGAAGAATAACGTATCCTATGTTTGCCCTTTCACAGGTAGTGTATAAGAACAATGACATCCGTCTTGAGTTGTCCCGCCTGGCTCGAATTGTGGACCCCAAGATGAAGATCCAGGGTGAGGTATCTTACAAGTGTGAAAACGTGGCCACGCTGGACCCTATCTCTTTCGAGACCCCCGAGGCATACATTAGCCTCCCCAAGTGGAACACCAAGCGCATGGGGTCCATCTCTTTCGATTTCCGCACGACGGAGCCCAACGGCCTCATCCTCTTCACCCATGGCAAACCCCAGGAGCGCAAAGACGCTGCCCGCAGCCAGAAGAACACCAAGGTCAGTTCATAGTGTCCATGGTCACATGCTAACTCTTCAACGCTACCAGAGGGAATGGGATCCTCATGTCATCTGCAAATATTGGATCATAAGCAAAGTGTTTGGAAGGACTAATGATTCCTCTTGGCAAAATATCTTAAAGATAAAGCACAAATTTTGTTGCATTAACTTAACATTTGTTGATCTTAAGACCGGGATAACTGAATATGTTCCAAAGCATCATACATCATTACAGTTTTGTTTATTTTGTCTTGGATTCTGTTCTCACAAAAAAGATAAAATGGTAACCACGTTTTGTTGTCTTCTTGTCCAGGTGGATTTCTTTGCAGTGGAGCTGTTGGATGGCAGCCTATACCTGCTGTTGGACATGGGCTCAGGGACTATCAAGGTGAAGGCCACCCAGACAAAGGTGAATGATGGGGCCTGGTATCATGTGGACATCCAGAGAGATGGACGCTCAGGTCAGTAATGTTTGTTGAACAGCTCTAATAGAGTTTAATAAACATTTTTCCACAAGTTTTAGAAATCACAAAAGTTGTCTTCACAGAATACAAGTAAACCAAAAGCTTTGTTTAGTGACAAAATACAAAATAATTAGATTTTGTATTCCGTTGACTTATTTTTAATTTGAATTTATTATATTAATTAATTATAAATTATTCATCGGGAGAAATACACTGGCCCCAAAAAAAAAAAGATTTTGGAAAGTTTATCAATCTACAAATTAACATCCAAGAGCTTCATAATGTCATAGCTCATCACCTCTATCATTGTGTAAACAATGTGATTTGTGCCTGATATCACTATTCTATCATACACCACTGTGGCGTCAGTGCCTCCATGTGCCTGATCTCTATTCCCTCTGTCCCCACCTCAGGCACAATCTCAGTAAACAGCAGGAGGACACCGTTCACAGCCAGTGGCGAGAGTGAGATTCTGGACCTGGAGGGTGACATGTATTTGGGGGGGCTTCCAACCGACCGCACTAACCTCATCCTGCCCACTGAGCTCTGGACAGCAATGCTCAACTACGGCTACGTGGGCTGCATCCGCGACCTTTTCATTGACGGTCGAAGCAAGGACATCCGTCAGATTGCGGAGGCACAAAATGGTGCTGGCATCAAACCCTCCTGTAACAAACAACCGGGCAAGCAGTGTGAGAGCTACCCATGCAAGAACCGAGGTGTCTGCAAAGAAGGCTGGAATCGATTCATCTGCGACTGCACGGGCACTGGCTACTGGTCACGCACTTGTGAGAGAGGTAAGTGTGTGTTTGAAAGTGCGCTTACTTTATCTTCTTGCATACAGTACACCCTAGAACCCACTATAAAATGTGTGTCTGCAGACACACGTGAGGACTGAAGCAGTAAGAGATAAACATTCATAGTTTTGCCTTTTTTACCAAGGCAGTTAGAGAGCTCGGAACAGTTCATCCCATTTTGACATCCCAAAAAATTGCTCTTGATTGAGAAAACTGATGTCAGAGTTGGTTTTAAACAATGGTCTATAAACTATTGGTCAAGAACCAAAAGTGGCTTATGTCACATCTTAGAAAAGGATTATTGAGACCAACAATACAATCGCAATTCAGTTTTTTTCTGTTTTTTTAAAGAGTTTAGTGTCTAGTCTGCCTAATTCAAGAGGAAAACTCAGAGCTTCGATATAAACATGAAGATGGAGATGCAGTGGTCCATGGAGGAGAAAAACAACATCAACGTGATTGATGTGAAGTTGAACTAACTTTCATCCTGCATTACTCCATGTGTAACCTGGTTTACATTCAGGGTAAAACCTCCTTCGTGTCTATTGTAAAAGGACTTCAGGTGAAGGTAGTTAGTGAATCTGAAACTCCAAACTGTGTATAGTACAATATTTGCTGACTGATCAAGGATGTCAAACAAACTCAAGATTTTAGGGCTAATCACCAAAAGTCCAGTGACCTGAGACTTTCTCCTTCTTCTCATCCGTTTTGAGGACAGCATGATGTCTTTTCGCACTCCCATGCCACACATGGGCATCTCCACACGTGAGCAGCCGTCTGAAAGTCGGAGAACATTCCCCTGCCCTTCTGATCAGTTTCCATGATGGTGTCCAGACAGTTTAATAAAGACTGATTAGACTTGGAAACTAATTTCCACATCCCTAACCTCCACAAATTGCTTCTACTGCTTTTTAGCATATCAAATAACAGCTTTCTGATCATATCTCTCCAGCTGTACTGTTTTTTTTTTTCTCTTTCTTGATCCATTGGGCCGCTGGATGATAATTCCTCTGAGTCTCATTTCTGCTTTTGAAAAGAAAAGTTGCAGGGCATCAGTGGGTCAATCTGATATGGAGTGTACATTTCACCTTGATTGAAATATTTCAATATAATCACCAGGAAACCAAGATAGTCAAGACTTTGTAATATCATTTTCATTAACATTATTATTTTCGTAATGTGTTTAGATTTCTCTGTGACAATTGCACCTTTATGCTATTTTAAGGTCATTTTTAATATTACTATAATATTAACATTAAGACTTTATTATCTACCATCCTTGGAGGCTGATTTTCAAGTAATGCTTTTCTATGATTGCAAAGCAGTTATGACACTAGAACACACCACCAAAAATTTTATCCGGTTACTGACAACGTGAAAGGTGTGCATGCATACACGTATTACATACAGTATGTTGCTGAAACATAAACATATTTACACAGTGATGTTGTGGATACTATACCTGGACGGGCAGAACCTAATTCCATATCATAAATTGTGCCATTTTAGTGTGAGGACATGTTTTGAATAAAGTAAAGTTATCTTTAAGATTAGGGGGTTAGGCTCAACACACTGCATCCACATCTGTGCACCGTGTGTTCATGCCGCAGCCATTATGGCCATCTTATCTTGCAGCTAGTCTCGTTTAGTGTTACCTACCATTTGTCCGCAGCTCTGACTTCAACCAATTTATCCAGAGTAATTAAGTGTCACTGCACTGAGACATGACTAGTTCAGTAATGGAGTTGAGGCTGTAACGTGGCTCTTGAAAATCAATCACACCTCTTACAGTTGACGTGAGAATAGTTTCCTATTGGTCTACCTATCATTGATTTACATAGGAGAGAGAAGTGCACTTAAAAACACTATAGACACACTATTGGCTCAAATATTATAGTTGTTAAGAAATCAGACTGCTAGACATTTGTAGTTCTAATTGATAGCTGTTACTCTGAAGCACCTGACATGAAAAGGTGTCCTTTCCAGTTCTTTGTTGTTATGTGCAGATTATGTTGCATATAAGAAGGGTTAAGTAGGGACCTCGATTTCTGAAAACAGATGTATCGCACACTTAGGCTAGTGAGTCTATCTGAATTGGGTGAAAACAGACTTTGATCTAAGTGTTAAAGGACCAATGAATAGGATTTGGCGGCATCTAGCAGTGAGGTAGCAAACTACAACGCCAACTATCTGCCCTTTCCAAGCTACAGTGCTACGGTACCATTCAACATAAAAATGTGAAAGGCCCTATCCAGAGCTGTCTACAGTAGCCATTCATACAGAGGACCCATTCTGAGTTAATAAAGCTAATGAAAACACAACACAGCTCCCTTAGCTACAGGTTATTATAAACTGATGAAAACATCACAAGTAAAACTAAATTACATTTTGACTTAAACATCACCCCAAGTTCTGCATACTGGACTGGATTGAAGGAAGTTCTTTGTGAATGTTACATTCTTGACAACAACTTAAGAAGTTCTGCCATACTGAACCTAGAACAATCTAAATATTTAGCCCCGTCCCCTCCTAGTTGGTTGTAGCATGGTGAGGTCAGCCAGTTATAAGTGTATCAATCCTTTGGGCACACTCTGCTGAAGCTATCTCTCATGCCGTTCATTGCGCAGACACAGACGCATCCAGGAAATATGACATGTCAGAGTTAATCTGACAGCCCAGCTCAGAGCTGTAATGAGAATTTAAATTGTGTTTATTACACCGTGCCTGTAATCTGACACCTTGTCAATTAGACAGCAGTCCAGCCATCCCTCTGACCAAACATGGCCACTTATTTCATGTGCAGTTGAGCATGCACACAGGTGGACAAAGGCTTAACGTCTCAGAAGACAAACAGCTCTGTCAACATATACTTTATATGGCTCTGTCTCTTCTTCCTGCCACTTTGCATGCCAGCAATAAAAAGTAAAATTAAAAAAAAATATTTAAAGAATGTATCCGAAAACAAAAGTGTGGGTCAGTGTGTACTGAGCACAGAGGTACACATATCTAACGAAGACCCGGTAAGAAGCCAAAAAGCCTGATTTTCTCCTGATGTTAGAATGTGATAAGCAGACTCAAGTCTTACAGTAACAAAAGGTTCATTTGGAGGTCCTCAAGTTCACATCCTGCCAAAACACTTTGTTGCATGTCATCCTCCTTCTCCACTTTGGAGGTATATTCTTCCTCAGTAGTTTAGTGTTTGGCATTTTAAATGATTTCCTCTTTGTGTGTCAGTTACCCTCACTTCCTGTTTTGTTGACCGAATTTTCCAGCAGACACATGGCCTGTGTCTCCACTCTGTGGTCATTTGGTACAACTACAGTTTTCTAGACCTGTGGTAAAACTGAACAAAGGACGTTTAGAGGACGCATAATGCCTCAGCATGTTATTGGATAATTTATCATATTAAATTAATGTGACAGCATAAATAATCACCTTTGAACGATGCTAGAAGGAGGGAGGGGAACAGCCACCAGGCCTACTTTTCAAGTTTGGGTGAATGTGAGATTAAGTGGAACAGAGACTGGGCAGTGAAACGAAAATGTCCCCTGAGCACCTGTAGTGGTTGGGGCAGATTTGCGTGAATCCTGGTGTAAAATAACCTAAAGATGATTCTGTTTTTTCCACCTCTGATGAGCAGTAAGGCCTTGAAATGGCAGCAGGAAAAAGGTTTAACGTATGTTTTATTGCACTTGTGGACAGTGGATGAAAATGTCCAACATGAGAAGAAAGCCGGACTCAGTGAGTTAGAAATGAGATCGCTTTCCATGTGTCTAAATGTCTGCACAATGTGAGACATACCTGTAGATCCAAGTCTCCAGATTTGACAGCAGGTGGTTGGCACTTTGCATAAGTACCTATTTGCAGCCCTGTATTCACATTCAGGACTGACTCAAATGTGACAGCACCATTCCAGGTAAATTCCTCCTTGACAAGAACATTAAACACCTAAATACACCTGTGTAAGACAGAAAGTCTTGTTGAAGCTGGAGGATGTGTCCAACTAGGCAGCAGGAGAAGTTCACATTCTGAAGCCTTATCAGCTGTAGAGAAAATGATCTTGGGAGCATATTGTATCTGTATGGTTTGGCAGGATACACATAATTAATGTGCAATGTTAATCACTTACACTCTCAGTCACGGAAATTGTCACTGTGTGTGCCTATCTGTGAGTTTTAACGATGTCCTTGCACTGGCCACTATCGCCATATCCACAAGCCAACCACAGCATGGTATTATAGCTTCTGAAGTACAGAGAAGCGTGTCAGCTGTTTGCAGTCAGGTGAGGACATGGCTAATCCACAACACTTGGAGCCAAATAAATGAGGCGTTCACTGTATTACTTCACTTTTGGCAGAGATTAGCTGCTGGCAATGGAGCCCCCATTTTAATTGACAAGTGCAAAGTGGCAGGTCTTTGTGGTAGGTCTCCAAGTGCACCTGCTGCTTTGGCTCTTATGTCTGACAGAACTGAGTCAAGAGAAATTACAGGGTGACATAATTAATCATAAGTACCAAAAGAAACACACTAACTGGTCTGACATTTTTTAATCAGTTGTGCCAATCACAGTGAGGCATGACAACGACTCCACAAATAGGAAGATGCTCCTCTAGGAAAACCTATTGTTGGGTAGAGCATCACGATACAAATCTGCTAAAAGGCACAGAAGGTTAATTACCAGAGTAATTATGTGGTTAAGTTATAAAACTGTTGGTGAAGCTTTTTTGGTATATAACGAATTATGAAACTGTGTAATGTTAGTCTAGAAGCCAGACGGACTCCCAAGCCTGCAATTATTTTGTATGGGAAAGTTGGTCTGTAAGAGTAAAGGTGCTTTTAGAGTACTGCGCGACCGAGACGCCATAACTTATGCCCGTAGCCTACTCCGGTGCGGGCCATTTATACTTGTGCACTCGTCAGTCTGGCTCACTCTATAGAAACGCCAACTAAACGCTAGTTGGTGCTGTGTCTTTTTTGCCAGTTGGGTTCATTTTTGTTTCTACTTCCTGATTCACTTTCAACAATGGCGACTGAAACTTTCGCAGAAATTTTGCCAAACGCGAGTCATACAAATGTTTGTATCTCCGAACCTCCTCAGTTAATATTTCCTTGATGTGTTCCATCTTCATTAATCCAAAACTATTAATTTGATAATTGTGGAGATTGAGAAGCAGCCGGAAATACTAAAGCAGAAACTCTTGCACTCTGTGTCGCCACAGCGCGTTGTTACATTTCTGGGGAGGTGCATGTCAGTTACGGTGCTATGGTTTGCATACTGCATGCGTATGTGTCTGTGCTGTCGCCGTAGCTTCTGCATCAACTTAACGCAGAAGTCTACACCGCCTATAGCAGTGACAGAATCATCCAAGTCATCTGAGTGCCGTGGAGTTGAATTTGTTTACAACAAAATGTCTGTGATTGGTTGTAGGACTGTCCAGTTGCATGTAAAGTTAGTTTTTCTGTTTCTCTGTATAGGTTGAAATACGCACCACAAGGAAATCCTGGTGCCATGTTGCCAGAATTACATTCCAATAAGAGTTCTGACAGATTAGTGTAACGTAACATGTGGGATCAAAATGCATAGGAAGAATAAAACATGAAATGTCAATTATTTGAAAAAATGGGGTTGCACATGATTTTATGGAGTAACAGTGTATGGTTCAAAAAATGTAAATACTGTGGTCAAGTGTTTCTCTCCAGTATGGTCTTACTATGTAAATTATATATAAGCATTATGTGAATAAAACTGAATTCGATCAAATTATTTGTTTCACATGAGCACATCTACAGATTAGTAGAATGCTCCTGCTTTTCAACCCACCTATAAATGTGACCCTGGAATATCTGTATGCTTGACTTCAGCCAGAGGGCAGTGAGCACATGTCAACCCATGAAATCATTCTGTTGTACAAAATAACATATTGATTGATGGAATGAGCTGTGCTGTGTGTTGGTTTGCACTAACCTGGAAATGTGCTGAATTTAATTGTAAATTGCACCAGTATAGCAACCAATACCAATATATTTTCTGTTTTCAACATTTGCCTCCACCTCTTGAAAACGCAGCTATTGATCACAAGTCGAACTGTCTATAACAACGATGGTGTTAGCATTTAGTTTTGGTAGAAAGCTCTGTCCACACCAACACTTTTTTAGTTGACAAATAGATAAACTGAGCATTACAGCAAACATCTGGTTGGAAGTCATGCAGAGAGCTCAGCTAACCAAATATTATTTCATTGTCACGACTCCAGGTTTGTTGTCAGCTATAAATTACATTTAAACTGAATGCCACGACTACTTCCCCTCCAAATCACACATCTTAGTGAAGCATGTTTCCCTTTTATGTGAGTTACAAAGGCAGGTGTTCAGGCTAGAATGTGGGAAACACCTTCCCACAGTGTGTTTTCTACATTTTAGGACAATGCATAGGATTGCGTAGTGGGTTTACAAATACAAACCACTAGGGTGAGTGTCCTTCTGAAATATAAGAGAGCACAAATCCATTGGCACAAACAAGATGGTGTCTGGGGTAATGTTGTGGTAGCTGTCCTGGTTAAATGAAAGAACAGCTTCAGAGATTGTCATGTTGTTGTTTCTTTTTTTTTTCGTTTTTTCAAGCACTAACTCTAGAAAAAGGCATTTAACCTCAGAGAGCCGGGGCTACCTGCCAAGAAATCCTATAAAAATGGGAAAGAGTAAAATGATTAAAAAGTGTCATCTTGTGGTCTTGAGCATGAGTGTGTTATCAGCAGGAGCTCCATTTCCAGGAGGCGTTCGGGCACAGTATCACGCAAACAAACAAAAGCAAGCTTAGCACACAGTACAGATGAAAGATTTCTGACGAAATGTCAGGAGCAAACACAATCCATGAAAACCTTTGATAATACTTTAAAAAGAGGTCACTGAGAGGCAGGGGAGAAGTTGCAGTACACACAGTCTATTAAATGTGAAAGGAAAGCCCTCAGTGCAATGCACATATAATATCATCAGGTATAAATAAAGACATACCCTGCACATTGTTGTGGGGGCGTTTATGAATTTAATCCCTAAGGCATAACATTATGACCACTGACAGGAGAAGTAAGTAACATTGAGCATCTTGTGACAATTCAATGTTCTGCTGGGAAACTTTTGGACCTGGCATTCATGTGGATGTTACTTAGACATGTAGCACCCACCTAGACCAGACCAGGCACCCCCACCCCATAGCAATGACACTCCTTGATGGCAGTAGCCATCCCCAGCAGGATGCAGCCTGACACAGACACACACACAAAAACACTTTAGGAACAACTCAAAAAAACATGAAGAACAGCACAAGGTGTTGACCTGGCCTCCAAATTCACTAGAAGTATCTGTGGGATGATCCACAGAGTCCCCTCCGCTCAGCTCATGGGACCGAATGCCCCGCAGTAACAACATTATGTTGCCAGGACACACTCAGAAGGTCCATGTCCATTCTCTGATGAGTCACAACTGTTTCGGAGGCACAAGGGAGACTTACACAATATTAGGAAGGTGGTCATAATGTTATGCCTGATTGGTGTGTGTATGTATGAAGCCTGCTTGGAGGATGCATGCACGTTTGCTGCTATAGTCAGTCACAACTAACTAGAACTAGGGGATATACAGGTGTCTGTACTGAACCTTGCAAATATCATCTGATGATTAAACTGGCGTCACTCAGACCTCTCACTCGTGAAAGCATACCAGCTTTAGAGTGACAGTACACTAGAAGAATCGTTACGTTTTATGGTCTGTTTCCAAACAAGCCACATAGCTAACATCCCTCTGTGCTCCTGTCTCCCCCACACAGAGGCCTCCATCCTCTCCTATGACGGCAGCATGTATATGAAGGTGGTGATGCCGACCATCATGCACACTGAGGCGGAGGACGTGTCCCTGCGTTTTCGCTCCCAGCGGGCTTACGGCCTCCTCATGGCCACCACCTCTAGAGACTCAGCCGACACGCTCCGGCTGGAGCTGGATGGGAGTCGCGTCAAACTCACGGTCAACCTAGGTATCGTATGCCCCACTCACCCATCTGCCTCTGCACCTCCACCCTCACCATGAGAGGGTTTACCGTTGAGCGGTAACTTCACCTCTCCTCTCCTCTCACTTCTCTATCTATTTGTGTCTTTTCATCTCTTATAATCCATTAAAGTTTTCTACCAGCTTAGCTTTGGAAGATAGATAAGTTTTTACCTTTTTTGCATGGCTGTTACTGCAGATTATCCACATAAATAACCCGTGATTGTTTACTGAATACAGCTATTTACTGGACAACATCGTAGGATATACCATATTAACCTATTTTATATCATTGGTAAACCTATTGGCCCTTCTCTGAAACTGGAAAAATGACATATCCATATCCTTGAGATATTCTTAGTACGATAAGCAGAATATACATTATGTTGTAGAGCAGTATTTTCAAAGAACAGGAAGCTGAGGTAGTTATTATATGATAAACTTAGCAGTAGTGACCCTGGCTAAAAATTCCCAATTCCGAAAAATTCATCCACAGCCTGTCGTTAGACAGAATTTTAGAAGAAACTTTTCTTGTATTTCTCACTAACCTCATTTTTGTGTCCGACATCAAGTAATTTCTCTGCCACCTTCCTGTTGTTCTGGGTGTTTTCTTTCTTTGCTAATGATGATATCTTCTACAGAATTCTGTGTTCTTTTTCAATGTCTCGTTTTTTTTTTCTTTCTTTACCTGTCAACTCCATTTTCCATCATGCTTTGTCAAAAGATGGTATTCACCCCTTCAAAGGCCTTAAGCCTGCGGCCCGTCAGGTGAACAGCCCGAGAACAGAGCCCAGCAAAACCTACAGCTGGCTGCGACCCCAAATACTTCCAAACATTTCTAATCATAATTTAAAATTTTTTTTTTAAATTAGAATAAGTCGCAAACCTCAATTGATATATTCTGTGTACACTATGTCCACTAAATAAAACATAAGAGTGATAGCAGGCATTAGCTTTCTTACAAATCCTCACTTAAATATATATTTGACTGCTTCTATGACTGATTAATGTTAGACATAACTTAGATTGTGTCCATAATGCTTGCAGCTCTAATTGGCCAGTTCTCATGTGATATTTTAGCCTATGTTAATCTGTGTAATGTAAAAGTGTAAATATGAATTGAGCCACCTTCTTATTCCCGCGTAATAACATGTGTAGGAGAAGGGTAGTGCTCATGATTTGATGGTTGGGGTTCCTGTGCCTCTGCATGG
Organism: Chelon labrosus; assembly: GCF_963514085.1. Classification (NCBI taxonomy): domain Eukaryota; kingdom Metazoa; phylum Chordata; class Actinopteri; order Mugiliformes; family Mugilidae; genus Chelon; species Chelon labrosus. Next base: position 23,191,469 of record NC_140353.1, read on the forward strand.
TGCTGGTGCTGATTGGATCGTGGCTGTTTGCTCCCACTTTTCTGTTGCGGTTGACGACACATGAAACCACCAGCCACATGGTGACCAACCCTTACTGTCTTTACAGCTGCATACAGCAGCCATTCTGGCTCCACTTCAGATGCTTCATATGATCCATCACACTATTCTCTAATCAACGTTTTCCTTTCTAAATTTCAAATTCAAATTAAATCACTTCTCATAGATTCGTGGCTCTAAAATGGTTAACTGGTATCACATTACTGGTGCAGAGGCTTTGGAGCCAGAGACTTTGACTTTTCTTGTATAAAGACTTAAATCTAAAGTCAAATAGTCAGTGTTGGGTTGGAAAATCCATGCAGCTGGTACCACAAGTGGCCATTTTTCTGTAACTACCGTGTCTGAACAATTAATCAATTTAATCTCTGGTCAGCAAAGAAGCACAAATCCATGTCTTGTTTATTTACCTAAGAATTAAATAATAGACATTTTGGACATTTGAAAATGTTTTCTTTAATCTATGATTATCTGGCTTAAAGTTAAATCTAAGTACCAATAAATACAATTAATAAAATGGCTGCCCTACTGCATGTGTACGTCCCCGGAAGGGTGGACTTTTTGTTTTTGGATGTCTGCAGCAGTAACCTTGAAGGATGCAATTTCATCTGTCATTTATTCTTCCCCATCTAGACTGTATCAGGATAAACTGTAACTCCAGTAAGTTAACACTCAAGTTTCATTTTGTTATGTTGATGCTGATGTTTTTTTAAAAAAAGAAATGTATTTTGTGACTTGTGAGGAGGAGGAGGTTCATCAGTCACTTTGACTACTTATAGGAAGCAACAGAAATACACTCAGACCACTCAACACTGTTTTCTACTGTTGGGCCTGTTGTCCCATCAAAATTAAAACCATTCTCTTTGTAATACCTACAGTATCAATGTACATATGAAATCTATTTCTGCATTTGAAATAATTTGTACAGTATAAATTCACCACAGATTTTGAGATAGGGTAGAAAGTGATGACCGAGCTCGAGGGTCTGCACTGCCACTTAGCAGGCCAGTGGGGGTGCAAGGGAGCATAATATTAACAATCTTTTATTAGTGTTGACATTAATTGATTACAATGTGGGGACCAGGTTTTTGCAATCAGAGTTTAGTTGTAGGTTCATTATGCAACATTTACAAACCGAACCATTTTTTAAACCCTAAATAAAGATTACATTCTCCCTTTTTCTATCACAAATGCATTACATAATTCCTTCCACCAGCTTTGTTATATTAGAACATATCAATACAACTGGTGATTAGTGCATGCCCTGATTCCTACTTCAAGCACCTTCAATCAGATAAAAACCTTTACCACAAAAGAGTATTTGGCAGTATTTCTTTGCAAGGCAGTTGCAGGCAACATACAAATTAAAAGTACTCAGAAAATACCTTACATTAAAACAGTATTCTCACTTTACCAATATGGCTGAAACTCACCAACACCCAAAACAGAAGGACCAGCAGAACCCTGAAGGTAACACTGATTTGCAATGGCACAATATGTATGCTTGAATGAAATTAAAGGAAAAGTAAATATAGTTTTTAATCAGAAACAAAATGATCCCAAATAGAACTTAGAAGAATGGATGGTACAATCCTGTCTCTTCAGTTAAGAAGGACTTTATACACTTATACTGAATATAGCTGAGCTAACTTAATTCACATGTAAACTGTCTAAAGGGAAGCAACAAGGTCATTGACCTTTGACCCCCAATGCATCAAGCGTTCAGACCCATACCTGTAGAACCTTTTTTTGCATTTTGAATTTGAATATTTATGTTCAAACACTCACTTATCACACATATAATAATATAACAATATTTTAAAGTTTATAATATATTGAAACCAATGGCAAAATTTAAACCCCAAGGAAAATCTAATTCTAGTACACATCCACCTGACCAAACTATGGAAATGATTCCAACTATTCAATGACAATGTTGCAGGAAACAGAGATACAAAGTTCTTCTCATTTACCAGATAGGTATGTAATGTTGTGAAAATTCCAAATTATTTTGTCAGATCAAGTTATATTACACATACATCAGGTTAGCTGTCTGAGCTAAGAGTTTGTCTGCTGCAGCTTTTATAAAGATGACATAAGTCACTAGGGATTGCTTTTACTCATACTGAGGGCATAGAGATCTTTGTATCATCTGTTTATTTTAGCATATATTCGCTATGTGGATAATAGCAGGCCTACAGGTCCAATCACAATGATTGAACCTTCTTAAACTACACTGTAAAACATTTCAAGTCAGTAAAAATTAGAACCAAAAGTTCACCTGCTGCCGTAAAAATATAACTATAGTTAACCTGAAGAAAACCTCTGTTTCAACTCAAAAAGCTAAGTTATAACTAATGACCATCTTATTTCAACCTGATACTATGAGTTAAAACAACTTATTAGGTTACATTATCCACTGAAGAAAACTCGTTTGTCAAGTGAACTCACAATTCCTCACTACTTCAGCTCACATTTCCAACTGTATTCATATCAACTGCCATATTGTTGGCAAGCTGAGAGCACTAATGTTTTTGTTTCTACTCAGATTTCTCATCTTTACAACTAATGGCAAGTTTTAAAGCTTATGTAAACTTCAGACAGATTCAACTCACATCTTGCCAGAAATTTAACATTTATTTTATTTGGGCCTTTAATCTGATCAACCAAAAACAGCCACTTTGGAACACATAGTAGAGAAACAACTTCTAAACTCCACGTATCCATTACTCTTATGGTGCCAATATTTTTGCAGACGTTGTAATACCGTGGTTTAGTCCTGTTTGTAGAGCCTTGTTTCAAAGGTTTCACCAAATTTATAGCAATAGTTCTATCTAATTCATTTCCCAGTATTCAAATCATATCACTCTTCGTCCTCCCCATCCCTTTTTCCAACTCAAAACTTAAAGACATGAGTTAAATGAGCATTGACCGCACAGACAAAACTCACAAGAAGTCAAGACAATGGATTACTTGAAGTTTAACTTTAGAAAACTTATTAAATTGAGTTCAATATCAAAAACTTGTCATAGCAATTGGAGTTAAAGAGAAGAAATACGTACAAGACGTTCCAATGAAGAGAATAATATTTAGCCATGGTAAATAATAAAAGATACGATTGTTTCTTTAAGCTTATTATACTACTGAGGATCCATGAAGTCCCATTAACAAAACTGTCCAGTGCCCATTGTCAGTAATTTATAATAATCTCATCTGACCTTTATCTATATCCAGACACAATTCAATTTCCAGTGGCTCACCTGAGAATATTCCAGCAACAGTTCTTTATCCAAGATTTTATAGACTTGGATCCATACATGACTAGGAGATGGGCCTCTGTTGTTTTCACATGTCAGATTCTACTTGAAGAAATATAGTATCTATTTTCTCCCAGTTCAGGATGGCTTACTGCTAAAAAAATCATTAACCTTTTTGATATATTAAAATAACTTCACTTATACCACGTTTGCTTCTCAGCTTGACCACAGGCAGTAGTAGTAGATGGTGCTGAATAGACTTCAGCGGGTGTACATATGCCTATGATAAATAATTAGAGCCAATGCATTTAAACAGAAAAGCTGAAAATTCTAATAATAAACTTAGGTTAAAATTATTATTGACTCTTCAGACAAAAGACGCAGCTACTGGACGTGAAGAATTCCATTATCTTATTTGGAGATGAGTGTATTTTGTTGTGTGATGCCAGCAAGTATTGCATAAATTATCATTTCACTGGCATGCGTAATAGACTGAAAATTGTAGAGACAAAATGGAGTTAGTATCGGTTGTTTATATGTTGTATATCTCTCCTCAAACACATACAGTAGATTCTGCCTTAGGTCAAGAATCTATAAGGCTATGCCAGTATTTACTATATATAAAATACCATTGTAATGGCATTTGATGTGGTTCAGTTCATTTGTGATGCTATGAGCTTGCAGAAAACGTAATGAAGAGAAAAACAAAAGGGAGAAAGGAAAGAAGAAGGGGTAACGGAGGGGAAAAGGGAAAGGAAAAAATTCTAAGCCTATGATAAGTAAAAGCAATTCTTCTACTTAAGTTGCCATTTCTCAGTTCAAACTATTTTAGAGCAATAATTTTGCAGTTTAATTATCTAGTGAATTATATAAGCTCAGATATGAAGATCTGTGTGCACTATATACTCATTGTGTAATTCACTGACTAAACCAAACCTTTGTTTCCCAAAGGAATCAATTCTAGTTTGAAAGCTACTTCTAAAACCAATTTCAAGCTATTATGCAGCTTGTAGAATTTCCGTCAGCGATTCCAGACTGACTGCTGGGAAAACAAAGGTTTGGTTTAAGGCTCAGGATGTCCTTAACTTTGTGACTGACCATTGTTCTCAGGCAAGGGACCGGAGACCCTGTATGCCGGGCAAAAGCTCAATGATAATGAATGGCATACAGTGCGTGTGGTGCGTCGCGGCAAATCCTACAAGCTAATGGTTGACGATGATGTAGCAGAAGGTACTTACTGACATCACGTGGAAATGTTCATAATGTTGCTTTGCCAGTGTAATACCATCAAACAGTGGTGTATTGACATAGGCAACTGCTAGAATAAGTATGTAATCCTACTACAAGCAAAAGTAGTTATCCTCCTGACTACCAGGAAAAAAAAATATTGTCCAATCACAATTTTTTTCAAATTTCCCAATCTTTGTAAGGTAATTAGAATACTGAAAACATTTCTTTAAGATATTATATATGGATGACATTTTCCTTAATGAGAAAGAGAACAGTACCAAAGCCCCACCCCTTCAAATTTGGCATCATTGAAAAGCTCTAAATGTCCTCTGTAGATAGCAAAATTAGTTAATTTAATAGTATGCAGTGGCTGGGAGATATTCAGGTTTACAGATGTCCTCCACAGAGGACAAATCTGAACTACTGGTAGTCAGGAGGATATGTAACCATTGGTTACATTTGAATTCATCTAATACTCTTAATGTAATTTTCTCCTTAAATCAGCCCTTTTGTGTTAGTGTCAGACAGTGTTCTCTTTTCTTTTCGTTTTTTGTCTTTCTTTTCAACCCATCCCCTGCACCCTCCCCATCTCCAGGCCAAATGGTGGGTGATCACACTCGACTGGAGTTCCACAACATTGAAACAGGCATCATGACGGAGCGCCGATTTGTTTCCAGCATCCCGTCCAGCTTCATTGGTCATCTGCAGAGTCTTAGGTACTTACAGTTTACTTTAGTTTTACAATAGCAAATCAAATGTTGAATCAAATGTTAGATGCATCTGCAGCTACACACAATGTGTCTGAATAGGTGATTATTTGCCATTACGTGGACATTTATTAGCAAAGGGCTTCACACACTCTAAATCTCAATATAAATCTGAGTCTTTACTTTGCTTTTTAATGACACAAAAGTCATCGTCTATTCTTTTCCATCCCCCAGATTTAACGGCATGCTGTACATTGACCTGTGCAAGAACGGAGATATTGATTATTGTGAGCTCAACGCACGCTTTGGGATTCGTTCCATTATCGCCGACCCCGTCACCTTCAAATCCAAGAGCAGCTATCTGAGCCTGGCCACCCTGCAGGCCTACACATCCATGCACCTTTTCTTCCAGTTCAAGACCACCTCCACAGATGGCTTCATACTCTTCAACTCTGGAGATGGCAACGATTTTATCGCTGTAGAACTGGTTAAAGGGTAGGTTTTATTTTAAGATTTAACATAAACAATATTTTCATATTACATACATACATACAATGTATCACATGACAATGAGCAAATAGTGAGGCAGTGTGAACGGGGTTACTTGTTGTGATTAACTTAGAGTGTATTATCACCTGGATCTGAAGCTCTTCAGCTTTGCAGACTTTTATAATGAGTTTCTGCTAATTTCTTAGCTTCTGGTCAACATCTGAGTCAACAACCTCTCACAGCGTTGTTTGCCATTCTTTGGTTAATAATCTCAAAAAGCTAAAACCTGATAAATACACACTTTTTTAAGTGTAAATTATGCAAATATGGAAAGGGAAAAAAACAAAACTACAAAAGAGACAAGAGTATTATGACATGACATGACATGTCTTGTTTTAGGGTGGTCAGCTTGCGAACATCTGAATGTATATTCTTAAAGGAAGAAACCTGATGACTTTGTCTGAATACTTTCCAGATACATCCACTATGTTTTTGACCTTGGAAATGGGCCGAACCTCATCAAGGGCAAAAGTGAAAAGGCGCTAAATGACAACCAATGGCACAATGTGGCCATCACCCGCGACAACAGCAACACCCACACTCTGAAAGTAGATGCTACAGTCACTAGTCAGAGTATCAACGGGGCTAAGAACCTGGACCTGAAAGGTAAGCTCAGACAACCTGGCACATGGTAATAACTCCTTGTGTGTCCAGTATTCATTCTAATATTTGGGTTTGCTGTTGAAATGCCAACAAAGATACAATGACATTAATGGCGTTAATTGTGCATTAGACTATACTCCTCTTTCCTCTTCATGTTGCTGTTAGAGTACATGTAAGGTAGAACAGTCAGTATGATACTACATAAAACAAGTGAAATTAAAATTTTGAATGAACATTGTTATAAAAGACATGCACACATTGTGATTGTGATATTCAGCCTCTCACATAACTGCATGATGATATAAGTGAGAGACTGGTTTTGGCATTTGGAAGACTAATAAGCATTTACTGAAAAACATCTTTGTAAATTAACAATTTCTCTGCAGTGGCAGTAAACACAATGCACGGCTCTGTTGATTCGTGCTCTGTATTCTGAATTTAAAAGGATGTTAAGGGGCTGCAAACAGTAACCTCACTGTGCTTTCACTGGGACTCAAGAAACACACGGCCGCTTTGTCAGTGAAGGGGTGTTTCTGCTGTCAAATGTTACTCTCAAAGCTCCACCAGATTCGCTGTCTTTCTACAGTCTAGAGGCCCTTATGGCTGGTTAGCTCTGACTACCAGCTCCACATACTATAATGTGACGTAGGCAAACCTACCGTGTACAGTCATTACATTGTTTTTTCCTTACTGCAGTTTTAAAATATATTTAGAGAAAGGGCACTGGTAGAATTTGAGATGGAGATGCCCTTTAAAAAACAGACATATACATATTACTGCTAATGGGAAAATTACGTAGCTTACTCTAATTAATTAGTCAAAGCTAGAGGTTGGAGTTGCAGTGGCTCAGTAGGTAGAGCAGGTTGTCCACAAACCAGAGGTTTAGCGGCTTGATCCTCAGCAAATGGACCACAAGGCCTTGAGCAAGGCACTGAAAATCTGTGTTGCTTCTAGTGCATGGCAATGGTGTGCGCTTGTGGGAACGAGTGGGTAAATGTGACAAAGCGCTTTGAGTACCAATAGATAGAAAAGCGCTATAATATTACATTTACCATTATACCTGATAAAGAGAGTTGTCCTTCAAATACCAGGGAACCCTAGACTACCATGGTGTTCTGAGGTTTGGTTGTGGTCTTTCAGAGACAGTTACCAATTTAAATACTGGTTTTGGGGTGTGTTGGATCGTCAGCTGTCACCACTTGAGGGTTAGTAGTTGTGAAATAACACCACACACACAACACAAATACAAACAAAGAAACAAATGAAATGAAAATAAATAAATAAATGGACATTTGCAATGTTAGAGTGAGAAGACAATGTATGTTGACCCTTAACTGGACTTAACTGGTTCTATGCATTTGTTGGTTAAAATATGTGATCTGATTTGCATTTAAGTCAAAATTACAGATAAACACAATTGGCTTAAGCTAATAACACACACAAACATTTGGTTTAACAACAATGTGAAAGCCTTTGGCAGTTAGATCCAACAGAGACGTCATAGCTTTTGCGGGTTACAAGATTAGGCTGTGCTTACACCCCATGGGTCTAGACACCAGTGGTGGTGATGAGAACGAGAGAATGCTGGACATCTGGATGGGATGAGGACTATCATGGGCTTGACCTGGACCCTGAATGTGAAGACTGGAAGTGAACAGGGTGGAGGAGGGTCATAGCAGTTCTAACTGAAAGGACATCTTGTCTTTTTGGTTGCACTTATGCTGGGCTTCCTAAAGGTTCAGCTGGTAAACAGTCTTCTTGTAAGATGATAAACTTGGGAATTAGTTTTTCCCTTAAGCCTATAAGCTGTCTAGGCCCAGCACCAACAAAGCAGCTTCAGTCTCAACTAAGGGATTCTCATACTAGGGTTGTGGAGTGTCAAGGTGCTCCATGTTCCTTGTATGATAGACTCGTGTTTGTCTTTTTACTTCGTTGAAAATTCTCCATTATCCTCCATTATTCATCCTACCTCAAAGGGGAGTAGCCACAGGATTCTATAATATAACATATAAGTACTATCTTTGAGATGAGTTTGTAGCCCTTTCAAGTCAAATTAAGGTTCTTCTCTACTATTTCTACTTCTTCGATGCCCCAGGTGATCTGTTCATCGCAGGCCTGGGCCCAGGCATGTATGCCAGCCTGCCTAAACTGGTGGCTTCCAGAGAAGGCTTCCAGGGCTGCTTGGCGTCGGTGGACCTCAACGGCCGCCTGCCGGATCTCCTCAATGACGCCTTGTTTCGCAGCGGGCAAATTGAGCGTGGATGTGAAGGTACACCGTCCCTCAGATCTCAGCCTGATTTAGACTACTACAACACAAACTCCAACTCCAGCTCCAGGAGCCCTTTCTTCCTGCTCAATGCAAACAGTAGCTCTCCAGCCCTACATCCATATGGAAGGCACTCCATCCTATTAACTGTACTTGTGGCATCACTTGCCCACTGCTAGACCAAACATCACACACTTCTTCATCTCCAACACCACATGTTATTGGCCACATTGGTCATCCACATACAGTGCCGTCACAATCCTTATTACAGCATTTTTTTTTTGCCAGTGCAGCAAAATACATTTTTTTTTTTATCTCATATGCTTTTTTCTTTTTCTGAATCATGTCAGTGTTTCAATAAATAAAAGTTTATACCACAGAGCTTCTAATGATGGTTCAGGGGTATTGGACCAAAGGCACAGAGATCGACATACATTCATATTCACTGCAAAACTGTGTCCTTAAGTACATTTTTAAATCTATAACATAGTCAATTGACCCTTCGCTAAACCATGTCCCCTTAGTTAATGAGACTTTGTCTATTAAGCTTTCCCCATCAGCAGTCAATATACAATATTTAGAATATGTAGTGAATGTATCACTTCATGACATAAACATAATCATGACACTCAAAACTAAGTGTCAGAAATGTAATATAATTTGTTGGCTGGAAAAAGGAAAAAAAATAAATCTTGGCAAATGTTAAATGGTCCCAGTTAAACTACATTTCCAGCACCCTCCTCCATGTGTCAAGATTGTGAGATGCTAATAACCTGCAGCAGGTTTGGTCTTCCAGTGTCTGGAAAAGATATGTTCAAACACAGTGCTCATTGTAGATCATGCTTATTGGCAGATCCCAACTCACAATTACTGCAGTTACTCATGTAAAACAGATTACTAGATTTAAAGCCTAAAAATAAACATTGTTTCCCATTTACAGATATATAGCATTGGTGTGCAGCTGTCCATTTATGCAGACTCTGTAGACGGTCGAGGCATGTAAAATAGAAGCCTGTCTGTCAGGCTTGAGTGATGGACAATATTTGGTCATTACTTTTACTACTAGAGATATTGACCTGTGTTTTTTACAGTTATGATTGGACAGTTGGTGTTTGGGGTAGGGGTTTATCAAATGGTCAATTAAAGGAGCGCTCAAAAACGATAGTGCAATGTAATTACCAAACAAAAAAACAACAAAATAGCTTATTAATTTGGATGTGCAGCTTTACATCTGGCCGTTAGATCTGTATCAGGCCATATCAGGACTCCAGTCCATGGAGTTTGTTCACAAAGCAAAACTTGCCAAAGGTTTTAATATGTTTTGTGTTAATTTCCAGATGTTCAATACGTAGCTACATCAAAATGGGCTGTTGAAACATTTTGCACAAGCAAGCAAATGTCACTGTGAACAAAATGTTTCCATCTTCCTGTGCAAGTTGTGGATTTTTTATTTTTTTTTTTGTGGCTGTTTTTTGTCATCCTCTTAAGGTTCTGGGCCATCTTCCACAACCTGTTATTGTTTGCATGGAAATCATTTTCTGTACAGCAGTTTTTTTCTTACGCCTGCCATATCATGCAGTTGAGTGTACTGTATGTTTTTTAACATCAACTTACAGAGCCCCATGTTAGACCAGTGAATGTGTTAGTCGACATTTCATTTTAATCAAAATTGAAAGCGGTATGTGTACTGTATTTCCTCCTTGCTTTGACAATTCGAATGAGGTTGATGATGATGCTATTCATTGTACTGTATGCACTGCAAGAAAGAAATGGTGGATTCATTTATTTTTCCAAATAAAAACTCATCAATCACAGTTTGTTGGTCTTGTCCATGGCATTCTAACGTCTCATTTTTATGTGTGCTTGTATGATTTTGTACGGTTTTCTTTCTTTCTTCCTTTTGTTGCAATGCATCATGATCAGCTGAATAGTCATGTTCTGCCTGTGATTCATACGAAGCTTTCATCACATGAAAAGGGTTTGTGTTTTTTCAGCCATCGAGCCTTTATCAAAGCCCATTTATGATCGCCAAGTTAGGTTCAGGTTGCAGCAATACATTGTGCAATCACTAGATGGTGATACTGCACTGCTGGACACACTCAGAAGGAACATCATGAAGCTTTTCACTGTTACATCTTACACTCAATTTTGAACCGGAAAAGCAGACGAGTTTCCAGAAATAGAGAGTTGGAGCTGTGGGATGTTCTTTCATTCTAAGTCATTCTTAGTTTAAAAACACCATCCCTCTTTCAACATATCATCAGTTCTCTTGGATCCTCTTAGAACAGAGCAACTTGCATCATTTAACCAGGTAAGTCTCCATGCATATATCTGATTAGAGTGAAATGAGTTGGTGTAGACCAACAGTTGGTCTGCTATTGTGAGGATTTATGTACATTATTTTACTTATTGGGAAGTATTTCCTCAAAAACCACAAATGAAACTGGGTGATATGTCTGAAACTGAAAATTGACTAATAAGTAGAAATAGATTAACTTAACTTAAAGTGATCACTCACACATAGAGCCATTTGTACCTATCAATTGTTCAGTCACAGTGAAAGTCATTATAGCGACATAGCTGTCAATTCTTCCTTTCACCTACTGGTCCATGCTGAATTAGAACTGTACTAAGACAATGCACTACTATTATTGTTATCTTTATCAAACAATAGAAAAAGTAAAGTGTATGGGGTAGGTTTTGTACAGTCTTGATTCTTATTTAAACAAAAAAATAAGCATAACCTTACAATCACGAATGAATTTAAACTACAAAAATGTCCAGAAAATAGTAGTTTTGTCCTTACGAAAGAATAGCATGAAAGATTCCAAAACACATTGGCTTCACTGCGAGAAAAACTACCAATATATCAAAATAAACATGTTCATATTCACTCCTGCAGGATAATTTAATTAGTTCATTTCAGTGTTTCAAACTGTCCCATTTTAGCCTCAGTGTCGTTACAGCACGTCTTGTCTTGAGATTCCCATGCTGCACCAATACTAGTGAGTTTTATGGCTGTGGAAGCTTTATGCATCTTAATATGAATCAAATTCTAATTCAGACTTTAGACAAAATCTAACAGTGTCGGTCAGTGAAAGGCATTCCATTTCCATCCTCAAAACACAACAAAGTTTTGGATTAATTAAAGCTGGTGGAGAGCAGCTTATATTTGTTTAGGGCTTTGGACTTCAAGCACAATATTTCAAGATGTTTGGAAGCTGCATCACAATGATTTCACGCGCTTAGTTATTTTAAATAAATGGATAAAACATTAGAATTGTGTCTCATTTGTGCATAATGAGATATTTTGTAAGGAAGTTATGAAAAATAATTCAATTAGAACAACACATGCCACATATTTACCACATATAATGTGTTGTTCACAGTGGGAAATCCTCTTTCACTCATTTGGGCCTGCAGTGTTAAGCCACATTTTGTTCATAAACTAGAAGATTATTTTAAGAGGAAAAGAGAAAAGTGGCTGGGGTGCAAACCATGTGAGAGAAAATGCAGTCAGCAGTGTTTATCTTTATTGCACCAACATGATAAAAGCAAAACATTAAGGAAACTGTTTAAATGGACAAGGCGATGGAACACAGGCATTAAGTAAAACAAGTAATAGCCCTTATTAAACCATTTTAGTGGAGAAATTGTGTTTTTGGGAAGGCTGGGTAGATGGACAACTGGCAACTCATGCTGAGCACACAGCTTATTAAGACATGGCACATAAAATATGTTACATCGGACACATGTTAATATGAAGTCTCACTGAGCATCCAGTGAGACTTCTCCTGTATATTATTCAACCCAGTTGTGTGTTTGTGTCTGTGTTTGTTTGGCTGGTGTGGTTGTGGTATTGTCGGACTTCCGCAGGTCCCAGCACCACCTGTCAGGAGGACTCCTGTGCCAACATGGGCATTTGTATCCAGCAGTGGGAGAACTACACGTGCGACTGCTCCATGACCTCCTTTACTGGCACACAGTGCAACGACCGTGAGTACTGAAGTCACTTCCAGATGTCTAATGTCACACGTGTTACACAGGGTGGGTACATTACCCTCGGCATAAATCACTTTTTAAAAACACCTTATTACGCTAGACATGCACCCATATATACACAACTTTCTCCATTGATACCACGGTCACAGAGTTGGTTACAGTTTTGTATTTTCCCTCTAAGGTGCTGGTTGTTGCACATGTGTGAATGAGAGTGTCATCACTGGATAGTGTGCTTTAAGGCAATTTTCAAAACCATAGAGAATACCGGTTAGTTCCCCACACTGTGTCATCATGTTTCTATGGCTAAACAGGTATGATCAAGCGTCGGTCCAGTTCTGTGACTGGGAAGCATTGGTTACAGCTACTTTTTCCACAATAAACCCCTCGAATCCACATTATCCATTATACATCGTGAAGCTCGACTAGTGCAATCTTTCTCCATTGATTCTTTCACTGAGATACAGTATGATGTGAGACTGTTGTACATAGGAGTTGGATCGATTGCCCTGAAGTTATTCTTGGTTCTGTTCAACCTGTGTTCAGTTTTCTGGCATCTGCATCCAAGGAGGGCCCATTTAATTTCCTAATTTTGGACACAGGTATATTAAGCTACTTGGAGATGGTCCCATAGTGTTGACTGGGCCATTTCTCTCTAATCCCATCAAACACATCTCTCCTTATCTTTGCCTGTAGTAGAATGTCTAGAGTGTCTGTACATGGAGTTACTGCAGATTAAATCTGGATACCCCTGTTGAGGGGGAAGATGCCAAGCCTTTTCAGAGACATCAGGTTTAAGTTCCTGGTCATCCTTCACCACACCACTGTTCAAAGGAATATATAACAGTTATATACATAACAGCTGAGAAAATATATGTATGGTGAGCCAGAGAGAGAGAGAGAGAGGGAGAGAGAGAGAGAGAGAGAGAGAGAGAGAGATTGATGGTGTGACTTCAACCTAGTACTTTCAAAGAGAACAGCACAAAGTTATGTGACTTATAACCAGGATGCACATGTGTATGCATACATTTATAAGCTGGGCTACGTTCTGTTGTGGACCTTGACTTATAAGACAATTAATATTTTTTTCATGTACCTGCTGAAAATGGCAATTTGATTTGAATGCAAAGACTGTATTTACCACTAGAGGGCAGAGCAGTATCCAACTCACTGCTGGAGCAGGACTTGAGTGCCACATGGGGAATCACGTCAATACAGTCCAGATACAAATAGGCCTATATATTTATTGATAATGAATAGTACTCTAAAGTAACTACATTTTTTACATTGTCAGTAGGTTCATATTAGTATTGTGGTAGACAACAAATATTCGGCAGCACTGACTGCCTGAAGTCTTTGATCCACATGACTACATACTTTATTCTTCCCAAGTGGTGTATACTCCCACTACACTGTAGGCATCTTCAACTTGTTATGCAGTCTCTCTGCCTTTAGTCTATTTTCAGCTAGTGGAATTCATAACCCCTTCACGCTGAAAATCTCTATGTTTCCTTTGGCTGTGTATGGATGATTGTTTACATGCTCAGAGGTTAAAATTTCCAGCCATCTCATCTGGCTCAATCTCTATATTAATGCAAATCCTACCACCTTCCCTTTCCAACTTGGTGGTGGTTCTATCGTGTTATGAACGTGTATAGCTGCCGATGTACATAATACACTGGTCTTTAGGGCATAGTGTGTGCTCAGCTTCAGCGAAATACACAAAACTCAATTACAGGATCCTAAAAATACACACAACATTGAAAAACAAAAAACTGTGTAATAGACCAAATGCTTAAGGTCAGAGGTGTATATTTGTTCTCTTTATTTATTTCTGTTTCTCTTCCTTTCTCGGAACACATTTCACAGAATTTACATTTTCAGTGCAAAGCTGAAATATGTCCAAGTTCAAAGTGTCTACAAGCAGAGGCACTGATGTGCGGTTCCTGTCTGAGGCCATATATGCTAATACATACTCTTATACATAAACGCAGACATGGCCACTTAGATGTTCCTTTGAAACGGGCAGCTGTCTCTCTGTTGACATGAGGTTGCATCATTGTTGAGCCCAGTCTGGGACTGCAGACTCAAAATTGATTTTAGGTTTTAATGTGCTTCAGGTTTGCTTAGTTTGCCTCGCTGTCCACTCACCAACAAGTGAACAATACTTCCAAAAAAGACTACAGTGTTGTAAATATCACCGTTCAGATGTACACCTCTGACCTTGGCAGCTTCAGAATCAGTGGTCTGCCATCTGATCTGCATCTGAGAACGGTCTTAGTCATGCAGTGAACAGACAGGGTTGTATGATTAACTATACCAATAAATATCTCATTAGCAGGCCCATTGCCTGACCAATGATCTCACATCAAATGAGTTTTGCATTTTAGAGGAGCTGGGGAAAAGACAATCTGTTCAACAGTCCTCAAAATAAAAACATTCTTCTTGACTAGTAGGTTCAAAAGAAAAACTTTCAACTCACTTCAACATTTTTTTCAGGTATATGTTGTGTGTTTTAACCTTATTTTGCATCATTATTCCTATTTCATTATTGTTATTTTGACTTTGGACATCTTGGCAGTCATATTTTATGAAGTATTTATCTGATGGTGGCATCACACGTCTACTAAATGAAATCATCAAACTTTTCCAGGCGAAGGTCACGGGGGCCCTAGCCTGCTTTACCCTGTCTGGCAACAGATTAGAGACATGGTGCACAAACACCAGTCCATCGCAGGGAACACAGACAGACAGACCAACCAATCACACTCACATGCACACCTACGGCCAATTTAAAATCTTCAAATAACTTAAATTGCATGCATTTGAAAGGAGGAAGCCGGAGCACTTGGAGAAAACCCACACAATAAATTGAAAACTTGCCAAAAGTTTACATGAAAACAAATCAAATGACAGGATTGATGATGATTGCTGATGATTGCTGATGATTGCTTCCAGGTGACAAACTCAGAATTGCTAGGGCTGTGTAAACTTTATGTGAAATGTCAGAGGAGGGCCAAGTATGATCAAGACGCATCTGATCCAGCTTGCTGACATATTGAAAAATTTAACGGAAAAAGGGTGGGAACGCCCAGAGCTTTTGGTGCCACGATTAAACTCACTTCTCAGTTCAATAAATAAAAAAAGGGGGGATTTTTTTTTTCAGGTTCATACTCTGGTGCGCTGTGTGATAAACGATTTAGTCTTTAGTCCTCAGCAGCAAAAATAATGCCAGTAAAACACAATGCTTTTCCCAGAGCTTTTCAAGTTAAACACAAGCTGGAAGTTTTCTAATGTGGTGTGTGTTATTTTCATGGATCATTTGTTACAGTATAGTGCTCTGTATTGTAGTTTATGTGTGATAGGATACAGAATATTAATTAGTGTGTGAAGTGTGAATACACTGATCTGACCCACTCACACCAACAGTACTATAGAAAACAATGCATGATGTTTTATGTGGATTTTCATCTTCGATTCAAGCAAAACTAGGAGAAAAACAAGTAACCTGGCTTTTTTTTTAGTGATGAGGTAATTGTATATCATCCAGTCTGCTTGGTAACAGCCTTCATTAATTTAATAACCTATTAATGCAGAGAAATTAATGAATTTCTGGAAACAAATCATACCAAAACACAGGTTCTAGCCTCCTGCTCGACCAGACTGACCAGTGTTTATATGACAAACTGGAACTTCCAAATTAATAATTCAAGCAGAATTTTACAAATTAGCTTGGATTAATTATTACAAGATGTTGTATGGTTTAGAAACGGTGGCTTTGATGAACAGACAGGAAGAAGAGCTGGAGGTAGGAGAGCTGAAGATGTTGAGGTTTTCTCTGGACATGACCAGGATGGATAGGATCAGGAACGAGTACATTAGAGAGACAGCTCATGTGAGATGCTTCGGAGAGAAAGTTAGAGAGGCCAGGTTGAGATGGTTTGGACATGTTCAGAGGAGGGATAGTGAATATATTGGTCGGAGGATGCTGGTTAGAACTGCCAAGCAGGAGGTCTAGGTTTATGGATGTGGTGAAGAAGGACATGAAGGTAGTGGATGTGAGAGAAGAGGAAACAGAGGATAGGGTGAGATGGAAGCAGATGATTTGCTCTGGCGACCCCTGAAGGGAACAGCTGAAAGAAAAAAGAAGTTTGGATTAATTATTAGTTACCAGGAACAAATGATAATAATAAAATAATTGTATGACTTTTGGAGCTGCTACTCCTCTGTGGTGTTGTAGATGGGGTAAAATAGTCTTGTGTTGTTTGTGTTTAACTAATTCATTTGTTTTTTTTAAACATATAAGGAAATGTACTGTATGTATTTTTAAACTGATGAACAAAGCACACTAAACGAAAGGACTCACTGCTCACAAATTTGTATTGGTGTATTGGGTATTTGAAAAAATAGAGAAATGAATCACTGAAATATTATTAATACACTTATTTTAAGTGCATTTGAATACAAGGAGTACAAGTTAATATCTCACAGGAAAACCACTGACAATATGAAAATTCAAAATTCAAAAATGACCTGATCTTTAATGCATTCAATCACACTACTAAGTAATGCACTAAACACATCTTTTGTAAAAGTATACTTTTTATGAATACAAAATTCACTTATAGTTAGCACACAAAATGACAATGTAGTATAGATGTACTCACTGATATTGAAGTACATTTTTATTACATTAAAATACTCTAAATTTTTACCTGGGGCCCACAAACTGATGGGGATGTTTTCTTAATTTGCTCGTGTCCAGTGCATTGTAATATTTTACAGTGTAATGTTATGAAAACTGAGAATGAATACCGTATATAACAAAAACAAAGAATTAGTTGTAGACAATAAATAAGAACATAACATATTTCTGATTTTAACAAATAACTAAAGAGAGAAATAAACAAGAAACTCTGGGAACTAAAATTGTTCCCAAATATTTGTAAAATTGGATTTAACTGTTGTTAGCAGCACCATAACCAGCTCTCTTGATGCAGTCAAAAAAAAAAAAAAGAAGGGGGAAAGAATGTGTTAATGGTAAACGGTAAAATAATACAAATCATATTGCCATACTGGGATAGTGTTACTGGGACTAGGCTGATGTTCTCTACCCTCTGGGGTTCCTTTTGCTACACGAACCAACAGTGTTAGAATGAGTGATAATTAATGTGCTATTTTTACAGTAATTTTCTTCAACTTTGAGCTCGCTCTTCCTGTAACCTGATTGTAAATTGTATTGGAGGTGAATATCTCCTGGTGCTGGAGCCCATATCAATTATGAGTCTGTCACAGGACCTATGATGAGGAAACTGACAAAAGATGAAGTGGTGCAATAAGAAAAATAAACAGCATCTCATGACTGACCAGCAGTGGCTGAAAAATGGGTATGAACAGAACACAGGAAATACGACACGGTGTCTCAGCTGTGACTGCGGCACTGGACTGGAATAATTTATTATCCTGTGTTGGACCTTCTGAATGGAAAGAGAAGTGGAGGATCCATCATGCGTATGCAGAGGGAGAGAGGAATTGCCCACTTAAATTGCATGGATCAATTGAAATTCTTCCAGCATCACAAGCTTGGGTTTCTAAATCGTTTTTAATCTTGGCAGTTTTCACTGACCTTACCACTGACTTAAGTAAGTTTATTTTAAGACAGAGGTGGGTAGAGCAGCCGAAACATGTGCACAACTAATCTTTATGCTCAGGTAGACAGAAAGTGTCACCAAAACAGACACTACAGGTGGAATACATCTGGTGAGAGGACAGCTTGAGCATTGTAAGTTTGTAAGTATTTCACTCCTGAAACCTTATAAAGTCACACTAGTAGCAGGTCAGAACCATCATATTAATACCACTTTCAAATCCTAGAAAATAAGATTTCACTTATTTCTCTTATTGCGGTTTTATTTAACCAATTTTTTCTCTACATTATCTCCAGAGAATAGACATCCAGTAGACATCCAATATTAGTACTGCACAATTAATACAATTTGAATGAATGGATCTGTCTGTGCAGTTATGTACCCCTAAAGACTATGATTTAATTAGATAAAAAAAAGTAATGTGCCACATGCAGATGTGAATGTGGCAACCTGTTCTCTGTTTCTTTGCCAGACTGTGAGGTGTGTGCTGTGCATGGTTGCATGACTATCTGGTGTGTAGACCTAATAAAAAGGACGCGTATGAGCAGATTGATGACGTGTCCAAAAGAATGGGGGACAATAAAATGCAGGACTCTACATTGTGAGCATTTTTAGATTACACTGGGGCAAGTTACTTAGTTGTTCGTTGAACAAACTATCCCACTTTTACCTGCTGCTGACCATCTCTGTTGACGGTTAAAAGCAAACAACTTATCATGTCAACTGTTACTAAGTAATCTTATCTGCTACTGTATCTTAACATAGTCTATACTTAAACCATGTCTTGACTCTAATAATGTATAATTTACATTATTAAATCCATCTATTATCTTTTATCACTTGTCCTTAGAGCCTCTTGTTATGGACACCCCTGCATTGGAAGGTCGCTGAGCAGGGTGCTGGAGCCTAGCTGGCATTGATTTGTTAATGTTAACTTTGATTTTCAAAATAGTTGCTGATTATTTTTCTGCTGATCATGTAATTGTTTCAGCTCTAAATAAAACATTTCTCAGTACTACCAAATCACAATTCCACAGAATACCTCTGATATAGAATACTTCTATACGTCTGACTGTCTTTCCATCGTATATTTTAGGAACATGACTTACCTGTTGGGGCTAATAGCAATAGAGAGAGACGCCTTAACTGAACATTTAACTTATATGTTCAGTTTGAGGTAGTTTTTTTTTATGATAGTCAAGAGGACGGTCTTTCATGCCAGCCTCTCTTTCTCCTTCCACTGTCGTAACATTTTCCTTGAAGGTGAGAGGCAGAGCCAGATGGTCTTTTTATGCTTCAGCAGCTGCTAAATGAAAAATTTGTTGTGAAAAGGTAATGCAGGAACTCTAATTCAGGGTACTTAAGGAAAATGCTGTTGTCAGTAATACTGTCAGCCTTTGTATTTTCTAACCAAGGTACTTAAATTAAACAGCATTAGCATGTGGAGCAGAGTTAGCATTGTGTGCGTGTGTGAATTGACTGCTGTGCCTAAAAAAGACCCTTCTGCAGATATGCTAATGCTAACAGAGATTACAAATGATCACGTTAACCAGATTTACTGAAGAGAGCATGTCTGTTGTACAACTGCGGAGCAGAGGGTCACTGAGACCCTAGACAGACAAGTATAACACCTGTAACCATTGTAACAGAATGCAAATATTGGTTCACAGTACACACACACAGACACACAAACATGTTTCTACAACGTATCTAAAAATATTGGTGTGTTCGATGTTCCATTGACATAATGAATTCCCTAGTCCCTTTACCTAACCCCTACCATCTCATTTAAGTATATACGTGCCTATAAGTGCCTAAACCTAACCTAATTGTAACATTTACCCTAAAACCTACTTTTAATAGGTCTGAACCATAGACTGTAAATAAAGAGGATGGAAAAACTCCTCAAAAGTGATGCCACAGCAAGTAGAGCTCCCCCTGGTGTCTGGCTGCAGTATAGGTCATAAGCTCCACCTCCTCCATGTTAGTGGATGGGACTTGGGCCAAACTAAATCACTAAAATACATGTCAAATTAAATTTCAATGATGGTTTCTGTGATTTTTTGTAATTAATATTATGATGCATGCTGAAGTGTCCCTTTTTCTGATTTTGTTTTAGATTTATTTGACGTTATAGAAACAGGATTTGGCATCATGATGACTACAAGTTGCCATGCCAGCCACTCCATAAAGGGGTCCCATAGGACCGTGAGAGTTGGAAAAAAAATAAAAAAAAATAAATAAATGAAGTCTCTTTCATCACATCATGAGCTGTTTCTGCTCTGATTCTCAGTATTAGTAGCAATGGCCGTTTGATAAACCTTGGTCCCTGTGGGCGGGGTGTGTGTGTTCATTCCTCTCGTTCCATTACTGCAGCCCCTGGTCAATGTGGCGTGGCAGCCTCTATAATTCTCTCATTGTTTGCTTTTCTGTCTCTTGATGAAATCAAATCGAATGGCTTTTCTTCTCCTGCCCTGCTGTTGAGTTTTGATGTGATAGCAGTCAAATGTTTACATACATTTGTAACATACATTTTTTGGATTGCAGTCTCTCTAGCTACTTTTTTGTTGACGAATGTTTGGCCTGAAGGTCTTAGTGCCCAGTATTTGTTCATTGCAGCCTTTTATCCCATGACAATGAGGACAGTGACCTCTGCATTCCTGCAACTATGAAGTCAGTCATCACCAACTGGTGGACTAGCGTTTGATGTTAAAACAACAATAAGCTTTATTTTGCCATGAGTTTTTGGTAGGTACAGTGTGGCCAGCGCTCAGCAGAGCTGTTAGAACCCTTTTGGTTGTTGCACATGTCCGAAGGCCACATAGCTGGCAAAATAGTAGAAACTATGGATGTGTTAGGGAGAGCTGGAAACCAGAAAATAGGTTGGTCCCTCATTCATACCCATAGGCCTATAGAGCTTGCTTATTAGTCTCCTTCTCCATCAAGTCCACAGAGACCTTGTGTCTTATAGATTTACTATATCTTCCCAAAAGTACACCAAAAGGAACCCACTGGGGCCCCCTTCACATCTTTTCACATGGGCCTAAACAATTGGTTTGCGTGTCAGGATGGCGTGCCCTTGCAGTGGACTAAGAGTTAAATCATAGTGCCATACTTACCTTCTACTGAAGCGTATTGCTTCAGTTCAGGTCCTTTAGAACTGAAGAAGCTACTTGGGTTCCCGAAATGAAACTCTACAAGTCCATTTGCCTTTCTTTAATGTTTTTGGATTTATCCACATAAGTTAATATAAAAAGATTTTTTTTTTTCTTTGGAATTCAATTATGAGATTAATGTTTGGGATAAGCTGGCTATAAGCTGCATACTGTTACAGCACCTCTTCTGGGGGGGTCTTACAGGTAATCGCTGGGCATGGATGAGGTGGGCTAGCTGGTCTCAAGTGAGCAGACTGGCAGGCAATCAGAGCAATCGGCGGGATGACAGAGAGTCTATTTTCCCCTTCACTGGGCTTTATATCTGTCCTGCTGTGTACTAAATCATTCCCATTGATCCCAAAACACCAACACCCCTACCCCAACCATCAGCACCAAGTGCATGCTATAACACTGCGCAGTAACTCCATCTCAAATCCCTAGCTCTCCATCTACTCCTCTGGTTTGTGAAGGGATGAGTCTCAGAATGGTAGTAGTTTGAAAAGAAGCTAAAGATAAGGCTTAATGTCATTATATTGTTCTCAGCTTTTTACTCCCTCCCTGGTTGGTGGAGATAGGTGAGGTTGAAGAAGGAGAGGGTGATGCTACCTGAGAAACGCAGGAGGGGAATGAGCTGTGGTAATGCTCTGTTGATAAGAGAAGGATAATGTGTTTGTTGACCTTCACCTTGCTGGGCCGCCTTGGCTGTTGTTTGTGTAATCTTTGCCCCTCACTGTTCCACCTTGCATAAATCTGGCGCAAGAGGTAAAAAAGCAAGAGAGCAAGAAATAAAGAATGTAGGGGTGGAGCTGGCGTTCTTCAGTAGGTGCGGAAAAACAGCCATGCATCACACTGGACAGGTCATTTGAACAGTGCAATGCTGCGTCTGAGTGTTCCTGAGATTAGGGAGGCTAATAATTTCTGAGGGCCATGCTTTATGTTAATGTGACAGCCCTTGCTGTATATTTCTGCTGAGGCACTGTCTTTGTGGCTCTTAATTTTTCTTTAATGGAACTGTTGTGTTTGTATCAACAGACCCCTCAGAGATTTTGACCGGGCCCTGAATTAACTTGTTTTTACAGCAGAGGATGTCCTCTGATTATTTCTCACACAGACAAACCAAGGACATTCCTGACACACAGGCATCACCAACAACAAGAACGTGAACTAGTTTTGACAATAGATGCTGGTCTTTTTAAATATTAAGTTGTTTTTTTTTTCTTATCAGTCTAAATTTAAAAAAGTCTCTCTGCATGTCCCATAGTGGAAGCTTTGAGTAATAACCAGTAACCATCTACTCTCCACTATGATGCACTTTACAGGACATACAAAACAAACTATTTCATCCAACGTCTACCCTTCTGCTATTTTCCAAATGTGTCTATTCCGTTCCCCGCCTCCTCTCCTCGTGTTACAGTCACTACCATCTGTAATGCATGCGGTGGAGGCACAGTAACCAGTGTACAGAGAACTGAACTCACAATAAAAGCTAGTTCAAAGTCATCAAGGTTTACTTAAAACAAGCGCCGCACATTCACATGCACAGCAACCTGCAGCTGTACACAGCTGTGTCGCCGCGTTGAACTCGCTTTTATGAAATGACTTCAACCACTCCGTTGACCAGGGCAAAATGAAATGACGCAACATCGTGCAACGGTGCCGAACAAGTTACTTCACTTTTAGCTTCCATACATTCTCATAAATTCCATACACCTTTTTAGATCTTAACAAACATTTACTGCAAGAGATGCAGAAAAATAAATACTCAAAGAAAATCTGACTTGCTTGATTTGATATGTCTCATCCACACAGTTCAATATCGCTATGTGTTTCCCGCAGAGAGCAGGATGTTCGGTTCTTTCATGTAGCCAATATGATATTCAGCTTCTCCCTCCATCCCCTCAGGCTAAAGAACAGTCAAAGGCATTCCTAGCTGCAGCTGGCAAAGTCAAATTTCAAAATTCCCATCACCTCAGGAATCAGAATGGTTTAAGACTCTGAGTCATGTGACAGGGAATGAAGAGATCATACATTCCATGCAACCAGATAAAGGACATTTCAAAATGTTTGACGTGTCCACAAAGCAACTGAAGTATAAATTTTAAAAAAAGTTACACACAACCGGTCCATGGTCTGGCTTTATTTTAAAAGATGAGTGGGCATTGTTCCATCAGCAGTTGTTAGCTGTGTAACTGACCTTGTTCAATGTGGTTTGAGTGTGTGGGAGAGAGAGGCCAGAGACAACGTGGCTGCCCTCAGGGCAACAATTAAGTGCACTGGATTTTGGAAGTGGAACCCAATTCAGTTTTTGAAAAAATGAATGCTAAGTTACAAGATAGCACGGCATTACCCTGCACATCATGTGGGCACAAGCAGAGATCTGTTTGCACATCATTCACCACTCAAATTTTAAGTTTACCAGTTACAGAATGAAAACGGGAGTTGTCCCCAAAGTTGGCAAGTAAAAGACTGTGGCAAGAAAATTAACAATGAACAGTAAAGGAGAGGACACAATGTAAAGTTGAAAATTATATTGATTGAATGATTAGTTGATCAGAAGCTAAGGAATATTTTATGGTACCAATCATAGTTCGGTCAAAACAGTCACATTTGTAGATAACGTGTCCTGGAAATTACCATGGGCATTGCAGTTTTGGCATTTTGTAGATCAAATGATTGCTTGATTAATCTATGAAATAAATAACATATTAAAAATATGTTTTAAAAGTAATGAATGGCATCCATCTCACATATGGATGTGTGATGCTTTGTCAACGTGTAGACGGGAATGTCTCTTGAGTTTAAGCCCTAATTTTAGGAAATTCTATGCACACAAACCAGCTTTTTTTTTCCCCTCACAATCTCACAGAGAAGAATAGTTTGGAATAGAAAAGTCTACATTGTCATTGTATGCATGATACAACTAAACTGCAAAATACCTATCACAGCGGTACATTTAAAATGAATAAAATACAAACATACATAAAAAAATACTCTACAACATGCAATCTCATTCACAGACAGACCATAAATAACAAATATATTGCACAATATTAAGGTGGCTTTTACTGTTACTGATTGAGTATGTGCTTTTCTTTATCTTTTATTTGCCATCAGTTCCTTGTGTGCAGCTGAGTCTATGGAAAAAAGTCAATCACTTCAGATATGCGATATTTGCTCTCTATATTTAGAGACTGCTTTAGAGAGTATTGCTTGGAATACAAGATGGATAAGGTTTATGGCTCCCCACTCTGCATTTTTATAGATTACAAAGCCTAAACAACAACCTTCTACTGGCTACAGCCAGGTCAGCTTTGGTATTTCATTATTGTCAACAGTGACCCTTGAGTTGGATGTGTTTATGCAGTTCCTATACGCCTCACTGAAAACCTCACACCTGACAAACAGAGGCAGAGGACATCACATCAGTTGGTGGTTACACTGGTATTCTGTTCACAGGTGTAAAGAAGGTGTAAAGAACTATGTACATGTTGTCTTATGAACCTTTATGTCTGTCTAATTCAACACAACTAATACATAGTTCAGCATTTGTTAACTGTTAGCTACAACAAAGTGCTATCTAGTTATACTGTTCAGTTGATTTACAAGAATAAATCAGTTGAGATACTCCCCAACAGTAGTGCATTATGTCGAAAAACATACAATCAATAGATTAATTAGGCTAAACATTTGTAAACTAAATTCCTGTTTAAACTGTCAAATGCTAGTTTGAAGCTATCTAGCAGTTATGTACAAGTGAACTGTATGCAAGTGTTACTGTATGCACAAGAGAAGGATTCAGCACTGTCATATGGGAAATGTTATAGTATTGTGCCGGAGGATTAATTTAGGCATAAATCTGTAATTACAAAAAAAAACACTAGAGCTTGAATTGAGAGAAATTACCTTTTAAAAAACTCAAAATTTGACCTATAAATCTAGCCACATCGTTTTTAACTTTAACGCCCTTTTCAATTAAAGCACTGCAAATTACAGATGCTGACAATAATCCTCATGTACAAAAAAATGTTAATGCACATATTTGATTCAGGAAATCCCTTAGCACTCTGACAGGCATTCATAATTCATATACATATATAGATGTGAATTATTGTTCTCTCAAATCCAGATATTTTCTTCCTTATACTACAGAGCCAAAACCTCAATACCTAAATCTAAATGTGTTCCGTGATGTGGTTGTTTCTCGACTTAATGGAGCATTAAGTCTTATTTTGATAAATGAGCACCTTTTCTACTCTGCTGGCTGTTTTCAAGCTACCGAACACACAAACTTATTGTCCTTCAAGCCTTTTTAGATGTACTATTTTCCTTTGCTATTGTATATTCTCACATTGTGTCACAATATACATTATTGTTAGAATCTACATTAATACCGGAAATTCTCAGCTGTGTTTTCTGCTTTAATCTAACATAGGTAAACTATGTCCAAACTGTACCTACGTACTGATGGTAGGGCAGAAGGACAATAGGAAAGAAATCAAACATAAAAAAATAAATAAATGACCTCGAAGCACTCACTATATAGGCTTGTATTTAACATAAAATTGAATCCTGCTCAGCACAAAATCAGACTAATTATAAAGGAAGTTCATTATCATGCACTGCATAGAAAAGCTGGCCGTGCTATATCTTTATTGTGTTGAGGAGACAGGCACTTTTGCGGTCCAGGCCATTTATATTCTTACAGCTTTTAAAGGGGAAAAAAGTATTAATGGTTGAATATTTTTGAGAGGCAAGCTACAGCACTGGACTGAATTAGTTCCAGATTTTCACCATCTATGCTTCTGGCCAATTCAGCCTACTTTGGTGCTGCTGTCCTCTTAATAACAGTTACAAAAGCTTCCTTGAAATAGCAACAAAAACACTGTCCTATTTCAATTTCCAGCTTTTGTTCCATTATTGGCACAAGTATCAGGTCCCATTAAGAATGTTAGATTTGGTGATTTACTATTTCTATTGTTGAGCCAGGCCTAGGACTGGGGCCCATGGACGAGTGCATGGTGGCCGGGCTTCGCCCGTGGGGTCCAGCCAGGCACAGCCTGAACTGGAGACATGGGCTTGCCTCCTTGTGGACCCACCACCCGCAGGACGAGCATGAAGGGTCCAGTGCAGTGTGGATTTGACAGCAGATCGGTTATGGAAGCTGGCTCTTGGGACATGGAATGTCACCTCTCTGGCGGGCAGCGTTGGGCACGTTACTTTTAAAAAGTAATTAATTATAGTTATTAGTTACTTCTCCCAAAAAGTAACTGAGTTAGTAACTGAATTACTCCACTTTAAAAGTAACTAATTACCAGGGAAAGTAACCATGGCGTTACTTTAAAAAAAATACGTCTAAGAATTTTTTTTTCTGAGCATAATGTAAACTTCACGTGTACTTTCTTGCCTTTTACCTCAATGAGGTTAAAGTAGTGCCTATACTTCCACCTTGAAAATGGCAACTTTACCTCTGAAACACTGCTGCAAGCTATCTCTGATCGCTTGTGTGATAGACCCGCCCAACTGAACACTGCCCTGCCACTGATTAGCTTACCATCTTACCCTACCTTAGGCAATCATCATCACTTATGCGGCTACCGCCCCCACCCCACCCCACCCAGAGAAAAAAAAAAAAAAAAAACACCTTCGCAGCTCTTGCGGCTGGCTGACAGCGCAAGTTACGCACCACATTTTACTGTCGGTAACGGTAACAGTAACAGCGTTGTAACGAAGGAAATAGTAATTAGTTAGATTACTCGTTACTGAAAAAAATAACGCCGTTTGTAACGCCGTTTATTTTAACGCCGTTATTCCCATCACTGCTGGCGGGCAAGGTGCTGGATCTTGTAGAAGAGGTTGAGCACATCGACTAGACATAGTCGGCCTCACCTCTGGAACCGAAGTCCTTGAGAGGGGATGGACCCTCTTCCTTGCTGGAGTTTCTCCAGGTGAGAGTTAGAGGGCTGGGGTGGGATTCTTGCTTGCTCCTAGACTCTCTGCCTGCATGTTGGGGTTCTCCCGGGTGGTGGAGAAGGTTGCTTCCATGTGCCTTCTGGTCAGGGAGCGGGTCCTGACTGTTGTCTGCGCTTATGCGGCGAACAGCAGTTCAGAGTGCCCACCCTTTTTGGAGACGGACGCTGGACTGCGCCCCAACTGGGGACTCAATTGCTCTGCTGGGGGACTTCAACGCTCATGTGGACAGTGACAGTGTGACCTGGTGGGGTGTGACTGAGAGGAACAGCCTGCTTGCTCTGAACCCAAGTGGTGTTCAGTTATTGGACTTCTGTGCGAGTTGCAGTCTGTCCATAACTAACACCATGTTCAAACACAAGGTTGTTCATCGGTGTTCTTGGCACCATGACGGCCTAGGTCGTAGGTCGTTGATTGATTTTAAAGTCGTATCATCTGACCTGTGATCGTATGTTCTGGACACTCGGGTAAAGAGAGGAGCAGAGCTGTCAACTGATCACCACCTGGTGGTGAGTTGGATCAGATGGCAGGGGAGGACACCACGCAGACCTGGTAGGCCCAAACGAATAGTGAGGGTCTGCTGCTAACGCTTGGTGGAAGAATCTGTCAAGATAGTCTTCAACTCCCACGTATTCCATAGAGGAAACAGAGTCCAATGTCTAGGACAGAAGTCACAGAGGTAGTGAAACAACTCCACGGCGGCAGAGCTCCGGAAGCGGATGAGATCTGCCCTGGGTATTTTAAGGATCTGGATGTTGTAGGGCTGATCCTGGTTGACATGCCTCTGTAACATTATGTGGACATCGGGGGCAGTGCCTCTGGAGTGGCAGACCGGGGTGGTGGTCCATATCTTTAAGAAAGGGGACCAGAGCATGTATCTTCCAACTATAGGGGGATCAAACCTCCCTGGCAAGGTCTATGCCAGGGTGCTGAAAAAGAGGGTCCGGTCAATGGTTGAACCTCAGATCGAGGAGGAACAAAGCGGTTTTCGTCCCGGATGTGGAACCATGGACCAGCTCTTCACTCGCTAGGGTGCTAGAGGGGAGATGGAATTTTGAGGGTTGGACTCCGCCAGGGCTGCCTTTTGCGGATGATGTGGTCCTCCTAGCTTCATCGAACAACGAACTACAGCTCTTGCTGGGGCGGTTCGCAGCCGAGTGTGAAGTGGCTGGGATGAGAATCAGCACCCCCAAGTGTGAGGGTATGGTCCCACTCCGGGTCGAGGAGGAGGTCCTACCTCAAGTGGAGGAATTCAAGTATCTCGGGATCTTGTTCACGAGTGAGGGTAAGATGGAGCGGGAGATCGACAGGCGTCTGGGCAGAGAAATACAACCGCGTACATTTTGCTTTTATGCACTTTGAGATATGCCTAAAAAATAATTATTTACAGAATTTCAATTTCATTTTTTTTATTCTATTTATTTAATTTTAAATGAAAAAAATGTTTTGCTACCTTCAGTTCAATTATGGCTATGTTATTGTGTTTTTATGCACGCTTTGAGGTGCCTTTGTCATGTTACTAAATTTAAAAGTGTATTAGCATATTTTCCATTACATGGATCTGTATTCATTTGAAATTTGTCATTACCAGTTGCTTACTGGATGCCTAAGATGTCTGCCCAGCTACATTTCTTGATTTTAAGGGGTTAGGGTTAACCCTGGCCCAACTGAATTTGTAATTGAATAGCCCTGATATACAGTATATACTAATTAGGGCTGTAAATAGATTATTATTATTATTTAAATATCTGTTTCAAATGGAATACATGGAAGCAATGTTTTGCTTGCATTACTCAACATCTCAGTTCCTCAGAAAACTCTGTGCTCAGTCCATACATTAACATAGTTCACATCAACAATGAATGCAGATAGCTTTGTTCTTTCTGAGAGTGCCATCTGCTCGCCTTCTTTTTATCCCACCAATAGGGAGTGTTCTTCCTGGTTACAGATTTAGAAAAGAACAGCATTACATTTGAGGGTTTTTATGACATTAAATGTGTAAATAAAAATGTACCCAAGGTCACTGATGATGAGAAATCAACGTCTGTACTCCTGATAAATCTCAAAAGCAGGACCGCAGAGTGAGCCATAATGGCAAGGGCGTGGCTCAGCTTAAAAACTGGAGCTTTGTGCAATAAAAAGTACAGCTGACGTCTCTCTGTCTGTTAGTAGTTGTACAATTTCAGCAATGTGCTCAGAAACACATTGTTACAGTTAAGGTGCTTCTCAGATTCTGGTCTCTCGTAGCTCTGGAGAATCTGTCAACATTCAGTCTGTCTCTCTCTTTACCCTGTCTGTGCTCCGTCTGTCACTGTTGTTTTATCTCTTCTTTCATTTACATTCTGCCTCACATTGTACGCACTTGCTTTATGTAGTCGTGTCCTTACCACTCAAGTTCATCCCTTTATCTTTCTTTTCTTTATTACTGCCTCTGTCAACACTCACAGCAGACTACTATTTCAAGCTTTCCATTTCCTTCTGCATTCTCTTATCCTCACCTTTCTTTTACCTTTGCTATCTCTCTCAGCACCTTCTAAGCACCCCTCCAACCCGTCGCCACCCCATCCCATCCCGCCCCACCCTCCCTTCCTCTCTCATGCTGTAGCTGCTCTGGGATCCAGATCATTGCTGCCTTCTTCACTGAAAGGCACGTCTGGCGAGACTGAGCATACATCAAAGGAGCCGCTATGCTGAACTGGACAACGGCACACAAAAGAAAGGGAATTTTCTTATTGCTGACATACTGTGATTTTACGGATTCTTAAATCTTCAGGAAATGACACTGAAACAAAACCAAGTGGAGCGTGCAGAAGTGGACAGTCAGTGGTCCAGTGGATGTACAATATTCGGGTTTTATGGCCAAGTCATTCTGCGCAAGATCCGACAGTGGACAGATGTCCTTCGCTTTGTGGCTTTGAAATTTCGTTGTGCTGACGAATGGCTGCACAAGCTCAGCCACAAGTTGAGTATAGAGAAGGATGCAAGTGCTGTCCATCTATCCTGACTTCTTACAGGCCATGATTGTTTGAAGATTGGAAATACTGTGTCTCTGACAGTCTATTTAGTGGTTGACTAAACCGACTGTATTTGTGAGTGTAATGTCTTGGAAGTGTTTGGAAGTATCAGAGACAGATTGGCTGCTGGTCTTTATTGTTCTGAGTTTTTCTCATTAATGAGACTTTTGCTCTTTCGAACTGTGTCTTGGTGTATGTCTGAACTGTTTGGCCATCATGTGTCCCATTGATGCTTTACATTTACGGGGACCCATGAAAAGGGGTTCATGCCAAGCCCCTGGACTGGTTGCCCTCTATCACAGTGCCTGGATAGGGTGGCTTATTCTCGGATGTGTTGCTGCGTCTGCGAAGCAGAGCTCTTCCCTGTCTGGGAAGTTGGAAAACTCTTTGAACAGACCTCCTGTGGCAACAGCCTCTTATGCTTACCCTGAGCAGCAACACCCGCATGTGACGAGGCACCACTCCTCTCCACCCGTCTCCATATACAGGTCTCCGGCGTCACTGAAGGGTGGTCATGGTGAGTGGCAAAACTTTCAGGATGCTCAGATGAAATATTGCATGGAACATTTTGTAAATTTCAGTCATCAAAAAACAAGAAAAAAAGACAGAAAAGTAATTTAGTTCAAATCTACCAGTTAAAGTTTTACGAAATAAGAATGATGAGGGAACAACACATCATGCAAGTCATCCCCATCTTCCGAAAATATTAAATGTTCTCTTGCCATGGTGAAACATATGTTAGAGTGAAATCTAACATGCACCATATAATTGTATAACATCAGCAAAGACATTAGTATCATTTTTAGACATACGAAATTTAGTAAACTTATTAAATTTAGAAATTTAGTAAACTAAAACCTGCCTAAAGACAAGTCAAATATTTCTATGAGGCTTACTAATATGGGGGTTACGAAATGTCAGGTGTCATACTCAGCGTTAATAATTTTATCAATCAACACACAACAACACGCACATTCATTTATAATACATCATAAAAATTTTCATTACAAATTCTAATATACAATTTGAGTGAAAATGTACATGGATTTCAGAATATCTTAGTATATGTTTGCAGCAGCATTCAGGCTCAGGTCTTCAAAGTGGGATATAGACGATCAGTGAAAGTACGTCACAGTCAGAAGTCCTTGGTCTTCTTTTGTCCTCAAGTGGTTATTCAAAGACACACAAAGGCTTTTTTTTTTTTTTATCACTAAATGGGACTTTTTTTTCCCCATCTATTGTAAAATGCTGCTATGTCGTAGCCCACCCCCACCATTATTTCTCTCCTTGAGGTTTGAGAAGTTATTATGCTTCTCCTGACAGATTCACTGTTTGGAGCTTTGCATTTTTTATTTTGTCAAATAAGTACCTGTTGCTTTTCTTTCTTGATCGTGTTGATCTTCTGGTGGCGTGATCACTTGTACTTAATCTGCCTGCTTTGGTCACAGCTGATCTACACAAAGTCTTGTGAAGCACCATGCTCCCTTAAAAAACTACTGAGCTAAAAAGTAGTCAGTAGTAGTCATAATTTGATACGAAGAAATACCCTCTTTGTACAACAACCTATCCTCTGACACTTTCACTTTGTTCTGATGACATGTCTCCCACTAAATCAGTGCTACTTAGTGAACAATGTTCTTCTGGAAACCAGAGGCATAAGCATAGTTATTGCAGGGGAACAATAGCTGCAAGTCGCCCTCTTTATTTTATAATTCAGAACTTATTATGTTTTAAAATGTTCAGATTTACATTATCGATGTGGCCTCAGACCGTTGTACCCCATCGTATGTATAAGATGGTAAATGGCCTTGCTTTTATATAGCGCTTTTCTACCTATTGGTACTCAAAGCGCTTCACAGTCACAGACACATCTACCCATTCGCTCACACAAGCACTCACACATTCACACTCAGTGTCTTGCTCAAGGACACTTCGGCATGTGGCACATTCCGGGGATCGAACCGCTAACCCTCTGGTTCATGGACAACCCGCTTGGTTGGGGTCATTATCAAAATGACTGGGACGGTCCTAAAATAAATAAAATAAAAAACATCACATCAAGTCCCCTTTTTAATAAACAGTTATTCATTCACAGTGTGTCATCTCAGCCAGTTGATGTAATGTATCAAAGTCTTCCATGTACACACCTGTCAGCAAGAATAGCTATAATCTCAAGCAATGGAGATTAGGCCTCGTAAATAATGCTGCTGATAATGAGCATCTCGGCGAACAGCACAGCACAACATAGCACAATCATAGGCCCTAAAAAGACTATGACACAGTCTGAAATAACTAAAATCCAACAAAAATCTGCTGTCTTACTCAACTGCAGGGAAAAATTGTCAAATGTGACAGTGAGGTTAGGTGTCTTTGGAACCTTTGAGGACCTTTGGAATCCACTGCGCTTGCAGCAGTGTGCAGGGGTCACCATGACACCCTGACTCCTCTGCGGCTACACAACTACACAGCCCCATACGCAAAGCAACTTCTTCAGCTATTCAAGCTACAGGGGCTTGTCTGTTGGAGAGCAGAAGACAGTCAGTGTTAATCACTTCACCTCTCGGTGGTCACAATGTTACGGCTGATTGGTAGATTGCACCTCAACAGCCGTTCCAGTACCCTGTGGTTGGGGGCCTATACCTTAAACGCTGTCATATGCAGTTTAATCTCCAGTGCTTCCATCTGGCCACTGTACCAAAATGTCAGGATTCGTGGACTGCTGCTGAGATAGTGGTCCTTCTGGCAGGTTCACACATCTCTGCAGAGGACCAAGGCCCATCCCTCTGGATTACTGGTTTTAGCAATGACAGCTAACATTCAGGATGAGTCCTGCCAGTTTTAAACTCCTTCCTTTTAACGACTCTGACTCAGTAAGTAGAGTGGGTTAGCGTGGTGTGTGTGCTAACGAATTGGCTGAAGTTTTCTTGTGACTGTTAAACACCTTGAGTACCAATAAGTAAAAAAACGCTGTACCAATTACAATGTGCCCCTGGGAACACACAAAACTTGAGTATTGGTTTTATGTTCTTGACGCTACCAATGCATCACTGCGGTTGGGTATGTTTACAGAGAGTTCCTTTTGACTCCGCTGCTTGGTTTTTGACCTGACATGAACTGTGAACTGTGATCAGTATATAGATACATGGTATGTGTCTTCTAAATGTACACTATATTACCAAAAGTATTCGCTCACCTGCCTTTACTCATTCTATGAACTGAAGTGCCATCCCATTCCTAACTCATAGAATTCAATATGATGTCGGTCCACCTTTTGCAGCTATTACAGCTTCAACTCTTCTGGGAAGACTGTCCACAAGGTTGAGGAGAGTGTTTATAGGAATTTTTGACCATTCTTCCAAAAGCGCATTGGTGAGGTCACACACTGATGTTGGTCGAGAAGGCCTGGCTCTCAGTCTCCGCTCTAATTCATCCCAAAGGTGTTCTATCGGGTTCAGGTCAGGACTCTGTGCAGGCCAGTCAAGTTCATCCACACCAGACTCTGTCATCCACGTCTTTATGGACCTTGCTTTGTGCACTGGTGCACAGTCATGTTGGAAGAGGAAGGGGCCCGCTCCAAACTGTTCCCACAAGGTTGGGAGCATGGAATTGTCCAAAATGTTTTGGTATCCTGAAGCATTCAATGTTCCTTTCACTGGAACTAAGGGGCCAAGCCCAGCTCCTGAAAAACAACCCCATACCATAATTCCTCCTCCACCAAATTTCACAGTTGGCACAATGCAATCTGAAATGTACCGTTCTCCTGGCAACCTCCAAACCCAGACTCGTCCATCAGATTGCCAGATGGTAAAGCGTGATTCATCACTCCAGAGAACGCGTCTCCACTGCTCTAGAGGCCAGTGGCGGCGTGCTTTACACCATTGCATCCGACGCCTTGCATTGCACTTGGTGATGTGTGGCTTGGCTGCAGCTGCTCGGCCATGGAAACCCATTCCATGAAGCTCTCTGCGTACTGTACTTGGGCTAATCTGAAGGTCACATGAAGTTTGTAGCTCTGTAGCAATTGACTGTGCAGAAAGTCGGCGACCTCTTTGCACTATGCGCTTCAGCATCCGCTGACCCCTCTCCGTCACTTTACGTGGCCTACCACTTCGTGGCTGAGTTGCTGTTTTTCCCAAACGCTTCCATTTTGTTATAATAGAGCTGACAGTTGACTGTGGAATATTTAGGAGCGAGGAAATTTCACGACTGGATTTGTTGCACAAGTGGCATCCTATGACAGTTCCACGCTGGAATTCACTGAGCTCCTGAGAGCGGCCCATTCTTTCACAAATGTCTTGTTTCACAGTCTGCATGCCTGAGTGCTTGAATTTATACACCTGGGGCCAGGCCAAGTGATTAGAACACCTGATTCTGATCATTTGAATGGGTGAGCGAATACTTTTGGTAATATAGTGTATGTTCAATCCATTTAGCTTGCCACAGGTGGACTCCTATCCTTTCACTTTACGTGATTTGCTACACTTTACATGTTTATTATTTACAAGAGGTAAAGCAGCTGTCTTTTTTAACAGCCTCTCGCACCCCTGTTCAGTCCCCTTCTGGCCTCCATAGTCACCAGTACAGTGTTTAAATGTGGTCACATTCACTAGACTACCTAGCCTGGCTGACGCGACTGCACATCTCAATGAGATGCTGGTCTGGAAACTACGTGTTTATTTTCTCGTATTTGAGGCGTGGTTTTACAAATGCCTAGAGCCGTTTATTGGGCGCTACGAATGTCTATCAAATGCGCCTGGTAATTCCCATGCTGCCTTGCGCGCGATTCATAGCCAAAGCCTGTTGGTAGCAGAGCAAACACACCTTCTTGGCAATGAAGTCTTTCAACGCCAAACGTTACTCTTTTTTTAAAATAAACTTGCGTTCTAAGCTACTTAAAACACTGTCTAAGGCTGCATCGAACGGTAACGTTAGGTCCGCTGCCATGTTGGATTAACACACTACAAGCTTCGGTGTCGCGCATAGACGTCGTCGTCGTCTTGCTGCCCCCCCCGTTCTGTGATTGGTTCCCTATCTCAGGAGAAAATATGGGCGATGGTTTCCAGACTGCTTTTGCAGCGAGAATGAAATCGCGCGCAAAGCAGTATGGGAACACCCAGGCTATAAACTACCTCACATGCAACAATGCACTCAGTTGATTTGAGGGCTGTAAATAATGCATTCACTCATCATGTAGATACGTCCCCTCCTGACAAAGGAAACCGTGCTGTGTGGCTGTGCAGGGTTCAGAACCTTGGGCAGAGATTATTTCTGTTTAATCAAAACTATGACCCTAACCCTTAACCAACCAAAACAAGTTGCATATCAGAGATAAATAACGTTCTGATTCTTGCCGGAATATGATTCTTTTGTTGCCAAGGACCTGGTAACATTCAAGATTCCAGAGTCAAGGCAAGCGATGAATACACCGAGCAATGAAGGTCTTAAACAACTAAATAAAACTAAAATAAAATGAAGAAAATAAACACAGGAAATATATATATATATATATATATATATATATATATATATAAGCATTGCTTATATAGTTTAATCCAACCGGTGTTTATATTGCCACATAAACCAATTGGTAAAGCAATTTAGTAATTAAGCAATGTGTTATTGACTATCTAGAAATATGAGCAGGCAACTTGTTAAATAGATGTCATTGCAAGTTGATTGGTAATGGAATATATTCCCCCCTAAACAAATTTTTTATTTTAATATTTATGTGGCACTGCCCTAGTACAAATTAAAATACAGTGAGACAACTCCCGAAGTGCTTTGGGTGGTCTACTTGCGTCCACACTGATAAACTTCCTGCTGGAGCACTATAATTCAATTCAAACTCAGTGTTTTCTGTTTTCTTTTCTCTATAGCTAACAATATCTGTTATGTTACAGTAAAGTTGTCTGC
The DNA here is from genome assembly GCF_963514085.1 of Chelon labrosus. Taxonomy (NCBI): domain Eukaryota; kingdom Metazoa; phylum Chordata; class Actinopteri; order Mugiliformes; family Mugilidae; genus Chelon; species Chelon labrosus. The sequence continues at coordinate 23,227,831 of NC_140353.1, forward strand.
CTGCTTAATAATAGTCACATAGTAGTGCTACGTAGCTGTCAGGTAGTTTTGTATTTACCAGAGATCACTTGGAAACATGGTTAAAATTTGTGATGTGTGATATGACAACCTTGTCACATCAGTTGACACTGGTGGTGTGAGAAACTGTTGGATGTGTGAAAAAAAAGCGTGTTTTAACTGTTCATCCAGAGCTGGTTTTAACGGAGCAATCACAGCATAAAACGAGACAGAGAGGCAGCACTGTGCACAGAACTTGAACACACAGTAGGTCCCTTTTAGTAACTTCATTTTGTGGAGTAGAGTTGAACCTTCTAAATCTGGTAAAAAAAAAAAAAAAAGCCAAAGCCTCCATCCACCTAGCGTCATCGTTATCTACACTCACTGAGCGTTTTATTGGAGGCTTTGTACTATTACTGGGTAGAGCCTCTCTCTTCTCTCCAAACCAACCTTCTTTGTGCCTGGATTCCACAGGATGTAGGAAACATTTCTGATTCTGCTCCATTTGGACATGACTGCTTTACAATTTCTGCAGATCAGTCTGCTGCACATTCATTTCTATTCCGATACTGTGATTGAAGAGGCAGTCAAAGTCCCCTTATTGTCATATTCTTGAAACCTGTTTCAGACAAGATGGTACACGTCAAACGTAAAGGGGTGCACATGATCAGCAACAATACCAGATTCCGTATCAATTACCAGATACAGTCAAACCATAATTGATTGGTATTATGGTACCCAAAGTGTCAGAGAAAACCTTTCCACTCCCTTTACAACAGAAGCCTGGCCTAACGAAACAAGATTGAATCAGACTGTGAACACTAATGCCTCCCATTTTATGCTTACAGGAGAAATTGATACATGTCTTGAGATCGATAAGGCTACACACTTGGCAAACAAGAGTGGAACCTGGCTGCTGCTGTAACCCATCTGCTTCAAAGTTGGACATGATACGTATTATAAGATCACTTCACACCACTGTTCTAACGAGTGGTTTCAGTAACCGTAACAAAGTGACAACAAGTTAGTTATGGCAGAGCTAAAACTGAGTTGTCTGATGAAGTGCATGATGCCATTTAATAGGGATGTGGCAGGACGGATGGTGTTAGAACAGCTCGGCTCAGTTGGTTTATTTTAGTCCCTTAATCCCCTGGGAGCTCCTCTCTACCCCCATCATGTGACTCACGTGATCCCCAGGTTAAAAACCATTGCTCCATGTGCCAATCTCTACAACAGTTCTGAAATGGAATTGAGAAAACAATAGTTCCTGTTCATCATGGTCTGTGCTATCTGTGATTGTAGTTTTTGGATTGTGCACACACCCTCTTTTTTTGTAAGCAAAACAAAACATGTGCAGTGCAAGCTCCTGTATACCAACACTAGTATGCCGCAACCCTGTAGTTCTCTGTGTTAAACCCTGACAGCAAAACAATACAACCACAACACACAGTTCTGCATATTGTGTTTTATCCTTAGGGGCAAAGGCATGAGCAGATTTCCGTTTCTCACTTTTTGGCTTGCAGGTGGGCAGTCATTTAGAGGAATAGCAGAGAGAGTATGCAGCTGAAATTGGTACACCCACACAGCATTAGCATATTGTATTAGGAGGTGAATAAACTGTTTTTCAGCAGGATCATGGGTTGGGGGGGGCAATGTTTTCACGAGGGCCCTAATTTGTACAGGGTAAAGCAGCTTGGGTTGAGAGGCAAGGGTGGGGGTTTTTGGCTCTGGCAACAAAGTGCCATTGTGACTGGCATTATCTGCTTCAGCAAAGAATGGTCTCATCCGTCCGGGCCTGCTCATTAGCATTAGCTAGCCTGCGCCTGTTTGTGTGTGTCAAATAGTGTTTTTGTGCAGTGTGAGAGCATCGGCCGCAGCGTTGCGCTTGGTGGAATCATGGGAAGCACTATAGTGTATAACAGTGTCTACTCTAAAGCCTCTCACACTGTACACAAACATAAGGAACACGCATCAGTGGCTCACCAGAATAACACAATGACCATCGTGTCTTATTTAAAAAGGCAAAACAATGGAAAGTGGTTGCCATGCAAATATCTTTAATTAGCTCATATGTGAAACAGCATTCGAGCAATATTTGCGTTACGCTCAAAGCAACATTACGAGGTCGGCTATCTTGCTTTGTATTTCTTGACATTTGTTTCTCCAAATGCTTTATGTGTATTCCTTTCCAAAGACAGTTAAACTGGACCAAGCACAGACATTTTGGGGCACTTACAAAAGAAAAATAATAAGCAAGCTTGAAATGGGCCCATTATTTTCCTTACATAGAAGCCGTGGAGTAGCGATTAGAGAAGCACCTTTGAGACGGTAGGCTCACAGGTCGCATACCCCCATGTCCATGGCTGAGGTGAGGTGCCTTGAGCAAGCTCTTAACCCCCTGTCCACTGCCCCGAGTGTACACACTGCAGTGTGAACAAATGGGATAGGTTAAATGCAGAGAATATTGTGCATATTGTTTGCATTGGAACTTGTGCTTCTTATCCAGAGCTACCATGAGATCATCACCGCTGCAATAGCATGGAAATGTTCTCCCACTTGGTTGCTCAGAACCATTTCAAGATAGTTTACAGATAGGTCTAGAATTGTTCACAAAGGAAATGTCTCTAGCTTTCTTAAATGGGTCACAAATTTTGATTTCCACATGTTAGGAATAGGAAGAGAACCTGGAAGAAAATATTAAAAATCAGTGAAAGGAAGAAAACCTGAATAATAGAATCTTCACAAGCAAATGGCTGACCCAGGCTGGAACACTTGCACCCCAGTAGAAGAGCTGCAGAGATGTTGTCCTTGTGTTAGTTAAAAAGTTCATAATTAATTATTGCTTCCACTTTCTCTTCTGTTCAGCTGGTACAACGTACATCTTTGGAAAAGGAGGAGGCCTCATTACATTCAACTGGCCAGCTAACGAGAGGCCCAGCACCAGAACGGACAGACTGACCGTCGGCTTCAGCACCTCCCTGAAAGATGGCATCCTGGTCAGAATTGACAGTGCACCAGGCCTGGGGGACTACCTCATGCTGCACATAGTAAGTTCACACACATGTTTTTTTTGTTGTAGTGAGCTGTCTGTGAGCTGTGTGACCTGATGATACTCAAGGCGATCAGTGTGTGGAGTTTCACTGCTAGTAAAAGAAGAAGAAAAATGAATACATGCAATCAAACAGCAGTTTACTTGGTCTATTTTGCTATTCCTTAATCCTCACTAAAAACATCTATATTATTCACCATCGTAGATGGATTTAATACAGATTCCAGCTTAAACTAAGCAAATAAATAAATAACTGTAAGTCAGATCCTGATTACTTGTGTTAGATTCCACTAGACTAGAGGATACACCAGGTAACTCAGACTGTATACTGTAGAACATTTGCATTATTCACTTCCCATAATAGATTGACAAAACAGACTCAAGAAGCATGCTGTTAAAAGAGAGCAAACCTTTGGCATAATGCCAAAAATCTGTCTTCCTACGGTATTCATATTACGTCCCAGCTTGAAACTTCACTTTAGAGACCTTTTCAGACTTTCAAACATCTGTCAAAACTGTTTCAAACTTTCCAAAAAAAAAATGTATCATTTCAAATGCATTATTTCTTTATTATTCTGACATTTTCCAGCACGTTATGCACATAACCTCCTGTGTTCACACACACTGAGCACTGATCTGCTGCTGCTGCTCCCCTGCTAGATGCAACACATGATGAATGTGAATGAATGATGGATGATGTCTGGAATATGCACTAACTCTGCCATTATGCTGATTACACAAATCAAGACAGGGTAACCATACTACCCAACTAAAACAACATTTCCATGTAGGAAAATAATCACAATCGGTATTACACGCAGGCATTTCAAGCTTTTTTTTTATTTTATTTTATTTTTTAAACCTTTTCTTCTTCTTTTTAACCTGTAGCACTTTGAGATCTTTGATGTAAAGTGCATTATAAATAAAATGTATTATTATTATTTATTATTATTCTCTATGTCCTGAATTTGACAGCTAATGCTCACATTCATACACCGATCAGCCACAACATTAAAACCACTGACAGGAGAAGTAAATAACAGTGTTCTGCTGGGAAACTTTTGGACCTGGCATTCATGTGGATGTTACTTAGACATGCAGCACCGACCTAGACCAGACCAGGCACCCCCACCCCATAGCAATGACACTCCTTGATGGCAGCAGCCATCCCCAGCAGGATGCAGCCTGACACAGACACACACACAAAAATGGTTTAGGAACAACTCAAAAAACATGAAGAACAGCACAAGGTGTTGACCTGGCCTCCAAATTGACTAGATCCCAAACTGATCAAGTATCTGTGAGATGATCCGCAGAGGCCCCTCCCCTCAGCCCATAGGACCCAAAGGCCCCCACTAACAACATTCTGTTGCCAGACACCACAGGGCACCCTCAGAAGGCCCATGTCCATTGTCTGATGAGTCACAACTGTTTTTGGAGGCACAAGGGAGACCTACACAATATTAGGAAGGTGGTCATAATGTTATGCCTGATCGATGTATGCAGAGTTTATTTATAAAGTCACATTAGTAGTATTAGTCTGAAGCAATCTAATATTCCACAATAAAAACAAAACAAAAGAAACGAAAAAAGCAAATCTATCAGTGTTTTAGTGTTGTAATAATTGTGTCTTCTCATTTCAGCAACAAGGCAAAATTGGAGTCACGTTCAACATTGGCACGGTGGATATCGGCGTGGAGGAAAGTAGTACCCCAGTGAATGATGGGAAGTATCATGTTGTCCGTTTCACCAGGAATGGTGGCAATGCTACGCTGCAGGTGGATAACTGGTCGATCAATGAGCATTTCCCTACAGGTACAACACAAATGCATTAACCAGGGCAGTGAGTCTATTGCTATTATTGTGGGCTGTAACAATGGGATTATGCCATTCTAATACAGCTGAATAGGTCACTGGACAGCATCTGCTTCAGAAGCGCGTGCCAGAAGAGTCTGTTGAATTTGTTCTTTTGAGCATTTGAACACTCTGTGCAGAAGAATGTGTATAAATATATTGTTAGTCTGTACAGTCATACTGTTGTTTCCCAGTCATTTACCTCTGTACTTGTTCTGCTTCCTTTTTTATTCCTGAGCAGTGAATTGACTAAACACAGTGCGCCTATGTAATCTGTGAACTCTGTAGACCTCTGTTGGTCTCCTGCAGGAACTGCAGCATGCAGTGTGTGGCAATGGCTCTCCTTGCATTGAGTAGTCAATACAGCTTAGACAACCCAGGGCAACTAAACATTAATAGTCAGAGAAATACAGTGTGACTGATATACATAAGACATATAAAGTCACATTTTACATGTAGATTCAATAAAGGTTTATGGATAAATCAGGCCCTCACTGAGATTTTTAGCTCTAACTTACAATTTTATAAATCAAATCATTAACTGTCATCAACAAAGATAAAGCTATCACTGTGCTGGCTAACCTGTCTATCGATCCACATGTAAAAGTGAGGAGTAATAACCTTGTATTTCAAGAGCATGTCCCCCCTCACATTAATCCCGTCAAAAAATGTCCAACCTTATTGTCCTAGCAGGTAATAGGCCTGAAAGTTGATCTCTTTGGAACATGGGACTATAGAGGAAAGGATATAGTGAGCCATGTTTGAACTGGCACTGCTGCAAACTCTGCTGCCAGTAGTGGTTTGCTGTGTGTTTGTAAATGAGAGAAAAAACAACAGTTCCCTGTGATAATCCAGGTCCTCCAGATCTCATCCTCGAGAGAAGTAGCATTTAGAAACAACACGGCTTGGCAGAAGATGGTTGCTTGTGCAGCCTCTCTCAGCCCCCACACTCTCACCTCTTTCACACTTTCCAAGGCCCACTCTGACAGCAAAGCTGTGTTGCTGTTTTTTAATGCAACCTGCTTGGACAGGCAATGGAGACGACATAAGCAGTGAAGTGGACATTGTCTATAGTTTTTAAGTTGAATGGTTATATACAAAGTATAAGTGAATCAAAATATGAGAGAGCCCGACCTTGTTTTTTGTCTTGAGATGGGCTTGATGGATAGCTCTTATCATGGAAGTCCAGTTCCTGTGAGGAATTGTTTGTGGGTTGTAAGGCAGGAGGATAATAGGTGAAGAAATCCCAAAGAATAGTAAATAGGGATGAATATATTAAATGGAAGCTATTGGAAAGATTATTATTTTATTATAATATTATAATTTACAATTGTAAGGTTGGAAATGATGTGTGACATGTTGATATGTCTTGATTTGGTGAAGGACATTGTTATCAATCCATTATAGAATACTTATTTGACTTTTACTTCAAAAATGCAGTCAAATTCAGTCCCTACGTGAGACTTAGCATCAGTATGCTGTAGATAAAAGTCACACAGAATCCACACTTGTGCCCTTGCCTGACACCCTGCTTCGTCACTGGCTTAAGTGCTTGGCGTCACTGCACCATTTTTCCATGTGTGATTGGCACCCTGGGGTTCTAGCAATGGTGTGTTCTAGACAAGCGTAACAGACATATTGTTCTGGGTCTTTGAGTTTAAGGTCCTGTAACTTAATGTGACCCTCTTCATTGGAGGGGCTTACGCGTATTCAACTTTTTGGCAGCATTTCCAGGTGCTTGGCCTAGATAGCAATGTGATGAACAGTGCAGTCCTCTCACAATCTTTTCACCAAGCGGAAGTAGTAAGGTGCTCATAGGCTGGTGCAATGCTAAGGAGAGGACACTCTCTAAGGAGAGGACACTCTCCTTAGCACTGCACGTCACTTATCTCGCGGAATATTTTGAAACAGGTTGTTCTTTGGGTTCATTGTGCCCACTTTCTGAGCTTCTGTTCAGTCAAACAGCTTTGTTGCTTCAATCAATTGATGAGCAAGCTGAGTGGACAAGCAGATCTCCAGTCTGAGGACTCAGTCAGACTGGTCCAATTCTAGGAGGGAGTTTTGGCTCCAGTCCTCCCGGCTGCAAGGGATTCTCCCACCTCCTTAAAGTGGGGTTCTTAATACACATGAGGTCCTTCTGCTACACAATCAGTGCTTTTGTCCTATTATGAAAGCCAATGTCAAAGTAATACCTGATCTCCTGGATAGTGGAAATGAGCTCACCCACTCATTAATATGCAAGTGCAGGTCTGTCATCAGCGCGTGTGGAATACTCTACCAGTGGGATGTTCATCTTAAAGACTAATGCTGTCTGGGAATTCTCCTTGACATTCACTGCGTATTAGCAGTTAAATATATATTGTGATCCATCACTCACATCCTCTGCTCTCATGGTCTAAAAAGATAAGATTAGATAAGAATCCTTTATATTATCCCACGGTGGGGTAACCTGCAGTGCTGCAGCAGCACACAGTCCAACGGACATTGTGCACAAGAGATAAAAAAGTAAAACACCAAATAAATACAAAAAATAGCAAATTAAATACAGTAGTATATGTGTGTGGTCTACTGGGAGCAGGCTTGGTTGTACAGCCTCACAGCAGCAGGAAGGAAGGGCCTGTGGTAACGCTCTTTCAAACAACAGGGGGGATTGGTTTTCCATCAGGGATGACAGCTTTCCTATCATCCTCCGATCACCCACCACCTCCACAGGCTCAAGAGGGCAGCCCAGAACCGGGGTCTGGCCTTCTTACGTTTATCAGTTTAATTACTTTGCTGTCTTCTGCTGTTGATTTATTGTTTTTATTTCACATTTTTCTTTTAAATATGAACATAAACATGTTTGTTCATCAGCATGCCATTAATCTAGATGGCATGAGCAAAGTGTTTGATCTAAGTGAGTTCTGCTTTTGTTTCATTAATTGCAGTGGGTATTCTCTATGTACCTTTCATAACCTGATGTTGCACCTTCTCACTACCTTCATATACATCACATACTTTGTTATTAGGGGTGGGACTGATTAAAAAAAAAAATCTAATTAAATAGAGGCTTTGTAATTAATTAATCGCAATTAATCACATTTTAATCGCATAACAATACTTGCCCCAAAAAGCAACATTTTTTAAGTTAAATGGATTTTTGTGGATGATTAAATCAAATTGCATTTCAATTCAAAACAGTAGAAAAAGAAAGAAAATATCTCTGGCCAAATCTGAACAGACCTAAAGTTAAAGCGCCACTGTAAGTACTTGAGGTACTTTTTCAGAACAGTATTGACTTTAAATGCTAAAAAAACAGAAAAAAAAAAAAAGTTTGGGCCGCCGACACATCTTGTCCGTACTGCGGCGCTTTCTATGCTCACTGCAACATGCTTTGCATTTAGATGGCACCGTAGGGTTGAAGTGCTGGTATGCAAAATCTTTTTTTGTACAATTTGCACAAAACCCTGCTTTCATCGAAGCTTCCATCAAGGTATTTTTTAAAAATAAAATTTGCCTTCCATCAGTCCTAGCAACGTACTTTCATCCGATTCCTCCAAAACGTTGCCCTGTCAGCTTCAAACTACGTACAACAAACCTGTTTCACTTGTTGCTGTTCCAGACCGTGTTGTTGAGAAGATGCAATATTGCATTGTTTCTGTTTCCTGTTTATGCTGATGTCACTTTTGCCCAGTGTGACAAAGTGCACAAAATGTGAAATTGTGGCAAAACCTCTGCTGCATCCTGACATTCTACTTGTAACGTAGAATCTACTGTAGTTGTGGCACACCTGTGTACCATGTGTGAGCTGTGGGCAAAAGTTACTATAAAGAATTCTCATTTTAGATCTACATTTGTACCTCCGTGCAGATTCCACTTGTAGGCCCATAAATGCACATGCTGTCCAGTGAACTGTAGATTATGTATGGCTATACACCTTTGTGTTGTGTATTGTGTGGTGCCATGTCCCGTTATGCACCATGTTACAATAATGTGCAATAAGTGTGCAGAAGTTTACTCTGAATCATATGATACACAAAAACATTAGCAAATACTACTTTTTTGTGTATTTTATTAAACTCAGGGCTCATTGTTTTTGTTTTTCAGATTTTTCCAGAAATATGCCTAAACTAAAACTGTTTCCAGTAAATAACTTGAGTGGGCTCGATGTCACTTCCTGTGTAGTGACCATACTCACCGTCCGGGGTTGAAATACAGCCAGAAGCATCAGCAGGGAAAAATAAAGATTTAAAACAACATATAGTAAATAACATAGGATGATTTTAACATCCTGTACAGAAAACAAATGTGTACACATTGTGGTGTATATTTTTAAGAGTTGCTGAAGCTATGTAAATCAGCTGTGTGAGGTGAGCAAGGTGGTTTCACATGAAATGTGACATCAGTGCACACTCTCTATACAAAGTGAAGAGGTATAATGCTGAGAATGATTGTGAATGTGTTTGTTGACAAAGAGAATGAGCCCTAGTTATTCTGTGACTAAAACAGTTGTAACCAAAATGTAATCTTCAGCTAAAATCATCCTAACCTTTTGTAAATGTTAGAGGGAAAGTGATATTTCCCTCACGTTTCATGATCCTGATGATCAATAAATGTCTTCATAAATGTCTTTTTAAACTTTAAAGGGAACAGCGACATTGAACGCTATCAAATGGCCAATAAGAAAATTCCTTTCAAATATGCCAGACCTGTAGAAGAATGGCTACAAGAGAAAGGTAATTTCGAATAAACATGTTTCTATGTATGCTCGCTTTTCTGATGTAATGTGAAAAATCTCATCTGTACATCTGGAATGAGAAGATTAGACGCATGCCCATTTGTCTCTATTTCAGGATTATATGAACTGTCTGATTTCAGAGGTCTAAAGATAATGAAATCTCCCTCTCCTATCTGATACATTAACGCATGCAAAACCACCACCAAAACATGTGTTCCTGGACATGAATGTAAATCTATGAATGGAATTATAAATGGAATTTTATATGAGCTAAAATGTCAGCTAGAAATGAATGTGAAGAGGGACCATTAAACTGTAAACTAAATCAGTGTATAGTAAATGGAGTTGAAGTAACATGATGTCAGAAATCTAATTATTAGGAATTAGTATCAACACTCTGTAGGCAAGATCCATTACACCAATTCCTTGCTTAGTAAATGCCCATAATGTTTCTCTTGGCCATATTTATCTTTGCATTTCTGGCCTTGTTGTATAGTATCTACTTGTGAAACCTAGTGTCACAGTTGGGAAATTGGCTACATCCAACTACCTCCTTATCCAAATTGTGATGGCACTTACAGAGCCAAGCATTTACGAAACAGAATGTTGGTTACATTCTGTAACTCCAGATTCTATGAGTATACTCATAGCCCTCTCAGCTGTAGGCCTCACTGACTCTATCTGTGCCAGCTACAGAAAAAAACTGGCATAGTGATAGCAGAAGTCAGGATGGACAAATATTATATATCTTCAATGCTGCAGTGTTTTGGCAATTCCTTGGGCATTTGTATTAGAAACAACATTGGCCAAAAATGAGAATACTGTAATGTTGTTTTCATTTTTTATGCAGTGGGCACAAGTAGTTTTTGCTGTACAAAGGTTCAGTGTGGTTTATCTGACCTGTACATCAAATTAAATACTATATACTTTTCAACTTTTCAACACATTAGTGTTGCATGACACATGGGTGTGCTTATTTTTTTTTTATTTTTTTTTATTTTTTTTTACAGTGCATTAAAATGTGCTAATTTCAGCTGAAATGTTTTTCTTTTTTGGATGTTTTCTCCAGGACGGCAGCTAACCATTTTCAACACTCAAGCAACAGTTGCAATTGGTGGTAGCGATCGTGGCCGGCCGTTTCAGGGTCAGCTGTCGGGCCTTTACTACAACGGCCTCAAGGTGTTGAACATGGCTGCTGAAGGCAACCCTAACATCAAGATTAATGGCAGTGTGAGGCTGGTAGGGGATGTGCCCAGTGTACCAGGTTCAGCCAGAACGACGGCAATGGCTCCAGAGATGTCTACCACCTTCAGTGAGACTACTACCATGATGTCCACCACGACCACAAGGAAACACAGATCCTCTTCAACTGTACAGGTACTTCCAGACTATACATACAGGACAAGTGCAGATTTTCTGTTTCTTACTCTCACGTAATTCTGCATAAATTTCTGCAAATGGAATGCAGGTCAATCTCAGTGATACTGACTGATCTGGACAGTTGAGGGTAATCCACCTCGGCATCCTGAAAATCTTTCTGGTTGCTCTGGCCTTACGTTTAGGATTAATGTCATCCTGAATGATGAAGTGTTGTCCAATGAGTTGACACATTTGGTTGAATTTGAGCACACGTAATTGTCCTGTACACCTCAGCATTCATCAGAAGTGAAATCATCAATAAAGGCCAGTGTGCAAATTCCACCAGCACCATACATGGTCATAGGAAACAATCACCACATTAGACAGATAAGTTGGTATGCTTTGGGTGCCTTTTCCCCCTTCACATTACCTTCATTCCACACTCATTACATCAAGTAATTTTAGAGGCCAACTCATTGATTTGATTCATTGACATTTTCACTGTAAATTCCAATAAATGTTACAACATGAATATTTTTGAATGGATCAGGGGCTGTGGATAGAGTCTCCCATCCCATCACTTCCAATGGTAGCATGTTAATAAACAAGTATGAACCAGAGTAATGAGGAATAGTGTAAGAAAAAAAAAATGCTTCAAAGTTCATCGGCATATATGTGGCCAGGTTTTGGGGGAAAACATGCATACCAGTGTCAGTAGATTCTGTAGTCTCTTGGAGACCCTAGATTGGCAGCTAATGTAAGGAAGTTTGCTGATGGTGTACTGTTTACAGCTGGAGTTGTATTTGAGTTGTGTTAGCTCCTAAACTGCTGCTGTTTCACATTAAATGTCTTGTAGTGGAAAAGCAGAGACTTTTATTGTTGGACAGCTGTTGAAAATATACGTTTTGGTGGAGCTGCTGTTGTTCACACTTGTCTTGCATTGCCCATTATCAAATTTATAGACAGAAAACAAACAAAAAAACTCAACCCATGGTCCAATCACATTTTGGTGTAAACACTATTATTCGGTCCAATTGGCGCATACTGTAGAATAATCAGTTGCCAACCGAGCGACTACAGACCAACTTACTCAAACACTTTGGGGGCAGGAGAAGTTGGTCTGGCGTTCAGGCTACAGCATTTTATGAGGTAAATTAAAAATCTGTGGTTTTATACAACTTGGTACAAACCACGCAAAGTAACAGTAACAGTGAAAACGACATCTCCTGTCTGTTACCATCAGTCACACACCACTAGACAGAGGCCAAAGGTCATCCACTAGGCGTCAGTGGATGGTTGGAGAAGGATCAAAGAGGATATTCTCATCTGCTCTCTCTGACAGAGACAACTGTGCCATCCCCATGACAACTCAACATGCTCACATCAACTGAGAAAAGTTCTTCTTAGGTCAAAAATGAACTTGTTTTCTACCTCTAACGTGCATATCTTTCCTTGTCTTTATGTGTCCTCTTCGTTTCTTGCCGGCTCTTTGTGTTTGGGCACCTTTGCTGCGGATGCAACCTCTGATGACCAATGTTCTGCCCGTGAAGCATACAGCAGATGACATTGTGTCGTCTGCAGAGTGTTCGAGTGATGACGAAGATCTGGAGGAGTGTGAAACTAGCCATGCAGGTGGGCTAGGTTAGTTTGCATTTGCTTGCTTTCTTTGTGCTTTCACTCATCTGCACCAGAGGATCAAGGTATCCTCAGAGCATCACACCCCCATGGTTAGAGAAAGTGTAACTTTACAAAAAAGACAGTGTTGTCCCAGTAAGCATAGCAGTACATTAGTCCTAATGCAAAGATAGCTGAATTATTAAATACAAAGTTAAGATTCAAAATAAAAATGGTTGAACTAATTGAGTGTGCTGCTAGTTGACAACAGTTACATAGACAGCTATTGATGTTACAAGCTACACTTGGACATGGGGTCTGCTAAAGTGGTTAACATGGTCACCAATAAGCATACAAATGTTGTCTGCTGAGAGGATTATTGAGGGCTAGTACATGTCAGAATAAGTTTGCTAAATTTGTATCATGGTGAACCATGTTTTCTGCACTGATGCTGCAAAACGTATCACATCATGTTTGGGTCCATCGCTCCTGCAATTCACCGCTCTACTGATTTTCCTTTTGAAACAATCCATTTTTACAGTTTCAGTTTTTTCATTTCGGTTTGTTTTCCGCATAAATTACAGTGTTGTGTTTCACATTAAATGTACTTTACGTTTGGTTTCCATCAGTGTTAATCCAGATTTAGAGGCTTGCGTTGTGATAGAGAACAGATATCATTGAATTTCTGTGTACAGGTTTTTCTTTTTGTGGGTCATACTTTTGCTTTTAGGTGTATTCGTATTCTGTCTTTTTTGTATCTAAATATAAAAAAATTCAAAAATGTTGTGATAACTACGGAGAATCAGTTTGAAAGAATTTGGGAATTTCCCTAATTTACTGAATAATGACTGTCAGGAAATGCAAGCAGTCATGTTTTAGTAACGTACCTAACAGTGGAGCATTTACACACCTTTCTGAGGTGTATGATAGATTCCAGAAAGTTTTTTTTAGATTAGGCAGCTCATTTTGAAAAATAAAACATAACTGTTTAAAATCATTTGACTGGAAATATCCACCCATTCAGCAAACATTTACCGTTAAGCTATATGGTGTAACTAGCACCTCAGAATATGATACAAACTGCTATAGAAACAGTTAAGGACTCCAATTAAACTGGTGTGATATTCTGCAAATAGAAAATACATATTTAACTCTATGCGAGTAATTCATTAATATCATACTATGACTTCTCCCAGCTGAAATTCTTGTAGTGTAACTCGTAACAAACTTCTGCTTATTCAAAGTTGAAAGTTTAGCGTTTGCTGATTTGCATTTTTTGAAAGGTCATTCCCAATTTTTTTCAAAGAGTATGTGGAATATTGTTGTGTAAATGGGTTTAAAGCTGTGCTGTGTAGCCTGAGATCCATGGGGATTTGTGAAGAAAGACAAAGACAGGGCCCCAGTCATCCAATCATGTGTTTACACAGAAATTCACGCCATTCTAACACTAACATCACTTTTGACGTTGACAGTGGCATGCTTTGATTTCGAATTTTTCTTTGCTCTTTTTGGAAGTCAATGCTATTTCCTGTTGTTTTGTGTTGTTCTAAATTTTAGTTTTACTAAGATATCATTCCCGTCTATTCGCCATTTGTCCAAAAACTGCATTTCTGTATTTTGGCCTCATTGAGTGTGGCATGACATTTTGTGGATGATAATTGTTTCCTCACATTTTCCGGGGTACCTTTTGGCTTCGTACCCTGCAGCTTTCAAAGAGAACATTCCTATTCCTTTTATGAAGGAAATACGAAGGCAAAAAAACTTTTCTTGTCATCAACGTTTTATCCTGATCATATAAAATGTATTAAAAAAAAAAAACACAGTATGCTTCAACTTCTTTTTCGATCGATTCCTTCTACTACCAACATCCTCCCTAAAACTAACTTGCATTTGCAGCCTATTTTACTGTAGATGTCATGAAAAGTTTTTTTGCAACAAATTCTACTATTTTCCGCACTATTTCTTTCTCTTAAGCAGTCATTATTACCATGGTTTATCAAACTCTTCAAATCATTCTATTCAGGGTGACTTTTGATCATTTCTTTGCATGACTTTTGACACCATGCCCCCGCATTTAGACTAACTTGGTTGTTTTGTCTGCATTTGTGTTTAAGTTGTAAGCCATTTTTGCGGTCGCAGCGTCATCAAACGTCATCTGTCTTTACCCCACACTGTCTTTATTTTGTCAGTGTGGCGGTTGTCTGTCTGGATAAGTTATCAAGTGATTCTGTTCTCTGTTGTAAAACACCTCAGTTAATTTCATAAGATGGCAAACACTTTATTGGAGACCAAGTATGTATTAAATCTCACAAAATGTGATAAAATACACCAATAATATATGATACAAGTATCTCCGACTACTACCCAGTTTAACTTCTCTAACCTGCTACTTACACATCTTACTGCCACGTGATTTATAATACTCTTTTAAACTACAATGCAAAATGATGGCTACATTACAACTCATGTTATTCCCACTTCACTAGTTTCTTGTTCAACAAATTTTAGCTGGCATTATGCCCACACTAAAACATGTGAAATCTGAAATGCACATTTACAATTCACTTGTAGGTTGTTTTCATAGTCTTTAACCAGAGAAACAAAAACTGTAGCCCATGACAAAATATTGAAGCAAATGTAAAAATAAGAATGTACGACTGTCAGTCATAATGAAACTAATACTACACAATACCAAATTGCATGTCCAGGCAGTGGCAACAATAATATTATACAAGTACTAGATAAGGAATACACCAAAGAGTCATAACGTTATGACCACCTTCCTAATATTGTGTAGGTCTCTCTTGTGCCTCCAAAACAGTTCTGACTCATCAGAGAATGGACATGGGCCTTCTGAGGGTGTCCTGTGGTGTCTGGCAACAGAATGTTGTTAATGGGGGGCCTTTGGGTCCTACGAGTTGAGGGGAGGGGCCTCTGTGGCTGTGGTCTGGTCTAGGTGGGTGCTACATGTCTAAGTGACGTCCACATGAATGCCAGGTCCAAAGGTTTCCCAGCAGAACATTGGATTGTCACAAGATGGTCCATGTTATTTACTTTACCTGTCAGTGGTTTTAATGTTGTGGCTGATCACTGTATATAAAACAAATGCTCGACACCGTATGCTCAGCAGAAAAGTCTAACACTGGCGAAGCAAGTAAGGCTCAAGTTACAGGCGCAGAACGTAGTATGAGCCTGCCCAATGCCCTGTATGTACAGTCTGAGAAATGAAAGCTTGCAACAACGAAGACAACTGGAAGGCAGATGTTGGGATGGTATTCTTGTTTCTGTTGTTGTTTTAAGTGTGTTAATTATTTATGTGCACATATAAGTGAACTTATTTTGCTATGTGTGTGATAAAACACCTGGAATTTGAACTGATCCGTCCATCTGAAACCCTTCCCTGGAGCTTGGTTTTTGGTAGGCTAAAGGCCACATAAGCATTGTTATGCATAGAATGTGCATTCGTAACACAAAATTCAACCAAATCCCCCCCCCAAAAAAATCTCCCCTCTGCTACCTTTGTTTGACTGCTCACTGCTCATAGTGTGCCTATTTGGATGGGTTAAATGCAGAGAACAAATTCGTCGTATGTGTGTACATACATAGAAAATAAAGCTGATTTGATCTGATTTTGCTCTTGAGGTCACTGTGTGTTTCAGCATCAGACACCCTCGCCTCCCCCTCACCTAGTTGTCCCAGCTTTGTGCCTAGGTCCTGCTTGTGTCTGCCACAGATCTGTCCATCAGATTTTCCAATCCATGGCCTTCTCCCCCCCTTGTCCAAGCTCGATGTTGGCTCAGTCCCACATCAATCTACTTATTCAGCTGCCTAAACAGGCCACATACTGGCTTGTGTATTAATTGTTGTGCTTTATGTAAACTGCCTTGTTATGTAAGCCAGCTGACATGCACCCACCAGTACTGAAAGTTGGGACACTGTGGCATCACACAGATGGTGTTTCATTATGACCAAAATGATTAGCATTACTGCCATATTAATACTGGTATTTAGTTATATAATCATTAAGAACGCATCACCATGGAAACATAAGGCTGAAGCACAATGATAAAGTAAACGGGCAATAAAAATCTAATTTTGAAAAATGAAAGAAAAATTATGAAAAAAAAAAAGAAAATAAAAGCTTAGGGTTTCAGTGTTTTAAATCACATTTTGTGACCACATCTGTTAAAGACTACATATGGGATTTGCAATTAACCACAAAACACACACATATATAAATGGTGACCACTTTGTAAACCATGCCACATGGGTTATAACATACATATAAAAATATATTTTGCTTCCTGCAACCATTGGTCTCTGTTCCATTTTGCTCAAGCCTATACTAGACAGAGTTTTGCCATCTTATGTCATTCTTCTCTAAATATCTTTTTACTACATGAAAAAAAAAATCATGTAGACAAAAATTTAAATCGTATGTCAGAAGACACCACAAGTTTAAAGCTGGTATCCTTAATATCTTTTCTGTCGCTAAATGTTTATACATCCTTCCAATTGGTGGAGTTTTGGCATACAAACCACACGTATACACCACAACTGTGGTTGGTTGGTTGAAGTAAGTCTGATGAGCCCCGCTAAGGTTAGCTGCAGCAATCACACCGGTGCACCGACACAGTATCCCTAATCAAAGTGCAGATATTTCCAACTGTAGGAAATAGGAAATTGGCATCTGTTTTTAGATGAACAACTTGCACCACACTCCAAGTACATGTGGAAGGAGTACTACTGGCTAAGGTAAACAATATTACGTGGCATCAAGTTAGGCTCGACCTCCATCATTCTTGACTCTCAGGTCAGTGAGGCATTTGGTAATTTCCCTCTCTTGGGAACATGGATAGCATTCTAATGACACCCAAACCACACTACCACACAGCTGTTAGGTTTAGTTTTGATCTGCAGCCTGTTACTGAATTGCTAAAGACTTGAAATACATGCCAGTATGAAAACACCCATGTCAACTACTTAAGGAACACCTCTGACACGTTCAGCTTTTTGTCTTATCTTTTCAGCATTAGTTCCTCAGTGTTGGTATTTTTGCTCGCTGGAGGTCATTTTTTCTGACACGTTTCATATAAATGCATAGCTTTCACACAAACAGCAGCGTCCGCTTCAAACTGCCCGCCTCGGAACACACCTTCCACCAGTGCACCGGGCAACAACATGAACAGTTTCATGGATATCAGCTTTACACTTCAGGATCCACTTAAAATTCTGAATAAATTGCATTTCATGTTTAGTACAACATTATGAATACATGTTTTGTGTTTTTATTTCGTTCCTTCTCTCAACTACTTGAGCTGTGTCCCAATTGCATACCGCGCCCTAATTTTAACCCACTTCTTTGTGGTGGGAGTGGGGTTGATTACGTTGGGAAAGTGAAAAAATGATGTATACCCAAACCTATCAGCTTGCATAACCGATATATTTGCACGGTGGTCGAGTGGTGGGAATAGAAATTATTGCGTCATAATGCAAAGCACAATTGTAATGGAAGAATTGGCCGTAGCTTTACAAAGTTGCAGTTTCTTTGACTGCTGCGTGTCACTCTGCACACACGTGCCACGAGTATCACATGCTGTTTCTTGCCAGTGCAAACTGTTACTTTAGCTTTATTAGCCATTTATTCATTTATGGGATTGGGATACAGTGTCCGTCTCCTGTTTTTCTAACATTGGTCAGTCCTTCCTGCGCCCAGTTTGCTGTGTTATTTCTTTTCTACTTTCCCTAAATGCAACTTACTTTAAGCATGCATCAACATCCTGCAGTACAACTAAAACAAAACCAAACAACAAATATAATAATAACCCATTCTCAGCCAGTACCGTCTCTCTCTGATGTACACCCAGACTGCACGGCCGGTTCATGTTTAAAGACTAACATTACAGATAGATTTGTCATCAAAAAACACATGAGAGAGGAGCCCGTCCTCCAGTCGAGTGCCTCTCTCAACAGTGTCTGTTTTCTATTGTGTGCATCTGGTTGTAGTGTGTGCAAAATTTTAAATGGCTTTGTTCTTTCATCCTAACATTTTTCATTTGATAGTTTTAACTGGTCATATTTTTTGTAGTTATCCAATTGATCACTGGCATTTTGGTTCTGATTATGTTTTTTTGGCTTATTATAAGTATGTTTCTTCTTTTTTTGGAATTAAGATAATACCTAAATCACAGTGTGAAATATTTTTGATATAATTTGAATTTTTGGATTTGGAACTCCTTCAGTGACTATCTTGTGTGTTTTATGTCCTATGGTATGATGTCCCGGTGAATACTGAGCAAAAAGTAAAATGAAACATCCAAAACAGCACAGGCACCTCAACTTCAGGCGCTTTGTAAACGTATGCAGAAACCCACAAATTAGTAGGTGAAGCAGTTCCAGATCCGCTTCTCGCATAACTTCCATTTTTCAGATTTTTTCAAACCTATTTTGACAAAACAAATTTATCTTTGCTGAGTAATATTTTCACTGTATGAAAAAACAATGAATTGCATGGCTAAGAAGTTGCAGTTTAGGGTTTGTAAGACATGTCAGTGTTAGAGTTCTTCTGTTCTTTTCTGTAGATGGGCATGTATATTGCTCATTGTTTGTATATCCCCATCCCTTCCTTACAGCCAAAAGCTCTAATGCCGCCCGACCGCTTCGTACTGCCTTTACATGGACATGGCAACTGACTTACACTGTCACCCTCATCATCCTCATTTCCTATGTAGTATGTTCATAGGTCCCACCCCTTCTTCACCTTCTCCCTTGTCTTTAGAGTTATGGAAATATAAAGTCATCCATCCATCTACACTAAAAAACAAATGACAAATTAAGCAAAAACTGTAACATGACTAGATTTTAGCTACCATTGAAGTCTACTGCAATGAAACAAATGCAGATACACATTTTTTGTATAAACAACTTATTTACCAGAAAAAAACAAAAAGCATAAAAAACAGAATTATGGTGTTTATTTTTTATGTTATGTGGTGTGGATGTATGTGTTGTTGCCTCCCTGTACCGTCATGTTTTAAGATAGAACACAATCTACAATCGATACAAATGATCTTTAACGGTACCAAGTGGCTATCCAACATTCTTACACAACCTTTCCTTTGTAAATTCTTTTTTCATGCCTAAATCATGCGGGCAATTTGTTGATGTAAGTTGAAACTATCCAGTATGTATGTTTTCGTTATCTTTGAACTGGTTTTAAAAGATGCAGTTTGTAAAATGTGAGGATTGGGATGTATCTCTCATTAAAAGGAGCTAATGAACTTTGTCAGTTGTTGCAACTGCAGCAATACCACTGAAACACCAATAACTGAGAGACCAGTTCCTACCTGGTGTCAAGTGTTGTCTTCTTTATGTGATGTGAATTACTTCTCCTCACTGAGAAATGACCATTTAGATTTTAGCATGTTAAACCTTTTTATTATTATTATTTTCATACAGAAATTAATAAATTCTATACACAAAATGATATATTAAGAACAGAATGAATGTCAACACAGCAATTGGTATTCCATATGAACACAAAATACTCCATGTAATACCTCAGTACAGATCAAATGGAGCCGGATTTCTTTTTTAAAGTTTGCAAACTGCATCTCTGATGAAGCTGTGGGCATGTGACGTCTGAATGTGTCTTTAATCGCGTTTACTGCTTGAAATTATGGAATAAAATCCCTTTGTTCAATCTAGAGACTGCTTGTGAATGTGTATGTTTGTGGTAATTTGTCAGTTACGTATTTGTTGAACTGATAACTGAGTTGAAATGTGCATCAAAGTTTCTACATGCATGTGATTTCCGTGGGTAGTTTTTATGCGTTAACGCATCAATGGCTCACTGAATGTTCACTCCAGTTATACCTGCTTGACATTAGGTACCCATACCTCTTTATGATTAGCACTGAATCTTTTAAGCCTTTTTAACTAAACTAACTAAAACAGTTAAACTCCTACATGACTATTAATACCTAGCTTTACAAACAGCAAGGCAATGATATGTTTGTTATAGATTTTTGGAGGCACCGAGTACAGAGTTTTGTTCAGTGCATCTTTGACACCTTTACCAAGACCGAAAGACCGAAGCTTTTTGTTCCGAAATCACGCTTATCAGCATAATCCTATGCAGTACGTTTACGCAAATGAACTGAAATAGACAACTAAATCAACATTTCATCCGATTAGTAACGTAACATTGTGACAAATTTATCATAAAGCATAATTCTGAAGGTAAACACTATTTATAGCTTGGATCTTTTTGACTGGTGGTTATTGTATCATATCATTAAGACGCGACCTCTGTTAATCCGGTGGGCAATAGGCTAACCATGAAATGAAGCTCACCAAAATAAAATGTCATGTGTCATAATATCTTTCATCCAGGTCAGCATTTCACAAAGAGTGAGCACTGAGTGAGCCATTGACCTCGTGTAAATCATTTTAGCTATAGTTCAATGACCTCTTCCTTGATGGCAGAGCTACTCTTGGGACAGAATCACTGTTACTTGTTGAATAAACAGGATTCATATTTTATATTTTCAAGCCACAGTGCAGTGAAGCCAATTAAAAAAAGCATTAATGAAAACTGGACAAGTATTTTACCACAGACGGGCTGCACATAGCAATGAGGATTTCTGACCCTATATTAATGTATTTGAGAGCAAAATTACAACTGTCTGCCATGGGAATTCAATTGCATTCAGTTCTATCTCCACAGTTAGCTCTGCATCAGGGAAATGTTTGTAGAACTGTAACTACAATTTTCTGTACAGCAAAAGGTTTAAGATGATCAGAGAACCACTGAGCAGTGACAGTTCCAATTTCAATGAGGATAGCAGCCAGTTGTTTGGTTAATAAAATGTACAATATGAACAGCAGCTTAGTTAACAATATTAGTTTAACCTAAAATGAAAAAAAAAAAAAATACCAATGACACTACTCTGATAAATATAGTTTCAGTTGTTTGTATTTAGCAGTAAATGTCTTAAGTTAACATTTGAAAACTGCACTTTGATGTAAACATTTTATAAAGGTTTTCTAGAAAGAATGAATATACTTAACTGTAGAGAGCACAAAAAAGACAAATTTGCTTGATCTTCCTGCTCCTCTTAAACCTTTTAAAATTTGTATTACAATTTCAACATATATATTAAATATATATATACTACATGTCTTGATTCAGCAGTAACCGACATGCTAAGTTCCCAGATTTGGATTTAGTTGTTGTGTTGTTTGATTGAGTGTATAAAACTCCCATGTTGCCGTCTAATTTGCTTACCTGTCTGTCTCCAACCCCAGGAGCTGAGTTAGTCATCAGAGTACTTGAGGATCCATTAGCGCACCCCTCTGTAGCTCCTCGTGCACCCTTCATTCCCACTCCCTCAACCCACCACCCACTCCTCACCATTATTGAGACCACCAAAGAGTCCCTGTCCAAGGCCACTGAGGCGGGGGTACCTTGCTTGTCGGACCGAGGCAGCGATGATTGTGATGATGATGGCTTGGTGATATCGGGTATGGCTCTGGGAAAGCGTTCAAGTCTAACCTGCCCCCTACTGATGATGAAGATTTTTACTCGACCCTCTCCTTGGTAACAGATAAGACCTTGTCCACGTCAGGCTTTCAAGGTGACTACAAAGCAAACGTGCCCAAGACTTTTAGACCTAACAAACCTTCCGTCTCCAGACGCAGTAGGACTACCACTACCGCCATACCACTAACCGCCGACCAGAGCCGCACCACCACCACCTCTGCCTCCACCGCAACCCTCCACAATGCTCCGGCCAAACAGCCGGCTGGCAAAATGAATAACCGCGAGTTAAAACCCCAGCCCGACCTAGTGTTGCTTCCATTGCCCACATCCTTTGAGGTAGACAGCACCAAGCTGAGGGGCCCATTAATAACCTCCCCAATGTTCCATAATATACCCACAGCACTCCCCACAGAGCCAGGCGTCAGGCGAGACCCAGGGCCCTCGGAAGTGGTCCGTGAATCTAGCAGCACCACCGGGATGGTCATCGGAATAGTGGCGGCCGCTGCCCTGTGCATCCTCATCCTTCTGTATGCCATGTATAAGTACAGAAACAGGGATGAAGGCTCCTACCAGGTGGACGAGAGCAGAAACTACATAACCAACTCAGCTGTGCAGAGCAATGGCGCTGTCATGAAGGACAAACAGCAGAGCTTGAAAGGCAGCAACAAGAGACAGAAAAATAAGGATAAGGAGTATTATGTGTGACTGTGAGTCTTTCGTGTACACGAGAGAGTGAAGAAAGAAAGCACTAAGAGAACACTTACTTATCAGTTTCCTTGTGAGGAGCTATGACAAATGATGGTATAACATGGAACTTGAATAATCCTATACTGTGCTGAGTAGTTGGACTGATATGTACTGTAACATAAAGCACACTTACTATTAAGCAAAGGCTTAATGACAAGGTTAAATAGCAACTTTAGAGACCATACTCTTCTATCTGGTCAGAGACGTTATCAGTATAGAAATATTTCACAGCATCATTCTCCTAAGTGACTTTTAGAGCTATGTGATCCTTGGCATTAAACAATTTTTTGTGAAATTGTTAATTACAAAAGGCTCATAATCTTATACATTTTCAGCATGTAAGCAACATGTAGTGCTTAACAAGAGGGGGTCAGGCACACAATCACTGTAAAAGTCAAAAGGACTCTTGTATCAAAATACTACAAATTTTTATGGTTTATAAATAATATAAGTGTGGTGTCTTACTTATTTTTGCTTTAAGCAAAAGAAAAAAAGACGAAAAGAAGAGCAAGAAAAGAAAACTGTTTCTGTGTATAAAATCCAACTAAGTGAGCAAACTGCCGCGGGCAGATCTCATACCTCTGTTTGCTCTGGCATCTAATTCACCACAATTATTCTCATTGTCTGACAGACACAGTGACTTTTGTGGAAAGAATTCGCTGGTTGTCTTGGTAAGAAGCGAATGATTGTAAAATGCATGCCATCCTGATTCTACAGTAAAGTACAGTATAGTAAAAGTCCAGTATACAGTGTTCAACTTGGACCATGTTCTCTTTAATGCAAAAATGAGTCTTCATCTTCAATCAGGACTTCCCCTCTTTCTGAAACCCTCAAAAATGTTGACCATGGAAAATAAAATAATCTAACTTCTAAAGAAAAAGGTCTATTATTGATGCATAGCCAGTGGTGGTTTTATCTTTTTGCAAAATTGTATGTTGGTTCATTGCCTATCATTCTCTTTTTCTATGGAGGTGTCAGGAAGACGACAAATGCAGTACTACAACACTGTTAACAAATGTGTATACAAAAATAAATCAAATGTTGAAAGTGTGAATTCTATCTGCTGTCACAGTAAACTGTGTCAAAAAATAAGAAATTTGTTTACATATTTTATTACATGCTATCTGTTGTACTTTGTAGGTAGTAAATTGTACATATACCATGACAGTTGTAATTTTTAGTACCTCTATTGTACAGACTGAAAATATGGTTTATCAGCAGATTTCATGACAAAGTCTATTAACTGTTAATTTACATGGAGAAAGACTTTAACCAGAATGTGGAGAATCATATTGATATTCATAAAGAATAAAAATGTATTGTTAGCCTAGAAATCTAAACAGAGATGTTTCTAAAGTTGCATGAATATTTAACTACTTGCAGTTGTCCAACAAATACAAGGTGCCCTTTCTTCTACACCATGGCTTTCTTCTTCTGGGTTGAACTAGTGTTATTTTATTTTATTTTATTTTTTTAACAGAGAGAGTA
Source organism: Chelon labrosus (assembly GCF_963514085.1). Classification (NCBI taxonomy): domain Eukaryota; kingdom Metazoa; phylum Chordata; class Actinopteri; order Mugiliformes; family Mugilidae; genus Chelon; species Chelon labrosus. The sequence continues at coordinate 23,252,200 of NC_140353.1, forward strand.
TAAAGTCAGAGTTATGAAAGAAAGACAAAGAAGCTATAGCGGATGGGGGTTTATAGTTTATAGAGCTAAAAGTATGTTTTAAAGTGGGACTGGTCACCTAAAATCATTGTCTCTTCACCATTAGTTAACATCTTCTTTTGACAGTATTTTACTGTCCATTTCTGTTGCCATTATCTGCCATTGTCATTAATGATGTGGAGGTGCAGGCTTTTTCTTAGAAATCACACTTTTGTGTTATAATGGTTACTTTTCATAACCTTTTTTCATCAGTTTGATAACAAATAAAACTTTCTTTTTTCTCTGAAATGATACTGTAGTCATTGGGTAAATCGGATTATGCCGCTGCGCGTGGCAGTACTATCTTTATATTTGACCCCATTCTCAGAATCCTAGAATCATGCAGACTCTGTCGAACAGAGAGAAAGAGGTAGTGTCAGAATCAGACTTTTAACTTTAAATATTAATGCCTACATAGCTGCAGCACTGAGTGAGTAGTGTGGTTTGATCAGGCTGACAAACTACTCCACGGATATCATTTATCAATGTTTTCCCAACAGAAATCAGTAACTGTCGTCTTTGTGTTTGTCGTCATAAAGCTAACTGAGAAAACGGGTTTTGGGCTGTGTTTGTGTTTTCCCTCGGGTGAAAAGATAAGAAAAGAAGCTCCACCTTTAAGCCCTTTCAGAAACAAAACAAAACCAGCCTTTGGTTTATTTTCTGATACTTGTTCAGCTCAACGGCAACAGGAAATCCCCTGAAATCCACAGGAGTAGACACCGTTGCACTGTAATGTATATGTGTGGGTAATCTTTTATATTTTTGGCACTGAAGACATAATATGTTCTGAACAGCTGAAACACATACGGGAAACTTTGGACTTGCAACCTTATTATTTTAGATTCTCTGGGTAGCTGACATATTAGCTATTAGTCACACTAACAGCATTTAATCATTGTTGAGTTCATTTTAAACCCAACAAAAATCTATGTGAAAACAACCCCACAAAGGTTGTGGTGTACAACATGTGGAAACTAGGAGCATGGCTCCACTTTAATCTGAAATAGTGGTGTAAAACTGGATCAACAGGAGACCACCTGATTTAAATTAGTTTGCAGGTGCTCTTCTTTGACAAGACAAAGGCTCTACATTTTTGGATTTACTGTACTGCTGGAGCGAGCTAGCCTAGAAACAAGCTCTGCTGGTCTGGAGTTGCTCCATTTTGGTCATATACTTCTGAGAGCCACTGAGTTGAATTCGTTTGCAACAAAAGGCTCTGATTGGTTGTAGGACACAACCAATAAGACATCCTATACTCACATCCAAATGCTTGAATTATATTCCAGAACTAAGTCTGACTACGCTAGGAGAAAAAACTACACACCAACTCCCCTACAAAGCATCGTTAATTTAAAGTAAAGTTAAATGTTGTTGAACTGAATTTGTTGAAATAAAATCCTCATGCTTTTTTAGAAAAATATAATTTTCGGTGTAGCTTGATGTTACTATTATCTAAAATGAAGCAGTTGATACTATTTCATATTACACAGTGTGATACCATAAATGGAAAACTCATTTCTATGGAACGTAATTTTAAAAATACAGATTTGTTAAAGTAACTTCACATATAATACAAGAACTGATCGTTTTTTTTCCAAATACAGTTTAGAACTTGTACATGCCACTAGAACCTCAGAGGCACTGCACCAGAACTTTGTTGACTGATAATTGATTTTGTGTCATTGAACCATATAATACAAACAGATATTTCCTCCAGGTTTGAAAAGTGAATTACTTAAAACCTGCATTATTTCTATGACCAGAAGGGGGCGACACTACTAGCTGCAAAAAAAGGTTTGGTTGTACAGAAAATGACCCTAATACCCCTTTCACTTGATTTATTATCTCAGTAAACATTTGCCTGTGAGTTAATGGTTTAAATCATTGCGTTCGTTGTGGTTTAAATAATGATGTTCATTTCTGCTGGTAACAGATTAAATTATCATTCCAGAGCTTCCTTGCTTTGAATATTACATTTGGCCTATTTGCCTCTAATTAAAATCCTAGCTACATCCGCTCTCAAAGGGACTGTTTTGTTCTTGCTCTGCTTTGTTCTTTATTTACTGGCATGCATTCTTAGTTGCTGGTATGATTTCAGCCATTTGGATGTGTCTTTTGTTGAACTGGCAGCTGCAGCGTGGCACAAGTGAATCTGTGGATATTGGAGGAGTCCAAGCTAGCCCTTGGCACCTTCTTCTGAGGGATCCTAAGACCTTCGTAGGCCTGCCCTGCCCTCCCCACCAAGTTGGACATAGCCTTTGAAAGAAATGTCTGACATTGATATATGTGATTGTTCAATCATTAGCCAAAGCTCATTAGTGTATCTGCAGACTAGAATAAACCTCACCTCAACGTGTGGACACAGCTTATCTATAGTGGCAACAGAATCCTTCGGGATGACCTGGTTTTCTGTATTAATTGGCCATAATATGATGCAGCTACCTTTGAAGAACTTCTCATTTCCCCTGGGTAATGGCAAACTGCCCAGGCACAGAGGCAGCAAAGGAGGCTCTCACTCTTTTTGTGGAGCGAGACTCGTATCAGCAGATGCTTCTTGTCAATAGGAAACAGCATCATTTAACCTACAACCCCACGTTTGTTCCATTGATTGGAGCAGTTAGGTTGCATCATTTGCATATAGGGGAAAACATACCTTGTCCTTTATTGTTTGTGTTTGTGTATTGTCATGATGCAGTCAAGAAGGTGCCCCAGGCCTGCTTCCACAGCTCCAGTGGTCTACCCTACTCAGTTTGTTGTGCCCGACGCCAACAGCATGACAAATGCGCTAGACATTTTGGCAAGCAAGCCAGCTGCTGCCCTCTCCTGCTAGCAGAGATTGTAGACTGGGTCAAAAGGTCAAAAAGTATGTTTGGGTCATTGCGACTGATGGAGTGCAGATCACAGTTCTCTTAACTGGTGCTTATCCTTATCCTTATAGTATATAGTGAAATGTATGGTGAAGTATATTGTATATTGTTGCAATAAATTACACGCCACACAGTGTGCCAGACACCCTGAACATGACCTGAGACCTGCACTAGGCAGGTAGTTTTAATGTTGTGGTCAATATTTAAATATAGCAGATTTGTATGATCATTTAAGGTTAATTCGCTGTGTTCACAAATGTACTGTCCAACCCAGAAACACATGAACTATTTCAATAAGTCTAAATAGCAGTGTTTTATGTGAAGTATGGATTCAAGTTCAAGTTCTTCCAAAAATCCTTCTGTGCATACAGCTTTAAATGTGTGTGCATGGATGACCTATGGACCATATGATTTCATACAGATTTTGTTTACCACGAGTTCCCCTTTCTTTGGAGGACTTTCTGAAACACACACGTCTCTTTATTTCTTGCCTCAGTATTGAACTTGCGAAGCAAATTAGTCTTTCTTTCTTTCCAGCGCCGTCCTCTGTCACACTTCCTGCATGACTGAATGTTTGGCTGGACACTGTGTGCTTTTCAAGTGTAAGAGGACATCGCATGTTTTGTAAACAGTGGGTGTGATTGCCCAGAGTGTGTCACAAAGGCTTATTTTCACACCACCATCCAAGGGAAAATGTACTATGTTGCATTTTTGTTGCTGCAAAAACCTAGTAATGGTTGACAGTGATGATGAAGAATAGGGAAAGTATGGGGAAAAGAAAATATGTTTTTCGTTTGAGGTCTAGGTGGTGGGTAGGTGTCTTTCCTTAATGTATTCTTTACTGCTCTCTGTCCCTCTTCTGCTGTGCTCTTTCTTATTGGACTAACCGGTAAGTGAACAAAAGTTCAGCCCACGAGAACAGAGGGTCAGCCAAAGAAGACTCCGAAGCTTCCTCTGTAAGGGGGAGTATGTTTTCTGAAGTTCCAATTTGCAGAGGACAGCTGTGCAGGTATGTTCTATCCATGTGATTCTGTGTGGGGAACACTGTTATAACTCTTAGTGAACACAGGTGAAAAAGATTTTAAAATATAATAAAAAAGGTGAAAGGATGATGATCAAGTTCAGTCTTCCTATACCACCTCCATTCTCTCCCCTCTCCCTGCCATAGTTTCACTTCACCGGGTGTAATTGTCATTTTACACCTACCACTTAAAATGACGACATCCTAATGGGGTGTCTGTGAAGACTGTCGGTCATCCAGGTCATTGTATTGTAACGGCAGTAGGTGGATTTATGGGAGTTTGGGGACAGACACAGGAAAACCACTGAAGTCAGGTAAGGATGTAAGGCAAACTTAACGGGTTTATTTCAAAACTAAAATAAAAGTAAGTGAAAACTGCTTGAAGCATATGCAGTGGGGAAGGATAGGACCACGTGGTTGTTTCAAATAAATGAAAGCAATATAACGCAACCAGACCTGACTAATGAACTTCTCCAAGCAACAAACAAAAGGCCAATCTACAAAAAGGTGTGATCAAAAACACGGGTGGCATCAGCCAGTAATCCTAGTGTGCATAAACAAAAGGTTACCTATGTGAGAAGATGTACCCCGATCTCACCTGTAGTCCACACCTTCCACCACAACAAACTCAAACAGAGCTCATAGGTCCACATGTCTCAGTCACAAACAAGGCAGGGAACAGAAATCAAAGCGAGCAGCAACAAGCAGCAGCTCGAGCAGTACGAACAACAGACAGCAGAGCAAGAAGAGACTGGATCCTGAGTCTGGGTCCCTTTTCATGTAGGTCCTGGGTTGTAATTGGACAATGTGGGGCCGAACCAACCAATCAGCGGGCACCACCAGACTTCCCAGGTGGAAACTAATCGTGGAATCAACAAAAACAAACAGGTGGGGGGGTACAGAAAATATGTTGCCCCCTGCCTGGCATGTGTGTTATCCCTCCTCACATCTGAGCACAAAAGAGAAACTAGAGCAGCAGACCTCCTCTCTGCACGGGTCTCTCAAGTCCTGTAAAACACTGTAGTCTGGCTGGCTTGTCTTTATCTGGTGGAATGGTGCTCATACAGTTTAGATGTAGACTTTGTGGTCACTTTGTGGAGCTCGGCTGTTCGGCGCATCCTAGCTGCTCGGCGGGAGTTGGGGCTTTGCATCCTCCACATGGGCGTGGAGGAAATTGTGCCCTCTGCCCTTTAGCCAGAAACACCAGGGGAACTGATGCGCTCTGTCTGGGAAGGCTAACTTCAGCCAGTCAGATCAACAAACCGTATAATGCCATAGGAGACCTGGGAGTCGAAAACACAGCAAGTATGTTACATTTACAACATGACCATAGCTGCCAGTAGTTTCTCAAAGAATGCTAGATGATCCACACTACAGCAGACGTATGTTCTACGTCTCTGACCGAACAAATACTCTCACATTTTTTTGAAACAAATAAAAAGTGTATTTGCTTCGCATGTGTGTGACATCTTTAGATATGCCAAGAGCCAATGTGCCTTTGGAATCGGTGACTGTTACAATCTAATTTTCTATGTTGCGCAATCTGGACCTATTGTATGTCGTACACAGCATATACGTGTTAACAGAAAACACGACTTCCACTATAGAACCATTTTCAGGGCAGACACACATATTCTGATGCACCTGAAATTAAATCAAAGTAATATTTTTTTAAAAGCATCTATAAAAGCACTGTTATTTAATTTTGTTATATTTAAGCACAAACCCATAGAACCACTGACTTCGGAATACTTAAAAAAAATAAATAAATTACACAAATATTGGCAGAGCTGTATATAGAACTATAAAGGGTAAAAACGTGACCACACAAAGGGCAGGGCATAACTCCAATCACAAGATCAAACATGAGAACTGAACCCTTTTTACAGCTTTCTTGCTGGAAATGATAACTACAGTGTATGGTGCTCCATTTAAAAACAAGCTGCCAGAAGGAAGAGATCGAACAAATTGCATCCTCTCTGGGAGCGATAACCCCAGGAGATAATGGAAATGAAGTTCTAGGTATAAAAACACAAGAGACGACCGGGTCAAAAGCAATTCAGGACAGAAGTAACAAACACCATACTTACCAGAGCCACAAAGCCACAAATCGGGTGAATAAGTTGTACTTTCATGGAATTTTTCCCAAAGAGATAACAAGTTGTGTTTATTTTCCATGTCACATGCTGAAAGTTTTTCAGTAGAGAAGCAGGTCATGAGTCATTGTCGGAATTTTGCTAACAAGCGTGAAAGTGTTTCTTTCACTTCACATGTAAGTCAGGCACATTAGCACACTGTAAGACATTTCAAGTTAGTAAAACTTAGAAACAAAAGTTCACCTGCTGCCTGAAGAAAACCTCTGTTTCAACTCAAAAAGCTAAATTATTATTATTATTTCAACCTGATACTATGAGTTAAAATAAACTTATTAGGTTACATTATTAAAACTCATTTTATCTTGTCAAATGAACTCACTATTTCTACTTCCAAGTTCATATCAACTGCCATTTTAAGCTGAGAGCACTAATCTTTTTGTTTCTGCTTAGATTTCTCATCTTGACGACTAATGGTAAGTTTTAAAGTTTATGTAAACTTCAGACAGATTCAAGTCACATCTTGCCAGAAATTTAACATTAAAATTTGATCCACTAAAAACAGCCACTTTGGAATTCATTCCTGGCAGGGAAACTGTTTCTAAAATCCACCCATCCATTACGCTTATGATGACAGTATTTTTGCTGACATTGTAATACAGTGGTTCAATCCTCTTTGTAGAGTCTTGTTTCTAAGGTATCACCATTTTATAGTAATAGTAATAGTAAATTCAGGACTTATTCCATGGTTGGATAGTAATAAAGAAACAACTGTGAATATATTCAAATCATATCACTCTTTCTCCTCCCCATCCCTTTTTCCAACTCAAAACTTAAAGACATGAGTTAAGTGAGCATTGACCACACAGACAAAACTCACAAGAAGTCAAGACAATGGATTACTTGAAGTTTAACTTTAGAAAACTTGTCATGACGATTGGAGCTAAAAAGAAATACGTTCACATAATTTAGTGAGGTTGGAAGTTTTACAGTGCAGGTGTTACAGCATTTATTAAAACATGCCTATGTCCTAATATTTCACGGAGAGGGGTCTTGCTGATACTGAAGTCTACGGGAGGATTTTTTAAAACATACTTTTAGATTTTGTTTTAGATTTTTTTAAAAAATGAAATCTTCTTCAGACCCTTTGCTGTGGAAACTCCCAAGTGTGCTCAGAGACTCCTTGGTTAATTTAATAATCCTGGAGATCAGCCAATAACCTGACAGATTCACACTGCATGTCACTTACAAAAACCAAGTTGTGTAGACAAAGGCTCTCTCTCTGGGGTGCTGGTATATTGACCCAAAACAAGAGTACTTGCCAGGTACTCCAGCTTCCTCCCACCATCCAAAGACATGCTGGTTAGGTTAATTGGTGATTCTAAAGTGGATGTGAGCGTGAATGGTTGTCCATCACTCTGTGCGACCTGTCCAGGGTGTTCCCCATCTCTCGTTCCCCAGTGACACCTGGGTTAGGCTCCCCCCCCCCCCCAACCCCCACGGCCATCCAGAGGACAAAGGGTTACAGAAAATTGATGAATGAATAACTGAATAAACATGCTGGATAAAAATTTGAAACGGCAAAGATGGGATTTCCAATATTACCTCATAGCTGCTATGCTGTCTCATGTTCTGATGACTAAACACTTACAGCTACACACATGGTAGTGCTGCATCAGACTAGTAGTCTGGAAGCCTGCCCGACTGCAGACTTGCCACAGAAAGTTGTTCTGGAGTCACTCTGTTGGGAATTGATTATGCTCTGGCAATCAAATCAAAACATGTCATCTAAGCACCATGGAACACAACAAAACAACTCTGATTGGTTGTGGGACTATCGATTAGTGTGCAGAGGAAATCTAAATGATGTGTTACCAGACATAGACTATGATAAGAAGTGTGTATGGCCATGCTAGGCTAGCGGCTAACAGGTTTGAGGCTGAGGCTGATAAGGAATTAGCTTTCCTGTAATTTAAAAGCAGAACAAATAATGAAAAAGCCATTCAGAACACATCCCAGAAAAAAACAAAACTTTTTCCATTGGACATAGAAACACCATGTAAACAGTTTCACATACAAACAGTCACCTTTATTTTCCACTCATGTTATTCCTCTCCTTGGACATATAAAAATAAACACTAATGAAAAAGTGCAGTCGATAAAACAGAAAACAAAGCTGTCTATATCAGTTACTGAGACATTTAGCAGACTAACAATGAAAACAGATGCTTTGAGCCGAGTCATGTCGACCAGGTGCAGTTCACTTTCCAACCAGAGACTGAGTCAGGGACTCTTTCGTCAAAGGTTTTCATCGGCACACCTTGGTCACCACGACCAGTGCAAACCATCTGTCCTTGGGAGCTGAAATGTTCATAAAATGCTCAAAAAAATCTCTACCTCACAAACATAATGACCTTCAAAAGTTAACCTGAACATGTTGAGATATTTTTAAAGATTTGGGCAGCTTGGTTTCCACATTTAAAGACGTGGAAGCCAAGCTGTCGTCTACATCAAGCGTAAAAGGTTTGAAGTTTATTGAGTGGATGTGGTTTTGGATTGAGGACCAACAGCTGGAAGTATCATTTGTTGTGCAAAAACATTTAGCTCAAGTGACTAAAAGGGGTATTTATAGGCCACATAGGTTAAAAATACAAATCCATTATAAATGCATCCATGAAAATGTAAACATCCATGTAGCACCTTACATTTTTTTAAGTGTCTAATATGTTCTTAAAGAAACAATTGTGAGTATATTCTGCTTCCACAATTAACACTATTGTATTCAACAGATTATTCATAATAAAATGCCACAACATGTCCTAATGAGCCATTTATAATTGGACATTTTCTACAAGATTTGCAACTTACTATTTGGCTTATGTTTTATTTTGGTTAAGAAATGACTGAAACAGACCCCTTTGTTCCAAGTATGCAAGACAGACTCTAATTTAAGTTTGGATGACTACTTTTACATCTGTTTGATTACTTATTTTAACACTAGTTTTTCTTTATTACTGGGGTCATCGCAGGGGATGGAGAAAAAAAAAAAAGTTACCAAACATTCAGTTCCACATAGCCGAAATACAAACCTAGGCTATGTTCAGGCTGCATGCAAACAATGTTCAAATGTATATATATTTTTTTTGCTCACACGCAATCTGAGTCTGATTCTTTCCACTTCAGATATGGGCCACTTCCGTATGTGGTGTTTTACGCAGGTCTCATTTTGTGAATGGTGACCGCAGTCTGAAGAGTCCTGTTCAAATTCATCCAAAATTTACATGGAAGACAGCTGTGATGAAAGTGGTCAGTGGAGTAAATATTTGGAGTGACAGTTTTGAACAAGCAAAACTTGGGGAGCTGTATTGCGATGGACGTAAAAATGTCCCTCTAATGTCAGTTGAGAATGAAAAATCGAGTTTAAAGTTAAAGATTCAAATCAATGGAGCGTTCTAGGTTGGATCACCTGTCAGTCTTACAGTGATCTTAACCATTAGAGCCGACTTCCTCCATTGTATAGTTGACTTCATTTGCCTCCATGTTTACAAAAATTTTAGCTCTTTCGAGTGGACTCTGGTATTTGACATATATGTGTACACACCAATCAGGCATAACATTATGAACACTGACAGGAGAAATAAATGACCATCTTGTGACAATTCAATGTTCTACTGGGAAACTTTTGGACCTGACATTCATGTGGATGTTACTTAGACATGTAGCACCCACCTAGACCAGACCAGGCACCCCCACCCCGTGGCAGTGACCCTCCTTGATGGCAGCACCCATTCCCAGCAGGATGCAGCCTGACACAGACACACACACAAACGGTTTAGGAGCAACTAAAAAAAACATGAAGAACAGCACAACCTGACCTACAAATTCACTAGATCCCAAACTGATCAAGTATCTGTGGGATGATCCACAGAGGCCCCTCCCCTCAACCCATAGGCCCCCACTAACAACATTCTGTTGCCAGACACCACAGGACACCCTCAGAAGGCCCATGTCCATTCTCTGACGAGCCACAACTGTTTTTGGAAGCACAAGGGAGACCTACACAATATTAGGATATTGTCATAATGTTGTGCCTGATCGGTGTATTAGTGTGTACGTGTGTCTGTGTGAATAGCCAAACGAAGAAATAAGATCTGAGCAATGAATAAGGTTTGCAGCGTGAACATAGCCTGCCATTTAACAGATAGGCCTATATAGCTGGAAAACAGCATTTCATTTAAGCAGTTCATTTAAATTCAGGACTTATTCCATGGTTGGATTAGACCTCCAGATTTGTCAGAAGTGTGGATCGCCTCAGAAGGAGAGAAGGAGAGCGAGAGACTTAAATAGGCTTAATTGAAGGAGAGGGGTTATCACTTTCCCTTCTACCCAGACAGATCTGTAGCTAATGTAAAGACTGTCCTTTCTGCCAAATGGAACTCATATGGTATAAAGTACTTTCAGTGCAGCAACAATGCGTCTAGTGGCCAAAACTGCACAGCCCTGAATCCAACACCACATCCACACACAATTAAAGAAAAACATCTGTACCCAAAACACTGAACGAAAGCAACGACAATACATTAAAAAACACCCAGCACATATCCAGATACATCAGGTTAATTTAAATGCAATATTGATTAAAGATGCCGGCAACAGTTATCAGAGAGAAAGGAGACCGTGGGCGTTTATCAATAACACATACACAAACTTGGCACTTGTCAAGTCTGGTAGATCAGATTTGACGAGTTCGATGATAGAGTATTGACTCTGGAGGACGCAGGACTGTCACGGTGGAGGTGGAACAGCAGCATACTTGATGACACCCACAAAATGCATTTCGGGATGTCTGGTTGTACCAAGTCCACACAAGTTACCTGCCGATGCATCCTCGATTACTTGGACTGCGTACTTTGAATTAGGGCAGTACTCGGACAGTGATTAATGACGAGAACGCGTATTGATAAACGCCCCTCATCACACACTCAGAAACAAAGACATGCTTGCACAGTAACAGAATTAACAGAAAAGTCTCAGAACTCCTGGATTAAAACCTGATGCAAGATACCTGCCACTCGGGAGAGGATTTCTTTTCCCGACTTACAATGAGCGCACACAGGTCGGCAAAGCTTCTCCAGAACCTCTTAAAAGCAGTAATATTCATTTTAGCCGGAGTGGCAGAATCCCAGACCAGGTCTCAATCCAGTTTGTGGCCGAACTTGAAAAAGGCTGTTCACTTATGATTCCCATACATCCTCAAAGAGCACGAGCAGTTTGGTAAAGAGGAATGGAAAAAAAAAACAAAAAAAAAACAAAAAAAGGTAACCCAAAGGTGCATTTACTGAACTTGTCTACTACTTAGATGTCATTGGTAAAATCTGATTTACTTATTCAATTAAATATTTTTATTGATCCGTGTCACTCGTTGAAGCCTCATTGAATCTACTTTGATTCAGTATTGTAAACATGAACGCTGAGAGAACACTTTTTAGTAGCATTGAAATAGAGAACATTTACCTTGAGATAAAGGAGGGTGGATAAGCTCATACATAAAGTTTTTAATATAGTGCATAAAACATATGGCCGAAGTGCAAAAGAACCCCAATATTAAATCTATATTAAAAAATAAATTTAAAATCTGCTGTAAATGATCAGATATTTTAAAATGGGAATATGTGCGTTCTTCATTTCACGTTGGAAATCACATTAAACATTATTTTAGCAGCAAAAGTAGGCACAAACACAGATGAAGCATATACACTGCCAACTTAATATGTCGCCTCAAATCATCTTGCTGCCTAGTTGATGTGGATCATCCCCACAGGTTTTGACCTTCATCCCAGTCTCTATGAACTGGTGATTCAAACGTTGGCCTGATTTCAAAAGTTAAGTGAAAGAAGTTTCTCTGCAATTCTGGAAGACCTTCTTTACAGCTTTAGGGCAGTCGATATTACATATCATCACATGCCTTTTATACTAAAAACTTCTAAACTGAAAAAAAAAGGAAAAAAAAGTCTCCTCTGTACTTGCTTGTCTTTAATTGTTCCTACCGTCTACCGTAGCTCTGTTCCAGCCACTGGCGCACATCCTTTAGATTGTAAAAAAACGGCCCCTTACCACCCAGGTAGGCAATCTTTTTTTGTTGTACTATACACACTCGCTCATTGGACACACCATAAGCCACATTAGCATTGTTGTCCATACAGTCAGCCACCAGTTGACACTGCGGTGGCAGGGAAAAGTGCTCGATGAGTTTTTGCGCCGCTCCCAGCCTCTCCTCCAGATTCTGGTGTTTCCGGAAACTCAAAGTGCAAGGGCCCATTGGAGGGGCCACCCAGCCGTCGGACGGGTGAGCCTCATCAATGTACACTAACAAGAAATCAGCCACATCACTGAAGTCCTCCACTAACTTCCTGAAGGCTGGCAGGTGGCTGATGAAGGGGGGTCAGGTGGCTGAGCCAAAGTTGACCACCAGGGGACGATCTGACGATTCAAAATCCAGAAGGTTGCACTCGCCCCCATTTTGGATCCTTGCACCATGTGGGATATTAGTCATATTACTGATAGTGCTGCTCCAGAGAGTGCCATCAGGCACCTTCACCACTTTAGAGTTGGGCGCCTCGCAGCCAAGTTTCACCTAAGGAGTTAAAAATATGGATTAACATTTACTTGGGCAGTGAACACAGAGAGGAGCTGTAGACGAAGTAGAAGTGTCCTTAGCCTCTGTGTCTTAAAACTCCCTTTGTGCTTCTTTCTTAGAAACTGAACTGAATTGCACAGCTTTTGAGTTTGCGATAAAGGGTATATTCAGAGATGCCTGTACAGAATAATACTTACTGATCAGTGAATTCCAGTCAGTGGAATGTTTAGCCTATTTTTCCAATTGTACACATATTATTCAGCTAGCCTTGCTATTGCAAGAGAATAAAATATAGTTCCTTCTGCTTCCTACAAGAACCTCATGAGACACCCACTCAAACAAAAAGCTGCAAATATGTTGTAAAAACCTGCTTTTATATAAAAAAAAAAATATATACAATTATGTGAGACAGTTTCTGGACAATGACTGCATTTCCAAAGATTTTGGCAGTGAATAGTGGTTTAGAAATGGTCTGTAATTACTGTAGACAGAGAAGTCAAGGCCGGGTATTTTGATAAGAGATTATATACAGAGAGTCTTGAAATGTACAGGAGCACAGCCAGAGGACAGGAACTATTTTTAATAAATTATCCGAGCTGGACTGTACCATGTATAGTACTGGTATTTATGTTACTGTGAACTTGACTGCCTGCAAATATTTAAATATGGGTATTGGGAGAGACTCAAAGTTAATCCCCAGTGACATATTTCCCAGGATGAATGGTGCCAGTCTGGGTGCGATTTGTGAAGGGGGATGGGTGGGATTTCACTCCTTCTGGTCTATATATCCATGTTTCCTCTCTGCTATTTTTATCCTGAGTGTGGACAAAATATATCCATATATACCTCAAAGTGATTTAGACCATAGACCATAAAAAATATAGAAATGAATGTCAGCGAGCCAAATGGAAATAAATAAATAACAGGGATTCTGAGTTGAAGACGGTTGTGTTTTACAGGGTCAGCAGACGCTGTTATCAGGGAAAACTCCCAATGTGAATCAACATGTGTGACCTGAAGTATGAGCTAACGGCTTCTAAGACCACGGTTGGAAACTGCACTCAACTGATGATTTGTTAAATGGAGAAAGAGGCGAGAATAGTTCACTGACACCACAGAGGGGTCTGTTCAGTTTACACCTTGCTCTGGCATGAGTGGGTTTGGTCCATATAGCCAATTGAGTTTACTTTGTTCCATCACATTTTGTGATTATTTTCAATTACTGTAAATATGGAGTCTATAAACTAGCGTTTTGTCATGTCTGTTCGATGGTCGCTGTCCATGGTACTGAAACAATGATTTAATGCTGGCATTTTAAATTAGCATTTAACCTTGCATCTGCCAGGTAGGCGGATACTAGTAGCTGCATTCTTACATGGACAGCATGTTCTGTAACTGCATGGTGAGGATATTTTCCACTAAATAAGATATATAAAATAAATAAAAATATATAGTTAATGCTTTAATTGGTAAAGTTCAAGTTAAAATTAATCAGCACATATAATCTGCAAGAAATAGTCTAACAGACTTCATGCCCACTGTGACTGATTTGACTTTTGTCCCACAAATTGCATGCTGGTGCTAATGATAGGATAAACCTAACCCATTATCAATAGTGACACACTGACTGGATGTGGATTGTGGTAAAATATTAATCTAACACTGCACTGCAAGCCATTTACACTCTTTGTCCATGCTCTATTGCTGTAGAAATTGTAACTAATTATAATTCCAATCATACACCACACACCGACCAGATGACATATAAATGACCAATTCTTATGTATTATTTGCCTCACAAGAGTATCTTTAATGCTAGCTAGCTACACGGGCAAACTGACAATATTGTATTTGTGTTGGCAGTAGGCTATGCATTTACACAGTCACTGAGAGGCACTATGGCTTCATTCACACAAGGTTAACTTATTAAAAGTATAAAAAGTCAGTCTATTCCTGTTCTGTGGAAGGACAGCACTCAGATCATGATGTTTACATGAAAGAGCAAAGTCTATGAAAGGCATAAAAGCGCTGAGGTGTCAACTTTGAGTCAACTCCGAAAATACTGGTAATAATAAAAAAGTAACAGTAATCCTAGGGTTATAGAGCCCGTGAGTCAAGTGATTCAATAAACACTGATATGGAAATGTGCAGAAATGCTATTATAACTTCTCAAACAGATTGGTAAACCATGCTTGGATTCAACTTCATGGCCTCGGCTTTGTCTAACGCAAAGAGAGAAAAAAAAAAAAAAAAGGCGGAGCACATCATGGCAGAAACACAGAAACAATGTTGTGATGAAAAAAAATAAAGACTAGATCTGCAACCCAGCGCTGCAGTAATGGCTGACGGTCAGCAGAGTATTTGTAGAGCCTTCAGTTCCATGCTGGTTCAGCTGACTGACAGTCTGCCTGAAAACGGAACTGAGAACAGCCGCGTGTGTTCTGCACATAATGTACACATTGTGGATGACAACAGAGAGCAGGTGGGGCCTTGGACTCAAATCACGGGTCTAGGGATCCCATGTCCCATTGGCAGTACACACAAAGTCTTTTAAAGCTGGTGTAACACGCAAGACTTCTTTTTTTATTAGTTTTCATGTGCTAGTGTTCTATCTAATATGAATACCAGTCAATGAGAGTGAATGGGGATTTTGATTTTCTATGAGCTACTGTATATGTTTAGGCTGTTTGTATCCAACAGGTGAGTTAATGTGTGTGTGTGTGTGTGTGGGGGGGGGGGGTTAGGTGCTCCCACACCTAGTATGTCTATATAGCATGTGACATATAGTGTTACGCCACTGCGCACGCCTTCACTCGCTCTCCCTCACACACACTAGTAGCTGTAAACACTAGAGACTTTGTCTAAGGTGTGGCCCCTAACTACATCGCAGGCTAGACAGGTGGGAGCCAACTGTTTGAGCAGCTGAAGTCCAGTGGCTCCAGCTGCCATTAAATGAACACGTGTGTTAACGGCAGAAACTTTACCTGCTTGTATGCGTCAAGGAGGAAGCTATTCCAGATGGAGCGCAGCCCCGCGGAGGTCAACATGCGGCGCCACTCTCCGCAGCCGGCGGACCGCGAGCAGCTGAGCAGCGACACGACGCGCTTCACCAGCACCACGGAGTCGTACAGAGCCAGGAAAAGACAATTTGAGAAGAAACCGGGCAGTATCTGGAGTGTCACGAGCAGATCCTCACTGGCCGTCCTCATGTTTTCTTTGTGCGTCTGCACGACCACGGGCGAATTACTGAAGTCCATTCATTACGCTCAACGCTCTATCAAAGGTCTTATTTGCTCTCCTCATAGTGTTTGACCAGTTCCATGGACTGCTCCAGACTTTGTGCAGAAAATAAGTAAAGTGTATCAAGTGTATCTTGCAGCGCGGCTCCTTTATCTGCTTTGCTGCCCTTCAGCTCAGCATGCGCGCCGACGTGATTCCGCTGGAGCACTATCACTCTTTTTAAAAGGATGAACATTGTAGTTAATATTAAGCCCCACGGCTTATCTCTGCAGCAAGATTCTGACGTCAGATGCATACCCTCTGTCTCCTCCTCTCCTCTCCCTCTCCCTCTCCTCCCTCAGCTGTGCCTGAACAGCGTCTGAACTAAGTTGCAGCCTCCCCCCCTCTTTTCATTATTTTATTTTTTTTGTCTGTACTGAAAATCATCAGCTTAATATAAAACTATAAATTCGTTTTTTGTTTTTTTTGTTGTTTGTTTATTTTTTTTGGCTGAACCCAGTTGTGAAACTACGTGGGATTGATCCGTTTCTTTTTTTTTTCTTTCTTTCTTTTTTCTTGGCATGCTGCCTTTTGAAATGAGCTGTAGAGGCTGTAGACAAAATGTGGGGAAAGAGCAGGGAAATGACATGCACTAGGCTAAAGGTCCGGCCAGCCAGAAATCCAACTCGGTCATAATTTTCATAGGAATACCATTACACAAATGTTAAGGGAAACAAGGATATGACTGACTTCTGCAGCCAAACTTGCAATGTCATGCTTCTTTTGAAGTAGGAAGTTGGTTTCGCTTTGTACTGTTTGCCAAAACATAGAGCAGAATGTTTTGGGGTGCTTGGAATACTCAGAGTTATTCTAGGTGTGTGGACTACCCTAACCCATCTCACAAATTAACCAAGCAGAACCTAACACCAGGTTTAGCCTTGACTTTCAAGTCTGTGATCTCTAATCCTGATTAATGCATTGCAGAATACAGTGGATCAGAAACAGAGATGCAGAAAGACCACAACAGGGATAACACAGGGAAAGAAACAAAGAGCAAGGGAAAAAACACAGCAACTGGAGTGGGGACCGGATGAACTGAGTCACTGAAGAGTGCAGGGAGACGGCGGAGGCAGAGAACACACCCCAGTTAAGGTCCGTGGCCAGGGCCTGGAACTTGCCAAAATCAACTCTGCAGAGGCGAAAGAAGGGAGTTGTAAAATGCTATAATCATATTGCACAGAGAAAGTCTCACATTCCCCAACAAGACCCAGCTAGCAGAGCGGGTCACAGATCTGAGCAAGAGAACGGTCCTTACGAGAAAGCCAGAGTTCTGGCCACCCAATGCGCAGAATAAAAGGCTTTCCCATTAAAAAATAAATAAATCTAAAAAGACCCCACAGTTTTCAAAGGAGAAACCCATGCATCCACATGAGAAAGTCAAAAGCACCCTCCTCTGCCTGGGCAGCCTGCTTTAATGTTGTTTCTGTGAGAACTCACAGCAAATTTCCCAGGACACATCTGGAACTGCAATGGAACAGGCCTTCTGGAAAACGTGTCCATAAAAGTTCTGGATGAATTAGGATCCCCTTGGTGTAAAATCACTGCAAATGAGAGGGAAGAAACAACAAAAACACTGAGTCTCTGCAGGGAGTGTATGGTCTGCTTCCCATCATAGTCAAAAATACATGACTCTGGTCTGACTTTTGTTTTGGGGCACCAAACAGCATCCAGGTCAAAGTGCCTGCCAAAGAATGGATCAACTCTGATGTGCTTTCGGGCTGGAGGAAGCAGTTCATAGACCACCCGTGCACGTGTGCTGCTGTTTGATGGACACGGCAGCGGACTAAAATAATTCATGATGTGCGCTTGTGGTACCATAGGAATCAAGAGGGTGTGGTCTACACAAGATAGACAAGATGCCAAAAAACAAAAACATTATCTTCCCCCAACCTTGAAAACATTCTCCCTCCTTAACATTACTAACACAGCAGCCTAATCTTTCTCCTTCCACGTACGTTACTCCTGTTTGCGGGTGATCCTTCTGCTCGGGGTCCCTGCTCCTTCACTTCCTGTGGACAGGCTAACCTAGAGGGGAAAACTCATTTGCCTTCCTGCCAGATGCCCAGGAGACAGAGTCTAACAGATCTAACACCAGAGCGCAGGGGAATGACATGATGTACTACCAGCTGAATACAGAAGAGGGGACCTGCTGAACAGGGCATTTGTCCACATGTGGTGTGCTCACTAAAGCGGAGTTTATATCTCTGCGGGACACAGACGCTGTAGCCTACGCACGTAGCCTGCACCGGTGCAAGCCATTTATACTGGTGCGCTCGTCAGTCTGGCTCCCTCTGTAAAAACACCACCCAAACTCTAGTTGGTGCTGTGTCTTTTTTGGCAGTTGGGTTAATTTTGCTTCTACTTCCTGCTTCACTTTCCACTTTCTGCTTCACTTTCAACAATGGCGACTGAAACTTTTCACAGTCATACAAACGTTTGTATCTTTGTTAACCTTTCCTCGATGTATTCCATCTTTATTGATGCAAAACAGGAAATTGCGGAGAAGGAGGAGCAGCTGGAAATACTAAGGAAATATGCTACTACCGAGCGGACCAATCACAGCTCTTGCCGTAGTCTAAAGGTCTAAAACGCCTGTAACTCCTCAACAGTCAACAGTTACAAGAGCAAACCAAAGCAGCTGGAGTGCAGAGAGGTAGAGTTAATAGTGTTTCTAAAATCACGACATGATTTTCTTTTCTTGACTGAGTGACTTGACTGAGTGAAAAAGCTGAAAAAAACTCTTGAATGTTGTCAAATCTTGTAATAGCAAATCCAAAATAGATTGAGGTCATCATGAGAGAAGACTTTGGACAGTGGTGCATTGGCAGGGACAACAACTACTGAACTGTTGACTGGAAGACAGGTGAACGTCATGCCAAATATGGATGACTACAGTTTTCCTCAGTCTTAGTATTTTGTTTTTCAAGTTGAAGGAGTCAGTCCCCAAATATGCAAGCTTCATATTAGTTCTGTTGCTGCTTTCCACTGCCTCTATGGCTTTGTCACTGGTGCAGTTGATGGTTGCCACATCATGCGGTGCAGAGGCAACACATAAGAGGAAGAGACTACTGCAACAGAAAGGAATTCTGACTAGATGAGCAAGTATAGATTGCTAGGAGACAGTGGCAACCCTGGACTGGCCTTCCCATATTTTCACTTGTAATTGTTATAATAGGGCTTGAAGCAGAACAGCTGCAGAACTCCAAGATCAGCTGTGGTTGTTGAGCAAACCTTCAGAGGGATGAAGTGCAAGTGGAGGGCACTTAGAGATCTGGAGTGATGCTACAGAAAAAGATTAGACTTATATCACTATAGTGAAACATGAATTAATGTTATATTATACATTTAAGCCAATGCTTCAGGTTTGTGCTGTCTGTACACTTTGTGTGTACCAGTAGTCCAAACTTTTTCCTCAGTGAATGGTTACACTTTTTTTTTTTTCATAGCCTACAGAGAAACCTGTGCTCTAAACCTGTGTTCTAAGTGTTAAATGTGCAGATTAAGATTTCAGTTCATTTTTTATTTTTTTTTTCTGGTGGATGTCTGAAAAAATACATTTGCAGCTGGCCATGTTTGCATCTAGCATAAGCAAACTCCTCCTGATTTAACAGTTCTTTCATTGTTGTATAGTTACCTCGATTGCTCATTAGTGATATAAAGTCATGGATGGGTGCCATGGATAGCGTCCACCTTGAGTTCCACTGTTAAGAAGATTTCTATCTGGAAGTCAATGAAGCCGGCTCATATGATCATTTTCCCAGCGGGTCCTGTATTTAAATCAGCCGTACAGGCATTGTCACTATCCTGGTGACCGTTCAGTCCAACTGACATTAGTGGTGTAATGGAATTTTCCCATAATCTCTCTTCAAGATTCTTTGAGTGGTGTGTCTCTTCCCTACACCATCTCTGATTCAGATGGCTGGCCTACCTGCATGGATTGCAGCTGTGTCCATGGCCCTTGTGGATTGCCAGGTTGCGGCGACAGATGGTTGAAATCGTATGTCCTGGTAGATTGTGTGTAGATTCATCTGGCAACTTGGGCAACCATACGGAAGTCTGTTTAAAATGTTGTAGACATAAATCATGCTCACTTACCAGGTAATGCATCAAAGGTTTATTCACGTGAAGTTAAGTCACATATGTTCTATGTAATTTCATTTCAAGTTGTTCACAAGTTCAAATGTTGGCTGATGTCATTTAAGATTTAAGTTTGAATAAAATATAACAAAAACAAAATATATGACGATGGTTTATTTAGATGTTTTAATGGATAAATGGTAACTATTACCATATTAGGGTGTATCTTTAAGATTGTCACCAAAATACAACAAAATTCAAACTGACAAACTCAGCATATACAAATCATGGATTCATTAAAAACACATACATTTGAAGAAAGTCCATTTCCATGTTCAATGATTCGTTAAGTATAGCCTAATTCCAAATCTGGTTACAAGAATTGAGAATATTCATAATAAGTGGAGATTCATTTCAGGGAGAGATGAGCATCAGTTACCTACTGCCAGGCTCATTTTTTAATAAAAAAGCTAATTTTAAAAAGGATTACAGAAAAATTCACTCCAGTTCCACTGCCTGCAAAGCTTGCAGATAAAGTACTTGAGATAATTATTTCAAGGCAGGGGTTACCCATTTTGCATCCTCCGATTTGGCCCTTGTGTTCACAGATATGGCAACGCCTCTTCTATATGCTGAAAGCATGTGGATATTTTATGTGCCTGGGAAAGTGGAAGCACAAATGCCACAGATTCGTTTTCTATCCCAGGCTGTCTCCTACACACATATGTTACTGTCATTCAAAACCCCCTTTCACACTAAGAAAAAAGGCATTGTGCATGCAGGCTAATCATTGCAGGTGCCCATATTAGAGAGAGGCTTAGTTTTATCAGCCTAAAAGTTCATGTAGTAAAGGATTTCTGCTGGGTGATGACAGCCATACTGAGATGTCTAGACACTAGAACGCAGTATGACTGTCATTACCCATACCCTGGCTTTGAGCCAGAAAAAACGTCTCTTTACTCTAGAGACGATTTTTCTGGCTCAAAGCCATTCAACAGCAGTGGAGATGTGTATGAGTATGGTATAAAGAGCAAAATGTTCAGCTGGGAGAAAGTCTGTATTTGCATCACCTCTTTTTTATCTGATAGTTTTTCTTTTCAAGGTAAAGGGAAAAGGCAAAAACTATCAAGTGAATTACGTAATTTTCCTATAATATGAGAGGATTTGGGCTACAGCATCTGGACTTGCTCACATAGTTGTCAGTCACCTTATAAGTAGTTTTAGCCCCCTAGGGCAGAGTGGCATTTATTCATTCATTCATTCATTCATTCTGTAACTGCTTCTCCTGTTAAGGGTCGCAGGGGCTTGAGCCTATCCCAACTGCCATCGGGCGAGGGTGGGGTACACCCTGGACAGGTCCCAGTCCATCACAGATACAGACAACCATTCACACTCACACCTACGGCCAATTTAGAATCACCAGTGAACCTAATAAGCATGTCTTTGGATGGTGGGAGGAAGCTGGAGTACCCAGAGAGAACCCACACAGACACAGGGAGAACATGCAAACTCCACACAGAAAGGACCAGATGGAATCGGACCAAGAACCTTCTTGCTGTGAGGCATTTCAGTATATTTGATAAGTGAAATAGCTCTATAACAAAAAAGATTTAAAAAAAAAAAGGAGAGTACCCAATGCAGGACACAGTGAGGAGGAGGCAGGGCAAAGAACAAAAGGTCAGTTTAATAAAAACAATTAAACAAGCAATTTAAATCCAAATAGACTCCAACAAATGATAATCACGAGAATATACACTAGGTGTTATGATGTGGAGCAAGGCAAGGGGGTAGGACCTAAATGTAAGACACGTGCACAAAGAACAAGGACCAGATGAAGTAATAATTTTAGTTTAATGATGATTGATGGACGAGGTGGCAAAAAGAGCTGCAGTAGAGAGGCAGGGGAATCCAAAAAAAAAAAAAAATATCAAAGTACATGGAACCAGCAAAAATTATCTGGAACACTAAAAAAAAAAAGATAAGAAAGCTACTCATCAGACGTTACTCGACAAACTATTGGACGAAGCATACATCCTAAGGCAGGACTATATATAGACACACAGCTGAGGGCTAACAAGACCCAGGTGGAACTAACAAGGAGGAACCAATCAAACAATCACACAGGGAAGACACAGGAAGCAAAGCAAGAAACAAAATACCAATGGATGAAACTTTCTAAACACAAACAGGAAACGCAAACAAAACCAAACAAAAATACAGCTGAGGTAATAAAACACAATATCACTACCAAAGGAGAAAACCAGATTAATATAGAAGCGGTAAAACGGTAAAACCGAGGCACAGACGCGAGGAGGGGGGCAGGTAAACTGGTGGGTGAACATGAAGGGGAGCAGACAGAAGCAAAAGCAGAACGAAAGAAGGAACTTCATATACACAAAGCACGGCTGGGGCAGCTAGACACAGGAAATATTCATGAAGGGGAGCACACAGTAAACACACAAATCAGGAGAGGGTGGCAAGACACAATCAAATGATCACAATGGCAGGGAAAACAAAGACCAGAAAGTAAAATGATCTGTTATACAAGCAGGCCACAGATTCTAAAATAAAACAGGGGGGGAATAAAATACAAAAAAAAACACCACAACAGAATATGAAGTCGTGGCACGAATCATTTGACTTGCCGTGCTTGTTTGTTTGACCATGTCAGCATTCCCTTGAATCCCTCGTTAGCACTGTTCCAGCACTGCGGTCTTCTTCCGACTGACCCCAGTGCTCTCTCACACACAAACACACACTGGAGACGTAGAAGGACAGATATACATCATTCTTATAAGTGCACAATACTAGGTGATGGATACAAATATTTTATAAATAAGCCATAATGAATTCAAAGTATTCATTGTATAAAGTTTAGTGGGTATGCAGTTACTAGGAACAAGAGCTCAGGCATGAAACAAGATCAGTGACAATAGCAGTGTAATATATTAGGTTTGAAGCGGGCAGCACATGTAAGAAACCTTCAAATATTTTGCAACTGAAGGTATTTTACATGGAGGAGTAGCCAGGAACCAGCAGTTATTTCTGCTCATGGGAGGAATACTACTCTCTGAATCCAAGGCTGCACTGAGCTGGGTAAACTGAGTGATAACTAAACTAAACTGTGAAGTTCCCTTCCCTTGCTTCATGTAGATGCACTTTATCTGTGTTGTTTCCTTCTTCGTTCTACAGTCTCTGAAAAAAAAACCTGAGCTGGCTTCTGCTAAATGCCACCATTGCCTTAGTAGCCTGGCAGCCAGGCTCAATTCTTAGAAGAACATGTAAACAAATTCAACTCCATGGTGCTCAGAATATGTGTGACTACATCCTAATGGTGTGTCTCCAGACCAACTTTCCACCCCAAACGTTTTGTGGGCGGCGAACGTCAGACTATCGCCTTGATTATATTTTTCAATTCAGTTTTGTTTACATAGCGTCGATAACAATACAAATTGTCTCAAGATGCTTTACAAAACCCGGTCTGAAACCAGGCCTGAAACCCTCAGAACAACCATGAAGGCGACGGTGGTGAGGAAAAACCTTTTAACAGGAAGAAACCTAGAACCCAGATCATATGTAGGGACCCATCTGCCTAAGCCAGCCGATTAGAGACTGGAAAATAGAGAGAAGAGAGAGAAGTAGGAGGAATGAGATAACCATACATCTGTCACAGATATATACATCTGACTACGATTTAGTCAGATGTGCTTAGTGCTTGGTCCAGGCGTTTCAGCCTCTGGGTTCTGTAAAGTGTCTAGAAACTATTTGGATTGTTATTGGTGCTATATAAATAAAGTTGAATTGAACTAAAAATTTAGTTGAATTCAAATCCCCAACAACATTCCAGTAGAATTCAGGTCTGGGCTTTGACTTTGGCCCGTATGCTAAGGGTCATTATCTTGAAAGGTTGAATGATTTATTTCCAATTATTTGAAGGTCTTCTCAAATCTGTTCCCTATTTTCTTACTTTTTTTTTCCTGAAGCTCTGAGAGCCTTCAGAACTTGGCATGATGACCCAACATACTTCATTGGAATAGAAATTTAAATATTTGTTTTAAATAAGATAGATTCCACATTTCCACATCTTTGATTCTGATTTAATGTATTTCAAGTCGTGATACATTTGGAGATATATTTACTTTTCTCATGTGCGTGATCTGTGTTTCTGTTTTCATCATTTTTATCTATGTTGCCTTCAGAAATTGTGTATATTGAAACCAATTTTCTTGTCCTAAAACAAAAAACAAGTCTGACTAATCCGCTATCGAGATATCACAACAATTAACCAGCATTCCTCGGTTCTAGGGGGCCCCAGGCAAAGACATATGTCGCCTTTCAATTTGAAAGTCATATTTTACTCTTAGGAAATCCTGCTGGCAGCACGGCCCTCGATATTTCCCGCATCAAAGATGAAAATCCTTTCTGTGCCAGCCTTCCTTTCCAGGTATGGTGCGGCTTCCCAGTATGCCGTGGATTCTGTGAACGGATGAAGTGGAAAGTTCCACTGCACAAACCTCCACACCAAAGCCAGATGTGTACTCAGTAAACAGGTCATAGGCCGATATTAGTCTAAAAACAGACATTGACTTAGTGTGCTGATATGTCGGGCACTATCACCAAAACTCCTACGGTCGTGTGCCAACATGTTTGCTGGATTTTGCATGAAGCACCTCAAGGTCAGATATTGAGAAAAAGGTCCCGATTATGACAAAAAGTTTATGACAGTGAGTGAACCATTAATGTCAGTCTGTTGAAGTAAGAATAAAACTGTTAAACATTAAACTAAATTCAGCGTATAATAATTTTATTTCTTATCAGGCTGTTTTACTAAATACGGAATCTAGTATGTTTTGTTTGTTTCTATTGTTTTGTCTACTGCTTGTCTGGACACTATTTGTGAGGAAGACCAGACCATGAATCAATGAGACGTGCTTGGAAGAGACGGATCGATAAATGTGACACAGTGCATTGAACTCTATTACGAGCCACATCACTCCAGTCCTCAGCTGGGCAAATATGTAACAATGAGTAAGTCTGTGCAGGTGGCATAACCTTATATAATGTTACGAAAGACCTGTGGATTTAAAGAGTTCATTCACATAACGTTTGCAGCGTGTTTGGCTGTGTTTTGACCTTGTTGGTGGTTTGGATGTCAGAAATTTATAGCATTGTCTTTTAATAGCTTCCAGGAAGGCCTGGATATTGCAGTTGATTTAAAAAGGGTGCTTTTCTGGTTCCACTTTAACCCGCCTACGCTGCTTGACATTTTGATCGCTGTCTCTTTTTTCAACTATTGAGGCTGCATAAGAGAGATATGCGTGCAACCCAATAATGAAACTGCTGTGCATTCCTTTCTCTGTTTTACTTCCCTCTCCTTGATCTTGAACTGTGGCTTGGTATGTGCCTGATTTCTAGTGGTCCTCAAAACAATAGCAAAAATCGTTGTGTTGACACATTTGTTGACTGGATTAACCAACCTTTAACGAAATAGTGCTCATGGTTTTTGCGCTCAAGTGTGGTCTACAGAAGCGTTACATAAGGTACTCCATTCTATAGAGCCTACTTCAGATTTCAGCTCTATAATGGTGTGCTACTTACCGGGTTCAAACACTCTGTTAACATCGGAGTCTACCTTTTTGTTTGCGCTCCATGGGCATCATTGTGTCACACTAACAGATCTCCCAGCCCCTGCCGGGATCTAATTTGTCACACTTAGAGTATATCCACATAAAGGCAGTTAAGTAAAGGCCCTATTTTGTCTTGGTTCCAGAACTGCATCCAGAATGAAACCAACATCTCCCTTAAAAAAAAAAGGAAGATAGACAGAGCTATTATAGCTGCCTAATCAGGGTTGCAAGTGTAAAGTACTACAAATCACATTCAAAATGTGTTATATATATTTTTTTCCACAAAATCGAAGTTAAGACCTTATATTGAAAACTATTTCATTACCTTTCTCTGAGAAAAAGAATTATTATCTCTCTCTGGAGTATTGATTTGGTTTCCCTGGCTGTGGTTCATCAGATCCTGACAGTTTAGCTTACTTAAATAGCAAGAACATCTCCGTATGTGTATTCATCATTCATTTTTTTTTATATTTAGTGAAATTTAAAGGTGTGACAGACTGAACTGAGAGACAAATTGTTCAGATTTGTAATAACTGTGGGCGGCACAGTGGCGTGGCGGTTAGCACTGATGCTGAATCCATGGGCCGACTGGGCCTTTCTGTGTGGAGTTTGCATGTTCTCCCTGTGTCTGCGTGGGTTGTCTGTCTCTCTGTGTTACCCTGTGATAAACTGTCCAGGGTGTTCCCCGCCTCTTGCCCGATGACAGCCGCTACCCAAGCGGTTACAGAAGATGAATGAATGAGTGTAATAATTGCTCATGTGCAGGGACACATTTGGAAACCAGACGGTTTTTAAAATACCTCAAATTGGAAAATAATAGCAATTTAAAACACATGTAATGCAGTTCTGGCTCCATAAAATAAGACAGCTGAACAGAGCCATGTTTTAGGCATATCTACTAAAGAATTTCCTGGTTGCTGTTGCTGCTGTCATAATCTAATGCTGAATGGGGTTACAAAATTCTGACAGAGCCAGCTAGTATTTATATATTTTTATAATTTGATACTGGGTTCCTCTCACCCAGTGCCATCTGGGAAAGGCTTCATCTCCCCACGACACTGTACAGGAAAGGATAATGGTTCAAGAGATGGGTGAACTGGGTGTCTGTGGTGGCCCTAATCCTGTTTAACCGCGATTAATTGCATGATTTCCATAGTTAATGCAAATCCCTGGAAGAGATATATTTGAAGTTTGTATTATCTTATTAACATCTCAGCTCCCTTCACAGTGCATACCTAAGTTGACACTGACAACAAATGCAAATAACTTCTTGTAGTAAGAAGCATCTGGCAAGGCTTTGAACCTCACCTTGCCGGTCTTTGTTCAAACTTTTACTGCATGATCGAGATATGAACAGAGAATGCTAAATTGTCATCAAGTGTAAGACAGTGGATTCAGCTGCAGCTAATGCAGAATGTTTCTACTGCCCGTAGCTTCACATTAAGCATCAAACAGGCAGCACTAGGAAACTTAAGGTCCATCCATGCCTCTACTAAACAAGACAAAGATAATGCTGGCATTAGTGCATGAATTTGAAATGTTTCAGAGAGTAACAGAACAAGAAGGAGCAGCCACAGTGAGCTGTTAGATGAAGCTCTGCAGGTGACCAGAAGCACATGCAGGAAGCAGTTAGTACGTGCCAGAGTATGGCCCATGGACCCACTGTGGCCCATAGTGCATTTTTAATTGGCCTGCAGAAAATTCTAAACATATAATGGAATATGCCCCACACATGGAACTTTCACATGACTGCATTGTATTGTACTTCATACAACACAATACAATAATCATTTTAGCAGTATGTAGCACTCGCATCTTGAAGGCTGCAGACTGAGATAGTGAGTGCAGAAAATTTAGAGACACAGTGGAAAAATAAATACTTCTTCACAGAAAACAAGGGGAAGTGTATCTGTTTGATATGCAGTGAAACTGTTGCTGTGATGAAAGAGTGTAATATACGATGACACTATGAAATCAAATGTCAGACCTACGTTGGTGCCAAACAAGAGCAGAACGTTCCATAGACATCGCACAGCTGTTAATTATTTATTGGGACAATAACACTTTGCTTTACAGAAAAGCAAACTGAGAACCAGAATGACCAGCAGCCATCTCTGTGATGTCCTTCACATCTCAACCACCAAACTTACTCCTGTCCTGCAAACCATCCTTCAGTCCAAATCACAACATGGGTTGAGGGGAGGGGCCTCAGTGGATCATCCCACAGATACTCGATCAGTTTGGGATCTTGTGAATTTGGAGGCCGGGTCAACACCTTGTGCTGTTCTTCATGTTTTTTAAGTAGGGTGCTACATGTCTAAGTGACATCCACATGAATGCCAGGTCCAGAAGTTTGCAGCAGTTGAGCAGTTTTAATGCAGCAGTTTTTTACCTCCACCCATCATCCTGACTAAGCCGATATACCTCTCCTGAGTGGCCCAGCCATTCGTATATTTTTCCATATGTCACCCTCAGTGAAAAAGGTTTGGACAGCTCTGATTTAGTTTGACAGCATAGGCATTTTTGACTGGTTGTTCCAAAGAAGACAAAGTATATTCTATACCAGGAAAAAGAACAAAGAACATCATGCGCTCCTTCCGTCATTGGCAGAGAGTATGAAAAAGGTATTGACTTGTCCGAAGGGACAGACAGACAGCAAACATCCAAATAAATAGAGACATCTACAAAGCAGACAGGAAATCAGTAGGACAGATCTAGTTATTTATTCTGTTCGTAAGAGATTTATTTGATTTTATGTCTGGTCAACCTGCCCTTCAAGGTTAACTTTTGCAACGGCCTGCTGTGATTGGTTGCTGACTGGCTAAAAGATAAAATAACGATGAATACGCACGAACAAATTGTCGGTGAAAGTTCCCATGTGTATTTAGTTTAATACATGAAAGACCTAACATGTGAAGAAGAGCATTGTGCATTTCATTAAAGATGATGAAAGTAAACTTTCGAGTGCTAAAAGCTGTTATGTAGCTCACTGGTGTCAAACATACAGCCAAAGAGTCCAATCTGTCCCGCATGATGAATTTGCCAAGTGCAAAAATTTTATTATTCAATAAAAGTACCTGCTATTAATTTGTCCACTAGGGGTCCGCACTGTAAGAGTTGCGGACATAACACAACACTAAGACTCAGAACTAAACAGCAGATAGCAGTAATGTGCTGAAATTACACTTACTCAGGTTCTTGTGTAAAAGGATAGTTCATAAATGTAAAAATTTTCATAATGTACTCATACTTCTTTGCACTAAAGCAAAGGGAAACGTTTGGCGTTGTTTATTATTTATAGGGATTACGTTACTGGTCCAGCCCGACTGAAGTCAAATTGGGGTGTATGTGGTCCCTGAAATCAACTTAGTTTGACACCCATGATTTAGCTGAATCCTTGGCTAAGTGTTGTTCCATTTTATGGAAGTGGTGACTTCCTCATTAAACAAGCACTATAAAGTCATTAAACACACTCCTGACCACAACATATACACTCTTCCTTTAATCAGGCCAGCTGTGTGCATTTGGTGGAATGGCACATTTATTTGTGCTCAGTGCCTGTAAACATGAGCTGACGTGTTTCAGTCACCACCTTCCACATCTTTTCTACTTCCTCATTCAGCTCTCGGTATTTCTCGAGCTTCTCATGTTTCTTCTTCCTGATGTTGCTATCACTCAGGGTTGCTGCATCTGTCGCTTCAGCCCTCTTTGGCTGTTTGTCCAGCGCTAAAATGTCTGATTGGTTAGCCATAACCAGTTCGTCAGTCTGTATCTGGGAGTTCCACATGATCTTGGCTCAGTTATTTTCCACTAGCACTTGAGCTGTCCATTTTGACCTTGGGACTTCCAGTCCATAATCTGCACAGATGTTCCTATACTCAGCATCTTACACCCTGCTTACAGTATGCTGGATTGTCAGGTGCGTCCTTGCACAGCCTGAAGCCAGGATCAGCCCTGGTGTGGTAGATCCCAGGATCAGTTGATCTTGTGCTTAGACCATGTATGTTCTGTCTTCCTGTCTTTCAGTCCAGCCTTTTTCCAGCCACTGGTAGGATTTTTGAAAATTGGCTACCTCTGTTATCTGCTGGTGGTACATGAAGATGAAAAACTCAGGCCCCCCCTTTTAGAAAACTGCACAGGGGTTTGTATATACAACAGGAGGACAAACCCCTGTGCAGTTTTCTGAAAGGGGGGCCTGAGTTTTTCATCAATCCAAACGCCAGTATGTCTCTGATGTTGCACTGTTACACTGAAACTCAGCTAAAAGAATTCCAGCTCTAGATCCTTCATATGAACATTGTGGGCTTGCACCAGCATTCATAGGTCATATATCCTGGTGCTGTTAGAGTCAAATATTACTTCTCTCAGATGACGGGTTCAGACCAGGCATCCTGCTTCCTTCCTTCCTGTGTTCAAACATTAACAAAATAATACCATCATTAAATCAACCACACTTACCGAGTAATTTAAGTGTTTGCACACATGAGCTGACATGTCTAGGCCATAAACAAAAGGACGGTGATTGTGGCATCTTTTCTTTGTACGCGTTCTTTTCACATTGAAAGGATGATGCTGCCATCTAGAGGCTTTTAAACAGACCAGAGTTGTTGGATGTGATGAATAACACCCAGGAAGAGTTACTGAATGCTGTTCACTGAGACTCACGTTACTGGTTTGGTTTCCCTTTTTATAATGACAAAATCAAAATTAATTTAGTTAATCTACTCACCGGCGGCACAGTTGCGAGGTGGTTAGCACTGATGCCTCACTGACGCCTCACAGCGAGAAGGTCCCGGGTTCAAATCCAATAGGAGCAGACATAATTAGGGACTGTGACCAGTTGAGTTAGTCCACACATATGGACATACTGTAAGCACAGCTGCCATGTCATTTCAGCCCAAAGGTCCATACATCAGGCTTTGTTCGCCGAGAGATTGAAAAGTAACTCCATCAAACATAAAGTATTTCTTTAATTACAAATGCATGATTCCAATAAGGAAAAGTAATGTAAAAAAAAAAGATGTACAGAAAAGAATGCATGTACCCTCTAAAACCAATTCTGAGCAGGGGAAACATGGCCAACATCTCAAGGTGGGCTAAGACATACAGCGCAG
The DNA here is from genome assembly GCF_963514085.1 of Chelon labrosus. Taxonomy (NCBI): domain Eukaryota; kingdom Metazoa; phylum Chordata; class Actinopteri; order Mugiliformes; family Mugilidae; genus Chelon; species Chelon labrosus. The sequence goes on from NC_140353.1 coordinate 23,282,972, forward strand.
TCATATATCATTTATTTCCATCATCACTGTACATGTTGATAAAAAAACAGGTCACACTGCTCTAATCCATTCAGACAAGAATACGGTTTCCTTGAGAAGCATCTTTTATTTGTTGGACCGGTGCTGTTGCATATCAGTGATTCATTCCACCTTTCAGATCAGTGACACCAGTTTTGGAGTGAATATGATGAACATCATGTCTTCCATATTATCTTTGAGCCAGCAATTTTGCCCTTTGCAACACTGCACCTAAAACAAAAACAGAACTTCTGCTTGAAGATGCCTACATAGTCCAGACCCCCAAGACCTGCCACTTTATATTTGTTGTTGCAAGTGCAAAATCGTGTTCTGTTCAATTTGTTGTGCACAAGAAATAAAAAAAAATAATTGACTAAAAAAAATAAAGGAAGACAGTTCCTTTGTGTAACTCTGCTGAGTCATGTAAAATGTACATGGACTTTTCTGTCTGCTGATGAGAAGGTCAATGCTTCAAGGGTTTCTGAGGTTTGAGAAGAGTGGAAATGTTCCTTGTAAGGTGATAATATTCAGTGCATCTAACTCGTATTCATGGTGCTCATCTCATCCACGTAGCCCGATTCACCCCACTGACTGGGGGCATCCCGGGAGGCAGCAGAGTGGGTAGCTGATTGTGTCCAGAAGTTGAGGGTGGTGCGTATCCGCTATTCAAACTAGGTGCCATTCCCATGATTGCGGGGGGTGGCGCTGCAAGCAAGTAGCTGTAAGCCGAGAGTGGCGGATTGTGGTAGGACATGGTGCCCGGGGCGTAGTGGTGGTAGCCCAGTGGTGGGGCACAGACTTGGGGTACATTAGAGTAACAGGAGCCCTCTGTCTTTATCATGGACTGAAGCTTCTGGTAGCCTTCACTGGACACCAGTGAGCTAGAGGCAGGGAGGTCCATGGGCAGAAGAGGTGGCGGAGGGGGGCACTGTGGCAAAGGTGGTGGGGCTGGTGTGGCTGGGAGATCTGGTGCTGGTGGACAGGGGGAAGGGGGGGTGTTATCTGTTGAAGAAAATAAATATACAGTGAATGCTACTTCAAAAAAATAAAAGCTTGAGCTGTGTGTGGAGGATTGTTTTCTGAATGCTCTCCCCTTAGACCACTGAGCTGAACACAGCACTAGTTGATCAAATACCAGTCTGTCTAAAATGGATAAGCTGCTACAAGACATGACCTGCTAGTATTCCAGCACACATATTCAGTGTATCCAACTGATATAATATTAATAGTAAGTTATCAATTTTCCTGATCCCTCATTGGGCACCTTGGCCATGGATATGGAGGGGATATGAACCAGTGACCCTACAGTTCCAAACCCACTTCTCTAACCTAGCCCAGTGCGAATGATCACATATGATGTGAGGAAATCATTACTTGGCCTAAGGTCATCAGAGCAGAGGCTTTGAGCTGACTTAAAACTCAAAAAAAAAACTTCTCTGATCTGGATGTCTACTCGCAGGGTTATGAATGCCTAGATGTATTAAAGGCTGACACAAAAATAATGCTGAATTAAATATCTCAGTAACAAGCACTGCTTTATTGTAAAGCAGAGAAGGAGCAGATCACATAAAATGTACTCAGTGTGATTCTAGACATAAAAATGTCATCTATGAAACCATCGGATCCAGTACAATTAAGGTTAAAGAGAGAAAAAGTCATCAGTATTGTTCTGAATATATGTCATTTTCGCATTAGTTGGACATGACCCACCTGATATATCACAAGTGCAACATACAATGAATTTCAGCAAATCTACTACCTATTTAGCAAGAATTTGAACCTGCATTAAGTAATACTTATTTCCAGCAGAAACCAAAGTATGAAGCCAGGGGGCACAGTGGATATAGCTGAAGCCAGAGCCTGAAATCCCCAGAGCAACCACTAAGGTGACAGTGAACACACTCTTTAAATAAGATCCTTTTAGGCCTTGATTTATTTAGATAATATAATTTGATACACGAGAGTGAGAGAGTCTGCAACGCACTGCATGCTGCATGCAGACGTGGCAGTCAGTCCACACTGACCTGGGTTTATGGATACTGTGGGAGGAGGGGGGGGTGGAGGAGGAGGTGGCGGTGGTTCTGGATTTGGCATCTCTGGAAAGCAAAAAGACAAGACAGAGAACACAATGAAAGAGAAAAGTAAAGCAGCATACTATGTTTTAATAAGCTTAAATCCTTAGTGTGTGTGGTGTATATTAGCTAGGCTACTTACTACTGGCCTTGCTGTCCTCTTTGGGAGAGGGCTAAATAAAATAAAACAAGTATCAATGCCAGTCAGAAAATACACAATTTAAGACAATTTAAAAATCTCACACGTTTTATGCACCAGACGATTACATACCTTAGCTGCTCTGGGAGGTCTGGGGCTGCTCTGAGGCGAGGCTTTCATGGACAGTGGTGGAGGGGCTGATGGGGCGAAGACAGAAGATGATATGGGGTTGTCCCCGGTCCCAAGACCTCGATCAGATATCTGCTGCCTAGTCTGAGAATACAGGTCCAGGATCTGGTGGCAGATGTCTTTAAGGTGGTAGAGAACAGGAGAAAGATTAGAAAAAATATATATATATACAGTGAATGTATTGTACTGTTGTGGTAGTGCCCCCATTACCTTCCAAAACGTCCACAGGCACATCATGGACAAACTGCTCCCACCAAAGTCGGGATGAGTGCTTGGAAGTCCACTCCTGGATGTCAAACTTACAGAGACGCCCAGCCAGATACATGACAGCCACCGCTATGATCTGCGGCTCCCACTGCAGGGCCACTACAGTGCAAAGGCTTGGAAGGAACAAAATGGGCAGTATTATTATATTTTAATATTTAATAATATCTGTCATAGCAAATGACAGCAGAAGAGCAAAATGTATACTTAAACCCTTTACATTTGGTAACTCTTCGTGGTTAATTGTAGAGCCAGTTCATTTTTTTACAGTTTCACTGAACTACCTCTGCTTCAACCTCCCCACTCTTGTTCCCTTCAGCCTCTCTCCCTCTCTCTTTTGTGATACAATGCCACACTGTCCACACTGTCTGACATTTTCAATCTGAAGGAGATCAGACGGCAACAGATTTAGTTAAAGATTAGATTAGATTAGATTCAACTTTATTGTCATTACACATGTACAGGTACAGAGCAACTAAATGCAGTTTAGCATCTAACCAGAAGTGCAGAATAGGCAGTAAGTGCATGTGGCATAAATAGTATGGTATATAAGCAGTATGGTACAGGTTGTTTTTTACAGCATATGGACACTATTTACAGATCAAAACCTATGTACAGGCGAGACTATATATACAGGTGAAGGTTGAATTGGTGTGACTATAAAGTAAACGCGTGGTTTCAAAAACCAGCCATGGTCGTGGTCGTAATTGTACTTTAGAAATGAACCTGTCATAGCCACTCTTTCACTATTAATACTATAATTATGTAATACTGTTCTATTATAATGATTGTAATAATAAAAATAAAATAAAACATAATCCGTGTGTTGCTGTCATCACAAATACTAATATCTGGTGCTGAAGATTTCTTGGATGCAAAATTTATGGTTTTCCAGCTCACCTGTCATTCACAAAGGTCCAAGCCATCTGAACCAGCTTCTGCACCTTGTTCTTGTCACCTGAAAAGCAGTGAGGTAGTGCAAAGCTTTAATAGCTGACAGACAGCAGTCAGTAACAAACAGTGGATGAATATGTCCAGCTGGAACACATCTGGGGCTATGGAGTACCTCAAGGCTCTGTTGTTGGCTCTCTGGTATTTTCTCTTTATATTCCATCTTTCACCAACTGAATTCATTTCCACTGATACACTGATGATACTCATATGTACGTGTCTGTAAAGATGTTTATCCCAAATTATTGAGGCAGATACCAGATACACCAGACAGAAATGCTCAATATCTGTCTGCTCCAGAACTTTTTTTTTTTTTTGGAAACACATACCAGGGCAATAATGGTTTATCAGCAGCTTGTCGTTGTTCTGGAGCAGAATATCTGATGCGAATTTAGTAAAAGGCATCTCATCTGTAGCGATGTGACAGTTCATTTTTCTCTGCCTCCAGGTTAGTGCTGGGTTGATGCTGAAAGCTGGTCCTGTTAAGCTAAAGAAGGAGTTCACATTGAGTAAAGGTCCTGCACACTGTCACTGTGCAGTTTGAAAGTCTTTTTGTAGCTGTAATTCCTGTCTCCATACTAAATCTCATCACTGGCCAAGATGCTTTTTCCCTTAATCCTAAATCTATGTTCAGGTGGTGTTGTATGCTGTATCAATTGTGGCACCTGAGCCAAATTTGTGACACTACAATATAATTTCAACAAATAGAAGTTAACTGTCTTGACTTACACAGTATTTGTGCTAAATATCTACCTTTGAGTTGCTTGGCATAGCGGAGTAAGAACTGGTAGGGATGGTCCACCTGCAGGTCAAACTTGATGGTCTGTAGCAGGATGCGCTCCAAAACCATCACCTCCTCCTGCAAAGAAAGTGTTCTGCAGTGTTCTAGTATGGAACAATATACCTTAAATGAGGCAGTAATAAGAACAACTGACTATAGTTTTTTACTATTTACAAGGCCTACAATGACCCTGTACACTACACATTTACATGAATGCCTGATGGCTGCAGATGAATGCTGTCAATGAAAATGCATTTAAAAAGGAGTGCAAAACTCACTCATGTAACCTCAACAGCTGAAATTGAATGCTATAGAGAAACAAGCCCAGAAACAAACAAAAGGCTGATGACGAATGTCTGCATTCTTCTGAGACTTTTAGCTTCTGTCAAGCATTTTTAACAAGACATTTCTGAACATGTCCTAATTGTGACCGACCTTAGGATCGTCTCCAAACTGTGCAAACTGGATGTCGTTGAGCAGGCTGCGAGCCGTCCCGATGATGTCCTTGCACTTCTTTGGAGTTTCCTCCACTTTTCCTGCGAGGAAAAGGCAGCATCCTGCTGTCACCTACAGGTACATGCACCAAGTTAGGAAACACATTGTACAACAAATTGTGCTTGCAGAAAGCAGTTTGAGAAATGTATACAGCACGTGCTGCTATGGACTGACTAACATGGCTCCAGGACCCATAACAAGGGTTGTGTCCTCTGCTTCCAAAACAGCGATGTTTGAATAAATGGAGTTGTGTTTTCTCCTCGAATAAAACACAAATTATTTACGTTTATTGGTGCTCAAATGCACCTCAGTTATATTTCCGCTTTATTGAGTTGTCAGTGGATAGCTCTCATTTTAGTATACACCCTCCAAGCAGAAGTAAACATATTTCCAGGGAGGATAAGGACAAATATACAGTACATACTTACATATCTTGAAAACTGTTTGAAAGAGTGGAACATGTAGAAGCGATGGAAGTATACTATTCCAGTAGCCAGTGTTCCATAGTGCCTGGACCCAGTGAGGTTAAGAAGAATGAATTTTTAAGCCCCATTATAGGGGATGCTTAGTAGTCTCAGGAAGGACTGTTTGCTTGTTAAAATGTAAACTATTCAAAATCACATTATTATGCTATATGAGCAGCAGTAACCTCTAAGCGTCTCAACTCAGCTGTCTTGTTGTGATTGCATGTCACTGTCTTTGGGCAAGAGGTTAGATCAGGATCCACGTGAGTCATTCAAACAAATGAATGCTTCACACATGGCCCCCGCTCATTTGACTTTAAGTGTAGAAGGGCAAGCTCTGTTTACTAAGTGGCTTTCTATAAAAAGCGAGCAACCTGTATGCGTGTACTATAGGTAGTAGGTGTGTACTATAGGTAGTAGGTGTGTACTATAGGTAGTAGGTTTCCCGTATACGGTGAATGTATACGTATGTGAATGTAGGTGAATGATGGGTTGCACATTACGTGTCCAACAGAAGGATACAGTCCAAGCTGTGTGCCCGCGTCAAAGATGAACCGCGCACCTTCTCTACGGTACCGGGCCTCGGTGGCAGGGTCCAGCCCCTCTGACTGCGAAGGAGTATGGGCCAGGTCCTTTTTGTCCCAGTACCAGCACGGTTTGATGTGGTCCACGGTGGCCGGGTCTCTCCTCTCAGAATGTGACAGGGGTTTGAAGAGGTCCATGATGGACAGGTCCGAACTGCCCCCAACTTGAGGGTAGTGGTAAATACTACTGAAGAAAAGACGATTTATCCTGCTAGCAAGTGTCCCAGTCTAGGGATGCTACCAGCTGCTGTTACATCTATAATATAGCTGTTCAAACTAACAAGTCATTCTGTTACACATGAATGACAGTCATTATTAATACATGTTAAATGCCTACGAAATAACTTCCATTGAGGCGCAAAAGTTTCGGTACAGTTAATAGCCACAATTTACTCTAGAAATGGCTGGACAGACTGACTTTACTGCAAGCCCACTGCTTCACACACAAAGACCAACACGGACTGCGCTGAAAGCGTATCCGTGATTGACATGTCTTCAAACCAATCATTGCAGCGCAAACATTACCATTCATGGTCAATTTACGCTTTCTAAAAGTAAGTGTCCTATTGCAAAGTGCGATCGGCCTGAACCTGATACATCACGGCATATCCACCAGTCGCCGTCAAGCTCCTCGAGCGTGCTATTCAACGACCAATTAGAAAGCCGGAAGCAAGCGTTTTGTTTATGGGCGTACTTCGTGCCTACTCCAATCACAAGCGCGGCTCAGTCAAGGTTGGTTTCAGTGTAGTAACTGAGGAACTGCTGCTGTCACTTCAAAAGGTATGACTGGATTCGGAGATAATGCTAACTTATTAAACGTCTTAGCTTGTGCCGACTGTTGTTCTGCATGAAAGCATATATGCGGCGTGGTGGTTGCTGCATTTTAGCAGGCAAAGCTAGTTAGCCAGTCAGTACTGCAGATTAGCCCATTCTAAAACTCAGGCTGATCCTTCATCACTTGACAGTTTAGCAGCTAACTGCTAGCTCGCTAACGTTCAGTCAGTGCAGCCAGTGTAGACGAAAGAGCTGTGTGCTTTACCCTGCCCCTCTTCAGCTACGCCTCGGCTCGGATGGGCGTGATTCCTTTCTGATTGTGAGCTAGCTGCTGGCCTAGTGCGAAAGGCAAAAATAACCCGCGGGTTTAAGTAGTCGTGGGATGCTAGTTTGAGACGTAGTTGGGTTCGAGGATGAAACCTTGCAAATACTTAACTTGCGCCATGTTCAAAATGAAGTGCGCACACCACCTGGCTATTTATAGCAAAGACAGAGAAAGTATTTTCTGTTTAGATTGCTGACATGTTGCTACATGTGTTACTGTCCAGAACAGACCTAGAATTAGCAGTAGAGGGGCATTCGTGACCGTTAGCATATAGATAAATGAAGCTAGTTTTCAAAATGTTGCCATTCTCATTGACTTCATTTAGCTCAACTGTGCTGTTAGTTTTAGACATGCGCACAAAGTTTTGTCTGCAGAACTTCACTCATGGATGGGTGCATTTTGATACAAAAACAGTTAGCATATTACCTACAGTTTTAGGGAAATAGCCTCTAGTTTTGCAATCTATTCTTGGTCTTTAAAACCTCATTTCCACCCCACTAACATATACATGTGGGGGAAATGAGAGGAACACCGTTCAGTATACATCACCATATACTACAACCTCACTAATAAACAAAATGTACCTGTCTGACAATGCCAACAGAAGTTGAAAATATATGAACTTTGCAAAAGATAAGATTGAAATGATTTAATACGAGATTGTTTTTTGTTTTTTTTACACTAGGTTAGATACAGATTCCCCTTATCAAGTGCTCAGTGAGTGTCAGAGATTCACTTTAAGCATATGTTTGGGTGCTTGAAACAAACAAGTTAATAAGCATTTGGAAAAAGGCCAGTGCAGTGGATGCCTGATGCCATGTTCTTCTGGCTTTGGACTACAGTGACAGCTGCTGCTGCTGAATGCCACCGAGCAGCTGTGTGGTGTGTGTTTGTAAGGGGGAGTGTGAGACACGGACACACTGGGGCTGTGGTAATGCCGAACACTTTTTCTTAAAAAGGGAGAAAAGAAAAAAAAATGCCCAAAATGGCCACTTGGTAAACTTTTCTGGATTGTGAAATGGTGTGTGTGAGGGAAGGAGAGCATGTGGGCTGACTATCTGCTTGTAGAGAAGGAAATGTATTAGTTGAGCTAAGGCCTGTTCAAAAATACAGCGACTTTCCTTCATAGTGCAATATCAGACTGACACTAGAGATGTGATGTTATTGGTGAGACATTCTACTGAGACCGATGGAAAGAAATCTGTAAAATCATCTGCATCATTTGCTGCGTGAGCTGTTTCGAAATATAGGAAACGTGTTTTTGTAGGAAGTCGTTCATAGGTAGTTCAGTGCACAGTAATCAGAGAACCAGGCCATGTGTTGGCAGGATCTGTCATGACCAGATTGAGCAGTTCATGTGTCTCAGATGTGTGCTGCCCACAGTACTACTCTTACTACTGTGGGCACAGTAACAGTTACAGTTAAAATACATGTAAAATAATCATACTGAAGCTGATGAGTTGCTACTTTCAGCTATTGTAAGCACTGACTTTGTGATGTTAAATATATATCTGTGGAGTGGGCATCAAGTGCTGTAAACAAACTGAGGCATCAGTTTGGTTTGTCACTTGTTTATCTTTTACTCTGAATAAGCAAAACTGAGAAACAAACACTGCCTGATGTGTCAGATTAGTTTTGACTTATAGTTCTAGATAAGCCAATAAACTGACTTTTTAGCCTAAATGCAAAGGGACACTGATAACAAAACTGACTTATTAGAAATACTTAAAGAACTTGTCTTTGTTGTGTGGAGTACAGTGGAGTAGGGAACACTACAGACATCAGGGAATCTTTCATTTTTGCAACACAATCATTGGCAATTTGAAATAAATGTCCTGTCTACCTCTACATGGTGAGAGAGATTTCTTCAAGCAGGAGGTGTTTGTGATAGGAAGACCCTAGAATGAAATGCTAACAGAATGAATGTTGTGTTTTCTCAGCCCGGTTGTCCATCCAGCACCATGGGAAAGAAGAGTCGAGTGAAGACTCAGAAGTCAGGCTCAGGAGCCAGCGCTGTGGTTTCCCCCAAGGAGATGATGAACCTTATCGCTGAGCTGTTGCAGAGTATGTTCCACAACCAACATATGCTCTTAACAAAACACCTGAACTACCCACCAGGGATTTGGAACGTAGGGAGCTGCTTGGATAATTGGTGAAACGTCTTCAAGACAATTCAAACAAGCCCAGTTTCCACTTTATTTTTAGATATGCAGTGACCTCGGTAACACACAGTATGTCCACCTACACAGTCTTTTCCAGACAGTAGATCTCTTCAGTGTTCACATTCCAGCCCAACAGAGCTGACTCTGTTGTATAAAAGCATATGAAGTATTCGCTCCAAAGGCTTGTTGGAACCTAGAAAGTTTGGAGCATGTATGGAGTTTTGAGACAGTTTCAATCCATTTGTTTTATCAGAATGAATTTGCTTTACAAAGCTAAGCTGGCAATATTTTTCATTTAAGAGTTGCTTTTACTGCACACGATGCAGTGCGCTCGCTTTGTGTATGCTATGTGCCACAGTGCAGGAAGTCTGGACACATCACCTTACAGTATCAGAGCGCCATTATGGTGTATTTTGCACAATATCTTATCTTAATGCTGATATAGCTGGAACAAAGCCACTATTCACAAGCTGATGTATAGCATGCTCATGTGCCAAAAATAATGAAATGAAATGAAAAGGCTTTTTCACATTCCATCTAGGATACAGTGAAATCATGAGTATTCATTTCGCCAGTACAAACACACATACAATGTACAACAACAAATTATCTTGTGGTTCAGTTACAATTAGGGTTGCAAAGGGGTGGAAAATTTCCGGTAAATTTCCAGTAAATTTCCAGAAACTTTCCATGGGAAGTTAAACTGGGGAATTTTGGAAATATTCCAAATTAGAAACTTTCCATGGGAATTATGGGAATTATGGGAATTTATGGGAATTATGGGATGACAATTGATGTATAAATTCTTGTATGGTTACAGAAAACCTACCACCATAATTAGCTAGCCTCTTAAATGGTCAATGAAATGAAAAATAGCTTTCATTTAGCACCTAACTTACCAGATAGTTAGCTACTGTATTAATACATTTTTATTTAATATTTGCAAGTTAAACTTTAATAACGTTATAGATCAAATATATTTACCCCATGATATTATCAAAACTTACTTGACTTTATATAGTCCGCAGGCTCAAATGTGTGGCTTCAATAGTATTGTGCTTTGAGCTCAAAAGTGTGGCCTCCAGCCTTCAAGAAATCACCTGTGCATGTGATGGAGGAATGCACAGTGCATGTAGGGGGCGTGGCCTCAATAGCCCTGCAGTAAGCAGTGTGCTGTGTGCATGTGATTGAGGAGTGTACTTGCATTAAATCTGGTTGTTTTAGCCAAGACTATGCTACAATATATTCCCCCCAACTATAATTAAGTTCCCTGTTAAGGGCCAACCTTCAATTTTGTAAATTTCTTATTTATTCCTGTTTATTCCCATATATTCCCGTTAATTCCCGTTAATTCCCGTTAATTCCCATATATTCCCGTTAATTCCCATGGAAAGTTTCCAACTTTGAAAATTCCCGGAATTTTGCAGCCCTAGTTACAATCATCAAAACAACAAACTGTTCAATGTAGGGAATCTGCAGTGCTCGAAATGTCTTGACAAGCATAACCTCTTCTCAAAAATAAATAAAGGCCTTTGGGATACACTAAAATAAATGTGATAATATGATGTATGTGAATTCCTAGTGTCCCATACTTTGGAAATGTATGGAACAGAAGCAATTTTAAATAAGGCAGGGTATTGATTCTCAAGGTAGATATTTCAGTTTCAAAATATTTTTTTTGGTTAAATATGAAAGAGATTTTAACAAAACTGAATGTTTCCATTTGTTGTTTTTGTTTTTCCTCCATATTTGTTTTTGCACTATATTCCACCTCTAGTTGGCACTTTATGCCTTCTCTGTCATCATAGTTATTAAATCAAAAAGTGCTGCCACACATCCTCTCAGTCCCGATGGTCCTGACAGAGTTGTAGCTTCTGTCATGTTTCGGATCTGCCTCACTAGTGGACCAATTACTAATTTATGGCTCTGTGTGTGCAGCTGTATGTTAAACTTGGAGCTGAGGTGTTTACAATCAACATGTTTTCCCAGAATGCAGCAGTGCAGCACCCTCTGCTGGTAAGGAGTGGGAGGAGTACATCCAAATCAGAGGCTTGGTGGAGAAGATACGCAAGAAACAAAAGGGTGAATGAATACCTTTTCACATTACGATTTTTATTTATCCCACACAATGCAAACTGAGGAGCAATATTAAATTTGACATTATTGTTCAATTAGCCATCAATATAGAGGTTAAAAGAACACCAGCCATGTGTTTTTCTTTTTTCATTTTTGCTCTGTGTGTTTCTTCAGGTATGTCCATAGTGTTTGAGGGCAACAGGGAGGACTACTTCCCAGATCTGATGTCCTGGGCTCAGGAAAACGGGGCGTCCTGTGATGGCTTCACTGTGGCCAACTTTGGGACAGAGGGCTACGGCCTGCGGGCTACCAAAGACATCAAGGTGGTTCTCATAAATGTTGATTTGCAAGAATTTCCATGTTTCTCTGCCATGTAAAATACTTTATTAATCCTGTAAAAGGAAATTGTAGTGTTACAGCAGCAGTACTTTACATCATACTCTCTTACTGTGCGAGCTCTTCCCAAAATCCTCTTAGGCATATAGTGGGTGACTTTCATTACCTGTGATGGCCTTCATTTTCCTTAGCATCCTTACTCCTGCCACCTGCTCCACTCCTTCCTGGGTGACACCAATTGATGCTGCCAGCTTTTTGTAATCAGCTTATTCAGTCTGTTCCTGTTGGTTACCCGAGCACCCTCCTCCGAACACGCCACACCAAAAATCACTGCACTGGCCACAACAGAGTTAAAAAAGCAGCACAGTAGTTGTTTAATAGAATGTAGCCGTCTTAAAAAGTACAGTCTGCTCTGGCCCTTTTTGTAAACAGCCTCCATATGTTTACTCCAATTCAGTTTGTTGTCCAACTGCAGCACTTTGTTGCAGGGGACCTGCTCAACGTCAGTCCCCTGTATGAGGATTGGGTCCATTTGGGCAGGGACGTGCACAGGGGGGTTGCTCAGGTTGCTCGGGCAACTGCCCATATGTCCTTCTCGACTCACGTTGCCCTTCTGAGGTCGAAAAAAAAAAAGCCTCATTCACTTCCATTCGGGCACCGAAAGTGAAAGTCAGTAGGGGCAAACTCTGTTTACGTGGCCGCATTTGGGGCCTCTTCTTTCTGAAGTCCAAGACCATTTCCTTGGTCTTGGTAACATTCAGCAGGAGATGGTTATGTTGACTCCAGTCCATAAATTCGCTGATTGTGTGCACGTATTCCTCCTCATCTCCACCTCTAATACATCCTACAACAGCCGAGTCATCCGAAGATTTCTGAAGGAAGCAGGAGTCTGAGTTGTGTTGGAAGTCTGATGTGTAGAGGGTGAACAAAAATGGTGATAGGACAGTACCTTGAGGGGCTCCAGTCTGCTAAAAACAGTCTTAGAGACACATACTGTGGTCTGGCAGTTAAGTAGTCTGTGATCCATGAAACAAGCTCAGACTCCACCTGCATCCTTCCCAACTTCTCTCCCAACAATTCTGGCTGAATTGTGGTAAATCCACTAGAAAAGTCAAACAAATATAATCCTTATAGCTGCATCAGAGGTGTCAAGATGGGAATAGAGTCTTTGTTGCGTGTAGATGATAGCATCATCTACACCAATTTTAGGCTGATATGCAAACTGAAGGGGGTCTGTGAACGTGCCCACTTTGGGGCGAATGTGGAAAAAAATATAGAATCGACTTTAAAGCTTGACTCGTGTCAAAACCTTTTGAAGTTCTACAGCAATGACTACTTTAAGCCCTTTGTGTTGAGCCTAGGCAGACCACATTAGATGCTGTGATAAATATTACTTACCCTGTGCTTGTTTGTGTAGGCAGAAGAACTTTTTCTCTGGATTCCCAGGAAGATGCTGATGACAGTGGAATCGGCGCAGAACTCTGTGCTGGGTAAGAAGTTTAGGTGATCAGTATGTAACATGGAGCCGAATCATGTACACCTGAGGGGAAAATGAAGAGAAAACCTTGATGAAGAGAAATGTAGAATACTTAAACTTTACCTGATAGCATATTATACCACTCTGTAGACTGAAGGTCATATACAACCATTGTTTCAATATGAGAACTTTCCTAACAGCACAGGGGTGTCAGTTTAGAATATACTTCACCAACTCAGAACCTTGAGGGGAAGTTGCATATCTATTTTCTTCCATCACAGATATTCTGTCTGATTAGTGCAACATTTCTTCACCTTGAGGGGTGTGAAACCTGTGCAACAGCAGAAACACCAATATTTCAAATCAGCTATACTGTAACCTTGACAAATGATCCTGTTAATTATTTCTAAAAAAATAAATAAAGCATATAATAAATAAAAGAGCCTGTAGGTCTGCTGCAGCAGGCCAAAACTGAGTAAAATGAGCAGCAGATACGAGAAGTCACAGAGAAGTCACACAACATGTTAGATTTGGAAACGAGTCAATTTTTAAAGCTGAGTAAATAGCAGCTGCTGTGTGATTCTCTGTGATTTGAATTAGTCTAACCATTTGGTTCAGTTTTACGCAGCAAAACACAGACATAAAAAGTAAAAGTATTTATTGTGATAATAATCAGTGATGATCAATATGAAAAAACTAAAAATAAATAATAATTGTGATAATAATACAGACTATATCGCTAAGCCCCGGTAACTTCTTCATCTTAGGTCCCTTGTACAGCCAGGACCGGATCCTCCAGGCCATGGGCAACGTAACGCTGGCTCTCCACCTCCTGTGTGAACGGGCCAACCCAGCTTCATTCTGGCTGCCATACATCCACACTCTTCCTCAAGAATATGACACGCCGCTGTACTACCAGCAGGAAGATGTGCAGCTGCTGCTGGGCACACAGGCAGTTCAGGATGTCCTGAGCCAGTATAAAAACACAGCACGGCAATATGCTTACTTCTACAAACTGGTACAGGTAGGCAGACATACCACGCGACACACAGACACATACTACTGTATATCCTGTGTACATACTGCTAACAGCCGAGTTTGCGACGCAACCTTTGACTTTTTAGATTGACATCTTTTAAGAGTCCCTTATACAACTGTTTATCAGAGTTCCTGTTATGTGATCTTTAATCTGGCTTTTAGTTTTTCTATTCAGCTGTGGTTGGGAAGTGGTTTTATGAGTAAAGTGGTTTTATGAGCAAACTTTAAACAAGCACAACAGATAATTATGAACCTAGCTTAGGATATTGTTGCCTCTGGCCAGGCAAAGCAAATCTAAGCTTTGAGTGCCTTTGGCAACTAAGATTGATACTGAAGTGCACTGGAAACGAATCCACAAAACACTAGCTAGCACATTAATGGAAAAATATGCCTGTTTGAAACTAAAGTTAGTGAAATAAAGTTATTCTGTAAGACTGCACTTGTGATGTTTCCTCTAAAACAGTGGTAACTACAGTACAAACCAACCAGCCTCCTATCTGTACACAATGTTTACACAAACTAGCTGATCAGTAATATATTAAACTGAAACCTTAATCTGTTACTGAACAAATCATACTGCAGTATGTGTTAACGATGAGAAGCCGTATGCTGTATGTATAGATGTATTTTTAAAATTCAAGCAAGCAGGTCTTTTAATCTATTCCCCAACATGTTATTTTATTACAGTGGCTAATAGTTTACATAAACGGGGCTAAGGAATTGGTATGAATAACAACCCAGATAGATTTGTCTTTCTCAAGAGTACGCTACTAGGTTCCCAAGTATCATTTTGTATAGGCATTAAAGTTAGACATATTAGAGACCAGGAAAATTATATTGGGAACCGATCAGGACCAGAAGATGTTCTTTTCTTTCCTAACAGATTCAAGTGTAGAATAGTGAATGACATACAAATCTTTGAAAGTATGATTTTTCATAGGGAGTTTATGAAAAATAATGCCTCAAATTGTCCTTGTTGTCAAAGTTGAATCGACTGTTGGCCTTAGCTGGATATGTTTTATAAACCACTAATAAAGTTCAGTCTTCTCCACCATGACCAGGAGGGGGAGGCATTGGGCCAGAATATAGACTGAAAAGAATCCAGAACAAGAGTCAGAGACAGGGCTGAACCACAGATACACTGATCCATTGTCGTAGCTGAACTAAGGATTACGGTCACTGACTGTGGTTGCCATATAAACTTCTAATCACAATGTGATTGCAAAGTGATTTCCATATCAAGATCAGCAATGCCCCCCCTTTTAAACTATGGAAAAAGATTCAGTTTGTGAACTTTTAAAAATGATCACACAAAGACTTTTTCTGTCCAGCGTTATGCGGCAACAAAATTGACTTAAGATACAGAGACAGCGATTATATGATGAAATACTGGTTAACGGGCCCAGACAACAGATAGTGGGATGGTAATCTCAAAATATGCTAATGTCCCATTATTAATCGGAAGCATAGTGGAATGCTAGCTCAGCTTTGATCAGAACTCCTCACAGTACTTCTGTCAGAAGTCTGCCTCTTCTTCTTATGTGAACGAAGTAACAAAAGAATATTTTCTCAGATAATTCATTCTTTCTGTCGCCAGCTCTGTATTTGTTTTAATTAGCTGATGTACAGGCAGGAAAAACTAATAAATATATCTTTGGCAGAATGGTTTATTTCAGACTCTGTACTGTAGCCTACTGCCTTTTTGTAATTGTTTAGTTATTTAATCTAACTGTTGAATACACATATTTTTAAAAATTAGGGGGCAATTGAAGAATTGTTCCTGCACTCGAATGTAGATCTAGTTGTTGCCTTGCTAAACATGGCCTCTGAACTATGGTTCTCTGAGGTTACTTCGGGCTGCTCAGTAGCGCTTCCATTATGTCTTTAAAGGCTGATCATACCTGCTAAGACCTCGTCTCGGGGTCTGCCATGTCTTTGCGGTGGCAGGGATCGGAATAAAAGCACACTCTTTAAAAGCCTTTTGAGAGAAGTTAAAGCTCTGTCTCTCACACTACCATCACCACCACCTCCACACACCTCTTCGTTTGGTGTGTGATCGTCATACTGTCAGTTAGAAAAGTTGTGAGATGCAGTGCCCCAAAATTCTGACATTAGAGAGGCTGGGAGGCCTAAGCAGTACATACTTTTATAATCCTTCAGCAGTTTGCATTTGTGATTGGCCTTTTGTTTTAGTCTTTAGTCAACAAATATTAAAATAACTATTGTGGCTCATGTAGTTTGAGGGTATCATATCATCATCAGGAATGGCTTTGTCTGCGTTATCAGGAGAGGAGATGTTTTTTCAGACACACAAGCCCACACTCCTCAGGGTGAAATAGCGTGGTCACATCATATTTCACCTCTGCATAGCTGCTGTGAGTGGTGACACTGATTCATCCGTACAGGTGAGCGCAGAGGATCATGCTTGTCAAGTAGAACAAAGTGACAAACTGATGTATCGACATCAGCCCATATGACTAGTAGCCATTAAATGACAAGAAATTAGGAGTAGGGAAACGGCAAAGACATGATTTAAACACTGTCACCATTCTACACCTCCAGCAGAGAGTTACGACAAGTTTACTTCAAATGCTCTGCCCATGACACGTCCTGGTAGCAGTCATGCAGCGAAAATATAATCATTGTCAGATTTTTGAAAGTCTGATAATATTATAATGTCTTGTATTGGTCAGACTCCAACTAAAACAAATTCAGAAGACTTTGTCCCTGCAACTAAAAAAAAAAAAAAAAAACCCACACCCCTCGGCAGCAATTCATTAAAATGGATCGGGTTCATTTGTATCAGTTCTCATACTTGGCATCAACACAAGGTTAGAACGTTGTGTGCAAACACTTAACTTAGATTCTGTTCATCAAATTTAATGGTTGCTGATCAGTAGAGGAATGCATCTCCAGGTGTGTGTTGATAAATGAAATGTTAAGGCCGTTTCTTATGGCTATGGCTTTTAGGAGTTATGATTAAATGAACTCCTTACACTTTTATGAGCAATGGTTGCAGCTTAAAAAGTTAATAAATTAGTGTAATTTGGGCAGAACTGTGGTTTCCCCAACTGGAAAGTATGTAAGTGGAGAGAGAGTTTAACTCAATTATCAGAGAATGTACTTTTTACGTATGTTTTTGTGTTCATGTCAAACAAACAAGTCAACACGCTGAGCTTTAAAGGCACTCCACGGTCTTACTAAAAATACTGTACTATATTCCTGTTCCATGCAGGAGGTTGATCTCTGTACTTTTTGGGGGACGGGTGGGGGAGATGTCAGTGGTGGTTTTGTCTGACTGTATATATCGAGATGTCAGATATATCAGTCTGTGTGAATGGTCAGACATACATCCAACGCACAGAGAGAAGGAAAGTAGGGAGAAAGAGAACAGGGGACGTGGGGGGTGGGGAGAGAGAGAGAGGTTTTTGAGGAAGGTACATTCAGGTCAATTCAATTCAAAGCCAATGTGACAAGCTAATTTTCCAGCCCGGTCATCTGAGGAGGGGGGAGAGGAGGGAGGAGCAGGGGACAAAACAAGGAGGTGTGTGTGTCTGTTCATGTGCGTGTGTGCTTGTGTTAAGAAAGGAGATGCATCAAAGATGAGAGGATGGGACACACACCTCCATGAGCCCTCCTCGCTCTGTCTCCATGTCAAGCCAAGTGCAGCACAGAGCTGTGTGTGTGTCTGCTTGTATAACTCACGTTGTGGGGACAGAAGTCTGTTTACGCACTCACGCTGTGCGCATTTAGTTCCAAAAGGATGTTCATTTTCTGTAAGGACAATGGCTACATTTAGACTTTGTGTGAGTTTGTAAGCCAGAGCAGAACGATCATTCATTTGGGGTGGCGTGTGCATCCACCTGGAGAGTGTACCTCTAATATATAGCATGGTGTTTGCAGGCTGTAAACCAAAACAAATCTCATCCATTTTCAATGTAGAATATTAATAAACTTTAAAGGCATTTTTTTCTTGCTTATCAGAAGTAAGGTGTTCAGATGGAAATCCGTCCTGAGTGATCTGCATACACACGGGCAGCTTTAAGTATAGGTGTGAACATGTATTGAGGAAGCACTGAGATGTGATCGCTCTGATAACACTTGGAGGTGGGCTGGCCAGCGTGTGGCCACATTCTTTTAGCAGCGTGATCACACCATGCACCCTGGCCACATGGAGGGACCACCTACTCCACTGACGTCCCTCTGCTTTACCAAAGATTTTCCTCATTGGTTTTGAGCTACTGTTTCACATCTTGCTTTAAAGGTATGGTAGTACTTAGAATTGTCACAAAGGAAAAAGGTCACCTGTAGCCTGAGCATGATATATGCAGCAATGTGGACATCAGTTACCGTTCTCTCTCTCTCTCTCTCTCTCACCTCTCTGTGTGTGAATAATCTGTGATTTTGAGGCAGTAGCTGTTTGCCGAAATATTCTGTTCGAATATTTACTTGCATACCTAGCCTGGAACTGATATCCTATCACAAATGATCACTTGAGACGCGTGTGGAGATGCATTCTAATGTCATGTGTGAACACATGTACTCGGAGCTGCCAACTTGTGATCCGAGCATCCAGGAGGAGTGTTAGTACCAAGTGTGAGCAGACTATCCCCTGTCACTCTGGCCTTTAACTAAGTAAAGCAGGGACATGGTCTGAGTAGATGCGTTTTTTTAATGCATTAGTAGTAAACTCTGAACAAATCAGCGATCTTTTGATGATGATTTAGTATTCTCTATTCATATCTTTTCGTATCTGTTAATAGAGATTGCATTAGCTGTAGCAGATATAACGTGCAGCATTTTTCCCACGAATGTTACCAGTTTTCAGTAGCGAATCTTTGTAAATCTGTGTGTCATACACTCAGTCATCATTGTGTTACCTGGTTTGGCTATCGACAGTGACCAGTTAGAGTACTGATAAATCAGAAGAAGACTGCACACAGATTCACGTGCTCTGTTCCACATGTAAATGCGTTTATTAAAGTGACTGTGAGATAGCCGGAGCCGCCAACTACCAGGAGCAGACTGTGGTTGCAAGGCATGACAACATTTTACTGAAATTTGAAATAAGCAGCCCAGCTCTACATGTGATCCTAAGCAAGAAAACAAATGTGCGTATGTCTCAAAATCTCAAAACTGTTCCTTTCTTTTACAATGAGTTGTAGACTCATTCACCGAACAGTGGTTCTACTCTTTCACACTTGTGCCTTTCTTTGTCTTTACTGTGTTCCTTCCTTCTGTCTCCTCCTTCTCTTCATTATGCATTCCACTGAACTCCCCTCTCTCACCCTCTCCCACTCCCCCTTTCTCTTCTGCTTAAGCTCGGGACAGTTTGCAAATAGCTCTGGTAGGTGGCGGCCGTGGCTTTAAACCGAGAAACTAGTGGCACCCATGGACACACACACACACACACACACACACACACACACACACACACTCGCTCACACTCACACTCACGCACTATGATTCAGGCCCAAATTGATGAGGCAGATTTATGACGGCTGCTGGCCACAACAAATTAAGTTGACAGTGATGTATGTGGGGGGTCGAGTGTCACGCTGCACTAACAGACCACACACTCACACACACACGGCCCAGTGGTGGCCCCCTACTCCCAGTCCTTCTTGTTAGGCGTCCCTGTCAGGCAGCCCCCCTCCAGCATACCTGCATAATGAAATCCCTCATACTGATTTGTGTTTTTTCCTTCTCCTTCCCTTTTTCCTCTCGTCCACCCCTCTCTCCATCCCCAGACTCATCCTGCCGCCAGCAAGCTGCCCCTGAAGGACAGCTTCACATTTGATGACTACAGGTCAGTGTGTGTGTGTGTGTGTATACAGGCATCTTCTGTGCCTTACTCTACATATTTGTGCGTGGTGATGTAAACTGGAGCAAAATAATAGTTTAGCCTTATTACAGCTTGGTTTTTATTTTTCACAGATTAAACCCGCTTTCCTCTTTGTAATATTAACATGGTGCATCCCTGAGACCTGGAAACACAGTGACATCTCCTAAAGGAGGAATGTAGTAGTCTGATGATTTTTCCATCATGTTAGTTAAAATAAGATAAAGATGAAATTCTCCTAACTCAAAGCTGAGAACATTCACCCCCTGTGTTAGTCAGGCACAATAGATCAAGTGTGAATGATTCTTTTGTTTAGCCAGAATTCACACCTGCAGGTTCAGAGTATAACTACACATCAGATCCACTGTGGCTACAGGTGATAGGGAGAGATGTGAGCAACAGTAAACACAGGCTTAGAACGCTGACGGCACGATAACACGCATCTAGCAGAGACATCAGTCTTCTGCTCACATTAAGCACTCTCAGCAGCTGAAATGTAGACACGGTCCGGGGTACTGAATGCTCTGCACTGATGACACAAGGGGAAAATGTACGCATGTGGGAGACTTTAGAGCCCAAAACAAATGAAAGGGTATAGATGCAGTTACAGTTGGGAAGTGTAATTAAAAGAATCATGGACAATATGTGCATTTATTGTGGCTGTGGTACCAGCTGGAGAAATCTGGCACTGAAATGCCTATGTTCCCTGATCAGTTCAGACACCGATCAGTGTGAATGAGTAGCAGGGATCTATGAATAGGTAAGGGAGTAACAGGGACAAAACTTTTATCTCAGTGTAGTGTAGTTAATGAATGATGAATCTACGTTTTCTTTTGTTGATGTAACCCATTAAATGCACTCGCCCTCTCATTTGGTCAGAGTTGTATTGGTGGCACACATAG
Source organism: Chelon labrosus (assembly GCF_963514085.1). NCBI lineage: Eukaryota > Metazoa > Chordata > Actinopteri > Mugiliformes > Mugilidae > Chelon > Chelon labrosus. The sequence continues at coordinate 23,303,861 of NC_140353.1, forward strand.
GGGAATACTGCATACCGAGCAGGGGGTCATAATATTTAGCCTCATTGTATTGCTGTGGGTCTCCACTCTTCCTTCCCTCTCTCCTTATTGTCTCTTTTCACCTTCTCTCTGCCTTCATATACTTTCCATCTTCTCTCTCTCTTGTCCGATACAAACCCTCTCTCCTCATGGTGAAGCCAGTGTTATATCCGTTGTACTGCCTGTTCTTCTGTTGCCCAGAGTCTTTTGATCCATGACTATGGAATAACAAGCGGTGGTTGGTTGATTGTGTGTGACAGGTGGGCAGTGTCTTCGGTGATGACCCGTCAAAATCAAATCCCTACTGAGGACGGCAGCCGGGTCACTCTGGCCCTCATCCCCCTCTGGGACATGTGTAACCACACAAATGGACTGGTAAAGTATACATCGCATGCACACGTACATACAGTAATGGAAACTGAGTTGAAAAGCTATGGGTACTGACTCTTGATGAAATTACATACGCTGTTGACATGTGGTTTCAGTGTGAACAGGTGAGTAAAAGTAGCTGTCAACTTTCAGATCACTACCGGCTACAACCTGGAGGATGATCGCTGTGAGTGTGTGGCGCTGCAGGACTACAAGGAGAATGAACAGGTGAAGAGACAGTCGCACTCTATTGCCTCCCGTATTTCGGTCTTTGTCTCTCAGAGTCATTCCCATTAGAAGTTTCATTTTGTAATTACTGTCTGTTCACACTGACTGTTGTCGGGCTTATAAGGACAGATCAAACCATGCCCCTCTATAATTGAAAAGGTTAAACATTGTGTATAATCTGGATCATGCCACAAAGGCAGATGATGAAGATAATGTGTTGATGCTTAACTCTTCCTGCAGATCTACATCTTCTATGGTACCAGGTCCAATGCTGAGTTTGTCATTCACAACGGCTTCTTCTTCCAAGACAATGCCCACGACCGAGTGAAGATCAAGCTGGGCGTCAGTAAGAGTGAGCGCCTTTACGCCATGAAGGCCGAAGTACTGGCACGAGCCGGCATCCCAGCGTACGTCCAACCCTTCTCTGTGTCACTGCTTTTAAGCTACAGACATTCCTCCGCTCTCTTCACTTCTTTTCATCTGCGCATACAGTGTCTGCTCGCTTCAGCTAGGCCTGAAACAGTTCACACAAGTCTTTTTAATATGGGTCAAGGAGAGCTTAAGGCTCACGACTGAATCTGTGTACCTTTCATGTAGCAGCACTGCTCTTTTCTCTTCCAGCAGTAGATATTTCAACCAATTAGGCCCCCCTTTGGCATAATTGAAGCACGTAACATAAATGTTGCAGCAGAAGTCTTTTCTTTTTTTACCCTCCCACCCCACCAAGTATCAATTTACCATCCGCTTCAACACTTTCATCACCAAGAAGCTTAATCATTTTATCATTAGCCCCTTAATTTTATGCAGCATTCTGTGCTCTGCATTTTTAATCAGGCGCCTTTAATCTCTTATTGATGACAGTCTAAATCTCAACAGTGGAAATTAAGTGAAACAATCCCCGTTGTTGCCAGGATGCTCTATTAAACTGACAGATATGCTCGTAGATCATTTTCAAAGGAAAGAGCAACAGATTCTGTGTCGAGCCTCGCTGACACGTTGAGTGGCTGCTATCATCAGACTGTTTTTACCACATGCAAATCACTCCTTTTGGATATTATACATGGAAATAACAACAACCTTTAAGTCCACTGTGACATTTTTTTTTCAACAAACAGTACAATTTGCTGAGCTGGATGCTCTATTGCTGCTGTAGTACTGGACAAAGGGATAATTTAATATGAGCAGCAGGGAGGTAGCTGTAATGCATTTGTGCGGTGTAATAACGCCGACCCGGTGTTACTGATCACCACATCGATCACTTTGCTGAAACAGGAAAATATTGTCACTTACTGTCTAATATATACTCTTTTTTTTTTTTATCTCACTGCTGACTTTCACAGTCCAGAGGTGTACTTCAGACTGCAGCATTAACATTATTGTTCAGAGAGACATAAGGAAGACAAGAATTTGATCCGAGAGGATGGGGTAATCTGCTGGTAGATATGATGTTCTCAGAGGTTTGATTTGATTACCGAAAAATGCAACTCTTGAAAATTGCGCTCAACAAACATATTAACAGAGGATTAAATGGTAAATGGTCTTGTATTGATATAGCGCTTTTTTCAAAACACTTTACAGTCACACACACATTCATACACCAGTGCCAAACGCCTTTCTGTGAGTGCCTCCAACCTGGAAGGGCATGTTTCTGGTCCGCAGAGATTCGTGTTTCTCATCTGTCTTCCTTGCCCCACCAGCATACTCAGTGTTCATTGTGTACATTTGCCATCCGTGCCTACGGATAATCCTCTACTCTGCCGATGATACTTCATCTGTTTACACACTGTGCCAGCCTATACACATGTAATAGCTTGATCTGGGTTCTGCTCATGATTTCTTCCTGTTAAAAGGGAGTTTATTTCTTGCCACCGTCATCTTGGTGCTTTTCTCTTGGGGTTTCAGGCTCTGAGTTCTCTGAAGTCATCCTCAGACCATTTGAATTGTTATTGACTTTATACTATATACTGTAAATATATGTATCGATTTGGCAACCTCACTGTGATGGCAGGGCTTCTGGAAGCTGCACATGCTGCAATTTGCTGTTCACCAAAATTTTTGTCACTCTCACAATCGATTCTCAATTAAAAAAAACACTGTTATTGATCCAATAAAGAGAAAAGAGGGTCTTGTACTCCACTTCTCTGCTTTTGAGTTGTTTTGTAAAATGCTGCCGTGTGTGTTTGTGGGCTGGTCAGCTGTTAGAGCTAGAGTTGATTCTCCGCTAATACTACTCTGCCAGTGAAAGAGTATGAATTATTCACTTAATATTTCACCTTTGCTTTGTAAAGCTAATTATTAAGTCATACGCACAACTCTGCCCGTTTGAAGATGAACTACAAGATAGATTTAGTGTGTGTACAGTTGGAACCTTCTGGATACACCACTGTGCACCTTGTGTTGAATTTTCATTCCGTCAACATAAAATTCTAACTTAATTACAGGCTTATTTCTTGCTTATTGACGTATTGCTAACATGACGTCTGTATGCCGTTGTGTTTTCAGGTCCTGTATCTTCGCTGTGCACTGTAACGAACCCCCGATCTCAGCCCAGCTCCTAGCCTTCCTGAGAGTCTTCTGCATGACAGAGGGTAAGACACTGACAGATAACGGCAACATAAACAAACACACACGCACACAACTGTGAAATACCAGCAGCAGGACATTCCCTGTGGAACCTCCGAGCCAAAAACCCGGTAGCAACAATGCATGCCACGTTTTTCGACTCCCCTTGGAGACCGTTGTCAAGCGACTGCTTCCTCCACAAGAGACGGAGAGGAGGTGGAGGTAGAGGAAAAAGACAGGGGAAGAGCAAGGCCTGTCCAATCCCGAGCTGGTTAATTGATCAAGGCAGGCCACCAGATGTGTGGAAGGAGCAATCCACTGTGGGGTTTGCAATATTCATCGGCATGTATGCAGAAAGGCACCGGTGTCATAAATCCCCAGTCACACAAGGCCACATCCTCCTCTGTCACAAGACTCATCTTCAGGACCTTGCTTGATATATTATTCACATTTTTGCTGCATGTTAATTTTTAACAGCCCCGATGCCTTTGAATATGTGTGTGCGTGGGTATCATCTCTTGCACGCATGTGTATATGTATGTCAACATTTCTTAACAGATGTGACATGATGGAATAGTGTGCACACACAACTGGGGCGCTGCAGTTCTCTTCTTTCATCTTCCAGTGTAACCTAGCCAAGTTCAAGTGCTCAGATCAAAGGCAGCGGGATAAAGGAACCAGCGCTGGTCCAGAACTCCTGCACTTTATGACAGAATTGTAAATGCTGAACTGTACTAAAATTATGTTCAGACTTCACCGTTTTAGAAGCTCAAGGCTAATTTGAAAGAATTTGATTACAGATTAAGGGATAGTAAAGGGATAAGGCTGTGCTTTGTCTACATTTATCACATGAAACAGTACTTCCTGCTAAGTGAATGCAGGTAGAATCCTTACAGGAGGAATCCTTACGCAATGTTTCTGTTTCACTGAGATGACACTAATGGCTTATTCACATTGATACTTATTTTTATGATTTAGTTGATCCAAATAGCCTACGGGTGATCCCAAGTCAGACCAATTGAGCTGCTAGCTTCATCATCCTAATATTAATTCTTACTTTTCTGAATTTCCTGTTGTCAGTGAATGCAGAGTTATTATATTGGGACATCTACCGCAACTTGTTACCGGATCATCCATTCTTTACATAAATACTCTGGTCATGCACACCTTCTATGAAAAAATAATAATATTTAGTATTTTAGACACTGCAGTGTTAATGTTATTAGCCATAAACAAACTAATATGTTTCTAACAATGCTGAATTTATTTCCAGTGAAAACTTAATACAGCTTTTTTAACAAGTTTTACCTGGAACCATGATCTTCGCTTTTTCTATGTTGTTTACTAACAAAAAAGAGCTGATCACTCTTTTGGTGGGTTTAAGAGTAGAGCAGTTCTGTTTTTCTACAGTGTCTTGCCTTGCAGCGTGTCCTTTACTACTCAGAACCTCTCAAGTTGTTTACTTCAGAGTAGTTTTGGATTCATTAGAACGTTGGCTCATTCACATTTGACACTGCCAAAGTAGGAGTTTCCTCCTACTGCACTAAGCTAGGCTTAACATGTTCCAGACCTCTGAGTCAGCCTTTGACACACAGATGGGACATGACCTCATCTGTCGCTGGGTCACAAATACTCAAGCCCCTTGGCTTCTAAAAACCAAGGCTCAGGGACCCAAATAAGGAAGTCTGATTGGGATCGGTTCTGGCTGATTACATTTTGGATTAGGTCCTGGTTCTGGTTATTTTGTTGAGTGCGCCTGTTCATTTAGGATTCATGTTTGGTTGTTGCCCTCTACTATGAAAGCATGTTTCAAATGCCTGTGTAGATTCTCAGTCATTCGGGTTGTATATCTGTGCTAACACAAAGACAACTGAACTTGCTTATGTTTCTTGAAGATCTCAAGAGTACATTGTCAGTGGCTGATTATGTCTGTCGTTGATCAGCTTTTCTCTGTATGGCTTAATGTTAAATGGCTGCTTTCACTATTCAGAAGTGAAGATGATGAAGGGTTTTCAAGAAATTTAAGCATGCTCATTGTCTTTAGTTTAGCACTTTCATGGATGTTTCATATAATTTGGGGTTGTTTTGTCAGTGGAAAAACGTGTCTTTTTTCCTTTCTGTAGTTTCACATGCCTCAAGAAACCCATTCATTTTACCATCAACTCAAATATTCTGTTTTTCCTTAATGGTCCTGGTGATACTGACGTCTGGCTTCATTACAGAGGAACTGAAGGACTACCTTCTTGGAGAGCGTGCCATCAACAAGATCTTCACCCTGGGCAACAGCGAGTTCCCCGTCAGCTGGGAAAACGAGATCAAGATGTGGACTTTTCTCGAGACTCGAGCTGCTCTGCTGCTCAAGACCTACAAGACCACGACAGAGGTCAGACTAAGTTTTAGTTATGTTGAAAGTTACAATTTGGGTCATGTGACCTCAGATCAGTTTAACAGTTCTGTACACTTCATAGTAAGGAAAGGCAGGAGCATGCATACCTGTTATTCTGAATGTGCTCCATTAGAGACACCATTGACAGCTTGTTAAACATTACAAACCCTCACTCTGCCACTTGTCTACTTCTGGCCTGGTCTCTTCCAGGAGGACCGCTCCATGTTGGAGAAACCAGATTTATCTCTTCACTCTCGCTTGGCCATCCAGCTTCGCCTGGCCGAGAAGCAGATCCTGGAGAAGGCGTCAGCCAGTGGTCGGGACAAACGCATATACTTTGAGAAGAAGCTGGAGGAGGGTGCTTTACTGCCACACTATGAGGAAAGCGATATTGCTTTGCTGGAAAACACTGACGCAGACGCAAAGCTTCCTATTATTCTGCGCAAGCTGGAGGAGGTGGAGGAAGGGCAGGAGATCCAGGTGGAAGAGCACAGTCACCTTTTGAATGGGGAGAAAGCAGCCTATCAGATGGGTATGGCTGCTAATGGGGAGAAAATGCTGGAGGAGACTCAGAAGGTCAGCAAAGATGTTGATCCAGCTTTGGCCCCAGTTGGAAGTTCAAACCAGAAAGGCCAAAGGGAAGTGGCTAACCTAAGTGCCAGTCGAACTGAAGATAATCCCAAAGAGAACAGTGAATAAATATTCCACTTAGTGCCACAGCCCATGCTATTTATTTATTTTTGTGTCTCTTAAAGGACTCAGAAATATAGAAGATGAAAACAATTGAAAGTCATTGAACTTTTCCGACTGTATGTTCATCCAGCGTGGCTTTTCTTAGTTGTACGCTGCTGAACTGTCTCTCAGCCTTTTGAACAGAGGTGGTTTTGATTGACATTAACTTTTGGTTAAGTTTTAAACGTTAGGTTTACACTGAAACTGTTTGACGCCTACAGCATGGGAAAAAAAGCAAGGGGGGTCAGTACAGAACAGTTTCAGACAAGTAGTTAGTTGAAGAGAAGGAAAAAAACAATTAGATGAATCTCATTTCCACCAAGCCAAAATTTCTCTTAATTTTGTGATTTGGTTAGTTTATTATGGCAGTTTGACTCCTTGTGTGTCCGCTGTCTGTTAAGCTGACAGTCTTTTCAGATGGTGCGTTGTGGGGGGTGCCTCCCATTTTCCAGTTGAAGTCACATAAGACACGTGAGACTAGCTGATGTCAGCTGTTGTGGTTTAATAAGGCAGGCTAATGTGGAAATGGTTTTGCTTTCTCAATTAAAAAAAAAAAAAAGAAAAAAGTTTTAAAAAGTCATAAATCTTTATGAATGTACTCTGTAGAAAAAGGGTGTGATCACTGTTGTTGCCCCTGACAAAGCCATAAACAGCACTGAGGAGGCAGTGAGACAGAGGAAAATGTTATGTGAGTGTTAAGTCGCAAGCTTTTTTGTTCGACTGCCTTAAAATTAGGCAATCTCAACATGAAAAACAGGGAAGCATCATTCCTAGGTTCTTACTCTCTGGTTACGGTAGGGGTGACCCTGATGACTCTGTGTGCTCTGATACTGACTGGAAAAAAGCATGGATCTTAGAGGAAATAATGTGTAATTTCCATCATAATCGCAATAAGTTCTGTCATTTTACCTCATAGTGGAGGCTGTGGACATAAGGGCTTGGTGTATTTAACATTCTACTGGTGCTTTTCCGCTAGTTTTTAAACTCCAAAATAGTAGTTTAAATGTAAAATGAGAAAATGTAGTTGTGTAGTAGATTGTACGCAACCTCGGTACAGGTTTAAATGAGTCCAGTTCAGATAAATCTATATGAACAGGTATTGGCGTATACTATATGTTTGCCAATATGTCACAAGAAATTGCAGTACAGCATCTGTTGTGTAACCTTGGTGGCATCACCAGGGTTGTTCAGTCAGTTCAGCTCCATGTAATTATCAGTGGAGCTCCCCGTCTTGGTTTAATTGGACTCATTTTAACCTTCCCTTCTTTTCCACAGTCTAAACAGTGATCCTAGATGTCCCGTTTATCTTAGTGAATATCAACACACAGCTGTTAAAATCTCACACATCCTCTGCTGTGATGTGATACATGATATTAACTTAATACTGGTGTCTGTATTAACGGTGCCACTGTGAGCTTTCTGGTTTCACTCGGCCCCACCCTTTCGCGGCAACTGAGGGACATCAATACAATCAAGGAACGGATGGATAAAAGCACTGCTGAATCCTTCCTGCTGAGCTGACATGAACGCGGCTTTCATCCAGCAAATTCAGACAGCGCTTCTCTGTGATGCTGAAACGTAGAACCAGCTGCATGTAGACAGGCGACAGACTAGATGGAGCTCGGCGGCTGTGTGGACTGGTGCACTGCTCATGTCTTGCCTTGAACGTGAATTCTAGTTTGCAGTTTAAAATGAAGAGAATGAAGTGTGCCTCGCTGATGTTCACTAACACCAGATACACCAGATGGATTTAAACCGAGATTTCTGCCTCACCAGTGAAATTTCAGTGGAGAAAAAAAATACACTTCTGAACCTTTTCAATATCAAGGGGATTGTTCTCCAATTAGAAGTGAGACATGACAGTCTGCTGGTGTCCGTATTCTTGCTTTTCAAAAATAAGGCTTCAGAAATGGCTTTGTTGCAAGCTAATAGCAGTTTTCCTGTATACTGTTGGTGCACATCTGGCAGCTTCTTGTTCTTAAGGATCTCTTTTATCAGCTCAAATAGTAATTTAGTGTGCCGTTTTGGAGAACCTATTGACATACAGTAAAATGATCACTTAAGGTGTTGACATTTCATGTTAAAACATTGGTTTGGTTAGCTATTATCATTTAGATTTGCTTGTTATACATCTTGTATGGCAATGAAGTTTCTAACCAGTCCCTGACCACTTAAAATATTTACCTATGATAAAATAAAAAATACACAAATTCACCTAATTCAAGCGTTGATTGATATCCATGTTAGCATTTGCACCAGTTTCCCAAAGTTCAAGGATTCGTCTTCAACCCTCAGTCCAAAGCCAGAAGTTGTTCTCTATAACACCATACAATCTAAAAAAGCAGTAAAGATCTGCACTGAAACAGCAGAATCAGGGGGATGTTTGGACACTTTTGCTTCAAAAACTGCTTTTCAGTTCTCGGTATTATTGACATATTTCTGTCTATTGACTACTCATTGAATTGACCGATGGTCTGAGCTCAGCAGAAGTCTTAATACAGAAATGTGATTCATATCGCTCCTCTGATCTAATGAAATCTACATATTTACCAAAAAAATAATGCCCGACTAATTGACACAAAGCATTTCAGCTATTCCTGCTGAGACTAGCTTTTCAGCTAAGATGTATGATCAGTAACGGCGCTGATGGACAGTTTTCTGTGAGCATATTTAACCTCTCTAGAATCAGAAACAAATGCCTTGGCTTTTTAGGATCAGCCAGCTAAATGAGAGTTGGGGTCACTCCTTGTTAACATGCAGAGTCATGTTGTTAGCCAACAGAGGCTTGGCGGTGGTGTGAAGATTACCGCTACCATCACGGTCCTCTCCTTTTCCCTTCATTTGGTAAGCCGACCCAGTCAGTCGGGAGTTTTCCCTTGAGGTCGGAGCACTTTGTACCACACCATGTTCATGTTCTGGATCTTGTTTGTGTCACTTGTCTTTTTTGTGGCTCCAGCACTTTTCCATCACAAATGTGTATTTTTATGCAATCGTGTATCTTTAACGACCTTATTGGTAACATTCTGTCTATGTGCTGCTTTTCTAAAGACATCTGTCCTGTGTGTGTGTGTGTGTGTGTGTGTGTGTGTGGAGTGGAGTGGGGGTGTATGCGTGCTTGTGTGTTTGAGAAACATCTCGTAGCTTTAACCACAGACTCGACAAGTCCTGGAAGAGTATGGGGTTTGTTTGTTTTCTCCAGCTGAACCAGACTCCTCACCATCTCCCATTATGCAGCGGAAAGGAAACGTGTCCTGATGCTGTCATCATCCAAGCAAAACAGAGATTAAACGTCATCCATTTCTCAGCTCTTGCGTGTAGTGTTGTTTTTAAACCTTGAAACCAACTCCTCTTACAAAGACACAAGGTCCTCATCTGTCTATTGTTCCTCCCCTTTCTCCTTTTGTTGGGGAGTAAAAGGTTCATTGAGGGTATTTCCCTTTCTTTGCCCCCTGGCCCTATTAGGAATTTATAAAAGAAACATTATCTTGAATCATTTAATTCGAAGCAATTAAATTTTGAAGTGCTGTATTTATAATTCATGGCGGTCTAAGATAAAACCTCTTTAATCCTTGAATATATTATTATAATGGGCACTGGGATGGGCAGTAGAGAGCGAGGCATGTCCAGTATTGTTAGTACTCGCTGTGTCAGTGCTGGGAACAGACCTGGGACCTACGCTCGCAACTAATCCTGTCCTATGAATTATAAACCGCCATCCATATTAATATAGGATGGCAGCAGCCACGGCCGTGAGCCCGGCTCAGTGTGGGACAACACCATTGTCATGGAAGTGTTTACAGGTGTCAAGAATGATGGACTGACAAACTCTGCCATCTGCTAGTTCTCTGTAAAAAGACTGCTGCCTGTTTTCTACACGCTAGCCTTTTCAGAAAGTAGCAATCAGGTTTTGTTCAGGTTGCTATTCCTGAAGCAAGAAATCCTTTTTCAAATGAATCATTCATTGTGGAATTATCTGTTACCAAATGTGGCAAAAAAAAGACAGATCTAATTCTTAACCTATTATTAATCAGTGTTGGGGACACAGGGAGAGATTAATGGCAGTATTTCGAAAAAATAAGTCATGCTAAAAGGGTAAAAGCAAAAAAAAAAACATAATAAATACAGGAACTTACACTGATCTGGCGTAACATTATGACCACTGTGGTTGAAGAGAATTAACACTGACCGTCTTGTGTCAATGCAATGACTCTCCTTGATGGCAGCAGCCATCCCCAGCAGGATGCAGCCTGACACAGGCACACACACAAAAACACTTTAGGAACAACTAAAAAAAAAAACATGAAAAACAGCACAAGGTGTTGACCTGGCCTCCAAATTCACTAGATTCACCACAGGACACACTCAGAAGGCCCATGTCCATTCTCTAATGAGTCACAACTTTTTTGGAAGAACAAGAGAGACCAACACATTAGGATAATAATGATATGGTTGATCAGTTTATAGTAATGTAATACGAAACCAGGAAAGTATTAAGATTAAAAAAGGTTTTGGGAGTAAAGCTGCAATGTAAGATACAAATGTAATTTAAAGTAACTAATAGGAATAAAGGGTTGTTTTGAGAACACAATGCCACCTGTTATAATTACACAATGAAAAGGGTGAATCTGCAAGCCTCTGCTCCGTAACATATATATATATGCTGGCTTGCTCGTTTTCTACAGGAGAAACATGTCCCTACTCTCTTCTAAATACAGTCAGCATTCTTCAAGAGGAAACGATATAATTTTAGCAAATCATCTTGGATGTTTTGCTGATAAAGACCGCGTTTTAGTCCTCTTGACCTTTTGAGCCATTGAACCAGACACAGAATCACTTTCAAACCTTAACGGCAACAGGTGTTATCAAATTAACAACCACATATGCAGTTATATGTGATCTCTACTACAGCCTCCCAAAAAAACAAGCAGCGTGCTGCTAACTTTAACTGAACCACTGTAGTAACAGTGTGTTCATGTTTGTGGTTCAGCATCTGTGAAACAGGCCCAGCTGTCCACAAATAGGAAGTTATAGCATGAGGGTTCAAGACATCGTATGTGGTTGAGCGTATCTGTTGTTTTATAAATTTTGAGCAACTGTCCATGTCTTTGCATGGCGGCGTGTGCAGGCCTATTTGGGTTTTCAGTTGACACACTTGCCCGGCTTTTTCTTAGACATCCCAATTCACTCACTAGTGTTTTCACAGCTTACAGAACTTACAAAAGCTTTCAATCAAAGGAGTCTAAACATGCAAAAAAACAAAAAATATAATAAATGGGTATTGGTGCGAGGCTCACTAGAGTGACCCAAGAAAGTTCAGTGTTACATGATAACTACATAAATAAGCATGTCAGCTTGATGTCTCTACAGAAAAGTCCCAGGTCGTCCCCTTTCTCCTCAGAACATGAATCAGTATGAAGCAACGCTGCAGGCAGCTCATAATGGAAGCATTTATTATTGAACAGGTGAGTGGATGGGAGAGGGGGAGAGGAGTCTCTGGCCTGGCATGAGAGGTGGAGGAAAAGAAAAATGAAAGCACAAAAGACAATTGGCGTAAAGAGACACAGTGAATCGAGACACAGGGTGTGAGGTGCAAGCGGGGGAGGAGGACCATCACCTCCCCATTGTCTCTGTAAAAAAATTCCTCATGTGTGAGCGATCGGTATGAGGTGAGCAGCTTGTATTGAAATGATGTTTACTGAGGAAGGCAAGTGCTGGAAAAGACAAAGAGCTTCACCAGTAATGTTCACTAACTATGATGATGACCAGCAGCTGTGAACTACATTTAATACACCTACATGCCCTGTCAACAAACCTTGTTTTTACTTTTCACAAGAAACCTGTGTCTTATGCTCATGTGGGGCAGAGCTGTGAGGCAGCTGTGTGTCACTAGGTAGAGTGACTTGTCTACAGACCAGAGGGTTAGGTTTTACCCCTGATATCACATACCAGTATGTCCTTGAGCAATACATTGAATCCAAACTTGATCCCAGTGCTTGGAAATGTGTGAATGAATGGGTAGATGTGTCATTCACTGTGACTCTACGAGTACTTTGAGTACCAATAGGCAGAAAACATAGACTGTATATAAATATGGACAATGCGTCCCCACTTGCATTAGCCAAACCGACGCTATTGTGCCGGGAATATGGGTGGTGCCATCTTGCCAGTTTCGAGCCAGAGTCTGCACAATGCACTCCGAGATTGGAGCCATGCAGAGCCGTATTATCAATGACCCGCTCACACTTCTGCCAGGCTCACTGTTGTTTTCATTTAATTAATACTGCTGTGAGGCTCTACCTCCACTAGTTACAAAGAAATGTTTGATTATGCACTGCACTTATTTATTTTTTCCTACTCACACGGTCCTGTGGGACCGCTTTATGGTGCAGTTGGCATGGCAACTTGTCATCATCTTGATGTCACATCTGGTTTTTATAGCGTCAAATAACTAAAACGAAACTTAGCAGAAAAATGGACACTCAAGTATGCCTCAGCATTATTTTAACTACCTAAAATGGCAGAAACCATTCCTGAAAAAATAAAATAAAATTGACTTGTATTTTAGTGTTTTAGTTTGGGCCAAGTCCCATCCACTAACATGGACGAGGTGGAGCTTATGACCTATACTGCAGCCAGACACCAGGAGAAGCTCTACTTGCTTTGGTGTCACTTTTGAGTAGCTGTTTCGTAGTCCATCTTTATACTCTATGTTAGAAAAATATTATATAAATATATATAGTGAAATTTTTTTTTGAATGGAAACAACCAATAATGTACATTCCCATATACATAGAATCTAATGGCAAGTGCAAGGTGGGCTGGGTCATGTGGTATCAGGCTAACCAATCACATACATCCACATATATACATACCAGCTGTGGCTCCTCACATTGTCAGCTGTTGGTCAGATTAATAGAGAAGTGTTCAAAATTCCCTTTGATGAGGATGTTCAAGTTTGTAATTGAGCAGAAGATGATGTTTCCATGCTGTTCTTGATAAACATTTGTCAGTGGCAACCAAGAAGGAAGTTTAGCATCCAGAGGCATGAAGGTGTGTCATTTGTCTCGATGTTTGGGGAAATATTTAACAAATCTACATTTAAAGTGTTTTATAAGGAAGACATGCCGTAGAGTTTTGTCTTAAAGGATTGAGTTAATCTTAGTTCTGAACTCCTTTTTTCTTGAACCTTACCGCGATTCTAATGCCTGATGGCAGCAGGATGAGCAAACACTTGAACACACGCCAAAGCACTGCATACTGGTCACACGACCCAAGTTAAATCCGCAGCATTTAATTTTTAATCAAACTTTAGCTGACTGGAAACAGTATTTTGCAACACTGAAAGTGCTGCATGTATAATCAATGCCGTGTCCTTGCGAATGACTAGCGAGTGTGACAGCAAAGTGGCTGGACAAGGCAGAAGGTCAAAGGAGCAGAATGAAAAAGGTTTGTTGCAGAAAATGGACAATGGACAAAGGTAAATGTTTATTTTTTTTTTTGTTGAGATCAAGATTGATGTTTTATTTTCTCAGTTTATCAGATTACATTCATTTCAGTATGGTTAACATGCTGGAGTGAAGCCCTGTTAAGCGCTGTCACTCTGGGAATGTAATCACACCTAAAGGCAGGATAAGGAGAAGCAAAGTTGTAATGGAGAGAAACTGAGGAAGGAACGCATATTTGTGTGTACATGTACAGTACAGGTGACCCAGCACCACCACATACACACCCGCATGCCTGTATTTTAAATGTACTATAATGGAATGGCAGTCGTGGCCTGGATTCACTGTCTTTCCAACTCTCCTGTCCCTGTTTCTTTTCCTTTTCCCTTCCTTTCTTTTCTTTCACCTCATAATCTGACCTAGAAACACACACAACATGACTGGAAAAAAGAGACACTGACCAACATCATTGCTATATCTTCTTTCTTTCTTTCCTTCCTTCTTTCTTTCTTTCTTTCTTTCTTTCTTTCTTTCTTCACCCCTCCTCTCAGAGAGAAGGAACATCATTCTCTATTCTCCAGGTCAGAGAGGGAACAATTAAGTGTGGAGGGCGCTGGGAGTCGCTGACAGGTGATGAATGGCCAGGCCGGCTGCAACTGACAATATGCAGACAAGCCAGATCATTTGCAAATGGATACGAGGAGATGGAGGATGGGTGGGGTGGGGGGAGGGCGTTTGGTGCCTGATGGAGGCGAGTAAAGTCAGGGGCAGGAGAAGGAGAGTCGGTGGCGGTGGCGGTGGGGTTAACCCTTCCAGGATCATTTCTCACCAGCGATAGGAGGGAGGAGGTGGAGGAGATGCAGCCACCTGCCCAGCAGAGAGGCTCATTTGTTAGAGCTGATGGAGGCTTCCAGACAGCTCTCTGCCCTGGGGAATACGCTGCAGGCCGCCTAGCGTGGTAGCATCACCGCATCACTGTGTTGACCAACAGCTCTGTGCACAATTTACTGTGACGAGGTCAAAGTCAGGGCTGATACCCACTGTGTTTCAGCTCAGCTTATTACAGCGAGAACATTGCTGTTATGGTTTTTGGATGGAGTTTGAAGACATGATCAGGAGAAGGTGTAATTTCACTGTGTATGCAGAACAGGACGCAGAGCGGAGGGAAACTTCCTGAGATGTTTTACATATATCATAGCAGGATTGGGTGGTTGAGTAAACCCCCCTCAAAGAACGGCCCTGTGATTGTGGTTTATTAGAACAGTGAAACCATCTTCTACTAGGAGCTTTAATACT
The DNA here is from genome assembly GCF_963514085.1 of Chelon labrosus. Lineage (NCBI taxonomy): Eukaryota > Metazoa > Chordata > Actinopteri > Mugiliformes > Mugilidae > Chelon > Chelon labrosus. The sequence goes on from NC_140353.1 coordinate 23,318,894, forward strand.
TACTCTGACGTCACTCTACTGTCACACTCTAGCCTGTGTGAGAACTGCCAATGCTCAAAGACTTAGTGTTAGATACAGCAACTGAACTGGAGCTAAGGAGGTTAGCCGACTGTGCCCACAATGGAAACACTGTTAGTTACACTACCAACTTGAGGTTTGCAAATAACAAACTTCAAGATTGATGTTTGCGGTACTTGAAAAAGTAACCTTATTTGGTTCCATGACACAGTTGAAAATCAAACAGACATGTCTTACCAGCCTCATCACGCTACACAAAATACTCACTGCTATCCTCCTGGGAACACACATTTGTGCTAGATGCTATCTGTAGGAACTTTACCTATAAACATGTCCTCCAGTTGAAACAATGTTACAAAACCGACTAACTGCTTACTGATTTTGCAGTGAGGTCTACTGAAAAGACACCAACACTATACGCTAATCAACCACAACATTAAAACCACTGACAGGTGAAGTAAATAACATCGACCATTTTGTGACAATCCAATGTTCTGCTGGGAAACTTTTGGACCTGGCATTCATGTGGATGTTACTTAGACATGTAGCACCCACCTAGACCAGACCAGGCACCCCCACCCCATAGCAATAACACTCCTTGATGGCAGCAGCCATCCCCAGAAGGATGCAGCCTGACACAGGCACACACACAAAAACGCTTTAGCAACAACTCAAAAAACATGAAAAACAGCGTTGACCTGGCCTCCAAATTCACTGTGGGATGATCCACTGCAATGTTTTGAGGAGAATGGAGGCTGTATAGGGCGGCACAGTGGCGAGGTTCGAATCCATGGGCCTACTGGGCCTTTCTGTGTGGAGTTTGCATGTTCTCCCTGTGTCTGCGTGGGTTCTTTCTGGGTACTCCGGCTTCCTCCCACCGTCCAAAGACATGCTCATTAGGTTAACTGGTGATTCTAAATTGGCTGTAGGTGTGAATGTGAGTGTGAATGGTTGTCTGTCTCTCTGTGTTAGCCCTGCGATAGACTGGAGACCTGTCCAGGGTGTACCCCGCCTCTCACCCGATGACAGCTGGGATAGGCTCCAGCAGACCCCCGCAACCCTTAATAGGAACAAGCGGTTACAGAAGATGAATGAATGAATGAATGGAGGCTGTATACTGACTCTAACTGTACTAAAGCTAGCTAATGTTAGTTCATCCATATCTCTCAACTTGCATTTTGGCTTTGCTTAAGCAGATGATATGACCCTAACCCTAAGCATTAAGGATATTTGTAGAAACTGTTTTGGCTTTCCCTCTGCATCTAGTTACTTTGGATAACATGCGATTGAGCCGCTGACTGTTGGATTGGACAGTGGGTGTTCGACGGATGAGCAGAGCAAGTGGTAAAATTGCAACCTTTCAGTTGGCTAAATGTGGCTAAGCAGTCAAGTGGAGAAATAAAAGATGTCTACTACTTTCTCCTCCCACCTACTGCTATTTAAAGGGAACTATACATAGTCCTCTGGTTTCTCGTGTTAAAGGGTTGTTATAGCAGAAAGAAGCCTTGCCTTCCAAAAATCCTTGCCTTCCAAGAAAGCTTCTTTTTTTTTTTTTTTTTTTCACTGAGCAAAAACTGCATGCACACTGAACTCGCCCTGCAACACTGTGGTATTCCTGTCAACCAGATGTTTGCAGCTTGAATATCATGTCAGTATGTGTGCCATTAACCGCTCACTGAAAGTATATCTGTCAAGTTCAATGTAAGACTGTGTAGATAAGTAGTACTGATCGGTGTCAAGGACATAAAACAACAATAAAACCGTTGGGGCAAACATGATTGCCTTTTAAAGCTGTGTTTGATTAGTTCATCTAATTCTGAGAGGCCTTGGATGTAGGATTTGCTTTTTACTCTACCTGCTGTCTCTTTGTACCTACAATTTTCTTCTCTCCTCATCTTTGGAGCTAAGATTTGTTTGAATTATGACTCACTGCTGAGTCGTTGGTCCTCACAGTAGTCATGCCGATAGTATAGTCAGGGTTTAGGCCTATTTTCCCGTCCTTGGAGATTCCTGGAAACTCAAAGATTTAGTCAGATGTTATAGCAACCATGAGCTGTCCCGGAAAATAAGTTTGGTATTGTTATATTTTGCTGAGAATACACAGTGCGGTCTCTATACCAGCTAGCAGCTGAAATGATTTACAGGAACCAAATGAGTAGGTGTTCCTTTTTCACCCAATCTGTCGGAGAAGAAGTGTTTGTTGTTGCCACTTCTGTGTACACGCCCTAACATGGAAGTTTCCTCTGTAACTTGTTAAAAAAGTGTCAAAAACATTTTTCCATGGGTTTTTGTGGCCAGTGTGCCTAAAGCTATTAACTACTTGTTGGAAGATGAGTTTCTCAAGTAACCAAGAGAGCACTAGAGATGGCCTTTTTCACAATAAATAAATAAATTAATAAATTACCTGTGCATTTTTACACATCTGGAGCAACTTTGAAACATCAGTTCTTCCACAGATCCCTACCCCCACTGTCATTTCAGCTATGGTGGGTGCCTCAGTCTTTCTACTCCTGTTAGACCCTTATTTACCTCTCTCCTTCTCTCCTGGACCTCTCTCTCTCTCTCTTTGTCTCACTCACTCACACACACACATTAATTAATTGACCTGAGGTGTGGAGGAACTACTTAGTCGTCTGACATGTAGATCAATCACTTACTTGATCCCTAATACCCTTAACAAGGTATGTGGAAACTGGAGGACATCACAGTCATTCACACACACATGCGCTCATATGTGGTGTCCTTGCTTTGCATGTGCCTGGTGCTGACCGAATTCCCGATGGATCTTTTCCAGCGTGCTGCTGCCGCTGTCCACCATGTCTTGTGCTCCGTACGTACATGTTAAGGTAAAGTTAGAAAATGAAATGTCTTGATATTTGGTTGGTTTCTAGTCTATGTAGAAATAGAACCTAAACGTGGATATGCAGAAATAATCAGTATTTTATTGGCATTTTATTTTAAATAATTCAAAATAGTTCTCTAAAACAAATGTTGTGATGTTACTTGTGTTCCAAATATTATCATAAAATACAGTAATCAGGCATAACATTATGACCACCTTCCTAATATTGTGTAGGTCTCCCTTGTGCCTCCAAAACAGTTGTGACTCATCAGAGAATGGACATGGACCTTCTGAGGGTGTCCTGTGGAGTCTGGCTACAGAATGTTGTTAGTGGGGGCCTTTGTGTCCTATGGCTAGAGGGGAGGGGCCTCTCCGGATCATCCCACAGATGATGCTTTTTTTTAGTTGTTCCTGAACCCTAAGTATCAAACACCTTCCTGGTTGCTGTGTGTATCTCATACAAAACTGTGTCAGATCTTCAAACAACATCTAATGTAAAACAAAGGGTCCCACTAGAAGAGCACAACCAAAATCAAAAGAGATTCGAGATGAGATGAGATGAGGAATAAGGTGACTGGAATACATCTATCCGGAGTAAGTTACAAAGCAATACTCTGGAATCCACACACACTATCTACAAATGGAGAAGACTTGGAACAATTGCGGACCTTCCCAAAAGGAGCCGACCTTTCAAAATCGCTATGACCAGGCTAATGCAAATGACGACTTGTCCTGGAAGTCACAAAAGTACTGAGGAGAAAATCACAAAAAAAAAAAAATACTGCAGTCCAATCTCTTTCCACTCTCTCTTCATTTAAATTCAGTATTCATGACTCCACGATCTGGACAAAAGTGAAATCCATGGGTGAGTGGCAGGGTGGAAGCTTCTGTTAACCCTAGGGCACTCATTGAAATACTTGGAAATTCAATTGGAAATTCAAATTTAAAATTTTTCATGGAGAAAATCAAGATTAATGAAGTTACCATATATGGTTCCTTGCCCTTAAGTGGTAAACAAATGTAGCACATGTATTCAGACCATTAGAACATAAGTGCTGATTCAGGCACTTGTCAACATCACATTAGGCAACATTAGGACACTTCTTCCTGGTACCTAATAAAGCAGTTACGCTCAGTGTTCATGCAGAGGTGAACCTTGCAGACCACATTTGACCCAGATTTGACTTGAGAATGTTGCCGTGATCTTTACTGATTGGCTGGGTGACAACCACATGCCTCTAAACCTCACTGAGAGGCACAGGGACGCAATTTAAAATGTGTGCCGAAGTTAACAAACACTCGCCCCACAAAGGGTTAAGACAGAAGAACATTAAGGGATCTGAATCTTACCACAACACACCTGGATGACCCCCACACCTTATGAATGTAATATATTATTTTATTCTGTGGATTCATGAGTTGAATTTTGAAATCGTTAGATCTGGCGTAACCAAACACTGAATCTCACCAAAAGAATATTCCACCTCTGGATGGCATGGGGTTAGTAGTAATGTTGTGACGGTGCTAGGGGGACTTGCCATAAGTGAAGGTTGTATTCTGCTCTTTGACAGAAAGTCTTGGTGACACTGCACCTCCGTTCCAGTCCCACAACTCTGTCTTCTTCTTTTTTTTTTATTAACAAGTTTTCCATTTCAGAAATGGTAACTATTGTTTAGAGACGCGAAACAGTGTTCACACTGTGGATCGAGAATCCAGTGTTTCGCTGACCCATCTACAATGACCTCCTCCTTTTTGCTTTTTGGTTTTTCCTATTACATAATTTTATGTTATTGTCTTCTCCTCCTTTCTTGTGACCCCTCTTGTCCTTAGTGACTTGTCTTTATTCTGTGCGTGTGTTGTATGCACAATAGACTGATCATGTTCCATCGTACGATCATGTAAATAAAACAGTTTGGATTCCAGGGCCTAAAATAAGTGGCCGTGGTGTTGGTTGAGGCAGAAGTTGGTATGGAAAGAATTCACTGATTTCCTTTTGGTTGAAGCCTCATCTATGTTGAGTACTCTTCACAGAGTTTAGAACCAGGCAATCGAGATGCACAGAGCGTCTTCCACTTCCTTTATTCTGCTACTTTCTACCCCCCTCTCTGGTCTTTGTCCTGGTTATGGTGTGATGGCCTGTCAGGAGATGCCGCAGAGAGGACAGAGAGTCGAAAAAATCAGCTCAGATCAGACCTGATCCCCTCACACACACACACACACACACCCACACACACACACACACACACACACACACACGGCCAGGCACAGCGGTGTGCTGACCAGTGAGCGGTGAAGAGGCCCAGTGTCGATGTCCCACCTTATCTTCATCAGACCTCCCAGCCCTGACCCAGAATCCTCCAGACCTGCCACCGCGGCTCCCTCTGTCTCTCTGTGTGCGCTTCCTCTGACCACATAAGTGATTACTGCGGTTGTGGCCCCGGTTGCTCAGGTGGACGGAGTGTGTGTGACATGATGGCTTTTGGCACGGTGGGCTCTTCTGCCCAGTAGCCTGACTGTCAGGCCAAATATCTGGAGAGTGGAACAGAGTGGAGGGATGAGGAGGAAGACGGAGGGAAGGGGAGAAGACAAATGGAGATGAAAATTAATGAGTTTAGTACGCTCAGCAGCGTAGTTATATCACAATTAAGTTGTGTATCAAGCAATCAAGGGCCAAAAAAGTATAATCTATTTCCAGTGTTTGGGAATCCAAACCATCAGACAGATGCTGGGACAGAACTGGAGTTTGTGAAGGATAGAAATTACATTGAGGAGGGAGAACATGTCCAATCTGAGGACAGAGTGACCAGGAGAGGGCAGCGGAGGACAGTAAACGAAGCAGAGCAGTTTAATTAAGCAGACAGTGAGAGAAAGAGCAAGACGCACAGGATCACTGACTAGTTCGACATCTAGTCTCTGTTTAAGAAAAGTTCAAACAGATCAAATATTAGACTTTGATTTGAGTAAGGTATTTTACCAGCACCTTTTAAATAACTTCTGTGGGTTAGAACACATTTTGCTGCACAGCATTCATTTTCTATTTTTAACCAACCACACGATCCTCAAAAAAAGGTCGGTTCTGCCCAAATAAAATATGAAGCGGACCTCAGCCGCGCTGCCTGTCAGCTAGTGCGAGGATCATATTTTGAAATGATTATAATGAAGCACACAGTGGATGTGGAACATTATCCGAAGCATTTAGTCGCACAGTCCGCACTCGCCTTCCCACAAGTTTTATTATTCAGTACATGAGGTGAACAAATGGGTACTTAGCCCGGGAGGTGAACACAGAGTCAAAAACATGTGATAAAGAATACACAGGATATGAAATTTTCCATTACATCCTTCCATTTGAGCATGCTCACAAAAAAATAAAAACTGTGGAAGAATTAGAGATGAGTGAGCTGCTGGGATACATGGTTTACATGCAGAGCTTTGAGTCTGCCACTGGCACAATGCAAAGACTGACGAAAAGGGGATGGGCGAGTGTTAGCATGCAGTGATTTTCTCTAGGATCACCTGCACCAAGAAGGAAAAATGTTTCGGGAAATAACCAGTCCCTTCACAAATAGTCGGACCCCTATGGTATTTTAAAGGGATACATTCAGTCTGTTCACTATTTCAGATTAAGTAACACACTTTTTTTTTTTTAATCAATTTATGACATTACAATAAATGTGCAAATAATGAAGGGGGCAGAAAGCTAAAGTCCCTTTATTCAGAGCTGACACAGAAGACATGGACCAACCTCCTTCCCCTTTTTATTTTGTGAGGCATGAGAAACATGCAGTGGATCTCTTGGGGCCGGTGGACGGCTAGGGCCCTGCAAATTCCCTTTGACTTGGAGCTGACTTTGGTTGGACAGGTGACCACACACAGTCCCCTGGCATAGTCTGAGGCTGAGTTTAGACTTTTAACATGGGACTGAACTGGAAGGTCTAACCGAGCTCCTTCAGAGTGGGACTTTAGCTGCCTCCTGTCTGCGGCCGCCCTGTCTCTTCTGCCAAAGAAGGGAGATTTAGCTTTACTTAAAAACTGGAGACCAGTTGACAAGTCATAGTGCTTTATGGACAGTTCTATTACGGACTGTCTGTTTTTTTCTCCAAGAAACTGCAAAAGTATCTATTTTGTCAGATCAGAGCAGGACAGGTGGACAGATGTGATGCGAGGGGTTCGTTGTTCACCGTTGCTTTGGGTGGGGTGTGAGTGGAAGGCTGTGTTACTAACTTTATTAAATAATCATAAAACATAAAACTGTAAGTTTCATGTAAATTGAGATGTTCTCTCTCTCTCTATCTCTGTCTCCCACTCTTTCTCTCTCATACATCACAGTGATGGATAGGCTGGGCTTGGTCTCTCACTGCCCTGACACAGGAGTCAGCCACAGCACAGCCTGATAAGAACTGAACCCCAGCTACATGTGAATGAAATAACAGGGAGCTCTGGCTTTATGCGTGCGAGGTGTAACTGCTGTCCAGCATTTTGAATACGTCTCTAGTATTGATATTTTCTGCTCCCATTCATGACAGAGCTGCGCGTCACACCTTGAACTTGATCTGCATGTTTTCCTAAACTTATGGCATTACATTTATTACATTTTTTTCTGAAATCAAACCCCAAGATCTTGCGGCTCAGGTACACCGATTGAAGCGGCTCTGCTTTCCTCCCATAAATGGAATCTGTGGCTATTTCATTTCAGAATATGTGTCACCGGTATGTTTCACCATCATCTAGTGACCCAATTAAATGCGCGTTTGTGAGATTACACACTGAACTTGTGTCTGCTCACAGCCTGGACTAACACTGTCACCGCCTGCTGTCAACTTCTTTTGTTAATCAACCTCATTAAGGCTCCTCTCAACAGAAAATGGGAGTAGACCCGTGTGATTTGGCTCTGGATTCTCGGTGTATTGTTGCATTTTGGTTCACGACAGGCCAAAGTGCGGGGCTGCGCAGCCAAAAGTCACGTTAGCACTGGAAAAAGAAAAGGGGACACAAGAGGTTCTTTAACACAAAAGAAAAGACTTGGAGCGCCACTGCTGGGTTTAGGATGGGTGTCTGAGGGCGGAGCTAACTGTGGTGAATACAAAGCTTTGGCAGCTCCAGGTTCCTATCAGATGCCAGTGCGTGTGTGTATGTGTTTGTGCGCTGGGTCGTGCATTCCCTCACTCTTTTGTTTACTCTCTCTCCCTGCTTCCTCCAGGGACCCTTGTGGAAGTGCGTCTGCCATCCTCCTGCCAACCAGACCTGATTTAACCATTTTTCTTCGACAAAACAATCGTGTTTGGCTCAAGGGCCAGTGGCCGATGGCTGTTGGCCGATGGCCGGTGCCTGGCGGATGGCTGTCTTCAGATCCTGGGAACCTAAACTGGTCCGGGCGGACAGCCTCCTTAAGATCTCATTTAGCTTGCAGGTGACAATGTGCTGTCCATCACAGGACTCCTCTGTGATTTGGCTACTTGTTTGGTGGGCGGGACTTTAGTGTGTTTCTGAGCTTCTTCTATAACTAATTTTAGCTTAGATGAGATTTATACCTGAGTGCCTCTTCACCGGTCCAAGCTTTCAGAAGACAAGGCTGAATATGGTTATAAATGCAACAAATTCAGTATTTCTTTCTGTATCAGGAAACTCTTGTGTTTCATTTTTAAATTATACTTGACATTGCGAGTGTGTACTTTGGATAACTGGATGGACAAAGGAGCAGTTTAGAGTTTGGACATCTTCTAATGTGCACTTGTCATTTTTCCTTTCGAATTTCTGGATTTCACGATCAAGGGCATCGCTGAAAAATGACTTCATTTGGTGAACGATTGAATAGCTACACAGTCAACTAATCTTGTTTTCCCCTTCCAGCTTCATACTGAGAACGAAAATGAGACCCTTAATGAAATGTCTTAACGTTCTTGTGCGTAAATTATTTTACGTTTTTACTGCAACACATTAAAACACACTGGGGAATGGAACCTGGATTAGAAAGACGGGGAAATACTCAGTGTACATATTTTTAAAGTCTTTTATTTGGCTTTAACAAACAACAACAAATAAAACCGCGCATGTCAAAAACAGTAATACCATTTTGTGAATGTGGCTTTAGGATTCACTTATAAAAACTAAGAGAGAGCCATTGGAGGCTGGCCCATGTATAGTCGCTAATTGAAGGCAAAGCTAATTAGGACACTACACATAGAGCTGAGAACACATCCTTTTTTCTTGTTTTCTCTCTCTGCCTCATTATATGAGAATGAATAATGACCAACATATACATTAAGCACTGCTATAATTGTGGTGGAATTAATGATTCTGAAAATAAATCTCTTTGAAAAGAGAAGAGGAAAAATAAAAGAGGGAGAGGGTGAAAAAGGTCCTGAAGTGTGAGCGCACACGTGTTTGTGTGAAAGCGCGAAAGTGTGCGCGCATGTGTGTGTGTGTGTCGGTAATGAGACTTCAGAGGTGGTGCTAACTTACTCTAAATAAATCTATGATTAGCATTTTTCCCTTTAAACGGAATAATTTCAACTTTGATATCTGTAATTGTGCTTAAGGGCTTCTGCGCTCCTCCGCTAGCCCTCAAACACTCACTCTTCAGCCCAAGCAGAGACTATCACAGCAGCGTTTTATTCACTTAACACTTCATTCACAACCTGGAATAATGAGAGCCGCTGAATACTGTTTTAATAAACCCATGCGCCACGCAAAGAGAGGCTTAAAGGGAGTAGGTGCAGCGTCGAAATCAGCTACTCTGCAGCATGTAGCAGGGTATGCAGATACAAAGAACACACAGCAGAGCACACACTCAGAGTGATCAATCATCTGTAACACACACTTTCAAGCAGGCTCGGACACCAAGAATAGAAGAGTCTGCAATCCACTGGAGGCTCACACCTTCCTCTGCACACACACACACACACTCACACACACATACATACATACATTACATACACAAAATTATGCAAAAAGGTGCACACACACACACACACGCGGGAGCACATTCCCAATGTCACAGAGGGCCTTGTTATTTGCATGTGGCAGTGGATAACCAATAGAGGGTGGTGTTGCATTGCTGGTCTAAGCACAGAGGGTCATCATTTTCAGCTGCGAGCGCGGAGCTCATCACTTCAGCACCTGCCTTTTCTAATCTGCTTTTCATTGCTGATGACTGGATAAAAAAAAAGAAAAAAAGAAAATCAAGCCCTTTAATGGATGAAGCTGACATTAAGACTTGATGGCTGCTGTTAAAGAAGACCTGTCAGCTGCTCATTGATAAACTGAGTGTTTATCTTTCTTTAACTTTCGTCTGTCTTGAGTCTACGATACATTACTGCAAAATGGAACCAATTCTCCATGATTCTTCTTTTACCATATATTTAAACTAAATAATATATATATTTTTAGTTTTATTTTTTTTTTTAAGATGCGTATCACATTGTCTCCCTTGGCCGCTAAAGGCTGTTTCCAAGGTTAAGAATTCAACTCTTAAAGCCACATTGACAAGATGAAGTCCTTAAAGTCGGCTGAAAAAATAAAAATAAAAAAATTTAAACAAAAGGGTATTCTTCAGATGCACCTGTCCAGAGCGTGTAACCATTTGATTGGCTTAAAAAACAGAAAAAAAGATTTCCTCTCATAGCTCACTTTTAAAGCTCACAGTGCCCATTTGCCTCCTTCCTCATTCTGCTTTATCTGCCAGCCTGCATCCGAACACATAAACATCAATATTAGCAGTTTAGTGGTGAACAGTTGTTGGCAAAGTGATCTTAAAACTCTAAAGGACACCTCCACGTCCCTCTAATTAAAATTTAACCGCCCAGCCGAGGCGATGGGTGATGGGAGGGGGGGAAGGGAGAAAAGGCTTATTTAGCATTAACATAAAAACAAACAGCCGCATATATATATGCAAATGAAGGAAGGGCAAAAGCAGGATGCCGTGAGCCATCCGCCATAACTCACGCTGATGGCCTTTAAGTGAGAAATCGCCTTCGAAAAACGTCCAATAAGAAGGCGGAATGATGCACCTGTCGCCCATCTGACTAATGAGCCAATCAGGTTGCAAGGACAAGGAGCACATCTAGATAGTGATGTTGGCCTGGAGTGTCACTTCACACTGAAGGCACTCAAGATTCTACAATAGTGGAGATTTCAAAGCTTTGGATGATACAAAAAAATGCTTCAAGAAGTCAAAATTGCATCTTAGAAACAACAAACCTGCAATAAGAAATGATTCCTTGCTTGTTGTAACCTCAGCAAAATGATAACAGCGAGAAAATGGTTCCAAGGCAGCCCTGGTGTATCCGTGTACGCGTGTGTGCATTGAATATGAGCGACAATGAAGACAGCTTCTCCCTCTTTCCCTCCGTCCATCCACGGGCTGCTCAAAGCAGCTTTAATCGCATATCTTCATTAAAAAAAAGGCTCTGAGTTGTGCCTTAAAACTGACAATGATTTACATTTCAACATAATGCTCTCTGTCGCCTGTTATTGTGACAAAGTGCTGCACGGATCCCTCCTAAAATGAAAGTGGGTGTTCTGTTGTGTGTGCGACAAAGACATTTGGACAAACCTGCCATCCTCTCCTTTTTCTTGTAAATGAGCATGGGAAATCTATTTACGTCCTCCTACAGTATACTGGTGAAATAAGGAGAGGCTCTTGGCTTGTTGGGAGACAGCCCGAAAACAGACGAGATGAGCCCCGTGAAGATATATTGAAAGAAAGAAGAAGAGGGACAGAGGAGGGAAGCGCCAGCACTCGAGGCAACGCAGGGAAAGTAGCGAGAAGTCCAAACACAAAGCAAGGCAGATGAAGGATGAGAAAGGCGTTCTCGCTGGATGATCTGCTGCTCTGACAACACCTGGCCCAGGAACAAACTACAGGCTTGTCTAGATGCAAGGTGGGAGGGAAAAAAGAACCCCGAGGCCCGCATTCCCCTCTTTTCTACCGCGAGCGGCAGGATAGAGGATAGAGATGGAGCGACCAAGAAGAGACGAAGACATGCAGATGAAGAGAGAGAGAAAAAAAAAAAGAAAGAAGTGTTTCTGGAATGTGATAGCAGCTAATCCAGCTCAGAAGCGTGATGTACGGATGAAGCGGTTGGCAGCTGCAGTTTCTAGTCAATGCTGACTGGCCACTACTTCAAACCTCTGCTTAAAAAAACACTGATGTTCCTCTAATCTAAATCTAAGGGGTTTCATCATATAGAGACGCCAGTGCTCAGCTCCTGCCACTGAGACATTCACCCTCACTTTTCCCAAACACACTCACCTACGTGTTTTCCAAGTCACCAAATTTTACTTTTACTTTGGAGTCTCCTTCTCCTCTCCCACAGAGATGTGTGGGGATGGAAATCAGAGGCTCCCTACTGTACCTGCCTCTCTGTTAAACAATGGGTGCTGCTGGGGGAGGCAGTCAGCAGGAAGCAGGCAGAGATGCTCCTTTCTGCCACCAAACCACTTATCCATCATCAGCCTGAATCTTCAAACTAAACACACGCTTAATGTGCACACACACTCACACGCTGTGCCAGCCATGACTCTCTAGCTGAAGTGACTACATTTGATGGCGTTGACGGAGATGTGTGGCAATTATTAAAGCTTTTTTTTTTTTTTTCCTGTCTAACAGAAGCCTTATTTTAATTTTAAAATAAGTAAATAAGGCTTTTCTTCATAATGGAATGTTTAATCTCCCCACCGCTGATCACAGGAAATCACTTTTGAATCCACACCTCTAATTTCTCACATTTTCATTTTACACTTTAACGAAAAATCAATTTTAGAGTCACCATGAGGTCACAGCCCTGCCCTTTTAAAACACTACCGTTTCCCACGGAGAGCCTAAATTAATTCCTAACTGTCTGACTTTCTTACATAATTGATGAATGCGATCAAACTATTTAAACAGAACCACGTGTGAATTTAGAAAGCGAGCTGGTCACGCTGGGTATTGATCAACGATCTGAATGAATGAAAACGTGCGGGATCGATACATTTTTTACGCATATAGGCCGCGACGCACTGGTTTGACACGAAGTCGGGGGAAAAAAAAGTTAAAACGACCGCAGGCTGTAAATGAATGGAAATAACATATATATGCCTAATATATGATCACATATAAATAATATAGATGCAATCCGTTCATAACATATTTTAGCATTTTGATGTTTTTGCGCATTCAAATGTCCAAAAAGATTAATTTTGTTTCGGAGCACACGCGGTATTTTTACGACAGGCCTGTAAAAGTGTCTGCGCGTAACGAGATGGTTGAAAGGGGTCAAACGGAAAGGTGAAGTTAAAAACTATATTAACATGAATTTAATTTAAGGCTGTAGCGCTAAACGGTCGTGCGTAAAGAAGAGTAATTAGACACTGCAAGTCTGCATATGTTTTAAATGTGGACACAATCTCGTGCAAAATGTCCAGCACCCTGCGGACCGGGTTAGACTGCCCCTCGGGTCACAGTTTAACACAGATAAATCCTAGTTCTACTCGTGATGCTTTGTCGGCGGTGAGTGACTCTGACCACTAGCGCCGTGCGCGCCACACGCCCCTGTGTGTGTGGTGTGTGTGTGCGTGTGTGTGTGTGTGTGTGTGTGTGTGAAAGCTACCACTAGTCGCCCCCAGTGCTCTTCAGTCTCCACTCTCCCTTCTCACCGCAGACTGAACGTCACGTCCGCACTTGAACTTGAGTTTTCTCCCATCGTAGAAGCCAGAGAGCCGCACAGAGCCGCACAGAGTCGCACACAGTCCGGGGATGCGGGACTCTGCAGCTAGCACAAAGAGAAAAGAGGGTGTCAGTCTGTCCTCAGACCAGTACTGGGCTTTGACTTGAAGAGTTAAAGTCTAACCCGCCCGCCCGGCCGGCACTGTCAGTGCAGCAGCAGAAGTGCCCACCACTTGGCGACATCTCGTGAAGTGCCGAGAAGAAAACTGGATTCCTATTTTACGCACGTTTAGACGTTAATTGGCGCCCTGTCACCTTCTTCCTCCACGCAGGAACGAAAGGTGTCCACTGTGGCCGGATAGTGGACACAGGTAGTGACTGACCAAGAGGTGACCACCGACCTCCCGCGACTTACCGTGTCTCCATCCCTTCAACACCGCGTCTTCATCGGCTCTCCTGTGACAGATGGTGTGAAAGCAGCGGAAGGAGGACCCGGACTATCCCCCATCCTCACCTCCACTGTGACCGAAGAAAGGTGCACAGCCACTTTGGCAACGAGAGCCCAGGAGTCGAGCGCTGCGCTACGGCCGGTCTCACCAGAGCGCAGGAGCCGCTGCACGCTGAAGAGACAACCGTCGCGCGGGAGCCATCTCGGGGGCCACATTTGGAGCCAGTGCAATTTGAGGTGGCCAGCGAACGGTCGGTTTTGGGGCCAGCTTGGCCGGTTACAGACACAGCAGGAGGAGGAGGTGGAGGAGGAGAAGGAGAGCCGACCCTTCCAGCGCCGCTCTCCGGGCGATGCCAGTGTAAATGCCAGGGCAATGTCCCGACGCAAGCAGGGGAACCCGCAGCACCTGTCCCAGAGAGAAATAACATGTAAGTACACATGCAAGAGTTCACAGCACCACATTAGGCTCTCTTTTCCTGTCTCCGTGGTCATTTTCAGAAGTCGAGCGTTTCATCAGTGCGTAAAAATGAACATTTTAAAACTTGGAAGAAAAACTTTAGAGCCTCCCGGAGACCAGCGTATCCTCTTCTGGTTTATTGACAAAATTAGGCGAATGCTTTAATGTGCTTATGCGATTATGACGTTCTACAAATAACCCGCTATCATTAGAACAAATTTACACACCGAGCACAGCGAGTGAAACTGTCTCCGGCTGCGTGTTCGACTTTTACTGTAAAAGCTGCTCATGGAGGAGTCAGAGGTCCTTCCCGGTAGTTTATTAAGACACACATTCTTCTTTATTCCACTTTTTGTTTGAATTCGCTTCATCATCAGGGCGTGTAGGCTGCACTTCATTTTCAACTCATAATAAAAACATACTTGTAATCCCTCCAATTCAAACCACTTTTTAAACTTCGTGCACTTTATTTTTAATACCGTTTCTTTTCCGGTAAACACCTTCAACAGCAGCTTTGTTACATTTATGTCAGATCAACACACGAAGGACCAGTTATTTGGTTCAAATTTAATTTGAACAAATTCTGTTGTTCCGTTGCATTTATTTTTTTTTAAAAAAGGGCCCACACTTAATTTTATCTCGACAGAAAACTTTTAACACGTTTTAACAAATAAACATGCTCGTGAAAGAAATCAAATAGATCCTTAGCTTCTCTCCTCGCACTCCAAAGTACATGTGTCTATTTTGTTTTACTGAGGGTTACTGGATCTTGCACGTTAGAGCTTCATGCACGCCCGTTTCTTTTCTGGTAAATTATCACACCGTTAGTGGCGTTTTATTTTGCGTAACGGATGCAAAGCTGATGTAATATTAATGCGGGGTTCGGATTATTTAATTTCACGTACGCACCGACATCGGAAAAGGAAGGTGTTTTCTTCACTGCACTTTAATACAGAGAACAGTGAGTAACGGCGTTTAACGACCAAATGTGGAGGAGTAGTGTGGACTCCAAAGTGTTTATTCATTGAAAAGAAAGAAAGGCGATTCATTATTTTTGAAAGAGAAAATAGACTTCTTTGACATATTATTACAGAAGAATTACGCAAGCGAATTTCAAGAGGAAATTCAGCGCTCGGCCTTATTTAACTCTAGGTCTTCTTATTTTTTTATTTTTTTTTATTTGAGCCAGTACCGTTGCCGCTAAACTTTGCATCGATACAATCATATTTCTGGCCTGAGATCAGTTTTCTGGGTGGTGTGGCTGCAGCGTGCAGGCTGATCTGTTCTGACAGGAGCGCACACCTCCAGTAGCTCTAACGCAGGACTTTAATAAACGAAAACACTATTTTAATGACCGACACTCAGGTTGCAGGGATCAAACACCCCTGTTAATTATTTAAACTTTTGCATCAACTCGTCCAAATCACAAAGGAGGGAATGTAGATTTTTATGTTGCTGTTGAGTAATAAGACATTTGATGTGGTGAAAGCTACTCCCCTCTGTCCTCCAGCATGAGGTTATTTGGGGAAACGTGTTTTGTGCTAAGCCTGCTAGATAGGATCACTTAAACTATGGTGCATCAGTGTTCATCTCTGTCGCATGGTGCATGTAACTCCTGTATTTCCGGCAGAACCTCAGCAAGGCTGTGCGCTGGGAGTCCATGCATGGTGCTGGGCCACACTGCTTGGCTGTGTGTCGCTTCATTCCTTTGCTGGCTTTATGGCGACACACTGCCAACCCATGCAGCTGTACACAAGGACACACACACTAAAAGTCACTGCATGTGGTTTAGACGTCAAATCGCCCCATGGAAAGTGGAGGTTTGATTCCCCAACAGAGCCACAACTCGGTATGGCAGCCATACACAGGCCTGCAGTGTGTACTTGGTTACCTTTTGAAATGTGTCACATTGTGCACGCCGCATGCTTCGCCGTGACATCAGCTTCTGCAGCAAAGAACAGCAAATACAGATAAACATGCAGGTATACCGTCACATGCCTCGGAAAGTCGAGATAATATATAGATGGGGGGCTAATAAATGAGCTTCCCCTTTGTACTGTAACAAAGGTGCTTTCACACACACTGTGTGTGCAGTTTAGTTGTGTCCAAGGAGCAGGTCCAACCTGTCTGTCTCTCTGTCTGTCTGATTTATCACCATTCAGGCTGCAGCATGATGCTGTACATTCCATAATTTATGTGTAAGAGAAGCTCCCCGATTTACTATGCTTGAGTACACACACACACACACAAACAGACGCACACACATACACACGCATAGATATATATTCATGTGGACATCAACGCACAGACACACATATATGCAAATGCACAAATGTGAATCCCCCTCGCCGAAATCTACATAATTCTTCTTGAGCTGTCAGGTGGCAAAATCCATCTGACCTGGGTTTTAATGCAGAGCATTTTTAATTTGGATTTGGCATCATGACGCATCAGACGCTGCAAAATGTGTTGGCTATGTATTCTACGTTTTAGAAGATGAACTACAGTTGCTCCCCGTCTTTTGACGTTCAGTTCTATTTTCCTGAGAGGGAAAGAAGCGTTAGGAAAGGTGAGACACGTTTCCTGGAGTGTAAAGTCGCTTGTTTTTTCAAGTGAAATTTGTCAAGGCCTCAGTCACAAAACAATGTTCCTCCTCTCAGAGCTCAATTTATTAGGGACATTTTCTCGCTACTGAGTTGCTGTTGTCTTTCTTTTCCCCCACGAACATCACCCCAGAGAGTTGTCTTGAAGCTTTAAAACCCTCCTCTTATTCATCAGTCTCATCTCATGAAATTAGTAAGGGATCATGGTTTGAACCTGGAAACAATGTTCAATTCACAAATATCAAGAAAAGAATGTGCATGTTTATTTTCTCCTTCACTAGAAAATACATAATATGCACTAAATTTGGCCCTGTACACCATCCCTGTCACCAAATTCACACTCATTTCCTGCCACATTAAAATCAAACAATCTGTCCTGAAAAGTGGAAAATCGTCTGAAAGTTTGGACCGTCTTACTTCCCTAAGAGACACGCGGGAAATATTAATCAGTCGAAATCTATATTGTTTTGTTTGTCAGAATGATTTGGTGAACGTTTTAGCGCCACGACGCCGAGACAGTTTACAGCCGAAGGTGCAGACGTGCCTTCTGCTTCTCATTCACTGCAAATAACCCCGGCTTTCCTCCGAGAGGCTGATTTAGTGTGAAGAGACGCAAACAGGACGAGGGCTGCCATTGTAGCTGCACGCACACACACACACACACACACACACACACCCATACACACACAGAGGGCTGCGTGTAAATTGCAGTCGCCCACTTGAGATGCATGTTTCCCTTTGGCTTGTCAAATAGCCGTGCACCCTGCTGGGGCTAAGTCTTTGTTAGAGAGCGAGAGAAGCCAGCGCCTCCTCCTTTTATGCACTGAAGCATTTTGTAGATCAGGTGCTTTTAAAATGCCACAAATGAAAATGCACTTCTTCACTGTGTCATATTAAGTATCACAGTTGATTGTTATGTACGCACAATGATATTTCAAAT
The DNA here is from genome assembly GCF_963514085.1 of Chelon labrosus. NCBI lineage: Eukaryota > Metazoa > Chordata > Actinopteri > Mugiliformes > Mugilidae > Chelon > Chelon labrosus. The sequence continues at coordinate 23,336,850 of NC_140353.1, forward strand.
AGTCATAACATTCCTGATATTCACAAATGTCTTCCATTTGTCTTCCAGTGTAAGAAACTGGTTAAAGCTTCACTAAAGCACTACAGAAACAAGGAACGTATTTCTAATTGTGAACTGTTTTCATTGAAATTAAAGGGGTAGCCCTGGGCAGGGATCTCAGGGGTGATGTCTGTGTTTTATCCACCGTAACCCAGACACCGTGTCTGACAAGAGACCTTGCTACAGTTTGTTTAAATGTCAGATTTTAATCCTGTCAGTCACAATCTTTTAAAAAAAATTTTTTTAACCCCAGTAATTAAGAAAATACATACTAAATTGCACTCTGATTATTTTAGTTATTTAGGATTTTGATGAAAACACGTTATAGTTTTTTAAAATTATTTAATATATTTTTTCGTGGAGATTGTCTTTAAATGCAACATTGAAGTTTTGACTGTTTAGAGTGTATGTGTGTGTGTGTGTGTGTGCGTGTGTGTGTGTCCGTGGACGCACGGGGATGGGTTCCCAGATCCCAAAAAACATGCCTGGACTCATTTTGTTGATCAGCAGGCTGCACACACTTTCACACCACTGAATACGACATAACACACACACACTAACACACACACACACACACACACATTTACACCGGTCTATACCCTGCATACCCGAGTGCCGGTTTGCTCAGCTGAGGCTTTATGTCTGTCTTTCGCCGCTGATCCTTGGCCCCGCGTCTCCTTTTCTATCTGTTTCTGCGTCTCCCCTTCTCACTCTCTTTTCTCTATCACTTTCTCTCTCTCTCTCTGTCTGTGTCTCTATGTCCCTCTGTCTCTTCCTGCTAGGGGGAGCTCTCAGGCTGTCAGCGCTCCACTCACTCTGCCTGCGAGAATGGTAGCAGAGTGTAAATGTGGCGTGTGTGCCTGCCTGCCTGCCTGTGTGTGTGTGTGTGTGTGTGTTAATCAGATGACATCAGTGCTGAAAGACCACATTCACCTCTTAACTGTCAACAGCTGCACACCCTGTACTTGACTGTCTGTCTCTCTGTGGCACTTCTTATTTACAGCATGTACTGTCAATTCACAGCAGTGTCTGACTGGCATCTCTGGCGGTATGAGTGTGTTGATACTGTTCTGATTGGACTACGTCTTTATTTTAAAGCGCATGTGTGTTTGGTTTTTGCGTATATACTGCATGCTGTTCTATTTTAGAACATGCTTTCTAATAAAATGGATTCGGTTTGAAGACATGTGTCGCTTTATTTTAACTACATATTTTACAAATGAGTCTAATAAACAGTGGAGCTCTCTATTGCAGACTTTTATTAATTTGAGAGGTTATTTATAAATTATACAATGATTTAAATGGTTGAACATATATTTCAGATACACTCCAAATTGAAGTTTGTTATTTTGAGGGTGACAAACTTCAGTCACACAGTTGATCTGCTCTCGTGCTGCATTTCCGAGGAGCGCTTGATTCCCACCACAGCGCTTCGCGAGCAGGTGGCTCTGTGCTCGCTCACAGATCCCTTCCTGCTATAGTCTGATCTCTCTCTTTATCATCAGACTCAAACAAATGTTTAAAATTATTCGCACGTTCGCCTCTGATCCACGTCCGATTGTGTCGACACTGTCATCCAGATTCGGGCCAGAACGGAGGATTTACCTTGTGATGAACTTGAATTAGCTTTGAGGTAAAACAGATTATGCAAAACCAGGTCAAACCTGAAAATAGGCTGCGAGTCGTGTCGGTGAAACATTTATTCACGAGCACTTCCTCCACTTCTGCCTGAATGGACATGTTTTTAGCGGCTGTATTAATGTATTGATGTAGATATGATTCTATTTTTTTCTGTAAAGTATTTTTCAGGCATTTTTTTGGTTTTGTTTTGATAGTTGACAGGAGAGCGGTGACAGGAAATGAGGGGAAAGCGAGGAGGTGATATACAGCAAAGATAGAAACAAGAGCCGTTAGTCCTTAAACACCTGCTAGCTCAGTGCCCCCATATGATATAATGTGTCACGCACATATTTAAAAAAATAAATAAAGGTGCAAATGACTGTAAATCAGAGTAAAAGTTTCTAGATTTACACTTTAAAATGTTTTTATTTTATTTTTTACAAAAGGGAACTACTGTAGTGGCTTCAAAAGCTAATACGTTTTCAATGAAAGTATAAATTTTTCCTCAAGTCAGATTCATGAACCATAAATACAAACTAGTGTCTGAATTTTCTCTTTCCTAACTCAGATCTTTTCAAAACAGACTCTGGATTTAAAGCTACTTCCTGTTCAGATGAAAGGCCGACTTTAAGAGTGTCTGTGGTGGCAGATCATTTCTATCAATCAGAGATCTGCCTTCACTTCACTTCTGTTGTCGCCACTATCTAGGTGCATCATGTTCATGTTTAGTATCGTACTGTGTGTGAGTATGCCCTTTGCAGCAGAGTGCACACAACTCCTCGATTAATGTCAATTGTATGTATCACCTGGATGGTAACCAACTGGAAACTAGGATTAAATTAAAAAAATACAAAAAAAAAACCTTTGTATTTCAGGTGGTAAGACAGATGAGCTGTGGATCCAACTGTGTGTGTCCATACATAGTAACCCCCTGGGCAAATCTAGAGGTGTGACTGTAGTTTAGTAGGTGAGGAATGGCTGAGAGGCTGGGATACTGTATGTGTGAGCGCATAGCATGTGAGTGTTTGAGGCCTCTTGCCTCTGAGTGTGTGTGACTGTAATGCGCAGTCTCGCCCGCAAACATATCTTGATACCAGAGATTGTGCGCATGTGTGTGTGTCTGTCTGTGTGTATGGATGAAACTTGTGACAGTGGTGAAAAAGTAAAATCGTTAAATCTACCGTTGAGGACGGTTGAAAATAGCTGTTTGGTCAGCTGCCGGCCGCTAATATGCTGCGCAATTTGTGTCTGTGAATATTAGATGACAGCCGCGTGGTAAGTGTGAAAGGTTCAGATGGATTAACAGCACATGTACAGTGATAGGTGGTAAATAGAGGAAACCAGACCCCAGAGACGGGAGCCTGCTCAGAGGAAACTTCCTCGCGACGGGTGGAATTCAAAACGGCACCTTCTTGGCCCTGAGAGTAGAGAAAAATCAGTTTAGCTCCCTAGATGCCTGTTGCTTTAACCCTTCTGCAGACACTTCTGCAGGTGGTTCATCAAGTTGTTCATTTCTGTTGATTTCTGTTGTTCTTCATCGGCACAAATAAAATTATATCAGTGCTTTAGTTTGCCTCGTCAGGTGAATCAAACCAAAGTGTCCTTTCTTCCTTTGAAGCAGTCATTTGCAAACAGACTATAAATATCTCTGCCATTCAGTAAATATGGACACAAAGAAAAATGTGCTTCTTCTTTTTTATGTCACGGCCTTTAAATAAGCCCCGAGGCAGAAATTGCCAGATCTAAATGTAACGTTTCTTCCAGTCTATTCATGTATATTCATATGAATCTTACATATCTACATCCGAGTGTGAATTTGTAAAACTACTTTTGTAGTTTCAAGAGAGAAAGAGAGTTCAGATCCTGTTCTAGAACATGAGTTCTTCTCACACACACAGGAAGTCAGCTGTGTATTTGAGGTCTTTCTGTCTTTTTTTTTTTTTAATTTATTTATTTCCAAATCACATTACTATAATTATTAACGTCTCAGATGATGTCAAGCTCACAGGGGTCACTGAAACTGTGGGCTGGATTTGTTCCAGGTCAGCTCACTGGCTTTATTCTTTCTAATGTTTATTACTGGGGAAACACACTCTACTGTACACGACTGTTCATTTCAATGGCGGAGGACAGATGGCTGCTGCCTGCGGGCCACGCACACACACGCGCACACGATGCATATGTGTGTGTGTCTATGAGGTGCGCAGACAAACATGTTATGGCACACGATGCATGCAACACATACACACATATACAGGGGGAGCAGGGCAGTTGGTGTGTGGCTATGTGGGTTGGCGGAGCTCAGATATTGCACACCTGCTCACACACACTTTTCCTGTCGCTGTAACTACAATCTACAGAGTCTGAACCAAATATATATCTTATCTCTCTACACGCATCTGAAAGTAAATAAAATGTATTAAATGAAATGCCATCATCGCAACGTAGTGTCGAGATGTGTTCCCAGTGTTAAAAGGCCCGGTTTACTAGTATTTAAAAGTAGACCTAAGGCAGGTATATGTTGGGGTGGGTTGCTCCATCTGGAGCCTTCATCTGCATTTGACGTCCCAAATCTGTTTGCATTTCTAATGTGGAGGCTGAGACAAATGGCCAACCTGCTGCTAATCCATCATCCTGTATTAGAGAATGAGAGAGAGAGAGAGAAAGAAAGAAAAAGAGAGAGAAAATTATGATGATGATGACTGCGAGTTCCCTCTTCGTCGCGACCGCTCTCTCTCTCTTGATTCTGTTTACCTCCGTTGCTCAGTTCCTTTCTCCATCCTTTTTTTTTTTCTCACCTCTTTACTCCTTCACAAGCATTTTTGTTTGTTGTTTCGCCACATATGTGCCTCTTCACAGCAAAATTCTTGGGCACAATACATTCGTTCATTCACAAACGCTGAAAAAAATAAAAAAAAACTGCTCGTAATATTTGTCTTACTCGAATCAACTCGTAGTCGTCTCCTTAGCATACGTAGCTCGGCTGTTAGGGCCCAAATGAAAAAGAAAAGGAAAAAAAAAAAGGCCAGAATCATCTGGGAACAAGTCAGATGTACAGTATATGTGTGTTCTGTGTTTTATAATGGCGCACATATTCACACTATTACCCTCAGATTCTGAATGTATAAGGCCTTTACCTAGGAGGTTGTGGTTATCAGCAAACTTGGCTTGCTGCTTCGCATTTACATCAGCGAAGGAGACAAGAGGATAGAGAACAAGTAGTTGTCCAGGTGAAAAGAACAAAAAAGCTCACAGGCCCTTATCAGAGTCATTTTCCTCTCACATTTTTGGCCTGTCTTGAATTCAAGCCTTTTTTCTTCCCACAAATAATCTGGGAACGACTTTACATTAGTCCAGGTTTACTTTGACATGAGCGTTCTGCTTTTCTTCTTTTACAGCGGAAGCCGAGCATCCAGATGGCGCTCTGCTCTCCGACTCCCTACCCCCCCATCCGCTTGGCCTACCCTCCCATCCACTTGGCCTACCTCCCCACCCTTTGGACCACAGCTTGGCCCACACCCTGCCGCCCGGCCTCCACGCCGACCACGACCTGCTGACCTGCGGCCAGTGCCAGATGACCTTCCCTCTCGGCGACATCGTCCTCTTCATTGAGCACAAAAAGAAGCAGTGCCAAATGCCACTGCTGGCCAATGGCTGTTACGACAAGATGAACGACAGAGGAGGCCAAGGAGGGAGCCCGACTCTGCAGAGCCTTCATCATTACACCCAGCGGGTCGAGCTAAGGAAGGTGGTGGAGCCGGTGGAGATAGGCATCCAGGTGACACCAGAGGAGGAGGAGGTGGGAGGAGGAAGGGAAAGAGGTGAGAGGGGAGAGAAGACGCCCACCAAAGGAATTTGCCCCAAGCAGGAGAACACACCAACAGGTAGGCCACGACAAACACACACTCTTTAAAGAAATAGTTCAGCATTTTGGGAAATACACTTCAATCAGAAGACTAATATCAATCTTATGACTGTGTATTACGTACAGAGATTATAAGCGGTCTTGGCTGGCCAAGATTAGCATTAACAATTATAGGTAGGAAAAGTTCAGAAATGCATTTACCTACATTAACGGAAACATGAAAGAATATAGAGAAGGGGCAGAATTATAATTATTATATTTCTTAAATGAGAGAAGTTTTACACAGCGTGCCTAGATTACTGCAGCGATCAGTCCAATAACATTATCAGATTAATAAAATAATACATTTCTAAGTCACTGAAAAAAATAAAAATGCCTTGTCAGTGTGATCATGCAGGATCCCTCAGTCTTTAAAAGTCATTGTTTTGATGACTTAAGATGTTATTTCTGAACCAATTTTATGCAATTTCTATATAATGTAGAGAGAGACACCATTTCTTTTTTCCTTTGTTCTCTTTGATGCTGTATTATAATACAGTATTACAGCACTGTATTGATGTCCTTCCTTTGCATGACACTTCTAAACCTTTGTGACAATTAGAGTATATGGTGTTTCACATGCTGCAACCCTTCCTTTACGAAGAAATAGTCCGAGCACGCCTCTAAAGCTCTACCCTCTAACACCACGACTTGTAGATTTTGCTGAAACTTTTCATTCGGTGTGTGCAAGACAAACAAGATGCAACACAGGTCCCGTTTCGACCTAATATTAATACATATCTGGATGCGTTATCTGGATACTGACATCTGAGGCATGGGACTTTTCAGCTACACGCAGTAATAAGAAGGGTTTTTTCTTATCTTGATGGTGCCTGCAATTCGATCCAATCACAGTATACGAATTAGTTAGACGACGGGGCAGACTGAGTCAACAAACACGGGGGGAAGCGATGCTGCTGTTTGTGCTCTTTTTTTTTTTTTTTTTTTTACCGTCGAGCTAACTTTGCCACTGCTACCTGAAGCTTTCGTCTGGGTAATTGAGTTAGCAGGAATAGGCAAATTTAGGTGACCTTTCAAATTGGGGGGACTGATGTTTCTTTCACCGCACTGTGGCATTTACACCTGCCCGAGACCTGATCAAAATGCGAGCCTGACCATCTCCAAACGTGGTCTGAAACACGTTCGGGTGCTAGTGCATTCTGCCACATTTACACCTACATTAATGTGTGTTTACCTTGACCTAGATGTCCGCATATGACGCAGTCACATCGCCTGCATACAAGCTGCATGTCAATACAAGGTGTAAAGAGAAGACATCCAGCACATTTCCCAAAACTATTACATTCAAAGGACAGTTTTTGGGATATTACCAAATCTTTTTTTAACACACTAAACATATTTGAATCTTCTGACCAACTATTCAAATGCATACACACAGGCATAAATTTGTTGTTTGAGTGTTTATGGAGACATCTCGTTGCGACTTAGTCCACCCTTTCTGGCAAGAGAGAGAGAGTTCATTGTATTAGAGCAGGAGGACAGCAGAGGAGGAGAGAAGGGAAGTAAGGGTGAGACAGGCACATTACCCACTCAAAGCACTAAACCCCCTCAAGGACTCGACTAGTTGAAACAAATTGTGCAAAACGTGACAGAGAGACTCACCCCGACTTTCATGGAGAAATCCAGCCTAAGCCATCTGCTTAAAAAGGTGAAAAGCTCATTAAAATTCAAATAAGCAAAGCCATGAGAAAAAAAAAAAAAAAAAAAAAAACACCATGAGAGAAGGAGAAGGGAAAGACAGAGAAATAGGGATTAAAAGGAGGCTAGTTTCTCCCCCATTCAGTGGGGTAAAGAGGCAGTTTAGCAGGATAGCAGCTGCAGGGGGAAAGAGCACCAGCAGCTATCTCTGAAACCAGTCAGTATGCTCAGAAAGGGACCAGAGGAGAAAGGCAGAATATTCCAGTGTGCGACCAGAACTCACTCCTACTTTCCTAGACGTCAGTGTTTGCAGAAACAGGCCAGACATACAGGGCTGCTTCACCGTGTCTCATTTTAACCATTTTAACAATGGTCAAAGTATCTAAAATGAGTTTATGTTATTATTTAATCAGCTTGAATTTGATGAACAAAATATGTGATGAGGTCTCAACAAATGTATGTACAATTTGGATCAAACAGCTTTAGCTGTTTTGGCAAAACCGTTACAAATTCCAAATGCGTTGTTTGCAATCTGCACATATGAGTCATGATTGTATGAGCACATTAGAACCCACCAGGGGAATAGTGTCATTAAAGCATGACTATCAGTCAGGTGTACGTACGTGTTCAGGAAGTTGTTTCCATTCCCCATGGTTTTGCGTATTAATACACCATTTCAAAGGTTTGTGTAAAATCTGTACGCCGTTTGGATGGAAACGTAACGTGATTCGGAAGCAGCGGCAGCAACGGCCTAAATTTAGAAGAAAATTCTGGCACAAAGCCACATGAGGAAGTGCACTCGCAGGTAACACGCCTGACTCTGTTTCCCCAGTCAGTGTGCTGGAGCAGGACAAAGCCCCTCGGAACGTGTCAGTCTGCGGTTTGGCCTGCGCTGTAAACACTGTGTTTGGGCCTGAACTTCATCAATATTTTACCAGGCTGTTACAACTCTGCCAGACAGCCACTCAGTCGCTGCTGTGGACTGCACGGCCACCTGTATATCTGAAAAGCTCGGTACTTAGCTCCGGAACTGTGCTACAGCTTCACATTTAACACAGATAAGTCCAAACTGTAGGGCGCAAATAGCTTCAGCACAATCCCAGCGTGTCTGCAGAGCTGCGCTCAGGCATGAACGCTAATTGACTGGCGTTGGTCGCATTATTAAGCTGGCATTATTCATATTTATGTGCATAAATATATATTTTCCCCCTGCGTTTAAATGCTTGCAATATATCTAACTGCAATCCTCCCGTGAAATCAACCCCACATGTGCTGCGTTGGAAGGCTTGAAATTGTAATTGCACAATATTTCTTTATAACAGAAAGCGCAATAATTTTCACATTAAAAGCAAAAACATATTAGCGGCTCAATTGGACGTGCACTGCGGCAACTGTAAACTATATTGCTCCAATAACATTTTATGTTTCAAAATTACCCTCGGTATTTCACAATTTCCACATGAAATATGTCCAACTAGCACCTTATTAACACGGGGAGAGGACAGAGCGGTTTATTAATCAAGACGGAGTTTAATTTGGAGAGAACACACTCAGCCCGGCTCATAATCACTGGGGGATTGAAATATGGCAGGTGAAATTCTCTCTTTGTAACTCAGACAGAGTTTTTTTTTTTTTTTTTCCTCCAGTGGAGTTTTACACCTTTCATTACCTGGTGAAAGAGAGGGAAAAAGAAAAAAAAGATGTAGAAAAGGAAGCAAGAGAGCAGAGCTGAGCGGAGCGCCAGAGAGAGCGGGGGAAAACTGATCAGGGAGTTTGAATGTCAGCTCAGAACACAACTGACGACAACGCTTCGTAATTGGCTCCCAGCAGGTCAAACTACTCCTTTATTCTCGAGCTTTTTCACTTCCATTTGTTCTCCACGTGGAATGGAACATGCGCACACCCATATTCACACTCTAAGATGAGCATCAAGCCAAGTTTTTTTTTTTTTTTTTACCCCTGAATTAGAAGAGGTGCTCCTGCCCTAAGTGAAGGTTTTGTTTTTTTCCTCCTGTTTCTCTCCGTCTGTAAGGCAGCAGAGCACGGACTGTAAGACTCAAATAGAGGAGCATTTTTTGACTTTGTACAACTTAAACTGGATTCGGTGTTGACAGATGTCGCTGTGGTCTAGTTTGTAGGATGCACACCATGTTATATTGTGTTATCCTGTTGTTACAACAGTGCTTTTTTTCCCCCCCACACTGACTGACAGGTCACAGACAGGAAGGTCTCTTTCAGCGCATACATTTTGTCACAGATTTGATTGTGCAAGTCTATAGAAAATAGGTATTTGATATTTCTGAAAAAAAAAAAAAAAAAAAAAATAGAATACACTGTTAATACTGTGTAAAGGAAGTACAGTTAAACTAAAGCTGTCAGAGGAAACATTATGGTTTTGTCATGTGCCTTATCGCGGCTGATTAAAATAACTTGCAGCTCGCTCCAATTGACGCTGTATGTCGCTAAACCATTAAAATAAAATACATTTACGAGCGGATGGAGTTGATGACTGGGGTTCAGGGTGTCTTATTTCACATGTTTTTTTTTCAGCAAAATAATAATTCCAAGAAAACAGTCGTATCCTTCCCTTCCTCCATCTCTAATCAACAACATCTAACACTAAGTACTGATGCTATCTAAATACATTGTGTTGGTAATTTCATTAATTAACCGTCATGGAACCTGAAAGTGAAAGTTGTAGCGTAGATGAATTCAAATTTACCTTACTACATATTGACTTAAGAAAGAGTGGTAGGCCAGCTTAGAACTACAATAACGGGAAGTTTTTTAACCCTGCTGCTACTGTCTGCAGCAACATTACATTAAGCGTAGATGCAAACTGGTGTGGGAGGTCAGTGTAGTCGAAATCTGTTTGATTTTATCCGTCGTGTACCACCAGCACTCTTTTTATTTTTACACTCGCTTCCACTAACATCACTGTTATGCGGGACAAGTGCACCTCGTCTTTGTCTAAGAGTCTAGGTATTTTAACTGGCAACCTTCAGGTCACACACCTTCCAGACTCCCGGGCCTCTGAGAGTCAGTTCAGCTGGCTGCTCCACAGAGGTGCTACACTGACAGTTCGGATTAGAGAAAGAGAAGGAAACATGTCATATTTACTATAAGGCGTACGCACACTCGCGCTGTGTACACTTTTCACTGAGGAGTGTTTAACACCACCTGACACAGTGCTGCGCAGCCCTTAAAGCCTTGTCAGCTAGAGTTTAATTCAGATATTTAACTAAGTCCAGTTGGAGTGGAGAGGAACACACACACACACACACACACACTCACACGGCTGTGTAAAGGAGTAACTTTGACAAACTCAGATATGATGACACCTTTTTAATCTGACAGAGCCATTTGACAGGCCGGGTGTGTGTGTGTGTGTGTGTGTGCCAGCTGTCTAGCTCTACATCTACCTCGGCTTTCACACCCACATTTTCTGTCCTTTTTTTTCTCCTGGCCGACTTTTTTCTCTGTTCCGGTTCATTCTCTCTGTCTTTCCCACACAGATGGTTACTCGTACACGTTCAGACAACACACTTTCTCCTGCTCTCTCTCTCTCTCTCTCTCTTTCACTCACAATCCTACCAAATGAGTAATAATCAATACACATTATTAATTATGTGCGATTTGCAGAGTAAGAGAGCAACACACACACACACACACAGAGAAGAAATGTGTGTGTTTGAATGTTATGCAAAGATTATTCACGTGAACACGCAAACACTCTCATGCGCACACATCTTTAGCAAATAAGACTGAGCACAGCGGTGTGTCCCTAAAATATTTACCATATGCTTATTTATCTTCCAAATTAATCTGCACAAAGACTGAACAAAGAGCTATGGCACAGTGTGTGCGGGTGTGCGTGCACGTGTGTGTGTGTGTGTTTGATATAACAGCCCGTACTTTAGAGGCATTACGGCGCCCGCTGCTCTTGTTGTTTTGCGTTGGTTCAATAAAGCTGGGAGGCCTCTCGGATGGAGCGACGGCCTTTTTGAAGTGGTAATTACTCTGGTTTGTATCGCTGCTTGCTCTCCCTCCCTCGGCCTCTCTCTACCTCTCTCGCCTCTGTATGTGTGCTTTTGGCTAGTTTGGGTTTTGGGTATTTGTGCGTGTGTGTGTGTCTTCACATAGTACAGTCTTGATGCATTTTTAATGGGCCTGAAAGGGTGTGGATATGCACTCGCACACACACACACACGAGGCCACACACAAATCAACCAAATTTTGTGTTTCAGTCTTACACAGTGCTGGACAAGATGAAATTGAAAGACACACTGGGCGTTACCTATTACTGTAACTCCACATTACATTGCCTGTTACTTTACAGCTGCACCCCTAGCATCGCATGCTGTGCCAAAAGAATATTTAGCATTTGAGAAGGATGGCTGCGGACATTTGTGGGGAAACATGTTCAAATCTTGGATGAAAGGTATAGTTTTGATACCTGTGCATAAATCCAGGAATAGTAGCCTCCTTAGCAGTGGTGAATGCACAGACACAGTGAAGCCCCACTGCCTCCAAACCTCCTGTCCAGCACCAGTAACAGTGTACCACTGGGGTAAGTAAGTGTACAAAGTGTACGAAGTCCACAGTTTACCCCCTTGAACTTTTTGTTACTATAAAAGCCATGACTGTAAAACGTTACTCAATATTTGCACAATCCTGGTCAGCGAGATTTTGTCACAACTTATCTTCCCATCTGCATGTGTGTCTTTGAAAGCCGGAGTGCGCGTGTGTGTGTGTGTGTGCATGTCAGAGAGCCTCATTTTCTCCTTATTCTCCTCTAGCCATCCACCTCTTCCTGGCCTACACAATGCTCCACTTTTCCTCTGTAAATCCAACATCCTGGACACAAACCAGACACCGAGAGCAAAACAAGTGAGACATGAAGGTCGGGAAAGGCAGCGGGGCTGAGCGAGGCATACAGAGGCAGGAGGAGAGAGAGAGAGAGAGAGAGAGAGAGAGAGAGAGAGAGTCTTTGCCATTAATAGAGCATCTCATCTCATGCGCTTCTTAGCATTTTCAAAATCCCTTTTTGCGATTTTCGCCTTGTCGCCTCTCGCCGCTGTGTTAATCACTTTGCATGCACTCATTTAAATATTAAAATTTTCTTTAATCATCAAAGCCAGTGAGCATCATGCATATTCATATCATCTTACCCCCCCCCCACCCCCCCACCCCCTGATGCCTCCATCCCCTGGATCTCAGGTTCATTACTCTGCTGCGCAGCCATTAGCCACTTCTCTAATCACACAGTTTACACACACAGACTACCCCCGTGTATGCATGCACAAACACGCACAAAAACGCACTAGCTAGCCACCAGCGCTAACCAGTGCTAATCCGCTAACTAGACTAAAATACACAGGCATCCCTCCAGTCTAAACTGAGTGAGCAGACTTGTCATCCATCCCGGCTGCTAGATGGCTGGAGCTGGGAGTATTTGTCAAGAGGCTCGACGAAACCCTCATTTGCATAATGACTTTGTAGTTCTGCATTAATAAAATTTGCATATGAAGCCGTGTTAATTACTCCTGATCAGTCTTTTTTGCATTCATGCATGGTAATTTTCGGCGACTTGCAAAAATTGATGTCCTGGCGTCAGTGATGAGATTTGTGGAGGAGGCTCCGGGTATGTGTGTGTATCTGCGTGTGTACGTGTGTGTGAATGAGGATGAAAAAGAGGAAGGTGGGGGATGATGAAGGTGAGGCATGGATGGGGGTGTTTGGGGCATTATCAAAGCAGAGTAGACGGCAGGCTGGTGTGGTTTGCAGTTCATCCGGCAACTTTCTCTCCGCCCATAACTTTTCTGAAATGTACTTAAATTGTGAAGAGTGACGAGAAAGCTGTTCACTAAAATCCTCACACACACACGCACTCACACACAGAAAAAGGATGGCTAGCAGCCATTTGTAAATCTATTGTTTACTTGCAGTTCTTCGATTCAAACACCAAAGACTTGTCAAACTGTGCAGCATTTGCTCAAGACTGAATAATATTCATAGCATTCTATAAATAACATTCTCTCTCTGGGCCTGAGAGACAGAGAGAGAGAGAGGGAGAGAGAGGGAGAGAATGTTATATGTAGTTAAGAAACAGATTCTTTTCACATTTGTGATGCAATATCACCCTTAATGGAGCCAAGTCGTGTCAGGGTCGAGGGCATATGAGTCACATTGTGTATTTTACACATCTGGAGGACCCTCTGAGGTCCCTGGACCCGACTTCGAGAGGCACTTGGTTTAACGGCTACTGAGACGTGACGCGTGTGTTTCCGTTTGCCTTTTAATAGCTTTGGAAAACAAGCTTTTCTTTGTTGGAAATAGCCTTTTAGCAAACAATTGTTGATTTTAGAAGCACGGCTCGTTTGAATTCCCCACGGGGTCGATCAGGTTTAACAAACCCTTCTAAACCAGTTAGTCCTAATTTATTCATGGAGTTTACGGCACCGTTTTTTTTGCGCCGGGCTTTTAATTCAGGTGTCACGTGTTTTTCTTAGATCTGCACGAATCAATGAAGGAGAAAGGAGAGGAAAAAAATATGTGTTTTTTTTCTTGATGGTCTCTGATTCCTGCAAAGGCAACAGCTATTCGGAGCGTGGCGAGTCGTGGCCAACGCAAAGACATCGTCAGGATGAATCACAGGCAGCCACGGATGAAGTTTTTAACTCCTTTTTTTTCTCTCCATTTTTAGCAATGACAGTTCATGAGAGGTTTCTATTTCTTGTAGGATTTGTCGGTGGCACTCCCTATGTCTCAAGCTAAACTTACTAAAAATGCAATACCTGTGCTCCCCATGCTTCCTTTGGCAGACATTTGTTTAACTGTAGGCAGGAACAGTATAAAATATGTTAGCTTTTTAACTGCGGTACAACATTTCCTCTGTTTAATATGTAAGTTTATAGAATTTGAACCACTTGTGACAAATAATAGTTAATATGTCAACCTACTTCGCCAGTGTGGTCTTTACAGCAAATACAACACATCACATGCCCTGCTTCTTAAACTGTGTTCTCTAGAAACGTTCATGTGTCAGCTCCTCTGGCCTCTTCTATCACATGATGCCTGAAGTTCATGTTAAAAATGTCTTTATTAGGACAGTCAATAGCCACCTTTTTTTTTTTTCTCCTGTAAATAGCCACGTTGACATAATTATCACAGCTGTCAGGGTGAGAAATTTTTATTCTCTCTATAGAGAATTAGGTGTTTTCAGTGGCAAGTATACTTTATAATAGACTTTATAATAAAAATTCCTTTATAGATTGCCACAAACAAACAAAATCTTGTGAACTTCTTTCACAAATTTGTAAAAATCAGTCTTCGGCAAAACTCATATGTAATGACACGAGGACATCAACACCATCCAGTGTCGTCAGAGCTGTATTGATCACCTTTGGGGAAATGTAATCTCCGCATAAAATATAGGTTCCTCTGTGAATAATCCCTCTGTTGATGGGAGAGGCTTTCATATAACATGTTGGCTTTTGTGAAACGGAGAGATCAGATAAGACGATAAAGCGCTCAGTGGAGTTTGGATCCTGTTGAATGACTGGGCGAGGTGCTGTCATTAGGCAGGTAGTACGTGAATAGAGAGAGTAGAAAGGTGAAGGAGGCCGATTGGGAAGCTCTGTGAAGATGACAATGGCTGGATGCAAAGCTATACTTCCATCTGCATTCATCTGGACTGGATATTTGAGGACACCGGCCCTCTCGGAAAGGCTGCGCCGGCATTCATTCTGAACGCTATTGTACACCGTGCTGCATTGTGCATGTGAGCGCGTGTTTACAGAGAATCCGTGCCCGCTGCTTCCAGTTTACTGTGTGTGTGAATACCTTTATTTTTGTGTCAGTTTGGGACGCTCGCCCGTGTTTACGCTGCAATTCTTCTCTAAACAAACTTCTAATGTTTGTGTTTGTGCTTTATTGTTTCCATGCAAATGTTAGCGTGAATGTGCATTTGGGAGCATGAGATGTCTGCAAGCACGTATAAGGGGTCATTTGTGAAAATCTCTTCAGAGGCAGATCCAGAGGTTTTTTTTTTTTTTTTTTTTTTAAAACATCCCATCTGAGCTCAGTGTGATCAGTTATTACATGGACCTGGCAAGTTTACACAGTGCTCCTCAAACTTGCCTTTAAGAAGTAACAGAATGAAGGTGGGTGTCAAATCCTGGCGTATCTGTTAACAATTCCATGTGCACTTTTAGTAACAACTCACACTCACTCCATGTAAATAAACATGTGTTTTACTGCTTCCATGCAAAATGAGTCAAAAGTGCAAAAACTATAATAAACACTGGGATGCATGCTGCAGACAGATACACAATTAAGCACACTGTGCATAACCTATGCAAAAACTATAATAAAGGTCAATTTAGAAGCCTCTTCCTGAGCTGTCAGTTTGTAAGATAACTTCAAGTGGTTGCTAAATGATAAACAAATCAGGTAAACAAATTTTAGCAATAAAAACTTATGTTTGATTACTATTTTTTCCCCCCCTTTTCCTTGTAAATTACTGACGTATTTGCTTGTTGTTTAGATTATACAAAGACATTGCAAACTGACTTAGAGTCTGGGAGGCATTTCCTCTGAGGCACCAAGACTAAGAAGTTCCACTTAGGTTGGAACAAACAAAAGAAGAACGATAGCACGTCCAAATTACATCTGCAGCAACAAACATTTAGCACCAAACACCAAAGATCAAGTAAAAAGTAAAAGAATAAACCAAACCCTGAATAGTACTTTGGGTTGGACTGCTGCGTTTGTATTTATGCAAAGAATACATTTCCTGCACACTGTGTCCTGTATGAATTACAGCACAAACAGTTCTAGTGTTCCAAATAAAGACAATATGCAGGTCAAAGCCAGTTTTCTCTCGAGCAGCTCTGTAAGCCCTCTGTCTTTTTTATTGACTGAATAGCCCATGCCCTCCAGCTATGTCATTACACCCTACCATTGCAAACTTCTCAGAATTAACTCCTCAATTTTGCTCGAACCAAGACCAAGTCACAGGGATTTTCTGTTTCAGATGTCTCCCCGCTGAGTCTCAGACACGACACCGCGCTTTGTCTTGTCTCCTCCTGCCAGAACAGCCTGCTCTTTCTCACTGGCTTTGAGGATCTGAATCCGTAGCCTTTCCTTGCGTCGTCTATCAAGCTGACACGGGCGGCTTTCACTACAACTCTGCATACAAGATTTGATTTTGTAAAGGCGGAGATGGCAGCGAGGGCATGCTGCAAAACAGACACAACACCTCAGAAATAGGTAATACATACAACGGGCCTTTCTTGCTAAGCTGACATGGTGATGCTTCAGAACCCCTTTTGACCAAACAGGCAGAGACGTAGTGCTCGACTGAAAATAATTTGCCTTTATTGTAGCTGCACACTAGCACGCAGAAGCAGTTCCAGCCTGGCCACACGGACAGGATGGGATTACCACAGTATTTTGCTGAGTTTGGGGGACTCATGACTGCCCCTCTCCTCTACAATAGTCTGTTGGCGTTTAGCACCGGCCAAATCACCACTTAACAAAAGCTAATTTCTCACTTGGTTAAACTGGGAAGGATTAGGGGCCCTGTGTTGGCGCAATCCATGTTTGGTGAAGAGTGAGGGATGGAAGGATGTTAGGAAAGGATTTAAACCTCAATTACAAGGGACTGAGGGCTTTTGTGCGTCCGTGGCGAAGGTGGGACGCAGAGGTTTAGCGACTTCGCTGCAAATGTTTGCTGCCTTGTTGTGCTCGTTGTGTAGGTGTGCGCGTATGTACGTGCATGCAGCTGAGGGTGACACAGCCTGACAAATGCATGTTGATCCTCTTGTTTAAGAGGGTTTTAAATCTCCCCAGTATAACACACTTACTACTCAGGCTTTAAAAGAATAGGTATGATGTACAATCAAAGCTTATGACACAGCGGACATTTGTGTTATGTGATGGAAACAGCAAATGTTTTGCTCTTGTATTGTCTGGCTACTGCAGGTCCTATTACCATGAACATTTCCTTATAACTCCTTAAAGACCTTTTGTTCACCTCAAATCTCCACTGGAGCCTGTGAACTTCTTTAGCACCCTTTGCAAACTCCTCAAATTTCTCAAGTGAGCAACATGCTTTTGGCGTTGCGCATTTTTCTACACAAATGCCCCCATTTTACACACTGGTTGGCTTCCCTTGTTACATTCTTCACTCCCTGCCTCCATCTCTTTGTGTGTTACATGTACAATTGAGTGCAACACCAATAGCACCTTTGGCAACGTTATCAACAGTTGAATGGGTATTGCATCGCTCTTTACGACAACATGATGTCAAATAGCTTTTGCCCTTAGACATGTGCAGAAGTCGTCAGGTGCTACAGTCTCAACCTTGTTGAAATGACCAAGACTTTAGTGTTCCTTTCCACAGTACGATAACAACACTGTTTGAATAGAGCCCCCTTGAAATCCCAAGCACAGCTTAAAACCCTTCCATCTCTTCAAACCTCTTAACATTACTAAGGTTTTTTTTCCTTCACCTGTATATAACCAGTGTTTCTATCTTTAGCTTTCATAGTCATCTATTTAGTGCGAGGGACGTCCATGGTGCTGGGGCTATAATGCCAGCGTTCTCTCTCTCTCTCTCTCTCTCTATTCTTTCACACAGATTTTTAGCCGCTTTTAGTATCTCTCATCTCCTCCAGACTTTTGGGGGAAGAAGAGCGGGATAAAGAGGGAGTTAGATTTCCCCCCGTGAACACCAAACCCTTTCGTTTGTATCAAAGGTTTGCCTCACCCCTGCTGACATCCCTGAATTATTCACTTAGAGGAAAAGATAAACAAGGCTTGCTAGCTACAGTTGTTCTATTGATTTCTCTGGGCAACATCACAGATAACAAAAAGAGGGCTGAAGGAGAAGAGCTGGGCTGCTGCCGTCTCTGTTTTTTTTTTTTCCATCTGTAAATAAATCAATAACATGTGTAGTTTTTTTTTCTCCTGAGAAAGAAACCTGTGTCCTGTTTCCCAGGAAAGAAAGTAATGCATTTATACTATGTATTTTTTAGGTAGTGAGACCATGTGGCCATGAGGCTCTTTCCATGTGGGAACAGTATTTTCTACCTGTTGGTTAGACTAAAATTGCCCATCGCTGGGGTAATTTGCCTTTCAGAGTAAGGTTGGGGGTTGGCCAAGTAAACAATGCTGGCTGAGGGCCAATAACTGGCGGTACCCCACTGATTAAAAACAGGCAGATCCCCTCCATTCTTTCTTTCTCGCCTTTGTGAGAAAGCTGGAGTGAGAATTTCAAAATAAAAGCTGCTCCTAATCTGCTCACTTCATAGGTTATACGACTGACTGCATCTCTGCCCTAACCCCTAACCAAGAGTGGTTGTGTGACACTGTCTGAACCCACATCCTTGCTCGTGCATGATGTCTTAACTGCTCCTTTGGTACCATTTGCAGGAAGGCAAATAAGAGGGAGTAAATTGCAGGTTGGTACACTGTTTTCTCTCCGCCTGTCTATGGCTGCTTAATCTCCAGAGGGTTTATCCATTATTTTTGTCCCCCTTGCCCCAAAAGATATTGGAGATATTTGTGGGCTCTGAGAAATAAACTGTTTTCTAGCTGTGATTGGTCAGTGGATGAAGTGCCACTGGCCGCCATTCCTCGGTAGGCTTC
Organism: Chelon labrosus; assembly: GCF_963514085.1. Classification (NCBI taxonomy): domain Eukaryota; kingdom Metazoa; phylum Chordata; class Actinopteri; order Mugiliformes; family Mugilidae; genus Chelon; species Chelon labrosus. The sequence goes on from NC_140353.1 coordinate 23,355,727, forward strand.
TGGCATCACATCACCCCTATCCATCTGCATGTCTGTGGTGGGGAGTCCCACCAGCAAGGGAAGTCAGATCAGGGCATCCAGAGTAGCTAGATGTGAGCCTGGCTACAGTGGCTAGACAAAGCACTCACAAGCAGAGTAGAGCAGAAGCAGCAGCAGATACCTAAATAGTCAGTACTTGAGTCTAATGAACTTTTTGCTTATTATGCTTGATTTGTTAAACTTAGACTGTACAGAAAAATGTCCTGGTGGTATATTTTACTGGCTGTACACTGTTTCCCAGTGTTCCAGCTTGTCAGTTGACAGTGTGGGCACTTTTTCTACAAAACTTTGATGTGTAACTGTAAACTTCCTCAGGCTTTAAGATGTTGTTTTACAGACTGATTTTCTAGCTGGTTTCCTCGTATGGTTTTCTGACAATGTAGCTGTAGCCGAAACAGCAATAAAAGGAGTGCATTTCTCCTTTAAGAGACAGAGACCGCGCTTCAGACTGTGTGTGTGTGTGTGTGTGTTGGTATGAGCGAATGAAAACAGATTGGACTGGTTATAGGAGCAGGCCTGCTTCCAGTTAGTGGAGAGACAGCAGGAGTGCCGAGGAGCTGATCTCCTCTCTGAACCAAACCAAAAAAAAAGGACTCTGTCCACTAGTCATGACTGAGAATCAACAATAGAAACTGAAGAATAAACTGTACTGAAACTAAATATAAGTGCTGAAATGAATACCAACTGACTGCTAAACTTCAAGAAACACAAAATATGGATAGCAAACTGCTGTGTTCGTAGAGGGATTGACAATTAATGGTCTAAGTTGACAAGTCTCCTGTCTGTATACATGCCAGTAAACTGGTCAGACTGGAAATACATGTAAATAATATAAAATTATGAGTATGTATGAACCAGTCAGATGGAGAATTTCATGTGATGTAAATACTTTAGCTCCTAAACTATAATCAGGGCCATAGCTATGGCAGCAACACTGAAGTCAATTCCTCGGTGTTCCTCCTGAAGAGTAATGTACTGTTCCTATATCACAGACATTTTCTAATCAAAGTTATCTTTTAAGTCAAGTTTGATTGAACTCATCATTTAAGTCGGCATGACTGCTGTTATGTGATAAAGAGCTTGTTTGCTGGGTTCCTTTGCACTGTGTCCCAGCCTGCAGGTATATCATTTTGTAGTGGCTCGGTTGCCTTTCCAGAGCTCTCCAGTCCTCCAGGCCTTATAAGGGCCTCCAGCAGAGACCTGTCCCCTCATCCCTTTCTCCATCCCTCCATCCGTGCCCTCCCCTAACCCCTTCCTGGTCTGGATCTGCTCTCGTCCTCGACCTGCCGCACTTCCCTCCCCGCTCCTGCTTCTTGCTGCTATTTCTGTATAAACAAGTGGAGTCTGACCAAAACACTCAGACCACAGGCGACACTCCTTCATTGTCACCCCCTCCTCTTGCTGCTTCATCTCCTCTTCCACCTCAAACCCTTTCTTTCTGCTCTCCTCTTTACAGGTGAAATAGTACTTGTTTTATTTTAGAAGATATCTGACCTAAAGGTTTATTTTGAAAATCTGACCTGAGGGCATAATGTTGAATTCATAAACCCTGGATTACATTGAATTTTGTCTGGTTCAGTGGTGAGGCAAGGGAGAGGTGCAGGAAAAACAGAGAGAGAGAGAGAGAGAGAGAGCGAGAGAGAGAGACTCTTTTCTTCTTGATGTCAGGCAAAGCTGTAATATGTCTTATTCAGACAAGAGGGGCACTGCTACATCATAGTCTTGGATGGAGCTCCAGCATGTGTGTGTGTCTGTAGTGTGTTCCAGGAGACTCCCACTTGGCAGCGTGCAATTTGGACGAGCTTTATATAAGGGGAGGGAAGGAGGGAGAGGATTTTGGACGGGACAGGTGACAGGGAGACGTAGAGGAGAAAGAGAGGGATCCAAAAATGTGTTGGACTGCTGTCCCAGTCAAATCAAGCTCATGGCAGAGTTTCTCTATTGTGGCTCCAGAGACCAAGCCAACTCTTCACCTGACAAGATGTCGATGACTTAACCTCAAAAGACTAAAACACCGAGCGCCCACGGTAGAGTCGTCTCCATGAGATGCTGAAGATCTGCCGTAACACACGTTTTTAAAATATAAACATGTATCTTTGTGTTCATCAACTCAGCATTTTACACCCAGGCACTAGTGCACTGGGAGTATAGTATAGTAACAACATCAGATATATTCTAGTTCAGGCTGGTAGGAATGTGACTTTCATGCAGGATATTAGAGTTTTTATCTGTGTAAAATGCAAATATTCCTCATTTTGCAAAAGCCCCCACAAAGTAACTTTAAAAGTCTTTAACTGGAACACTGGCCCCTGCACAATGAACATACAACCATCAACGCAGCAAGAGTGACATGTATCAGGTTCACTCTCCAAGCCACGTATATTGCTGTGCATGTTCAGGATTAGGGGTCCCCGTCGGTACCAGGGGCCGTGTTCTGGGAGGACGAAGCCGTGTGTAGAGGCTGCCGGCGGCAGGAAGAGCCTCTTCCTCCAACCACACCTCGCACGCACACACACGGCTTCGACACACACACTCCCCAGGTGCAGTGGTGCGGGCCAGTGTGTGGGATTAGCTGGTATGCTCTGGCACTCTCTTCTGGTAATCCCTCTAATTTGTTAACAGGGCACAGAGACAGGGACGCACACACACACATACACACACACGCTCACTGCGGCATTTTGTTTTGGGTTGCTTGTCACCCCCTCATTTTGACTCTGGGACTGCTTGTCATGTGGCGTGGGGGACGGAGAATCTCCTCTTTGTCCTCCCTTCCTGTACCCGCTGCTGCTCCACTACCTTAATGAGCTAAATGCATTCTAATTTGGCTATGATCAGCTAAGCCTTCCTTTAAAATTCATAACGTAAGAATGTCAAAGCCCCCTTCCCCCCCCTTCTTGTCTTGTCACGAGTGCAGGGTTTGTATACACACTCGTACGCGCACACCTTGCACAATGATAATCCTTTGTCGGCTGGATAACATGCAGAGAAGATGGGGTAATGCTAAAGTTCAACACATGCTGGGATGAAAGAAGGATGTGTAGACACTGATAGGGACAGAGTAAAGGACACAGTAACATAAAGCAAGGAAATATAAATAAATGCAATTAATATAGTTTTTTTTATGTCCTGGTGAGATCAACTGGCTCTGCTGGATACCAAACACTTCATTTCTTGAGTGGAGGTGGAAGAAATTAATTCAGGCAATTGTTCTGCCACCAAAATAAGTACTTGTGCCCACGAGAGACCTGAGAAATGACATGGGTATGTAAACGTTTTTTTGGAGCAGTTTTTGTAGCTCTGGTGTTGTACTTATTGAGATGGTTCTGGGTGGAAATACAGCCAAGACATTCAGTACTTATTTGGTGCTGCGCTGCTTTGAGACTAATGTATTTCAGTTGGCATTAACTTTCAAGCCTGTACCACTTATTTGATTTTTTATTTAATTTTTTTCCCAAACCATGATCTTTTCCTAAACCTAGTGTTTTTGTTTCCTCAAACTAACCAGAAGTGAGAGCAGAGAGGGACGCAAAAAAGAAAGGAAACAGCAAGTGAAAATAAGACAAAAATGCAATGGGTGCGTACAAGACTCAAAAGCAATTCTTCTGGATGGTACTCCTGTGTGTAGCTGTCTCCCTCCAACCTCTGAAGGTGCGCTTGTTTAGCTTGCCAGCACTGCAACTCCGTACAAGTTATGGTGAGTGTCATAAAAAAAAAACAAGACAATTTGTGTCCACGTACAAAAACCAAATGAACTTTCATGAACTATCAAAACACATGGTTTCCCTTTAAAAAAGTAGTACAGACAGAAAAGAATCCACCAAATGAAATACTTTATTGTTAAAGTCAGAGTGAGATGAGGATTGTAAATGTCATCTTCTTGCTCCAGAGCCGGGAAGATGGTTAAGATATGGCTCCACGATGGACTGTATTAATCAGCTTGCACAAATAATAATAAAAAAAACACCTATGTGATTTTTAGCGATGATTTCTTACTGATGGAAGAGTAAGTGAACGTTCCACTCTATATCCAACCAGATTATCTGAGAAAATTCTGCAAAAATAGAAAAGAGTGGCTGTTGTGTAAAGAAACACATGCACTCCAGATTTATTTGTTTCTACAAAAGCAATGCCCATTTGAAATGAGCACAAAATATTTTAAAACAAAACACTGAACTTTCCATTCAGTTTTTCACTTCTGACACATCAAAAAAAGCCGTTGGATGAGAACCCAGCTTGTGGCATGTAGGCTGACAGTAACAGCCTGTATAGCAGCAAGAGTTTGGGGTTTGCCTCTTGGTCTTTAGCCAGAAGCGTCTGTGGTGAGCCGAGCTCAGAGATGACTCAGTTTCCCCACAAGGAGTTTTCAGTCTGGCTGACCGGAGCTCCGGGAGCTGCGAGGAAGCTGTAGTGAATCACGACTCAGACGGAGCAGATAAAGTCTGCTAAGAGTGTGAAAGATCTCCATGTCCATACAGTTATGGTGATTTAATAAAAGCTGCTGCTGCTGTGTGGTCCTGCAATGAGTTTAGTTGTGAGCTATTAAATCCAATTTAAAACGCGTGTTGGATGGCTTTTAAAAGCCCGCTCTCAAACCACTTCATTCAAAACTTACAGACTACTTAAAGAATACTGGTAACTTGGCGCCATATGAGCTCTGCTTTTGAAATTATCTCATTAGGTGGAGACGCACGAGAAATAAACACTTCTTAATTCCCCACAGGCGAAAACAAGAATTGGCCCTCTAGTTGTCAGTGTTGAATGGATGTATGCACAGTGTGTACACACTCGAGAATGAGCAGAGATGGAAACACGCACAGATTTACATGTAGTTGTTGCCGCAGTATTGGTGTATATCTGGGTGGGATGTTGGGCATCTCGAGATCACATTAACACTGCTTATGTATGCAAGAAAATTGTCAGAAAAACTTTTCACAAGCGGACAAAAGGCCAAGAGGAAACACGCACGCGGCTACGGTACCCTTGGCTCAGGCCAGCTGTCGGCGACAGTGACACCAGCCCCCTCACGCCAACAAACACCTCCTCACAAAGGAGGTGATCACCACACAGTGCATGCACAGTGGTCTTTCCTGTGGTTGTGTCATATTTCACTCCATGTTTAACTCATGATAATGTCGTGGAGTACATTTAATATCTGCCAAATTATTTCTGTGCCCCAGGGTGTGTAAATACACATAAGGTATTGCAACAATTCAGTGTGCTGTATTTTATAGATGAAAAAAGTCTGTTTTGCGACCTAATAGCTGAATGACAAACGTCCAGAATCACAATAACTGTTTGTTATCATTAGTTTTATTCCTCTCCTATACTGTATTATTAATCATCTTCTGACCCTTCAGATAAATAGTACCCTGGTACCTCAGCAGCCTGGGAGCTGAGTGGTTATCAGCTCTTTATCCGGCCTCTCTGGACATCACAGCCAGTTCATTTACCTGTTTAGACCTTGAATTATAGATCCCGTCTGGGCGATCCGATCACGTAAAAGACAGGTGTGAACACCCCCAGGATGCATCAAGATCGCATTTGAGAGATCCGAACTCTGACCACAGTCGGAGGTGGTCTGGCTCGCGTGTGTCTGCATGTGTCCGCATTCCTTTGGTTGTGTGAACGCAATGCAAATCACATAGAGGTCATTCTGTAGATCTGTGTGTTGTAAGCAAACAGTGAAAAAGTAAACCGCCATTTTCTGAGGCAGTCAACCTGGTCAATATTTCTATCTAATATTCTACATTTAAATTTTACTCAAACTTTATTCTGAAGTCGTGGAATGAAGCAGAGGTAAGAAAAAAAAGATAAATCTGATCATACTTTATGGATTACACAGCAGTATGAGCAGTGTGACCCCCACAGACCTGAAAATATTAAAGCGTGCAAAGTAAATTGTAACAATAATAGCAGCAGTTTAAGGGGATGCAAAATATTGCAGAAGAGAAATACTGTTAAAAGCTTCCGTGTAAGTGGAGTTAAAGATGAAAGATCTGTCCGTTTAACTTTGCTCTGCCTTCTCACTCTCCACTCTCTGCGTGTTTGTCTTCTTCTCAGCCGCCGGCCACAGACAAAAAGGATCTATGTAATAATTTGACGCAATAATCCAACGGCGCTCCGCTGACACTCACTACATTAATCGCACACTTTGCGACGATGCGCGCTTCCCCTGTAATTGTACATATTTGACTCTCTCTCTCTCGCTCTCTCCCTCCTCCGCTCTTCCTCCCTCCTTCATCTGTAATAGCTGTGATTTAATTTAGCTATTTAACCTGTAATTCCAGCAATATTTATTGAGGACCGAGGGGGAGAAAATTGGGCCATTAGCCGCCCCAGATGAATACACTGAGATGAAAATGAATGCCGCTAACTGCCAGTTGACCTTTGCACCTTTGCTTTTCTAGCCGTTCCCTCACTTCCCTTTTTTATTAGCGGCAGCAGCAGTAATTATGGCAAATTGAATCATAGTGAAAACTGGAATCAGTCAGTAATGAGAGTTTTATAATGTGTGAAACCGAACCAGGAAAGGGGAACGTAGAGGAGAGATTACCTAAAGCAAGGGCTGCTGACGGATGAGGGAGGGGGAGATGGATAAAGTAATGGATGCCAGCGTATTTGGCTGCTGCTGGACACACACACTCTGTAGCCTGACGTGTATTCCATACACACATACACACGTAGATATACACTCAGACCAACCTGAGCACACGAGTCTGAGAGAAGAGGGAAATGTGTGCTGATGTATGCATAAAGAAAGGTTTATTCTTTTCTCCTATCTCTTAAAATGATATATTTTGACAACAGAAGCTGTGTCATTGTAGAGACGAGAATACGATGTCAGCGTGTGTAAAAATGTGACATTCTAAACACTACTGCCGCATTCTGATTCGTTTGCACGTGCCTGTGAGTGTGTGCGCGCGTGTGTTTTTGTGTGTGTGCGTGTGAACATGAGCCAAACTAAACACAGGCAGAGAGCCAGACTGCACTTCCCCTGGCAGAGAGAGAAAGGCAGTAGAATAATGGTTTTGAATGGAGTCTCCTTGTTGACAGACAGATCATAAGTCACTCAACTTTGTCAGCGGCTCCATGCTTTACTTCTTTTTTTTTTTTTTGTTTTTAAATTTTTTACTCGTGATTTCTTCCATTTCGGTTTCTTTCATGTATGCGCAACCCAAATCAGCTTCTGTACGTGCCGGTCCACTGCAGTTTAGACTTACTACATATACAATACATTTCTTTTTACATTTACGTATGTTTTAAACATAACTCTTGAGCAAAAGTGAACACATTTTATCGAAATTATGTCGATATTTGATGCCCAAAAATAATGACCACAGCTGCCCACAAATGGTCCGTCACCGTTGCAAGCTGAAGGCTGGTGACAGTGGACATGTCCCTCACATTTGCCTTCTAAACCCTGATCATTATTACAGCAATTACACTTTCACACTTTACACAAGTTAATAATTTCACATGAGAATTCTCAGAAGTGATTAAATATTATATCCTTAGACAAGTGTGTCTCACAACTTTTAGAACTGCTGCCTTCCACTTATATGTCACCTTTACAGTGCTGTGCAACAAAACTAAACAAAAACAAAACAAAAAATGTAAGACCTGATAAAGTTTGCTAGCTAGTGGGGTAGTGTTAACTTGCCAGGTGGACAGGGAGAATTCTAAGACATAGTGATGTCCTGTTAACACCTCGTGCAACAGTCAGCAAAGGGCTCGTTTTACATGGCATATTATTACACATGACAGTTCATCTGTCGGTGAAAACATTTAGCCTTTGAGCATTAATGTTTCTATAAAGAGAACACAGAGTGAACTGATGTAACCTTTACACACACACAGCCCACACTTACTGTAAATACACATACAGTGGGTCATAATTTAAACTGTGTGTGTGTAAGGCACAAACAGAGGGAGAGAAGAGAGAGGAGAGAGGAGGAATGTTTCTATGCAGATGCCGAGGAGAGGGAGTGTGTTTTCCCGTTCACTCCATAAAGCACGGGTCTCTGCATTCTACCAAATAAAGTGATGAGCGGCTCCCTCGCTCTCCCTCGCTCTCTCTGTTTTTTCATATGGAAATAGGAAATAATGGGGTGATTAAATAGAGTCGTATATTAAAGTACAGCTGACATTAGAATTAGCATAATGTGCTCTCGCCTCAGGCTGCATACTTTATTTGCCATCTGCGTAGACTCCCTTCCCCCGGGAGGGCGAGCAAAACACACACGCTCACACACACACACACGCTTCCCCCAAACAAAAACCATGACCTGCTCCTTCCAGCGCGGCCAGAGAAATGGCGTTTCAGAGCACTCTCTCTCTCTCTTTCTCCTTCTCTGCCTCTTTCTATCCCTCTCCCTCGCTCTCTGTCTCCCTCCCTCTCTCCCCCACACAAACACACGCAGACGCATTAATTGTTGAGCAAAAATGAACATCAGCTGCTTCAGCTGCATCAGATGACTTCTTACGGCAGATGAGAAGTTTGTTGAAAGACGAAGGAGGAGGGAGGATCTTCTCTCTCTGTTTCTCTCCCAGATCAAGGAGTTGACCGAACGGAGAGGGAGTGAGTGTGAGGGGGGTGAATGTTAAGGGTCTTAAGATTCGGCACTAAAACAGCTTGAATGTGTGTGTGTGTGTGTGAGAGAGAGAGAGAGAGGGAGAAACAAAAGCTGAGACATGGGGAGCTGTTATTTCCATTGTGTGTGTGTTTGTTTGTAAGTGAATGTGTGTGTGTCTCTGTGTGTGCGCGCTGTCCGCAATAATTAAGTCAAAAGGCTTTACAGGACTATGGAGGTGAACAGCTGTTCTGCCTCTCTCAGCTCCTCCTTAACGCACACACACTCGAGCAAGCAAGGGATAGTGAATTTATTAAAAAAATTAAAAAAATCTCTTGCTGAATGTGGAATTACTGAAATAATATGTTGTTTTCTTTCAGCTGATTTCAGCCAAAAAGTGATATATATATGTATACACGAATAATAAATTAATGTCAATATTTTCATCAACCTTTCACATGTATTTCACTAGAATTTTGACATTTTCTATCTTAAATAGATGTGACCTTTTCAACAATTTTAGTTCCGGACAACCAAATAGAGAAGACTGGATACATAGACGTGTGTGCGCATACATATACTGTGTGTTAATTTGTGTGTGTTTAGCTGCCAGAAAGAGTCATGGTCATGTACACACATGCAAACAGGAATAAGGGAACAATTAGAGGAGCATATGTTTTCTCTAGTATCTGAAATTAGTGTACTAGGTCAAGACTACGAGCTTCCATTGAGTAAATACAAGAGAAAGAACAACAGTACAATTACCATTATCTGTGTGTACTTGTGTGTGTGTGTGTGCAGCGTGGCATGATCCCCAGCCTCTTTAATGTCGGTAGCTTGGTAGTTATTTATTACTTTAAAGCACTTGAATTAATTATGTGCTACAAAAAAAAAAAAAAACAACAACTAGCAAGTCTTCTTCACAAAATTAAATTTTTTCTATTGTGTGTATTTCTCTGTGATTCCACTTAATTTATTTAAATACTGAGCACTGACTTTGGTTTATTCAGATGAACTCACAACACAGTTGCACAATTTGACAGTGTGTGTTTCTTAAATCTTCATCAGTTGACATCTTTACAGATTCAGACGGGCTTTTTATCCAAATAATTTGCTCAGCAGTCACACGCATACACACATCTACCATGATGCTTTGTATATGTGTAATCCTGGATGCTACACACTGTAATTGTTCTAAATGAAACATTAAGGACCTCTTAAAACACGGATGCAGTGTGGGCCAAGCCAGTGTGGCTGTGAAAAATCACTTTTCAAAAACGTGATAAGTACATTGCATTCGTGCGACAACATGATCAGCCAAGGTCTTTCCAGATACTGGGAGTATTAGTATTAAGAATATAAACTGCTCACACTTAATACATCCCGCTGCCTTTAAGAAAAGTTTACACACTCCAAATATGCACGAAGCTGTTGCTGATGACAAAATCACGAAAATCATGAAATGAGGTCACATATTCTTGGTTCTTGGAAAGGATTTTTGAAAAAGAGATGTGCATATCAGCTGAAATATTTAATCTGTTATTTCTCTCTGTTGCAGGTGGTAGGGACGAGCCCTCCAGCTATATATGTACCACCTGTAAGCAGCCCTTCCCCAGCGCCTGGTTCCTGCTGCAGCATGCCCAGAACACCCATGGCATTCGCATTTACTTGGAGTCCAACCCCTCCAGCACAGCCCTCACCCCTCGTCTCACTATGCCTCCACCCATGGGCAATGACTCCATCCCACAGTCCCCCCTAACCAACTTTCTAGGAGACAATAACCCCTTCCACCTCCTGAGGATGACAGGTCCCCTGCTTCGGGAACCTCCCCCAGGCTTTGTTGAAAACCGCCTCCCCAACACGCCTCCATTTGTCAGTCCGCCTCCCCGCCATCACCTGGACCCCCATCGGCTGGAACGCCTTAGCGCTGAGGAAATGGGCCTCATCTCGCAGCACCCCAGTGCCTTTGAGAGGGTAATGCGGCTCACACCCATGGCCATGGAGTCTCAGTCGATGGACTTCTCCAGGCGGTTACGCGAGTTGGCAGGGAACACTAACAGTACCACTCCACCATTGTCACCCAGCAGGCCCAACCCTATGCACCGGCTACTAAATCCCAATCCATTCCAACCTGGGCCTAAATCGCCCTTTCTGAGCACCCCTCCATTGCCACCGATGCCCCCAAACAGCACCACTCCTCCCCAGACACAGAACAAGGTTAAATCCTGTGAGTTCTGTGGTAAGACTTTCAAGTTTCAGAGCAACTTGGTGGTGCATCGGCGCAGCCATACTGGAGAAAAACCATACAAGTGCCAGCTGTGTGACCACGCCTGCTCTCAGGCAAGCAAGCTGAAGCGCCACATGAAGACCCACATGCACAAGGCTGGATCACTGACAGGGCGCTCCGATGATGGCCTTTCAACCACAAGCTCCCCAGAGCCAGGCACCAGTGATGTCACAGGAGAGGGCATGAAAAATCGGGATGGAGACTTCCAGGGAGAAGGCAATGAGGAGGAAGAAGAGGAAGAGGAAGAAGAGGAACTTGAGAATGAGAGTCGACCAGAGTCTAACTTCAGCATGGAATCTGAGTTCTACCGGAACAGGGAGAATGGTTCTAAACCTCACTCAGAAGAAAAGTCATCGCTTTCCCTTGACAAGATGGTGGAAAGTGGCGGGCTCAACTCCATACAGCAGTACAATAATTTGATAGTTGACAATCGTAAAAGGATGCCCTTCTCCAAGAGGGGTTTGGATGGCCAGCGTGACACTGGAGACGAGAATTCAGTGGCTGAGGAAATGGACCACCACCAGCAGGAAGAGAGGACAACTATTAATGGCCGGAACTGTGGCTCCGGTGACTCTTTCTCAGGCCTGTTTCCCCGTAAACCTACCCCCATCACCAGCCCCACCCTGTCTAACTCCTCAAATAAGAGGATCAAGATTGAGAAGGACTTGGACATTCCCCCAGCCCCCCATATCCCTTCTGAGAACGTGTACTCCCAGTGGTTGGTGGGCTACGCTGCCTCACGCCACTTCATAAAAGACCCCTTCCTAGGCTTCACTGACTCCAGACAATCGCCCTTTGCCACCTCTTCTGAGCACTCATCAGAAAACGGCAGTCTACGGTTCTCAACGCCTCCAGGTGACCTGCTGGATGGGGGCCTGTCTGGCCGCAGTGGTACTGCCAGTGGGGGCAGCACGCCACATCTAGGCGGAGGCCCCGGTCGACCAAGCTCCAAGGACAGCAGGAGGTGCGACACCTGTGAATTCTGTGGCAAAGTTTTTAAGAACTGTAGCAACCTGACGGTGCACCGACGCAGTCACACTGGTGAAAGGCCCTACAAGTGTGAGCTGTGCAACTATGCCTGCGCCCAGAGCTCTAAACTCACACGCCACATGAAGACACACGGCCAGCTTGGTAAGGAGGTCTACCGCTGTGACATTTGCCAAATGCCCTTCAGTGTGTATAGCACTCTGGAGAAACATATGAAAAAGTGGCACGGAGAACATTTGATGACCAGTGAGGTCAAAATTGAGCAAGCAGAGAGAGCCTAAAGCAAGTTTCCTATGTCCATACTCTGCACCACATTTTGACTTAAAATAAATAATGGGGTAGCTGGATACTTTTTTTAAATGAAATATTAATTTTGGTTAATTTTGTGTTTTTGATTAAAAAACTGCCAACTGAGAAAAAAAGTAAAAACAGAGATCTTACACCAACTGAAGCTGTCTAAACTGCCTCATTTGGCATTCATTTTTAAACAATCAGTCGGTTGAGTTACAAAATATGTGGAGCCTTTAACTGTGCAATAATTTCTGTATTTATTGGATTTTGTATTTTGGCATGAGCAGGTACATTTTTATTAAGATTTTATTTTTAATTGTTACTTAGATTTTTAGTTGATTCGATTTTTTTTGTTTTGTTTTTTAAACCCACATGATATCCTGAGAGTTCTTTAGAGGACAAAAATCCATTTTAAGTCTTTTTGGCCACTGCTTGTAGGAAATTGTATATTAAGCTAAATGTGTAATTTCTTGAGAATATGCTGAATTCAATCTTCAATTTGAAAGTGGCGTTAACTGAGAATGCTAGAATTAGTCTATTTTATGTGACAACGATACGCGGACAACAATCCTTTGGCATTGTAGCATGAACTGACTCTAAAACATGTCAATATAATTGGATATGTAGCACTGAGTGTCATATTTGACAGTAAACGTAAAATGAAGGAGGATCCCAAGGTTCATAAACTCTGTCTCCTCCTGAAACAGATTCTAAATAAGGCAGCTGTTGACTGGTACGTTGTGCCAAGCTCTGACAATGCTATGAGTACCCTCCCTTGCTTCTTCTACTTCTCACTCCCCCCCTTCCTATTACTACCGCCTCACCTACATTCATAAATCCATGCATTATATTTTGCATGAAGCCATATGACCTGGGTTTTATTATTTCTTATGAGTAAGTGAGCATGAAGCCATGCAGAGTGTGCATAGAGAGATCAGGAAAAAGACACAGAGAGAGCACAGGGACATCTCAGGGTAAACTATACTGCTTTCCTTTATTTACCCATTCATTCCTATATTGCCACTTATCAAACAACTTTCAAAACATCTTCACTTCATCAGTTGTTAGAGTACTACTTTCTACAGAGCCCCCCCGCCAAGACAAAGCTTGGAGCCCAAGCTTTAACCTAATTTCAATATCCTCATTTATATTTGAAGTCAGTGTCTCTAATTCTAACGTTAATTTGTTTAAAGAGGGTAAAACGTAAGTACATACTACCACTTTACCTAGACTTCTGACTTCTCAGATTTTATAGTTAAAAATTGTATAAAAATCATCATCCCTATGCATTTTGTGCTAAAATATATTGCAATTTGTTAAAATGACATTAGTAGTAAATTATGACTTGTAATGTTCTAGTGATTCTAAAATTGTACAGCCTGATTCATAAAGTCACCTCTAGATAAATTGGAATTCTTCAAAGTTTCATTGTTAGTTGTGGGACACTTTAGCATAGCGGAGGAACATGTATCAGTGTGTGCTGAAAAAAATAAAACAAATTTTCACTATGCCAAACAGCATCTGTTTGCTCCATGCCCTTAAATAAATAAATACATCACAATCACATTTTTCTTTAAGCCTCATCCACATTCATTATGGCACTTCTTTTATTTTTTATTTTTTACGTTGTCAATGTGAATACTTGCAGCTCTAAACAACAGACCTGCACTTTATGATTTTTCCGTCTGACACACACAGAAATCTGGACAGAAAAATGTACTAAAGGGTCTGGAGCTTGGGATCTCCTGATGTTGAAGTGCCCAGGGTTGTTAGGCTTGGCTTTCCTAATGCTGGCACTCTAAAATTGAGTAAACGAATAATAATAATATATTTGGGACAGTTTTTGTACTGCCATTCAATTTGACATGAGTGTGCCTTGAACAATGATCTTCCTTGTTACGGTAGACAAACGGAACACTTTTTATGGAGTATCAAATTGAACAAGAAAATAGATGCAAAAATGTGTCATTTGAAACATAATTATTTAAATTAATACGAACGAAACAATGCTGAGTTTAGGTTTAGGAGTACCCAGCACAATATTAATGTGTTTGTGTGTGTATATATGTATGCATATGTACATATAAAGGCACAAACTTATATATAGATCTTTATCAAATTCCTCACTCACAAGAACAGGTGTCAGTCCCTCAATAGAAAATTCCAGGAGTGCACAAAAGCCACACAAAAAGTTAAGGAAGAGACTGGACTAAAATCAGGAAATGCAGAAACTTAAAAAAAAAAAAGAATTTAGTGCACTCTATCTTAAAATAAGTTTACAGTATTGATACAAGTACAAGGGTAAAATAATATTTGTGTGTATGTGTGTTTAAACAAGTATTTTTTATTTCAGGTTTACTTCTAAACTTTCTCTGAATGCCCAAAGTGGCAACGTGTACATTGATTTTTCTTTTTCTTTTTTTCTCTTTTCTTTGGTGACGGGGTTTTAGTATATATATATATATAAATATATATGAATATATATTACATTTTTCTTGTTTACTGTAAAAGTATACCAGTATTTGTAATATTGGAGAATGCCTGGGCATTTTACAAAAATATAAAAAAGGTTAATTTTAATTCTTTATTTTACAGTCCAATTTAAATTGTGGGTCTCTTAAACTGTTTTTGTCACTGTAACTGTAAAAGTCTTAAGTTTTAGTAACTTTTATTCTGCCTTGGGTGTAATGAAATAATAAAAAAAAAATAAATGAATTAAAAAAAAAAAATGACTGAGCTGTAACAAACTTGGATTTGGTAGTTGGGTTTGGGGTGCAGGGTGGTGGGTGGGTGCTCCATTAGCAGAGGGAGGTTCTCTCCCTTAGAGAACATTGGTTCTGCTTTTCAGGAAAAAAAAACACACTGAGAATCCTGGCTTGTATCTATTTTTCTTCTTCTGGAATGGATTATTCTTCATGGATGGTTTAAAATACATGTATAGGCACTTGCTGTCTCTCCTAAGGAGCTTGTCTTTTTTTTAACTTGTAGGCTATGTGCATCCTTTGTGAATAGGGTACTCTGGGTACCTCAGGACGTCTTGCTCTTATGTTGGGTGCGGCGGTAGGGTGACATTATTCCAATGACCAATCCAACTCACCTGCTGCCACAATCTGTTTTTCCTCTCAGTGTGCAGGATAAACAGAACCTGATGAATTTGTACTGTTGTAATGACTCATGTTGTACAGAAAGGGAACAAAAAAAGGTTGTTAAACAGCCTTTAGTGACAAAAACACAACTTGCTGTTTTGTTTTCCACTCCATTGGTTGTACATAGTTTTTTATGACTACGCTGTTTTCATTTTGTTTGACTTTTTTTGTTTGTGATTTCTAACTGGCACTGGCAGTGACTTCCCTGTGTTTGGAGGGAGGGTGTGTGTGTGTCTGTGTGTGTGTGTGTTGGGCGTGTGCGTGTGTGTATGGGGGTGGGGTGTTCTTCTGTTTGACCTTTGTGACCTCCATGTCAGTTTTCAGGCCAATGCCTTCCCAGTTGATATTTCTCGGCATGAGAACAGAGCACAAATACAAACTGTTACAATTCTCCATCCTTTGCTTGTTTGTCTCATTTTGTTCTTTGGTTTCACAGAAAGGGACCACGGACAAACACAACTACACCATCAACCATGAGAGGCTATATCTCATGCATATGGGCTACGTTTTAAACACAAACACGTGCACTGCTGCTGGAACGAGCCGCAGAAAGAACAATCATTTAAACACCTTCCAATGATAAAAGATGCAGAAGAAAATGGTTGGGGCTTTGATAAAACACCTCTCAAAAGAGTATGCCTAATATTTTCTTTCATGGTGCTTTTATTTAGCCTCCCACAGGTCCTTCCAATTCAAATCCAATCAATTCCACATTCCATACTGACGGCTTTCCTTGTGTTTGTACTGAAATAGTAATAAAGATACAATGCATTGGGATGATGCTGAGAAAATGTCATTATTGTTCTGTAATAATGTTTAAATGCAGACAGGAAGGGCTGGGGACGGCACTTTCTGGAGTAAGGATGTACTGCTGTTTGTGATGTCGCTTAATTTAAATACATGAACTACGTCTCATAGGCTGCAGCTTGTGTTCTCTCTGATGTCACTGAGGTGCTGCCAGTGGTTGCCATTGGCTGATTACAGTAAACATGACATTCAGACTCCCACTGTCTACTTCTCCTTTTTTTTTTTAAAGTATGCTGCATGACAATATAAAACAATATATAAATACATTTATTGAAAAAAAGAAATAAAACTTTTTCACCACAGCAGCATAGATACATAGACATTTTCTTGTTCATAACTTCAGGTGTAGTGTGGTTCATTAACAACATTAGTAGTATATTACCACATATTGTAAGTAAAGTTTTTATTTACTTACATATAGATTGGGCAATCCCGAATACACCTTTTCCTGACACATCCATGCTAATACATTATTTAAAATCTCACATTGAGGCCTCTATAATGATCTCCAGAACATTAAGTGACAATATTTTTTATTCAGCTTTGTCCAGCTTCACGAGTCCACCTCAGCGTATGCCCTTGTCCAGTTTATTTTTTGAGCACCTGCAATTGACTTTAAAGCCGTCACAGTTCAGATTATTTATCAGATTTATCAGTTTTTACCTGTGAAAACCATGTACATTAAAGATCAAGACATCCCAACTTGTCGTCAATGACTACCCGTTCCACAGTAACAAGATAGCCTACCTTTTTACACACATTACAGGTACTGCAAATGCGGTAATTACTCACTTTAACCTGAACTCTGCAGTCAAAATATATCTGACACTATGTTTATTTAACACTCCATTTTATTAGCCTAATCATTCATTATTATATGAATTGCGTGGGCTTATTTTATTTCTCTCTGAGCATCTGAGTGGAAGCCTGAAACCTTCAGTCAAACTATCTCTAACCCTCCGGTTCATTCAGCTAATTTGAAATCGCTCTGAACACAATTATCACCCACAATAGCCATCTTTTCTCCCATTCGCTGCTCTGATTGACATCCCTTGTCAAAAAGAGCGTACCACACAAGAGGTGGCACTGCTACTTGTTAAAAAATGTTGAACCTCGCCATCAATCAGTGAGGCTCAATATTTTTCAAAGGCCACAATGAATAAATGACAAGTTATGATAATTAAGCCGGATTCAAAGAAATAAAAGAAGTCTTTGGTCAGCTGAAGTGCGGCTTTCCGATTAAAAGTAACACAAAACAGACGAGCAGAGATAATTTATTGTTTTTATCTCGCAAGACTTTGCCCTCCTATGGCTCGGAATGACAGCGTTTACAATGAAAATACTAAAATCTACAAGATAGCAGCGCGGCATCTAAGATGATGGCTCTTTGCATCATTGAATTTCACTGTCTTCTTGGAAAGTCTACACATGGGGGCAAATCAACACCCTGAAATAAGGTCATTAATTCTCTCATCACCTGCTTCCGCATTTTCATATTTTCTCTTAATTTCATTTAAATTCATCTTTCCGTTTCCACAGCGGAGGACGGAGAGAGAAAAATATAATAATTCCAGGCCCACAATTAGTCCGAGGGAGGCATGAGTGTGGAGTCAGACGGACCTGGGCAAGTTGTGATTTGGCTTGAGTTTCAAGGCAAATGGGTAATTAAGGCTTTTCCCTGGCCGGCCTGCACTTTGAAGTCCCCTACAGGGGGGATTATCCCAGCCAAGAGAAAGACAGTGAAAGTGAAGTAATGAGACCCAGTACGAGGGGGAGAAACTGAGAAAAGCAAGGAGCGAAGCCTTTGCAGAGGAAGGAGATTAAAAATCGAATAATTTATTTGAAAATAGATGATTTTTATCACAGGCAAAACAATACACAAACAAATGTAGACCTTAGAAATAAACAATAAAACGCTGACAATACTCGGACTGAAACCATTAAACGATTAAAATTAACTGATTATTTGATTGACTGGAGATGAATAATAATTAATTAATCAGTTAATTAAAAAGCAAATCAGTGAATTAGAATGTTTTTATTTATTTGTTTTACTATAGCATTTTGTTTTAATCAAAATCTCCTTTCCTGCAGCCTCATTGCTACGGTGGATGTATGGATGTATTCTGTACTCAAGCTTTTTAGTTTTAACTGTTAATCAGTCAAAAAAATACTTTGTTAGACCTGTATTATATGTTATCGCAAAATATTGCCATTCATAAAAAGAGCTGCACTAATGTCTAATTTTTGAATTAACGGATTATGTCTTTATTTTGTCATTTGATTAATACACAGCACCCAGCTGGACTATAGTCTGACAGGACCCGACTGTTCCCCTCTCTGCCATTATCAGCCCTGCAACCTGCTCTTATAACTAACTAAAAGTGTGTGTGTCTGGGGGGGGATTAAGTCAGACAGACACCTCTGGTTATTCAGAGGGATGGAATTATTTCAAGACCCTGACTGGTTGTCAGCGCTCGCTGCACCTCCTCCCCTCCTCCTTTAAAAAAAGAGCAACTTCAAATGACTTAAGCCGCTGGTCGTCAGCGCCAAAGCCACACTGTTGACAGGTACAGTAGGGTCTTAAGCCTTCAAGATCAACGCTGCTATTCTCCCTGACAAAATCCCCCCGCAGGGCTCCTCCCCGATTGGATGGCAGAGGAATGAAGGAGGGAGGTGGAGGGGTTTGGAGGAGAAAGAGAGAAGGGGTCAGGCGAGGAGGTGTCACCGTGTCAGGAGGTAAGGCTCGGAGGGAAGGGACAGAAAGACCGGGACTTGTCGTTTAATTATGGAAGAGGTTTCATGGCCAATCAGAGAGGAGTCCCTCGACATGGCTGCTAATTATTAACATTATCATTCACCAGCCTTGTCCCTGTCCAATTGATTGGCATGCCTATTTCATGGCTCTTTCCAAAAAAGAAGCTATCATGCTCCTCGGTCTCTGCCTCACTTCCACTGTCAATTTCCCCCAGCAAATGAATCCTCATCAGACATTTGCTGGGCTCAATTTGAGAGCCGCGCTGCACACAAATAGGAGTGAGAATCAGCCCCGCGTCCTCTTCACATCCTGAATAAAGGAATACCAGGTAACTGATTGTTAGCTAAATGCTCCATACATGTAGTGACTAGACTCAACATGTCGCTACGGTCCCTTTGTTTCTGTGCGTTGTTTCCTCACAAAGCTTCGTACTGCTGTTTCTTCTTGGTGACAAGGCTGAAGCTATTGATTTATTTCAGCTCACAATCGTGGCGACGATTACACAGATGTAGTTTGTCAATATCTGAACGGATCAAAGATAGAAATATTCCTGAAAACAAGCTAAATGTGAAGAGCATCCCTTGAAAAACTTGAGGCTGTGGCATCTTATGTGTTTTATCCACTTTCCTGAATGCAAGTGAAGTGACAAGCAGGGTGACATTTCTTAAAAAGAGAAAGAGAAAGAGGGAGATAGTAGTGCGTTAGCGGTGGAAGTCCTGAAGGCGCTGTATAAGAGGTGCGCAGCGTCTTTTTGATATTCAGATTCGCCTGCCTACACACAGCATTATGACACATTTGGATGATCGCATTGTAGGATTAACGGGCCTGCCTTGTCATTTTCAACAACAATGCCACGATTTAGGGATGCTATTTCTCACACGGCGCTCCGCATTAACGCCGGCCCAAAGATTTACATAAATCTTTGTCTTAAGATGAAAGCGGAGAGGGGCTTCAGACAATGAAGTTAAGCTTTGGAAATGAAAGAAGAGAGGAAGGAGAGCCGTCACCGGGCGTTGGTGGTGGAGGGATGAGGAGATGGAAGGGAGAGAAGGAAGGAGGGAGGGAGGGAGGAAAGTTTGAGTATAAATCAGCCACTAGCCGTGCTGATTTGAAGAAACACTGTGCCTCCTCCCATTCTGGTATTTTGGCATCCATATGGCAGAAATCATTAAAAAAGTGAATAGGGAAAAAGGAGGGAAATTAGCATTTCTGTATCAAAGAGGAGTTGGGGGTTAGCCAAATGGAGGTAAAGGGATGAATGTATGTGTGATTTAGTGTTGCATCGCTGAATGAAAGGCTTCTTCTTCATCACAGAAACTCTGGCTTTCTAACTCCTCTCCCTCTCTGTGTCAGTCTCTCTGTCCTCTAATCTCCTGGCCTGCAGCAGTCATTGGGAAAAGTGCCCTAGATTGTTGCGCCTCCCCCTTCGTCTTGATTGGATTCATCCTGGCTGATTGGGAATCTGCTTACATTAAAGCCAGCGAGAAAGGAGATAGGATCAGATAGATCTGACCACTAAAGGCAATTTTATTATTTTTTTGCCTTTGAAATGCAGAGGGGGTTACAGGGGAAAAAAACAGAGATTATAGGCCAAGAGAGACAGTGAGAGAGAGGTGAAGCATGAGTGACACTATCAGCACCATTATCACTCCGCTCCAGCCTTGTTTCATAGCCTTTATTTCACATACTGGCCATGATTACAGAGAGGAAGCCTTTCAGCAAAAAAAGGCAAGCTGCCAGCCAAGATGTTCGCTCTTGTGATTTAATATTCCACAAAAACTGCACATCATGCGTACACTAAACACAACTGATCAATACAATGTACTGCACATGCACACGTATGGAGGACGTGGTGAAGCGGTAACAGTTAATTCCTCACTATTTAAACAAACAACAAACGCATTTGGTTCAAACACTCGTAGAACCAAATGCTACTGCTTTGCTTCAATGTACAGTTCAAATTTCTTAAATTGGTTGTTTCTAAGATGGGGCGGCATAGTGACGTGGTGGATTCCTCACAGCAAGAAGTTTTGAATCCACAGCCTGACTGGGCCTTCCTGTGTGGAGTTTGTATGTTCTCCCTGTGTTTGCGTGGGTTCTCTCCGGGTACTCCAGCTTCTTCCCACTGTCCAAAGACATGCTGATTAGGTTAAGGTTGATTCTAAATTGGCCATAGGTGTGAGTGTGAATGGTTCTGTCTCTCTGTGTGACTGGTGACCTGTCCAGGGTTTACCCCGCCTGTCCTGCCTACCCTGAATGAATGTTACCACAATGGAGGTCATAGAGAAGGTAAGAGTGATGTCTGGAGAGAGATCAAGAGGACAGAACAAAAGGTCACAAATCCATTCAGGAATGTGATAAAGTTTCACACACACAAGTAATGGTACTTTAAACAAGGTCCATTGGTGGAGAAACCCATACCAACTAGCCTCAGAATGTGAAAGACTCGTGAATGACCGATACAGAGAAATAAACACTTCTGTGCACAACTGGACAGTCCAACAACCAATCAGAGGAATGAAGTAAGTGACATTAAGCAATTGAGGCATTCTCAACAAGTTCCTTAATCGTTCTCTGACCGCAACCGTTCTGTTGACGTGTATGACTATGTCGCTGCTACTCTTCTGTCCATCACGGCGTAAAGAATTGCAAAACTATTTGATTGGCCCGGCAGATCTTTGCCAGAGGATGATCAGTTCTCATGAGAGCGATTCCAGACTTCATAGGGAAGCTGGTCTGGCTTCCAGGCCGTGAAGTAACCTATTTTATCCCAGATGTTAGAGGACAAGATGAGTTTGATTAACTGCACGTCTGCAGCTGAAAAAAATAAAAATCTCTTTCTACTTGTACATGTATATGCACGCACACGCGCACAAATACTCTTTCTCATGTCAACTGTCACCCTCTTTTTCTTTTTTCAGGCCTGTCTGTCTCCCCTTAGATTGCTTCTTTCTATCATTCTGCATTATTTCTCTCTCACTCTTCCTCTGTCTGTCCTAATCTCTCTCGCCCATCTCCATCCTTCCCGCCTCAGTCTCAGTGTAGAAGACATCTCCTCTCCCCTCTTGTATCCCCGAACCCCCTTCTTTATGCATCCTGCTCCACACCCCCACTTCCTTCAGCCTTTTTCCGAGGTAATAAAATAAACTAATGGAGTTGGAGTGACGTCCCACCTTGAACCAGCGGGGAGGTTATTTACATCAGGTGGGGGTGGGGTGGGCGGGCGCGGGCAATGGCGATTGGCTGCCTCGATCAGTCAGCCATGACAGCCTGAGCA
The DNA here is from genome assembly GCF_963514085.1 of Chelon labrosus. Lineage (NCBI taxonomy): Eukaryota > Metazoa > Chordata > Actinopteri > Mugiliformes > Mugilidae > Chelon > Chelon labrosus. The sequence goes on from NC_140353.1 coordinate 23,377,889, forward strand.
AGACTCATCAGATAACACAGAAAGAAAGAGGAAGCTGAGGAACAGAGGGGAGATGATGTTCAGGAGTCTTCCCTCTCTTTTCTCTCCATTTTTTTTGCTTCCTTCTTCCTCCCTACTTGTGTTCCCGTTCCTTGTACCACCTTTCTGTTCCTCTCACCTCAGCTTGTCATGTCCTTTATTCACTTTCATTTCCTTTTTTCCCCTTTCATGCCTTCTTGTCCCATGTCTTCTCCAATATTTTCTATTTTTTTCTTTCTTTTATTTCCTGTCCATACTGTAAAGCACTTAGAACCTGATTTGCATCCATGCAAGTTTCACTCTCCCATACCGGAGTTGTCTAGACCCTTTGATAAGTGAGTTTTTCAGAATACACCATTATTTATTCAGACACACACACAGGTCCATTATTTTTTTCATTGTGAGTTTCGGTCATGTTTACGTGTGAACCCATAAGACGATGTTACATGCTGCGCAAAGGCCTTCGCCTGCCAGCTGGACATATACAGTACCATATACGCACACATAAAACACATGCAACTGTCTGCTCAGTTCCCGTCTCTAGTGCCAGCCGAACCACGGTAACACGCCATAAACATGAATGTGCACACACGCAGGTCCACGTACACACAATGCTTTGCACACTCATGATGCATATCAATATTTGTGTTAGTGTGTATGTGTATGTCTATGCGCATTTATGTTTATGGAGTTTAAGCACATGTCTGTAGAGCACAGACAGAGAGACAGATGGAGCCCGAGAAAAATAAACCTTATATATTCAAAAGCACATTTCTCATGGCTACGTCCGCAGGACAGACTCTATAGAATCAGCTCCACTGCTGCTAGTTAGCCCCGAAGAAGAACTAAATCATCATTTTACTGGTAGTGTTGTTCAACACCTTCATTCTGTGGAGCAGATTCAGATTCAAACCTTGAGAAGTCACAAACAAAACTTGGATATATACATATATATATTAAATATCAGTAATTTCATCATTGATCATTGATCGATCTTGGTTTGTTTGTTCCATATAATGTAAGAAAAAAAAAATACAATCACTAGTTGAATGGAAATTTTAGAAATGGTGTGAATCTTAGTGAGAAAACTGTTACTTGAAAAAAAAAAAAAAACAGAAAACTGCACTGATTGACCTAATGAGGGCGCTCTGATTAAATGTCAACATTTTTAACGCAAATTAAGCCTAGGCTCCTGCTTGGATTTTGACATACCAGGACTGATGGTATACCTTGGCGCTGTGCTCTGACGTATCACACATTCCACTGATTGGCCTGGCAGGGGGTGTCTTAATTAAAGGTCATAATTTCGAACTTTAAGAGGCCAGAAATCCTGCGCCACCAGTCCGACTTGGAGAAACTTAAAGGGGCAATGTTACTGATTGGCACACGGGGTGCCACATTGTCTAGGCAAACTGAGAGAGTTTAAACTACAAATATGATGTGTGTTTCAAAGATATATATATAAAGGTATAAGTAAAGAAAAAGTAATGAACATTCTCTTTACACTTTTTATGTACTGTGTTTTATAGTAGACTGACGGGCCTACCCTGGACTAAGTCAGTGGGTTTGTTCACTTTGTGCTAAAGGGACAAAAGAATCACACTAAAGTTGCTAAAGCCTGACCTACAAGACAAAGAGTGGTAGTTCTTCATTCATTTTCCCAGAGAGATAAGAGAAGCTGTGGATTACAAAGCCTGTTAATAATCCGCCGCTTGTCCACAAACACATGGATGTACACACAAACACAAGCACGCAGCAAGAGAGATTTTCACTTCCACCATCACTGGATTATCCTAACAGCAGATATCCATTACATCTCAACTGGCAACGTGTAGTGTTCGCTGTCTGTTTCTAAAAGAAGAAAATGCAACTAAGGACTGACTTAGAAGGTTGTCAGATTTTGCAGATCAGAATGACTCGTCTGTATGTAGTCGAACAACATGAGGTCAGGACTGTGTTTACATTGAATTCTTGACATGAATATGGAAGACTTCACAGCATGTTTGGTGTTTCTTAATGCCATCATGCTTTTGAAAATCTCGTTCTTTTGGAGGACCATTGTGTGAAACCTTACATTATTTATGCCTTGTTTTGGGAAATCTAAAGCAGTGACAATTTCATAAGCCAAGACTATTACTCCATCCAAGATGATACACGTTTTAAATAGAAAACAGAGAAAATACTAATGCCAAAAACACTGAGCAAAATCACACTGCCATAGTGGCTCTTTTTTCATAATGTAATTTGTTGGTGTGTTTTTCATCTGCAGTGTTTCTGGAAGATGATGAGCACCTTCTAATTAGTTACTAATTTACAACCGACTGGATCTGCATCCAGGAGGTTAATGCTGCCTGATTCCACAGAAATAACTGGCCCGTCTCCAAATAGGAGCGTGGGCCGAAGCATCACATCTTCCCTCCCCTAGGAAGAAGCGGTAACATTAGTAATTACCTCCCGGACTAAAAGGCCAGATATCTGTCCACCTTTTTATGAAGTCCACAAATTGAGGTCATTCGGGGAGAGAAAAATGCTACAAGGTGTAAGGCAGTGGTTAGAGGGAGTTTTATTGTTGAAAATGCAGATGCGCTGAATAAATGTCCTCAATTAAAATACTGCATTTCAATCTCTCCCTTTCTCATTTTGTAATCTCTGTTCCATTTGTCACATTATTTTGAAACTGCTGCAATTATCTAGAGGAGGCCTGAGGGTTGAATCACTTGGCCTGATGGTAAAGACACCACAGGAACATTAACAATCCAGCTACATGACTCCTATTGCTTCAGGTCTGCTGTTGACAAGCCTCAAACGTTGAGCGCAAACCAGCCCGCAATGAAGTCAATGCCGAAACAGCAAATCTCTTAATGGAAACCACCTGTCAGCTCAGTGTGGTAACACCTACAAGCCTAAATGTAACAACCCCATTTTCCTGTTTTACTTTGAGATATTAAAAAGCTTATCTTCCATATTTTAAAGCTGCAATCAGTGGTTTGCTCCTGAGGGAATTGGGTGCATGGGGTCAGTCCAAAATAACAGGCTTATACAAAACCAGCGTGGCCTTCCATTCAGTGTAGATCTCCTACATCCTGGAGCCACCAGAACTACATCTGGTAACTAAACCGCCTCTCATTGAAAACCAGCCAGGACCAGAGGACATCTTAAAAGAGAACACGTTGTATGGTCAGTGGACTGCAGGTAGCAGCAAGAAATAAATTAAAGCTGCTGGTATTGTATAGTATTGTGCATGATTTGACAAGACTATACTCATAAGAACTTTCTAATAACCATGTTGTACATTGTCTCCAGAGTTAAAACACACTATGATTTTGAAGAAAATACTAATCTCCATTTTGTTGAGTGCTCAGAAATGTCATAAATTTGTAGAGTCCAAAATTTTGGAAGCTACAGTATTAACTGTAAATAGCTTGCAGAAACTCTGCAAACTCAGCTTTAGCAACGATTGTGAGTCGAGCTAGCATATTCCTAGTTTCCTAGCTAGCATGTCAGCTGACCAACTAGTTGTAGGTCAACGTGAGTCCAGCAGCCTACCAATTTCTTAAGGATCAACAGGATGAAGGATGAGGATTGTTCTAAAAATAATTTTTGCTGGCAGCTGGCTGACGAACCAATCAACATATATTTACATGTTTACTAAAGCTAACCAGCTGATTAGTGATATTTACAGGAAGCTCCTAGTGATGGCTATTGCTTTGTGGACACCAAAGGCGCAACAGGCAGACGTAAAATAAAAAGCTCAAAATCTGCACAACTGTAAGCCAAGGGTCCATGTTCTGATCACTAAAAAAAAATTGGTCAGTAAAAGTATACAATTGACTAACCTGGCAGTTTATATAACCAAACCTAGCCCTCTGGTTTGGACCAGCCAACAAATAGGACAGGAGCAGACAGTTAATTCTGCAAAAACATGTACACCCCCAGAGTCATGCCCCCTTCATATCCTGGTCCTGTTCCAACTTCTCCCCTCTGTCAGGCGCTATAAAGACACAAGAAGAGTTTCTTCCCTTTACCAACACCCTGATATATATTCAATTCAATTCAGTTAAGGTAAATTCTCTCTGAAACTGCATACAAATAGAGGTGTACTTTTCTAAATGACTTAGTAGTCTACAGTAGTTTAGTAGTCATTTCCATTATTTACTGGGGAAAAAAAGGCTTGGTTACATGTATTTGTACACTTCCTGCTTTTGCTAAACCTCTGACATCTGGCATTGGTCATAGTAACACTACACATGTTGGCTGCAGACCAAGACAGCTTTTTGTGACAATAACTTCATATCAACTGTGAAACATAGTGATAGCTGGGGGCCATTGATTCAACTGTGAGTTTTGCATAATATGAAATGCACCAAGGAATGGCAACGAGAAATGTAGGAGAATGGGCTGGCCTAGTCAAAGCCCAGAATCTCATTGAAATGATGTGGGGGGATTTGAAACACAAAGAAGGAAAACCCTCACACCTCTTGCAACTGACAGAATTTAACAACATTTGCATTGAGCTGATGAGAGACACTGATGTTATGCAAAATGCAAACAATGCGAGCTTCTGAGTGCAAGTACTGTATGTTCTTACATTTTCCACAGAAAATATTACCTATACATCTATTTTTTCTTGTTAATGAAGTAAATCACCAATGTTTGTTTACAACTCTCTTTCTCTCATGTGTCTTCACGCACAGATGAGTTGACCTTTTGGAAATCTGGGCTAAGGATCAGTTTTAGATCTTATTATGTGCATATGAATGTGTCACCACTGTTGCCTCCATGCTGCTATGGGGGTTCCAATAAAATTTAATTGAAGTGATGTGAAATTGTCTGACAAACGATCTGACAAGCATTTTTTTTTTCTTTTTAAGGTGGTTGTGTTGAATCATTTTTACGTCGATTGTATCTAATACTAAAAACAAATAACTTGATCAAATTAAAAAAAATAAACATACAAAAAGCATGTTTGTGCTTGAAAATGTACTGAAATTAGTAGAAGAATGTGAAAAGTAACACTTTTGACCCCAGATTTGGAGCCCAGCCTTCTTGTTGCTCTTCCTCTCTCACACATTCTTCTTACGAGATCCCGCTCCTCAAGTGGGCAGTCGAGGAACTGTTTTTGGCTGCTCTGCGTTGCCTTTAATTTTCAGCCCTAAAGGTTGTTGCTTGGTGGCAACATTGGCAGCATTGGACAAACATACAAACTTACGGAACAGTGTATAACAATTACGGGTTATAATTATTAAAGTTTGAGTGCCAAGCAAGCTATTGCAGAGTTTCTGGGGGAAAAAAATATATAAAATGGGATGATGACGAGAGCTGGCCATAGAACAGGTGAAAAAACAGGTGAGTTGGCGAGAATGTGTTTGGACAGCAAATTAAAGCATCCTGAGAATCTCATGTGGCATTATTATTCAAAATGCATTCCAGTTTTTCCTCATATTGTCTTCCCTTGTGTCTAGTGGGTTCAAATCTGGTGTCTGATATTGAAATCTGAGAAGGTCGCCCTGCAGTGGTCCAGCTTATCTGAGAGCAGCTCTATTCAAAAGAGGCCACAGAGATGAGAGAGGTCAGAGCAACCCAGATATTGGAAAAGAGGTTTACTCACACCCACCATTAGTCTCTCTAATAAAATGACCCCCCACCACCACCCCTCCCTTCTCACTTTCTATTAATATTCAGTGTGACCGACCAGTCTTTTCCCTGACTCAGACCATCCCACTATGCACTAGAGCCTCTGATCTTTCTCTCATAATTAGACTGATAAATAGGCCTCCTCCTCCCTCTCTCACATTTTTTCTTCACTCTCCTCCCTCCCTCTTTTTTTGTATATTTGATTATCCTTTTTCACTTACCTCTGAAATAGTAGGATCTTCATTCGATCAGCATTTTGATGTGTGGGCATCACATCTGCCTGAGAGTGTTAAGTGTCTGTTGCATTTCATTCACCTAGTTAATCCACACAGTCCACAGTGGTTTTGTGAACCACCCTGTGAACCACTCTGACAATTAAATGAGTACAGTAAAAGGTTGGAGCATAAATTGAGTGCAAGAGTTTGACTGAGACAGCTCTGGCACTGGTACAGCTGTTGTTAGTTAAACCACAGAGCCCCAGTAGCTTGTATGGTAAACTCAAATTAGAAATCATCTGATGTCAATGTAATTTTTTTTTGTGTTATCCCTGTGAGTTACAGAAACACTATGTTAAAAGTTAGCTGCAGCTGCTTAAACTGTTTTGGCCTTGGGCACTTGGGCTCTTTCATTGTTTTTATAATATTATCTGATGCAGTTTGATGGAATCTGGTTTACATCCAGTGCCAACTGGCTTAATCAGGGCTTCAATCTTGGATTGCATCTCAGATGCAATGGAAAATGTATGTAATGCAGGGGTGGGGTTTAAGGGCTATCACTGGTTCAAGCTACTGTATTAGATATGTAAAAGAAGATGTTTGCTTTGAATTCATCCGATCAGAATTCATGCCTGTCCCGAAGGTGAGCTGTGTGCCAAGGAGGTGAACCAACAGAAAGAAAGGCATATTCAGCAGTTGTGCTCACCTGCCCTCCACACCATCCCGAGCAGCAGGATGGTTCCCTTTCTCTCTCTTCCCTCCCTCAAACCCAGTTTAGAAGGCTTCACATACTCTGCTGCAGATCTGATAACCGCCACACTGGATAACATCTAGCTGCACTCATCTCTAAGAAGCCCTTCCCCGGGGTACATGTGCCAGTGCCGATCTCAGCATTAAAATATAACTTTGATGGTCATTATTAAGATAAGCATCGTGTTCGTTTAGAAGAAGATTACACTGATAGTGTTGGAGCTAACAACTGTCCTTTCAAGGAAGTCTCAGGAAGGACAGAGGAGAGACATTCTCGGCCAGTCGGAGGCTTATTACCAAGGTCAAGTGTGGACACAACGTGGCAGTTGACAAGCCTGCATTTCCAGTTATCTTTGTTGATCGGCATGATCCCAAACTCAGTTCACACAAAAGATCCAGTGGTGGACTTTCACATTTTTCCCCCTAACAAGACCATCTTGATTGAGAATAATCTAATTTTGCTCCAACCAGCTTGGAGTGTTAGGACTGACCCCTGGCCTCTCCAAAGACAATTTCTCTTCAGGGTTTAATATTGTTTTATGTTGTGTGCATTATAACAACTACTATACTGAGGTATGCAATGCTATGGCTATGTGCCATACATGCCACGTAACTTGCTAAAATCTCCTGTGGTTGTTCTCAGGTCCTCTTCCTCACTGGATGGTAGGTGGTGACAAAGTTGTCAAACTCACAAAGCAGACCTTATTTTCTGTCTCTCTGCCACTCCTGAGGTGTTGATTGATTCTGGTGGAAATGCTGGGATTAGAAGAAAGCAACGAAACAGTTATTAGGCAGATATTTACACCACTTGGCACTAAACAACAGGACTACCAGAGTGTGAGAATGCTGCAGGAAGTAGCATGTAGCACCAACAACCATGAGAAATGCTGCTCACATGGATAAGCACCTTGCTAATTGTGTTCTCTCGATGTTAACATGCATGTATCATTATACGTTGCTCCTGTATGGCTGTTAATCCCGAGAAGCCAATTAGCATCTAAGAAGCTCAAAGTTTTCCAAACTAAACCAGGTTAGCATGCTAGCAGAGCTTTCCCTGTCAACTCTTTTCATAATTGATTAGTAGCAGATTTGCTGTACCTCAGATGGGCATTGTGCTAACATGGAAGGATTTAAAAGTCTTGTTCCTAAAGAATCACATTAATGTTGCATGAGTGCGAACTGCATGAAATTTGCTCGCACCATTTGCTCACTCAACCCTATTAACTCCAGTGGTAATTGACAGACCCATTCCCCATGAATCCACATCTCATCAAATCACTCTTAATACATGTTAACACACCATAGGGGGAGTAATAGTCAGAAGCAGCATTATCCAAATCGCTCTCATGAATAATGTAGATACATGTAAGGGTGCTTGGTTACCATGCTAAAAGGTCCTTTTTTACGGCATGCTGCAGCATTTGCTCTGATTAATCTGAGATGCGTTTGAATGAATTCTCAATGCAAATTCGCCATGATGCTTTCTCGGAGAACGGAAGGGAGTGCAGGTCATTTGAATACCACTAAGGCTTCATCATACCGTTTTACGCATTTTAAAATGCAAATATTATAATTAATTATTCCTTCAGGTTCTTTTTGCCTGTACACATATGGACATGAGATTTCATGAACCCCAAAGACATAATGTTATCATGACAATACACACCAGAAGAAAAAAAAAAACAGTGTTTAAATAAAATCGCTGCTGTGCTGCTCAAATATAGGCTACTCTTCATGCAAAAAGACTTGTTTGTCTTTGAAATGAATTGAGAAATAGGTTTGTTGTTTGTTTTTTTGCACAGTTACGCCCACGCCATGAGAAAAATGTAAGCCCCCACTCCTTCACCTACATTCAATGAAGGCAAGAAAGACCAGAAGACCAGAAAAAAGTGGGTTGGCATTAGACCTCGTGTGTATGTGTATGTGTGTGTGTGTGTTACGGGGGGTGGGGGTCTAATTGGCCTTTTCCTGGTCCTTAGGTTCACTCTAATTAAGGCCCTGAGAACTGGGCTGGGGGCAGCTGGACACAAGCGTTTTGCCGGCACTGCTGCTACAGTGCTGGTGGGAAGACAATGATAGCCAATTATCCCTTTTTATTCAGGCAAAGGAGGCCTTAGCAGGTCATCATTAAGGCATATGGAGGGGGTGTGGAGGCTGGTGGTAGGGGTGGGGGTCTGTGTACAGGGGAATGCCAGACAGTAGTGGTAGGAGCTAAAGGCCAGGCAGGTGTTAAGGCGAAGTTTCAGGGCTTTTGTGTGCTTAATGCTGGACAGAAGATCCTAGGAGTAGCTGTGTGAGGCAGTTATCACTCTGTGCTACTGTGGTGACAAAAAGAAAAAGTTATGTACCATGATGTTTTTTTGTTTCTTTGTTTAGTTTTTGCTTGTTAAATTCTGTATTTGAAATGTTATTGTGAAATTTAAGTCAATCCATGTCTCCCATTAGATATGCTATAGTATTTACTGTAACAATTAACAGATTGTCGTACATGTATTTGGAACTTGGACTTACCTATTTACTATTTATAGAATGCTACAGCATTATAGTAAAAGACATCCCCGCCTGTTCATTTTCATACATTTTTAGCTTATAGCAAAGGATTACTGATTGGTTTGATAAGTAAGAGCATCTCCTCAGTATGTACAGCAGTGGCAGGTGGAGTGTGATTCGCTTTGAAGGTTGCCTCGTCTAAGCATCACAAAAATGACTTTCGGTGCAATCAAACCTTGAGGTAGGAGCAGTTGGTAGCTGTTGGAGGCTTTAACGTTGGTACAAAGTACTGAATCTGTAAGGAGAATCAGTAACTGCTGAATCAGTAACAAGAAGAATGGACATGGGTGCCTGATCTGGTCTAGGTGCATGGTAAATGTCTAAATAACTTCCACACGAATGCCAGGAATGCAAGTTTCCCAGCAGAGCGTTGAATTGTCACAAGATGATCAATGTTACTTACTTCCGCTGTCAGTAGTTTTAATGTTGTGGCTGATCGGTGTATGTCATGATGTGAGTTGTTGTTTATATAAAGAGATGCAAAGCCTGAAGACACCACCCTAATGATTTATTAGGAGGATACAATCAGAGACAGATGGACAGTCCTTTCGCCTCTAGCAGACTGGAGCAATCTCACTAATGCAGCAGCCCAAATGCATTCCATCCATTACCTGTATGTCCAGTGGTCCTTCTCCATTCGGAGCCAATGGTCAGACTGTAGACTCTTTAGTCACCATCAAGGTGTCTTGAGGTGCTGTGGTGCTAGCACGAAGAGAGCAAACGTGATGTGTGTAATGACACATCCAGCGCTGTCACTCAGCCACAGGATGTGGCTTATCAACCCATATCTACATGTCTTCTGCTGGTGGATTGGATGCATGCACTCATTTAGTCTTTTCACTTGTTTGAACTAAACATCCTGTGTTGACAAACCACAGCTCATAGGAAAGGGTTGCCAGATGAGCACCTGTGCTAACGGTTTATTACTGGTCGGGCTTGGCTCAGACTTTATGCCAGTCTTCATTTTTCAGTGTGAGCATTCACAATCAATGACCTGCAGGATTAAAAGAGTGTAGATTCCTCATTGATCAGAAACACGTACGAAAACATTCTCAATACGTTCACCGTCTCTTCATGCGCTCGGTGTGTTGCTGAGAGTCAGGTTTAATTCATTATTGTGAACCACTTTAAAAATATTTTATTATAAATATGATGTGCAAGAAAATCTACCACACATTATTGTTAAGTTAAGAATATCCAGGATTCAAAATGTAAAGTAAATTCCCTTGTCTTCACTACCAAATTTGATTCTGGCCTTGAAACTAGGGCAACCACAGCTACAGGGAGGAAACTACAATGATTACATGGGACTTCAATAGAGAAGAGTTAACATAACATTCAGTTGTGAAAAACAGCTATGATAACTGGCTGTATATGGATTCCTGCACCTGGAGGCTCTGGATGCTACCCTGCTGCTATTGAACTCACTGAGAAAATGTGTACGTCAAAGTTCAGGCTAAGGTAACGAAAAGCCAACAGCACACTGCAATAAAAGCACTTGTGGTCAGTGTTACTGATCTGGGAGATGTCTCTACAGCTTCTATATGTATCTAAATGTGCACACACCAGACACAAAGACGGACTGTCTATTGGCATATTTTGTAATGTTAATGTTGTGGTGCGTCTCTGTATTTTCAGTAATATCTAACAGGCAGCTACATTTAGGATGTTCAGTGAAACAGGACTATGCACCACGGCTGAGGCGTGCGCTGTTGCACACGCAAGTTTCAGAATTGCCACCTGTGGGAGCGCATGTGTTTTGACCAAACCCACAATGACGACCTAGTGAGTTCTGCGCGTTACTGTTTAGAGAAAATGCAACTACAGAGTCAGTACCCTGTTGCAGTGACACACCTGACCAGAAATGTTCTTTAAGATTTAAGATTCAAGATGTTAATTGTCATATGCACAGTAAAAACACCACAGTTTAGACCATATGGTGAAACTCTTACTTTGCAAGTCTCAGTAAAAACTATATAGAAATGCAAGAAAGAAAAATCAGTCAGTCATTTTAATTAAAGATGAGGCCGTGTTTTACTTGAAGTTATGTGTAGATTTGATCAGAGGACCCAAATCAGAAACCTTAGGAAGGAACAGCTCGCAAGCAAATACAGCCTTCTGGTCATGACCATATAGACTGTATATAAATATGGACAATGCATCCCCACTCCCTTGTATTGACCTAACTGATGCTTTTTTCCTGGGGAAATTGGTGGCACCATTTTGCAATTTTAGAGCCGGGGTTTGTGCAGTACAGTGGGAGACTGGAGCCATGCGAAGCCACGTTATCGATGACCCGCCCACACTTCTGCCAGACTCATTCACATTTTCATTTAATCAATACTGGGGTCTGTAGGTCAATCTACAGACCCCGGATGATGATAACAGCTAACTTTGGACTCAACGGGGAATAGCACTAGCATACGATAACAAAATACTGGTGAAATGAACGAGTTTTGAGGCAGATAATGACACAGGCACACACAAAAACAGATAATAGCTTATGATCTATACTGCATAGCTTATGACCTATACTGCAGTCAGACAGCAGGGGGAGCTCTACTGATAAACAAATAAATGAATAAAAATGAACTGGCCAGTTGGTTTGAAGACAGAACCGTTTTGGGGTGAGACAGTTATAAGAACAGAATTTCCTTAGAAACAACAATATACAATAAACCACATATACAAGATAACTGATGAACTGAATAAACAAACAGACAAAAAAAATATGCAGAGGACAAAATCAAACAGCATAATTAACATAAAGTCAGTAACAGTTCCCTAGACTTTTCTCTTTTCCAGGCCAGGATACTGTGAATCTCTGTCTGAGCTGATGTCAAAAACTTCTCAAAGCTCTCTCAACTTTTTTTTTGTAATTTTATTTTTTTACCATAATTGCAAACCAAACTGAACACCATTAGTCCTAATACAAAATAACTGGTACAGATTGTTTTAATACAGCCATCTCCATTATTTATTTAAACAATTTCACCATCATCTGACCATGTTTCCTGTAGCTTTCTGCTTCGTGGCTTCATTTTCAGTTCCTCTGTAAAACTTTGCTCAAGTGTTAACTGGAGGAAAAAAGCGAGCTGGCAGCCGGGGGGATTTGAATGAATATCTTGATAAAGCCTCACTAATCTTCCATTCCAATCTGATTCTCAGTGGGATATATCTCTTATGTCTATACTTAGGTGACCCACGCAGCTTCTTTTGTGCATGTTCGGTTCCGCGGGATCAGTGGGAAATTGGAAAGAGATGCAGTGCGCTCGTGCCACCTCAAATTGGATTGCATGGTTTCTTAAATGAAAGCAAATAATTTCATGGCTAATGGGCTTAATTTCAAGAAATAATTCCAGATTTTCACAGTTGGCTATTTTGCATGTGATTTCGGCAGATGCCTTGCCACTTTTGGGGATGTTGTTGTCATGCGTGTGTTCGTTGAATGTTCTGGAATTCGAAAGAAGAACGAAGCGGATCACTTTTAGCGTACCCAAAGTTGATCAAATGTGTGACGCTCTGCTTTGACCAGTTTCCTTTGAGCTTGCAGCAGTTGGTGACAGGACAGGACTGTTGTTCTCTCCGCTTTTATTCACCAGGGACAGAACAGAGGAACAAAGTTATTACCAAAAAGAGGATAAAAGAGAAGGGAAAAAAAAGTGACATAAACAAGAAGTAAAAATGTGATTGCCAACAAAGAAGTGATTAAGCCTCACAAAAAAGTCTTCAGTGGTTAAATAAATAAAGAAATAGCTGTAATTAAATAATGAATGAAGGAATCAGTCCATAAAGCATTGATTGATGTCCAGGAAAGGGGGTCTCTCTAATGGAGGCTGGCTGACAGTGATTGCGAAGGCCCATTTACCAGCTGATGTTTTGTTATGATTGGACATGTCAGTCTTCCTACTCTGATTAAAAAGAAGGGAGGGAGGGGGGGCCCAAATGCGCCCCGCGTCCTTTCCTTTATGTTTTTTTTTCTATTCTCTTTCTATCCACTGGCATAAAGCGATGGGTGCATATTATTTTGTCAATCCGCTGGAACGGGTGGCATTCAGGGGTTTGCAAAGGCGCCAGCTGCCCTTTACATGCTACCTTGAAGATGCCACTTTCTCCCACAGGCTTAGTCATGTAACAGGTGTATGTGCTGCCCAATGCAAAAAAGGTTTCGAACGGATAGGTTTGTTTTCACACTCAAATTATGGGATAGATTCCTGTGAATGGGGTTCTGCGCATACATCTCTATCAAGTATAACCAAACCTTTAATGCACAGAGTACCTGACCATCAGGCCAAACGAAAGTCAGTACATTTTCTTCTAATGCCTGCTTGATTTTATTTCCTTTGCTATCGTTTTGTTGTGACTCAACTGTCACGGGGACTGTAGTTGAAAATTAGCTGATTGGCTAAAGTGACACGTGTACAGAGGTGTCATGTTAAACTGTAGAAATAAATAACTAGCTGCCACACAGAGGTCATGGCCACACTAATATGTGAGGAGATTTTAAAATAAAAAACTATAAATTAAAAATGACAGATAAATAAAATCTGCATTTTCTAATAACACATACAGCAATTTTAAGAGGAGCTTTTAAATACAGTATTTTCAATTGATTTATTTATTTTCATAGTTCATTTTTAATTTTTTGTCTGAAAACAGCTGGACACCTGAATGTAACCTGAACTGAATTTACAATATTGGACCTCATGCTCGTGCATAAATTAGATTTTGAGGTGCACGCACAACTTAATTTTTATAAATACTGATAATACTTTATTAATACTCTTCCCTTGACCACACATAACTCAATACTAACACAAAACATGTAGCACATGTATTGAGTAAAATATGCAACGTGATTATGATGAATCTATTTCATTTTTTTAAGACACAGAAGAAAACTGCTCTGAAATGATGTATTGACTTGATCATTTTAACAGTTTACATTTATTAAAGATGATTTTCCAGCACACTTATTTCTTTGAGAGTATTATTACTTTGTTAAAAAGTGGATGACATATATTGAATAGTCTGAAACATCTTGGAACCTGGGATGATTTTGGGCAGGTTGTGTCAGCCCTCTGCTCAAAATGTACACACTACAGTGTGAATGAATGGATGGGTCAAATGCAGAGAAAGAATTTCCCTATGTGAGATCAGAAAGGGAATTATTATTATTATTGTTATGTACTTTTGCAGATTAAAGAATTTTGCTTGACTTCAGGATATGAGCAAAGGAGAAGCGATGCAGACTCGGTTCTGTCCATCAAAGTGAGCCAGGTCTTTATCCTTTCAATAGTGCAGAAAGGGATGGAAATGTGCCTTTTAATTCTAGTCAGTTTTGTATATTTGGAAAATGGTTTGACTTATAACTGTGGCCCACGCAGTTTATTACGGGAGATGCATGTGGGACATGGATTATTTGAGTTGTTGTGGCGGTTGTAGCATCTGACCAGAATTCCACCTGAACACAACTCAAGGGAGGTGTTCCTAGTGCTGAAATGGGGAAAATACTGATGGTCGGACTGCAGGGTGCAGAGAAAGCCTATCTACACCTGACTGTTTAAAGATGTTGTCATAAGCAACAGTGTTTACGTGCAGGACATTGATTACTGGAGACTTACTTTTTTGGACATACCTGCCCATGCTAACTACGCTAATGTAGCATTGGTCTTACTGAAGCTTCACATCCCACTGCCTGAAGGAAAGTAAATGCTTCAAGAAGAAACACAAAACAATGCAATTCATACAGGAGTGGACGATAATACTTTTGTTAAGTAAGAACACATTGTTCTAAAAACATAGTAACAGCCATAAATGAAGGCATACGTTTCCCTCTATTAAAAAGGATCTTTAAGGGAGTAATGACAGTTTAACTGCTTGATCAGTTATTCACTTAACCTGTCACTGGTTTTAATGTTAATCCTGATCGCACTCAGACACTGTTGGAGAGAGAACAAGGAAATAGTGAAAATCAGCATGTAGGGCCATTTTTATGATATTTTTAGCACACTGCATCCATTTGTTACAAGTATAAACACATTTGCAGTAGTTATATGATGAAGGTGGGTTGAAATATACTGAGGCCTTGAAGTTTCTGTTCTCCAGGTACATTTAGATGCTGTCCTCTGTTTAGTGTTCATTGTATTCAGAGTAGTAGGTCTTGCACTGATGCATTGATTAACATTTTCAATTCAACTTTCACTACATTCAACTACATGTTTGCATTGTTTGGGATTTTTCCGTGATTGAAAAACTGCAAAACGTCAGTGTATGCCTGCAACACACAAACAAGACATAAGCCATTTTCTCCTTTTACAGGCAGGTTCAAATCTGGTGTATTTTACCTTATCACTTACATCTTCGACCATCCTGTAGACTCTAGGCAGCAGCAGGTTTCACTGAAGTGTACCGACCCTCTCCTTAATACCGAGCATTGCTGTTGCACAGTCTCTCTCTCTTTTTCCCACCAGCAACCTCTTTCAACCTGCCATATGGAGCAATGGAAGGTCCCTCTTTGTTGTCCCCCACCTCTGCTGCTCTCTGCCGGCTGGCTAAACAGGCTTGGCCCGGCTCCCAGAAACGAAGTCAAGGCAACTTTAAGTTTAGTGACGTTGACTTCTCGTGTGGCCCTTGGAGTTCAGCATACAAAATGCTGCTGCACCGAGTGCAGAGACGAGGCAGCAACAGATGGAGGTCTGTTGAGGGTCACTCCTCCTGGACTTCGCCATTTCGATGTTCTTTGAGGATTTTAGCTTAAAGTTTTCCCAATGAACGTTAAATAACTCGTATATGACTTGGAGTTCCACAAAAACAAACAAAACAAACAAACAAAAAACTCAAGGGCAGAGATATATGCACATGGGGAAACTTTTCAGATGTTGTTGCGCCAATACCATTTGCATAGAAGAAGTCTGTGTAGAAGTCTGAAACCGAGAACAGAGACGCTACTACCTGGGGTAGAATACAATGCACTAGTATTTTATAACCAGTCATGTGTCCTCTGACTGCACCATATCCACTATCAGTATGGTATCAGTATTGGTTCATTCTTAATTAGCTGGGGGAAAAAAAAGAAAGAGGAATCTCTATTCTGCCAAAAAAACAGAAAAGAGAGTCCCTGAAGAATGGAAGTCTGTGTCTCCTGAGTGGAGTTAGTCCAGGTGTCCACTCTCGGATTTGAATAACCAGGCCACCGTGTTTCACTGTGGGATTTTCTTTTTGTTTATCAATAAATAGCACTTGCCTGAGCAATGCTACGTCTACTTACAGGACTGTTGCTAATTGCAGTCGTGCGCTCTTTATTTATTAAATTGTGATGAAGTTGCTTTTCCGTCTTTTATTGAACAAAGGTGGATGAACTGATCTGCTGATGGTGCGGTCATGTTTGTTCTGCCCACCTTGCTATCAGACATCTCCCTTTGCACACACATTCATAGAATCACAGAGAGGCGGAGCTCAGCTGGATTTAACCATATTTGCCTTCACATGGCACATATATCACTTATGCTTAAAAGGATGAAACCTTTAGGGTCAATGATGAAATCTCAAGGAAAGTGCAAAAGATCAACACAAAGAATTGTTTTGGTCATGATAAAATTGTGCTAAGTCAGATTTAGGATATTAGGATATAGATGAGGATATCAAAAGTGAGTTGCTAACCATCTCCCGCCACAACTGTTTTTAATTTTGGTCAGAATTTGACAGTTCAGCTTTGTTTTCCTTTGCTAAAAAAAAGTTTGCATATCTGAGAGTAATTTAAGCATGTATACTCATCCAACTGCATGTGGTGCTACATGTGCCAGCATCAGTATTGTTAGTATATGTAACTATAACCCAAATGAATGATTGTCAGAATTACACAAAAGGGTAACAGTTTGTAGTGTTCCTTCAATATGTGAATACAAAACTGAAATTCTAATCAGTCACATAGTTCGTGTAGAAATGATTCATTACATCCACTTGTCAGCAGTGTTCGCCTGCTGACAAGTCAACTGGCAAAACAGACCACATGCTACACTTAACTAACACATAATATAAACTCTGAAGTGTGCAATGATAACTTCATCCATCCTTTTAACATTCATTTTAAAATCAATAAGACAAAATCATCCACCCACCACGCACACACACACACACACGCCATATCATAATGTAAGCTGAGGTCATGAGGAACGCCCAGCCCCATTACAAATAGCTGTAGCACTAAACACATCATCAGTAGCAAAAGAGAAAAGAGCACATTAATTCTGGCCAGTCAATACTTGTTAGCAGGGCCAGCTAATAAATAACCCAGAGTTTGGTCCTGGGCTTGGCCACGTCTTTCAGCTACCCGTGGCATCTTAATGTGCTGTTTTAATCAGGGCCAGCGGCTGTTAAAGGGCTTACGCTAGCGCATTGCCTGCTACATTTCCCTCCATGTTCCAGGGATTTACATAGAGATCCAGTAAGCCATCACCAGAGCCCCTTGTCCTGCCGCGTTATTCCCATCCCCATTCCCTGTATCAAAAACCTGACTGTGGCCTTGAGTAGCCTGTCATGCTTAGAGCAAAATCCCCCCATTCCTTTTATTTATTTAATTATTTATTTTCAAAATTAAAGAAAAAAGACAAATGACTGATGTTCAGTCAGGGGCAATAAGGAAGGCTTTGATAGGTAATGATGTTGGAACCTCCGTTTTACCAGCCTTTATCCTGTTAGTAAAAAAAAAAAAAAAAAAAGGAAAAGGCTGGTCTGAGGTGCACAGGCGATGGAACAAGCAGCAGAGGGACAGCCAGGCAGAAGCTGGATGTTAATACAGAGATTGTCCAAAGATTATAGGAGGTTCACTGAGATTCAGCTGGCAGATTTAAGACGCTGCCTTTCTGCACCAGTAACCATGCCAACTGCACTGAGAAACTATTAAAACAGCTTCTGCGTGGCAAAGTAGGGACACCCCTAAGAAAGAAGAAAAATGGCAGTCTATTGGCCCGCAAACCCAGGATAAGCTTCTCATCAGTTTGGGAACAGAAGGCTGCTTATGGTACAAAACACTTTGCCGAAGAGAGGATTTTGACACTGCGACTCATTTTCATACATATTGTTTCCATAACTTTTGGGGCTGGATAAGCAGCACAGCTTCTGGAAGCGCTGTTTTTCAGCAGCACTCTCTGAATTCCTTTAATAATTGTGCCATCAGTGCCATTTCTTTTCAACTTTGGACACATTCTCTGATTTTATCACACTTAAAGCTACGACATACAGCATTATTTATAGATTTAATTTAAAATCTGGTTGTGCCAACAAAGACAGGAACACGCACATATATACGTATATGTACATCATCTATTTTCCTGCATGACCATATCTGTCTTTAAATATCTCATCTTGATTTCCTTGAATATTTCCTGTTTCTTATGATATTACCCCCCTTGCCCATCTTTTTCTTGCAGCACAGTGTGAACCAGTGGCTGTAAAACTAGTTAAATAAGGGTGGGAGGTGTCAAGCTCTTTGTTCTTATCACAAATCACAGACCTGTGTTGCTGCTGGTGAGGTGAGAGGGTGACGTTCAGCATAGACGGACACTCATTCTTTTGTTATCCCTCATCAAGAGAGCCAGGCAACAGATGTCAGGCTTTTAAATTGGCTTTCGGAACGTGACCTCAAAGGTCAAGGTCCTACACTCTACAATGGATGCTGCATGTTGCACCGGGCTGCAAGTGTGGAAAGTCACCCCAGGTGGATGTTCTAAGTGCAGGTTAAGGCATCATAAGTGGGGTTGGGGGAAAGTACTCAGAGTATATCATTTCTAACCACTCCTTAGGGCAGGGTTATGGTATCTCAGAACTGGCTCTGACAGTGAAATGAAAATATATATTTTCCACGATCTAATCGTTTTGGCCCTGTTTTTTTTTTTTTTCTTACGGTAAAAAAATACTTATTACAGTAAAAACAAAAAGCAATGCTGTCAAGGCAGGGAATCCAACATAACGTAGTCCAACAAAAGTCAAACTAAGAGAAGCAGGGAACACAATGAAATGACTGAAACTGATGATGAAACTGTGATAGAACACAGGCAAGGTATCATGAGAAAAACACAGGCAAAACATCCAGGGAGAACACATATGAACTGATAAAAGAAGAAGGGAGAAACAGAACTCTGGGTTCTGTAAGTCAAATTGAACTGAACCACATATGTACACGAACTAATCGGGAAACAAAGCACAGGCGAATCTCATGAGGGAGGAGCAAACAATCAGGACGAAAAAAAGAAGCGACGTACAACTAGCAGAAAGACACAGGGACAAGGAGCTTTTCACAGTAACACAGAAATAACAAGACTGTAAACAGGAAATAAGCAAAACACGGAACAGAGAAGGAACTTTCAAAGTAAAACAGGAATAATTAAAGGAATAAAAGACTTAAACTGAATAAAAAGCCAAAATCCATCCATATTTTTACACCTTTTCATTTATCCTTTCAATGTATATAGAGCAGAAATACTTCTATTTCTATTTCTTGTAGATTTGTGCAAATCTTGTAATTTTTTTGCTTATTCTATTGATTTTATTTATTATTATTTTATTTTATTCGTTTTTTATCATTTTTATTGTAACTTTTTCTTTTTACTAGTGGTTTGCAAGAGTGTTGAAGAGTGTTCAAGAGATGTATTTATTTTTTATGTACAACTGAGCTTGTGGATCATTAAAGTCAAAGTCAAAGTCTTAGTGATGGGAATTCCGGCTCTTTTTGGAGAGCCAGTTCTTTTGGCTCGGCTCACTAAAAAGAGCCGGCTCTTTCGGCTCCCAAGTGCCTCCTCAGATTTTCTGTTGCTTAAAGTATATTTATCACCAAAAATAATGCAAAACTATGTGTAAAATGAATTACTAATGTAAAAAACATACACTATATCAAATATTTATCATTTATATGGCTTTATTTAGCAACTGAACACACTCAAACTTGAACAGAGAATAAATTTTTTTAACAGAGAATAAAAAAATAAATAAACTATAAAGTATGCTATAAAAAACAAAGACCCATCCAGGGCTCAAAACTCCTTTTTTCACCAGTTTAAAAAACAAAACAAACAAAACAGAAAATTCACTGGTTCCACATGTGCAAGAAGATGGACTATTTACATTGAAGCATTTGAGCTGCTTATAACATTGAAATGGGTCCAAATTTTACTACGTTTCCTGCTGCTGTCGCTCATTTTCTCACCGTTTCTTCGTCGTTCTCTCTCTCTCTCTCTCTCTCTCTCTCTCTCTCTCTCGCTCGCTCTTTCGTCCTCTCTCTCTCTCTCTCTCTCTCTCTCTCTCTCGTTCGCTCTTTCCTCCTCTCTCTCGCTCTCTTGTCTTCCTCCGTGTGTGTGTGTGTGCTCACTGCTGTGTGTGTCTGACCCTCCCTTTCCCCCGCCCCTACTGCTCTTTGTGTGGACACTGCAGTTGTCGCCACACATCTTGACCAATCACTGTGTGGCTTTCACCAAAACAAGCGGAGGAAAAAAAAAAAAGAAAGAAAAAAACTAAATCGGCTCCCAATGAAGAGCCGGCTCCCGTCGTTCACTTCAAAGAGCCGGCTCTTAGAGCCGTCTCGTTCGCGACCGACACATCACTACAAAGTCTGTTTGACACTCATGGAAGACAAGATAACCTGGGATGTTAAAGTAGCTCAACCTGAATCTCAAATTATGTTAAAACATGACTGAAACTTAAAACGTCTGTTAGTTGTATGCATTAATGTGAGGAAGTTTAGAAGATTATCAATACTTATTACAGATCAGATTTTTTCATTGTTCTGACTCTGGAGTGGCGTACCTCATATTATTTATTTTTTTCTTCACTGAGTGTGTCTTCATTGCGCTTGTTATCTGATATCCTCTAACATTGTTTGACTAACAAGCCACAGCATTATCCCAGCCTAACAATATCTTGATTTTGGGATGTAATCTCAATGGCCGGCGACATCTGTCCTTAGCTGTGATGTGTAAAATATGTCTAAAATGGCATATGCCTTTTCATGAGGTAACATAAATGCTTCCACTTCCGCTGCACAATAAAGTAGAACGTAATTTATGTATCATCTTTATTTGTCTTCACAAGACAGCATTGCTCTGTTGAACAATCTGTTTACAAAAAGTTTTTAATGAAGGCCTTGGAGAACTCTTTAAATCTTCACACATTTCAACAGCACACCGTAGAGGTCAGGGGTTGCACCTGTCATTCCCTACGGGGGTTGTGATCATACACTGGCACCTAATCTGGAACTCAGGATTCTAGCTTTTATAGATGTAAAGGTGTGATTAAGGTGGGGATGTACTCACCTTTCCCTGTGTGACAGATCGGTTTTAGTTTTTTTGCTTTCTTTTTCAAAAATCTAAATTTGACGTGACATATTTTGGGTTTGGGTATGTCACCTCCGTTAATAGACACTGTTTCAAATGGGATCAAGTGTTGATGTCACCTGTTTCTATGTACCTTTTCTATAGCTGCAGGAGCACATTGCCAATCTGTCTCTGCAGGTTCTTTAATCACTGTTTATGAGCTGGTTCTTCTCAGACCCTTTTCATTTCTTCATCCATTGACTGAATGGCACGTGGTTGAGAGGTGTTAGTGTGGTTAGAAACTGTTGGATAAGACAGGCAGAGAGAGGAGTGTGTGTGTGTGTGTGTTGTTTGGCTCAAACTGCTCTCACCCTGGGAACAGCAACATCAATAGAGCAGAGGGGGTATTAGCCTGACCCCGGCATAGGTTACCCAGGAATTAATGAACTTTCAGTCGGACTCCTTATCGCGTCGTATTGACAGGATGAAGTCAGAAAGCCTCACCAGTTCTCAGTGCGCTGCTCCCAAGTGCAAGAACAGAGGGGGAGAGTTTCCTGAAATGAAAAAGCAACGCTTCTTATCTCTGAGACAGGTTGTAAGAAAGGCCGGCGAACAAGGCAGAGGGCACGCGCACACACACACCCACACACGCTTAAATGTCCCAGTGAGCAAGTGCTTGGCAGGCCTGACCGCAGTGTGTAAAACACTTGGCTCAGGTCAGATAAAACTGGTCTGGAATGAATCACTCTCACCGCTGGTTTGGTAGTGGTAGTTGTATTTTGGTGTGTGTGTGCATGTGTGTGTGTGGAGCATGTTATTCATGTCTCTCTGTATGTGGACTTAGACTTTATTGATCCACATGGGCAATTGCTTGGTCAGTAGCTCAGTTGTACATATAATACTAATAATAAAATTACAATTTTATAATAATGAAATAATGAAAAAAACCACCAGTATAAAGAAAAATAATAATTAATATAAAAATGAGAGAATAAACTAAGATAAAATAAAATTGTATGAGCAGAAAATGTGCAATGTTTGCATATGTACAAATCTACAGGAATAATATACAAATCTGAAAGAAATAGAAATAGAAAAAGTATACATGCAGAACCAATCAGAAATCTTGTGAGCTTGGAGTGTACACATCTCCTCGACAAAGTTAATTCTAAAACAATTCTATTTAAAATGCCATTACATTCAGTGAAATTGCAAGAGAGGTGTACAAAAAAAACAACTCCAAACTATTCAACAAGGAGTTGACATCAGCACAATTTAACATATTTAAATGCATACGACAGTAAGTTAAACCATCGCTACATGACACTGCTTGTGATCATTTCCCCGCTGCACAGGTTTTAAGACTTTCGAATAAATAAATTAGCAGAAGGAAGCAGAAGCCAAATCCTTTCCTTTGTGACTGAAGAAACTCCATCAGATTCCTCACTTTTGTTTTATTAGAAGACTATTGAAGAGAACAAGAAATTGCATTCTTATGGGTGCCCTGCTTCTCTCTCTCTCTCACACACACACACACACGCACACAAGCCTCCTGCCTTGTCCATTTATTCAACACATTTCTCCGGGGCGCCGTTGCTATTCCGTCTGCACAAAGATTAGCCCTCTGCTGTGATTAAAAAAAGACCAAGTAAAAGAGAAAAAAGGGTAATCATACTTCCATTCTTGAAGCATTTCTGAAAAGAGACTTTTCTCTAATTCTCTCCATAATAATGGGTTTAAAGCCTTTATTTGTAAGTGGATGGGTCGGCCTTAATTACAGTCATTGGAGACCCTACATTCTGCCTTTGTAATCTTCGACACATCGGTGCTTTATTAGATTACTGTTTAACTGTTGGAAATATTTCAG
The DNA here is from genome assembly GCF_963514085.1 of Chelon labrosus. Lineage (NCBI taxonomy): Eukaryota > Metazoa > Chordata > Actinopteri > Mugiliformes > Mugilidae > Chelon > Chelon labrosus. The sequence goes on from NC_140353.1 coordinate 23,401,228, forward strand.
TTTTCAAAACGCGATTATCCTTCATCACTTTCTATACAATACAACGTCTTGTGATTTTCACAAATGCTGAAATTGAGTTGTAATGAACTCACGTTTTAATGTCCTCATTTTTGTAATCATGACAAGATATGAGTCCTCTTTTTTTTTTTTGCAGCTTAGCATTGCAATTACTACGACAACAGTGACGGAGAGAATTGACAAAGGTCAGTTAATGCATAGTAAGTGAAAAGCAGTGGGGAGCCTTGAGCGTGAGTCATGAGACCTCACGAAGTGGACATAAAGTAGAGGAAAGATGCATTTCAACCATCTTTCAGGTTTGTAATCAACAGGTTTGACATTACATATAGACCTATAAGAGAAAGGTAATGAATGAATGTGTCAGGAAACAATAGTAACAGGACAGGCACATAAAATACGCTCAAATGCAATAATTTAGAACTGATTCGAGGAAGAATTTTCTCATCTATTTACTGTTGTCATTACCTCATCTTGCGTCAATCTGGTTTCGGTGCTAATCCAGTCGCGCGAAACCAGTCTCGCGAGATTTCGCAATGAGATTTGTCCACATGTGAGTGAGATCCAGAACGTGACAGAAGCTCCAGCTCAGAGAGCACCGTCAGGCCTGAAAGCTGAGGTATACAGCATTTTGGATTTAAAAAGTTTTACAGGTGGACCAAAGGGAAGCCGTATGAAAGATGTGAAACTAGAGGTACAGTGTGGTGGAAATACCACAAATCTCTGAGACCAATTTCAACATTAGCTCCGTATAAATACTGGAATATCTTTTTATGAATCGAATCACAATTTCCTTTTCTTACACTTTTACTTCCACCTCATGTTGTTTTTCTTTTTTAATCAGTGTTCTTTCTTCTTCTTTTTTTGTTATCCAGTTTGTGTCTGTGATGCAGAATTATTTAAATCCCAGCTTCAGTTTTTCAGTTTTTGCTTTACCCACCATCCAACACTGGTCTCAGTGAAAGCAGTGTATGACTTTGCTCTCAGCCCCTTGGGGAGTTAGAGACACTGGTGTGAGTATGTGCGTATTTGTGCGTGTGTGTACTGAGAGCAGCAACAATGCATCCTCTAGGTCTACCTTGAAGCCTTCCTCACCGTCTCGTGCCCTTAAAGCTGAGACCTGGGGAAGAGGAGGAGGTGGGGGAAAACCTTCATGCTGCCTCCTTCTGAGGCGCCTTCCATCTGCATATAAAACAGGAATGCCCCTGGTCTTTCCAGCCAAACGGGTCACTTTGAATCCACTACAAGAGCATGACGGAACAGGTGGAGAATCTGAATAACCAGCAGCTTCTTATCCAGAGGCAGAACAAACCAAATCTAGACCCTTTGCTCATAATGTACTGTATAAAAAGACACAAAATGAAAAGATGCCTTGATGGGGATTTTTGGAATGAATGGGAGATAATGCTTAAATTTGAATTTGGATTTTCAAAACACAAAACAATGAGCTAAAAGCAATATAAGAATAACAACAATGGCATTTTATCCCAGTATAACAAGAGATCATTCAATCACAAGCAGCTAGAGCGGCAATTTGGATTTGTTTTAAGATGAAACTTAACACACTGTTAAGGAATATACCAAACTGTGTTCATGCAAAATAAAAGCACCTGATTTAAGTACTATAAAACTAAATAATTATAATAAAAATTTGAAATAACCTCTGAAACACAGTTAATATGTTAATAAACGTTGCTATACATTTGACTGACTGATCGTTAAGCCCTCATGCATCACTTTTTGTCCATTTTTCCTCTTCACCTGGCCGTCATTTTGATTGTGGCACAATTTTTCGCAAGAAAGTCTGACTCTTAACAAATTTTGGAATCAAATTTCAATTTTTCAAATAGATCAATAGAATACTGCGAAACGTTTTTACTGCCCTCTTAAGTCATTAAGTCATCAAAAAAAAAAAAAAAAACTGCTATAAAGATTTTACAGATTAACATTTTTTTTTCAGTTTTTTTTTTCAGCATAAATCTCTTAAACAACTTCAGCTCTGTTCAAAACGACCAAACGTTCAATCATTTTGAGTATTTTAACCCTTTCACTGCCAGTTTGATTACTTGATGTCACTGTCATTTATAGAAAACACACAATTTATTTATTTTTTTATTTTTTTATCAGTCTTGGATATGTCAAAGGTTAGCCAAAATATTGACTTTGATGCTTTATTAGTTTTTGTGTAGGATCAGATTTAAAATCTGCTACGCTCTTAAGATATAAATATGTCCAAAAACTGCTATAAAAATAAAATATTACAGATTTTCGTCCCAGGTTCAACTCCTGCCATGTCCATGGCTGAGGTGCCCTGAGCAAGCATGTAACCCCAAAATTGCTCCCCAGGCGCAGTCCTGAGAGGCTGCAGCACACTGCTCCGACTGTTCACACTACTGTGTGAACGACTGGATGGGTCAAAATGCAGAGAGATAATTTCCCCTCGTGGGATCAATACAGTATCAGTTATTATTAATTATTATTTTTGGGGGGTTAAATGATCAACTTCTGTCCTGATCAAAACAATCAAATATTGAATAATTGAATAATCAGGATTTTAAAGGGTTAAAATCCTGATTAATGCCAGTTTGATTACATATACATTATAGTTTTAATAGAAAAAAAAAAAACAAACACAAAAAACTGTTTTGTTGGGGGGCTGAGGGAGTTTTTAATGTTTTTTTTTATTTTTTTTATCAGTCTTGAATATGTCACAGATTAGCCAAAATAATGACTTTGGAAGTGGACATTTTTGTCCTTAATGACTTAAGAGGGTAGCAAATTAATCTGATGCCTGAGGGTTAGGAAACAGAAATCATTTTGGGTGGTAATGATAATGTTGAGTCTAAGTAAATTTATCGAGAGAGATAATAAAATAATAAAAAGAGACTCACAATCATAATAGGACATACAACATCCAATTCCATTTTAAACTTAGTAGTTATGGGAAAACATATGTGTTTTGTTACAATGCTGTAAAAATATAAATATAAGTAGCATTACTGTGGGTTGATTGTGATCACGTCGTTATCAATGGTGGGTGTAATAAAAATGAAAACAACCAAAACATACATTATTCAAGAGATTAAAAAAAAACAATACTCCCAGCAATACACTGAGCAGGAAAAGTCTTGTTTGCAGTTATGGACGTAAGTGTGCTGTACAGCCAAGTACTGTGTGTTGAGCATATGTGAGTGTAGCCCTTTGACTTTAAACCATGGCCTCTACACAAACACATACAACAACACATGCACGCACAGATGAGGAAGCGGCCCCACTCCACCTTTAATCTCTGCAGGGTGCCAGAAGCGAACTCAAATGATCACAGTCAAGTTGCTGTTTATATCCCCGTCTGTCCAAACTCATATGTAAATGCAAATTGTGATTTCAGTGAATAATTACCGGTGAATAAAGTGCTGTCTTTGCCTAGCGACTATTTTAGTTGAGGAGCATAGAGAACTGATAGATAGCTTCGTCACGTGGTGCAACAACAATCGATGACTACCAAAGGGAATGGAGGCACCCTGTCCAGGTTGTCATCAATGTAGAGGAACTAAAGACAGCGGGCTTATCTGTCTGATAAAAAAAAAGAGTCAAATTGAGAGGTTCAGATACATTTTATTTGTGCTAATGAATGTGTCTGTGTGCATTTTAAAGAAGGTGTTCTCTGTATTCTAAGAAAATGTGTACATAACTGACATATACAGTATGACCAGTAGGTTAGAATGGACTGTGTGTTCCTGTGTGCAGTTTGCATGTTTTGGATGTGTCTACATGGGGTTTAGAAACTTAGATGTAAATAGAATGTTTGTCTATTTGTACTCTCTCCTTTACCCCTAGCCTCTTTTGCATTGTTTGATTAAGGCCACGTCCACACGTACGAAAACGATCTTTTCCCTCTCCGTTTTCCCTGGCATCGTTTCAAGAATATCCGCGTCCACACGGATCCGTCTCAAAACGCTACTTCATATTCCAGGCCTATAGGTGGCGCTGTTTCAGTTTCAGAAATTCACCAAAAACGGAGAGGAAGAGGCGGAGCATGCGCATAAAGCTTGAGTGCTGTTTACAAATCGGCTTTAGAAGAAACCAAACTCAAGGAGAAATGATATTTTGCCCTGGTAACCATAATAGGCTCAATATCTTCTCCAGCAGGAACACGAGCATGTAGTCCGCCATTGTTGTTGATGTTGTTATGAGACGTCTCGCGGGATATAAGAGGTGGAAGGCTGCTCGAGGGGTGTGGCGATGGTGGCGATGACATCATCGTATGCGTTTCTCTCCGTTTTCGTCTGTCCACACAAAAACGCAAGAGGTGCGTTTTCGAATTTTTCCACCCTGGGACCCGGTTTCAAAAAAGTGCGTTTTAGGGCTATGCGTTTACAGGATTCGTGTGGACGATCGGCCAAAACGATGCAAAACATCTGCGTTTACACCAAAAAGCGTTTCTGTGTGGACGTCCCCTAAGTTTTTTACCACTCTGATGAACCATCTCCTCCTCCTTTAGTTCTTCATCAGCCTCCTTACTTCCTTGTGGGTTCCTATTTTTGTTGCCCCAAGACTATTCTCCTCTTCCTGGTATTGGATTCTTACTTTTACCCAGCTGGTCCTATGGGCCTCATCTTGTCCGTCTTTTTCTTCCTGGCCTCTCACTTGTCCAAGCCTCCTTCCCTCTAGCTACCACTCAGAGTTCCTGGCCTCTCTACGCACCAGCCGTCTCTGCTATCACCATAACTGGCAGAATCAGAGAGCAATTAACGTCACGGCTGATGGTAGTTGTTATGTTAAACTGACTACTGTCAGATTCACTCCATTATTCATAAAGGCAGAGGGCCTGAATTACTGTCAGATTGAGAAATCATATGTCAGGTAGCAGACGGGAAAGACCGGACATCCAAACCAGATAAAAGAGAAGGGAGGGCAGGAATGGAATTTGTATTATGGCAGATAAAATCAGGAAAGAGGGATGAAGAATTGCTCATAATTTATGTTTTCTGAACTACTAAGAAACCTTCTGGCAAGTCCTATGAGGAAAGAGAAAATGGATCGGACTGTAATTTCTAGCAGAGCAGGCCAAAGTAAGCTCCTTATCAAACAAAAAAAAATGCTTTGTTTGTTCATGTATACGTGTTTTATAATCATCCTAATGACCAAACATTGCTTTACATACCTTCCAAAGTCGATAAAAAATTGTTTGTAAATGACCTAGTCCCTCAGCAGTGACTTCCTCTCCTGACAGACGCCATGTGTCTGTGGCCACTAATACGTTTACTTGAATGAAAGAATATGTAGTCTTGGGAGCACTGGCAGTGATGTTGTAGTCTTCTGACCTCTTGTCACCATAGAGTGATGGCAAAAGTGACTTAACCTGACATTGCTCCTGATGGCAGGCAAGCACCTTGCACGGTGGCTCTACTTTGTGTAAAAGAGTGAATGAGTAACATTGTACAAGAACTTTAAGTATCACTAAGGAAGAAAGGTGCTATGTAAGTGCAGTGCAGACCAAGAGCAACTGGACTTGTAGAGTTTCTCGAAGACGTTTCTCCATTCATCCAAGTAGCTTCTTCAGTTCTAAATGACTAATGGGGAGTTGAGGTTTGAAACAGGGAACATCTCAGGGTGTTGCCTATCATAAACTCACATGACTCCCAGTTAATGGTATCATAGCAACCTCACAGAGGTAACCAATGAACCACTGCAGCTGGTGAGCTAATGTCTGTCACACCAGCTAGTTAAATCCATTATCATAGCAGTGATCCAAGTTAAGTTATACATTAAAGTAATAGATTATCAAAGCTAACACTTAGCACAGTTTAAACTGGAAAATGGATAGTGATATTGTGACTCTTGGATCCCTGTTAGCATATCTCAAAAGTCAGAAATGTCAGTCTTGGTCAACGGGTCAAAATGGACACAATCTTCAATCAGCTTTAGAAGACTTGGCTCTAACTCAACACATTATACAGTCTTCTTGGTAAAGCCATAGCTGATGTCTTTGACTATCACTGTAGTTCAGTTCTCTGTTGGTTTATTTTAACCATGACCACTATTCTTGACTAACCCTAATGACTTGTTGCCTAAATATAGTAACCAAATGAATTAGATAGAAGCTGACATGAATTGCTCGTTTTTTCCTGAACACACTGTCAGAGGTCCTGATGTGGATATTTGTTTCATTTAAAATAATCATGCACTACGTGACAGATTAGCTGTGTATACAAAATAATTAAGCGGTGACAGGAAAACATGCAACATATTTGCTGAATACATTTCATCTTAGAAAGGCCAATTACTGGCTGAACAGATTTGTAACTGAGCCAGCCTCAGTGTAATGGTCCTACTGTGGGCCTATAGAGACCATCGGTTGTCTCTGTGCTCTCTAATGTAGAGCAGCCGTTGTTTTTCCTCCTCTTCCATTCAGCTGCTCCTTGAAAGCTGTCAGCTAGTTGCGGTTTGGATGGGACAGCTCCAGCTTGGCTACACTCGCCTCTCTCTGTGGTCAGCTTTTATGAGCTTTGGTTTAGCAGAACAGAGACAGAGAAACAGAATGAATAAAAGCAGGAATCTAAATGGATTTTAATTAATTGTCCATACAAAGGGCAACCCACCCCATTGTGGTTTTGTTTTTTTTATATATATATTTCTCTTCCTCTCTCTGTTCAGCATCACTTCAGGGAGGCTCTGAGTGCTCAGTAGCCAGCCGGCCAGCCAAGGCATAGCAGAAACATGCAGCATATGCCAATCCCACAATCCACTCTGCTCAATAAGATTTTTTTTCTATCTCTCTTTGCTCTCTGCCTCTCCATCTCTCTCGGCCATCCAGCAGCGGTGGGGGGCTCAAAGCTTCCACTCATTAAGATGAACTGTGCCAAGCCCTGCGCTGCTCGCTGCCAAAGCTTTAGTGGCTCGGTGTGTTGGGAAAATCAGTGGGTGCATGTGTGTATAAGCTGGTTCCAGAGGTTTGCAGGGTGGAGGGAGGTCCTGATTTGTTAAGCAGCTCTGCAGTCCATCCAGGAACAGGAAGAGAAAGGTTTAAGGCCTTGGTTCTCCAACTCCTTTTGGGACAGTTGGTACACAGTTGGTACTCCAATGGGAGGAGATGGGAATGATGGGAATGAGGGCAAGTAGCGGTTGGCCATGAGACAAAGAGGCTGTAAGAAAGACTGTTTGGTCTCAAAATCAATTGCAATTGCATCAAACAACATTCTTGAAACAGGTTGCATACTGCACAACACAAAACATGATTATGGAGCATATGAGTTCATTTTTCACCTCGTAGCTGGCAAAGCCACCTTTACTTAAGTTCCGCTTACTTGCCGGAGAGATACTGATTGACATGGCCTTAATAAGCTAAAAACATTTTCACAGAAAATGTAAATAATCATAATACATGGAGTACTTCTGATGACTAAAGATGTTTGAGGCCATCTCCTTAAAATTTGGTCATCTCAGCATGACTCTTCAGTCAAGCCTCTATCTATCTGGCACATATTGGTGAATGAGCCCATGCTACGCTGGGTGTCTTTTGCACTCCATCTCGATGTGAGCATGGATCACTAATCATGTGCTATGGAACTCGTGTTGACGCTACACATTTGATAACCGGAATTTTTTTAGCACTAGCACCTTAGAAATGTAACAATCCACTGCACGTTAGCTGGTGGACAGGGGAGTGGGGGTTGTTACTGTAGCTATGATCACAGGTTTATCTGTTTGCATAACTTCATAGGGATTACTGAGTACGTTCGCGTACAGAGGTCTGTATCTCTTTGTGTGTCTGTGTGTGGGTGGTGTCGCGTGGCAGGCTTTAAGCATGTCAGTAGGGTGCATGGCAAATAAAACAGTCCGGCTTCATCATTACACACCAGATTCCCTTTTCAAAAGATGCAGAGCATCCACATGAATATTTCATTCTGCGAGATCTGGGCCAATTAGGTGCTCATACACTCCCACACCTTACACTCATCTCCCATATTTAGTACACACAGAACCCCCTCTATACAGTCCTCTCATTCCTCTCTGTTCTTTTATACTGCATACATACTGCTCAGTGTGTTGGGTGGAACTGTTTGTGAGCGGCAGGTCAACAGTAGGGACTCTGGGAAATGAAGTGGTGGCAAAGGACGAATAGTGCAGCAATAATGTTTGCATTCAGTATATATTGCAAACAATGACAACTTTAAAAGCCTATTTCATGTTGTAGTTTGTGAGGCCTGAGAGGCTGGAGAAATTTTGGCCAAATAATGACATATTAAGTTACAGCAACATGCATAAGTAATAAGCTCAGAACGTGTGTATTTACACTATATGTGAGTGCACTGAAGAAAACACCTATTTTTTGCAGGTAAGACCTCAACTCAAACCACCTTCTTGTGCACATTAAGTATGTGTTCAATATTTATAGTATTAATAGATCTAACGTGTTCCTCGTGTACTACTAATGTTTCAATATTATTCATCCATCGTTTATTTTAGAATGAGTTTTAACATTTAATAATTAGGACTTGTGGGAGCCTTGTTCATAGCTAAACTACTGATCCTGTAAAAGGCTGACATCCTCTGGAAAGCCATTCCCAGCCTTCCCTGTAGCATGAGTAAATACTAAATTGATAGGGTTTTTTTTTAGGTGGAAAAAAAAATCAACAAATATAATACAGCTATTTTGTTTGTTTGGAGCATTTACATAGTAATGACCTTTTAAAAAGTTTCAACACACTCAAAAGACACGTTTTCTGCGTTGCATAAATGTAGATGTATGGCAGGCTTAAAGTGACAACCTTCAGCATCCTGTAGTTACTGGTGGTGACCACAGGTGTGATTTAGTAGTAAAGGTTCCAGGAATCTGAGGGTAAATAAGAAACAGTATACAGTATTTTGCCATATTCCAAACCGATCCACTGCAAAAAATGATCAGTCTTGTTTTGTTGATCCGCGTGATGAACGTCAAACATGTCACATACTTAAATCAAAATCTTAAAAATCTTAAAAACCTTAAAAAAAAAAGTAACATGTAGTAAAGTAAGGATGATTCAGTCGCTTTTTACCTAAATATCTAGATCTTCATTCAGAAAAAGGGAGATATCTCAGAAAACACATTATCCAGGACAACCAAATGGAGAACAAGGAGGACATTGATATCCAATGCCAAAGCCTTTATACATTTACCTTTACACAGGGGCAACATTTATTACATCCAGTCTATCTCATTACTACATAACAGTATGGGAACATTTAATTCCATGAAATGGGTAAGTGTACGTGAGTCATTACAGTAATTTCTGCTAATTTTTTTGATTAGTTATGTTGGACTCCCTAATCAAAAGTATATTTCTTCAGTTTGAACATAACCAACTGATAGGTGGGATCTGCTACTGTGTTTAGGAAATGCAGTCTGTTAACTATGAGTCAAATGTAAGCAGCACAGAATTTAAGAATCATGTTTCGCTTGTGGCAATAAAGGTGAAATCCTTTGGGCCTGCACTTCTCTGATCTGGTGTCGGGGCTGCTGTCTGTTCTTATGATAGTATGAAATGTTCATTAAGAGGTTGTTGTGTTTTGTCTATTGCTATTCACTCACTTTCTTCACTGGAAAATGAATTATTGATAGACAGTGTTCTCAGAAATAATATGGTGATCAAGTGCAACCGTTAAAATGCAGCAATGCTCTAAAATTTTCATTCCTGGACTCTCAGTGGTGAAGGTTTATGAGTGTCTGTCTCAGTGATGTAGGTGATTGTTGCTTTGTGTGCTTTCATTTTGATGTACTTTATAAGGGAGTTCAAAACAGGTAGTCATCAAACTAGTATGCAAAGCCCAAAACCAGACACCTCCACATGCAGATTTCCCAGCAGGCCTTGCACATTTCCACTCTTTCCAACCAAAATTACACCTTTATCCGTCCTCCCCCACCTGCATTCCTACTCCACCTCTTTTATATGCTTCCTTCATATCTCCAAATCCCTTTTTATTGGGATTTATCAAAGCTTTTATCACTTTTCATATAAAAAGGACGGGGAGTATTTCCTCTCCTTTTCGCAATGTTGCCCATTTATGGCAAAGAATTGGCGCAATTTCCGATCTCTCTACTATTCTTTCCTGACAGTCACATTAGCATGTCATTACTGGGGCTTTCTCTGCCCTCCCAGTGGATCTGAAGCTCCGAGGACCATGCACTAGAGCGACAAAGGGCACCAGCTGCACCCACTTCTCCTCATCCATCTCTTTATCCCTCTCTCTCTGCTCATCCCTCTTTTTCTCTCCATTCCATGCTTGGCCTGACTTGGAGACATCCTGACATTCCCGGTAGGTTTTGACTTGGCCGGCAGCCGAGACTCCAGCAATGTGGTGTCAGACAGAGAGATTGTAGTTTTTCATTTACATCCAAGCCTTTCACTTTCTTGTTTTCTATGGGAGATGATATGCCAACAATATATGTGATTAGGCTCATTCAGCTGTTAGAACGAGAGGTATTTAATCGCTGATAATAATGGGTTATAATTGGCTTGGCTTGGAATTGGTGATGCAGACCTCCCTGACTCTGTAATCACTGGGTTTGTTTGCTTGAACAGGTTTGAGACCATTAAACTGACTCAAATCAGGCATATAGGGCTTTTTGAAGAGATCTAAACCAGACCCTAATGAATGGAATTAGAGTAAAACCCCTGGAAGGTCTGGATGGCACCAAGAATCTTCATTTCAGACTACTGGAACCCTCTGAAAGGCAACCAAAGATAGCCACTTTCCCACATATTTTAACCCAGTACTTCCATCCATATCGTATGTTGATAAAACATCCTTAAAAAACAATCTCACCCCCTTTGTGAATTTAGCTATAGTTAAACCTATGCAAACCTCCCTAAAAGCCTTTATAAAGCAAATTATTCTCACCATCAAAGACTATGAACCTATTCAAAGGTGTTTGTAGGTCAATAAATCATTGTTAAGAAATAACTGCAGGAGGTCTGGTGGAATGATCTTAATATCTAGAGTGAGCTGTGCAATACAGTACATTCAGGACCCATGCGACCTAACTCCAACCTCTTTAATAATCTCAGATTAATTGACCTTAAATGCCTAATAAATACTCAGAGGTTTATGAAACCCATTCTTTCAGTGATACCTGGAGCCCTATATAAAACTCCTGCAACACTGTACTTGGAATATCTTCTAAAACCCGCTGAGATCCCATAAAATGAATGCTCTCGGAATACTCAGTGATACAAAGATGTGCCTGAAATCTCTACTTACCTGTCTGGTTTGTAGAATATCCTTTAAAATATCTAGATTCAGACGAGGAACCAGGGACCAGGGAAGCCAATTTGAAAATTGTTATGTCTAAAATCCCAAAAAAGGGAGCTGGGGCAAGTGTCAGCTTTACCCGCCAGCACAGCATTACAACCTGATCATCACTTATGTCATTCATCATTCAAACGTGACTAAGTCCCATTGTTAAAACCCCCCAGTCCAGCATTGGACCGGCTTAAAGCTCAGAGAAAAATCCCTCTCTTCTTAACCAGTCTGACCAGTCACATTTCCATGTATGAATAAGTCACATCTAAAGCAAATCCTGGGACAGGGGGACCTTTATAATCGACTTTTTAATCCTTAATCCTTAATGTGTCCAATCCCATAACCTGACTGACCTACCATGTTAGAGGAGGCTGATGAGATCAGTGTGGAAGTTAGACATTCTTTAAGAAATTCACTTTATTCTGGAAGCTCAGATGTTTCCTTTGTTTGCTGTGAGTGAGTTGTTCATAGTATGCTTACCTGTAATTAGATTTATAAATTGTTATCAGGACAACTGTGTGGTATGTGAACTGTACAAAAAAAAAATCAATAAATTTAAATTAAAAATATAAACTGATCATTCATAGTATTATGACCACCTTCCTAATATTGTGTAGGTCTCCCTTGTGCCTCCAAAACGGTTCTGACTCGTCAGATAATGGACATGGGCCTTCTGAGGGTGTCCTGTGGTGTCTGGCAACAGAATGATGTTAGTGGGTGTTGAGGGGAGGGGCCTCTGTGGATCATCCCACAGATACTTGATCAGTTCGGGATCTAGTGAATTTGGAGGCCAGGTCAACACCTTGTGCTGTTCTTCATGTTTTTTTAGTTGTTCCTAAATCGTTTTTGTGTGTGTGCCTGTGTCAGGCTGCATCCTGCTGGGGATGGCTGCTGCCATCAAGGAGTGTCATTGCTATGGGGTGGGGGTGCCTGGTCTGGTCTAGGTGGGTGCTACATGTCTAAGTAACAGCCACATGAATGCCAAGTCTAAATGTTTCCCAGCAGAACATATTTACTTCCTCTGTCAGTGGTCATAATGTTAGGCCTGATCGGTGTATAAATCAATTATAAAATATACCTCAGTAGATCAAGAGGTATATAAAGGTATATAAAATATAATGAATATGTTTATAAGACTGTCTCTGGGAAATAGTGTCATATTAGGTTTTTGGAGGCCTACCTTTGAAAACAAAATTGCTCCTCTTTGCTTGCACAAGAATAGCTTATCCCAGCCCCTTATTTGAATAATGTTTTGAGGCAAAAATCTCGTCTTGTTTTTTCAGCTGTGCTCAGATCTCACATGCAAAAGACATTTTTATCTCAACGGATTGAATAAAGGTTGTACATTAGTCAGTAATTGAAAATAAGAGAAACAAAATAGCCCTCATTATATCTATCTTGCAGTCCCATTGAGAGGGAAAGGCATCCACTGTGCCACAGTCAACTGTTCCTGCCCATTTTGGTTCGGTTAAAAGAAATGTTTCTCTCAAATGCACGGGGTTTGTTTGTTTGTTTGAAATAGTAAATGAAGTGTTTAAGGTAGTTTTTGAATCACATCTTTCAAATGTACATAGCCAGACGAGCCAGAATGATGCTCTGAAATTGTGCCCTGCTGTCATCCCTCAAAATTCCACTGCCCTCCTGGTGCATGATGGGGAGGATATCACTTTAACCGATGAAAGTAAAACCCCCATCTCAGAGCATTAACTTGTTTATCTCTCTGCTGGTGACGACAGAAAGAGGAAAAGTTTCAAGCTTGGCTGCTCATTGTGGGCCAGGGAGATAGAGGCAGAGACACGGCAAAACAAAAGGCAGCCAGAGAAATTTGCATGGTGCTCAATTATACATTAGCGAACATCACTTGGCAATCTGTTCATATCAATTTAATTGGATTTTAATACTGCCTGTGATCTTGTTTCCTAATTAACAGCAGCGGCTGGCAATAAAGCAGAAGCATGCACCCAGCAACACCTTTGATCCAGGCCATATGGACTTGCTTGGAGCTCATTGGTAGGGGGAGAGAAAAATATCAGTCACCTAAATATGGGCCTATGACAAGCCAGTGGAAAGGGGACATCAGTGTGTGTGTGCGCCCGGATGTGTGTGCATGATGTTGGTTCTCATCGTTGAGTCCATGCATGTGTGAATGTGTGTTTTTCTCACAGCATGTCTGTATTTGCTGCTCCCTATCCGTGTGTATGTGCATACAAGTGTGTATCTATTTGTCGGACATGCCCGCGTGTGTGTGAGTGTGCGCGTGTGTGCCTTCCAGGGGGGTGGAGGGATCAGCACAACCCCCAGATGGCGGATATCGCTCCTGCCTCGCGCCTTCATTGATTAATTTCTTCCCTGATTGGTTGTGATTACTGATAAATAAAACATGATCTGGGGATCAGATGCAAATCAGCTCGGGGGGGTTCAGGGGGGCTGTTGATTGCTTTTTCAAATCTGTTTATTTCTTGCCCCGCTGCCCTCGACTCTGGATTGGAGGGCAAAAGGAGGGCAGAACTTGTTTCTGCTGGAACACATGCTCACTCAGGACGGCCACTGTGATAATGTTGATCACATTTGATTCCTGTACATCAGAATAAAGTTTCATTGATCCATTAATGTAATCTAGAAAAAAAAAACAATCCAGATGACATAGTGTGCAAATAACATCTCCAGAGGTCTGATGCATAGTTTTACAATGCATCTTTAGCCTTCTCTCTACAGAACAGAAGGCCATGAGTTTTTGGATAACCAAAAGTTAACCTGAATATTGAATGAAAAAGTCAACTTGACACAGGCATGAGCTGCATGTTAATATAATAATAAAAATAATAATAATTAAAGTATCCCATAAAAAATGTGGTTAAAAAGTAATACCTTGAGCAATGTTTATAATGTTTGGCAACATAGACAATAATACAGGAACTTTTATCATTCTAACATCATAGGACTGATAACTTCTATTCTTTTCAAAACTCAGCAATAAACCAAATAGCATGTTATAATTGGTTTGATTAAATAAATAAAAAATAAAATATGTTATTTGAGATGGAATTCGGTTTGTTCTAGACTTTCTGTTAAGTCCTGTTGGCTTCTAACTTTGCGACCTCATTTTAGATGACAAGACTTGAGCTTGAACGGTTCATTTAAAGAGCAGTCAAAGAATGTAGCTCAAAATCTGACATGCTAATGAATGAGCTTTAGCTAACATACATGTAGGAGTGAACTGGTTTTACATTTTGGTGCTGAGGAAGTAAAAATTTTAAGTTTGAGTTTAGTCTTGTGTTTCTGTATGCCCTATGCAGTCAGAGACACCAACATCTGAAGAGCTGCTGAATGCTCTGTTTGTAGACAGGCATCAAGAAAATGTTTGCATGAGCTCTATTTTTTATGTATTCATTGAGTTTTTTTTTGTTTTTTTTTTTGACCTGCTACTTTTGAAAATCATAATCCTAATGCTAACTAACTAATTTAAAAGTTTGCATTGCATGTAAGTAAGGCTTTTGTCTGTGAAGAGCACTATTTATTGTAAATAAATTTGACCCTTCCTCTTGCTCAGTGATAGTTGGGATAGGCTCCAACCCCCTGCAACCCTATACAGGATGAGCGGTAATGAATGAATGACTGCTTTTCTTACTTAACCATGGTTCTATCACAAATACCTCATTGATTCAACTAACAGTATATAACAGAACTCTTTATTATACAGCTTAGATGGTTAATTGTGATAATCTCTATTCAGTTTAACTGATTTCTCAACTCTGTAGCCATTTATGCAAACATAAAACACACACAGTTTTGCCTGACCTGTATAGACTTCAGATTATGTGTATCAGTCTACAGGGTCCTCTTGATTTCCCTATGCAAAATTTAGAGGTTTAATGTGACATTAGGGTCTCAGTTAAGAATCTTTATGCAAAGTCAATTAAAATGGGAGATGATGTGGAAGGAGAAAAGTGTGTTTGGGATGAGAGCAGCAAAAAACTTCAAACACAAACAAGAACTTTAACAAGTGCATCATTGCAAAGAATTCATTTTAAAGACAATGCATAAATCTACATCTAAATCTGAAATCTCTCCCTCAAAATGTCAGATTTACCATGCAGGCGTTCTGCTCCTGAGAAAATAGTGCATTTTACATGATAAACAGTATCATTTTACAGAAGCCAGTATCTCTATACATGGATGTGAGGTTAAAATGCAAAGGAGAGGTTTTTTCCTACTCACACCTGGCAAGTAGATACCAGGAAACTCCTCTTATTTCAAATCACATGGAACAATCAACAGCTAATGTCAGACTATGACTGATGCAGGGGGATCTATATACAGATTAGAAACTTCAGTATGTTGCTTTAATTATATTAGCGGATAACACATAAAGCTAGGTTATATTTTTAATCAATCCAAACTGCTATCATCTAAGACTGTATGAGTAAAATGTCATTTCATTCATTCAGTCATTCTTGTGCTATCAGTACACATTTTGTGATTTTGGTGCATTATTTCACACGTAATGAATCTCGATGGAGGACCAAACTATCGCTGTGCTAGTCCTAACCCCAATCATCTTGCATGCCATTTATAATGACTTGCCGAAAGCTTAAAATGTGTCACCGTGGGATGCAAAATGTGCCCGAAGTGACATGATACTTAATGTATACTGTGACATTCCTACAGGAATAGGCAGTGCATGAAAATGTAGTTCAGCTGGTTCAATTGTTTGGTCTTGGCTGAATCATCTATAGCATAGGCTGCAATGCAACTGTGTACAACAATGCATGGTCCACAGTTTAGTGCCTCTATAGGGCTCCATTTTAATAGTTTTGATGGTGATTGCAGCAATAATTGGACGGACTGTAAAACTGAATAGAACAGTTTTTGATGTTATGTAAGCAGTTGTGTATGTCGGATAAATCAGGTAGGCAGGTAGATCGTCTGCATGAAAGTGGAAGAAGACACCATGCCTGCGAATGATGTCTCCCAAAGTAAGCATGAATAACGAAAATAAAATTGATCCTAAAACCACCCTCTGAGGAACACCATATTTCATATTACACACAAATGATTTAAAACTATTCACAGTAACATAAAACCTTCTGTCTAACAAATATGAGGAGAACCAGTACCTCAGCCTGTTTAAAAGAATGCCATAATCTATCGCAACGTCTAGGAGTATCAGGACTGAGCTCATACCATAGTCAGCTTACATTAAAAGGTCATTTGTGACTTTAAGCAAAGCAGTCTCTGTGTTATGGTGCTTCCTAAAACCAGACTGAAAATATTTTGTTGGATTCAAGCACAGAGAGAAGGTGCGTGGACACAAAAGTAATCAGGGACACAGCCAGCAGATAGAGAACTGTTAAAAAATTGACACCAAGGAGGGCCCAACAGAATTTATGACCTTAGATGAAAATGTTGGAGGTATCACATCTAGAAGGTTGGACGTCACTCTCATATGTGATACCGTTTCTAAAAGTTCAGTGATAGTAATGGGGTAAAACCAATTAAAAGTGTGAGGCTGGGGTGTGTGATCTCTGGGTATGTAGGGTCTGGAACAATAGAACTTTGTATGTGTAACCCAGGTGTAAAACCAGGTCACTACCACCAAAATTGATAAGAAATCCCAAATTTTTCTTTATACATGAAGAAAATAATTAAAAAGTGATATTTAAATACCACTTGGAACACACACGATCAACCATCTGCACTCGAGTAACATTTTATTTATGAACTCTGAATGTTGAACTGGACACACAGTACCAGTATTTAACAAACTCTTTAATATCTTTTGAAGGCGCCATTTTCTCAAGTTCATTTTACAACTCTCTGTTGGTCTATGTCTTTCACTGTGGCTATTTCAGTTGTTAGAGTGGGTTGTGATGGTGGACTGAGATTAAATTGGAGAAATAAGCTGATCTCGCTTCCTTAACCATTTCTTTGAAGTATGCGTCCTTCATGGGATTAAAATGAACAACCAGACCAGATTCCTTCCACCTGCGCTCTGCTTTTCTGCATTCCCTTTCATGGCTGCAGATTTGTTTAGTTATCCAGGGCTGTCTTTTGACAGATGACATGGATCTATTCTTCAGTGGTGCAATAGAGTTTGGAGCAGGCAGACAGATAGAGTTGAACTGATTAGTTAAGTCATTTGTGTTGGAATGATCAGAAGAATTGAGGTAAAGGTTGTCAAAGAGAGTCAAAGAGAGAAAGAGGACCTTGTGTGGGTAGGGTTGGGGCTACTGAGCGTTGTGACCAGTGCAGTGACCAGCAGGTGTGCAGAGGTAATTAGTCAATGTTTAATTAGTCATGCGCATGTAGCGTTGAGAACTGCAAGAGCAATGTTTGAGGGAAGCGCACGGTTTCTTTGGTGGCTAGGGTGCATTTCATCTCTGCTAAAAAAGGACTTACTGATTGTAGCCAGGAACTAATAGATAACAATCTGATGAAACGTCCAGGTGGGTGGACCGTCGATAAAGACAGATCTTTTACAGGGGATTTTCACTGAGAATAGCCACTTCCTGCTGAACGATGTCCAGTACTTTTGCCCTGGTGTAGCAGTAGGTAGCAGCCATTTTAAACCTGATGTGTCGGACGATGGAGTCACCGATCACCACTGTGGTAGGTGGAGGTGGATGGAGGTCCTGGGCCAATGCTGAGGGAGCTGAGGGAGCTCATCCCGCAGGGGACTGCTTACCGGCCCACTGCTCACGACTAGCCTTTCTGAAATTGGCAGCAGAAAGGCTCAGTGCAGGGCAGCGGGTAAAGTGCACCAGGCTGGGTTGTAAGGAGGGGGCTCGTTGTCGGCTGCAGTGATTCTAAGGTGACATGGGCAGACTTGGCGCTGTCATGGACAATGTCCGTGGCTTCGAAATCAGTTCTGGGTATGAAGTGGGCAAGCAGGTAGTGAGTGGCGGAAAATCCTTTTCGTCCAGTATGGACAACTTGTTTGATAGCTGGAGCACCGGAGGGGATTCAGGGCACGGGGCACTGAAGAGACTTGCTCCCACGTTTCCCCTTATTGGCAGGGATCCACAGCTCACTCCGACTTGGAGTGGAACTTTTCAGGACACTAGCCTTTGGTTTAGCACCCAGCTGAGTCCAATGACACGGCTGCAGCAGTGTGAATACAGGGGACAGTTGAGTCTATGTCTCCAGTAGTTGTTGTGGAGCTAAAGTTAGCTTAACGCCGCTAAGCTTTACGTACGGATACAATGCAGATATAATGACTGATAAAATTCTTCATCCAGGTCTAAATGTTACCAGCGAGTAGCTAAGCACATTGCATGAAAATACCAACAATATCAAGTGCTGTTAAACAGAAATATTGTGCTCTACTGTCCTGAGACTTTGTATTACAGTGTTAGCTGTAAGGCCACAAAATGAATGCTTATAAGATTTTATATTCCCTAGAGAAGGAAAACAAAAATAAGCTTTTCTAACATGTTTTCTTAGTTCTTTATTACTGTCTTTTCAGGGAGGGTCATTTCAGACTTCCATCTTAATTAGAAAATGGTCTCTGTCTAAACATTTAACAGAAAAAAAAAGAGCAACCATTGCCATAGAATGAATAGAAGGCGCATTTTTTTCCTGGAGAAAACATCTTACACGCAAGAAAACAAACAAATAACAAAAAAAAAGAGCAAAAAACAACGCGTAAAAGATTTTAGATTTTTTATAGACTTGGAATAAAAAAAAAGATTTCATTTTCAACAGTAAAAAGCAGGAAGCAATATAGCCAAAAAGCACATATGAAGTTAAAGAACAAGTGCATGTTGGTGTGTGTGTATGTGTGTGTGTGTGTGTGTATGGGAGTCTCATTGGATTAAAGGCCCATTGTACTGAGGTAAAAGCCCCGGGGGCTTTCATTTGGGGACGATTTAGGGTCTTTTCTTTGCAAATGAAATTATTTCCTTCCACTGGAATGTGGGATTTTCATAAACACACTGTCTTCTCTCTATCAACTGTGTGCAGCTCCATCTTACTGTTTGCCATGTATAAGCATTGTAATCATAGGTATGGCTGTAGCTCTTTGTTTTGGTGCCTCTCCATACAAGCTAGTGTCTTCAAGTGCCAATAGGAAATCTCACTCTTCTTTATCAATATGTAGATTAGAATATATTGAGTGCCTAAGCTCATGCCTGCATACAGCCTTTACTGGATCACTCATATGGAGATCCCATAAAAGCACTGGGAAGTATCCAGCTACACATCTACAGTCCAACCTTCACAGAAATTTAAATCAGGGTTTCCAGTTTAGCTGCCATTGATTACCTCTGATATCTAGGCTCTGGTGTTCGCTTTGCTATTGAAAGATCCTTTACCAAGGATCTCTCCAAATGATTTGAAATAAATCACATCCAGAATGTCCAGAATTGGCTGCCCCAGCAATTTTAGCCAGAGAGCAAAATGTTTTATTCAGAACAAAGTTTCCTGAACCCCAAAATTTCGTCACAGGATCTGCATGCAACTCTGCACATGTTGGTGTCAATGTTGCGCATGCCACCTCCACGGAAGGGTGCCTCTGCAAAGGCGAAGGCCACACATTTTGGAATGTGTGCTCTGGACAGATGACTCAGTGATACGGTTGAATCATGTCACACGGGAGCTGAAGCACGGTGGTGGACGGGGATGCTTCGCTGCACCAGGGACCAGGAAGGTCCCTTTCATTGATTTAACTACAACTTCTACATCGTGTCAAAGAGGGCTTGACAATGAGAGATGTGAAGTCATCTGTCCAAAATGAACTGGCCCAAAAACGAAATGAAATGGAGGGCTATGGGACTGTCTTGTCAAAGGCCGAGTTTGGAATGAACAGTAAGTATATATAATTCCCTTTGTACTCGCTAACACATCAGTTTCTACATGCATCTAATGGTGTGTTTCCATGCACACTAGCATTAAAGGTTTTAAATCTTCATGGTTTTTATTAAAACCAAGGCATTTTATATGAAACTCTGGCTGGCTGGTGTATAAAGCCTATGCCCTTTCTTCAGAACGTCTTTGCTCTTGCAATTTAGTTTTATGTACAAGGTGCTTGGTGTTCATTTAGAGACATCTAGAAATCTTGTTCGTGAACAATACTACACATGGGCAGGCCGAGCTGTGGACTGTCTACCAACCCTAGTGGATAACCTGCTCTACCAGAGCCAGCTGCCCCCCACCTGAGCTAACATACTGGTTTCTGTTGAAGCACATTTGATTTTTTTAAGGGTTAGATTTGAATAAGATAAGATAAAATAAGATAATCCTTTAATAAAATAAGATAATCCTTTAATTTATACCACAGTGGGAACTTTTTCAGTGTTACAGCAGCATATACTGTAGTTAAGGAGGTTATCCATGATATCTGTTTTATTAACCAGTTTTGGACATTAAACATCATATTATTTTACACTACATTAAAACGTTAGTATGTGTTTGTTTGTTGCTTATATTAGATAAAAAGTGAGGAGGCACAATAGTGTAGTGGTTAGCATGGATGTTCTGGGTTCGAACCTTTATGTGCAGACTGTGCATGTTCTCCCTGTGCGTCCGTGAGTTTTCTCCAACTGCTCTGGCTTCTTCCCATAAAGAGCGTCCATTAGGTCAAGCGGTGATTCTTAATTGGCCATAGGTGGACATGTGAGCGTGATGTTTGTGATCCTGGACACCTGTCCAGGATGTACCCAGCATCTTGCCCTCTGACATCTTGGATTGGCTCCAGCCTCCCAACCCTCTTGAGCAGGGGTGTCAAACTTATTTTAGTTCAGGTGCCACTTAAAACCCAATTTGATCTCTCCACATCTTTCCCTTTCTCAAAAACTTTTATGAGCAACTTAAAATTTCTTCTGTGTGCTACTCTTACTAAAATAATGGACAAATTAGGAATAGCAGTTGCTTTTACTGAAAAACTGCAGTTAATGTCTTCTATGCTATTTTAGCACTTCATTCCATGGGCCAGATGAGACCCTCTGGTGGGACAGTTTTGGCCTGTGGGCCATATGTTTGACACATGTGGTTACGAATAACGGATGAATGAATGAATGAATGGAAGGAAGGTACAACACTCTTTTAAGTCAGTAGTCATACATATAGCAAATATTTGCATTAATGGCTTTTGGACACTCCATAGGCTATAGTATTGACAGTATTAATATTAGTAAAAGAAGGTATTAAAACGATTACTTCAAACTGATTCAGTAGCTAATGTTGTTAATAAACAAAGAACTAAATTCAGCCAACAAAGTGTAAAGCAAAGACTGAAACTCAAGAGGATTTAGTTTGAAACCAGAGGCATCTGAACCTGAGGCTTGATATGAACACACTACTTCGCACATTTCATATCAAGTGTGGCAACCAATAAGGACAACTGGTTCTCCACATGGTTTCAGCTGCAGAGAAAGTGAGTGTGAGACAGACAGCTAGAGATACTCTAGGTTATACCATAAGACGGTCTGTAGGTGTGCGTACATTTGTATGAGTTTGCCGGCTGGGGCTTGGCTTTTTGGATTAGTCTCCTCTTTTTGGCAGAGCTATCGATTGACCAAGAATCAATTTCTTATTTAGCCCCGCGCCCTAATATTCCTCCTTCTAGTTTGAAACCCAGTCTACACCTCTCCTCCATTAAAAAAAAATAAAAATAAAAAAAAGTAAAATAACCCTGTTTGTCAGAAGATGTTATGGCTCTCTTTGCCTTTCTTCTCTTGCTCTCCCTCCAGTCCTTCTCTGCCACCCCTCCATCTCCACCTTTCCCCCTCCCTCTCTCTCTGCCTCTTTTCTCTTTATCAATGAATATACCACTCTTGACACTAAAGACTTAACATCAAATGAGCTTGGAAATCCATTTTCACACTTTTGGCTGCCCATTCCAAAGCTTTGTGGTTTTTTGTTTTTTTCTTCTATTTCAGATGAGGCGAATGGGAGTGTGGCTTACAGACGAAGAGTTGCCTTTGTTCGTCTGCCCTCTGGCCCTCGGTGCCCGGGCTCCTGGTACCACCGGGAGACGGCTAGAGGAGATCAAACGTGCGGCAGCGAGGAGCGCCAGTACCTGGCCCCTAAAGATGCCCCCTGGCACTCACAATTAAATCAGCCAACTCGCAAAAAAATTCCTGGTACCGTCAATCAAAATAATTTACCCGGGCACGGTTGCTTTCTTAAAGGCGCACCGCTGCTTTCCTGACGGGGCCTGTCCACTTAATTTCAAAGCTCTTTATTCAAATCAGGGCTGAGGAGGAAGTGCCGGCAACCAGGATTCTTATCCTCTAGCCTGCAGTTGTCTTCAAAAATAATGTGAAGGGGGGGAGAGAAGGGAAAGAGATAGAAGAGAGAGAAAAGAGGCGCCCGGTAAGGCAGCGTGTCATTTGAATAATACGCTGGACACTTTCAATCTTCCACAACATAAGAGGGAAGGTTTTAACGCACAGGGTGCAAGGAAGCACACACAGTGCCCCTGGTCGCCTCGGTAGAAAGCAGTTAAAAAGACGTGTGTCGAAGTTAGATGGAGGTTAAACTCGAAAGTTGTGGTGACCAAAGGAGTGGGCTAAATTCAAAAACAACACCACCACTCCTCCGGGTTTCGTGTGAGTGTGCATGTGTGGAATAGGTTGTTGTTTCAGGTCCCTTGTTCATATAGAATCATGTAAATACAATGCAGCTGTGTGCCGCGTCACACAAAATAAAACGTGAAAATGAACCGGGCCCAGTATTAAATGTGTCCATGTAAATGATTCCTTCCCCTGCTTCTTTCTTTGCCTGTAAGGTGTTTTGTGATCCCTAATAAAAGCAGAGTTGATTGTTGAGTGATGACCAACAAACACCTCACAAAGGTATTGTACTCAGAAAATCAATTTTGCCCTCTCCCCATTTATATTACCTGCAATAAATGACAGATCTTTGCTATTCAGTGGCTCTCCTGCTGCCTTCTTTGTGCAATGGTAGGACTCTGGCCATTGTTCTATTATACTGTGTCCTCGTGGCATAAATCATAAAACGTCATCTACCTATACAGATGCTTTCGCTGAGAATCTTAGAAACAGCAGGGTGTATCTTAAAGGCTTTTATGTTGGCCTGACAGACATCAAGGTATTGTTACCTGATTTAGACAAAAGTGGGTTTTCATGTTTTCTGTGTATTGTGTTTTTCTGCCATCCCCTGACTGCTTGAGAACACCGAAGCTCAATGAGACCGTTGAGTTGGATGTGGAAGACAGTGAAGGGAAAAGCAGCGCTTGTACTATGTTCGTCTGAAACATGCCAAGTCAACATAAACATGCCTTGTCATCACCTTGCTTTGCACATAAGACCCTTCAGCTGGGTGTTTTATAGTGTTTTAAGTCTGCAAGTGTGTCTGCCCATCCAGTGGAGAAGAGAAGGGAGTGACACGAATTGATAAGAACATTCCATTTCGGACATTGTGGAAAAATACACAAAGAGAGTAGCTTGTCATTCACAATTGTAAATACAGTACAGATGGTAGTGTGCGGTAGATTAATCTGATCATTTTGAATTGGTCTCTCTTTCTTACCATGTGTGTCCTCTCTTTTTTTTTTCTTTTTCTTTTGAGGAAATAACAACGCGACCAAGGCTGCATTTTTCTTCTTCCTATGAGTCACTATCAAAAAAGAGAGATTCATCACTGACACAGAAAACAATGAAATCTGTGGCTCAGAGACTATTTTTTATCTAAATATACACTTAAATACATTTAACTGACCAAGAGGGGAGTATGCAGTGGCTTCCAATAAACCAAGATAAAGTACTGCAATGGTACTCTGATTTGAGCGTCTTGGAACTGAAAACAAAATGGACTCTTCTATAAATCATGATAACGTTGTGACTGCAGGGGGAAAAAAAGAAGGGGGCGGCTATGCGAATGCAATAAGAGATAAAAAGTAGGGCGTTAAAAAAGTGAACTCCATTGTCATGGTATGGAGAAAAAAAAAAGAACTTTTAAAGCAAGAGTGGTGTTTGTGTACAGTGGAAAGAGATCGGTATGTTTTTTGAGCGGGTGCCAAAAGCTCATCAAAGGTGAGTTATGAGTCCTAGAGTAGTGCAACCGGATCAGGCCCTAAGCAAGTACCCTGGGGCACCTTTTGGCACAGACATCTGAGCCGCTGGACAAGATGGTGGGAAGAAAAACCTGTCTGTGGTCAAATAAAAGCCATCAACGTCAACCTGGCTTTGCTATTACAGGTGGGTGTAATTGAGTATGTGGACCGTAATTATAGAGATGGAGGCATTTCAGAGGTGGACAGTTTGGAAATTTTCCATTAGGCCTTTTGACTATACAAGTAGTAAACATAATTAGCACTCTGTATTGTCAGCTTTGCACAATTCATGCACTTAACGGAAGACATGAGGAAGTAAAAAAAAAAAAGTACCTAAGGGAATGTCCCCTTTGGGAGTAAAACTTGTAAAACTCTATTTATAATGACATATACACTATGAATGAAGAAACGCTGTTGGTATCAGTCAACCTTTATGGCAAGATCCCACACAGGGACGACATCTGTGTATGTGTTCTATATTTATTCAGTGAAATTGTGTAAAGCCAGCATATGAGACCACTCAGGTTTTGTTCAATCGAACTTAAAACCTATTTTAAAATATTACAACTTTGCAAATACCAGACGATCATGCTGCAATTTATTAGAGGATATTCACCTTTAAAACCTTCTTCTTGAAGATGTACGCATTACACTCTTTGTTATTATTTTAAAGAGTCATTCAGACTGAGTAAAGTGTCCCACAGTGCTTGCTTGAAGCATATTGCTGGGTTCATCTACGTATTATAAGGGCTGGGACTTACTATGCAAAGTTGGAAAGTGCCTTGACATGACACGTGATTTGGTGATATCATGAATGAACTAGATGTTCAAGATGCGATTGCAAGTTTGTCCGTCGGTTCAACAGTATATTTTAAAGGCCAGCCAGCAGGGGGGCGGTGAGGTGTGCGTGTTTTTATGTCAGGTGGAGATGGGGGGCATTAGATTGCATCCATCTGAGCTGAAGCCCACTGTGCCTTGATGCCTCAGAAAGGGCAGGGTTGCTGAAGCGTGCTACTAATTAACGCAGAGCCAAAACACTAGTGTGTGGCCGTTAACACAGAAAGAAATCTGTGTCTCTTTATTTTATTCATTCCACTTTACAAGGACTAAATCAAACACATTTAAGACACCTTGCTGAGCCAGTCACACACCAATCTATTGCAGCTGTGCGGATCAATAGCACTAATAACATTTGGGGTTTAATCATGCATGCACATAGGTTTTTGTCTCCCTTCAATCGGTGGAATGGAGTCGTAGCAGCTAATGCATTCGCAGTCAGACCAACTGCCGTTTGACACAAAGGGGGGTGGGGGGGGAGCTGGACTTGCTTGAGTAACCGTAATAATTGGAAAATGATTTTGATAGCCTGAAACAATCTAATATATTACAGAATTTTATTAAAATAATATCAAATCAAATTAACTGCTATTCCATAATGAATTAGGTAACAAGTTAGGCAGATATTAATCGCTATCCCCTCCCTTAGGCCAGAGCCGACTGGGAGAGAGGATGAGGGGGTGATGAGTGAGGGATGTGAGGAGAGATGATGGGAAAGAGGGATGGCAAGATAGAAGGGAGGGAGAATGGGGTTATTAACTTGGCACTTGCGGCTTGTTAGAACCCCGTATGGAAGGCAGCAAGTAAATTCCTAAGAGGTGTGGATTTTTTTGCCTCTTATTTTCTCTTTCTGCGTACTGTTTTATGGAAACCTTTATTTTCGTAAGAGAGTTTTGCAGAAGATGCGCAACACTGCTACCAAGCCAAACAACCCTACTCCTCATACAGCGTCCAAGACAAGCATTTTGTTGGCTGGTTGAAACAAGCCCCCTTAAATGGACCTGTAATTAGGCTCACTGTGGCTCCCCTTACTGGCATCTCTGTGGATGCCTATGGGGGCTTTGCAGGCCCTTCATCTGTGTTACGTAGTTCTTAATCAAGTCCAGGTCAGAGTCCTTTGAAATCATAATCAGATGCCTGGCTAGCTGAGCTGTGGCAGATATTTAATGTATCAGACCCATGCCTGCTCTCCTTTCGGCACAGCAAGTCTCTCCTTAATTCCATCATGCCAATCAGTTGCTGTTCTTATGGACTCTGGGCCAGTAGAATAACCAGTTGCAGCACTCTGAACAAGCTTAATGCCATCGGCTCTGATATTATGGCTTGATGCAGTGTTTCACAGCCCCAACCACATGACTTCGTGAAGAAATTACCTTAAGACTTTAAAGGGAGAGAAACGGTGAACTCTTTGCCCCTCTTGCATTGCTGTGTCTGCAGGGATTAAAAGGAGGAGATAACTGAAAGAACGGCATTGCTGATGACGTTCTCAGCGGTGGCACAAGGCTGACGAACCCTTATCCCAAGCTACTGTAGCACTAATAGATGAGGCTTAACCTAGTCCAGAAGATCCAAGGGTTTTGTCAATTTAGGATCACTTTACCAGGATTTTGGCGGTGTGGCAGCATGGATTATCATTCGCGGCCCGTAGCACGACGGGGGTATCTGCCCCCCGAACCCATGATAATGGGGTCTGCTCTCCTAAAGAAGATAAGACTAGCTACTTATCGAAGACATTGCAGGTGTTCACAAAGTCAATTGCGGGTGAAAGGCGAACAACTAGTGGGGATTTCGACATTGTGCGAGACACTCTCCAGTTGAACCACCTTCCCAAAGAGGCTTGAGATACAGAAAGGAGTGAGGGAGGTGGGGAGGAGGAAGAGTCTTACACTGACAAGATTAAAAAGCCCCCAGTGAAGACATGCGGTATCACACGTCACAGAGATGAAGAATTTAGGCATGTCATCAAACGTCCTGGGGAGAGGAAAACCCAGCAAGTTTCCCCTAAGTAATAGGAGGAGGTGTTGAGTGGAGGCATTTGTTTAACCTGATATGTCCAAGTAGAAAACCCTCTGTTAACCATGCTTAAAAAAAAAAATCTGAGGAGTTGTGAAAGAAGCATCACCCTTGACACGTACAAAAACCAGCCTCCACTCCCGGCCCCAGGAAAGATGCCAAAGAAATACAAAACACTGCACTTTTTTATTTTTAATTACTAATTATTTCAGAGAGGCTTTAATGGCTTTATTTGAGCTGTCACAGTCATCACAGAGAGAGACAGAGCAATGGAAATAGAGGAAGCGAGGGAGGCAGGATTAGGTTTCTCCTGGGGAAAGCAGGGAGGAGGGAGGACAGCTCGTTCCTGATCCAGGGGGTTTTCAGGCCAGGGGGGCGACAGCTGCACTGTCTTTAGCCTGGATTTGAATTTGAATTCTATCTAACGATGCAGTGCCGGCGAGGACTTGGCAGGGCAGTCTGCTAATCTCCCAGACACAAATGCCTGGGCTTTTCTTGTGTGCCCTCGCCGAGATTTGAGTAATTAAAGTTAAATTGAAGGGAATAAAAAATATCCTTCTTGTACCCGGGCTGTCTTGCTAATGCCAAGTGTGAATAGTCAGGTTTGTCCTCAGAACTATAATCCCCAACGCTATTTTTCTTCTCTCTGTCTCTCTCTCTCTTTTTCTCCTCTCTCTCTCTCTAAAAACTGAGGTGCCGCCAAGTTTTCGCAAGCTCTAAAGACAGTGATAAGGCAAGGGCCACAGCCTTTCATCTTGCAGGCATCTTTAAGAAAAGGTGAAAGAAAAAAAAGCGACAGGGATGTGTGTGTGTGTGTGTGGAAGGGGGTGCGATTGGAAGGGTAAGGAAAAGTGGAAATGGCCAACAGTTACAGAGCATCCATCATTTTGAAGGAACTGGCTGGAGGAGTCTGGACTTGTCGGAGTTAAGAGAGTTAAACGCGGAGACAGGCCTCCGTGGGAGCTAGTTAACCCTTCTCTGGTTCTGAGTTGGATATGTGGACTTCAAAGGGTAGTAGTACTTTCATTTCCACTTGCAGTTGAATTCTATAGAGATAATCCTCATAAGAGAATTAACTGCAGACAATTATATTATTAAATACTAAATTAGCGACAATGATATCTCCCCAAATTGGACTAAATCTCATTAAATGTGTCTTCAATCTCTTACTTGTCTATGTTTCAGCGCAGTACATGTAACTTCAGCTCTGTGTTTATATGGGGAAACCTGCATCAGCCTGTGTAATTACAAAGTAAGATTAAATAAGATTTGATCTGATTATTAAGGCCAAACAATGTTCACTTGGCCCACTTACTATCCGTTTTCGATCTCATCTTGCTGTTTTCGCAAATGAAATAAGTTTGAGTACAGTTACCGGCTAACTTTGTATCTTTGTCACAAGATGGAGTACTAAGAAATTCCACCTGCCAATAAGGACAGTGGAAGGTGACTGAACGTTCTGGGAAATGAGTATAAGACATTGTGTCAATTAAAAACTATTATTTCCAAACTCAAAAATCAAACTGAACATTGAATAGATCTTTGACCTTTAACTGTTGGTTAAATAAGCACAATTTTTACTTTTTAGGATATCTTTTCAAGGTTTCACTGAACCTTGCTCAAACGCAGACTTCAGCACATTGCTTAGCTTCAGTTTGAATGTGTAAAACACGGCTTTGTGTGACGGAATAAAAGAAAAAAACAGAAGCGGCAATGTGCACAGAACCTCTCACATTATTATAATTATAAGAAGAAATTATGCAGAGAAATATTCATACATGCAAAATATCACAGTATGAAGAACACATATGGCAGATACAGAATTGGAATGGATATGTAGGTGCAATATTTTCAGATTTTCGTCCTTCCCTCCCTCTCTCTGTCTCTCCTCTCATAGAGTGTGAACCTCGCTCAGTCTGAGCCTCTGGTATCTTTGGTGATGGATCAGTCATTACAGCAGGGACTGGCGACGCAAACTCAGTCAATAGAGGAAGAATTAAGTTCTCCCGTGGCCATCTGTGTAATGATGAGGAGGAGGTGCTACCATATTAACCTGGGACCATGTGGACTGCTGCAGTATGTGTGTATGTGTGCATACATAATGTTTGCAGATCAGTGTACGCTGCACAGTATGCATGGGATGTGTTGTAGGATCGGTGTGGGTGCAGGTCAAGTGACAAT
Organism: Chelon labrosus; assembly: GCF_963514085.1. Lineage (NCBI taxonomy): Eukaryota > Metazoa > Chordata > Actinopteri > Mugiliformes > Mugilidae > Chelon > Chelon labrosus. Next base: position 23,430,572 of record NC_140353.1, read on the forward strand.
GTTTTCTTGGCCCTTTGTTTTGTCTGCTGACTCACAGGGTGAGCTGCCTGAAGCTAATACTTCTGCAGTGCTTCCCTTTCCTTCTTTCTTTCTCCATCTCTCTTGTCTGTTTTCTTTGTAATTGGGAAAGCTAGAACACAACTCAAGACTGTAAACCAATTCTTCCTTTTGCCATCCTTCCTCCCGCTTCCATTTAGCTCAACACAAGTTTCCATTCCTTCTTCCCCCCTTTCCTCCTACTCTTTTTACCTTTATAAATCACCTTCCTCACTGTTGGCCTTTTCAGATTTGTCATTTCCACATTTGTGAGTGCGGACGTTTTCGATTTGCATAACTCAAAATATTATCTTGATGTGTGTCACAGCTAGGGAGAAGACAATGTGAATGTTCCCTTTGCTAGTCAGACATCAAATAAATGTACAATGAATGCAATTCTGGGAATGTGGCAGCACCAATCGCCACTTTGGCAGTGCCCTGTTCCAAATAGTTGAATAACGGGCAAAGAGGTGGAGCATGAGAGGATGGCTGGATTGCTAGACTGACAGCTAGTGACCTGTGCAGGCACCCATCCATCGCTCAAAGCCTCCTGGCATCAAATTATGCACAACTTTAAGCCTTGATATAATTTAAATGGTAGCATAACATAAATATTTGAATTGTCATGAATGGGGAGACCAAAACTCTTATTTGTTGGTTATTTTACCAATAGACTGTATATATATATATATATATATATATGTGTATATATATATATATATATATATATATATATATATATATGGACGACGTGTCCCCGATTCCTTGCATTGGCCAACTGATGCTAGCTTCCCAAGGATACGGGCAGCGACATCTTGGCAGTTGAGATCCAGAGTCTACGTAGTAAAGTCTGAGAGTGGACTCTCAAGGTCCTATGGTTTCTGTAACGTCAAATAACTAAAATGAAACTTATCAGAAAAATGGACTCTTGAGTATGCATCAGCATTATATTAACTACCTAATATGACACAAATCAAATAGCGTTATTTGATGTGTACTTCATTTGATGTGTATCCCATCCACTAACACAGAGGGGGTGGAGCTTATGACCTATAGTGCAGCCAGACACCAGGAGGACTAGCTTTGGCTTCACTTTTGAGGAGCTGTTCCATCATCCTTCTTTCTACAGGCTATGATATTAACATGGAGGTCTTATGGGGATTAATGCAATTTTGGAACCAGCCTCAAGTGGCTATTCAAGGAACTGCAGTTGATGGCACCTACATGTTAATTTTTCAACCCTGGAGGTTGGCGCTTGGTAACGTCACAGATCTAGAAATGATCTTTCAGAACAGACGGTGGAAGCTTTGGTTTGTTTGCATCAGCAGTCTCAAATATAGTTGTGTAGAAAAACCAAAACAAACCTCCACAAAACACCTCCCCTATGTTGGCCAGTCACAATATGTAATACTGTGGTGACATTTTGGGATGACACCAATGCCTCTATGAAATAAGGTCCTGATGTGATCTAGTTATCGAAGATGCCATGGTTTATAATTGGGTTATTAGCTACAGGTTACAAAAAGCTTGGACTACCAACTGGGCGAAGTGGATAATTTGCCCTGGGGCATAAGACCCCCAGTGACCCCTAAAGATGATTATAGTCAGGCGTCACTTCTACTGTGTTGGTATGGCCTGGCGTGCACTTCCCAAGAATTGATATTTCATGTTGCAGCGGCATAATTACAGAGCAATACGGACGCATCAGGACATCGGTATAAAAGCTTTCACTGCTGTAGCCTCACACAGCCCAGACTCGTGATCTGTTCCAGGAGTTTAAACCAAGCTTAAGGCTCCAGGTTCATTAGGTTGTCATAATTTGATTGGCAGAGGATTTGTTTGGCAATACTACACTTACGCATTTACAGAATCCTAGAGACATGGAGGAATTCCACATATTTTGCACATCGGTGTCTCCACGAATTGGGTAGCTCTATTTCAGATATGAAATCACGGTAGAAGGCCTTGAGTATCTGCAGAGGGAGCTGCTTCTCATGTCTGATAAATGTCCTGTGGTCCTGATGCTATGAGTCTGAAAAGTGAAATCTGTGAGGTCACAAGACCTCGGTAGCTGCTTGTCATGTCTTCTAGTGTGTTTGGATTCTAGGTAATGCATTGTTTTGTTTTCTTCCTCCATCTTTTCTGAAACATTTATAGGAGAAAACTGCTTTATCAGTGGGGTTCTCCCTTAATTGTTTTTAAATAATTCTGAAATATCGTTCCTGTTCAGCAGTCCTGAGTTCAAATGAGGTGTTTCAGCCTTTCTTTCTTGTCAGTCTGCTTTGTTCTTACAAGGTGAATCTTCCTAAATGTGCTCTATCAAATAACAAAAAAACAATAACAGGCCACAGTGCACATCGAGGAAGAAAGAAATGGAAATTACTGTAGGTAAAGTAAAAAACAAAATGACCAAATGTTACAGTTGGTGGCTCCTGTCTCCTTGTTTATTCCTTCCACTCTCTTGTCCCTGCTCCTCTCTTTATTCTTTCCTTCGACTCCTTACCGTTTTCTCTTTAACTACTCTGTCATTGTTCTTCGTCGTCCTGCTCCTATCTCTCCTCTCCTTAAAATCCTTGATCTACTTATTTCATCGTCTCTCTCTCTCTCTCTCTCTCTCTCTCTCTCTCTCTCTCTCTACCTGTCTGGACACACACCTGACATGTCGGCTTGGATATTCAAGCCTGCAGACACAAATAAATGTCTAGATGCTATGACCTCATATTGTTTTCCCTATATATCTATATTTCCTTTTAAGTGTTGCTTGGAGTTAACTGGGGGCTCCAAAACCAACTTTTCACACTTTGGCACTGGAATACTGTGGCCTAAAACATCTGGACTAATTAACCTTTTCATGTTTTCATGTTAGCTGTAAACCCACAACCACACAACAAAAGCATCCATGTGAGGCAGCAGTGAATACAAACGTATTAATTACTTAATATCCACCAATACCATGGCAATACCGCTACTGAAATAGCTCTCCCTAACGGTCTGTAAAATCACACACAGATTCAATGGGTACTTTTTTTGCCATGTGCACCCTGGATTACAGTTTGATATTGCAGCCAAGCCTGCCGTTGTGCAGTATTGATAGGCCCATACATCAAACCTCCTCCAGACAATCGCAGATGGCTAATTGGGACTTTTTACAACCTCCCAGTTTATGCAGAGATTTTGATATAAATTAACCACACAAGGCAGCGTCCCCTTTCATGAAGTTTTACTTGGACAGGATCTCATCTGATGAATACCTCCTTTTATTGGCGCAAAAGACCTCCAAGGCCTCAGTAAGATGGAATATTGTTTTTAATGCATACCTGTCTGTGGTAATTAATTACGGCTTGCTGTTTCGCCTGCAGTCAAACTTGGAAGAAAAATCTTTGCCTTCATCTCTCAGCCCTCCGCTTGTCTCTCTTTCTTCTTCTCCTCTTCTTGTTTCTCATTCGCCTGTTTTCCCTCCCCGTGTATTTCCAGTCTTTGCCCCTCCCTCCATCTAGAGTTGGGCGTCTTAATTGCCAAAAAGCCTAAAACCGAGTGGGATTGAATACAGACAGACAGACAGACAGACAGACAGCTAGACATACTGTCTAACACAGGGTTTAACAGTTTAGAGAGCTACCAACAGGCTACACTCTTACCAGACTGACAAGTAGCACATAGACAATAAGTCATTCAGCTCTGCTGTCAGATGGAAAGCCATAAATTAGCTTCTTCACATTAACAGCCTGTGGTTGCACTGGTACTGCTGCTGCTGCTACTAAAGGCTGCTGCAATATATATTTGCTGTATTTTGTATACAAAAAAGTTGTGAAGATCATGTTTTTTGACTTTTCCAGTGCATTCAACACCATCCAGCCCCTACTGCTAAGAGACAAGCTAATAGAGATGGGAGTGGACTCACAACTCACTTCCCGGATAGCGGAATATCTCACTGGGAGACCTCAGTATTCAGGTTGGGGACCTGCACGTCCAGAACTTTCGTCAGCAGCAACGAAGCACCACAGGGGGCTGTGCTCTCCCCTGTACATCTTGGACTTCAAGTACAACACAGAGTTATGTCATATGCAGAAGTTCTTAGCTGACACTGCAATTGTGGGATGTGCAGCTAAAACCAAGGAAATGGTAGAGGAATTCCAGAGGACCAGGCACCACCTGAAACATGTAACCATCAACAGGGAGTGTGTAGTGTTGGTTCAGACTTATAAGTACCCTGGTCTACAGCTGGATCACAAACTGGACTGGTCAGCTAGCATAGACTCAGTGTACAAAAAAGGTCAGAGCCGTCTCTATTTCCTCAGGAGGCTAAGGTCATTTAACATCTGCCGGAAGCTGCTGGACATGTTCTACCAGACTATTGTTGCCAGTGCCTCTTCTATACTGTAGTTTGCTGGGGAGGCAGTACTAAGAAGAAGGGCATCTCGCGGCTGGACAAAGTGATACATAAGGCGGACTCTGTGGTTGGGGCAGAGCTGGAGTCCCTGACATCAGTGGCAGAGGCAAGGACCTTGAACAAACTCCGGACCTTTATGAACAATGTCCCCCACCCTCTACATGACACCATAATCAGGCAGAGAGGCTCGTTCAGTGACAGGCTGCTGTCTCTGTCCTGCTCCTCAGACAGGTTGAGGAGGTCATTTGTCCCTCAGGCCATAAGACTCTACAATGCCACCCTGTGAGGAAACAACTGGACAGTGTATACGTATGTATATATAACTTAAATATCTTTCATATCTGTTTCTATGTGATGAAGCTACTGGTACAGCTACACCAAATTTAATTGTACATTTTATACATTGTACCTCACAAGAGTCTTTCATTAGGTATAGTGTAAGTAAGTTGAATCGTCAGTGATTTTATTTTTTTTCTAGATTCAGTGTTTAGCTTTATTGTCTCTGAAATGTGTTGTCTGTGGTTCTGGCTATGCAATTTAGAAAATCTGCATGAAATTACTATTGTTCATTACAGTAAACTAATAAGTAAAATTATTTTAAAAAATCAATAAATAAATAATAATAATAACTAGGTGATCGCAAGCAATCATAAAGGGGTCCATGTTGTGGCTGTCGTCCCCCAGCGGGATGCAGAGGCATAAGTCACCAGTAGCGCCCCCTACAGACTGTATTGCATGAAACCTGGTAGGCTTGTAAGAGTCATCCACAGATTACTGTTGTCAAATTTCAAGAAGTTTACTGTGGTGGTTTGTGAGATATAAACATGTAGTCATTGTAGCGCCCCCTACAGTACGAATTTCACAAAACTTGCCATGATTGTACACAAGCATGTTATAATGAGGGTTGCTAAGTGTCATAAGGATTGGGCAAATACTTCAAAAGTTATAGGCCTTAAAGTCATATGAAATGTGTCCGTGTCACCTAAAGAGCCCTCTGTAGACGTAATGTTACACAACTTGATGGGTGTCTACACAGTATGTTACAGATTGTGTATGCCAAATTTCATGAAGTTAGCTATTGCAGTTTTTGAGAGCACCCCCTAGAGACCAAGGGTCACAAAAGTTGGTGTGTTTGTACAGAATCATGTTATTATCAATGATATGAAGTTTGATTAAGTTTGGGTATATACTTCACAAATTATTAGCTTTGGACTTACACTGTGCCACGCCATAAAAATTAATTAGCCACTAACTTTGTAATCAATAACCCTGCTAAAGTTGTTTTGATAACTTTTCATTGTCTTTGTCCAGAAATGATACATGCAAAGTTTGGTGAGAATTGGATGAACGGGCTAGGAGGAGTTTACTTTTCTTTGAGGTGCAATTTTTTCAAAATGGCGGAAAAAAATGCAGACGGAAATGGGCGTGGTCTTCAGTTAGAACCAGGGCTATAAAAGGAATCAGAGGGAGAAAGAATTTTGTTTCTAGTGCACTCGGTTCTCGAGATATGAGGCAAAACGTAAATTGACTTATTATAGTGCCACCTAGCTGTAGGCATGTGTATTGACACCTTGGCAAAGTGAAATACTAGGACTTCTACCCAGTTACCGACCTTGATGCCTTTCACCCTTGCAGTTTGTCCTGGGCAGACACTTTTAGCTAAGCAAGGAGGAATAATAATAATAATCAATAGGGATTATGCAACTTTGTTGCATGGACCCCCAATAATAATAATATCTTATTTATTCAGCAGTTATTTTCCAGTAGTTTTCTCCGTACAGTAATAGTTCCATATATGGGGCCTTTGGCACAACACACGCACGAGCATCTGTTTCCTTGCTGCTTTCTTGCTGACTCCCCTCAAACAGACTGTGCTGCGAACACTTACGCCTCACATCACTGTGTTTTTCTTTATCAGGATGTGATGTCCCGATACTGTTGATTCATAGTTTAACACCAGGTGTGAACCGGGCTTAGCCTCTGTCCACTTATCTCTAACATCAATGGCATCCCTCTGGCCAAAATCGCCTGCCTGCTGTGCTTTCTCATCCCAGCTGCCATCAAACACACACACACACACACACACACACACACAGACTGTAACTCGGTGATGTTCTGCTTTGCTCTGGCTCATTGGACATTTTCCAGGTAGTTACACTTTTCACATTTTCAATGAAACCTCCCACCCCATTTTTACCCCAGAGCCAAAACGCTTTTGATTTTAATGTGTGCGCAAACATTAACTTGTATTCAATATCTACAATCATATTGGTATTTCAGTTTCATTCAAGTCATAATAAAGTGCAAAGCAAGTTTTACAATTTTATTAATTAAACTTAATTATACCTAACTGGAAAATTTAAAAAAATCCCAGAATTAGAAAACATTTCTTTAAATATGCTAGGTGCATATGAGGGTTGTATAGAAGCCAAAAAACTTAAATATTACAATTACTCATGGTATTTACTAACGATCATGATTGAGAAATTGAGAATTGAGAAATATGCATACTTTGAGTGTCAGGTAGGCTAGTGGGCATTTTTATGAAGAAAAAACTATTGAGAAATTTTAAATATAATTAGTGCATCGTATCAAACATAATGTTTACTTGCTGCCTGAAAATAAGTCATAAAACTGACTTAAACATTTTGAGACTGCTGAACAGGTTTAAGATGACACGTATAGTTTCAACTTTCCATCCGTAAGTGTATATTTAATCTGATATACCATATATTCTAGTTGCTAGTGTAATTTCTAATTCCGTCATAATGTAAACTATGTTTTCTTTTATCACTTGAGTGACTACAGTCACACCAGCTGTAAAACAGTGTTTGTGAGACCACCAAAGGAATTCCTATGTCATGTCATCCTGAACCATCCAACCTATATTATATTAGATTAGATTATCTTCATCTTCTGTAGCCGTTTGTCCTGTGAAGGGTCGCCTGGGGCTGGAGCCTATCCCAGCTGTCATTGGGCAAGAGGTGGGGTATATCCTGGACAGGGCGCAAGTCTATCACAGGGCTCCCTTATATTATCTATCCCTTATATTATATTATATTATATTATATTATATTATATTATATTCACCTAAGAATAAAGGCCAGCATTCTGAAGATTTAACTTATATTAAACTATGAATATGGTTAAGCATACAAGAACAAACACACAAAACTAAAACATAGCATCCGGTATTGTTTTCATGTTAATCAAGGATCACTGAGCCAGATCACATATAGCATATAGGGAAAGCACAATACACCAGACATTGATATTAATTCATCCTCCAAAAACATCCAAGATCTGCCTATTTACCTGTTGTTGTCTGTAGCCATTTTAGCTGTATTTGTCAGGTCAGATTTAGCTGTCTCAGACTGGACTGAAGTATATGGTGCCTTTGGTTGAGCTGTGTTTACTGTTTCTGATCTCATGATCATTACTTTTGAAGGATGGTCTGTATAAAACTGTATAAAAAGATGTACAAACCTTGAGTGACTTCACTAGTAGGTTTCCAGAAGAGTGGTTTTGAAGCACATGTGGCTCTGGGGACCACCATCTTGGCAGTACTGGTAATCCAGAAATGGGCAGCTGGGTGACGCTTAGGCACATACTCCTCACTCAAAGTGACTATGGCCTTAGTTATTGATAACTTTAAACCTAAATATAGTTTAAACTGAAGAACTGAAACTGAAAAATCACACTCTGTACAGCTGACATGGATAGGACATGGAGACCAAAACTATTGTTTGCACCATGTAAATATGTATAACATGGATGGGGATTGGTTCAGAGCCAGCCTCAAGAGGCTGCTCAAGGAACACCCCAGCACACAATGGTGCCCACTGGGAAACACTAAATTTTTCACTTAGTAAAATACACACTCTTACGTTTAACTGGCAGTGTCATTATATGCTGATGGCATGTGGGTCACAGCCTGCAAGATACTTTGCATGATGGGATGGGAAGTGCTGGGGTGTCCATGCCAACGTTTTATTGACAATCTCGCAACAACTTAAATCTTAATGAGATCTTTTTATGTATTTCTCAACCTCTAACAGGATTGTGAGTCATGCTGTTAACGCGCTGACATCCAATATATGCCTTGTTTGTAAGTCATTATTGAAAAAAATATTAATCTTACCCCAGACTTGCATTATTAAGACCAGAATAATTGAAAATATTCATATGTACCAGTGTAATTTTCATCTGCATAATCAGCTGTGTTGATTACTGTGATCCCAGCCATATGCAAGGATAAGGCTACTTTTAACGGTAAAGGGATTTAATATGTTGGATTAGCGCTAAGGCAAGGATCTATGGCAAATTACAAAACATCTCCTAATATTTCTTCATTTGTGGAAAATTGAACTGCAGGGATCTTCTTGCACTAATGCGACAAGCATGTGATGGAAAGTTTGAGGGTGTTAGTCGGTCAAGGCAACAACAAACAAGTGTATGTGTCAGTGCTTGATTTAATCCTTGATTTTAATTTGCTAATCGTTATTCAAATTAGATTCTCAGAGAAGAAAAGGGGGATATATTATGAATCTATTTTGGGTGTATTAATAATCATCTACATTCTTGGACAAAGCTGAAAACTATGGAGCCTCATAATTTGTGTACAGGCTGACATGAATACATAGCGCAGAGTGTTGGCAGCGTATGCGCTTTTAACAGGTTTTCTTTCTCTTTCCCAAGAGCAAAACTGTAGCCATTGCTCGCCTGGAAGAGGGGCAACTATCAAAGTTTATATCTTTTCTTTAAATTAAGTAAACTTGGTCCACCTGGGCCCATAAATCCAGTGTGGAGTCCTGGAGCAGAGTCCCTTTTCTTCCCCTCTCTTCCCCTCTGGTCAGTGGATTTACCGCGGGAGTAATAACTGTCAGGCCAAATGCCTGGTAAAGTGGCGGACAGCAGCAAGTGGAGGGGGAGTATTTATCACGGTATTGACTTTGTGACTGCTGTGTCGTGAACTCTTTTGTCATAAACTGGAGCAGCGCTGCAGATCGATCTGAGGAAAACTGCTGTCAGCTCGACTCCCAGCGAGCATTGCTTTTCCTACAGCCACTTAGAGGGCTGATAAATGCCCCCGCCCTTCTGCCCCCCGCCTGCTGCAGCAACGAGAGCATGGCCGGAGAATCTTACACACACACTCGCTCAGAGACCATCGTCCTTCCTACTTCCAGACACATTAACCAGAGTTCCCACTTTTGCAGGTGCTGCTAGGAGAAGAAAAAATAGAGTACATTTAAAGAATTTTATTATGTTGAAGCAGGAAACAAATCAGAGTCTGGTTAAAATCCAGGGCCTTGTTCTGGTCAAGCAGTCAGACTAAAAACTGATATTAATATGGTTTATACATATTAAATACTTCAACAAGAGCCTAAATCCTGCACTTCATATCAACCCTGATGAGCTTTATAGTTAAATTCAACACCAAACTAGTTTTACATAATATACATCTTGTGACTGGAATAAGCTGCAACACAGCTGGAAGCTGGAGACACCCATTCCTCAGGAAGACTTGTTGTGATAATTTGTATGTAATTAGTTCTTCCTTGAAAAATACTGCACATTTTAATTTCAATGAGACATCTCAAGTAACGCTTAACTAACTACAAGTCGTCTCACGAATAAACCATGCTGAAGGTTTAAAATATATAATTTACACTGAAAGAGTTGTGTGAGTTATTTTTTTTAATTCTAATTAGCCATCATACATTCATTCATTTATCTTTACCGCTTGTTCCTGTTAAGGGTCGCGGGGTCTGCTGGAGCCTATCCCAGCTGTCATCGGGGGGTAGGCGATGGACAGGTCGCCAGTCTATCGCAGGGCTAACACAGGGAGACAGACAACCATTCACACCTACCGGCAATTTAGAATCACCAATTAACCTAACAAGCATGTCTTTGGACGGTGGGAGGAAGCCGGAGTACCTGGAGAGAACCCACGCAGACACAGGGAGAACATGCAAACTCCACACAGAAAGGCCCAGTCTGATTCGAACCCGAGACCTTCTCGCTGTGAGGCATCAGTGATAACCACCTTTCCACTGTGCCACCCAGCCATCATACACTCTTAACCAAAACTAGCTGAGTTTACAAGAATCTTGTAATGAATTTGTTTAGATGAAGTCACATTAACCTGGAACATTAACTGAATACAGTAGCCAAAACTAGTTTCCGTTAGTATTCTTTACTAATAATCTTAAATTTTAGCACGTCAGCAGCAACAATGTCACACTTACACCAATCAGGCATAACATTATGACCACTGACAGGAGAAGTAAATAACATTAACCATCTTGTGACAATTCAGTGTTTTGCTGGGAAACTTTTGGACCTGGCATTCATGTGGATGTTACTTAGACATGTAGCATCCACCTTGACCAGAGCAGAAACCCCGCCCCATAGGCTAGTGTTTGTAATGTGGATTACAAAGGGGTGTTGCTCAAAAACATCACTTTTACATCTTTCATACCTGATCTTCTCTAAAAGAACTGTCCAGTGCTCCATCAACTTGCTTATATCAGGTTCAGACTTGACCACCTCTTCAACAGAAGCGGCTAAACAAACATTATATACAATGTATAGACAGGGGGAAAAAAAATCTCAGGATGTCAACTCTGGGCTAACATCACTGGACCACGGTTTAGAATAATTATCTTTCCCAGAAAGACAGCCTTGGAGAGATTATTTGCACACTCACCTTCCACTGGTGTGAAGTTGTTGTTGTTCAAAAATCCCTAGTCAATATCAGCACGCAACATCTACAGTAGGTGGAGGACAGTTGCCCTTTCTGAAATTTGAATAGGCTCCTCCCCCCTTACAGAAACGTAACATACCAAGTGATCTTTACTTGCACTCTACTACATTGTACTACACATTTCACTTGAATATTGCAATCAATAAATTATATTAAGGCCCTGTGATAGACTGGTGACCTGTCCAGGGTGTACCCCATCTCTCGTCCAGTGACAGCTAGGATAGGCTCCAGGCCCCTGCGACCCTCAGAGGACAAGCAGTTACAGAAAATAAATAAATGGATGAATTAAATTATAATAGGTAATGAGAGCATTATTCATAAGGAATTAAAGGATAAGTAATGACTATTCAGAAGTTTAATTACAACCAAAATCAGGATTTACAGGGTAAGACAAGAAATATAACCCTAATAACCCTAGAGAATAGACACAGGCAAAAATTCTAAAAAATCCAGTCTGACATCTGAAAGTAGAACATAATCTTATTTTGATAGCTGAGAATGATGAAACACCTGCAGTTACTTCGAATATTAGATTCTGGTGGGAATACAGGCTATATAGTCCCCAAATGGAGAGTTTTCCCTGTTTCTGCTGGCCAGGTAGCTAGCAGAAACCGTTTGCATTGTCTTCTTTGGAACCCAGCTCGTTTTAGACCAGTTCATTTTCAATATATCTAACCAATCAAGTATTCTGTGAGCAGTTTCACGTCTCGTGCTGAGTGACTAATTACTGTATTCTTCACCACAACCATCTGCATATTCATAAACACAACCACTCTTCAATTTGGTAGAAGTGGAAAAACGGTCTGCATGGCTGGAGGATGGTGCATTCTACAAAGGCAATAACAGCCTTGGGCTGAAGGTCAGTGAAGAGACCAGAACACGACAAAACAAATTTCCTCTTCTTTTCAGAAGCATTATAATGAGAACCAATACAGTGACAATAGAAACAAGGAAATCATTTGCAATACAATACAACGCTGCAGAGACACTTGGATGTTGTCTGTCATTGGGCTTTTTGAAACAAGAAAAGCACCTGAGATCCTCTGAAACATGTTTCACAGACCATTAACAACTTATCAGTCTTCCGTGCTTGCTCCATTTCTGTCAAGTGTTATGTATAGCAAGGAAAATACATGCTGTATACACTGCCCAGCACATCAGCTTAATGTCTAGAAGGTATTCTTGTGAGAAATTATGACTCTAGAGTTCCTTGGAATATTCACTCAGTCAAAAAAGGAAACAGTCACTATGTGTGACACTATACTTGCTAATGCTGATGAAACGTTTTTTTTTTTTACCTCGTTTTTTATATCACTTAATTTTAATTGTTTGAATGAATAACAGAAAACTCTGTCAATAATTCTTTCTAAATCTGGTTTTGGGTCAGTACTTATAAACTCATGAAGATATCTCAATAATGCCCATGGCTGGTTCCATATTTCAGGCCCTCCAGTTACACAATCATGTTTTGGGAGTTGACTTATGTGAACATGATGTACAAAGGCATCCCATATTAATACATGCTTTGCATCAACCCCCAGACTTGGCAGAAGATGTAGAGGCATCAGATTACACAGTTCGTTCCTTGTTTTCCTTATTTCCTCTCTTGCTTTATTTAGTTTATTTCTATTCTTCTGTTTTATGTTGTGTTTTTCTCTCAGCCACACTAACTTTTCTTTACATCTTTATCTACACTTTTCCTTCCTGATTCCGTTCCTTTCATTATCTTAACATCTTTTCATTCCCTGCTTTTCTCTGTCTTGCACCTTTTCTCTAGCTTTTCCTGTGTTGTTCATGTTTCTTTTCTCACCTGCCAATCCACTCTTTCCTTTCCTTTCCTTTCCTTTCCTTTCCTTTCCTTTCCTTTCCTTCCCTTCCCTGTAGGTATTTGGTTGAGATGAATGGGAAATCAATAGTGTCTATGTTGACATCTAGAAGCAGACTGAATCTAAAACACTCAGCTGATGGACTACAATAGCCACCGTGTGTGGGGTGTGTGTGTGCGTGTGTGTGTTCATGATGTTGAACAAACACTTGTCCTTGACTATGGCCCTGCTACATTTCTCTTTGGGTCCTGGTTGGAGGGGTCAGAGGATGAGGGTCAAGTCAAGGCTGCTCCCCTGGGAGTCTGGAAAGGGTTGTATAGCAAGCATAACCTTTGAGCTGCCCCACTGGCAGGTCAGAGGGATGGAGGAACGCGGGGATTAAGGTAGCAGTGTAGAGCGAGGAGGAGGTGAAGACGGGGCCAGTTCACTTGCCTGTCATACTGTCTTTTTTTGTGAATCTCACTTTGTCATGAGTTTATTTGCAATGCTGGAAAGGCCAGGGTTTCTGTTGTATTTGTTTTCTCAACTTACCTGACCATTTCTGATCTCTGTGAGTATAGTGTTTGGAGTTTGGAGGACTTTTGGTGTGTTCCCACTGCTCACTAAAAGTGAACTGTGTCAGGTTGACATAAGCCTGTATTAATGTACCCTTAAACAAGAGTTTGTTTCCATAAAAGTTGCATATGCATGCTGTGTATTTCTACTGTTTCTTTAATGAACCTAGGGCCTAATGAGACACATCAGAGTTTTGGTGTCATTTATGAAGTTTTGGACTGTAGGATGCAGACTTATTTCTTCACTTGTGTGCATTAATCTGTTAAATGGCAGAGAGTGAGGTTTAAGGCATGCTGAACTGACATTACTGCCATACAATAACACAAATCAGGAAAATTTTTGAAAGAACATTGGTCATGTTATTTTCCTTTCTTAGAGTTGTATGTACTCACTTGTGTTGCAGCGGTCACACGTGACGTTCATAGACCTGTGTTTTTGATCTTGTCCATCAAATTTGTATTATACATACAAATCCTAGTGAACCACCATAAAAAGTTTCACCGAACTTCTTTGTCTCTTTACCAACCCAAGGACTTGTGTTTAGATAAGTGAAAACTTAAAAGTACGACATCCAAGTGTATAAGAAACCACCCGGTAATCCCTCTGAGTGTAAATCCAACTCTCTCTCACACAGTCCTTTGTCAGTAGCAGGTCATTGGTAGGGCAGCTCCAGGTCTGGCATGTTGTCCCACCAGATGATTCCCGTCTATAGTTGACAGCCTCTCTTCTTCTCTGTGTCGCTCACTCTCAGTATGCTGTGTCCACCACTCGAAGTCTGATGACCTCTCAAACCAAACCGTGTCAGCTATAAATAATGGACTGAAAATAATTATTTGAATAAAGTGAGCTGCCATTTGTAAAGACTTTGTTTTACTCTTCTCTGCAGTATTTTACTATCTGTAGCCACCGTAATTGGCTTGCTAGGATGATGCTCAAATACTGAATTGCTTCCTCGAGTCGTAATCTATAACAAACACGTCACTTGTCTGTTATCACAATTTGACATCATCTTCTGGGTGATCATCTCAATAAATGATGAGATTTCTGTAGTGCTGATGTCTGATGTAAAGACTGTAGCCTGTAACTTATTTTTACATTGATACAATAGATGTGTGACCTGATGCTGGGGTGTGTTACCTCCTTCATTTACCTTCTTTATTATCTTTAGGCCACTATTTGCTCATACAGTATTCATATACATGTAAAATGGTGTGGTGTAAATAGAGGTCCATTGATAAAATGATGTTGATGAGTACATCAGCCAGAAATCAAGTTTCAAAAGAAACCAGTAGTTAGACATATTATTTGACAGCCAGGGGATCTCTTAGAATGCCCACAGTGAGCATCCAAGATGGTAACAGACTATAAAGAACTCACGACCAGCCACTTTAAAACTGGACTGATTTATTCTGTAAGCCGTGTTCCAACATGATTTAACAAAGGACAAAGTGTATATCTCCAATACAGCCTCCTGCCGAGAATTATAGAGATATCACCACGCCCAGCATAAAAGATGACAAGTCCCCCTTTCCACACTTCATCAATGGAGCTGACCTTTACAGACAGCCCCTTGCTGAGTGATTAAAGCCAAGTCTCAACACGGATTGTAGGGATCGTGGAAATAAAGCTGTCCAGATGGGGAGGGAGAGGAGACGACCTCCTGCAGCTTGGATTCCATCGTCACTTCCATCAGTTGCTTTCCAGCGCGCTGTCGCCACATACCGGCATTCAGGTGACTATTTCTCATATGGTATACTGAATAAAGACCTTTGATACTCAGCTGGTGTTTACTGCTACTGTGTTACATAGCACCCATTTTCCCTTAAAATGTGCCATGTGATAACCGTAAAGATTATTTATTCGACTTTGCTACGATGCTAAGTATTCAATTTCAGCAAATACAAAACTTTTTATGACACACAATTTCTGCTGCGTCTTCTGACTTACCATATTCCGCAACACATAAAAATCTCTCGATACGTACTTTGCTGCACAGCATGTACGGTACACCATGTAAAGTTCTTTAGCGTGCTTGCATAATTGCAGTGGACTTTGGCTCAGAGTTCCTGGTGTGAAAGGATGTTGTTTTCTAATCTTATCCCATTTGCAATTTCAGTACGAGGTGAGAAATTATTAGAGGTCTGTAAAAGAAAAGGACCCAAGCGGATGTGTGCAGAGGTCCGCTGCAGGGGCAAAGCTGCAAGGTTGTAATTCACACTTCATTCCTGTTAAACCTCTTGATAATCCCAGAGTGCCTTTCCTTGGCCCCAGTCCAAAGCACTCTGTAACAAACAGACAAAATAAAAAATGGTAGATGAATACCAGCAGAGGAGTGTCACAGGGGTGAGAGATTTATAATGTGAATGGTACAAACTCCCTCATAAATCAGCGCAAAAGGCTTTCAGGTAGGGGAGCTGGCATTTATGCAAGAGAGAGAGGGAGAGGGAGAGAGAGAAGGAAAGGTTTGAATGAAGAGGTGTGGTGAGGTGCAACTGTGTTGTAGATATAGTCCTAATGATCACACACACACACACAGAGTCATGCTGAGGCTCATGCGCATCTTGGGGAAAAATACACCCTCTGTGATTAAATGTACTGGGACACATAAATGAAGTGGTTCCTGTAAACACACTCAGTTAAAGGGTCATTTTATCAATTTCGCAAACCAACGAGACAATACTAGCTTAAAGTCATCATGCTGACATGAAAATATGATAGGGAAATAAATTTGATGTATTTGGTCACAAACCACAATACTGGACTGGGAATGTTCAAATGTTCTGAGGCAACAGTAGCAGCAGGGTTAGGTTAAGTAGCCCAGATTTTGTCCAACCACGTCTTCTAGTTCTTCCTGTGGGTTCCCAAGACGCTGAGTTTCCTTCTCCATGCAACAGTTCCAGTACAGAACGTATATCATGGGGTCATGGACTACACTGGGTGGTAGGCTGAAGAAATATATGCCTTGAAGCTGACGAAATAAGCAAGTTTGTTAAAGGACTGTAAAGGAATTATTAAGAGAGCTAGTGATGAGAAGTTCTTTTCTTTTCAAAGACTCAGCTCTATTGGCGCAGCTCCCTCTGAGCCTTCCAAATGGCTCCCAAATGGTCCTTCATTTAGTTTCACTCAGGACCTTCTATTTCATAAAGAGCCTTATGTGTGGCGTTTTTTTGAGTTACAAAAAAAAAAAATACTATCTATTTAGCATTTTAATCAAAGTTTTAAATGAACCACAGCAAACAAATCAAATAAATAAAGGCCAAAATCTTAACATTGGATGTTAAGTTTTTGCTCATTTCTTCACTTTTTCCCCAATGCACTTGCATTTAAATCTGGCTTCCCCGTCTCTCTGTCGCTCTGTGTGTACCAAGCCTGTACCACTACAGGAATGAGGTTTTTGCTTTAAGTTTCCACAGCTTTACAAAGTGACAGGGTTTTCTTTGATGATAACTGAGACTGCACTTTAATTCAGTGTGGATGAACTGAAATCATATGATTGCAAATGAGGCGCACACATGACAAACATCAGTAATGAGCTAGAGACACTGAAGAAGCTGGTGTTTGTTTCACAGCTCCAGTTTGATTATTGCATGTTTTAAGTGTGGACAAATGCACTTTTGTTTTAATCTGCCAATCTTTCTGTCAGTCCTGTGATTTGTCAGCAACAATGGACTCACACTGCACACAAGCAAGGCACCATTTTCACAATGTTTTGGATAGACTGTAATCATTACCAGCTGCGATCCCTTGCTACTAAAATACCTGAAAATTAAGAAAAGAATTAAAGCAAGATCCAGGTTGCTGCGCCCCTCTCTCACTTTTTGTACTTCCATGCTGCATCAATTTGAGCCTTTGCTATAAGGTCACATAAAAAGAGTTTTCTTAGCGATTGCAGGCCAGCTGTAAATACTTGAATAAACACACACTTTGTTGTGGTCTGCTCTGATGCTGGCTGTTAGTGCCTTTTTCAAACATACTCTCATTAAACTGGAGTGCACTCCCTGAAAGCTGCTCTTTGGACCTGCTAAGTGATGCAGGTGGCTTGCTTTAATATGCTGGAAAATGTATTTTTTCCCCCCTCCTGTAAACCCTTATTAACGCCTGCTAAATATTAAAGTGTTTTTCTTGGTGAACATTTGCTGTTTGTGTCTTTAAAAGGTCTGAAGAAAGCTGGTGTAGCTGAAAATCTTGTCTTGAGTGTTTCATGATCCTTTTCAGCAGAAACGCTGCTCTCAGGGTCATTGTTGCAGAAGAGAGGCTCTACAGTGAAACACCTGTACTGCATACCTGTACACCTTTTGGAAATGCAGCCGGCTGGTTATGAGATATAAGAATCATCTAAGAGCTAATGTGAGCTTCAGATCAGGAATTCTTGTGTGCAATTTTACCTCTGTTACGACCGGCCTAGGGGAAACCACTACATAACATAAAAGATGACTCCATTTTCCTCCCCTTTTCCATGCTCCCAATAAGAACTCGAGCTCTGTGAACTTGCAGTCCAAAAAAACTTTTTATTTGCCATTATAAAGTATCTTCAGGGTGAGCATGACCAACACAACAAACAAAACAAGTCATCATTATTTCTAACTGCACTATCAAAAAAGTCTGAAATAAAATACAGGAGACCTTCCCGGATTCCCTAACCAAAAACAGGAGAAAACAAAGAAAACAAGACTGGCTTCTCTCCAGTACTTAGCGGGACTGCAGTTGTAAGATAAAACTCATAAGTACCCAATAATCTCAGAACAGAGGATGGTTCAGCTGTACAGTTGGTTGTAGGAGAAAAGAGAGCGTGACCGGCTTCTCCACAAAGGCCCCTTTTGAATGGGACCTCATCAGCTCTCCTCCAATCATGGTCCAGCCTACAGGAAGCTGACAAACACAACAAGAAATCAGCAACCCCTGCAGGCAGGGAGGGAGCACAGTACCACAAGCAAGTAACACAAATGGCTCACAGTTATAGCACTTCCATCATTCCCATTTCTCCCACGTTACGTGAACTGTCACAGTGGCAAAAGTGAATGATTAAAGCCACATATGAAGTGATTTACTTGTCACCCAGTACTTTGTACCTGACAGTTAGTTGTAGTTGCCATTCAAGGTTACAGTAAACATTTTGGGTTTATACATCATACTCTATGTCAGTTGCGTAACTACTTATTGAGATTAGTTCAACTTGGTATCCAACCACTTTACGTCACCAAATTATTTTTTAGCCTGTCATCACTTCATCTCACTGGAATGGTCTCTTGTTGTCACATCGCTGCTAATCTCTTGTGTGTATGCCCTTAACGGAGCAAAGAGAATCTTTACGTTAAAGGAACCGTATGTAAGAAATGTATTTCAGTTAATCATAAAATGGCCCTGATATGTCACTAGACATGAAGAAATCATGTTCATTTCAAATACTTATATCACTGACAACAGTGGTCCGGCCAGGATATTGTCATTTAAAAGTGAAAGTTGCAGCACTCAACTGATGTTGATGTTGTCATGTTGTGTTTTGGCCTGAGGCGCCACCCTCAAGCTATCTACTAATCACGAAGTCAGTAGAGTTTCGTCTTCCGGGTTGCCAGCTCTGCTCCAGTTACCACAGCTACAGCTACGAACGTGTCGGATAAAACATGTATAACGTTACTAAACCTAAAAGACCTCGTTATGAATCCGAAATACGTCGTGACAAAGTCCGGAATGGCATGGAATTGACCCTCGACTTTTGGATGCTATATTCTACCATGTTTGTTGGTATAGGCTAAAAGCCCCGTGCTTCCGTACATATAGACAGTGGATTTTCCATGGTCGCCCGTGCTAAATGCGTTCATAAAAAAAAAAAATCGCACCACTAGCAGGGTATGAAAACAATCTATGTTCTGACTGAAATGTGGTATTACAGTATATCTTTACGAAATATTTGGCTAATCGCCATTAGTAAATTTTTGCGATACATAATTACTTCGCTAAACATCTCTCATGAAGCATAAACTTTGTTAACAGAAAAAAAAAACTTACTGTGTAGGACTCGTCACTTGCCATTGGAAGCTCCTTGTAGCAGCCTACGTTCCTGCTGGATCCTGCAGCTTAGCTGGCAACCTCGAGTCAGGGGGGAGGCTGAGGGGATACACCGTTCTACAGTATTTTGAAAGTGATTGCAGTACCAGTTTTGGCCACAATCCTACATACGGTTCCTTTAATAATGAATAGAGAGTATATTACACAATTTGTCTGCATCTCACTTGTTATCTAGAGATGTTACTGTTTTGTTGAAAGATTTGCGCTATTAGATTCCAATTTAACTATGATCTGCTTATTATCTATGCCAGAGCAAGATCTGCTCACACTTGTGGCTTCAGTTTCTCACTGTCACTGAGGCTGCTGGGCCTCTCTGTCTGAAGATCAAGGGCAAGCAAAATTACCGTCGTCCTCTGAAGCCTTGTTTCTCAGGAAAGCGAACTATTAGCAAGATTCTCAATTTCAGACAGGCTGACTGAGAGAGATGTAAAGTTGCATTCGGATAGCAAGACAAAAACACTAAACTAAAACAAAAACATAAATGATTTCCATTACTAAATACACTACTTTTATAAGGGAGGGTACCCAGTCTTACTGTGCTTCTGTTGACTAAACCAACTTCTCTAATGTGCCATTGTCTTGCATGTAAACTGCCTGTATAAAAGTATTAATCATAGTTAGCCCATACACCATACACTCTGACCACATGAACAAACTTGTTAGCAGGAATATTCGACTTTTGAACATTTGCCAGAGAAAGCCGAGGGGGATGGATGTGGAAGGAGGGTGAAACGGAGTAGAGGATAGATATCTCTTAGCCAGAGAGAGGAAGAGCAGCGAGAGGCTAACACTAATCCACTTATTAAGGCAACAACTGCAAGCCTGGAACCAGCGCCAGATATTAATACCTAATCATGAGTTAATTAAAGGAGGGTTAGTTAGCACCTAATCCGCTGCGATGGGGGTTGATAGTGGCAGGGAGCGACAGAGTGTCCTGAGGGGGTAATGAAGGGGTGGGGAGGGGTGAGTGGTACTAATACTAAGTCCTAACACCAGGTCTGTGTTCTGGAGATACAATTAACTTTAAGGTGCCAATGTTGCATTCATTTTTTTTTAAACCATGTGATACAGAATGCATTAACACATTTGGTATTTCCAAGTGTGAGAGATGATAAATGTGTGAGGTGTGAATACGTGATCTTAAATGTGAAATACAGAAAGCAGAACACGTAGACCTTCTCACCACATCCCTAGCCTCTGCATATACGTTCTCCTACACTTAATGCATGTGATAGCACCACCTGTGAAGCATGTGTGTTGGGTTTGTTAAAATTGTTAAATTGTAGCACATGGTTGAAAGTAACCCGAACCGGAACCGTACAGACCCAACCAAAATGGGCTCAACTGTTAATGCCATAATTGAGACGTGAACTGCATTCTCACTGACTTGGGTTTTGGCATTGCGTTTACACTGGCAAGTGTAAACCCAATATTTTGTCAAGACATGTTCTACTTGTGCTAAGAAACTATTTTTAAATGTGGGACCCACAACACATCACCAACAACACAAAGTGCTAAGAAGACTGAACTACATCAAGTGCAAGAGTTGTTGTTGTTAACA
Source organism: Chelon labrosus (assembly GCF_963514085.1). Lineage (NCBI taxonomy): Eukaryota > Metazoa > Chordata > Actinopteri > Mugiliformes > Mugilidae > Chelon > Chelon labrosus. Next base: position 23,451,772 of record NC_140353.1, read on the forward strand.
TTTGACCAGCTCTTGTTTTTCATGTCATTACTCATCAAAGCTAATAATCACTTAACTTTAATGGAATTCAGTTTTCAACAGATGTAGTTGTAGGTTAGGACTGTAACTGTTAGGAGAAAGTACACACTACTGCAATTTACAAGTGAAATACATAGGACTGTTGAGTGGTTATGGTGGATCTCTAGTTGATCTCTAGTTGAACTCATAGCCACCTGCATGATATGCTACATGTCATTCCTCTAGTCTCTCTTCCCATTATTTGTTAGTCTTTACTGTCCTTATCAAAGAAAGTCTAAAAAGCATAAAAATATATCCTAAAATAAAATGCATTTCAATCACTAGTGGATAGTTACCGTATAGACTACCTGATCATTTGAAAGTTTGTGTTATTCCAACAGTTTTCTTGTCTGAACACCGTGAACTTCAGTAAAGTGCCCAACTTTAAATGCATCTCATTTGGATGTTATATGATTCTTATATGCTTATCCTATGTGCTCCAATAGCAAGGACCACATCACTAGCTGGCTATGAAAATTATGGACCCCCAAAAGTCAGGATTAGACTAAAATAAGATGAACCTGGACTTGATGGAAGTCCTTCACATTGTTAAAAATGGAGGAATGGCATGCCTGAGTCATATGAATTGAATTGTCTAATGCAGGATGCTTAATCTGGTGGGTGTGGACAGAAGGAATGCATCAAATGCATCGAATTTGTATTTTGGACATCGTCACCAGAATTTAGTGGCTGTTATCCCAGTTTCTGTAAGAACACCCCAAAATCTAGTAGAGTGAAAACCTCTACTATCCTGCCATCCTGAAGTCAGTAAATGCTAATTCATGCACAATTACACGGTTAGCATAAATAGGTTACTGCAGCTGTTGTAGTTGATGACAGAAACAGTTGTTAATCTAACAGAGACAGTGACAACGATTGCATAACTGACTGCATAACTGCGAGGGTGTTAACATGGTTGTCTGCTAGCATTAAGTTTGACTTTAGCTAAATCATGCTAGGCTTAGCGGACCCAGCATAATCTGGGTTACCATTATATACTAATGTAGAGGTAGAGTTACAGATAGCCTAAACTGAAATTTAGATGCCTTATTTGGAAGTTTTATATTTTCCCCAATAAAATATTGTTAAAGTTGAGACCAGCAAGACAGCAAGCGGGTATCAACCTCTGCCCATCTTCTGCACTGCTGCAATTCATTCATTCTACTGTTAATATGGACCGTTTCACAGACAGAATTTTTTGGTACTCCATCAAGTCCTGATTCTGACTGATGGATAATGTAGTGATCCTAAGAAAAGGTCAAAGCCATCAGGTGCCCAGTTTGGAAGAAAGAGAAGAGGAGGAAAAACTCAGTTCATTAAGCTAACTTTGAAGATGTATACATTATACACATATTTTGTATCTTTGTGACATATTGAACATTTTGGGGTGTCCTCGTATCAGCCAATAGCCGAAGTTCACCCAGGCCACTAAACCGGCTCGAACTGCTTCTGGCTACTATAGTGGGGTTGTCTGAGTGAATGAGTAGACACTTTCTGGACGATTAATGGCCTCAAGTGCTAACGATGGGTAACTTGACTGCAGGTCTACAAAACAGACGCCATGGAGTCACCTGGAAGCAGACCCTTTCCCTCTGTAGCAACTGCCGAAGCCTATGGAATCTGCATCAGTATAAAGATAAGTATAAAGTCTTTGGGCTAGGTGACGTGGTCATTGTAGAAGAATAAGACACTATTTCAGAATGAAAAGAAGTGATGCCAGAGACACATTTCCATTTTACATCAATTGTGACTCTGTCATGGAGTGAGGGGGTGCTTGCTGTAATTGAGAGCAGATTGGAAAGGATGGATTTTCCTTGGGGTATTATGTATATACCCCAAGGAAAGTGGTAGTTGAGGTGGCCGAAAAGCACTAGCAGCTGCCGCTTTGTGCATCTGTCTGCTAGCAGATACTCTAAGAGCAGCAGATAAATGTGTTCTATTTTTTCTTGGGGAAAATATGCCTGAAATGAGGTAGAGTCCAAGGTGATGACTAGGCCATAAGGTTTTTTCTTCTGAGGGTTTAATGCCAAGTTCTCAGAAGGCTTGGTGAGTATGGATGATGGATTAGGATTCAACAATAGGCTTTCAAAAGGGAGTCAAAAATCAGGGCCGTTTCTGCGGCCAAAAGTAAGGCATACAGTGAGGTAATATGCTTCTTTCCAGAAAACACCATAGTAGCGCCGGATGTCTGGATGGATTGGCAAGACTTTGAAAGCACTGTTGATGTCTGCTTTGAAGAGCCATGACCTGCCAAGTGAATGAGAGTGATGGCATGGATTATGGTTGCATACAGCATTGAGAAATCTGGAGCTGGAATGATGCTGTTGATGCTTTAGTTGTGTGTGCCATGGGAAGAAGATAGGTCGATGACTAAGCTCTTTTTGCCTGAGTATTTTCCAGTGCCTATGTCTATGGGGTTGATTTAAAAGACTGAAAATGGAAGGTTCTTAAATGGGCCTCTCATAAATCCCACTTTTGCCTCTCTGGCTAGCATTGGCTAGGGTTTGGAAAGAACATTGTCAAACTCTCCATCAGAGAGCTGGGTGATTTACCTTGACACATGTGCCAAGGTGTTTTGGTAGTCATTCCATTGGCGTGGTGGGATTGTTTGGGCAGCCCATATACAGATAAAGTTGTTGCACACCACCCTCTCTGGTAGAGAATTGGTTGTCCTTGTTTGTCAACATTCTTGGTGGTAGGAGCATTAACTAAAGGGTGTATGTTGCTGGGTTTAGAGATGATGGTAGGAGACTGTGCTGTGGGGGGTAGATGAGTGTTGCGCGAGGCAGAGGGGCATGAAGAAAGTGGTGCAATGGTTGCGCATACTGAGGCTAGATGTGAGAGAGCTCTGCATAGCTCACAGGAGAGGGATGTAGATGCTGCAAAGACTCAAGGGAGCCTCAGTAAGTTCCCCATTGAATTCTTGTAGATTTCCTGCTTCCTGGGTAGCGACGACAACATGGCAGGTCCTCAGACCTTTGATCGGGGTTTGCCAAGCAAATTTGCTCTCAATAGAGTGAGAGGGCAAAGGCAAATTGTGTGGGACTGAGGTCTTTTGAATGGGAATAAACTGAATTAACAGAGCTGTATTAAGCCTTAGCTAATGTGCAGTTCTCCGGGATAGCCAACAAGGGATGGCTGAAGGAGCTGGGCGAAATCAACATAATTACTGATGTAGAATTAGAGAAACAGGTGAGGGGAGGTGGATGGATAAAGATGGCATGGCTGCTTCAGTGAAGGTGTAAGAATTGTTACATATTACTAGGGGTGTAAAGGTACACACAAGTCACAGTTCGGTACGTACCTCGGTGTGGGGGTCACGGTTCGGTACAAATTTGGTACAATGGGAAAAAGGCAACAAAAACTCACACGTATAAGACTATTTTTTTCATTTACTTTGAACCAACACCAACTGACTGAAAAAACTTTAAACCACCTCCTGTTATAAAAGTAAAAAAATAAAAGTAAAAAATAGAATAAAACAACAAACAAACAAATGCATTAGGAGGGTTCTCATACCATTCATTCATTTTGTTCATACAGAGGAAAAGAAAAAGCACAATTTCTTGTAGGGATAAACTGAGGTAGCCAGGTAAACTGGCAACTTTGGTAACTTCATTATAAGAAACTAACATTTTCAATGTTGTATTACACAGTAAAATGTAAACAGTGATATTCCAGCGACGTACCGCACCTCCGTGAAACATCGTCGGCAGACAGTCTTTGTCCGGTCCACCACTCGCGTGCCATCGCCGTTGCCGTTATGTTGCACGGGAAACCTAAGTGTTCCCACACTGGTGATTTAAATGAAGCTGGCGGCTCTTCCAACTCCGCACTCTCCATTACTTTTCTTCTTCGTCCGTTTTTCTTCTTCTGTAGGTTAATGACACTCAGACGTATTCACCGTATAACCGTGACGCCTGTACCATGACACCACGGGACGAATACAAATACCATTACACCCCTACATATTACTATTATTGTGTACAACAGAAGGGAAGGGTAGAGGAATGGATGATAGAAGAATGTGTGTGCATGGGCATTTTGTACAACCGGTGAACAAAAGGGGGAATACAACGTGACCTCCACTAGGCAGGGCTGTTGATACTGGTTGTAGTTCGGGAAGAGGTGTCGCGATGTGATGGAGTTTGAGTCATGTGAGAATGGTGGAGAATGGCATGAAGTTCCAAGTTTGTTGTGATTGGACTATGTGTGGGTACTCAGCAAAACTAGAATAATCTTGTTTTATTGTTCAAGTAGATGAAGGTAATGGCTTCAGGGAATGATGAAGACAAGCCATAGTCCAGTCTCTGATGTTGTCTTGGATCAAAGAAGAATGGAGGTGTGCAGCAAGTGCGCTGGGAGGAGCCTACTAACATTGTTTGTGAGGAAGCTAAGCAAGGAGGAGAGCGGTTGAGCTGTTCATGTCTGGAATGTCTGCCTGAGTTGGAGTCGGAGGCCTTGTTGTGGGAATACCATGGCTGGAGGTGAATTGCTGGTGAATTGCTGCTAGATACAAACTGTATTCACAGAGTTAACCAGGTATAGGTAAGCTTGACTGGAATCAGAGTAGTGGTTGAGGTGTGGCCCTGCTCCTGAACCTAAGTGCCTGTTCATACCTTGCATTAAGAGTCCATCTGAGTAATCCCATCACGTAAAAGACAGGTGTGAACACCCCTAGGGCGCTTTGAGAACCAGGGCCCGTCCACACGGAAACGCAAAAACGCCGAAACGCATAAGTTTTTCATCGTTTTGGCCTTTCGTCCACACGTATCCTGTAAACGCATTGCCCTAAAACGCACTTTTCTGAAAACGGGTCCCAGGGTGGAGAAATTCGAAAACGCAGCTCTTGCGTTTTCATGTGGACGGCGAATACGGGGAAAACGATGACGTCATCGCCACACTCCCGAGCAGCCTTCCACATCCCGCGAGACGTCTCGTAACAACATCAACAACAATGCCGGACTACATGCTAGTTTTCATGCTGGAGACGATATTGAGCCTATTAGGGTTACTAGGGCAAAATATCATGCTCCTGTGCCACCACGCTGAGCAAAAAAGGCGATTTGTAAACAGCGCTCAAGCTTTGTGCGCATGCTCCGCATCTTCCTCTCCATTTTTGGTGAATTTCTGAAACCGAAACAGCGCCACTTATAGGCCTGGAATAGGAAGTAGCGTTTTCGGTCGTGCTGAAACGGATCCGTGTGGACGCGGATATTTCTTGAAACGATGATCGAAAACGGAGAGGGAAAAGATCGTTTTCGTACGTGTGGACGGGCCCCCAATCTCTGACCACTTTTGGAGGTGTTGTGGGTCGCATGTGTCTGCATTCCTTTGGTAGTGTGAATGCAATGCGTCCTTAGTCGCAGTAAAGACTGCCTATATTCAACAGGAGTGCTCTTGCATCTGCAGAGTTTTGCTTCAATCATTGCCTAAAAAGGAAAAAGCACTGTAAGTGATGTTTGTTCATTAGTAATGAAAGCCTTTTAAAAATATTCTGTCTTTGTAGGTGTTAAATAACAGAAAAATAAATAATAATAATATTTAATATGAGTACACAAGTGAGATTCTGTGTTACTGATGTGGTCAAGATGATCTAAAAATGTATAAATACGTAACTTAATGTCGCGTGTGGTTAAGTTACGTAGTTCCTCATTTACGATGCCACAGTCATGACGCACACACTTAAAATAGTGCTGTCCTCAGTTCTGGAGCAGCTGTAGAGATCCATTAGAGACAGCAGCTGCTACAGCATTCTACTGCGCCCCCCAATGATGTTGGCGTTTATTTGCATACAGAGCACAAAACTGAGATGGGATCTGGAGACTCTTTTGGAGATGCATGTTAATGCCAGGTCCAAACACACGTACCTAAAGCTGGTCACTTCCGATCGGATAGCCCAGATCAGATCTTACTGCAAGGCTGGAAAGGGGTCTTAGCTAACTAGTTAACTTCATTTTTCAAAGTTCAAGATAAGTATTTGACAGACCATTCTGGCCCTAATTTGCATTTCTACACAAGACCTTTCACAGGCTTAACACTCTTTCACACCTCTACTCCCCTACCTCCCCTAGTAACTCTTCTGCATTTGTCCCCCACTCTCTTTTCCCTCTTTTTTCCTTGTCCCTTCTTTTCCATCAGTCTTTCTCCCCCTTACAGCCCTCCCCTCTTGGCTTTTTTACCTTTTTACCTCTCATCTCCTCCTCCTGTCTTCCTCTTGGATGTGTGTTTTAGAGAAAGTGTCAAATGATCACCCCTCAACTCCCCCTTGTGGCACTGTTGTCATTCCTCATCACACACACACAAACACACACCAAGGTACAGCACATAAAGCCAGAGAGAGTTGTACAGACACTCTTCCCTCCATTGTAATGAGGATGTTGAGCAATAAAAGAGGAGTTGCCGGTTGCAATAGCTAGAGTGTGGGCATTAGCATTTGAAAGGAGCTGAATTAGCCATCACGCCACAATCTGCAGTAAATGACTCTGGATGTCGGGCTAACATGGCTTTTATCGAGGGACAGATTTACAGCAGAGGAAAAACAGGAAGGTGCGGCAGCAGAAAGCGAAGCAAAGGCTTCAGAGTCTAAACACTATTCAAATTGAGCAGCAGCCAGAAAATACATGGCACCCATGGTCACATGTTTCTATATTCTCTTCTTTCATAACAATCCCCAATGGACTAGGACTTGATGTTACGTTTAATATAAAACATGTTCCGCCCAAAAGTAATTCCTTGAACCCAGTCTACTAACTTATTAGCTCAGAAGAATAACTAGAGAATCGAGGAGAGAGATATATATATCCTGGAGGAAAGAAAAGAATGGAGGGATGGAGGCACAATGAGGGTGATAAAACTAGAGAGAGATGGGTCAATGAACCTCGGCTACAGAAAGGTCACAGAGGGAGAGGGTAAACAGATGGAAATTCAGTGATGGCAGCCATCCAAAGGCCAATTTTTTTTCTTCTCTCTCGTCTTCATTTTCCTGCTCTCCCTTAAGGTTGAGATTAATTTGCCTGTTATCTCTCTCTCTCTCGCTCTCTCTCTCTCTCTCTCTCGCTCTCACTCCCTCTCTCTCTGTTGCGAATAAATCAGTGATATTAATTACATGCATACTCATGCCGAATGGCTTGTGCAGTGTCAAATACACAGTGCAAACGTACAAATATGCTCAGTGTGTAAATGAACAGAGGGGTCGTGACAAACCAACAACAAAGCCAATGATATCAATAATGTGTGTGTTTTATGTATACATATTGTACGCATGGCTGCACTTGCTATTATACAGATTCTGTTTCACACCTCACACATTGCATGAGCCAAAGGGCAAGTGCAGGTGAACTTATAGATTCACACTAAATACATAAATAGAATTATAAATGGAGGGCTAAAAGCCCTAAGGGAAAAATGGGGATATATTACATGAATATAATTAAAATATTAAGTAATGGACTTGGCACAGTGGCGTGGCGGTTAGCACTGATGCCTCACAGCAAGAAGGTCCGGGTTCAAATCCACCTTTCTGTGTGGAGTTTGCATGTTCTCCCTGTGTCTGCGTGGGTTCTCTCCAGGTACTCCGGCTTCCTCCCACTGTCAAGACATGCTGGTCAGGTTAATTGGTGATTCTAAATTGGTCACAGGACAAGCAGTTACAGAAAATGAATGAATGAATGAATGAATGAATGGGTAATGAACTATTGCACGTCAGCAGATTCTGTAAACAACTACTGTAAGCTTGTTTTGCATTTCTACAGCAGTCAATAGAGGATTTATATGTATATACGTATAAGCAAGATCCAAACACTGGGTTGTCCTTAAAAAAAATCCTTAAATCCTGTAATTCAACACATACAGCTTCAGATTACAGCATAGCATGTGTTACTATGGTGACATATTTTATTTAGGCCCATATACAGACGTTTAGGGCACTGTAGTGAAAGAGGATGGCACAGTTATGTCTGGCCTTTGCACTGTGTATTATTATATCAGAGGAAGTAAAATACCAGACAGAATACTATTATTGCCATAAACGCATACTTGAAAATCACTGGCCAAGATTACTTACGTAAGTGATCCAATCAGAAACACACACCTTCATCACACAAACACTACTGAAATTTAAAAAAGCAATAGATTAACCCATAAGCGTATTTTCTTCCCCATTTTAATTTATTTTCTTTTTTTTTTTTTGAACAATCTTACACTTATTTTTCTTTTTACAAGTGATTTTCAAGCAACTGTGACTAAGCAATTTCCCTTGTGGATCAATCAAGGCTATAGTCTAAGTCTAAGATTCAATACCACAAAGAGCGTAAGACCCTCTTATATTTTACCAATTTATCGTGAGTGTACTTCTATCCATCCATCCATCCATCCATCCGTGGTGAATGTCTGTCCATTCTCAGATCACAGAGGAGGGAATGATGCAGCCCGAGACTGATGGGAGAGGAGGGGAAGGAGGAGGTATGGATTGCTGGTCATTAGCTGTAGCCCAGGATTAGCCTGAGCAGAGCGGCTAGCTGCAGCTCGGATGAGGCTAATTAGATCTGTCTATCTGAACACATCCATCTTCTGCTCATCCCTCCTCCCTTGCTTCCCCCTCTCCAAATAAATTGCTCTTTATTACTCTATCATTCAGGTTATTGCCTATGAAATAATGAGACACTCCTGGTCAGGGCCAGCATAATTGATTTTTTTTTCTTTTTTCTTTTGTGTGTGTGTGTGTGAGAGAGAGAAAGAGAAAGTGTGCACGTTATTATTAGCTAGCCAGGGATTAAGGAGATTATTAGCTTGTGGGAATGATAGACACAAACAATACAAGTACTGCAGATATTCACAACAATTTTTTTTAATTTTTTTATATTTCTTTCAATAAAACTGCCAACCTTCTCACACAAATTCACGTGTACAGTGCAGAGTTGGACTGTGGTGGTTTCTTTAATGGTGTGGACATAATGGGTTGCCCGTGTGGGTTGGCTGAAATATAAACTCCTCAAATATCAATATCCTTCTACTGATTCTTTACTCTTCTCCCTCCATCTCTCTCTCTGTCTCTCTCTCTCTCTCTCTCACACACACACACACACACGCGCTCAGATCACAGGCGATACACAAGGGCTGAGGAGGAAGGAGGGGCCGCTGTATAAATGTTTCATTCCTCCTGAATGGCAGGTTAAGTGAGGATACGATAATACCGCCGACAGTAATGGCAACTTTAATTTCCTTTTCCTATTGTGGAGATTTATGTGGAGAAATTAAATTCCAGCAGCTCGCAGGCCTCAATAATCATTATTCAGTACGGAGAGTGAAAAGAAAAGGGAAACTGTTTTCATGGTCACAATATATAAAAGAAGCAGGTTAAGCACCAGGGGAAAGAGAAGGTAATCTGTGAGGGCTTAATAAACACAAAAGACATTATACAGATGTTAAAAAAGTCTCAGAGCTTTGAGTAATATTGAGGGCTATCATGAGCTCAGACATAGTGGCCAAGCGACTTGCAAAGCTGAGTCTTCCAGCTCCTACCTGAGCTGATAGAGAGCTGGTTTCATTCTCTTTGACTTGATTTTTTGTGGGAAGCACATTGAACTTCAAGAAAAAACATTGCACCTGTTATTTAGGATTGAAGATATTAACCTCTTTGGTCTGTGGACCCTCAACAAGAATGAACATAAATACACACACCACAGGGTGTTAGGTATTTCATTAATTTTAAGGTTTTTAAAAAAACAAAAGAATTAAGAGTAAGAAAAAAAAGTTCTTATAAACAACTTAATGCCACAATGTAAGCACTTAATCTGGTGTCCAATCTGTTGCTGAAATAATACTCATAATAAGTTATTAATTTTCATAATTTTGGCAAACATTGAACATTTTTTTCTCAACAATGGTTCAGCAGTACATATTGGCTTTGAAGGACTTGCCACCTTTTGACTTGATTGGCGTTGCTGTTCAGCGTTTGGCCTCAAGCAGCTATAATCAGCGCTGTTTCTGACCCTGAGTGCTCTGCGGTGATGGAGGAGTTGTGGGTCCGATGCCGTGCTGTGCCGTGCCTACAGGGGGTTAAACTGCTGCATTCAGCTTGGCTGCTCATCCCTCATTTATTAAAACCAAACCTTATCAGATGACAAGCGTCATTGAAGTTTGACATTGATAGAATAATCTCCACTCACAGCAGCTGCCTGACTGTGTGTGAGAGAAAGAGAGAGGAAACAGAGGGATAGAGAGAGAGAGAGAGATTGAATATTTCATACAACAGCTCATAAACAGAAAATCCAACAAAAGTAGGGTCAATAAATAATAATGAAAAGGAAAGTATATTAACAGATCACTGTGGCTGCATTCAAGCAATGCTGGCAGAAATACAAAAGGAGCAAAACCTCAGATTTGTAGTTTTTAGTATTTGATGATTCTTTAGTTCCTACTGTAAGGAAACCTTAACCTCTGTATTCAACCCATCCATAGCCCATCCACACATGTTTTGACCATCTGGAGCAGTGATGCCATGTACAGAGTCCAGGATTACTTCGTAGGTTTGGTGCCTTGCGCAAGGGAAATGCAGCCATGGGTTTCTAAGGGGAAAACAATTACACAGGAAAAAAAGCATGAATGTGCCACTATGGTTGTGTTGCATTTGTACCCATTCAGCTTGTGTCCACAATATATTTTATTTCATATTTGACGACACATTTTCACTTTTATTCCTGATATTTCTATTTTTGGATTCAATCTCAGAAGCTTTCTAGCATTTCTCATAATCATTTGCTCAAACAAAATATGGCCTCTGCTGCAATATAAGGAAAGGTGATGTCTGCACTAAATGTCAATGCTAACATTCTGAGATGCTTACAATGACAAGGTTTGTTTAACAATCTTCACTGTTTTAGTTTAGAATATCACCGTGCTCACACTGGCTAAAAAGAACTATGACATGGTCACTGGTTGAGGTTGGTGGAGATGGAATTGGTTTGGGTCGTAATAGTTCAAGTGGTGACCAACACCATGATCCCCCATAGCTATGATCCTTCAAAAATAATTCCTCAAGAAGGTTGCTTTTTTTCACTTAACATCCCCAAAGCTGTATTGACTATACTTTGAATAATATCAGAAAATGTCTGATACTAAGGATATAGAATCTGGATTATTTCAGTATATTAACAATAAGAGAAACACTTCTATGAGACACAGATTGCCTGACCGCGTTGTCAAGCAACAGTAAATATACTAGACCTCTAGACTAAGTTACCACCATACCACTGATGACAGATATTAAAACAGAAAGTTAAAATCTCCTCCAACATGTTTGTATCCACGCTAGTTTATCTTTTTGCTTAGTTTCTCTCTCACTGCAAAGTAATCAGTGAGTTCCTCTTCTACGGTTTATTTTTCTCCTTTGTTTAGGTCGGCTTGTGGCTTTTGCAAGGTTGAGAAAAGTTTGATTAAGACTCCAAGATTAAGAGTAGGATAAAGGACAGTTTGAAAACAATACAAGGATAATGTCCCTAATATTCATTAACAAAGAATTACAGTGAGACTTTGAGAACATGTCAACATGAACACTGGAATGAAAATATTTAAAAGATGATTTAAGTTTTGCTCCAGGGAAACTATCCAGAAGCTTTATAGGCTATCTTGTATCCAAAGTGTTTACAAGATTTTTACTTTGAAATAGATACTGAAATCAGACAAGTATCTGTGACTGTATGTGTGTGGTCTGCTTAATTGCAGCCTTTTACACTTTCCTCATAATCATGACCCCATAGACCACCTGTGTCCAAATGTCCAAGTGTACAGCAGAATGTTTTTTAATGCTGGTACTAGAAACGGTTTTGTTCTCAGTAGCTGGTAGTTCATTTCTCCATTCAACAGAGAGTCAACTCTAACGGGGGAGGAGTGGTGGTGGTGGTGAATGTCTTATAACTGTAAATGTCTATGACTCAACCGTTTCAGTAATATCAAGGCTTTAACACTATGCATAATTACGAGTGACAGGTGGCCGCTGTCTCAGGTTGCGAGTTGTCTGTCTAGGTGTCACCTGCCATCCCTGTTACACTCATGCTCCACCTCTTTATGTAGTTTTCAGTTAGCCTGGAGTTAGGCACAGTCAGGCACATGCAACAAGGTAAAGGAGAAAAATGTAAAGGAGAAAAAACAAAACAAAAAAAACAATCCACACGCCATTTCTTTCAAACAAATTAAATTCCACATTACTCAGATGACCTGTATAACTACGCTAATGTTACTCTTCTGTCCATTGCCACATAAAGCCTACCTAAATGATTTGATTGGTTCAGCATGATCAGTTCCCAGTGGATTGGTTCCAGAACAACTTTCCACCCCATCAATTTTAAATACAGTTGTACATGTACATACATGTACAACCTTAAGTCACCTTAAGCAAGCTTGGATGTTGGGGAGTGTCCTTCAAATAGCTCAGAAGGTGCAATTTTTGTTCTGGAAGGCACACATTTTGACAGAAGTTGTTGAATGTTCTTTTTTCGGCCAGAGTGTTAGACAGACTGACCATGGCAGACTGACTTTTTTCACTCTTGCCATCTCACTCACATTATTGTACAGTGTGTTTGTTCTTTTTGAAGTAAATTTAGAGAGTTAATGCAAGCTCATCGCAAGGAAGTTTTATTTGCAGCTTCTGTGCGAATGTCCCCCGAAGAGGGACTCTTTGTGGATTTACCACGCCCAGTGTTCTCTGATTAAGAATTGCCAAGCATCCTAACACCTCACGTGTTGTACCTGTTAATGGGATATGTGGGCTACCCTCTCCTTGTGAAACCCAACACTTCATCGTCAAACGCAGCCGTAGGGTGTAAACCACATCGGTGGTGACAAAAGTACCCACACTGTCAAAGAGGCAGGAGCGTGGAGCTCTGACCCGATAACATGACACTGTTGTGTGTTTTTGTACATCACACCTTTTGTGTGAGCTAATGACATAAGGAGGGGAAGAGTGGAAATTAGCCTCTTCTATAAATACATGCATGAGGGAAGAGGTGGTAACATGCTAAGACCAAGCTCTAACCACGTTTCTATCAATGTGCCATCAGACTAGAGGTGGTCAAACCAAGACCGCCTTACTTATTACTCCTCTTACACTCTTCCTGCCCTTCTCTTCCGTGACGCACTCATTTCAGAAACTTTGGTGAATGGAAGGAAGACGCTCTTTCAAGACCTCCTATTTTTTCTAACTTCATTCAGTGGTAACACACTGGCCCAAACATGACCATGAGCGTGGATGCTGGCATGCTGCGGAGTTTTTGGCATCTGCATACACTGGATGGGTGACATAGCGCTCAAGCAAACAGGTATTCATACTCCAGCCAAGGTAATCATATGATTCTGACACTGTGAACAAGTAACAAAGGCAGGGTCCTCTCTCACATAGCAGGTGTGAATGGCTTCTGAGAGCAGATCATTTGAAAGGCAGTCAACACCACTGTGGACAGAAATAGGTTTAATTCAGCAACTGACATAGTCTTGTGGGCTACTGCTGAACTTTTACACCACTGCATCACGAGAAAAAAAAACAGATTGTTCCAACTACATAGTGTATTGTGTATTTTAAGGAACTCTGAACCCTCAGATACTCAAGCATCCAACTGTGAGAACAGTTTGCCGAGCAGCAAACTAAACCAAATATATACTGCCTGTCTACTTGTTATAATGAGAATTATTTTCAGGAACTGAGTCTGTCACAAATTTATCCTTTTCCCAAATGTCTGGTTGAGTTATGTAAAGAGGCAGAGGCTTCAAGCTTAGCAGCACAATTGATTCCCATGTTCAGTTTCCAAACACATGGGCCAAAGACCTCTAGAAATGAATTTGAAAACCTTTTACTGCACACATCCTGTGTTATCAGTCCACAACCTTAAACAGGTCACTGACTAATGAGGCTCTATATTTCCTTCCACAGTAACATCTGTGATGTGACCCACATCAGAGATTGACACCTTTTTTTTCTTTCTTTTTTTCTTTCTGCTGCTCTCGTTCAACTGACTCCTCGCCCTATCGCCGTGGTTTTTATCTTAACTGACGTTTTGGAAACATCGTCACTGGCTCCCTTTCGCCGCAATCATCAGATTTGCTTTAACACCTTGGGGCCCACTAAGTAACCACCCACTCAGTGATGTAAACCCTAATCAGCAGCACTGAGACATTCAGACACATGTACACTCACACCAAGTCAAAACCATTTTGTCACCTGCTAATACCACAAAGAGGACGTTAGCCAACAGCAGCACTGATACTCATCAAGCTTACAGCCTCACTAACCACACACACACACATTTGAATTCCATCACACATAGATTAGATGTACACACATGATTTTGCACTTGCTTTCTCCATGTTTCATGCAGATATGTTTTCTTTATGAATATGATTGGTTTTATTTATTTAGTTCATTTTTTTTTTCCCCGCTTGCAGAGGCCAGTGTCAAGATGAGTCAAATTAAGACAGAAACTGAAAAAGTCTGCACTGAAGTGAGGTCTAGTTTCAAGCCTACCACGTTAAAAACGCATTTGCAGCTTGAGGACACATTTTGCCTAGGCCTTCTCTGAAATGACACCACGGTGGGAGTTTCTTTTAGACTGTGTGAAGCTTTAGCCTGCAGGAGTCTCCTGGATTAAAGACCTTGATCAATTTAGTGCTCATTTCATTTTCCTCCTTCATGCCCTGACTACCTTTTCTAAAACAGTCCTCTGGTTCTTGATTTGAAATGATCAAGAGATTGACAACTTCTGACGAATCTTTCAATTGACTGCATAATGTACCTTGAATTCCATGTGTCCAGTCATTCTGCTGATCCTCCTAAGCAGACATGCTGAGTGGGTATTAGAGCGGTGCTAAAGGACAAAGTCCATGACCTCTGCACAGTTCAGCAGCACGCTCGGCTGCTTTGCTGCTTCATGTATACGAAATGTGATGCCCATTTAAATATTTACAGGATGGTCAGCTTCTGCTCTAATTGGCAAACCAGTGTGTCTGCACACACACACACATATGCATGTACAGGCACACATGCATCCACACACAGAGTGTATTGTGGCTGGTTTTGCAGTGCCATTGTCTGGAGACCTCTTCATCCATGAATGTTTGATTGATATATATTTTCAAAGGAAAAATGTTTCCTTCCATAATTCAGCGGCAAGCCTAACGATGTGAGGAGGGTGACCGGGAGGAGAGAACAGCATCCATTTGCAAATCTCTATCATTTATAGACCTCCATGCTCAAATGCCAACTTTTGTTTCTCAAAAGTCTTTGTATGTGTGTATTTGGAAAGAATTTCTGCTTAGATTCCACACGACATGATGCCAGATAAATGTGTGGACTGCAAAAAGCTGGCACCCAGCAACTTTTGTTAAATCTCTTACCGCTGCTTGTGTTCAGCTGATGTCTTGTAAATGCATGTTAAGAGAGACACACTGAACATGGAAGCCCCCTCTTGTTGTCTTGGCTTTGCACTGTGCTGAAAGCAGAACATTTAAAGGGCAGACACACTGTTCTAGGAGTATATGTATCTGGTTAACTAAACGATATGTATCGTATCACACAATATGTATAACGTCAATAACAATACAAATCGTCTCAAGACGCTTTACAAAACCCGGCCTGAAACCCCCAGAGCAAGCCTGATTGCGACGGTGGCAAGGAAAAACTCCCTTTTAACAGGAAGAAACCTTGAGCAGAACCCAGCTCATATGGAGGGACCCATCTGCCTAAGGCCAGCCGGGTACAGAGAGGAGAAAGAGAGAAGAGAACAGCAAGATAAACATACATCTGTCATAGATACACATATCTGACTGAAGCGTACATGTGGAATCTTATGATACAAACTGATGATGTTACATGACAGTTTGAAAATGTAAGAGGAATCATAACATGACAAAAGGATTTTGGCTCATAGGGAATAATTTTAACTACTCACTATTTCACATGATTTCTAATCAGGGAAGGGTAAATGCAGAAAGTATAGTAGTTCATGAAGTCCAAGCAAATTTTCTTCCAATGACATACACCGATAAGCCACAACATTACAGAAGAAGTGAATATCATTGACCATCTTGTGACAATACAATGTTCTGGGGCGGCTGTGGCTCAGTCGGTAGAGCGGCCTGTCCACGAACCAGAGGGTTAGCGGTTTGATCCCTGTAATGTGCCACATGCCGAAATGTCCTTGAGCAAGACACTGAACCCCCAGTTGCTCCCAGTGCGTGGCACTGGTGTGTGAATGTGTGAGTGCTTGTGTGAGCGAATGGGTAGATGTGTCTATGACTGTAAAGCGCTTTGAGTACCAATAGGTAGAAAGGCGCTATATAAAAGCAAGGCCATTTACCATTCTGCTTAGACATGTAGCACCCACCTAGACCAGACCAGGCACCCCCACCCCATAGCAATTACACTCCTTGATGGCAGCAGCCATCCCCAGCAGGATGCAGCCTGACACAGAAAAGACACCCTCAGAAGGCCCATGTCCATTCTCTGATGAAACAATAAACAATATTAGGCAGGTGGTCATAATATTATGCTTGATCGATGTATTCATGTTGTTAGAATGATTTTCAAGGCTCTTGATAATATGATAATATCTATAATTTATCTATTTACTCATAGCCATACTAAAGACAGCAATATGTTAGCAGCCTGCCCTGGTATCGACTACTGTACTGGAGACTATAAATTATAAAATAATCCTTTCATTTACCCTAATTTATCTTTTAATCTATCCCACAGTCAGGAACTGAACTGGCATTGCACACTGCTCTCTAGAATGTCAGCCACAAAACACATGAAGGATTACTACGGGCCAAAATTTGACCCCAGCATTGTCACAGACACCCTGCACACACCTTAGTTGTTTGAGGCATTCAGACAGTCCAGACACATTGATCTACATCAGAGGGATTTTTAATCAGCTACTTTATCCCGGGGATGTGGATGGCTGCGGTGCCGGCCGCTTCAGGCCAGCCTGCTGTCCCCAGGGCCTGGCCATCCAGTCAGCTCATTGTTACGTTTCATATTCCTCCATCTACACATATACACAGAGACACACACGCACCTCCAGAGACAAGTACCTCCATAGCTCATACACCCTGTCTGCTGCATATACATGGGATATAGATAACAGAGATTCTGTGGGGGTAGTCGTACTTGTATTTCCATCTTGTGCTACATTATCGCACTTCTACTCCACTGAATTCCAGAGGAAAATATTGTACTCTTTTACTCCACTTAAAAGTGTAGGTACCAGTTGTGCAGATAAAGATATTGCACATAAAAACATAAAATATATTACCTCATCATCTATTCTTAATTAAACTGTTTACTTTAAATGCCAATATGGTATATTTGATTGGATACCATATAAAAAAAAGCTTCTGATAGCATTCTAGTGGTGAGAACAAATGGTTAAATGTACACATGCACGGATGGAGATGGTTTTGTGGAAGTGTACACCTTACTGAATAAGGGATGTGAGCCCGTGTTTTTTTTTTTTTTTTTTTTTTTTAGAAACTAGACCATTTTTGTTTTTGTGAATCATGTTATTATGAATTTGTATCAGTGTCATCCAGGCTTGCTGTCCTTTCTTCTATCATTAAGAAAAAAACTACTAAAAATCAACTAAAAATAAAATATTGTTTTGGGAATCTCTGCAGAGGTAAGATGTGAACTGCAAATGGCCCTGAGCTGAAAATATTTGATGTGAAAATAAGGCAAAATGGATGAATGAAATAAAAAAAATAAAGACAGGAAGAAATAATATCCAGGTTTGTTGGATGGCGGTGGTGGGAAATCCTTACTTATGGAAGGCAGCGTTCTTCCCTGACCATGATCAGACTTTACTGACCATATTCAAACTGTTGTTTATTTTGACAAAGACAGAAGACTTTGTATTAAATACGAGGAGAGAAAGGGAGACTTCCCTGTTCCCTCCCCGGCGGTTTTTCCAGCATTCCTTGATGAATGGGAGTGGAACATCAGGAGGGCTGGAAGAGAGAAAGGGAACTGTAGACTGACCAAAAAAGGGGGAAAACAAGGCGGCTACTACTACTGAAAGCAAGACAGAGTGGCGTGACAGTGATTGATGTCTGAGCGCTCTCGCTGATTCGCTGATTAAACCCATCAATCTATATGCAGAAGAGATGTCCAATGCAAATAGGCCCAATCAGGCAGGACAAAATGGTTTTGTCAGGAAGTTATGGAAATAAGAGCATGCCTACCGGTATAGGTAAGGAAAAGAGAACGCAGAGAGCAGCCAGAGATCCGAAGCTGTGATGCTCCAAATTAGGAGATTACATGCTTGCAGCTCCCCTCTGTTTGGTCCTGCTCCGACGCCCAGATTGTCCTGCCATGCTTTCTTTTTATCGTTTAGCGGTCAAAGCCCAGTGGCAGCGTATGCTACGCTACATAATGCAATTGCCCCCGCCACTTCAGCGCCAGCAGAAGGGGCCTACCTCTGGAATTAGGAGGTCATCGCCAGTTATTCTCTGACAGATAGTGGAATTATGAGTCACATGTGACCTTTCTCATTCAGTCACATAACTGAAAGGCCTTGTGTCTGTCTCCGGGAGTGGATTTCTAATGTTGAACCACAGCAGCGGAGTTTCACGCCACCTGAGCAGCCTGACCTGCCAGCAGCTCATTTGAATAAAAGCAGAAAGGAAGGTTGAAAAAAAAAAGAAAGAAAGAAAAAAGAAAGAAAAAGAGCACATTTGTTGTCAGAGAAAATGCATTTCTCTTAAGAGCAGGGAGAAAAAAAGTGGATCACTTCTGCAGACGCTAAGCCATTAATTCCAGGGTCCTGATTTTTTTTGTTGTTGTTGTTGTTTTGTATTTTTTTCACCTTACCTCTTTTGTTGCCCTTGTGTGCAAAGCCTGACCATTTCAATATCTCAGCCCATCTAATAACAGTCATTCCTCTGTGGATTCTCTCTGTCTCATCTCACTTCCTAGGCCCTTGTGTGTGTGTTTGCGTGTGTGTGTGTGTGCGCGCATGTGTGTGTTCCATGGCCTTTATCTCTCTCTCTTTTCTCTCTCTCTCCCCTCCAGCCAACTGCGATCCGAATCAGTTTAATTAAGTAACAAATTCTGTTGGCATAGTAACAGCCCAGCTAATTTATCATGGGAAATCGTCTGTGGGACACACAGGTTGCTTGGCAACAGCCAATGGTGGCGTGAGATGTGGCAGTGACAAATTGCGCAGGATGCAGATGCGTGTGACAGCGTGTTGCTGTCTTTGAGTGGCGTCAAGAAAAGTGTGTTTGTGTGAGTATGTTGCATGTGGCGCTTAACAGTTACTCTCAATGTTAGAAGAAAAAAAGTGCAAATTGGAATTCCATTTTTTTTTCTGTTAAATGTTGGTTATTTGTACCTGTAACAACATTGCTGAGACATTTAGACATGTGATCTTCGACTTATGTGGGGAGGGTCACAAAAAGCTGCATTATTTTGGGGGATCTTAGACTTCAAAGGTTGGGAATTTCTCACCTAAACTAAACTTGGAACTCAAATCAATAGCATATATCAGGTATCAAAGACTAAAAACATGCAAATACTGAATGAGGAACCAATAAATAAATCACTAAATAATGAATATTTCAAATAATTCGAGAGGTGCCAGATACAAGTGGTGGCATGTGTCGTTTTTTTTAGATAAACAGAGAGCACGAAAGATACGTCTGTTTCCTGTGATTTTTATGTTTTTTTCCCCCCACGTCAGAAAAGACAGCTGTTCACATTAACAGTAGACACACAGTAGATGTAAAAGCTTTCATGAACTGGCTATATGTTGACTCCCTGCTGTGTTACAGCAATCACTGACAGTACAGCAGCAACACTGACATTTATTCATAAGAAAATGTCACTGATTATTACTTTAAAAGTTGCTGCAAATGTGGCTGAGCCGGAGTGATAACAACTCACGTGCATGTAGATGGTGACACCCATAGCTTTAAGTGTATTTGTACAATCCACTTTTCTCCCTTTTTTATTCTTTTCTTTATTTTGCGACTTGAAGGTTGCGGCCGGTGGATTTATTAATTTCCATATGCACTTTTGCTGCTCTGTTAAAGTGTTCTTGTGTAACAGCGTTCAACAATCTATCAGACAAACTGATGGCAACATCTGCCACTGTCAGATGTCCAACGATGTGATGTGGTCTGGCTTGCAGGAGATCCACTACTCTGACAGTAACTATATCATATTTGATTGAATGTTGCATGATTCGGGTCATTACTCATCAGTGCATTCCTTTTCTGTCTAGAACTATTTCATTGGATGAATGGAAGCACACATGGTGGGTCAGGCAAATAAGCTCATATCTTGCTCAAACTTGATAGCAGTTTAGCTATCCGCTGGGATCTCCAAATCCATTGTCTGTAAATGTTCTGAATAAATCCAGCCAGGTAACAGGAGTATTTTGTTAAATACATTTTGGGGCATATTATGTCTTTATTGGACAGTGACACAAAATTACAGGAGAGAAATATGGGGAAATAAATTGTCATGTTGCAGCAGGTTGGTGCTTTAAACCTGGGCCAGCAGTGAGCCCTGTTAGTGGGATGCTCCCTGGGAGAACATTTTAAGAAATAATTACAAAACTAGTGCATTCTTGTCGCTTTCCTGATGGTAATCTGACTAAAACCATAGGGAGAAATCACGCAGGTATAAGCAGATTTTAGGGCACTTTTTACAAACTGACAACATGAACAAAATATCCAATTAATTTGGTATTTGTGGAGTGACTCTTGCTAAAAGACATAAAGTTGCCCACTACTACCACCGAAAAATACTCTGCAGTGTTATGGATGGCGGTGGCATGTCACTTGTAAGTTCACTACAGTGTATTCAATAAAATTCAACAGAGAACATTACCTAACCCTAATCCTTTTTAAGTTCATATGGAGCAAAGATCTGTACCAAAGCATGTCAGTCTGTCAGCATGCACACAATGACAGCAGTAGCTGTGCATTTAGGTTTTGCATAAAAGTTTTGAAAAATTTATGACGATGATTGTGATGATTATGATGAGGAAGATGAGGACGGAGAAAATATTGACACTACAGCCCCCCCGTGGATCTGAGACTGGCACCATCTTTCTTTCTTTTTTGCTGAAAGGCCCATGGCACGTCCAGAGAACACAGCAGTGAATGCCAATATCCCAGGCTAACCCCCTAGATGTCTCTCACTTCATCTAGGGCCATTAACTAGATTTTGTAGCAGCTGTGTAAAGATATTGTATTGTATGTTGGTAGACCTTCCCTTGCTCTCTTATCTCCCTGAATAGCCTTGTTTTTAGTGTGGTTACAAACCCTCTGCTGCCTACTTCGACTGGATGGATCATGACCTTCCTGCCAAGCACACTGGCTGCAAGCTTCGAGTGCCTTAGCTTCTTGGGCTCACAGGCCTCCTCCACTGCACTGGAACTCTAAGCTCAAATATTTCAACTAGCTGGAGTGAAGACAACCACAGAAGGCACAAGGTGTGTTCTGAAGATGCCTGAACACATCTGGAGAACCTCTGGATTAGGTTCGCCGCAGTCTTCCATCTGAACCCCTCGCCAACCAGTGTCTGGTTTGAGGTTTAGAGTCCGGCCTGACCCTCACCTTCAAATGGGGCTTGTCTTGTGGCTCACCAGGATGTGTTTTAGTGTTGATGGAGATGGTCAGAGGGAAAATATAAGGTTCTCTCAGTAACACTGGCCAAGATGCTTGGGAGATGGTTGGAAATCACAGACAGCCGTAATGAAAAGATTGCCTCTATTTCCCACAGCTTCTCCAGCTTTCTGTCCCTTTCAACTCAGCTGTTGCCCTTACCCAGCACACCCAAAGCGTTCGGAATGGTTTGTTGTACTTGCATTCATTTTTTTATTTATTTACCTTTCAAAGCATTCGTCCACTATACATTCATCTTCTGTAGCTGCTTGTGTCACGGGGGGGTAGCAGCCTATCCCACCTGGGCAGGTTGCCACTCTATCACAGGGCTAACACAAAGAGAGACAGACAACCATTCACACTCACGTGAACATCTACGGCCAATTTAGAAGCATGCAAACTCGACATGGAAGGGCCCAGTTGGCCCATGGATTTGAACCCGGAACCTTCTTGCTGTGAGGCTTCAGTGCTAACCACCACGTCACTGTGCCGCCCTCCTCCACTAATCAGATGTATTAAAATATTGAAAGGCTAGCTCAGAGATGAGTGTTGTATTAATACGAACCAATAAATATTGCAACATACTAATCTATATTGGTATGTTGAATGCACTAAAGAGAAAATCACTGAACATGAGTCGCCGTGCATATACAGCATTTGACCTTTGACCCTGTCAAGTAATATCTGGTTTGTGAGTGTCTGTGTTGATTGGCATGATGTTTTGACTGTAAAGTCATCTGTAGTTTACTGCAATCATCATGTATTTCGATCTTCACGCCACAGTTAAAGAGCCTGGATATCATTCCCATTTACTGTAATGTCAAGACACAAATCCTGAAGAGAAAAGTACAGCTCTGACAGGGATCCAGTTCTTAACAGCTCCAGTTTTTCATGACAATTGTCACACAGAGAGTGTGGGGCCATTTCCATTTGCAACAAAGATGTTTGGTGTAATGCATATCCTTGATATGTTGTCTCTCTCCAGTGCACAGTCCTATCACAAACCACAGCGGCCCTAACGAATGGCGCACCCACCGGACTATGTGGTTACATGATGAAAGTTATTCATCACATTTGAATTATTCTAATCAATTTGCTGTCAGGCTAACTGCTGTGGCCGTTACAGTGACACCGCCGTCAAGCACCGTTTGGTTGCAGCTCGGCGCTGCCCATGAAATTTATACTTTCCATAAGTACTCATAAAACCTTCACAGCATGACTGAGCGGGGAGAGTCACCCCCACCCTGACAGCATCCCCGCCCAGACATCCTAGTCAAGACGACAGCTGCAGACAACAAAGTCACTCACAGACAAATAGACAAGATTATGTACAGAGCTCTGCAATAGCAGGAAAACAGCTTGCAAACACAATAAAGAGCAGTAGGCTTCATTTTTTCTTTTCCAGCATACAAATAAAGACACTTAAGAAGGAGCGGGTGAGAGATCTCAGCTGATGATTGCGATGTGACACAAGGCTGTTCCTCACGCAGGCCTCGCTCCTAGCAGCTGAAAGCATCCACTACCCTGAGTTCCTTCCTACATTTAACGTTGAGAATAAAAGCTGCTTTAACCCAAAACAACAAGCCAGTTAATCCCACCCTGAATGCCATAATCACCCAGTGAATATGGAAAACCTCGGCTTCCAACAGGCCAGAGGCACGGGGATGAATACAAACTGCTTACCGTTTTCTGCCGTCAGCTCCATGTGGCTTTTATCATCAGATCATGCAATAAGAGGTCCAGACTCATTACAGCAGGGTTTGTGTGTTCTCTTTCAGACATGTTCTTTATTATTAAATGTGCTGCAAATGTAACTTGTTTCACGGTCTAACGTTTGAACAAGTGGCATTCACCTTACTTTAAAACTGCAACGATCTTCTGAAATTTGAACCAGATAAGTCAAGTTCAAGCTTGAATCTAATGTTGAATCTAAGGCAGTTTAACTGTTCAGCATACTGTTCAACTGAACATGTGTTCAGTGCAGTATGACACAACTAAGCGACTCATAGTTTACTCAAAATAGCTGAAGGGGAAGAATTAGTGAATTATTTTTTTTTCATTATTAAACAAAGTAAATGATTTTCTAAAATGTAAAGAAAATGATTGTTTGCATGGCTGATAAAAAAATAATGGAATAATAGTAAAATAATGACACATAACATGTACTAATATATTTTTCCCATGCAATGTGGTGCAGCCAAAAATAAAAACAGCTACTAAATAAGAACTCCTTGACAGGTCTCAGATAAAATCTTCTAGTGTGTTTTATAGTTTGTTTAGACTGTGTAGCTTCCAGACAGTCTTCAGCTTCAACTGAACAAAAGATCTGACTTGATGAGTAAGAGCTCAATTTCATATTGTCCAATTCTGCATGATCTCGACAAACAGCTACTACGGCCTCACAATCTATGTAGAGAAATTGAGGGTGGCCCTCATTTTAGTAGCTGGGCAGTCTGTGTGCTTAAAAGCAGCTTTGTCCCATTAAATCATTAACCTCATCTGATTTCACATCAGAATGAGGAGTGTCATAGTAAAAGGACAGAGAGCCAAATGGGTGTCCCTGCTTTCATCCAAAGTGAAGGAGGTAACCTCCCACCCTCTACAACCACCACCTCCCCCAAAGGTGAAATAAGACTGTCACTCTGATGCGTTGGCTCACTCTTGATGAGCTTGGGAATAAATATGCAAAAAAGGGGGCTTTGCAGCGGAGAAAGAAGGGAGAGGAAAAAAAGAAGCAATCAAGGATAGCCGCGGTCCCCGGCTGGACTATAAATCTCTGTCTGTTTCAATCGTCGCTGTGGCCGAAACAGTGTAAAATTCGAGTGGGGATGTCATCAATTTCTGTTAGCGCCTCTGTCCCTTTCTGTGCCGGTCGGCGAGCGGCTGTGATGGATTGATTTTGTCACTTGTGCTCAGTTCACAGTATGTTAACATGGAAGGGCAGAGTTGGGTTATGGAGAGAGGGTTATTAGTGGCTTGGCTGTGACTGGACTTTTCTCCCTCTCTCTCTCTCCCTGTCTTCATGTGAAGGTCTCCCACTCTTTCTCCCGTCTCTGTCACTCTACCTTATGCTCAATATACCCGCTCCCTCATTCATCACACCTCATTCCATTCCACATCTGCATCCCCCTTTATCTCTGCATACCTCCACCAATCCCCTCTTATCTCTGCTTACCTCAGCCTATCTCAACCAACTGTCAACTTGTTTCTCTCCCTTCACCTACATATGTCAACTTATTCAAACTATATCTATCTACTCCTATCTTCTAGTCTACTTCCACCAGCCTCTCTTTCCACTTCAGACATTAACTAAATAAATTAGGTCTTTTCCCATTTCTCAATTTTTTTTGTCCAGGTTGTAAATCCTAGCTTAAATAATCCTATTTTCTCTCACTGTACTACCTTTCTGTAAGTTATTTCAATATGATAGTCCTAGCGTAGATTTGAAGACATAATGTCGATAAAGGTAGGTCTAGTAAAGTCAACATTTTCTGGATAGACTCCAGCATACTCAGAAATGTCTGAGGCAGTTTTCAGATGCATTTGATGTGTTATATTATTAGGGGGTCCAAGCCTTCTACAGTCAACTGCTTGATTGTTTCATATAAGACATATTGTCTCATCCAAGGCAAGGTGGAAGAGACCATGATGTCAAAGCCAGTATGTTGCTTTGTCCATTCCTGATCTCCAAATATTGGTCTGCTCATGCATAAAGGTTGTAAAACGCACAGATTTGTCACAAAGTTGTCTCTTCATCTCCAGCAATCAATTATTCAGCACTTTACTCCTGGTTACGCTCAGGCACCTGGCCACAGCAGAGGATCTCTAGAGAGATGATAGCCTAGATCAGGGGTACCCAATACATCGGTTGCGATCCACCGGTACATCGCAAAGGTAGTGCAGCTAGATCGCGAGCCATTAAAAAAATTATCTATCCTCACTATGGCATTTGACACTTGGTTGGCGTACAATGCAATGAAGGATTGACGGGCGGCCAGTCTGAGATCTCCCAACGCATGAGGGGTCAAACACGCTTGCTGCTGCAAAACTCTAGGGAGCTAAGTAGTCAGATACTGCATTGTAAAAGTAGTTCACAAGCCAAAAAAGGCCTAGATGACAACCTGGATATCTTATTAGGTAAAACTGAAACTGAATCTGACACTTATGTAAAGTGAAGGTCAAAGCCTCTCTAACCACTATGCCACAACTCCCTCCTAAAGGATCTAGAAACAAAAATAAAAATCCAACTCATAATAAACATTTGGAGTGACAGTGATTGCTCAACTTCATAAAAATCTAAAATATAGTTTTTCCTTCCTCTGGCCAGTCCTCTGAGAGAACAAAGTCCTCTTTATAGCCAGGAAGCCTGTGAAGCATAAATGAATCCTCTCGATTTTGTTTGATGGAAATCCAGAAAATGTCTAATGTTGAGCAACAGAAAGGAGTTTTTACAATGTATTAGACACAAAACGCAGATAGAGAGCATCAATATACAGTGCCATTACTTCATTGTCAACAAAACCTGACCTGAAACCTGACCTTCTTTACCTGTTCACCCCAGATAATTTTCAGGCAACTGCCATAATTATTTGCTTGCTCTAGGGCACAATTGCATTTTACGATGCCAAAAGCTGAACTTAGTACATTTCTACAGGCAAGTCTATCAGAACTGGGCTAAAAGCAGTCTCTTAAGTGCCACACTTAAAACAAGCTTCTCTGTTTAAACTAATCCTGAGAACAAAGCTTTAAAAATGAAATACTTCCTGCCATTGGCCACACTGACACGCCCCATCTTGCAAGTTTGGAACCAGAGTCTGAGCAGTACTGTTCAAGAGTGGAGCAACATTTTCGATGACCCGCCTACACTTCCACTCTGCTGAACTTCTACCAGATACAAAGAAATTTTGGATTGTACACTGCTCTTGTTTATTTACTTATTCCTGCTCTCACGTTCCTACAGTACTGCTTCCTGGAGCAGTTGTCAGTGGCGACTGTCAATCATCATGATGTCACATCCTGTTTTTATAGTGTTAAATAACTAAAACAAAATGAAAAATGCACACTTGAATATACAACTGCATTATATTAAGTGTTTTAGTTTGGCCCAAGTCCCATTCACTAACATAGAGGAGGTGTGGCTTACCTATAATGCAGGCAGCCACTAGGGGGAGCCCCACATGCTTTGGCTTCACTTTTGAGGAGCTGCCATGGCGTCCACTTTTTGTACAGTCTATAGTTCTGACCAATCATTGTGTAACCTCCAATGCAATATAGTTAGGGCAAATATACAAAAAAGACCTGGTTAATTTAATGTAGAAATAGTGACTGTGGTTCAGTAGGTAGGCCAGGTTGTCCAATAACCTGGTACATGGACTACATATACCAGGGACTGTGCTTGGCACTGGTGTGTAAATTTGTGGGGGGTTTTTTGTGAACCAGTGGGGAGATGTGTCACTGTGACTGTAACGCGCTTTGAGTACCAATACAATGCAAACAGTAACACCATGAAAATTCAAGACCATTGACCATTTAACTACACTTGACCCCTTGACCCCTCTTATTATTATTACCGAGTAAGGTAAATTAATAAACTTCCTTGCACCTACTAACGTGTGGACTTGTTAGTGAAATGTGGTTTAGCTATAGCTGAAACCCAGTATTGATCTTTCCCATCCTCTGAATTGACAACATGCTGTGAAATTCAACATGGCACCACATTACTTTTACCCGCAAACTTCATTGTGAGTGTCGGTGGTAAATGTCAGTATTAGGGCAGGGGTGTTGTAAGTCAAGGCAGCTGCCGTAGCAGCAGCAATAGTAGTAGTATATTTCACTGATACTGATCTCATGCTTTCTGACAGTAATGGTACTTATGGTAATGTCCTCTGTGAACCAGACATGGCCCTGTGCGTCCGCAGACACCGCGCACAGCTTCCAGACACTGTACTGATTTAAAGGCACAGAAGTTAAAGGCCTGAATTGCTGGATATTGAGATTTTAAATTTTAAATTGTAAAATGCTGCCAATGAAACACTCTTGAGACTTGAGAAAAACACACCAGACGACAATACACTCAGTCTATGAGCTGCTATAGTAAAAACCCCATTGCCTCAAAGACTGTTGATGTTAGATGATTCTGAAATATTCTTTGCCATGTGTTTTGCATAGCCAAATATTGTAACTAAACAAAATAGCTAGGGTTAAACAAATAAAACAACTTGTCAAATGCAACAAAAGATCATAGCCATGGTTGTAAAAATGTTAACTACTGTCTTCCACACAAGCAATTTCATTCATTTTCTGTAACCGCTAGTCCTCTGGAGGGTCACGTACTTAGAACCTTCTTGCTGTGAGGCATCAGTGCTAACCACAGCAACACTGTGCCAACCACACTAAGTAATAAGATTTGTAATTTCAGAATATGCAATGCTGTTAAGTAAAGCATTTGGTGATATGGTGCTGGAAGTGACGTGATATGTGTCTCGCTTTTGCCAAAAAAATAAAATGAATAAATAAATAAAAAGTAAGGGATTTAAAACAGTCTTCAGCAGCAAAAGACAGCTAAAAAGAAGCTATTTTATAGCCTGGAAGTCACACGGTTCACTTGAGTCACTTGAGTCTGGAAAGAATGGAGTCTAGCCATGCAATGCTAACTATTTTATGCTAAAAGATGTCTCCAAAAATTCCCAAATTTCTTTAACGTGTCAACCTTTGCAACATGACATTGTGAGCCAAGAAAAAGCCAAAGAATATTTGCTGGTACTGGGCAGCTTGGAGTCTTTGATTCAACTATGAATTCTGCATCATATCAAAAAGTGAGGCCATCTGTCTTGAAGCTGCAGTTGAACTGAACTCTTCAGCAGAACAATGGCCTTAAGTATGCTGGCAAACCCATCAAAGAATGGCTCAAAAATAAAAGCAATGGGGAGTTATGTAATAGCCTGTAAGAAAAAAAGCAAAGATCTGAATCCCATTGAAATGTTGTAGGGGCTTTATAAGGTGTGATACATGCGAGAGGGCCCCGACATGACTTTCATCTCCATGAATGTTGCATAGAAAAAACTTTCAGCAGGCCAGCGTCAAAGACTGGTGGACAGTTATGCAGAATGCCTGCTGAAAACCACTTCTATAAAGGAGGAAACTTAGCTTCTGAGGCAAATAGTAGACTTTTGAAAAGAATTTTTTTGCAAATTTCAAAAAGTCAACTATTTCCAGTTTTACTTTTTCATGACCATATCTAATAAATAATAATAAATAATAATAAAACTATAATCTCACAATGGAGACAGTAGTGCACAACATTGTTTTTAATTTAATTTCCATCACCTTCTTCAACAGCTGAGGTGTGCTCACTTGTTATATCTGTTTAGTTGTTGTCACAGGAGCTAAGTGTAGACATTTTGGCTCCATTCCCTAAGTCAAGATCTTTCCGTCCAACACTGATGCACCCCCTATGTAGCATCCTAGTCACTACCACATAGTGTAGCACTCTTTATCCGGTATGCGTCTTTACATCTGGGTCAAAAAACAAAACAAAACTTAAAATGAATAAAATAAAGATACTAAATGTTAGCAATGGGCTCTAAAGTGTTGTCTTAAAGGCCTTCACTAGGGGTCAAGAACTCCTGACATACATAAAAAACATGACAATAGAAATAAATAATCAAACAAACTCTGCCATCAATATTGGTTTGGTTATAGCTGTGTTTGAGCAGTTCAGATACACAGCGCACCGTCCTAAGCATGCTCTGTGTTTGCTTTCTAAATATTAGTGACTGCAGCTCACAGATGATCCTACTTTTAATTCAGCCCTGATGTGAGCTCCTGTCATTCACTCCATTGTAATGTGAACACTTAATTTGTCCTTCACAGCACCAGGTTTTCGTTTTTTATCATAATCCTTCACAACATCACTGACCTGCAGATCTCAGCCTGCTTTTTGTTAAGACTCAAGGTTAACAGCAATTAACAACAAGGAAACAAACAGCATTGTTTGTCTTCCCTCTGTCATATTTGAATCGCCGGTCCTTGACTTGTGAAACAACACTATCATGGAGCCTAATATTGCAGTTATAAATGATTTAAAAGCCAGAATAGAATATTAAACACCCCATTCAGAATAAACAACCAATTAAAACATCTGTAGGTCTTTCTTTGCGTCCATGCCCTCTATATTGTCATAAAAAAGTAGGTACATATGTCCCTAGCTGAATTGTTTTTCTGCAGAGTTTTCTATACAAAGAACGTTATTTAACACACAGATGGGAGGAAAATAAGAAATAATGACTTAACTGGTCAACAACATGCCAAAGAGTTGAGGAAGACAAATGCCTGATATATCTCTTTTACTCCTGTCACACGGTTATTCCTATTAAATGAGCAGGTGCATATTAACACCAGCCCATATAATTTCATTTCCCATGCAAACAGTTGACACAGACCTTTTTAACCTGAATGATTTCAAACGAACTGAAGAAGAAACTCTCCTTGTAACAGTAGCTAATGACAAGAGTGATGGGTAGAGAGAACCGAACTGCGTTCTTAAATCAACTTTCTTCAGAGTACCTTCCTGAGTCTCTTACCCCACCACATCCATCTGTCCTCATCAGCCAAACACAGACAGACGCCTCCCCTCCTCTCTTGTTTCCTTCTCTGTTTTTGAATATGTGTTTTCTGTTTATTATTAGCTGACTCGGTGCTTCATCATCCCGTGAAAATTCATATCTGGTGAACATAAGGGGCAGAAACAGTAGGGAATCAATCTTTTGTGCTTGGGCAGATAAACACAAGACACAATCAGAGGGAGGAAGAATGACAGAGGGAGGGAGAATCGAGAACAGAGGAGAAGAAGGCCTCATCCCCTCATCCCGGACTTGATGGATAGCAGGAGTAAAAGTGTTGGGATGGTATTATGTAAATTAAGGAGGCATCCTCGCATGGCCTTGATGATTATAGGAAGATGTGAATGATGTTAGTGGGTCCCCAGGCGTTCTGCCAGGGCCTCGTTATTCCCCTTCCTTACAACTGCCCCAGGTGTGAATTCAGTGTAACCCCCTAGACGCCCCTCCCCTCAGCTCCTCCCTGCTACCACCCATACCCATTCACTCCCACGGCGGCACCCACCCCCCAAAAAGAGAGAGGAAGAAAAAGAAAAATAACTTACCACAAGACATCTGTTTCATTTACTTAACAAATTAACTGTCAGGGAATGTGCCCCCAGTGCCTCTAATAGGCAGCCGGGAGGTGGACAGGGAAAACAGCGACAGGGTTGGACACTGAGTGAAGGAGAAACAGGAGGAGGTTGGGTTGAGGGCATCTGTAGCCCCCATCCTGATCGTCCTCCTCCTCTTTCTCCTCTTCCTCCTCTTCCCCGTCTTCATCTGTTAGCTGCAGCTTCCCTGAGGTGTATGAACAAGTGACAAAGCCGCGCTGTGATAAAGTGTGACACCGAATGTGTGTTTCTTCTCTACCAGTGATTTGAATTCCACAATAGTGATTCAACCATTGGCAAATTATGAAGCGTTTCCATTCGTTGTTGTACATACCCCAGTGTCTGGAAAAGCTTTAGTGGGAAAATGTGAACTGCTGAACAGGAAGTGAGTGATGTGTTTAACTTTAGTTTGTATAATGCTGCATTCAGTGGCACCTGGGATCTCTTACCATCTAATCACAGACTAGGTCAATGAAGAAAACACAACTTGACCAGTTCCCTCCTCAGGAAATTGCATAAGGTTTCTTAACCCCAACATCCATAGAACTAAATGGTAAATGGTAAATGGCCTTGCTTTTATATAGTGCTTTTCTACCTATTGGTACTCAAAGCGGTTTACAGTCACAGACACATCTACCCATTCGCTCACACAAGCACTCAAACATTCACACACCAGTGCTACGCACTACTAGTCATATCGTAGTCACCATGTCCTGTCCACAATCTATAACAGCCTACATGTGTCTAAAAGGAAATACCTGCCCCCTCTTCTCTGGGCAATTGGAAGCAGTTCTTCAGATGACTGGTGCTTTGAATAGCCAGTGAAATTCTTTAAATGATAACATGTTGAATCAGTGACCAGGATTGAATTTGCACCAGGGCAGTGTGTGTAAAGCCATCTGCCTCCATACCATTATCCTGCGTGTCCATGTCTTGTTTGACAGATTTTTTTGGTGAGACAATGTTTCTAAATGTCTTTTCTTTTTCTTTTTTTCGGTTTGGTTTTTTAACAGGCCTAGGTTGTGACAGTACACTGAAGCATTTAAGAGTTGTAAGCTTTATTCTAGTTAAGTTTCTTTTTTTTAAAACACCTACACATACTTTACAGACATGTGTAAAATGATTATTTTTAGTGGTAAGTCTTCATCCCGTGAATCCAAAACACTAAAGGCTGAGTAGTGTTAGACCGGCCCGTTGAGTTTTCCAACTAATAAGTCTAAAATAATATTCAGGCAGAAATATGCAAATCAACAGTAGCAGTTGCATTGTTCTGACCTTTCACAAGAGCCCATACAGTAACCATGTATGTCAATGGCCTTGTATTTATTTAGATGTTTTCTAATTATTGACATTCAAAGTGCTTTACAGTCACTATGACGCATCGTCCCATTCATCCACGCATTCACACAGCTCTGGATTCAGTGCCTTGGTCAAGGATACTCTGACATGTGATCCTTGATTCCTACCAGGAATGCTCAATTCACCTTTCCCACTGAATGATTCAAGAGCAGCTTTCAGTTTACTTCAGTTTACTTTCAGTGTTTAAGGCTGATTGTGCAGGAATGGTAATGGGTTAAAATAACTACACATCTGTAGATAACTCTCATTTATAGAAAACCAACAAAGAAACATGGAGGCAGCCATGCATCTTTAACTTAATTTAAAAAATTACTGAATTTTGAGAACTGAATGAAAATTTAAAAGGTATACAAATGAACAGTCATTCTTTTGCAAAAAAGAAAAAAGAAAAAGAAGAAGAATAAGAAGAAAGCCACAAGAGCTGGAGAGATATACATGCGTCATTAAACGTATGGGTGGGCTAACCAGTTATGGCTCTCAACCTTTGGTCTTATTCATAAGGGAGGACTGGAATTTCCAACAGCACTGAGGGGTAGCTGTGCTGTGAGTATGAGCATAGACTAAAAACAAAAACATCACAATACACACTTACACAACAGCCGTAGAGGCGAGCTTCAAAGGCTGCAGAAATATGTAAATCAGCACGCAAGCATGAATCTACTTGACAGGGTTTTGTCTTCTCGCCTCATATGTTACCTGTTCTCAGTGCATGCTTTATGCATCTGGGGAAGAATATACGGGGAGGGGGCTATTTTGCATTTTTTTGGCAGTCTATCTCAGTCCTCAAAGTTTCCTTTACGATAACGAAAAACCATTAGCTGCTGTCAAACAGCCACGAAGAGAGATTATTTTTTTTATTGAAATAAGATTAAAATGATAAGTTTGACTGAGGGTTCCACCTGATAAAATATTTCAGCTCATAAGCGCAGTGTGGGCACAGGGATTAGAAGAGAAAAGGGGAAAGGGGGGTAAAGCAGAGGAGAGAGACACACAGAGAGGGAGAAATTCATAATGTATAATAAAACAAAAGGTGTCATGGGAAATAACAGTGATATTAAAATTAGAGTAAGGTGGGATCTATATGAAAAATGCAGATTTGAAAATGTAAATGATGATGAGGGAGATGAGAACAGATATGGAAAAGTGATAGTGTGTGGAAGAAAAGAGAACTGTTCAGGGCCTTGGAGAGATGCTTTGTGTCAGAGTGTGACTTTATGGAGGAGCTCGACAAGAACAATGGTCACAGATGACAAAGAAGGAGATATGATGAGGGTCAAATCATGTGGAGAGTTCTAACAGATATATATGCTATATGAAATATATCCTTCATGTCAAATAACTATTACATGTCATGTACTGAACCTCATACACTTTTTGTGACAGCCCTAAATACAGGTTTGGTTGGGTTTATGTGCAAAATCAACTTGATCAGAGGAAGATCATGTTTCATTTACAATAGGCGCTTTGTTCAGCTCATGGAATCACTGTGGTTTGGGACAAAATAAATATGTCCTTAAAATTAACTTAGATTTCAAGTTAACCAGTTTGACCTGAAACAGGAAGTGTAGTGGACTCTCGTGCAACGTTTAATTTTTGGTGACTCATCAAGCCAGCTAATGACACTGATCAGGCGTAACATTATGACCACCTTCCCAATACTGTGTAGGTCTCCCTTGCACCTCCAGAACAGCTGCGACTCATCGGAGAATGGACATGGGCCTTCTGAGGGTGTCCTGTGGTGTCTGGCAATAGAATGTTGTTAGTGGGGGCCTTTGGGTCCTATGGGTTGAGGGGAGGGGCCTCTGCGGATCATCCCATAGATACTTGATCAGTTTGGGATCTCGTAAATTTGGAGGCCAGATCAACACCTTGTGCTGTTCTTCATGTTTTTTTTTAGTTGTTCCTAAAGCGTTTTTGTGTGTGCGTCTGTGTCAGGATGAATCCTGCTGGGGATGGCTGCTGCCATCAAGGAGTGTCATTGCTATGGGGTGGGGGTGCCTGGTCTGGTCTAGGTGGGTGCTACATGTCTAAGTAACATCCATTGAACATTGAATTGTCAAAGATGGTCATTGTTATTTACTTCTAGTGTCAGTCTTTTTAATGTTGTGGCAGGGCGTATGTGTTTATGTTCTGAAACATGACTAAATGATTGTGGTACATATGGCATACTGGATGTGTACCAGGACTATCATGATGTATATACTGTAATAAATGCTTACTGATATTGTGAAAGCAGCTTAGTGTGACATCAGTTGAACTGCATTGCATCAGTTCTGAACATTGGCAATGGTTGTCATTTTAGGCTGCAGAACTGCTTAATAAGAACATCACTCTTAGGAGTATACACCGTTGCCCATAAATTTGGAATAAAATATGCTTTACCTCTTCTCGTGAAATGATTGTGACAATGTGATGTATATAAATAGGAATAAAAAGAGGGATGTGTCTGAAAACAAAATTATTCCAACTTTATGGGCAACAGTGTATTATGTTGTTAGTTTCTCAATATACACCATGTATTGTCAACAGTGAAATTGTTTAGTTTGTTTTCATGCAGTGTGATTGATGAGTAACCAACAAAGGACAGACATACTGTTCTATGTCAGCATTTCTGACCTTGGCACATACAGCATCTTCGCTATTGATTGACATGCAGCATTTTGCACTCTGCATGTCTCTATAGGAATATGTCATCATTTACACAGCTGTAGATTACATTGACCAGACCTCAGCTTGCCACCATAGGTGACCCCCTCCTTTATGTCCTCCTCGGGAGGAGTACAGAGATCCCCTTTAGTGAAAGGGGAAGGAAGGGTAAAAGGAGCCCCTCTTTGATATGAGCCTCCCTGAGGGGCTCTCTTGCTACTAAAGAATGTTAGAAGTTCAAGTTCCAGCCACTAGCCCCTGAAAGCTGACCTGGTCTGCCACATGTCCTCTGTTCCAAGCCAGCCAAGGACAAGGGCAGGCAAATGGGAATGCACAACCAGCCAGTACACAAAGGAGAACTGTTTGAAAAGGACTCCTGATATTGAAAGTCACATAAAAGATAGAAATGCATACACATGTACGTTATAAGTGTAAAACCATTATGTGCTTTTTTTAATATTTTTATGTTTTAAAAGAAAGCAGGGCCTCCAGGAAATCACACTACTTGAATCTGAGAGTAATGCTTAAACTTAGGTATGTTTAAGCATTGAGAATATAAGCCAACAATAACTCAATTATTGTATTATACCTTAATAAAAACCTTACACATTTAAGAATATCATTATAGGTTCTTACATAATAAGATGTAGGTAAACACTGGTGAAACACTTTCATGGATTCAACAAATATAGATAAATGGAGATTGAAAATCAAACCAGTCTGTGTTTGGGGGAAATATGAAAGAAATACGCCATAGATTTCTATTGGTAGAGCCAATGTTTTTAACATTAAATGGTTGGGAACGGTTGTGGTTAAACCCGATGGAAAAGAGATTCCTTGCAGGCCTGTAAATGTTTCTTTCAATGCATAATACAGCCTGCTGGCTCCAGAGGAAAATTGCCTTGTCCTTGATAAATCAATAAAAAATGACCGATGTGATTGATGCCTAATGACTTACACTAGACTGCCCATGTAGCCTTGCAGCCTAAAAACAGTGTTGGATCATGGACATTTTGTTGTTCCAAACTGGTCTGAAACCTCTGCTTAGAGATCTCTTACTGTTAGTTTATGTGTCCTTAACAGATTACTGTGCTTATTTTGAACTTTCACTCATTTGTGGGAAATACAAAATAATAATAATAATAATTATTATTATAACCCAGAGTGTTCAAAATTTGATCTCTGGCACATGAACCACATGCCGAAGTGTCTTTTAGCAAGACACTGAACCCTGAGTTGCTCCCAGTGCATGGCACTGGTGTGTGTAAATATTAATAACAGTAATAGTTGTAACCCTTATATGTCCCACAATGGGGAAATTTCAGTTCCTGCTGTTTGACCCATCTGTTTGTTCACACAGTAGTGTGTACAGTTGGAGCAGTGGGCTACAGCCTCTAAGGACTGCGCCCGGGGAGCAGTGTAAATGTGTATGTTTATGTGAACGAGTGGGCAAATGTGACATTGTGACTGTAAAGTGCTTTGAGTACCAATAGATAGAAAGGGGCTATATACATACAAGCCATTTACCATCAATAAATGTTTTTCTTTTTTATTGAATCTATGGGAAGGCTCACAGATCCTAATAGGTTATGGCACTGCTGCTGAGGTTACCATATTAGTATGGATACAAAGTCATCTTCTGAGATAAGATGACTGATGAGAAATTGAAGAACAGATTAGCCAAGACATTTGATAAAATTGGTCTGTTATCTTCTAAGAAATGTTAACTTTATTAGTTTGAAAGAAAATATCAAACATTAGGTTGCTTTGAGTTATCGCAGCAAACATACTGATGCTTCTTTCTCTGTCAAGGAACTAATACCTGACATGTAACTCACATAGAGACATAGTTTGAAACAAAGGCAACTTTGTTATCTCAACAGGATCAAAACAAATTCCTCCAATTACAGGTGAGTATCTGGTTGTTAACAGACGCTACTCATGTGAGTTTCTGGTGTGCACCACACACTAATAAAAACCTCAACTCCTCACCAGTCCTTTTAAAAGGAAGAAGCAACTTGGATAAGTGGCAAAATGTCTTTGAGAAAACCCAGCAAATCCAGTTTCAGCTTTGTTGTTTGGATATACCATCACCTGGATGACTGAGAACCTTCATAGACATAGAGACAAAGTGTGTTTTCCTGTAAAAAAAAAATTACACTGACATCATGGAGAAAACCTGGCAATTAATTATCACATGTCACGGTACCCTCACTGTCCATCAAAATTACTTAATGAACCTTGTTAACCTCAGTTCAACATTAGTAGTAGTAGACAAAACGGACAGTCACACAGCTCTGCGGTACCACTTAGATGACAGCGACGCTTCAGCCATTAGCAGTGAGCAGCAGCCAGTCTGGGCTCTTTACCACACAGGGGCTCTACACAAGTGCTCTTAACTGCTCTCCTTCTTCTAGATAAAAAGCAACTCTATTTTTTGCCCATTAGCACTGGCATTAAGAGCTATTATTGGCCTTAACGGCGATAAGTATCCACTCCCACGTCACCCGTCATTACCATTATTATTCTGAGTCGAACTTGAAAGGACACAAGGACGTTTGACAGGCGCTACAGCCACCGCTTGTTTGGCTGCTCCTCTGGAAGGGAAATGGGGAGAGAGGAGAGAAAAGGAGGGGATACTTAGCTGTTTAGCTTTGGCATGGTAATGGAGAGGAAAGAAGGTGTTTGTGTGGGCAGAGCAGGCACTGAGAGAACTGATTTAGCGATAAAATTCTCTTGACCTGGAGATGATGGATATTTTTCACCCTTAATCCACTGTAAAACTTCAGTATGAAGCTTTGTTCCTTATTGCAGTCAGTAGGGGCATAACTGTAAATTACAGTATCTGTGAGAAATTTGGGATTATTGAGGCTGATATGCAGTTTCATTTGACCAAGCCACAGACAATGTCAAGGCAGGGTGTGGTAGACCAACGATAGATGCCCTAACGATCCCTAAATCCTCAGAGGACCTCAAAAACACTTGAAAGAATAAATGGCCCGTCTCGTTTTACCACATCCCCAATATGTGAAGATATTGCTGAATGGGCAGGGAGCTGTGGCTAGGATGGCACAGGGGCTGGCCTCACCTGTAATGGCATATCTCAGGCTCTCTCTATCGATCAGCTCTGCCCCTGAACACTCGTCTGGGCTCCGGGCCGTGGGCCGTTGGGGCGGTGGCCGTGGATCTCATTGCCACGATGCCCTTGGTGAAGGCCGGTGTCCAGTGACAAGCAGCAGAATGGAGTGAGTGAGCGAGTGGAGGGAGTTGTAGTGATGGAAGTGCAGTACACACTGGATCTTATCTGTCGACCAGCACACACACACAGATACACACACGCACACACACACTTCTTCACTACGAATACTTCCACACTGTATTATATTAACAATTTGCAATGTACGCTTATGGACGGATTTTAGTACTTCCATAAAACTGATTGACTTCTAAGATAGAGATTCAAAAAGGAATAGGTAAAGATGAAGAAGCTGAGTTAAACAGGAGCTCCTTCCTGCTTGTTAAATACATCTATTCACTCCATGGCCTAGTTTGTAATGTATACCCCCTGTAATAAATTTGTAGACTTTCATTTGTAAACTTTCCGAGAAGCCCTTTAACCCTTAAACTAAACATAGAATTAAACATCTAAAAATAATCAAATGTTAAGTCTTCAGTTAGAAAAATGTCTCTTAATATTATTATAATGTGAAGAAATAACTTTTTGCCTCACACATTTCCACTAGAATGTCATTGTTGGTTATAGTGTGTGTAGTGTGAAATATCTGTGATTATTTGCCTTAAACAGACAGGTTAAACTGTAAATTTAATCAATAAAAAAATACAATAAAAGAGATTAAATGGGAATTGTGTAAATTTACTCTACTTAAGGTCTATAACTGGTAATTATTGTATATGTTAAACATTTGAATTTACATTCAGAATTATTTGGCTGATATTGTAAGAATTCATCTTATATAAGATTTCATAGTTTGCAAAGACACCAAATTGAAGCCGTCTGTTTTGAATAAGACGCATGGAATAACTGGATTTGATGTAATTGCAGGATTGAATATTCGTCTCAGTACCAGCATTATAAAGTCTTCAAATTTCATTTAATGACAAATTCAAGGGGGGAAATGTAGTTCAATGATTCTAGATGTCAGTATTGGAGAAATGAGTGCAGATCAAGGTGCTCTCCACTGTGAATATGAAACTAGGAGTACAAGAACATGCACACACACACACACACCCTTGAGGATTGAGAACAGTATCTTTTCAGAGAATCAAGATATCTGTACATGAGCACATGCATAAAAATGCACAGTGTGTCTGCTCCCTGAAGTAGTGCTGTGTAAATCCTCAGTGTCTGTCTGTACTCCCTGGTGACCCTGTCTTGCCGCTCCTCACTTCTTCTTTTTTTTTTTTTTTTTTTTGACACATCAGATGAATAAGAGGGTGGAATTGGTGGGAGGAGGTGGAGACAAGCCAGTCATCCTATCGGGCGCCGCGTTTCTCACTCGGTTAACACCTCGCTGGAGAAACAGGATGCCAGGCTTGGACGCACCAACCCCACCACCACCCCCATCACTTCATCCAGCTAAACACACTCTAAATGTATTTGCAACACTGCACCCTTTTTATAAGTGTTTCCTGACCTTTAATCTGTTTTGACTAAGGCTTAGCTGTTCTACACTGTCCACACTTTACTGATCAGCTCGCATGTATTTAAATGTCTTCTGTGTAGTTTTTCTCAGCTCTACATTTGTAACCATGCCATGTTGATCTTTTGTCTATTTGTTCTTGGCGCCTGCTTCAGTTGTTGCTGAAAGCTGCCTGATAAGAAGACCTTTAAAGAATAAGTCAATTTGTCCAAATGGTCAACTTAGAAGTAACAAGAACATGGCAACATGTAAAATTTTCCTCAGGATGTAATTGGTTTCAGAACTTTGTGATAATAATGTAGGACATTCTCAATGAGAGTCAGCAACATAAAAAGGTCTAGACTTCCATAGAAGACACTAGTGATGGACAATCACAGGATTCTTTACATGTTAAAAAAAAAATAAAAAAACTCCCTCACAACATTCAGCCAAGTGAAAGACACTCTCCATGAGAGTCATCGTTGGGATTATTCAAGTCACCAGTGGTCGAGTCATGCTACCTGAAGAGCATGCATTTCAAGACAAAACTAAAGGCAGAAATTGCCACGAACAAATAACAACTGAAGGCAGATGTAGTTAAGGCCTGGCGCAACATCACAAAGGAAGACACCTGTTTGTTGGCGACACCCATGGGTTCCAGACTTAAGGTAGTGAGTCCCTGCAAAGAACACATGACAGAGCAAATAAATTTGAGTTAGTGGTGTGTCATTCGTGAACAAGCCAGCTCTAAGAGCCGATTCTTAGAGAATGCAGCAAATGAGAGGAAATGATTATTATGATGGGCACACCATGTGGCCAATCACATATATAGACAGACCAGTTACACTGAGTTAAAAAAGTAAGGTGGGTGAATGTTCATTTAAAGCTTTGATTAAAATGTTAAAGAATAGTAACTATATTTTAACAGTCAGATTCAATCTGAAGAGTCACAGAAATGCATAGAAATAAGGCTTTTATGAAAACAGCAAATGAAAACTTGCTTACCAACACACAAACCATTCACAATCACTTAATTAAGATAAATTAGTAGGCTCCAACTGAAACTAAATGGCGAACATTTTGGGAGCTGGTTGGGAGCCATACCAGCCAGCTATTCTAAGGGAGCCGAGTTAAAGAGCCGAATCTTCGAAAAGAGCTGGACTTCCTATCATTAATTTGAGTCCCTGAAAATGGGGGATTGTGTATACACTCTCAATGTTTATAATCCCTAAGCATTTCGTATTATATTTTTGTTTAACTGCTTGAAACTCAAAATCTACACTTCAATATAATCTTAATTGTTTCATATCAGATCTATTGTGGTAGGCAGAGCGTTAAAACTATGAAAATTGTGTCACTGTCCAAATATCTCTTGACAGGAGAATCTCATATACCGAGGGGGATAGTCATTTGCCACAAACCTGGGAACTGTTACAAATTTAATCAGGCCTTGATAATTATAAGTCATTCTCCTCTATTCAGAAAATAAAAAGCATGTTGTAATGAGAATAGGGAAATTTTAAAAATGTGCCAAGATACAAGAGTACATCACACCTATTCTAGAACTCTGGTTGTTTATGAGTCTCCCAAAAGGATCAGGTTAACACATTATGTTTTTAATGAACAATATTAAAAATGAACTCATCATATTGTCTGAACCTTAAAGCAAATGTGAAAAGAGTATGAAATATGTAACTAAGCATGAACCAATGCAGAAATAAGGTTTAAGGGCCGTGGCATTTGGCACACTGACGGTTGGTCAGTGAACATACATACAGTGAACTGGCTTTGCAGTGAGTCCAACTGCAACTGTCTGGCCTAATCACAGGTGAAGGGTTGTTATAGTGGGCCTTCACTGGATTCATCGGCCTCTTTGATGTTGGTTTGGTGGGTATATGGTCAGCAGTATCTCCATGCTACAAGTTGATCCAAGTAATTCTGACTTACCCAGAGGCTTGACAAAACAATTAAACAGAGAAACTTAAACTGTAATTGTGTACTGCTTTGTGGATGACGACCATCCCTCAACATTACTGTTACATGACACAGTGAGCATCTACAGTATTATGTAACTATAATATCCTGTTTTTAGGTCAATAATTAGCTTCTTCATCAATTGAAGTTCACACAATGTGCAAAAGGCAAAGTAAAAAAGCCAGGGATGATAGCCTCCACTTCTCTGAATTGCACGTTTTCCTTTCCTGCCTCGCCAGTCGATGCATAAAGTTAATGTGATTGTTTCAGGGCCTCATGTGTGGCAACAATTAATGTGGGTTGCGGTGTTATTATACTTCACGCTGGTACCAATTATGTTGGGGAAAAGTGTTATTTAGATCAATCTCATAAAATCTGAATATCAGTCTCATAAAATTCTGATAGATAATCAAATTAATGACTAAACCCAGCATTTCCGCATCCATCGTTATTAAAGTTTGAAAGCATTTAAGTATAGGTGAGTATAGTGACAAATGTTTAAGGCATGTATGACTATCTGTGTGTACGTTATAACTATAGAAGCTATATATCCCCAGTTAGTTACCGAGGCTTTAAGATGAACATAATTCAGCACTGCATTTATTTCTCTGTTAGCGGCTGATCATGTGTGTTGTTGGTGAGACAGCTGGGGAGAGGTGTGATTCCAACGAAGAAACCGATCACTCCTTTGTTCTCCTTGCAGAGTTAACAGCTTGGTGCTAAAGCTTAGTTCATACTCCCGCAATGGGTCTAAGTT
Organism: Chelon labrosus; assembly: GCF_963514085.1. Taxonomy (NCBI): domain Eukaryota; kingdom Metazoa; phylum Chordata; class Actinopteri; order Mugiliformes; family Mugilidae; genus Chelon; species Chelon labrosus. Next base: position 23,494,079 of record NC_140353.1, read on the forward strand.
GAGCCTACGTTATAAGGGACTACACCAGTGAAAGCATTTCCTGTATACCTGTGCGCTGGTGTGTCAGCATTGTTCTGTAATCACACAACTAATATGCTAGGCAACGACTAGTCAGCTGTGTCAAAATTTTTCACACAATGGCGAGTGGAACTGAGCAGCTCATGTTGGAGCTAAAGTTACTAAACATGATCACTTATTATCACTGAAATCACTGAACCACAGAACATCAGTCAGCATCAGAGTAGATGGCATCTAGGAGGCTAATCAAGGGAGAATTTTCACATGTCTCAGTAGCTTGTCCAGCCACTGAAACACAAACAGGGGAATGTATTTCAGTCCTGTTGCCGTCCACAACGTGTATTTACGTTTCTGGGGAGATGCACATCAGGGTACACTACAGGCTACTGCAACGAGTTAGTAGCTACGATGTACCTACAGCGTAAAAGTGATGTGCAACCATAAACCAAGACCACTCATGTGGTCAGCGAGCCATTGGAGCTGTGAGGAGTAGGCAAATGAGGAAGACGAGATAAAGACGGAGAACAATGGAGGAGCTGGCAATTACTCTCATTCAGTGTGTTCAGCTACATGAAGCAATATGCTCCCTAGTTTAACATGCAGCCTTAAGAAGCATGTCAGAGTTTGAACTATCAGAAGACATGTATGACCATACGATTGATAACTCCCCTATTAACGCCGTCCCCAGGCCACATATTTCCAGCTCCGCAACGTCAATCGTCTTTGCCCATCCCTAGCACAAGCATACCACTGCCATTCTTGTCCACGCCCTCGTTACGCACTGATTGCTGTAATTTTGTTATTTTTGGTCTACCCTCCAAATGTCTGCATAGACTGTGATGGGTCCAAAATGCCGCACCTCGCATCATCACTCGAACTCCCTTCATCAAAGTTCTTCACCAGCTCCACTGACTTCCTATAAAATCTCACATTGAGTACAAGATCCCGTTACTTACCTTCAAGACTCTTCACAACCAACCCATACTCTCAGATCCTCCTCAGCTATCCACTTCATTGCACCACCTGCCCAATTGTCCATAAGACGGCTTTTAGTTTTTATTGCAGTGTTTGTTTTATTCTTATGATGTTTTATGCATTGCTGTTTTATGTGAAATAAAATGTATTATTATTTACTATTGTGATGATCATTCCCATGATATGTTGGGATGATGTGATGATGATGATGTGACACCATGATTTTAAGTTTAAAATGACGGGAGTGGTCATGATGAATAAAGTTAATGATTTGATGACGATGATGATAATAAACGTGAAAGAGAAGAAGATGATGGTGGTGGTGATGAGGAGCTCACTGTTAATGTTCATGATCAGGGTTGGCTGTCATGGATTGTTCAGTTGTGTTTTCCCTCCGCTTTCACCATAATCACAGCAATCACTCAGCCTTTGTTCTACGCCATGTAAAACAATGAGCTCTGATTGTTCAGAACAGTCAAAACACCCACATTTACTCTATGTGCACATATAGTAGACATTCAGTCATAAACAAGACATCAACACTTCTCACATGGATACAGTAGATGGAGACTTTTCCACTCACTCATTGAGTCTTTACTCTTCAATGTGTTCAATCTTTCTTTTAGTGCTCACGGCCAAGGTATTTTCCTTAAGTGGTCTGATTTTATTCATCAAGCTGAAGCATTCATGTATTAAGTGGAAGTGCAAAACATAGTGAGTGAATATGAGTTTGGTAGATCCAATGGCAAGTGACCACCTTAAACAGGTGTGAGCATTAAAGACATGTTTCAAATCTGAACAAGACCACATCTGGAGATGGTCTAAGCCACTTGTGACCACATTCCTTTAGTAGTGTGAGCGCACAGTGTGTCCTAGACACACTGAAGGACCGCCTGCTCAACTGGCGTGCTCTTGCATGAGTAGAGTTTTGCCTCATTAATTCAGAAAAAAACCCACAACTGCTATTTTGAATGATCACCAGAAAAGACAAAAGCAAAAGCTTCTGTAAACAAACAATAACTTGGATGTCCGGTCCAATCCCAGTTTTGAAACACACAACAAACAGTGTTTTTCAGGTCTCCGAAACAGTGGTAGAGATCTATTGAATGCGGCAGCTGTTTGCACAGTATTCTATTGCACCTCAAATAATGACTATTTGCGTAGAGGGCACAAAACTGACAGCACTGAGACAGTACTCTCTCCATTAATGGTGTTCACTCTACTATTCAAATCTCAGATGCTGCTCACAGTCTTGACACAAGAGGCTGAGTACAGGAGCACGGTGGACAGCTTTGTGGAAGGATGTGAACCAAATTATCTGCAACTCAGCATCACAACAACACGAAGGAAGCAAAGGGAAACTACTGAGAAGGCTTGTTATCCCCTGCAGGCCATCTGCAGCAATCTGGAGTCGTATCAGAGCGTTTCAGCTGTTGACGGAAACCACTGAGGTACACTATAGAGCGCCACAAGAGTTCCTCGCGACCACTGGCCATCAGTCTGTATAAATCTTCCCCCTTTTTGAAGAAAATTTAAAACCTTGGACATTGATAACAATGATATCATAATCATGCACATGTCCCCTTTTCAGCTTCATTTCTTAAGATATTGTAAATGAATTACACTAATGAATGAAATAGCTGCAGCCCGAGTGCTGGGAGCAACTGGGGGGCATATTCGTAGAATCAAACCGCTAACCCTCTGGTACGTGGGCAATCTCCAACCATTTTGCAATATCTGTGCATACCTCTAGAGTGGCTAAAGTTAGGGAAATATTGCGTATGACTGAAGAAAGTCATTTAATTTGGGTAAGGATAAGAGTGTGTGTAAATTTAGGACATGAGGTTCAGTTTCCTCCATACATTTTGGACACCTGCCCACCACTCTAACTACCACAGCCTCTCCTGTGTTATGCACATATACTACACACTGCCTTCTCATTTGACACTGAATGCTGGACATAAGTTGAGAAGCGCAAAAACTGCCTAAATCAAGCAGACCCTGGGCCCACTGGGCTGTACGTCTAAATTTAACATCGTGGCCAGAAGATGGCCCCAAAAAGACTATTTCACATTTTGTGGCATAAAGTCACAAATTCCTATCCTGAGCAGCATACCGGGCTGGAAAAAAAAAAGTTATACTAAGGTCTGTGGTAAAGCTGAAAAAGTCAACTGTACACACTGGCTGCCACAAATGCAGGCATGGAAGAAGGAAAGGGGGGGAGGAGAAGAGGAAGGGGGGAGGGTAGGAGGGAGAAAATGGCACTTGATTGGTGACAAAAGATAACAAGAAGTGGCTGCAGGGAGCCTCCAGAACTCAGAGTGGTGTGAATAGACCCCATCTGGTTCCTTCACAAAATGCTGAGGAGACGCAGATAATAGGACGCACACACACTCTTATATACACACTCTCTCTCCCCAACTTGTTCTCTTTCCGTCTCTCTCTCATCGCTCGGCCTGACCAGTCCCGGGTGGCCTCATCGCCTGGTCCAGGATCCCCCAAAGAGCTCTCGCCCGTCGTCTCTGAGCGTACACTTCAGCTAGACCAATTTAACGTGAGAAAACGTGAGGAGGGCGAGACGCACTGTCCATCTGTGGCTGGTTGTCATGTGTGGGGAGGGGAGACCATGAAGGAGACACATTCCCTCCCCTTGTTCGTTCTTCTTTACATAGCATTTGTTTCGAAAAAGTCATAAATAACTGCAGGCATCTTTTTAGATGAGCTCAAGAAATGATTCCCGGCCCTCTGACTGAATTTACTAGTGTCCCTTTGAATGACTCCTGAACAACAATGCCCTAAAAATAAGGTTACACTATACATATGGATTTGAAAACCTATAAAGCCTCGGTGTGCTATTTATATGGACCTTTATTTTGAAATCAAAAATACCACAGTCAAACAGAGATACTGTATAATAAAGGGGCTGATTGTTTCAAGTGAACTAAAGTCATTATGACTTTTTGTGGACTCTGCAAAGAGGGTTAATTACATTGCTCTCTTGAAAACAAAGTTGTCTCATTATAGATCCAGAATATTGCTTAAATATTATATTAATTATTGATTCATGTAAACTACAAAAAGATGTACGCAAATACAAGGTGATTGTGGGTTAATGTAAAACAAAGCAGAAACAAAATGCAAATTACAACCTCATAACTTTAAGAACATACGCCAGAACTGACAGGAATGTATGTAACAGTGCATGTTTAAAGACTTACACTTACTGTAGCTAAGTCATCTTCCATCTCATTTGTTAATGGTGATGTTTCAGTCCATGGTCTTCACGTAACTGCAGGATCATTTCAGTGTATATCAGCTTGAATTAGTAATGATATAACTCTCTTCTTTGTTGTGGCTTCCCCTTTATGACTCGGGCTGGTAACACGCCTGGATATCTACATATAAATCTAGTACAGTGCAGCTTTAAACACACAAAATAAACACCTGAGAGAGAAATCTATGTGGAGACCCTCAGGGGAAATCAGACGGTGGGACCAACACTAACCAGGGCAATATGAACTGTGGCAAACACGCCCGTGATAATAGCAATAGTCTGCGTTCGAAGTGTGTGACCTGAGTGTGTTTGCCTGATCAAGCTCCTATTGTGCCTTTTGGATTGATGACAGCTGAATACCTAAGGGAGGTGTATGAATATGTAAAATACACTAGTGAGTGTCGCAGTCTCATTGGCTATGCAGCCGTCCGACACACACACACACACACATTCTGAAACATATGGTTTTGTTGCTACTGCCTGTAGAGGTGATGTGGCAAGGGGACTGCAGCGCTTTCCGCTCAGGACAGGGACATGAGAAAAGTGTTGCGAGTGTGTATGTGTGTGAAGAGGGATGCCACTCTGTGAAGATTATTTAGTGCCCACACCCCACCTCCTACCCACCGTGTTTAATAATTCAGGGCCTCCCCTCATCGCTCTCATTATAAATATTTCAGCCTCTGTGGCAGGGAAGGCTCGTCTCGTGCGACAACCGGGAGATATGTTCTCAATGAGAGGTGTCGTGTGTGTGTGTGTGTGTGCGTGCGTGCGTGTGTGTGAGAGAGATACGGAGACATGTGCACATACACAGAAAGAACTTCTTGTTTCTGACTCCGTGTGTTTACATGCCGTTTTACTCTTTTAGTACTAGTATCATCATCACATGTGTGTATGTACAGCACGTATAGGGATGGGGGGGGGGGGGGGGGGGGTTCAAGCCATCCACCCTGAAAGGAACTGAAGGCCACTGTGCTATCCTTCTATTGTCTAATCAGCCCAGCTGCCAGAGGCTAAAAGCACCTGAGTGCTAATTCATGGCTCCATTCATACACACACACACACATACGCAAGCATGGAGGGATGATGCTAATTCTCTCTCCCTCCCTGTCAAGCTTTAAAGCTCCTGGCAAAACATCAGTGTCACATTTGGACAATGTCCACCGGTGTGGATGGAAATCTGCCAGTGATTAGTGGTAAATAAAATTGAGGCTTAACTATAACAAGTTTTGCGTCTACCAGTGAGTCATTGCATGGCCCACAACCACTATTATAAAGAGAATATGGTCAGGAATTTGCTGATTGGGTTGTCCACTACCAGAGGGTTAGCAGATAACCGCCTATGTACGCCTGGTACATAGACCACAGGACACTGACTGAAGTGTCCTTGAGCAAGACACTGAACTCCCAGTCTGTGGCCCTGGTGTATTAGTGTGTGTGCTTGTGTGAATGTATGAGTAGATGTGTTATTGTGACTGTAAAGTGCTTTGAGTACCAATAAGTAAATAAGCAGCACATAAACATACTTAAAATAACGTTACATACCAGCACTTCTTTTTCTTCTTTTTTTAAATACTACTATCAGTGGGCTAAAATGTGGGCAAGTACTAAAATAAAAAGGAACGGCAAACTGCTGAGCTACAATGTGGGAAATGAGTATTTAAAACGCTTTTTTAATTACTGCTTTTGCGTGCATTTGTCAAGATCGTAAATCACATGTCAAAAGTGAATTACACACAAGGACGACAAAAAAGGCGAATGAAGAAAACAAGTAAAGACAACAAACTAAGTATAAGTAATCAAGTTTCTTACGAAATTGTGTTTATCTCTAGTGCACGGCAGTTGAATTCATTACATTCAACTTTACATCAAACAGATATCTATTTTAGAACCATGTAGTTGTTCATTTCTCACTTGCATCCTGATAATAATACCGTTTAATAGATGATAACTCCAAAAGATTTACGCTACATCTAATACAAATTGTCAAAAGAACATCGACCTTAACTAATAGGTTAATCTTCCGTCTACCTGCTGCTTCATCTTGCTTTCATCAATTAGTCTTTTTTTATCAGTTTCATTTGTTATTTCTAAGGATGTCTATATAGCTTTCTGTTTGAAAATATGGTTAAATGTTTCAGTCATATATGTGTCACAAGTGCTTTACACAGATAATGCTACGCTGATTTGCACACAAGAACAGACGAGTTAATTAAGCGTATTTATTCAGAAAGTCTCTTGGAGATCAAGACCTATTCTGCGAGACCTGAGATGTATGTATATATAACATCACAACAATTAAAATCCTTCACTCACTCATGTTAAATGAAACTTTCACAAATAATATGAGAAATATGAGCCTCCTGTTTTTTAAGTGACATCAGTGCCTCCAGTTTCAAGCTGTGACGCAGATCATTCAAGTAGTAAGGTACATGTGTGGGAAAGCATCTTAACATGGTTAAAAACTTTGAACTCACCTAAGAATCACTTGCGTTCGGGAGCTTAGCAGCTTTAAAGCATTCAAAACAATGATACAGATGTGCTGATGCCTTTTAGATGCCGGCATGGATATAACAAGACAGCAGAAATGTTTGATATAAGTTCTGTAAATGCATCCCCACATAATTATCATGATATATTATGTAAAAAAAAAAGTTCGTGATCTTGGAGATACACCACAAAGAAGACTGGTGAGCAGCCACTATAACTCACCTGGTTGACTGAGCGCCCCATAAACTGATGCTGTAGCTCAATCCCAACTTGTGCCCCTCACTGCAAGTAGCCACCTCTCTCCCCATCACTTCCTGTCTCTCTCCAACTATACAATAACAACTAAAAGACAACTTAGCTAACCTTATCTTTCTGTGGAACTTGTTCCAAAGTTTAGAAGCTCATTTTATGTGGACCCCGAAACACTAAAGAAAGATCAACTGGACTTGTAGAGTTTCTTGAAGACATTTCACCACTCATCCAAGTAATTTCTTCTAGAATGAGTGGGGGAAAAAAAAAAACGTCTCTACAAGTCCAGTTGCCTTTCTTTAGCGTTTTTGGATATACCATGACCTGGATGACTGAGAACCTTCACAGACATTTTATGTGGACTGCAACAAAAACCTCCCCTGTGGACCTTAGGCAAAGGTTGTATGGGGTTAACAACAGTTATCAAATGACCCTCATACAGCACTAATAAAGAAGGGGTTTCCTATCAGAGCTGAACAGGAAAAAGATGCATGTGTCTTTGAGAGAGTTTTAAGAATTCCAGCTGATGTCCACGTGGACACAGATGAGATCAGTCAGACAAAGAGATAGAGAGAATTAGAGGTTGTGGATCTCTCTCTTCCTTTTATTCCCTCTCACTCTCCTTTTACTTATTTTTATCATCCGTCTTTATAGAGCACATTTAAACGACATTGCCTGGCGGTGCGATATTTTGTGTGTGCACGCTTGCTTGTGCGAGGGGTTCCATTTAAATAAGGAATGAGACAAAAGCAGACAAGCCTCTCCAGACGTGATGCAGAGGCAGCGTCCCAGCCAGCTGAGAAGATGAAAGAATTTTTCCTTTCGCTCTTTGTGTTACTTTTAACACTCGCATTACTAACAGAAACATTTTCCAACATATGCCAGTGTGAAACAGCAGATGTCCAACAGGCACTGCGATGCCCATACCTGATACACTACGCGGCCAAAAGTATACGGACATTTCTGCGTCTGCTCGTGGTTTGGAATGGGGTGCTTGCTTAGTGAGAAGATGCCATATTGCGACTGCATTCAGTGTCTCAGTCATTAGTGTGCTTTGACAAACAACAAGAAAACAGGAGGGGATCCATACAAAGGCCTGTTGCCATAATACTGTTGCAGTATCAGTTTCATTATTCAATAAAATCTCTTCTGTACTTTGACTGTGCAGCTTCCATTAGCAACACTATTCAGGGCAGAGGTAATTAGTGCCACCTCTGCTGCATATTTAGTGCATTTGTTCTTTGCTTAGGGGAAAATACTGATCTGGACATTTTGGATACACAGTTTTCATGTAATATACTTCCAAAATAATTACAGTAGTACCCGTAAGGGGGCAAATCCCTGCAGCCAGGTTAACATCTCCTGGAAAGACTGATATCAGGGGAATGGTGGTACTTAATTTTGGTTGGAAAGTTCATATTTCTGGCTCCTTCAGAAGCTTGGATATGGTGGCGAACATTGTAAATGTTACTGTGCCCGTAAAAGGGTCATATTTTTCCAGATTGGAAATTTGCAAACCCACCCTCATCTGAAAATGTTCCCGTTCTGCTGTCTCGCATTACAGGGAAGTATTTTATGTAGTTGCCCTCTCTTTTCTTTGTTTTCCCGGGATGTTATCGCTTTAGCAATTGTGTGAGCCACTGGAGTGAGTGATTGTTGAGTATGGCTCCTGGGTTTGTTGTTGAGGGAAACAAAGGATTTTATTTGATTTGATTTTTCTCCTTCAGAGAGATGCACTGAAAGGGTTTTTCCTCAGACCACAACTGCCCTCTATCATGCTCGAAAGGGATATGCCCCCGTGACAAACAAAACAGATAGATCACTGCAAATGATCTGTGTGTGTGAGACAAACACATGGGGGCACATGTTAGTCTGTATTTGAGTGTGTTCTTTAGCATTGTTTGAGCCTAATTTGTGTGTGTGTGTGTGTGTGTGTGTGCATGTGGCTGGGGACAGATCTGTCCTCTAGCTGGCAGATGCCCAATACAGCACAGCTGGGCCCCAGCCGCAGGAGGGGTCATGGGGGCCCAAGATTTCCCCCTAGCCCCTCAAGGCTTTTTTAGACTTTGCTTTCAGCAGCAGTGCGTGTAACACACACACATTCATAAAAATAAAAAGAAACACACGTACACACATGCACACTGATGAACACAAACATTTTGCTCATACAAAGCCCCTTCAAGCCAGCTATCACAGTGTTTGAAGTGGTCTCCTGCTCCCACACACCCCGTGATGTCTCATTGTCTAATAATTGATGACTGCATCCGTCGTATGATCCTCTCTGCTTGAGCATGTAGAGGTCAAGTGGCTAGTTACCACTGGTAGTCAGACATTTCTGCCAGCTGATGGAACTCACCAAGTCCAGTGTTGATAAAAAATAAAAAAAGGATGATGTTTGGCCTTGGGTCAATTACATTGCGTTTAAGTGTGCTATATAAATAAACGTGACTTGACTTGACTTGACTTGTTCTGGCTGTAAAGTTGGTTTTGGAACCACTCTTCTGTGAACTGGTTGTGGCCCAGCGAAGGACTAAAAAGTAGCAGCGACATACACGTCATCTGAGCGCTGTGGAGTTGAATTTGTTAACAAATTGGTTGAGTGACTGTCCAGTCATGTGCAGAGGTATCTTTTTTTCTCAGTGTTGGTTGAGATACACTCCATTAGTTGGAGTCTGGCGTGTTACCAGACTTCAACAGGCTTACAAGACAGTTTACGCAGTTCAACTGACTTCTCTCAAATCTTTAGTCAGTGAGCTCTGTGAAGAAAGTAACACAAACGCTTCCTGTGTCATTCATCAGATGCTTTCTTTTTTATTGAAGTACTGAAATAGTGACTGGATGATGAGGAAATCATGTTCATCAGCTGCAGGGGGTGCAAGCACAACAGATCCAATCTGCCTCACTGTCGGCCTGGGTCTCATCTTGACAGCTTGATATTCATTAAGGACTGTTTGTCCAGTCCTGTCAATGTGAAGAGAGTTGAGGAGAACAATCAATGAAATGTGTTTATCTGGCCTAAAGTTGTGTTGTTCCCGTATCCTGAGAGTGTGCTTGTCTGATCATGAATGTTGTCTGGTTTCACTTTATTGAAAAGATCCTACACATGAGCCAAAGTGTGGAGAGATGTGATTTACTGTGTTACAAGAGATTGAGACTCCAGAGAATTTCTTTACAAATTTCCAGTTCTAAACTTAATCTGGGTAGAATGATGACACTTCTTCACACTTGGGGAACTTTAAAGTGAGCCAACGTCTTCTTTTTGAGTACCAAAACTCACATGCTGCAGATTTGTAAGGCTGTTATTTGCTATTTCTGATAGAACAGCAGATGTTTTGAAAAGATATATTGGACACTGCTTTGGACTCTGTACTTGTCTCTCACAAATAAATAAATAAGTAAGTACAGTAACCCTAACCCTTCTGCTGTACCTTATGTACACGGTTTCAGCAACCCTATTTTGACAAAAATTGGTATATACTTGAGACACTGTGTTTACTTTGTGTAAATAACAGAAATACGACGTTCTCCAGTCTCATTCCTACCTCTACTGAGTTTTTTTTTTTGTTGTTTTTTTTTTATGCATCGATGAGACACCACAAGCCTATGTGTGCAAAGGACAAGCAGAGACAGGTAAATTGATACAAATTTGACTTCAATCACAGAAGTTATGTTGGCGGGGTCTTCACGTACACACCCCACATACGCATACACACAAATATGACATTCCAATGTCACCTGGAGCTATTAGACTCGGCTTTGATGGCACGACAACTCAGGAATGGCAGTATTGACCGCTCACACACAAGGTGGAATCTCTCAATATGTCACAATCTACTTAGCTGTCTTGGAGTTGCTTACAAACAGGCATTGATTGAATGATCCCAGTTTACCAAGACAGAATGGAGTGGCCTGTTTCATGAACATACAGGCAAAGGCACAACCGCACCGTACATGCATCTTTATTAAGCAGGCGGCGTTCTCCGTGTGCAGTGTGAGCGCGTTGGATGGGCAGACAATGGACAAGCTGTCGGCGCGCAAGAAAACAAACTGATGAATACATTGACTTCCAGCTTTTAACATTTACTTTCTTTCGTTCTGAGAGATATTTCAAACAAGAACTCAGAAACTGCACAGTCTGCTGATGCCTCAAATGGGTAAAAATAGAAATTAATGTGCCCGTGACTGTGTGTGTGATTCCCAAAGGCCAGGATGGATAGCTTTAATTGTCACCGCGTGCCTCTCTGCTCATTCTTTCCTTTCCTTCAGACCAAATGAACTGCTAACATTTGTTTTTCAGAGGCGTGCTGTGAGTAGGGAAGCTGTAATTCACCAAAGGAATTATAGAAAGGAAGGGGAGCACAGGTAATAAAGCTGCAGGTGGAGTTCTTCCAATCTAAGATAATTGTCATAATCAGCACAGGTAATTTAGAAGCCAATAATAATAATAATAATAATAATAATAATAATAATAATAATAATATGATCTATTCTGCTTGTTATTATAGTATTAATTATCTGTATTTTCCCCAGGTCATAATTGTTGATGTAGACATAACAGTCCTGACAACTTACAGACTCAGACCTAGGGCCAACAAAAACCCACCCCTTGATCACCATTAGCAGCCTTGGCAGCCAGTATGTAGGAGGGTAGGTGCAGCTTACATCTGTGTCTGTGTCTCTGTGTGTGTGTGTGCGTGCGCGTGTGTGTGGAGATGGGGTGGGAGTGTGGGGGTCCTTAATTTGCACATATGGAAATGCTTTTTCTCAGCGCGCCGCCTTCTCTGTTGTGGCCAGATGGAATTAGAGAGTGCTCAGAAGCCGTGAAGGCAAACACATCAAAAAAGGGAAGAGGGAGAGAGAGCAAGAGGGGAGGAGGGGGTAGGAGGGGGGGGGTGGGGTGGGGACAGAAGAATAGGAGGAGGAAAAGGATGAAGACCAAAAACAAACAGAAAGAAACGAGCAAGGAGGGGAAAGTTGGATTTTGGTTGTCGAGACAAAGAAATGACAAATTGCCACTGCTCATTTCCCACCTGCCGTCTGCTTCTGTCTGCGGGATGAAGCACAGCAAAACTAACTGGACAGACTTTGCTTTTTACCAAAAATGTAGTTACAGAAACACACCTTGACCAAATCTAAATGGGACTGTGGAACCGAGCAGTGGTGAGGGTGAGAGGGCTGTTTGATGGTTGTGGGGGTGGGGTGGGGTGGCTGTTTTTCTGTAACAAATAAGGTGCTCAATATTCTCTTGGCTCAGGACCAACTTCCTTGCCTCCCCATTGAGTTTGAAATCCATGTCTAATAATATGGTGGTAATTAGACTATGCATTGTTTGGGAAAATCAATGAGTCCCAAATACTTCCAAGTCCCAGGAAAGGGAAAACTAGGAACAAAACATCCCATTCTGTCCACAATAAATAAAATAATGTAAGAGAACTTTGATCATTTGAATAAAGACATGGAAATATATGTTTGAAAGGTTTTAAGCAGCGAAAGATCCACAGTTATCTAAATTCAAATCACACTATCTGAGAGAGTCTAGAGTTAAACAGACACATAGATGGTAGAAATGGAGCATACTTAAAATCAGTCCTGTGTCCTGATTGGGCGTGTGAAGGACTTCTTAAATCCAAAAACAAATACACTATGTTTCACGTGTGAATGGCACTTTCACATGTTTTGTGAGACCAAGAACCCTCTTGTGGTGGTTCAGGAGATCTCTTAGGACGGGAAATGATGTAAGGGATTACAGGAGTTGTAGTGCATTACAGTAATTTCATTACAACCACTTGAAACACTTTCTTTTGGAAAACCAGAAAACAGACAAACAAACAGATAAACACTGACAGTTTAAAATAAAGTGACAAAAAATAGATGTTAATAAAGACATTAGAATCTTAGAAATCTATATATTTCAATATGCATACAACATAATTTATATATTACATCATCGTGTTGTAAAATTCCTGTTTAGCGTGGCATTAATCCTGTTTAAACTGTTTAGAGCAATAGTAAAACAGGGTGTGACACAAACTGTTTTCTTTTTCTTGTTGCATCATCTGCCTACATTAAATGACAGAGAACTGGGATGTGTCTGTGCGTTTCGCGACTCATGTTTTATGCATGAGTGTATGCATCCGCTCAAGTGAATGTTTTATTCCTGCGCGGTGTTTATGAGCGGGTAAATTCGTGTACTCGCTCTCTTTCAGCATTCCTCTCTAAACCCCTCCCTCCTTATACCAGGGAGCGCTCGCAGGACATCCAGGAGAATGTCCCCAGATGTCTGTCTGATTTCAGCCCAGACCCACGCAGCCTCGTTCGCAGACTTTGTTCTCGTCCCGGATGAAAGTTCCCGCCCCACCTTTATCTGCAACCCCTACCTCCAGCTGGTTTAGCTTTACTCCAGCCTCAACCGCAAACACAGACTACGAGATTGAGCCACAGTATAATGCAGTTTAACCTTAGTTTACAGTGGCAGCTTTAGCTTCATCCACTCTGCTAAAACCTGTCCAAGCTCCAGTCTGAGGCCATCTGCATGCAGTCATTCTCATCCAGAACCCAGACAAGTCTCATCTGAGTTCATGGAGTAGAGACAAAATGAGTGACTTGTGTCCTTTTCTTACCTTTTTCTTGACATGACACCATTTATCACATACACATGACTTAATATTTCAGAACAATCCAAAGCATGACCTTTGTTTAACTTTCTCTGTTAATGACTTCAGACAAAATACAGTAAAAATATTTTATTAATAATGTTATTACACTGATAGATAAATATTAATAGTTCTATTAATAGTACACAATTACTGTTACCTGTCCAACCTTTAGCTCAGCATACAGACTCAGTTTTTGTCCTTACCCCAATGTTAGTCATTCTTCTCCAATATGTTTATAACCCTACCTAGTCTTAACCCCAAATCCCATTTTCAGCCACTCCGACAGGATTAGCACCATTTCCCAATCTGGCCCCACCCCTCGCTCAAATTTCAACCTCATTTACATTTTCTTGTAGTATGGGCTACAAACTAAATTTTGGCCCCAGTGCCACTCTAAATCTCAGTCACAATTCAAGTTGCACTTCTAGACCAGATCCTGTCCCAGTCCTTGGCCTGTCATTAGGCTGAATCCAAGGCCCTGTTCTACTCCTTTCACTCCTAGTACCAGTTCCAGCTCTCCACGCCACAGCTGCTTTGTATTTGCCCTACCATTCTACTCCAAGATTGGTGTTTCAGTTCTCCTGCCAGGGTCATAATTAACATTTCAACTAGCGGTGGAAAAGGCCTGCAAGCCCTCCCTCCCTCCAGTGAAAAACACCAACACTCAACTACTTCAATAAATTCAGATGGTTGGGGGTGGGCTGGGGTGGGCTGGGGTGGGGGTAATTAAACATCTGATTAACACTTTCCCTCCCAGATTTTCCATTCAAAGTTTTAATGAGGGGGGTATATGTGCACATGCAGATGCTTGTGTGTGTGTGTGTGTGTGTGCGTGCGTGTGTGTGTGGAGGGCTTTCATACGAGATCCATATGCCTGTGTTAACCTTTCATCTTCCACATTACTTCCGCAGCCATTCTGGCAGACTCTCTAATCTAAAAGAAAAACAGATTCTAAAGTAATATACAACAATGCAGTGGACCAGAGCTCAAAATGAGACTACACTAAATATGAACTCATGAAGGTCTAAATGAATCCAGAGTCGCTTTCAGCTCTTATTTCCCTCTCACATTACTGACAGGGATGCTTGTGCCAGGACCTGTCAGAGAGTTTGTCTTCATGCTAATTTGCAATTGTGGATATTATATTTCAACACTGCTATGATGGATGGTGGTGAGCCAAATATTGCAAGTATGAGCTGACTGCTGTCTCAGCTATAAACTGGAAAGTATTGCATAAATTTGTAAGGTGTTGCTGAACTGTGTTGGGCTACATGCATAGAAATATCGGGTTTTGCTATGAGAAGAAAAAGAGGCATGTCTGTCCACTGGTGTACCTCCACAACACAATATATGGACCACTATTATGACATATATATAGAATTATTTCATACTTAAAATAGTTCTAACTACTACAGTTTTCTAAAATAACCTATTTGCATTTATTTATTTTTTAAATGTTGCTTGTAACATTACCACCCATAATAATGGAAATAATGTACTGTCAAACTATATGACGCAAATTTACTTATTGTAAATGTCTCATTTTATTCTGTCTGAAAATATTATGCCCTAATCTCCTTGTATTGCGATTTTTCTACTCATATTCTTATTCTAGAAATACACTCAATATTTTTTATGAAAACAGTTACAATTTTCAACACATTGAGAAAATTCTATTTAAAAATGAAAAACTTATTTTTAAAAATATATATTTATTTGGAAATTATTCTGTAACAAAATTGTGAAATCATTATTTTCCACCGTACAACATATTTTAATTTTCTTATTTTGAAATATTAACTTAACTGAAAGATACTGAACAGGTAACATATATTTCTCTATATCCTGGCCTGGATATTTCAGTCCTGATTCCACCATATTCTAAAACAAATACAGAAGAAATAAAACCAAGTGTTAAATTAGTATCTCTGTTCGGCCCCAGTGAATTAGCCTAAGCTCTGGCTCTTAATGCAGATTAATGTGGAAGTAGCACTAATTCTTCTGGGCCACCCGCTGATGCCCTAATCATACTTCTCTTAACTGCATTTTTCACTTCCATTCCTGATTTTGCATGACTCGCCCTCTGTCTGTGACCTGAGGAAATAAGGGTTCAAGTCAGACAGAGACAAAACTGAAAGGCACTGGTCAAGCCGACAGATGGAGAGACAAAGACTGACAGAATTCAAATAGCCAACTCATCAATATTAAAAAATAATTGAAAATGCAAATGAAGGAGTGAATGAAAGACGTTAATTAATTACATTCGACATAATGTTTAGTAATCTTAACTGGGATAGGTGGAAAATTTCAAATGGATGCTAATGACAATGTTATCTGGTCATTTTTGTCTTTGCTTTTGTAAAGAACAGGGGAAACTATTGTCTTCTGGATTGTTCATCTTTCCTCACCTCATATTTTCTCTGACTCAGACTTTCTTCCCCGGCTGATGAGGAGTCACCGGCTCCAGAGCCCTGCACCGCTGCTCATCCCCCGGCTGGCTTACCTGGAAGGTGGCATGTAAGGTTAATTGGGAAATGAAGTTGATAAAGTAATTAATGCGTTTGTCAGCAGTGTCTTTCTCCTCGCCTGCAGCCATCCTGCAGCGGTTGGGCCTTTTCTTTTTGCCTGCCTCGCTGCCCCGGTGCTGCCGAGGAGATGCTGAACTGATACAGCTGCCTCACGTTCGCAGCAGGTCTTTTGTTTTTTCAGGAAAGTGACAGCAAAGTCAGTTCACCTGTGAGCAACCAGGGACAATACAAGGCCCATTCTGTGTATCTGCATTTAGCTTGTCCCTCTGTGGAGCACGCTGTCAAAAAAGAACCATCCAAATTCCACATGACATCAAAGTAAAGCAGTAAAGTGTAAAACATTTTTTACAACAGAGAATGCTCACAGAATAGATTTGGGGTCACTAATTTGCACATACGGTGCATGGCCTATACAGAGACAGATAAATACATGCACAAATACTGGTTAAGTATCTCTCCATCCTCCTTTATTTTTAATACTGGCAATGAAAAGGACCTCCCATGTTCGCAAGCTGCAACAGAATGGGAAGAAAACAGAGCACTTGTCTGTTGCAGGATTCCTAATTCACCAAATCCCACGTGGTGCAGATTAATTATAAATGAATGATACGGAGTAAAGCCTCATGGCCTGAGGGAGACGCTCTCTTCCTCTGCCATGAAATATATATGCAGCTTAACTCCTTTATTAATAACATATTTATAAACGGATTATTGATTCTTAAAACGGACAAAACTTACTTAGCTCTGCACGGGACATTCCACTTGACTGGGGAAAATGTCAAGAAGAAATTTGGCAAGAAATGAGGTTGCGGTCAGTGTCAGGGTTAGGAAATCAGTCACTACAATTGAGGTTAGTGCAAGTCACCAGGAAATGAATGTACATCTATGTAAATAGAACTGAACATGATGCGCAGCGTTGACCTACAACACAGAGCATAATTGTTTTTTTTTTTAATCTATTTTAGGCTTTTTTATGCTCCTGCACCAGTTCATTATGAGATGAAATGTAGCAAAATTTTAACACGGGGAAATGAAAAGAAGAAGCAGTTGAGGAAACTGGAAGAGGAATGTCTTAAAGATGCAAAAAGTAATATTAGCCAATAATAAATTAGCAGGTTACTTTATGAAACAAAAATGATTGTTTCAAATAAACCTGAGCATAATACCTCAAACTATCTAAATATATTTCTCTAAATATCCTTTCAAGGACAAACGGTGTTGAAATGACATTAGTTTTCGGGGTCAAACATCTGTGCTGTCATTACAGCTACCGAACAAAACCTCTGTTATTGTCTGTTGACATTTTCTTCAGATAAAAACTTGGAACTCAGTGTTCAGGGACACTACTTTGCAGTTACTGTGGGTAAAGCAATAAAATAACAGTCAGCAAACACTGAGTGAATGTCATTGGTGAGGTTGTTCTGGCAAAAAGGTAAAAACACATGTGACATGGTGAGTTTTTGCAAAACTGAAATAAACATTGAAACTACAGCAATAGATTTTCTGCATTTACATTCACAAATCTGAAGCATTTCCGCTGCACCGCTGCAAATACTTGTAAATAGTGGCCTACACTGAATGCACAAAATGTACAAGATATAGTCTTAAACGTTGAGCACAAGGTGATCTTTAAATATGTGACATGTGTTTTCATATGCAATAATTAAAAAAGAGTTTTGCTTGGTTTCATATCCTATTGGAAAACATCTGATTTGTTTGTCTTTTTTTTGCTTGCAATCAAGATAGAAAAAATGAAGAGAAAACCTACAAAAAATGAATGGCAAAAAACAAAAATAGAGTACAGAGAGACTAAACAAGGAAAATAAAGTAAAGTACAAAAAAAGAATAAGAGAGACAGGTATTGCATATTTGATAAACACTGTACGGCAGGCCTCACTGATTGTAGTGAAGACCATGGGATAATGAGTGTGTGTGCGTAAGTGTATAGCACCATGTGTGTTCTCTGCATGTTTGCGTGCACTGTGACTGGTGTGCATCCTGCTTTTCCTGTGTGTGGCTGCTGTCTTAATGGTGGCCTCCAGAGAGCAAAGCTAAAGTTGGGTAAGGGAAAGCAAGCTGTTCCACATCGCCGTGGCAACACCTGCTATTACAGAGGCCGTCTGTCAGTCAACCTGGCCCGACACACACACACACACGCGTGGGCACCCCGACACACACACACTGGTATGTCTGTTTTTGAGGACCAGGCCTGCACTCCTAGGCCTCTAATCCTAACCTTTCTTAAATGTTCTCACTTTCCAAACTCCAAACTCAAATTAGCTCCTTTCAAAGATAGATGTGCATAAACCCTCAAAGTTATTTTGACAAAAATACCACATTACTGTAGCATAAGAGCATTTCACGGGGAACACCTATAAACAAACCCAAACAGACCCAAACCAGTACCCTGTACTTCCCTGCACTCTACGCTATGTTGCAACCACGCCACAAACACAACAGCAACCGCTTGAAATCACAGATGCTGAAAATCCTGGCTATGATGAGCATTTTAAGAACCAGGAAAGGACCTTACTGATAATGTGCAACGAACGGTCAAACACAGGTTAAATGTGTTCATTAATCTCAATTACACTTGTGTTATAGAGGGAAGACAGATGAAAAATTGGATCCCTGTTGGCTGTTGGGTGTCCAAAACTAGTTTTATTTGCCAGCAGTAGTTTGTCTTCATCCATCAGGTTCTGGTCATGTAGAAACGTTTGACTACAGATCACAGATCATTACTTTTTGTTTATTTACAAATGTGATTTATGTAAAAGAAAATGTCACTGTGTCTGTAATATGTGTCCATATATTGCATGTAACATCTAACCTTCGGGAAAAGCAACAGAGGCCAGTACCTTTCATTATCCTGGCAGCACATGAAACACACAAAACAAGACTATAACATTTGGTCTGGAGTTGATTCTGTGTGTCAGATTTAACAATATTATATTTCCAGTTGGCCTTAAACACCCAAACACAGCCTGGGTCTATTTTTAGACATTTCAAGACATGCTGGCTTTTATTTGAGTCTGAACTTCTGTTCATGCTGGGGACTTAGAACAAAAGTCAAAATCAATGTCAAAATTCTTCCTCTACAACAACTTCCAACAAGTACTCCAGATTCAGTGATTTACTGAACCCTCCATGCATACTGACCTCCTCCCTTGGTTGACTTGATATATAACAATTCTTCCTGACTTCCTGCTTCGCTCCTTCATAATTAGAATGGCTGATTGATGACCTGCCATTTTGGAGCTCTTTCAAAAGATGTCTGACGCTATCAATTTCTTTAATAGATGTAACACGAGACATGCATATGTTCATATGGTTGTAATGTCACCCATTATCAGTGGTCAGATAGTGGTATTATGCCCCTGAGTAAAGATGTCTATGTTCGATGACAACAGCCAAAACACTCATCACTCAGAAAAAACGTATTGGTGGATATTCTGACTTGTTGTAAGTTTGCTTTGAATTAAATTTGGTTTGATCTGTTTTCGGTTGTCTGGGGCTGTGATAATCCACTGGAAAACTGTGAATTGCTCGAAGAGGTGGGATTGCCCCAAGTTAATGAATTCATGCAGATCAGAACCAGCTGAACACAATCTGTTTTTCACAGCTAAAGCTGAGGATAAGACGCAATGTGAAACTGGCAGGTGGATCTGTGTCAAATCTGAGACCATCTACACTAATCACCGCAGTCATCTAACAGGACATGAGAAGCCATCATATATGATGAAATGGTAACCACTGACTCTGTTCAAAGGTGGCCTTGGTGCCGAGTATGACGCATCACACTTGATCTGTCTTTATCCAACACATGAACGAGATCAACCCACTGATCTGTGCTAGAGTGAAGAGGAAGTGGAGAATAACCTCACATTTGTTGACATCTGCATATATGTGAGGGCTGACTGTAGTGTACAGGAAACCACCCACACAGACCAACCACTTAATTTGGCAGCAGGTTTATCACAACACATCACAGCCGACTTGTTAGTGAAAAATGATCTGTTTACTCATGCAGCAGATTCAGAGCAACATGAGTACTCCTTTGTGTTTCTTAATAACTCACCAATGTCCAACATTAATCTCCTTTCAGTTATTGTTTGGACTCCTTTAGTTCTGGAAGGAAATATTTTCTCTTTAACTGCTAAAAGAAATAAATTGCTCAGCATCTTGTCTCTAACTCTGTCTGTCTGTCTTTTGGAGCTTGGTATCAGAACTTTTCCAACCAGTTATTTCCAAAATTAAGCATGAACTGTGACGCTGAAGTATCTTAGTTCACTTCCTAATGTTTGAACAGCTGATAATAGCTCAGCTCTTTTACAATGTCAGCATAAAGACAAGTGTATCTGTGCTTACAGAATACCATATGGCTGCTCTGGAAACAGTATCTGGACATTTCTCTTTTCATTATAACTGTATGTGTCATTTAATGTAACAAATCTAGTACCCATATTTAGTCTCTCAATTCGACACATTCACTATATCCATGCACCATATGCCACAAAGAAATCCTTTCTACAACAGGCCTTTTACCTTTAAATCTATCTAGAGCAGGTTTACATGGTTGTAAACAGCAAACGGCATAGGGCGGTCTTTATTTAGTGTTGCAGTGTAAACTTCAGAGGGATTATGGCGTTCAAAAATTGCTGGCAGATGTTGAAGCATAAAAAATCATGATGGTGACAGAGAGAAAAGCATACAAACAGGGCAAGAGTATAAGCTGGGGAGATAGGGAAAGGGGCATAAGCGATGATGGAGGAGCTGAAGCCTGAGGGAAGGTAAAGCCTTAGGGGGAATAAATGGGCAGGAGACATAGACAGACAAAGGGAAATGGACAATGAAGGATAAAGAGCTATGAAACAGGCAGAATGCTGGTGGCTCTCCCAGTGGATTGCGAGAGTCAGCGATGCAGCTCTGCAGAACCTGTGCTTAGCAGCGTGTTTACATTAATGAGCTGAGAGCTGCTCCGAGTCTCGGAACACACACGCAGATTCACGCGCACATGGTCGTTTTACATTTTAGATTTGTTTTACCCTAACCATGAAGACTTGGTTGAACCCTAACTACGAGTCCTGCTTGCCTTGACAGAGTCTTCACCCCAAAATGGAATGATTTGTGTTATGGGTGTTTACCGGTTGTTGCCCAAGTGAAATTGAAGACTCACAACTGTGTAAACAGATTTACACACACACATGCACACCCACACACACACACACATTCAGAGACAGTCAGCATGTGTCTGTGAAGAGTGACAGTCAGCAGAGGAGTGAGAGAGTCATGTCACCCCTCATATTTCCACACTGACAGAAAGTCTAAAGACAAAAATGTATCTAGATGTACTGTATACACCGAGCATAACATTATGACCGCCTTCTTAATATTGTGTAGGTCTCCCTTGTGCCTCCAAAACTGTTGTGACCCATCAGAGAATGGCCTCTGTGGATCATCCCACAGATACTTGATCAGTTTGGAGGCCAGGTCAACACCTTGTTGTGTTCTTCATGTTTTTTTGGTTGTTCCTAAACCATTTTCGTGTGTGTGCCTGTGTCAGGCTGCATCCTGCTGGGGATGTTTGCATTCCATCAAGGAGTGTCATTGCTATGGGGTGGGGGTGTCTGGTCTGGTCTAGGTGGGTGCTAGATGTCTAAGTAACATCCACATGAATGAATGCCAGGTCCATAAGTTTCCCAGCTGAACATTGAATTGTTACAAGATGGTCAATGTTAATTACTTCTCATGTCAGTCGTTTTGATGATGTGGCTGAACCTGGTGTATATATGTTTATACTAGGGGTGGGACTCGATGGAAAAAATTAATCTAATTAATTAATCTCGATTAGGGGTGTAACGGCATTTGTATTCGTCCTGCGGTGTCACGGTACGGGCATCACGGTTTGGTGCACGCAGTCATACGGCAAGTACGTCTGAGTGAGTAGCCTATTAAAATAAAGAAAAAGTTGAGTCCTCACTTCAGTCCAGGTGGCGGCAATAG
Organism: Chelon labrosus; assembly: GCF_963514085.1. Taxonomy (NCBI): domain Eukaryota; kingdom Metazoa; phylum Chordata; class Actinopteri; order Mugiliformes; family Mugilidae; genus Chelon; species Chelon labrosus. The sequence continues at coordinate 23,516,269 of NC_140353.1, forward strand.
GCCGAAAAGCTGCCAGCAAACGTTGTTAGCCTACAGAAGAAGAAAACAGACGAAGAAGAAAAGTAATTGGAACACTTTGGTTTCCTGGTGCAACATAACTGCGATGGCACGCGAGTGGTCAACCGGAAAAAAGACTGTCTGCCGAAGATGTTTCACGGTCAGTTTCATAGGTCCATGGTAACTAAAATAACTTAAAATCCCTTCATAACTTGAAGTTATCAGTATGGGTCCTTTAATGACATTTATCATTTTGAGGAACAATATTGACAAACCAAAATGGAAAATGCCACAAATGCCTTGCAAAGAATCTGGAATAAATTGCAAGACCACCACCCAAAAACCAGAGACCCATGGTTGATTTGACAATGTAGCTATTAATCATAATTCAACTGTGCAAAAAGAAAGTTAACAAAAACATGTGGATATAAAGGTATTGGATCTGAGGTAAACAACGTAAACTATTTCACTGCCTCTGTCATTGTATGCATAAAATATTACCTCTTTGTGCCCCAGATTGAGAGTCCAGGGAGAGGACTGGTATCTATTCTGTGTTTGTATCAGTGTGTGTTGAGGTGGATTATAAACTGATCCAGGGCAGAGTGGGTGTAGGGTGTAGTGGGTGGTTTTTATGTGAGGTGCCGTTGACAGCAACTGATCGCCTCATGCTAGCAAAAAAACCCCAAGAGCTTTATTTTATTCCTTCTCAACTCCCTCTTTCTGTGTCATCTTGAACGTCTTGGAAAGTGCTCAGATCATATGCAAAGCTGTTTTATGCTAATGCACGTGTACACACTCTGGTAGCGGTGTCGGACCGGCATACACAAGCTGCATCACAACCTTGCTTATTCACCTGCCTGCCGCCTCTTGTGTCTTTCTTCTTTATTTCTTTTTTTCCCCCCATTTTATTCCTTGGATCCAGACAAGGATGAGGCTATGGAAGGCTAAAGGAAGACAATGATCTTCAGGTGGATCGGTTTGTCCATATGAGGATATTAAAGAAGTAGGCATTCTTAACAGTAAGACTTCTAGTAGAATAGCCAATTGGTTCCATATAAATTTTAAATCAGAAATCAGAAATTCAGTGCAAATGGAACATTTAATTAATGTTTCTAAAACAATATATGTGATGAGTACTGTTGATTTTAGCAATCATACAAACAAGGTAGTTTGTTTTAAATAGTGAATTTGTTGGGAACTGTTGTAATTGCCGTATTGTTCCACATTTGGTGCTTCAGTGAATCTTATTGTGCTTCAAAAATATAAGGAATACGATTTAGTCAGCTAATCTTTCCATCCAATGCACCTTGCTCTATGAGCTCACAGAGTTTTAACATTGTGTTAGAATGGGGACAAAAATAAGGGCATACTATAAGGGAGTGCAGTCTTTGTGGCTTTATCAAGTCATAGCAAATGAACAGTGACTAGCAAGACAAACCCTTTAGAATAGAAGGAGACGTACTGGATGACCAGGATTCTCGAAATATTATTTCCAGACGTGATGTATATAACTGGACAATAAAGAGGCGTACACACAGGAAGGAAGAGTATAGTGGCGACGAGAGGCCATGGATGAAACTCAGTGGGTTGTAGCTCATTTTCCACAACGAAACAGTGTCCACAACCTTGGTCCCTACCACCAATTTCACCATGCTTAGAAGGATGGTAACAAAGGCTGAGACATGTACTGTATATAAATATGGATAATGCATCCCCATTTCCTTGAGAAAATTTAGTTGGATGTGCTGGAGTGGCAGAAATTTGCATATAGCAAAGCAGAAATCTACCAAAGTTTAAGAAGCACATAAAATATGGTTGCTTGATTTAATTGGCAAGGCTATTGCTGAAAGTAGTCATTTATTCTGAGGTCCACTTTCATTCACCATTTACACACAAGCCCAGAGTTAGCTTTACACGATGAAGTGAAGCAAACCCAGTGACAATTGGGCAACTGGGCAACCCAATAAACCGGTCAAGGCATTGGATGCAGTTGAAAGCTGCAGAGCATCCGTGCCGTGCTGCTTTGTTCCTACATCGTATCATATGTTCAGGTATTGTCCAACTTTAGGATACGCTATCTTGTCCAACAAGTCTTTACAGTTAACATTCTGTATGGCAATGAGTTGCTTGCAACAATTCCTTGGAGTGTGCTAAAAGAGGAGCAATCAGCAAAAGAGCCAGCAGAGACTTTTCTAACTTCTAAGTAAACTAAGTTAAATAAAGCAGGACCATAGCCCATATTTGTACATAAAATGGCAGGTTTTTGTACTGACTGACTAGTGTATTGCTTCAGTTGGAGGCAGTTAAAGTGACCAGGCGTCTGGCGGTCGTGAGGCAGTGTTTAACACCATGTGAGGGGAACATCAAGGCCCTCAGCACTCCGTCTGTTGACCACTTGGCCAAATAAATGTATCTTTTTTCCACTCTCTCTTTCTCACACCTCCCAGTAATGTGATACTATCTTTTTTTTTTATTTGAGAACAAAATGAATATTTTTTTCCAACCTAGTTTTTCTTCATTCCATCAAATAAAAAGCTAAGATTTGCTAATTTCTGACAAAGAAGGAGGCTTGTATCGTCACAAGTGTGGGGTTATGAATAACATCGCCATAGTGGAGTGGATGTGCTATAAATCTCTTGAAAAATTTAAACGTCACTAAGAGTAACTGGAGAAATACATATTTCACCAGTGCTATCCTCTGGGTTTCACACACAATCTTTGGCTTGGAACGTCACTTTGCAAATGTGCAGGAACACACATTCCCACACACGCACAATTAAGAAATGATATACGAAGCATCTCCAGAGCTAACATAAACAAAACAATGTGAGCCAGAGAAGTTTTTTTCCCTTCTCATTTTAAGGGTTTGGCAAATTAACAAAAGTAGTGGGAAGTAGAATTCCTCTTTTCCAGCGTTTATTTGAAGAAGCACTGTGAATGGCGGGCAGATGGAGAACTCACCACGGATGCCATTACAAAATATTTAGAGGCCCTCTAGCCAAGCTACTGGCTGGTCTTGTTTACTGAGGAATGCCCCATTGCAACTGAACTTTTTCCATGATGTATGGAAGATTTTACATCTCTGTTTTGACAAATGCTATGGTACCACTTTAGAACAAAACACTGGCATTAATTTGGCTCAGAACTTTTCACACTACAAATAAGTTCTTTGTGCCCTAATTTTAGCATTTCTTTGTCTGACTAAAAGGATTTTCACAGGGACCCAGTGGACGAATATGTGTTTTACTTTAGTCCTTCTTTTGTGGTCACCGCCCGCTGCTTGAATTTAATATCCAGCTCAAGGACACAAAGGCAGCACAAAGGTTTGTAAACATTTAACCACATCTGGGACAGTCTACCATTGGGATTAATAGATTAATACATAGTAATCCAGCTAATTAACTGTCCATTACTCTTCACTGTATGTGACCTTATGTGATTAATGTTTTTGGATTATTGATTTAAAGAGTGCAAACTTAATTCTAGAGAAATGATGCAATGTATTGGGGAACTCATAACACATCTGGGCTCACCCAAATTGACTTCACATGCCCAATCAAATTCAACTGCTGGAATGTGACCTAACTTGGCCCTGGACCACATTCTTTTCAGTACAATTATAGTTTTATTGTCATAGGTCTGTATTTCAGTATATGTCTACTACCCATGTGGACCCATGCAGTATCAGCTCTGATCACATGGTGCAATCTTCATAAATGGATGTCGATACATTAAAAACTGGTTCTGAGAGTTTTTTTTCTGTTTTGCTGTTCTCAGGGCATTGCCAGTAGAATGTTGGGAAGAAGGGCCATTTAAGGTTTCAAGTAAAAGGGACATCCTCTGGAGAGCTTTAATATACTCTGAAAATGTCATGACAGTCCCATTTGATGTCACGCAAATGTAGACATTTTGTGTGGGGAAATTCAAATTTCATAATTGAGCTGTTGCTGTTACACAAGCGAAGGTAAATTCTGACCACCAGTAGTGGAAGTGGAAGCACCTCATGTGCCCTTAACTCTTTAAATATGCATACCGGAAAATGTTCACTCTCTGGGAAACATACTAAATCAAATGCTAATCTGCTCAGAATTTGGTGTAACTTGTGAAATCTAAAACATTTGAGCTGATGGGGGAAAATTCAGGTAGTCACCAAAGCAATTGGAAATACATTTTATGCCACTCAGCAACAACTGGATCATCTTTCTCTGGAAAGCTGTTTCAAAGTGCACAAGGTTGTACATTATATCCAAACTGTTCCTGGTTTTATTCAGAACTTTCATTGGATTTTTGACCAAGACAACTGCAATGAGACAAATGCTCAGATTGGTTATAAATACTATTGTCTACTCATGATGATTAGATGATGAGTAAATAGAATAGATAAGTTAGTTAAAACTCATATTGACATATAATCTGGTCTGTTAATCTAATAGCAGATGGAAACATATGGCACGTCATCAAAAGTACAGCTCCATATGTGATATAAAGCTTCTTAGTGCATCCAGAACATAGACCATCAGTTGAAAGTAAAATTATCAAATGACTTTTTATTTCATTTCAGATTTATCAGAATATATGCTGACTATCACGCTGATGTTCAACATGTGTTCTACCTTTTCTCTTAACCAGCCCTCCTGACCACAGTTTATGGAACTGGATGAAGTGCTTGCCGTAGGAGTGTGTGTGTGTCTGTGTGTTGTGCGCGCATGTGTCCATGCGCCGCATCCTGCCGGGCTTCATGCATCATTGTGAGAGGTTGGCCATCGGGTGATGAAGCGTCCAGTCACCCCTTCCTGGGGCCCTCCCTGAGCCCCTCCCTTCCTCCCAATGACACACAAGCGCAGAGAGAGAAAGTTGGACATGAGGGATTGTCCAACAGCGGGGTGGTGAAGAGAGACTCTGCTGGTTAAAGTGTGCACTGAAATGCGCAGCCACTCCACTACCTCAACAAAACCATTGATGAAGGACAGTGATCAATGTCAGATCATGCATAAAACTTTACTTTGTAACAGATATAGTGGTCAGAGACACTCAGAATGCACAGTACCAACAAGATCAGTGGTGGATCTATGTTTTGTGTTTACGGGCAGAAAAAAGAAACTAATATTCCTCTCAGGCTAGGATCTGTGGAGGCTTGTTAACTCTACCAGCTAGAATCTGTGGAGGCTCGTTAACACTACCAGCCTAACGTTAGCATGAACTTGCAGAAAACCATGGCTCAAAGCCACTCTTCAGAAAAGCTCAGTACAGTACAACTCAAATACATAGTAAAACAAGAACAATCTGTTTGTACTTGTCGGTCAGTATATACTCACATTGACCCATATACAGTATACATCTTGGCTCTTTTGTTTGCAGCCACTTCCCACGGTGTTTTATATTGTGTTGACTTCTCACCCATGCTCGGCATACATTCCCCAGCCTGCATCTTGGGTCCTGTCTTCATGGATCTGGTGCCTGTGTTTGTGGTGCCATGATCTCCGTCATTTTCTGGTTGAGGCGCTCTCTTAGTTCATCCTCAGACTTCCTCTTCTTGTTGATTGTAAAATCTAGGACTTTGTGTGAACTCCCTGTGGATTGTGAGGAGTTTTTGCATCTTGACACCAGAGGCATCTATTTTCCCTTGCGGCGGGCTTACCATTCCAGCTGGCTGTCTAATGACTGGTAGGGTGTCCAAGGCTTGGACATTATTCCTACATATGAAATGGCTTCTCAGCACCTGTCTTACCTTCTGGAGGAATCTGGCTGTGACCGATCTCCTTGCATCCTCATTGTGGCTCTCACTGGACTGTTGTTGTACTTGTAGATGTCCTGTGTGTCTGCTATCCTGCCTTCTGGTCACTGCAATCCTTCAGCCATGATCACCTTCCCCATTTTTCATCAGTGAGTTGATGTCTCAGTCGCTCATGGGAAAACAGCTCTGTCTCTACCCGGCCGGCCTTAGGCAGATGGGCCCCTCCACATGAGCTGGGTCCTACTCAGGGTTTCTTCCTGTTAAAAGGGAGTTTTTCCATGCCTCCTTCGCCTTCAGGCTTGCTCTGGGGGTTTTAGGCCATGTTTCAGACCGGATGTTGTAAAGCGTCTTGAGACAATTTGTATTGTTCTTGACGCTATATACATAAAATTGAATTGAATTGAATTGAACTTAGTGCCACCACACTGTTCACCGGTATTGCTGTTGTGTTGAAACTTCTCTATCTCAAGCTGTGATAGCTGCCATATAGGATCCTTCTACTGATGTTTGAGCACTGTGCAGTCAAATCAACATAGATGCTCATCTATAGTTCCCACATGCATTTCTCCTAAGGCCTTCTGTTATAGTAGCACTTGACTTCAATTCAGTATATGGATATACAGTATATATGTACTGTACACATACAGTCAGTCAGAGAGCATCACATTGATTTCCTTTTCTGCAGCTGAAAATAAAAATCGTGAGTGGATGCACAAGGCACATGGGGGTTTGTGAAAATCATTGCCGGAGCATAAGGCTTAAAGATGGGACCAGTTATATGAAGGGGTGCTGCTGACCTTCTGGTTATTAAAAGTAGAGTTTCGCTGCAGTGTCTTGAATTAATTAGAAACATATCCATCATCTGCAATTCTTTCCTTTCAACAAAATACTATCAATACACACACACACACACACACACATGCACTTTTCCGCATATTTATTTGTTCGTATGTGTGGAAAGGGGATTCGTGGTGCTCATTTGTTGCCAACAAGTTGCTGTCCAGCAGTGAGCTTTTGGCTTTAAAGCCAAAAGACAAAGAAACAGATGATGGATCCAAACAAATAACGCTCTGGATTTTCAGACGCTTGGATCAAAAAGAAAAAAGAAATAGAAACCACACACAGAGACAAAGTTTATGTTGATATTTATCAATTTGCGTAGGTAGCTAGTGGAACTGTAGTATGGTAGCTCAGAAGTGGCTGGTTCGACTCTGAGGTACAAACTCATTATCTGCTGGACATGTTCACAGTGGAGGCCTTCTGGGCTGTTAAGAACATAACTTTAAGGGACATTACAGCTTTGATATTTTTGTCATACTGAATGCTTTTTAGTCAGATTTGGAGCAATCCGAAGCTTTACAGCACAACGGACAAAGGATACATGCCTGCAGATATGAGTAAAATCCAAATAGAATGACACCCATCTTAATGAATCGCTCTGAATCATTCTGTCCTGCATTCTAGACATTGGTTTAGCTGATGGAGGAGGTGGGGCTTGCTGATGACCAGGGTTTTTTTTTATTTTTTTATTTTTTGTCAGGTGGGCTGGTCAGGTGGGGTGGGGTGAGGGTGGGTGACATTTTGTCATCTGCTTAACGCTGAGGTCCCCTTGGGGGGCTAATGAGTGCCATCATTTTTAGTGATCAATAAATCATGCCTTATTGATTTCTCACCTCTCCCCCCTAAGCCGGCTTCTGTTCTCTGAAAGTCAGAGAGCAGGAGGGGAGGCGAGGGGAGGGAGGCATGGAGGGAGAGACAGTTGGAATGAGGGTGGGAGGAAGGGTTGATGGGGGGCACATGCAAGGATGAAGGAGATGGATTGAGGGATAAGAGAGATGATTTAAGAGAAAAGAATAAAGGAAGGAAGGAGAGACGATCAAGAGAAGATGAGGGAGATGGGGTGAAAAAGAAAGCGACATACAGTAGGGGTGGACAAAATGATGTTTGTGGCCATCAGAAACATTGTGGACCTGCAGTGACTGATGATTTACCTTTGACTTGGCCATACTGATGTGGTTGCAGAAGTATGACGGTAATTCCTTTATGTAATTTATTTATTTATAAATTAAACGGTGTGCTCTCTGGTATCCATAAAACTACACGTTTCTGGTGTCAAAATATCAAAAATCATAAAATCTATATCATACATCGTCTTTTTTCAGCTAACTATGACCCAAGTGATGCCACTTTCATCCCATTTCAAAATAACTCTGCAAGAATGCCAGATGTACAGTGTTATTGGATTTCCGTGCCATTGCAGGATTACCCAATATAACCGGAGCCTTATTATTGCACACACATAGCAATTAACACCACCCGGCTTTGAGGATAATGCATATGTTAACAGAAAACTATGTCATTTGGTGAATGTGCAGGTAATTTGAGACACACTTTAAAATCTGCTGAAAGTCATTGACGACCAATGGGACTCAACACTCAGCAAGCTGCTTTTGGAAGTGGTTGATTCATTGATAAATGTGTGATTACAATTACACAAATGTGGTGCAGTGCATGGTAACTGGTAGCATATAGCACAGAAGGAAACCAAAAAATACATCTTTAAGCCCTGGTTGATGACTCCTTTGGCAAGGACCTCTGGTGTCTGGTCAAAGATGGTCCCACCCCCCTCCAGTTCTGACTATTGAGTATTTGCATGAAATCAAGGCAATCGTTTGACTCATTCATGAAATATATTCTCAGACTTCATATGTAAAGTTATCTTAACAGAAACAGTTGCAGGTGTGTAGATAATAATTAGACTGCGTTCCAGCCACAAGTTAAAGCAAGGGGATTTAAAGAGATGTTGCAGGTAGTTACCACAGTAGGAAAGTGATAGTTTAGCTGTGGTGGTGTTTTTTTTGGTCAACTAAATCTACTATAGCTGTTTTACATGTAACCTGAAGAATCAAGGCATAACTGTGGATATTGTACATAGAGTGCACAGTACATAATCCTATCAAAAATTGATATAAGTCTCTACTGTCTGAACTTTAATCATGTCTTTAACTGACAGTGCAAAAAAGGTGGTTCGATTAGACCTGAACTCTAAAGACTGCAGGAAACATCTCAGCATCTAGAACCCTTTTGGTAATTGAGAAGTACTGTACGTAATTATTACTAAAGGAAATCAACAGGGATCCCAACAGAGCACGCTGACCCTAACCTCTATCACTGACTCTAAAAGTAGCCTCAAATGGACTGCTTTTCATATAACATCTCTAATGCTTCTCAGACATTCACTAAAAGTGAATAAAATGGGGAAAGTAGTTAGACGCATTGAAAATGAAACTCTGAATTGGTTGGTTTTCCTCTTGGATATAATGTAATGACCTGGTAGTCTGATAATCACCATCATTTTACTCATGGACTAGCGTGGTCTTAATGGGTGTTTTTAATAGACACAGTTCATACTGGGTCAGAAAAGGAGGACACATGATATACCTGAACTTGTCAAGCTGTTGGAAACACCTGAACATATGATCAGAGCTGTGCAAAAAATCAAGTTAGAAAATGACCAGATAATCCAAGCAGGAAGGAGTAAGTAGGAGGTAAAATGCTAATAACTATCCTTCATAGAAAAACAGCCAGCTTAATTTATAATAATTCCATGGTGTGCCCAACTGATATTCCTGAATCAAGTATAATGCCTCATCAGACTTGCAATGTGATAATGTTATGTGGTATAAGTATGTTATTGCTAATAGAAATTATTAAGAATTAAAATTAACAAAATAATAACATGTCTTTATAAATACACTAATTATGGTATATGTTAAATGCCAGTAACTCATAAAATTTTATATATGATTGTTTGCAGTAATTAACACAGACAAAGTCCACTTTAGGAGAGTTTTGATGGTGGCAGAAGTCAAATGTAGAACTCAGGACATCATCTGAAACCACTTCTGTCCCCATAACCAGCACTGAACATACCTTATTTAAAAATGCATTTTAGTATGTATGCTAGCTGGCCTTTGGCATCCGCAGCTAACACTTGACGGTTAATATAACTGCTTAAATAGTAGAATTTTCATTGTGATAAATGAAAGATGAATTGACTGACTGCAATAAATCATATGTTAATTCTTATTCTACAGACTGTAGGAATTTGCAGTTTCTTGCATTAGTCATCAGTGTTGACAGGAGGGCCCATGAATGTTCAAAGTGACGGCTTGGTGATCGAATGAAAGAACAGAAATATCATTAGCTGATGTACATGTGGATTCCTGGTTCACTGAAAATCATGCAGAGCAGATTTATATGTGTGAGAAAATCAGTATCAGTGGAATGAGATTGAATGGACTGAAATGAATGATGATCCACAAAGGTACTGAACTGAATATTCGAAATGACAACATCAGTTTTTTACTGGAAATAGTGAATTTGCACCCACAATGTGTTTTTGTAGTGTAATTGTGTGCTACTTGTATGTTAATGCTACATTGGTACACTGTTTCCTGCCGCTCCTTTCGCAATTTCAAACCAGTGTTGAACCACAGAGACTTTGGAAAGGGACCAGAATACCTTGTTGTTTACAGCTGTATGCTTTGTTTTACCTTCTGCACAAATGAATGCAACGCTGAATGGATATCAATTAATAACTAATATTTAAGCTGCTTTGCTTGGATACAGACAGTAGAAATTTTATAATGGAGTTCTTCAACTTTTAATTGGTTGTGAAAATAATGTGGCATTTTCCCTCACACACATTTCCGGTAGAGCAGCAGTACATCACAAATGCATGCGGGGCCTATTAAAAATTTCAGCTGTGGTCGAGAATGAACAATTAGAAGACTAAAGATAAGCAGTGTAAACATAAAATAGACAAAGTAGACTCAAGGCCAAGGTCGTCCGTCTATCACAAGATCACTCCCCTTCCATGTTTTCGAGCCAGTAAGCAAGCACAACAGATATTGGTATTCTAAAATAATACTACCCAGCACTTGTTTTAAAAAATAATCAAATTTACTGGGTTTTCCCACAGTTTCTGTCTGTATCTCATCGTCTTCCACCCTATTGTTCATGAGTGTTGCAATGCTATTTTTGCTGATGCTAATGTGTCTTTGTTCAGGTATATATGTTGATTTAACATAACCAGCTTTGTGTAAATGTCAGATCTCCTCCCTGCAATGACAAATCACATTTCCTTGTCAACCGTCTCACCACCTTCTGTTCTGGGTTGTACCAACATTAGTTCACACGGGTTGGGATCTTCTGTTTTAATTACGTTAAAGGAGGGGAGATGACATTAGGCTACATCTAATTAACAGCATGTGTATTAGTAGCAGGGCACCATCAGAACTGTATATAAATTAATTAGTTTTTGATTTAAGATATTAAATTCAAATTAATCATTGGGATATGGAAATGATCCTTGACATTGCTCCAGCTGCGAGGCCAGCTCTGCATGTCTTAACAGGGTGGTACCACTTTACTAGTGCCACTGGGGAGGTGATAGGGTAGTTTCCTTGCATCTGAGATATCTCTTTAATATTTTGCAGTTATAAGAAAGCTGGTCTGAACAGGTACAAATAATGATCAGAGTACAGGTTGAATGTTTTCCTCTATATGTGAACAATGCTTCTACTGACGTCAGATTCTCCCACGAGCTCTGAAGTGCTTGCTTTCAGTGGGAAGAGAAGCTCCAGCTTTGTGCCGCTATTGTGATTTTCCTCATGTCCTTGGCTCTAGAATTTTTTCTCCTTGCATAGAGTCATGATGACTTCACTTGTAGTGGTGCTCGAAAACTAAGATGAGGAGATAGATGTAACAAGACAATGCATAGGCTCACAACATACTAAGTTATCTGCACTTTTATTTTCCTGCACTGATATGATTTGGGATCCCATAAACGATTATTTTAAATGCGAAGCTGTAAATGGATGCAAATGTTATTAGAACAATTCAAAATCGTCCACTCCTTTTGAACCTTTACTTGAACTTAGAGGTATGTGTGGGCAAAGAGGCCAAGGTCCTCCCACACCCTCCAGTTCTGATGGAAACACCAGGATGGAAACAGTTGCAAGCGTGTAGATAATAATTAGACTGTGTTCCAGCCACAAGTTAAAGCAAGGGGATGTCGCAGGTAGTTATCACAGCAGGAAGGTGATAGTTTAGCTGTGGTGGTGTTTTGTTTGGTCAACTAAATCTAGTTGTTAATGCAGGGGGCTTTAAAGAGATGTTGCAGGTAGTTATCACAGCTGTAGTGGTGTTTTGTTTGGTCAACTAAACCTACAAGAGCTGTTTTACATGAAACCTCAAGAATCATGGCATAAGAAAGATATTTGAGGACTTTTGTACAAATGAAATCCATTAAAGTGTGGACACTGTATATAGAGTATACTGTACACAAGCTTATCACATCAAGCCAAATGGTTCGCTTTCATTAATGCTGGCTAATTTGTGCTCGTAAGATAGCTATCTTAGCTCGTCAAAACAATGAATTGGTATGAAAAGCAGAAAAGAAGCCCATGATTACATGGTTTATTTTTCTTAGTCAAGCACTGTATTTAAAGAATGCAATGTAAAGCGATCATAGCCTCTCATACTCTTGATAACCAGTGAAAACGCAGCAAAGCACCTTAAACCCGTCATCCGAGTGTCTCTAAGTGTGAACACAGCAGAAGAACACAACAGTGGTGGAGACTGACTGAACTCGACTTAATAATTAGAGTAAAAGTCTTGGCTATTGTATATGGTAAATGATAAATGGCCTTGCTTTTATATAGCGCTTTTCTACCTATTGGTACTCAAAGCACTTTACAGTCATAGACACATCTACCCATTCGCTCACACATTCACACACCAGTGGCACTGGTGTGTGAATGTGTGTGTCTCAGTGTCTTGCTCAAGGACACTTCGGCATGTGGCACATTCCGGGGATCGAACCACTAACCCTCTGGTTCGTGGAAAACCCGCGGAAAACCCGCTCTACCTACTGAGCCACAGCCGCCCCACTGAGGCACAGCCGCATGTACAATACATGTGTCTATTAGTTTTACCTCTGTTGTGCATGTTGAAGCTGTGTGTGTTTCATCTTCTTCTTTTACAAGTAGAGCTACTCTTTGTGACGTACACTCACATGCTACTTCATTAGGTACACTAAAAAAATGAATGCAGTCTAACATAACACTCCTGCACTAGATCTTAGCTGCGTGGAGGTTTTTAATTTATTTTCACCTCCCCATTTCAGTCAGTGGGCTAGGCTAAAGAATGGAAACTCTTTTGTGTTTCAATTCAGTCCAGATTAACAGCACCTCACACAATGAAGTGACATTTGAGTGTACATGGACAATGGTATATATTTGTTTTAAATTAATTTTATATTCTAATCAGTATATTAATATAGCACTCCAAAGTATTAGCTTTTTCAAGAATCAAGTTTCAAGACTCAAAGAGTTTATTGCCACGTGCACAGTACTGAAACATGTTTCCATGTACAATGAAATTTTTCTTTTGCTGTCCACTCAAAAAAAATCTTAGAGATAGAATATAAAAAGATACATATAATACAATACATGAGAATGTGAACAATGAACTGAAATGTAAACAGAAACTGAAAAAGTGAGTCTGATGGCAGTGGGGTAAGGGGACTTCTTCAATCTTTAAGTCCTGCATTTCATACTCCTGTAACTCCGGCCTGAGAGTAGGAGTGTGAACAGTCCGTGTTGGGGGTGGGTGGGGTCCTTGGTGATGGTCTTTTAAATATCAGCTGCATCGTATGGTCTTCACTGGTGAATGGAGTTCTGTAAAAGATTGGTAAGAGGGCCTCAAGTTGATTGCCTATTCTAATATGTCTATACATTTTTTTTTATTTACAACTGGCTGATAGCACTAATGTGTTTTAACTTCAATTTCAGATGCACATATCCATGTCATTTTTTTTAGTACTGCTTTTACACCACTGAAACTCCATTTCAGTATAATGTATTTCTCTGCAGGATAAAACATAACTTAAAGGGCCCTCTCACGCCACATGAATGATGAGGGTTGTAATGTCACCAGCTCCTGAGTCTCCTCTGCAGTGATGCTGAATACATTGTGATTGGACAGCACTGTGCCACTCGTGGTCCTTGTTCATGATGGGATGATGACATGAACGCACCCTGCGTTCTCGGAGGCAGACAGGAGGGACCGGTGCTAAAGAAGTATCTCTTTCTCCACCTTTTCTCTAACTGGATGCGGGTCCCTGCGCGATGATTAGCTGCCTCCCGGGGGTAGGGTGAGTTAGCAGAAGCAAACTCTCTCTAATGAGCTAAGCTCTTCCCTTCTCTCCATCCTTACTTACCCCCTTCCCTCCCTCCCTCTGGGGACCCAGGGGTGGTCGGGTGGTCCCAGGAGGGGGTCCGCAGCACACCTGTTCTCCTACTCACCCCACCCTTCTGTAATCAGTGCATTTCTGCACTTCCTCATTGATGAAGAGGGTATTCCTTCTCTCCCTACTGGGACCACAGCCATTGTCTGTTTTTTTCTAATTTTTAAGCTTCTGCTCTCCTTTTCTGTTTTCTCATATTTTATCCATAAGCACTCCCACCATGCCACTCCTCAGCCATACTATGCCGTTCCTTGTTCCTTGTTCTTGGATATCTGCTGACACTGTGCACTATATTAAATATATGATGTTTATTCTTATGTGTATGTAAAAATGATTTATGCAGTTAAATGAAATAATTCTGGCAGGCGACACGAGTCACAAAAGGCCACCTGGCTCCAACCCGCCCCCTCCCCTCCTGTTCCCAAGACAACACTTCCCTCCTGTTAATTAGGGCAAATTTTTGTTTACATAACGAACTTCAGGGTCACTGACGACAAGCAGCATCTTGGGACAAGGGGGTTGAGGCACAGGGAGGGGGGTAGGGGCAGATGGGTGTGTGTGTGCGCGTGTGTGTGCGTGTGCAATGGTAACTCGTGGCTCAACAAAACCTCCTACCTGCCACACACGGCATTAAATTCCCACAAGCCATTGGGAGGACACGTGTTTTGGTATGGGCTGGGAGATGGGGAGGCCTGGCGGGGGTAAGTGCAGCTTGTCCTGCCATCCCTGGGGTAAGAATATGGCTCAAGACCAAAGTTAAGACCTGTCTAATTAGTCCAGTGAAGGCTGTGATAACAAATAAACACAGAGTAGGTTTGAGGAGCTCTCCCGGGTGACAATGCTGGAGCACATCTAATGGTAAACTGCCGCTGGTGTGAGTCAGACAGACACAGAACAGCACCTTAAGGCCTCGCCTTGGGGTTCATCATCTAATCCATCTGTTCATGTCACCTCCTTTACTTACGTGAACACCTTGGTCATAAAAACAGTAAATGAGTGTGTATACTTTCTTGAGCTTTCTGAAGTCAAGTAAATAGCCCAAATAGTTAAAAGAAACCAAATGACAGACGATCAATGATCAATAATTCACAGAAATGTTTAATTAAGGGTGATTCTGGAAGATAACTGCACAAGCCATCCTGCTAAGAAAATTAAAAGGTCTGTTTATTTTTTTACATTCACACATTAGACAAAATCTGATTTTTGTTCTTATAGAAAAGCCATGTATTCATTATACAAACGACATGTTCAATGACAGCAAATGAAATGGAAAAGTTCCTTTCTTTCTAGAGTCATTATCGAGATAAACTCTGACAAAAACTCTAACCGTTAGATGCCAAGGGCCTTTCTGTTTTTGTCTTTCTGTATAGTGTCGCAATATATAAAATATTTTCACAGTGTCTTCTTACAATTTAAATTGGTACGAAGTAGAGCAGAGTTCACTCTCTTTACATGATAATAAGTGACCAGTCGGAGCTGCAGACTGCTGGTCTCTTTATCTGCTGGGCTGCGTGGTGTCGAGGTGGTCGGCAAGCATCACATCTTATAAAAGGGCAAGTGCTTGCCAGTCAGACGTCCATCAAGGCTGCGCCCCAGTGGGCCAGCGTGAGGCCATAATCCCTGGAAGTGCTCCTACGGTTTTTGCCCTACCTCCCTTATCTGCTCCATCCTTTCCTCTACACCTCCCTTCCCTCCATGCTGTTGTTTTCCTCCTCTTCTCCCCAGGTAGGGGGTGTTTGGACCACGCAGCGTGACCTGGCTGCCAGGGGAGGGATCCAGGGAGGGGCTCCGGGGCCACAGGTGAGGCCTGAGCTCAATCTACCCCCCTCCATTCTGCCTCTCCCTCCACCTCCCATGGGTGCCAACTTCACCAAGCCCCCTCCTCCCTGTGCCCAGCAGGCCAATCAAGCCATATCTGTGTGCCATGCAATCTGGGGACCAAGGGGACAGAGGAAGGGAGGAGGGTAATAGAGGAGCAGGCAGGCCGAGGCCCCATGTGGACCTCCTGTCCCTCTGAAACCCTCCCAGGATCTGTGTCGCCATCACCACCACGTTTAATTACCTCGCTCATCTTCATTAATTCATGGGGCTTCTTTATTCCCTGCAGGCCGGAGATAGAGAGGGAGGAAGGAAGGGAGTCAGTGATGGAGACAGAGGTGGAGGGAGAGACGCCACTCCACTGAACAACAACAACAATAGCATCAGGAGCAACAAAAACAACAACCCAAGCAGCTGGAGCTGAGTACCGGAAGCAGCAGCTTGGTGACACTGGCGTCCCTCTGGGCTACCTTCTAGGACCTCCAGCACAGGATGCTTTTTGCCAGTTGAGGGACGCAGGGCTCTAGGGTCAGTTTGGCCATACCAGGCCTTCTCGGCCCTGGAGACTGAGGAAAACAAATCTCTGCAATCTGGCCGGAAAACACCTCTGAGACTGAATGTTAAACAGGTTCTATTGATTTGAGGCACTGAAGGCCATTCCCTGGACAAAGTGACCATAATGACATTAGAGATTAGATGCTCAGATGCTGCTCACATGAGACTGGGATTAGAGCAGTGGGTAATAAATGCCTATTTCATAGACCAAGGGATCATCTCTCTCAGTGTGTGGTTGTGTGTGTCTGGGTAAAGGGTTGAGCCATAGTATCTGTATATGTATATGTGTGTTATTATTTTATTATTAATTACACAAATCTTTTTCAGATTACGTTTTCAACTACATCCAGGAATTTCAAAAATGTACTAACTACAGTTTTTTATTTCCAGCTTTCCAGTTTTCTAATTGAGTTTACATTCATGTAGTTATTTAGTTTATGTTCATATTAATCCATAGGTCCACTATCCATCCGTTTCATTATTCACTGTCCTGAATGCATGCAGAGTTCTTTTGGCCTCCCCTAAATACCTAATAATGTGTTAATCTCTGTTTGTTTGAGTGTTTTACTTTATCCAACTGTCCATTCAACCAGACGTTTTTAGCACAGTAGTCATCGCTGTCTTTCTTGATTGACTGACCCTCCACAGTAGGGAAAAGTTCTTGCACTTGGAGTATTTTCAAAACCTTTCGTATAGTAATGAAAGAACAGGAAACATATCAGGTTTCTCACTCTTCCCAGTTAAAACATATATTAATGGTTCAATAAGCAAGTTATTTTGTGAATGTATGTGAGCACAGCTTGAAAACCCTACATAAATACAGACTGGATCCGTACGATTATGGATCAGAGCGCCTATTTATTTGAGATCTCTTTTTTTGTGATTTGTGTTTGAGGTTGGGCTCTGTGCACGGCTATTTGTTGGGATGGCTTTGTTCCTCCTTCTGAGCTGCAGCATGGTTGGAGTCGGGCCCCAGCGGCTAGCACTGACACCCAGGTCCCACTGAGCAGCAAGTTAATACTGCAACAGATGTGTCGCCTCTGTGCTGCCTCCCAGCCATGCAGAACCTCTCCTGTCCTCCTCACCACCCTCCCACTCCTCCTGCTCCTCCTCCTGCCTGCCTGCCTGCCCTCCCTTCTCTCCTCCCTCGTCTTCATATTTGAGTTGTTTCTCTGGCAGTGATGAAGCTATCTAGATTTCACAATCCACGGTCTTTTAATTAAGATTAGGTGAATGAAATTTGGTACACAATAGCCAGATCTAGCCTGAGAAATCAGCCAGAGGCTCTTTATTAAAACCAGAACTGTCCATCGGTGACGAGTCATGTAATGTTATCTCAGAAAAATATAAATAAATGAATAAAGGTAATGGTATGGTTTTGGGAACATCCTTATATGTGAGGTATTTTTAAAGATCATCAGTAGGGAGCAATAATGTACAGTAATGTAGAGCTATGGTCTTTTCATTTGCAGGCGTAACTATTTTGCCAGATGTCTTTTTAAAGTTGATGTTTTCAGTAAATCACCTGACTTCTAGTGACCTCACACTCTTTTCGCCCTGTTTTTCTGCTGCCTCAGTCATCCTCTCTTCGGCAGGACACTGATTTGCGATGAGCTTGTCTGAAAGGTCCCAGGAGTTCAGCACGAGTACCGAGTCTCTGTCTCTCTCTCTCTCTCTCTCTCTCTCTCTCTCTTTCTCTCTCCGCTCGCTCGCCGTTTTCACTTTCGCAACTCCTCTTTCTCTCTCTCTCACTTTCTGTTCCTCTTTGTCTCTCTGGCGGCCCACTGCAACCCCCCACCCATCCCCTTGCCCCCTCGCCCCCTGCCTCCATTCACATCACATGAGCGTCGGAGATTGACAGCCTCCCCAAAGAGTGAGAGCTGGAACAGATGGAATATGAATGGTTCACTCGTGTATGAAAAAGGTGCCTGGCTGAAGGAATTGGTGTAGGGGGACCTTCAATTGCAAGTTAAGTATGACTAAATCCCATTGTTACCCCCTCCAGAAACCAAACACGCACACACACACACACACACACACACATGGCCTTTCCAATCTCTACCCACCTCTCTCTCTCTCTCTTTCTCTCTCTCTCTCTCTTTTACATGCACGCACACACACACAAACACTTTTACTGTCACAAAGAAGGGAAGTGGGGGTTTGATGAGACTATGACAAATGTTGCCCTTATGGCTGCCTTTCACATAAAATAAGGTATATTGTGTTCGTCTAGCTTTAAATGTAATTGGGATGCAAATAATGTCATTTTCTAACTCAAATCTATTCTTCGCTTGCACACTGCTAACTTGTCACTTCACTATAAAAAAATAAACCTAACATTATGACCACCGTCCTAATATTGTGAAGGTCTCCCTTGTGGCTCCAAAACAGTTGTGACTCATCAGAGAATGGACATGGGCCTTCTGAGGGTGTCCTGTGGTGTCTGGTAACAGAATGTTGTTCGTGGGGGTCCTATTGGTTGAGGTGAGGGGCCTCTGTGGATCAGGCTTTGACATTGTAGACTATTGCCCTTTGTAGGTTCATAGAGTAAAGAGCCTGTAGGGGCCTAGTGAAGCACATTACTAAAAAAAACAAACACTCTGATGAACGGTGGAAGGCAAAAAGAGAAGGTTGCTCCTTTTGTTACAGGTAATGTGGCGGTACCTCCAACTAATGCTGTAATTGTAATTTCGGCTGTAGCTACTGATGCTCTTGTACCCTCTCCCATCTTTTGTCACATTGTGTTTTGATCAAGCAGTTGACTTGCCCTGTGGGGCTATGTTGCATGCTGTGCTATAGCATAGGGTAATTCACTGTAAGTTCTGCACAGTGCAGGTCTAATGCTGCTTATAGGTCTTTTTGCCCCTCCTTAGATTGGTTTGTGCCTCTGTAGTCTGCAAATGCTGCGCTGGGATCTCTGAAGAGGAGCAAACATGACCTCTGGTTTTGAGATCATTTTGATGGCTTTGTCCAAAAAGCTGAAACAAGGGCAAGTGGGGTTTGCTGAAGGTGTTTCACCACTCATACAAGTGTGTTCTTCAGTTCTAAATGACTGGTGGAGACTGGGTTTTATTAGGAATGTCTG
This sequence comes from Chelon labrosus, assembly GCF_963514085.1. Taxonomy (NCBI): domain Eukaryota; kingdom Metazoa; phylum Chordata; class Actinopteri; order Mugiliformes; family Mugilidae; genus Chelon; species Chelon labrosus. The sequence goes on from NC_140353.1 coordinate 23,535,772, forward strand.
AGGGTGGTGCCCACCTGACACGTACATACATGACTAGAGGCTATTACAAGCAGATACTTAAGGTCCTACGTGAGCTTGGTTTTAATGTAAACTCTTAATCATGAGTTGGAAAAAGTTAAATTCATGAACGTCTGTATGAATGATATCTGATAATACATCTGAAAAGACAAACTGTCTCTCAGTTATATAAATAGTCATTCTGGTTGGAGTCAGTTCTTAATTTTGGCCCCCTCTCTGATTGAGTTTGGCCTAGTGGAAGTGTGGATTGCTAATGTGGGTCGTCTCTCAGACAGTACTGAGCAGACTCTGGCTCCAAAGATGTCACCTAGAATACTAGTGTCAGTTTAACCAGTTTGAGGAAGTAGAGACACATCGTCCATTTTTTCTACAGTCTATGGTTTAGATGCACTGTTGTTTGTTTGTTTGTTTTCACTGCCATCGTTTATTCAGGAAATTGTATTTTATTCTCTTTTTTTTTCCAACTCCTTCAAGCTCTTTGGTTTTGCAGTTTGCACCTCGTTCACTTTAGAAAATCTCTAAGCAGTAAATTACTTTGCTAAATCATATCCGTCTGGTTTTATGTTGCTTCCCTCTTTCCTTGCAGAGTCGTAACATAAGATTTAAAAATATTTAAGGGTGGATGAAAAGGAAAAGCTGTACATTAACAGCAGGCCAGCAACATGATTACTCCAAATGTATGATTCCAGACAACACTGAATCTCAGAGAAATCAAGGTGTACACTATTAATTTACCTCTAGACTCAATAAACTATAAACAGTCCTTGCTACAACAGATTTCAGCTGTGTTTACCCTCTGCTGTTTCTGTTGAACTCAAAATGTGCATTTTTTATGTCCACATGAAAGAGAAGCTATGTCATTACTTAATTTTAATATTACAACATGTCTTTTTCTCCCCGATAAGATAAGCGACTGTTTTTCCTCAGCTCTGTCAAGGAAGTTAACACCACGCGGCTGTGGTCTGCAGGATCTCCACTAAGCATCTCCCCTAAACAAATTGCCTTGGAAAATATCTGGGATAAGAAGATGGCGGAGGGGAGGGGAGGGGAGGGGGACGGAGCACAGACTCCCATCCAGCCGTCTGTCGGCCACACAGGGCCTGTTTTTGAATTTCTGATCAAAAGTTGCACCAGAGACCACCGCTGAATCACGGCCTCCCAAACATCTGCTGTCATATCGCTCTGAATAATTTATTTGTTGATCCAGCTGAATGTATGTATCTATCTCTTTTTCTCTCCTGAGCCCATTTGCGAGTGTGTGAATGTGAGTGTGTGCGTGCCCGCTTGTATTCTTGGAAAATAAAATGCTTCAATCAACAACAACAACAACAAAATGATCTGCTGGTTTGAGAAGTCCCTCTGTGGTTCAAACAGTACTGGATGGAACACACACACACACACGCACACACAGACACACACACAAGAGCGCTTAAAACAACTCCACTTTTTCTAGCAGTGGGCAGCGGTGTTTCTCCATCCATTTTACAGCCTAGTAGTTGGACACAGCTGAAACCCTGGCCTTATTTCAGCTCCAGCACGGTCGCTAAGTGGCACATCTCATTAGAATGATTTAGTCAAACCGAAAATGATATTACGATACCAACTATGGTAACTATCAGTGGGTTCATCCTCCCAAATGATCATTTAAGTCCTGCTTGTAATGGCTATGGGACTGTTAGCGGGGTTATTCATTTCAAACTGTGTTAAGCACAGCACGCGAAGCCATTAGGGCCCAGTATCAGTATACTTATGCTTACTGAAACGAGATTGTGTTAGGAAATAGAGTTATCAAGCAGAAAATATCTATCAATCTAGTCGCCTCTGCCGCAAATGCACTACAATAACTTAAAGACAGCAACTTTGAGATGGGTAAAGTAAGATGAGTGTGATGTTGCAGTAATTCTAGCACAGCACCCCACTACCACACATACACTGATAACAGGTATTACTCAAGTGTGTGCAGCTATATGCTAATTGGTTAAAGCCCATTGTTGCTTGCTTCTTGTAAGCCGACACCTCCTTGTTCAGTTCCTCCTCTGCCTGCTATGTACACTGCTGGTGACACCATCACTTGCTTAGGCGTTAAGAAACTGAAACCCATCACCCCCAGTTCCCACAGATGTAGAATGGAGGGATGCCACATATTTTCTGATAACATACCCCCCCATATGTGTTCTCTGATTGATAGGGCTCACTTCTACTCTCACTATGCACCATTTATCTTGTAGCCAGAGTTGGGTATCAGAGTGTGTGGTTTTAGCGTGTGTGTGTGTGTATGGGAAGAATTGGGGGAGGTATGTATGTCCCCTGGCATCTATTTGCTTTTAACCGCTAAGTCATTACGACCTAATACATGTAGATTGTGTTGGGGAAGAGGGGAGGGAATGTGGAACGAGTGCAGGGGAGATCAGTGGAGTGTTATGGAGGCAAGCAGATGCTCAGCTCTGGAGTTATTACGTACAGAGATGATTAGTGTTGGGGTGGGGGGTGCGGGGTATTCAAGCTCAAAGAGAGCGGGGAAAAAGGTATTTCATTTGAAGTTCATTTGCATATTTTATGAGGAGACTTGGAGCGTGGCGGCAGGTTTGAGTTTGGCGGTTGAGAGGAAACAGCGTGTGTGTTTATGCGTGTGTATGGCCGTGGAAACCCTCCCTCTCCGACCTTCTGCCAAAGCGCCAAACCAGCAGCGTGACCCTAAAGGGAATGGCAGCCATCAGCTGACCTTTCCCTTTAGTGTGGATTTTTCTGGCAGTGATGGTTGTGCAACCCAGACCCTTCAAGAGGATCCATCAGTGCAGCTCTTGGGGAAATAGAACCCATTTAAAACCCTCTTCAGGAGGATATAAAAGATATTATAAAAGATATAGATCCAAGACCAGCTGCCAGAAAATCATATTCTTAATGAGCAATGTGGAGAGAGTAAACTTCTCTGCTTGCTGGAGCCCAGGAGAGTCGGACTCAGTGTACACACAAGAAGTGCGATTACATTAAGGCTCTTCAAACAAATAGATTTCCTCTGCTGCTCTGCCGCTCTGTCAGTTACACAAAAAATATAAAAATATCTCTGATGGCACAAAGTAAAGCAGCGAGGGTGGGGGCGGCAGGGAGTTTAGGCATCTCTAACAACTTCCTGTAATTGCGATTTATTGAGAAGGAAGCGGAGGGTAAAGATTTTGAAATTATAAGCTATTATGTGCCAGAGAGAGTAAGCGAGGTGGGGGGTTGGCGACATAAAATACAGCTGACAAGCCAAGGCAAATTAGCCCAGGACCATTACAAAAATCACTTAATTGCCGGCAATTCTGTCAGGTCAATTGACTCTAATTGAAAAAAAAAAAAAAGAGAGGGAATAACAAAAAAGAATATTATGGCAGAGTGAGAGGCAAGTGCATCGGATGAGGTGAGTGTTCAGGAAACAGGCTGTGATTGGAGATCACAATGCAGTTCCTCCCCTCCCCATGTCTGCATCTGACATGATGTAACTTACTGACTACTGTAATGTGTGGCGCTTTGACTGGGAATTTTATCAGCACACCAGGTGGATAACTTAGATGATGACTTTTTAAATCTATCTGTGATAATAAAGGCCAGAAGAGGAGGGAATGCATTCAGGGCCTATCTGAACTGTGGAACGATACTGTCTGCATTATGTAACTAACCCCTTGATTCGTTTTTAACATTATCTCTCTATCAAACTATAACTCTGTTAATTTACTAATTCACAAGCCCATATTTCATGTATATTGCATGCATTATATAATGATAATGCAATGTGCTAAGGTGATTTTAATGGAGCACAAGAAAAAACATTGCAAGTGAGTGAAATACTAATGTAATTGTAGATTAATAGTTTAGATCATTTAGATCAATAGAAAGAAACTGAATCTCAAACAAAAGTGTTAAAAGAATGTGTATATGTAATGTAGCTTACCCTGTCAACTAATACTGACGATACACAGTATCAGTATCACAGCACTGTAGTGTCACACTATATCAAAGCTGACAGTGAACACAAAAAAAGAACACAACTGTGCTACCTTCAGGTGTGTTCTCAAAGTTAAATGAACACATGAAAACTGTTTGATGTTTGCGTGATCAGCAAGAAATGATAATGTAAATTAAGGGTAAAGCAATATACTCTACATGACGCTCTGTGTCTTCCATCCCCGTATTATGTAACAGCATAAGAATTTATCAGTAAACATTTTGCGGTTCCAGTGTGTTATTTAATGCAGTCCTTAGCCCTAACTAAGACCACCTTGCGTGTCAGTTTACGACGTTAATTGATATGCACGATGGTTAATAATAAAATGCGTACCCACGCAAAATCTGTCTCAAGCACAGCAGGCGTATTTACACATAATTCCATGATATCATGTTTGCATGCAATGCACTGTTTTTTCATGGAGTGTCCATGTGTACTGTGCCGGAACATTGTTGGTCTTGTTCTCATTAAGTGGTCACACAGCCCAATGCAACAAACAAGGCCGCTGAAGCCACCGTAATATGCTGTGGTTCAGACGTGTGGAAGATGCCGGTTTATGCGTACCCCCACTTATGTGTAGAAATGCAAATGAGCGTAAGCCAACCAACACCTTCAAATGAATCCCACCAGGCCAGGGATATGTCATCTTATCTCTAAGATTCTGCTGTACGTTGCATGCCGCAAACCTGAATGATGCAAAACAAATCAACAAAGCAAAAATAGCTCTCTTAATCTGAACTTTGTGCAGTGTGTGTGTGTTCTATCACGACGTCTAAAATCCCACCTGTTTCAGGGTGTGTGATGTACGAGGACCTGATTGAGTAATAGGAAAGGTATCTTGTGATCAGCACAGATAGAAGGTGATTAATAGCCTCAGTGATTAACCAATCACCAGCCAGTGCAAGGAATAATCAGATAATTGATCGAGGACCTTTCTGGTTTAGTGTGTGCTTCTGTGTTTTACGTGTGTGTGTGTGTTGTAAGGAAACTGTCAGTTTGTTTAGATCAGTAGGACAGGTAGTCAGTGCTTGTCTGCACTAAGGTGTGTGTAAATAAAATAAATGGAATTTCTGGAGAAAACTGAGCTATCATACCAAACTAAGCTAAGCTACCTCCTAGGCTAGCTAAATTTTGAGTTTGGTATTAGTTGACCTGTATCCTGATTTAATTTGCCTGATTTTATCACTATTATGCTTAAAACAACTTTCTTTTAGTATTACCTTTTCATTTGGTACATCACAAATTGAGCATGACTGTCAACTTGTTTTTCTGTTTTCATTTGAAACGTCGTATAAATAAATAAAGAACAACTGGTTTTGTAGCTGGGAAATTCTTTTTACAATTAAATGAAAAGTTTGAAATTTCAATAGAAAATTTCAATATTGTACTCCAACAGCACCTATGGGAATCAAATATGAACAAAGGACAGCAGCTGAGAGACATACAGGCATCCTGAACAGAGAGACAGAGGGAGAACATCAGAGGGAAGAAGAAGAAGAAGACGGGGCGATGGAGTCACTGACATCTTCAGTTCAAAGTGGAGCCGAGGCTCCACATACACAACAACACAGTCTTTCCTTTGGTCACTTCATCATTATGTGAACAGTGAGCTGAGCTGTGGCTGAGCAGTGAGTGACAATATGTGACTGTGTGTGTGTATGTGCATGCACACTTTTCTTTTAACCTTTATTTACCGAGGGAAAGTTGACAGAGCTCTGTCGCGTTGTGCAGAAATATTTGGGAGCTACCCACTACAACCACATTGTGGCAGTCTGAAGAGTGAACAGCGTCAAGGCTGCTGGAGTTTTAGAGTCTTGCTCAAGGGCACTTTGGCAGTTAGTTGCTCTATGTGTGTAATAATATTAATAATAATGCATTTTGTTTTATGGGCGCTTTTCAGAGCAGTTTTAAATGTAGGGTCACCTTAAATAAAACAGCAATGCATAATAATCAGAACATGTAGAGAGTAGCCACATCTTTTCTTTCTAGTAGCTCTATTTGCCCTGTAAAAAATATGCTGATATTTCTCTGTGTTTGTGTGTGTGTAAAAATATTGTAAGATGGCTTTCTGGTACTTTTCTACACAAATTTGCATAACGCAGTTTGTCAGAGAAGTATTTAATTTCTAAGAATACTACACCAAGAAAACAATTTTAAGATGTATTACAGTGCATACAAAATGACTCAACAGTCATTTTTAACAAAGGCTCAATAATGTGAACGCTCATTTGCTCACTCACCTTGGTGCCCACCTCTCCAGTCCCCATAGAGGACTGTTTTTTTGTTTTTCTTTTTGGTCTTAAAGTCTTGTCAGCCTCATATTTTAGCAGCAGGCAGGCATTCGATGATGAAGCTCAGATAAAATCGCTGTGTGCTTTTGAGGTTTATTTGTTGTGGTGGCAGACAGACAGTTCGAGACAATCTGGTGAATATATAGGGCCAGCATCACTAACCCGTTAATTTGACAAAAGGCCTTTTTAAGTGCTGTTTCCACATTGAAATACTGATTGTCCCGTTTAACTGTTTGGTGTAGCATACATTATTGAGACGTTGTGAATTAAAGGTTAACTTGGAGAATGCAGCTCTTGAACTATGACATTAAGAACCGACATCTGATGTGACTTGCGGTTCTCTAATAATTTGAACCAGTGAAAGTGACATGATAATTTTGTACACCAGTCTTTGTTAATGATAACTAAAGTTGGATAAAATGGCTGAGTACATTACGGAAAGGAAACCATTTTGATCAGCTTGATCATCCAGTCCAAGTCCAAGTAAAAAATGAAAGATTTTAAGTGTCATCACAACGGTCTTATGAAGTTTTCTGCCTTTGAATGACTTTTGTGAGTTTTTGTTGAGGAAAATAACCCATATGTTGGCCGGAAATCCTGGGCAGGAAAAGAAAAGAGACGTATTGTTGCATTCTAACATATGGAGGGTTTGTGGAGGTGCACTACCAAGAAGTTGCTCCCTATTAAACGCTGCTTCTGTTCTGAAGCTCTATACACAGGGTTTGTATTTTCCGAATTCATCAAGAAATAGTTCTTTGTGGGACATGTCAGCCTCTTTCGCGTCACGTTTGATTTACTGACAAAACATGACAGCACCTGAACACACAACGTAAATGCATTTGGATCCCACAGGTCTAGCAGTCGGTCACATAATTGCAGAGTCAATGGTATTGATCCACAACCTTATCAACCCCCTAAGGGTAAATTATGGTCATTTTGTGAAAGAAAGTAGGGACAAGTTTGCTCAATTGAGTGCCATGAGTGACTCCTTTGTGTGGCTGTGTGCCATAGTGCAGACACACTCTGCTAGCCTGTGTGCCGTCCATAAAGTGTTGCGACAGTCACCTCAGCGTTTTACCTCTTCCCTATCGCTCTGCAGCCCTGAAACAGTGGCTATTGACATTTGAAGCAAGAGCAGAAAAAAAGCCTCTAATTGGTGCTCCAGTGATACCACGGGCACGGTATTATGTAGAAAGCAGGGCTTCGGAGGGCCATTAATTAACCTTAGTGCTATGATTACTACTTACATTAGAGGGGAATACATTAGAGGTGGCAGCGGGCCCCTTTTTTTCTGCCCTGTACTTCAGAGGGGCCCCGGTGGAGCTCCCCATGCCCCTGCGAGCAACGATATGTTAACGGGGAAGCAACTAATTAGATGTCAAAAATTCATAAGGCCTCTCTTTAATATTGCATATCTATCCCCGGCCTGTCACTTCAAAACAAGGGGGATTGCATAAACAGGGCGACCGCAACACAACCCAACCACCCCCCCTTCCTCCATCCCCATCATGGGAGTTAGATGGGTGGGGTGAGGTGGGGTGGGGCCATACAGCTTATGAGCTACAAGAGGGAGGGATGACAGTGCGCTTGAAGGTGAAGAAAAGGAAAGGTAAGACAGAGGAAAGAATAAGAAGAAAAAAAGAGGGAGAAGAAAGGATAGACAATCAAAGGAAGCTCTTTGACAAATCCCACAGCGGACAGCTGTGCCACATTATCAAGTCTTCTTCTCTGTAGATACCGAGATACAGCACACTGAACATCAGGGATGGAGAATGAACCCACAAAACTCCAACCACCTTTCTTTCACCTGATTTTCATTTTTGTCTTGTAAATGTGTTGGAGAAATGTATAACTCATTCACGCAAAACTTGTATAATGCCTTTCATTTCCAAACTATGGGTCAGGCCAAGGTCATCATAACCCCGGCCTGAACCATCGTTTCTGGAAATCAGGAAGTGCTTGGTGCAGGAGTAATACTGCGGAATGCAAGTGAAAGTGTGGTAAATAATTCTAACCAGAGGGCAGTAGTACTGCAATGTAGCGCAAAGTCTGCCAGAAATCCCAAAAGAAGAAGAAGAAAGCAAGCACAGACAAGCGAATAGAAAATTAACATTTTGAATCGCAGGTTCAGCCTCAAAGCTTGCTGAACCATGGCTGAGTGGACTGTGAGGATGATGATATTTCCCCCTTGCTGCATTTGTACTGTACCTCATCAATCTGTAGTCGTGAAAGCAGTTGTCCTTTTGAGATTTTTGCCAGTTTTGATGCAATATTCTGCACTTCAGATTCTGCTTTTCACAATGCTAGTTACTGTTTTGGCTGAGGCTATTACAACAGAACGCGCACACAATGACGTGTATATATTAGAAGAGATTGTAAATACATTAAAAACTTCATACATAAAAAATTCCTCCTGCTCTGACCTCAAGTTTTCTGAACAAAACAGACCTTTAAGTTTCAAGCACATTAAAAAGTACGTTTCTGCAATGACATTGAAAAACAGCATTATAGTGACAATGTAGGTCTGTATTAACAGTTTACTTTAAATTGTAAGTTAATAAAGTGGGATGTGAAATGCTACCTAATGGAGTCTCCTTACTTTTTCCTTAGCCGGTGTATCCTGTCAGCGCAACTGCTGACATCTGTCAGATCCCAGGAGGCCTGAGACCCCTGAACCGTCTGTGAAGTAGAAGACTTGTTGAAAGGTAGTCTTTTATGATGTCTGGAAAAACAAGATAGCACAGATTAGGAATCAGTCATCAAGAGAGGAAGAAAGTGATCAACTGACCAGCAAAAACTTTTTTTTTACAGAAAACAGAAGATATCAACAAAGAGTAAAAAGATGTTCCTCTGTAACCGTTTCTAGTGACAGAAAACGGTTCAAACAGACCTTACTGGGGAATTTAAGTGATTACTTCCCATTATACACAACTAAATATGTTCTTTCTGGTTCGGATTAAATTGCCAAAATGCCTGCCTAAGGCCTTACCGGGCAATTCTTTCTTAAAGATAATCAATGTTCTCTTCCCCTCTGCAGTCAGAAACATAAAGAAAGACTTTATGGGAACTAGTGTTCTCCATAAATACTAAATGGAAGGATCTGAGTTTACTACCCACTAAACCTTTTTCACAAACAAATCAAAGTGTTTTTATATGTTTATTTTTTTTAAGGTGATTCTGGTTTGTGCTTCAAAACACATTTAAAGCACCGGCAGCAACTATTACTTCCCCTTGTCATGATGTTGGCTAAAGATAAACTCTAATTACAACGCTTTATCCAGTGGAAACACACCAAAGTATCAGCATTCTAAATAATGCCTTGTGTTGCCTAAATAAAAATGCGGAGCAACAGAGATTTGTTTGTTCTAGCATGGTGGTTAAGGAAGGTAAGTGTCTGGGTTTGAACCCTCGGGTGGAGTGTAATTTCTATGTGCTCCCTGTTCCTGCTTGGGCTTCCCCATCCAAAGACGTGCTTGTTAGGTTAATTGTAAATTCTTAATTGACTGAGTAGTGAGTGTTAGTGTGGCTTATGCAAATAAGAAGTTGTGAAGGAACCCAGGTTTTCACAGAAGTAATTCTACTTTAGTTAAAGTTGCAGGTTTGAGTCCCTCTCAGTCTTAACAGACTGACTGAGTGAATGAACAGAACAGCTTTTCCATTAAGGGCATGGTACGGTAAATCCAGGTAAAAGTCACTATTCACTATTGATTTCCCTGACTTAATCTATAGAGCTGACAAAGGCAGAGGTGCAGTCAGTCTTGTTTCACCCTACAAGGATCCAGATGAGTTGTTTTCCTTTGTTAAAAACATAATTGCCAAGGGTTTTAATCTGCTGTAGTTTTTTCACTGAATCACTTTATTTAAAGTTTATATAAAATTAGCTGTAACAGTGATGGAAGCAATGTAACAATTTCTGTACTGATTTGTTGACAACTACCTTATTTTTAGGTTAGATACTGTAGCTATCGAGAATTAAGTTATGGTTATGTGACGTAAGCTCTATTCGCACAGAATTAATATTACCTTGGGGGCAGCATGTGATTTAGAAATTACCCCCAGTGTTTCACGTGGCATATTCGTACAGGATAAGCAAAGTCTGTTTTAATCAAATTTAACTGAACATTGTCCCTAGTTATGACGTCTTTGCTACTTTTTGCTTCCATTCTGCTACATGTCAGAGTAATCTTTTACCTTTTGACATTCAGATTATAATACAAAATACACTTTTATAATGAAAACATGATGTGATGAGACTGTATTGATCCTGGGAGAGAATTTACAAACTACCTGAACACATTAAAGCATCACTAAATGTAATTCAACACATCAAAATATGCTGCCACGCACATCATCACCCATTTTGAGCTTGCTTTTTTTCAGTGAAAGGGTCTGGATGCTATACAGCAACATCTTGACTTTGCACCCAAACAGCTGTTCAAATTTTAGATTTATAACACAGCCTTCATAATTTGCAGTGTGATTTCTACTTTGGATTTAAACATAACTCAGAAATCCCTTGGATCACCTGCATGAGTTTTTCCCATCCATTAAACAGGGCATAAGGTAGCTTCATGTTCTTACAGCAGACGTGTCATGTCCTCTTCCGTGTGTGAGGCTGTCTGTAAAATTACCCCCCCATTTCTCCCCATATGCTCTTTGAATAAACCAGAGGAGAGTTCAATTCAGTCAGTTGTGTCATGCATACCTGTATCCATTCCAGGCTGAATTAAGAGACACATCCTGACAGCTGACCACTGAAGCAAAAAATTAGCTTGCCGGCCCAGCGAAAGGTCAGCAAGGAGGGGGAAGAAATGGAGGGTCACATTTCTCTAACTGTGAACTCTTTCTGAAAGGGAGTCAGCCTTAACAAAAGTCAGACAAGAAGGTACAGCTGGTTATTTCAAGAGCTGATAGGAGCCCTCCGTTTCCTCTAACTGTGATATGCACCGTCCTAGAATCACCCTGCTTCATGACGTAAGGCAGTCATGTTCTTAGTGTTTGTTGAGTGTGTTTTGTGTGAACGGTTTTTCCATTGTGCTACCTGAGTTAACTGCAGCGAACCGATAGCATCAGACTCTATGTCATTGGGTTAATTGAAAATCAGCCAGCTTCTTGGAGACATGCATTTTTGGTCAGCTTATTCATTTAACTCCCTCTACTTAGTTTTAGAGATAAATATACAATAAGCAACATGGAAATTGCTCGAAGCCTTACATACTATTCACTAATTGGGAGCAAAATTGTTGTGTTTTTGTTTTGTTTTTTTATTGCATTTGCACATTATAACTTGTTTTCCACATAGAAAATAAATCTAATGGTTAATGTAGTCAAATCTTCCAAAGGTGGACATTGTATACATCATTTATATGGATATAATTATTCAATAATTGTCTTGCCTAAGCTATATTAACCCAAAGCAAATTAGAATCACCTGACTTTGGAATGACTGTGACCCTGTGATCTAATTCATTTTCAAATAGCTTTTAAATGAATCAAGATGAGCCGATGCACTTTGCATCATGTGACATTTCTGATTATAACACATTGTCAATTTTAAAAGGAGAAATTAATTTAAAGTTCTTTGGTGGGGCTAAACTTATCTAAACATACAACATGCACCTCCTTTGTAACCAAGAGTGAGTTACAGCAACATGCAAGCTGCATGTTTGTCCAAACCCAGTGATCCATGAACCACATTGTTTCAACAGTCTACTTACCTGTAATTGGAGGAGTCGATTTTGGTCCTTAAAACCAAAATCGACTCCTCCAATTTTCCACCAGTTTTTTATAATTGTAGAAACTACTTGGATGAGTGACAAAAGTGTTATCAAGAAACCCTACAAGTCCAGCTGCTCTTGTATCAGAGCTGTATGTACCAGCTGTATGTACAATAACCTTAGAGTGAGAACCTTCACAGCCATTTTGGGTTTGATACTACTTTGCAGAGTCATTTTTTATATTGTCTGTCTGGCTGCATTCACACGTCTGTTACTGCCACACATGTCTAACTTGGATTCTTCAGTAAATATGACTGTTATTCCACCATCTATTGTGAAATGCTGTGGGCTGTGTCTTAGCCCATCCCATGCGTTTTGGCTCTAAGCAGTTTAGCAAGCGCTACTCATTCTCTAAAACCAACTTTCTTTTGACCGTATAAATCCGTGTTCAGGCTGTTTTTCTTTCTGTCAGTGAGTAATTCTGATTATGTGGTCCCTTTAGGGTGACGTGATAACCAGGTGACTGCCCCCGTAGAAAGCCCCCCTTGGTTTAGAATAACAATCTGACTTTTAATACTTTCACTAAGTTTGGATCATATTTCACACTATCACAACTTGGTAAAAAAAAAATAAAAAAATAAAAAAAATGTGCTGGCAACCTGAGCCATAGACAAATTTATAACAGCTGAATAATGGCTGAAAGTTGAACAAGTCTGCGATGAGCAGTGCTATCTGAATTCTGCTTACATGGAAGGATTCAGCTCAATGAAATCTGACCTTTTGTACAGACGTCAGTACCACTTATCTGCTTAGATTTGACTGTGGAAGCTGAAATATTTATTTATTCTGTATTAACTTAATGTGTTTAAGTGTGTTATGACAGTATTTACCTGTGCTTGCAGACCTTTTTAGATCTTCCTTGCTCTTCGTTATCTCTCCCTGTGAAGGAAAAAAAAAAGTGCAGATAAGAAAAAGATGCAAAAGTTTCCTTTTGCGTGCGTGATGTGATGCGCAGTCTAAAATCTCTTTCTATCACTCCCAGGCAGCTCTTCAGGTGCATGTGACCGCCTCTTATCAGCCTTGGTGTCGGGGGTCATGAGACAGCCGACAGATTGTATGCCAGGCAGTTTTAGTTTGTCACCCTGAGGATTCTGATATTTCCATCTCCATAAACAAGTAGCAGACTCCCAATACCTCACCTGGAGTAAAGCAATTACTGTGAAGTTTTCCAGCTGACAGACTGCCAATCACAACTTCTCTGAGTTTAGATTCTTTGCACTTAGTGCAATTATTTTACTGCTGTTTTATTGACACTAGTCTTTCAATGGCTTTCACACAACACCTTAAGAGCAAACTATCTTAAAATCAAGGCATGGAGACGTATTTTTTAAAAGAAAACGTATTCAGAGGGAAATTTCCTTAAACTGTTTTCAGTGGTGCAATACAGCTCAAAGAAATAATTTACATAACAGGCACAGTTAATGAACTGACAAGCATCTATTGAGCATCCACGCGCTCTTGGTTAAACTGTTGCCAGCACATTTTCAGTAGAGCCTCCCCTAAAAGAAGCGCATCATTAAAACCTAGCCGGCCGCCACACCACTGCTGCTTATTTCAAAGAAGTCATCCCTGGACTTTGGTCTCTCCCTCTCCATTACACTGGAAAAGATCAGAAACTGGCTGTCTTCTTCAGGAGGCCATCTCTGCAACTGGCCCAGCTCCTTCAAATGATTCACCCCATTAAGGAGCCAATCAGGTATAATGAAGCGCGGTGCAAACTTGGTGGCTGAGCCGGATAAATAATTTACTGAGACTTGTCATCCTTCTCCCATCGCGGTGCTGCAGTCACCGAGGAGCAGCGAGACACATGAAGGCTTTTCCGGGGTGGAGAGACTCCGCAAAGCTGGTGACACCCCCCGCTACCCATCCCTCCACATCATTGAGGTCCACCTCCCACATCCTTTCCCACTTCCTCCTTCTCCTCCTCCCCTCAGTCACCTCCTCATCCTCGAATCAAACAGCACTCCCACCCCAACCCCACCCCTCGTTCTCCACCACCTGTCAGACGTAGGGAGACAGAGGGATGGAGACAGTACCACTTCGTTATCAGCCTCTCGCTTGGAGGTTTCAAACAGATTTCAGCTAATGAGGGAGCATTTAGAAACTCAGGGATGCCGACATCTAGAAGAGGAGAGAGATGAATGGGGGGGGGGGGGGGGAGGGAGTGGAGAGTCAGCTACTGTACAGCGCTGGGCACATACACATACAATACACAAAGCAACATACGAACCTGCTGCATCTCCACACCTTCTTTTGTGTATGTGAAACCCACACACAGATAGCATAAATTCACCTGTACACACACTTTCTCTCACACACAGCTCAGGGTTGTCAGTGCAGGTGAACAAAGTGAATAGGATATGTGACTGACAATAAAGATTTCTTTTAACATCAGTGAGAGGAAGGCGGGCGGGCAGGGTGGGGGAGGGTGGGGGATGAGTCTGGGGAGACAGGCTGCAGAAGTTCGCATTACTCTGAGGGGACCCGTCGACTGCATATGCCATCTTTAATGACGAGGCCTTGCCAAACTGGCACCCAGTCAGCCAACCAGGAGAGTGCAAAGTGAGGAAAGAAACCCTGCAAACCCATTATTTCAAACATTCGTCTTATTTTTCTTCTTCTTTACCCCCCACCCCCCCCTTTTCTTTAAATGTGACTTTTAACACATACTGCTAAATTTCCACTGCCGTCTCCTCAAAGTTTAATTTGCCCACTTTTCTTTCACTCCTGTGCCTCCATTATGGAGCTGCGACAGCAGCTGCAAACAGGGCATTATTATTTCATATTATGAAAACATTCTCTTTAGATGAAGGGGAGAGGAAAGAAAGGCGAGCCATGGAAATATTTCCGTGGCGCTGTTGTAATGGCTGGTTGGCTAGTATGCAAAAGAGGGCCCATTTTTATTCACCAGTATCCTCCACATTAACTGGGTGTCAGTTTACTTTATTCAAGATGTTTATGGTAGCTGTGAGAAAAAGTGTTCAGAGGTAAATTGAGGGTTAATGATGGAAAGCTATAGTGTATTTTATTACCTCTGGTGCCATGGTGGTGGTGGTGATATAACCTGGCCTTGTACATTGCCCTTGCCCCATATGAGAGGGGCTGATCTGAAGCCTCTAACACCAAGCTTATATATAATTTTTTCTACCTTATCATTTAGTCTTTTCGCACTGTGTTTTGGAACTCTTGTACCTCTCTCTATTTGCACTGAAAATCATAAATATAAATCATAAATAATTCTCCTGATCCAGCTGATACAAAGCTTGACCCTGGGTCAGCTGATGTCTTCCCAGTTCCTGAGTCTAAATAGGGTCCATATCCAGGGTCCACCGTCTGCCCCCGGTCTAATTCTTTATCTGGCAAATAAGATCATAGGACATCTTATATTACTTCATGTTATTTTGTTTTGTTTTTTATAATGTCAGGTATTGTTATAGTTCAAAAATGCTATGTGCACCTTCTGCTGATTAGCTTATTGTGAGTGATATATATATGCACTACACCCCCAGATAGATTCATGCCATCAGTCTTAGTCATTGCACCTTTTAAATGACTGTTTAATGTCCCCCTGACTGTTCCATCGGATTTGAAGTGTTTTGTCCTGGTGGTATCATCAGTGTGTGGCTCAGAATAGAACGCACACTGAAAGTACACCCACCCGCTTACACGCATGCACACACAGACACACACACACGCACACACACATGTAACACAGCTTTCCAGCAAACCCTCAGTTGGTCCCTCTCTTGCTAATTGGTAATTAACACATTCTTTTGTGCAGGCCTCTCTTTATTTATAGGCTCTCTCTTGCCAAACAGTGGATCCCAGTGCCAGGATCAGATGGAAGCGGAGCATGAGGTGAGCAGGGAGCCCCGGCCACTTGATAAATACAGTGTAATAGTTTGGGACTAATAGACTGATTAGCCAAACAGCTTGTAGCGGGTTTTCAAATGAGTGGGTCAGATCACGTTTTAGTGGTGTCATTAAACACACAGTTTACATTGACTTTACAGTTCACTAAGTGTAATAAGGACCATATTTGGCAACATAACGTGGTAAAGTCTTTACAGTGCATTTTGAAAGATTTCAGTACAAATAATGAATGCGAAGGTTGGTGTCAGAGGATGTTACCGACCCACAGGTAATTCAAGGACTGCTTTAAGTTTCTTCATGGAGGTAGATTTATCTGTTAATTTGTGTGTAAAAGATGGCCTTGGACAACACGGCTGGACTGGCAACACACAGAAGTCACTTACTCAATTAGCTAAGGTCAGAGTTAAGAGGAACACTGTTTTTAATGAGATCTTGAGAGATATGCTTCCTTTTGAGTTGGCAGCAGTTTCCCCAATGATGAATTCCACTGAGGTGCAAAAGAGCGCACGACGGGTCTCTGTTGGCTGAATGAAGACATGGCTGAAGCATACTTCTTAATTGAAGCTGGAGCTAAAGTACTTCCTTTTCTACCTGTCTGGAGAGGGCCAGAGGGCACGGCGTTGGGTCTGAGCCTCTCTCCACCAAGGAGACAATGAATGATTCGCAAGGAGATAGCCACATGACAAACGGCAAATGACGTGTAGCGCATGATCGTCATGTGGGCTACAAAATATGATAGCAGCGAGTTTAGTGTTCCAGCGTTACAAGGGACAGCTTTGCCATCAAAGTTGTACAGTCAGTGTGCATGCCCCGGACAACTTATTGATTGGGTGTTAAGAGGAAATGTCTACTGCCAATGTATGATAAAAGCCAGCACTCACAGTTGTTAGTGAAGTGCAGCTCCCTCTGAGAGTTGCCTATAACAATCAAGTCATCACGGCTAAACAGCACCCTGATGTCTTTTCTTAATGCCCCCAGCGAGGTTTCTGCACATCGGCAGAAGGTGCACAGATCCCAGCATAGTTCTGATAGTCACCATGTGAGATCCAGAAGAGCCCTCATTACGCATATCTTAAAAAAAACTAAAAGTAGCAAAGCTTACACATACTCTACTCACCCGGAGGAAATAGCTATTTTGACATCAATAGCCTCATCTCTGTCTTTGGGGGAACATTAGGAAAACTGAGGCATGTTACTATAGGTCCTGAAAAAAGTACCTCAGTTGTTAGAGGAGAGCTGCTGAATGGGATAGAGCTGCTGCTGTGGGATATACTGCTGTGGTGAAGATGGAGAGTATGCAAAAGCAGAGCCTGATTGGGTCCACTGAAGCTTCATGGCAATCTGACTCATCCAGTGCAGTGCTCCATATCCACTGTCCAGTACACCCAATGCGGATGAAAGAGAACTGAGAGAGGTGGAGGGAGCTAAGCATTTTTGTCTCAAACCTTTGACATGGGGCACCAAAAAGATATCTGCTCAAAAGAGATCACAAGAGTGGGCTGCGGGGTAAGCACTAGCTAACTGTTGTGAACTGAGCCAAAACAAGCCTGGCATTCGAACTAGAAGTCTAACACGAGGATGTACCTTATTTTGCAGTCGTTGCACAAACAGATGCTACTGGCCTTCTTCATTTTTCTTCTTCCTCTCTTCAAATGTTTATTGTTGAAGAAAACTGGTAGCAGAACCAGCATATTTGTTGTATATGATGTATGCCAAACTACAGTGAGAAAAGCCAGTGGAAAAGTAAAACTGCAAGACTGTGCATGTGCATCACCCAGCTGTAGCCGATCTTAGACAGTATAACCTATATGAAACTTAAATTGTTGTTCCTTCTTCTATACGAGTGATAATCAGACTGGATGGCTGATTCTTTTCATACATTTTATTTAGTTTTTATTTACTTTTCGTTCACAGCGTGCGAGACGTCGTAGGTGGGACTTTTACACGCACAGGCCACAGACACACACAAGTCTGTCATTCCTCCATCAGGATGCCTTCTTCTTGACATATACAGTATAATTTATTCTTTACCAGATTTAATGTGTTTCTATCAGCCTCTGTCGAAGTGAACAACAAAATGTACTTCAGTTTACTATTAATATGCATGTACTTGTAAGGCATGGTGTCTCAGGCCGTGTCACTGACTCTATAGTTTGCATTTAAATGGTTATTTTCTACCAATTGGTACTTAAAGCGCTTTACAGTCACAATGACTAGTAAGGCTATGCAAGTGCCCAGCACTGGGAGCAAATCGAGGTTCAGTGTCTGGCCCAAGGACGCTTCGGCATGTGGTCCATGTACCGATCACACTGCTAATCTTCTGATTCATGGATCATCCGCTCTACCCACTGAGTCACAGCCGCCCACACCTGCCCACACGTCTACTCACCCTAATGTCCTAAAGTGGAGTTTTGCCTCATCCATTCAGAAAAAACTCACACCTGCTATTATGAGCAAATATGAAAAGTAAAGGCAAACAAACTGCAGGTAATGTCTGTTCATTAGATTGATAATGTCCTTGTAGCTGTTAACTAAGTAGCAAAATAAATCTGTACAAGAATTAGTAAATGAAAAGACTGAATCTGAGTAGACTATGTATAATTCCCTCAAAAAAATAAACATATCACCGTCTGGTGATCATGCTGATGTATGAAAAGTAACCATTAAGAAAAGTTTGCCATCCATGCGCTCCACTAATATATATTTCAACACGTTTTTCAGTTTTCATATTGGTATGACAGCATTTCACACATGTAACACCCACCATAACAGTCTTCCGTGTCTGTGTCTACTGTGGTTAGCAGTAGCTTCATTTTGCAGACGTTGAGGTTGCTGCTTGGTCATGGACTATAACGTCATCTTAAGCATTATTACAAATGTAATAATAGTACTATTTCATCTTTGAGAGATGTTTTCAAGCACACTTTAGATTCCATGCATTGAATCAGTGCATCTGTATTTTTCTGTCAGCATGTTTTCATACTCACAGTGTCAATGCTATCATGCTGATGTATTCACCGTCTATGTATGATGAAAAGTCAGAGCATCACCGACGTACATTCATCTAAGGGTGACTTAAATGTTTGAACCACAGTTAACAATATTCCATTAAATAACTATTGAGACATTTCACTGAAAACACCATGGGTATACACATATGTACAACATTTCCTTGCAGTGCATCCATATGTCAGCTATGTCGAAAAAAAGCCAAGGCCAAGGTTCACCAAGGTCTTCATCCTACATCCTGCTCTGTACCAAATTTCATAGCTATCAATCCAACAGTTGCTGAGATACAGGAATCCACTCTGGAACAAGCACTGGACTGATGTTACCACTTGTTCAGCTACAGCATTTGGACAGTCATGGGATGTTACAGCCCTCAGTGTCATATAAAGTATATGCAGAATGTGCAGCAAAGGTCACATGCTGGACTGGGACACCCAGGGACACATAAACATCCCAGCACTGAGCACAGTGATCAGTGTCTCTGTTATTTCAATGCAAGGAGGTTCAGTATTTCTCTCTGTGGCGTCTCCGCTGCTCTCTGTGACCTTTTCTTTAATTAGCAGGGATCTAATAGACAGCAGACAAATGTAATGGTTTCTAAACCGCAGAGACAAAGAAAAAAAAAATCAGCATTAGCATAGAGAAGGATTGATACAAGTAGACTTCAAAGCAATCTTTTGGCAAATCAATCTAAACAAATTCCTCCTGTTTTTTTGTTTTTTTGTTTTGTTTTTTTTCATTTACTGGCGGTCATATTTTATTTTTAATACAGATCAGTCACCACTGAGACACATGGAGCAGAAAGCAGGTATAAATATTTAAGGTTGTGAGGTCGTTCTTGGTGTAATTTGCTCGGGCAAAGGCCTGAAGGTGGATGACATGAAAAAAATAAAAAAAGTTACTCAGAAGGCTGACTGAGTTACTGACCGAGTTATGGCAGTTGGATAATCTTCATGCAGAGATCATCCGTACAGTACTGTTGTAATCCATAGGAGCACATTTAGCCAGAGACTAGTAATTAACAATTCAATTCAATTCAATTTTATTTATATAGCGTCAATAACAATACAAATCGTCTCAAGACGCTTTACAAAAACCCGGCCTGAAACCCCCAGAGCAAGCCTGAAGGCAACGGTGGCAAGGAAAAACTCCCTTTTAACAGGAAGAAACCTCAAGCAGAACCCAGCTCATATGGAGGGACCCATCTGCCTAAGGCCAGCCGGGTACAGACAGAAGAAAGAGAGAAGAGAACAGCAAAGAGAGAAGAGAAGAGAACAGCAAGATAAACATACATCTGTCATAGATACACATATCTGACTAAAGTGTACATGTGGAATCTTATGATACAAACTGATGATGTTACATGACAGTTTGAAAATGTAAGAGGAATCATAGGCAGGTTGGAGAATTGTTCATTCAGGTAGGAGTGGATAACTTCAGGATTCCATGAAGACTAGGCAGGCTGATGAGACCACGACAACAGATGTAGTATAGAGCTCCACAGGAAACACACCACTCCAGGCCAGAGATACTCACAAGAAGAGGGGGGAAGGGGGGGAAGAGGGGGGAAGGGGGGGAAGGGGGGGGAAGGGGGGTGGGACACACACAGCAGTAAACATTCTACATAGTAATAGCACAGAATTGTATGACTAGTAGTATATAGGAAATTAGAGGGCAAGAGCTCTGTGCCAGAGAAAAGAAAGTGGAGGATGCGAGAGAGGAGAGAGAAGAAAGAAGGAGGACATGTGTTTGGTGCATCGTCCCCCAGCAGCCTAGGCCTATAGCAGCATAACTAAGGGATGGTTTAGTCCAGCCCTAACTATAAGCCTGATCAAAAAGGAAAGTCTTAAGCCTGACCTTAAAAATAGAGAGAGTGTCTGCCTCCCGAACCCAAACTGGGAGCTGGTTCCATAGGAGAGGAGCCTGATAGCTGAAAGCTCTACCTCCCATTCTACTTTTTGAAATTCTAGGAACCACAAGTAGGCCTGCACTTTCAGACCGAAGTGATCTGCTGGGATGATATGGTACAATAAGGTCTTTAAGATACGATGGAGCTAGGCCTTTAAGGGCCTTGTATGTAAGGAGGAGGATTTTAAATTCTATTCTAGACTTTAAAGGGAGCCAGTGAAGAGAAGCTAAAACTGGAGTAATATGATCTCTCTTGCTAATTCCTGTCAATGCTCTTGCTGCGGCATTTTGAATCAACTGGAGGCTTTTTAAAGAGCTATTTGGACAGCCAGACAGTAATGAATTACAATAATCCAGTCTGGACGACACAAATGCATGAACTAGTTTTTCAGCATCACTCTGAGACAGGATGTTCCTAATTTTGACGATATTACGCAGGTGAAAGAAGGCAGTCCTGGTCACTTGCTTTATGTGACATTTAAAGGACATATCCTCATCAAATATAACACCAAGGTTTTTTACAGTAGTACTGGAGGCCAAGGTAATGCCATCCAAAGACACCATGTGATTAGATAATGAATCTCTGAGATGCTTAGGACCGAATACAATAACTTCTGTTTTGTCTGAGTTTAAGAGTAGGAAATTACAGGTCATCCAAGCCTTTATGTCTTTAAGGCATGCTTGGAGTTTAACCAGCTGATTAGTTTCATCTGGTTTCATAGATAAATATAGCTGGGTGTCGTCTGCATAGCAATGAAAGTTTATGCCATGTTTTCTAATAATCTTGCCTAAACAATGGATCAATTAGATGATCAGTAAAAATTAATCAAGGAGAATTAAGTGAGTCATCCAGAAACAATAACCAAAAATAAGTTCTTAATATCTTTTTGTCAGATGTACTCAAAAATGCCTCGGAGAAGACAGGTGAGGAGCCCAGTGGGTCATTGCAGCAAACTAGCAGCAGTTCATCATGTGTGTGGAAATACTTGACTAAAGATGAAGGAAATTCTATCATGGCATGCAGAATATGTAAGTCAGTCCTGACATACAACAGATGTACTACTGCAATGCACACTCATCTGAAAAGACATCCGCTAATGCTAGCAGAGGAACGGTCCAAATCCTCTCAACAGCAGTTGAGCAACAACTTTACCTGTGGTAACAGAGAGAAGGAGACTGCAAATCAACAGTTTGATGGTGAATTTCATTGTCTAAAGTTATTAGACATTTAGCTGCTATACACACTGTTATGGTAGAGCTGAGAGTTTGCCAAGTGAGAGCCGCATATTAGAAGTGTCAGACTGAGGTGTTTATGGTGTTGACGTGATCTATGGCCAACAGTATCCTGTGTTCATGCATCAGTTACCTTGCAGAAAAGCCTCCGTAGCTTCTTTTGTGTGAGACATTATAATATGTATTCAGGTCAAGAATATAGATTTCATTGTTGCAAAGCATTACTGTACATTGTGTTTTTATGTGTGAAATCACCGACTAGTCGAGTTTCACCATATATTAGTCGACTCTGGAATTCGGAGTCATAGTTTTGTTTGTTTGTTTTTACCCTACAGTAGTACATAAGATTAGCTTATTCTCATTATAATTCCATTAGGCAGAAGTTGTCTTGTCCTCAGTTTTGTTCTATCATTTGTGCAAACTTCTAGTTTTGGTACCTTTACTTTTAAGTTGCTTAATTTTAAACTGACTTGTGTTAAATTAAATCTTCACACAACAACTCTGAGGCCAGTTAGTCCAGCACAGAAAAAACTGTACACGGTAATTAGAGAGTGGGAGGCACATCGTCTTACAACGTGTCTACACAGAAGGTGTAGTTAGCACGTAAGCAGGGCAGCAGCAGCTCCAGCGCTCCGTCTGTGTGTCTTCCAGGATAATGCGAACATCTGTGTTGATAAGAAATGTACATTATCTGTTCCGCCAAACTTGTGAGACCCTCCCTCTCCGTGACTGAACTCCTGGAACCCAAGCTCTTGCTTCCCATCTCCACAAAGTCTTTGTTTTGTATTTTAATTCTGACAGTTTTGTGTACATTTTATTTCTCTATATGAATATGTAGATCTAATTTTAAAATCATCCCTCAACTGCAAGGAAGGCAGGGGAAAATAAATACTTACAGACACTTAGAATTATTATTATTATTATTATTATTATTATTCTATTTCAGTATTATTATTATGACTATTATTTCCAATAGTAAATATCATTAATAAGAAATAGGGGTGGTGTGGTGATACCTAGCCTCTCACCTCCCACCTGCGCCTCTGGCCCAATGACAGCTGGAATACACTCCAGCCTCCCTGTGACCCTCCACAGGATAAGCATACACAGAAAATGAATGAATGAATAAATAAAAAAAATATACATATATATATATAATAATAAATATGACAGTTTGCATACCATCTACCATGTGTCTTACATCGCTATACACCAAACATGTCCAGTTCACACAGTCACATTAGGCTCTGCTAACTAACAAAACTACTTTGCATGATTTAGAACAAATGTATATAATTATTCACTAAAAATAAAGGATAGAATATTAATCCCTTTGTTGCTTCTTCCAAAATGCACAGTGTCCTGATCCAAACACAAAGTTTGCTGTTATTTTAATTGAAAAATGAGAGGCAAATCTTGTGCTGTTTAGGCCTTAGGAAGGACTAACAGAAGCTGAAAGCCGGAGAGAGTGACAGAGAGAGAGAGAGAGAGGGATGTGGTATTCAGAAACATCTGAGCGGTTAGAATGAGGCAGGTGTTTAATTTGAGAATTAAGACAGTGTGAAAGTTCATAAGTATGCTAATGGCTCTGTGTCTCAGTCTGCCACATGAAGCTTCCTCAACTGCTCAAGAGGAAGAATAAATCCACCTGAAACACTGTCATAGTAATGCACAGTGAATTTCCATCCTCATTCTGCTCCCACAGACGAAAAAATAATTTATTGGCACATGACTGCCTGCATCTGACCTGACCATAAAGCACCACCAAGCATAACAGAAGTCATTTCTCTACGGCACTGGGAATGTAATCTGTCTGCCCGTTGGTACTGAATGATCCCTGCTGAGACTGATGATGATTTGTCTTATACATGATAAAAGAAGTATTAACATACAGAGTAGGTAACAATGGAGGCGTCACAAATACTGATATTTATATTCACTTTGCCCACATCGAGATCTCAGACAGACAGTCCAAACGTTAGGTTCACATAACATCCGGGCACTTTTAGTTTTGGTGAAAAATAACATGCATTAAGGAAAGTGAACTCAACCTTTGACACAGCTGTCCCTCTCTCCTGTTTTAATCTGTTTAATTTGATTCTCTGTCAGTAATCTCTAAGTGCATCCCATTGAAATTGGTGAATTTTGACATATTTTGACCAGCAAACATTTGAGAGATGACATACTCAAACAAATGCCACATGAAAATGACAACGCAATGACATTTTAAATTGTATCATACTCCCCCCTTTCAAATCCATGCAGTTAGAATCAGGGATTTCATATTAGTAAAACTAATAGTGAAGCTTGTATTATTTAAACTTCTGATATCCAGGCTACGTTGTTCTCTATTATTACTGAAGATCTGAAGTGTTCTGTAAGGCCCTCAGAACTAAAGGGGTTGTGAATGCCTATGAGTCCAGCGAGATCAGCTTAAAGAGACCATCCGTTCATTTGAAATAAATAATTCTACTTTAAGAAAAATCATCTAGATGTGGGATTAAAATGCTTGCCAGTTTGTCAAGGGCTGGCCCCATCAAACTCAACATCAGAGAATAACGTTTGATTCAAAAAACATTTTATTACATGATGTGCAGGTAAGTCCTGAAACTGAAATTCAGATCGGATTAAATTACTTGTATAAATGGGCTCAATCAATTTTGTCACTAACCTAGTGGTTATGCAGAAACAAAAATAAAAGCTGTTGTTGACTTTCACTTACTTGCAGAACAGTTAGCTCTTTAGTTCACCACATGTATAATAAGTCACACCTTCAGCCATTTTCACTTGGAAAGCAACGTGAATATTATAGGCAGTGTGCGGCCACAAAAAGTTGTTGTCAAGATGCAAATAGACATGATACAATATGAATTATGCCACTGTGGAATTCAGGGAAGACATATAACCTCTCAAGTTAAAGTTGCAATTCACCATGTGCACATTGTATACTACATTTATAACAAAAGAAACATAGCATTCCATACAGCTTTGCAGGATTTTGAGGAGAAGCAAGTAATTATTCCCGGTTTATTGTTACAAAACATTGCCGTGCCGGCATAAAATGAGATGAGAGACAGAGTGAGTGAGTGAGTGAATGAGTGATAAATTAACCAGTCCATGTGTATGTGACAGAGAGGAGTGAGTGAGTGTGATGCAATGCCATTTCAAATTGTGCGCATGTTATCTATTTGTGTGTTGCGAAAGTTGGAGAATACGCCGAGCATCCCTGTCAGAGCTGGCATCGAGGATTTGTGGTGTAAGGAGGTGTGGATGCCTGGGACGTCCTGGTGGCTGAAGGGCCCCGGGGCGTGGACGGGCCCACGTCACTGCAGATTTACGATTGTACATAAGCATCTCCGCGCTCCCCGCCAAGACGAAGAGTTAGCAGCTAATTAAAACCTTTCTTTGGAATCCCTGTGAAGTCACAGACCCACTGACTCTTAGCCAGCTGCATACTTCTGCACACCAGGCATACACACACACACACACAAACACACACACCTAAGTGTTGGGTTAGGGAGCTGTGATATGTACTGTACAAGTTAAGGCATGGGGTACATGCATTTTTCAACTAAAGACAAATTCATACACAATGATTGATTCATGGCTGAATGATACATTAGGCTGCATTGTCTCTGCTGCACACTCACACACTAATGAAATACATTCTAAAAGTAAGCTCTTTCAGTTTTGCAGCATGACATACAACATTTATGTTAAAAACATAAAGGAAAAAAACAAGGCATCAGTTGCAGGGTTAAAGAGAGAGGAAAACAGTACTCAGTACATTTGTCTTACCTATAATCACACCAAACTTTAGATTGGTTGGAAATTGTAATTTGCCCAAATGTATAACCTCCTGCCCAGATTTTTTTTCTCACATTTTTCCCAGATTAAATAAAAGGTTGGACACCCACCCAACCTAATAACACTTGTTTAAACTGACTAGAATAGAATAGAATAGAACAGAATGTCTTTGTCATTATGGTACAACGAAATTAAGGCAGCCAGAGGTCCCCTTTTAGGTGCAGTAAAAAATAAAATAAAAATATAAATAAGGTAAGGAATGAAAAGAATATGTACAAAACTATAACACTATAGACACTGGCATGACATAACAACTGTTATTACAACATGAAGGTATTGCACTTGTTGATATAACTTATATAACGTATTGCACACCATTAAACTATGGTGGTGAAGAGAGTCAACATTTTACATGGCATCACGCTAGCTTTGTCTGTTCCATGCCTGAGTAGGCTGTAGACTGTCTGGTCTCGGGTTCGCTCTCCGTTCATTTTTCATGTGTAAATCCTCTAAAGGAGTGTCAGTGAGGGTGTTTGGCTGGTTAAACTGGTTACTTAGCACAGCAACATCAGCAAACACTTTGGGATCCGCAGCGTGCCTTGTGGTCGTCCTGGAGACTGCTGCTTTCTACTGAAAACAGAGGCCACAGGGAGAACTGGTTGTAGCCTCCGACCACAAAGCCTGGTGAGACTGCGGACCATCACTTTACACGCACTGACAGCACCACCTCAAGCCTCAGCCAAGGCCACTACATAACTGCTACTAGTGTTCTCTGTAGTCTACTCAGAAAGTAAAGCTCAGCTGAACCCTGTGCTTCTGAGACTGATGCTAGCTCTTCAAGCTCCTTGAGTGTACTTAAATGTTGGCAAGAAAATTAATTTTCAGTTGCTGCATACATTGATCAAGCATAACATTATGACCAACTCCAAAACGACTGAGACTCAACAGAGAATGGACATGGGCCTTCTGAGGGTGTCCTGTGGTGTCTGGCAACAGAATGTTGTTAGTGGGGGCCTTTGAGGGGAGGGGCCTCTGTGGATTGTCCCACAGATACCTGATCAGTTTGGGATCTAGTGAATTTGAAGGCCAGGTCAACACCTCGTGCTGTTTTTTATGTTTTCTGAGTTGTTCCTAAACTGTTGATGTTAGGTGCATCATCATGAACTATTATAAAGACCAACTGTGTTAGAAAATGTCAGTTTGATAAAAGGTCAAATGTATTAGCCTTTCAATGAGAACCAGAGAGTCTGAAGCCATATTTGTTCCTGGATATCATGTCAAGGTTCTGCATAAAGTCTGTTAATATTGGACTCTTTTACAGTTGCTTTGCAGAGTCAGATCAATAATGAAAAAAATATATCAACAAATAAAACACGAGGCACTAAGACTGTTTTGATCCCTGCCAGGTAGCTTGATTCCACATTACCAATGTGATGAACATATTAATGCGTTAATAAATAAAATCATCAAGATCAAAGTGTGAATCTGTCATACCATCCTTCAAGATTTTGCTCTAGTGATGTTTTTGAGCTTGCTTATTCTGTGAATATGACTCTGAGCAGCAACATCCTCGCAAATTTGCACGCAATCTCTCGCGTAAACTTAATGTCTAATTGCCAACACAGCATAATTCTCAAGCGAGACAGAGGCAGAAGAAAGGTGCAGAGGAAACAAAAATATGCTAAGTACTTTGCAGTGCAATTTTTACTTTTAATAATTATGGACATGGCCGACTCGCACGGGACTCAGATCATGAATGATCCCCGCAATTATTACAAATTACTAGAGGTCCCCAGGTGAAACTAATCACGTGCAAGAAGGGCATTAGTCTAGTTAATTCAGTTCTGTGGCAGAAGTGGATAAATAATACATATCTCTGGAGATTATTTATTTTATTTTTTGGAAGAATTTGTTTTGATAGTGTTTAGCTCAACCAGACAAAGTAACGTGACAATGAAAAAATGGAGACACCATTTCTCTTTTTTATATTATTTA
The DNA here is from genome assembly GCF_963514085.1 of Chelon labrosus. NCBI lineage: Eukaryota > Metazoa > Chordata > Actinopteri > Mugiliformes > Mugilidae > Chelon > Chelon labrosus. Next base: position 23,563,668 of record NC_140353.1, read on the forward strand.
CACTGAGGTTCCTGAGATAAACTTTTGATATCTATACATACTCTATGTGACCATAAAAAATGTATACAATAAAACACATGTAGCTATGTAAAATTATGCTATATGATACATATACAAATCCTAAATAGCTGTATAAATCTATACTGTAATACCACTGTGCTGTGAATGTGTAGTATAATGTCTACCAAACTGTGGAAAACTATCAAAGGGCAATCTACTAAAAAAAAACAAAAAAACACATATAAGAAAATCTCCACTTATGTACGTACAATGTAACAGTTGAATTATTTTTGTGAACCTTTCTTACATTGAACACATTTAATTATTTTTACCCCAACTTGTATCTCTTTATCTCTTGCAAGTGCATGAGAACTCATGAAAGCCACTGGTTATCTTAAACAACCTAAACATTAGAGAACAAATCGGCGTGTGTCATTTTGGGATTGCCATTGCCTTGTTATCTGGATATATCAAGTTTGGGTGCAGAAATACATGCAAACTGTCAGCTGTTTTCTGCCGTCAAACTCTACTGCAGCTTCGGCAGACTTTCTTGTCTGTGACATTCCCTAATCTGGCCCAGTGACAATAGAAATGATGAAACTACACAATGGTTAATTCAAATCATGCAGCTAGAGACAGAATATTATTTATACTAATTTGAGAGAGCAGTGCATTGCTGTATCATGGATGGAGATCAGCATAAGACTAGGGATTTTAAGAAAGCAGGACAGTAAAATTTAAGGATGTGAATGCCTTGCCTTTTTGATGAACTGCCTGCCCTTTTCCAGAGATCTCTACAGATGAAAAGGTGTGACAGAACATGGAATCAAAACGTGTAGGTCCCTTAATGGGTCATCCTGTTAAGGACTCCTATGACTGCTGAGAACTACAAGGAGACTACAAAGTAAGCCCTTCTGAAACTATTGTACCTGTAACTAGTGGCCAGTACAGTGAAATAGCTAAATAGTGGGTGTGTTTCGGCCAAGTGCTCAGTCAGTTTCAAATGCAGCCATCTTAAGTGGCTCTAAAAGGTCAAAAAACATCAGGCATTTATTGAAATTTGATTTGGCGATTGATGCTGGGGTAGGGGGTCTATTACTATTCCCTTATACTCTTGCGTTGTCATTCCCTCTGACTGTCCAGCTGCTTTAGTCTTATACATCGATCAGCCACAACAGGTGAAGTGAATAACGTTGACCATCTTGTAACAATCCATTGTTCTGTTGGGAAACTTTTGGACCTGGCATTCATGTGGATGTTACTTAGACATGTACCACCCACCTAGACCAGACCAGGCACCCCCACCCCATAGCAATGACACTCCTTGATGGCAGCAGCTCTCTCCAGCAGGACGCAGCCTGACATAGGCAGGGACTGGGATGATCCACAAGGGCCCCTCCCCTCAACCCATAGGACCCAAAGGCCCCCACTAACAACATTCTGCTGCCAGACACCACAGGACACCCTCAGAAGGCCCACGTCCATTCTCCGATGAGTCACAACTGTTTTGGAGGCACAAGGGAGACCTACACAATATTAGGAAGGTGGTCATAAGGTTATGTCTGAGAGATGAGGGGAGCTAACACTGGCACTCTTCCCTGAGTTGCCTTTATTTATCATGTGCTCCCTCTATCGGTGCAGGGGGTTTGAACTAAGCTCAACGTGAGAAGAAAACCAGCTGGCCTTACTGACACAGGTAAAATGCATTAACTGCAACATCACAGCCACAGTGCTCATTGCTTCACTTGTCCTTTTGAATGCTGCAGGTGCACATATATGAGTCATGCTGTTGCGATGAGTGAGTAAATATGAATTTGTCATACAAACTCAAAACCTAAAAGGCTTTTAAAACAGCATTCCTCTTTGCTCTGCTTAAGTGGCCCGAAGAATGTTTCCTTTGCAGACACAAAATGTGAATTTAGTGTCATAATATTCAAACTAGCTATACCGTTGCTATAATGTGTTTGGAGGACAAGAATTATCCTTACCATCTCCAGTTTGACCATGGACAGAGCCACGACTCATTTATTTCAATAGATGAATTACTTGTGATATTTGCATAATACAGCCCAAGACATGATGACATATTGCTTTCTTTTTTACTAATAAAGTTATTGCTTTCTCAAAAAGGGAAATAATAATTTTTTTTTTCCATTTTTTAACAGCTGTGTGATGTTTCTGCATTTTAAACCCAAAGATCTGTTTCAAAGCTTGCATTTCTCCCCTTCGTTCACCCAGAACATGCGAGCAAACGGCACAAAACAAGACAAAATGTCTCCATTTAGTTCAAAATCTCCCCCCATTTGTTTCTTCCATGCCGTCGAGCTCTCGCCACTCTCACAGCTTGCAGGGTGGGATCGAGGTTAAATTTTGTCAGTACAAAGTCATTTAGCCAAGAGGCACATGCTAAAAGATTTATGGGGAGAAGCAGTGCCAGGGGTGAGCTTCTCAATTTCCTCCAAACAGCATCTTTCTGGAGAGAAAAAGCGGCTTCTCTGCAGCATGTTTACATGCAAACAGTGTCAGGGAGCTCTGAAATTTCAGTTAGAGCAAAGCCTAACATTTAGATGCAGGGTGACACCCACCAGGCAAACGAACAATGTGAAGCTACATGTGCTTTTCTAGGGTGTTTGCTAAAAAAACAAAACACTGAAGGGGTTGGGGTTGGGGGGGCAATACAAAGTAATGATACAAATAGTGCCTCCATTGCATTAACTGGTGAGAGTGCTTTTATTTTTTTTGTCTACTGGGAAGAAGGCATGTTTATGAAGTTCAGAACTCACCTGTAAATGTCGACACTGGTCAGTCTGAATGTTAAATGTGGTCCCTCTGTTACAACAACCTAGCAGTGCAAGTTGTTTGAGCTGTCAATCATATCACACACACCAACCACTCAAAGGCAAAAGGCGCATTTCTCATGTATCACAGTCACCGTTTCATTTATTTAAATTATTAAAAAGGACTCTGGCACCACCCGTGCCTGGAATAAAAGGGAACTTCAGCTTTTACTAAATGATCATGTTCATCTATGGATGTGTTTGAGGAATGAAGTAAAGCATATTAACAGTATGATGTTATGGGTTTTTTATAAATAACGTGTAAGCTTTGCTTGAAACATTCAGTGGAACTGATCTCACTCAGTTCTATCTGTGTGTTGAGTTTTCTGACTATTACTGGGCCAAAGGTGCAAACTCTTGTTGCTCGCTCATCACCTCAGGGGTGAGCAACAGAAGGACAAAAATATGTGAAACACAGGTCACATAGCGTCTAACTATTCCATCTATTGTGTATGGGTGTGTGTGTCTGTGTGTGTGCATACGTACACAGGAGCCACGTTGATGTTCTCTCTGTGACATGTTGTTTATCACAATGCAGAAGTCTTATTATATATTTAAAGGACCTTTGAAATGATTATGAGCTTTTGGCCCACGAGCCTTCGAGTAGAGGAAAACAAAAAGAAGGGAGTGAGAGAGCATGAGGCATAACAGGGAGAGAGAGGGAAGGAGAACAGGGGGAGGGAGGGAGGGAGGGAGGGAGAGAAAACATCTCCAGAGCAAAACAAAAGGAGAACAAACAAATGCATCCCTTTTAGAGAAACGAGATAATAGAAGAAGAGGAGGAGGAGGAAAAAAGCAAGAATCAGAGGTGTGTGTATGTGTGTGCTTGGCAGGGGTGGGAGGGTGGTCTTTGTTGTTGCGAGCTGTTGTCGAGACACGCCGTCACTTTTTGCTTCTTCCTTTTATTTCTGTATTTTTCAAAAGCACTGTTTGAAGATGGCGGAAAAACACACAGAGCTAAACAGAGCGCTGAGCTCGGTGGAAGGTGGCGATGGCTACGGCACATGGGGGAATATTTGAAGTCCTCGGTCTGGGAGATACATCCAGGGCCTGTATGCTTAGCAAAAATAATGAACTATACACAAACCTGGGACGTGGTACAGGAGACATGATGATCTGAGAGAGAAGTGAATGGAATGGAGGAGTGTAGATGATCAGGCATGTTACAAGAGGCCGATTAGTTGAGTACACCAGGAAAGGAGTCAGAGAGATGATGCACATATTGCTCACCTCTTTATCTGTAAACCCTGCGGACTCAAATTTATACATTTGAAAATCTTTGCAATGGATATGCGTCTTACAGACACCATTATTATTCATTTATCATTGTATTTTTTTGTATTAGCAGTCTCCAAAATAAGTTGGATGTTGGTAGGAGTATTACAATAACACTATGAAAACCAATGATGACTAAGTTGTGTAGCCATGAGTTTAGAATTAAGAAGCCCACTTCAACGCATGTCCAGACCCTCCAAGATGAATTAACTGTTATCTATCTATATTTAGGCTGCTTTGGCCGTACAGTAGGGTTATTATGGCCTTAATCATAAGGCCATGTGGCATGGAACGTATTGATGTTACATTCTTCATTATATATAATATTAATATGATGTAAACAGTCAGGTGAAAAAAAAAAAATACAGCCCAGGGATATTGTATACTTTTTCTACATATCTGAACAAGCAAACACTTGATTCTGTTTTAAATAGAGTCTATAAATTAAAGGTAACGTACTAATTAAAAACACTCTCAATAAAGAGTGCAAAGTGCACCCATTAATTAATCGCTCCTTCAAAGCAATAAAACTAAAAAGTATTTCCAGATTAGACACCAGTCGGGATTGGAATTGATTAGGTTTTATTGTTTTATGGTTGTTTTACAATTACCATAGCAATTTCTGATCAGATCTTTAGGACCAAAACAGCTGTTTTATTATCTGTCAGAACACAACGAACCTTGACCTTTATCCAAAAACGTTAACGAAACACAACTGGACTTGACTTTTGAAGACATTTCGCCACTCATCCAAGTAACTTCTTCAGTTCTACAGGACTGCTGGGGAGTTGAGGTTTAAATAGGAATCTGTGGGTGTAGCCCATCAGAACCTTGCTTGACTAGTGTCTGTTACAGACCAGAAACTGGCACGACTAAAGGCTCGTTTAAAGCACTGCGGGATGTAGACGGTAACCTACGCACATAGCCTACGCTGTTGCAAGCCATTTATACTTGTGTGCTTGTCAGTCTGGCTCACTCTGTAAAAACGCCACCCACCTGCTTCACTTTCAACAATGGCGAGCTGAGTCATACAAATGTTTGTATCTCCCAACCTCCTCAGTTAACCTTCCCTTCATGTGTTCCATCTTTATTGATCCAAAACAATCAAATTGAAAATTGCGGAGATGGAGAAGCAGCCGGAAATACTAAAGCGGAAATGTACTACTATCAAGTGGACCAATCACAGCTCTTGGGGCCTGCGCCGCCATTGCATTTCTTGCGAGGTGCATGTCAGGCTACGGCGTTAAGGTCTGCATAGAGTCTGGGCTGAAATTGACACAGAAGTATGAAAGTGTGAATGGGGTTGAAACTTCTTGGGGACAGAGGTTAAGATATAGTCAATTGATGATGAGTGGCGAATCGTCTTCGAAACATCGTCCAGTTGCCTTTATTTAACATTCTAACCGTTTATGCCATGACCTGGATGGCTGTGAACCTTCATAGACAACCCTGACACTTGACTTGAACACGCTGAACACTGCTAACTTACTGGATGCTGTAGCAGCGCTGCTACAAGCTTGTCAGACTCAGTACACCCAAACATAAGTTTCACGTGCATTTTCACCAGGACAAATCAGAAATAGCTTTCAACATCTCAATTAGCCTAAAAAACACTGTGATCGTGTCAAGAGAGTGTGGCGGGCCTCCGTGGTCTGGGCTATTGATGGGAAACTTAACCACAGCCATTATCTGATTGCAAACACTGTAATTTTTACCTCATTTGGTGAAATGCTAACAAATCTGAGATGGCTTCTTCCTCTCCATGACTCCTTTTTAAAGTGTCTCACAGTGTCGCAGTCATGTTGCGCAACGCACACATGAGAAAACGTCATGCCAAGGATCATAACGAGAGCATCATTTAGCGGAATCAATTATGTCAGAGGCATATAATTCCGACGTCTGACTGTAAATAGAACTTTGGTTCTAAGTCACAACCGGTTTTCGATACCCAGCCCTAGGCAGCAATGACTGGATCCTGCACATCAGCATCGCTTGGTTAGTCCCTCCCGCCCAGCTATCTCTTGATGAACTTAACAGAGGGGAAGGTTCATCTCCCATCTTCTTTTTTTTTTTTTTCAATTTTCTCCCTCCTTCACTGGATGAACACAATAGCTCTCTGCCCGGCCCTGCCAATCCCACAATGCCTGGCAGTGGGTCTGGCAATAATTCAGGGCAGGACTAAACAGCTGGCTGCCTGACAGGAGAGCTGCCAAGAGCTGGCAATGAGCGGCAGGCTGCTAACCCTTTCACATTTTTAATTAGACCCACACAGCCATGTCTTTGAGCCATCGTAAATATACAGATGACATGTGGAGCATCATTTGTACTGAAATATTTGCTTACAAAATACTTTCTGTCTGCTCAAAGTTTTTTTTTCATTTACTTTTCTTATTGTGAACTGTTTTCCAATGTGGTAGTCACAACAGAGATAAAGCCCAGCAAAATGAGGCAATGAAAGATTGCACGATCTATCGAGATAAAGAATGGACAACAACAAACTTTTACTACTTTTCCCAGATGAGCTGATTTGGGGGGCCTCAAAGCATTCAATACTCTGAAAGACTGGTACACCTAATACGTGGTTTATGAAAACTTCCGTCTCCTACATAACTCTCAAATCTGCCTTTCACACCTTTCACCATTCAACAGATGTATTGACACACTGGATATCATCACATCAGTACAATGGAAGACATTCTCTGACCTGTAGAGAAGACTCACACAGGCTTATATGTACACTATGAAGCCTGTCCAGCTCTGCAGGCCGTGAGCTTGGGCCACCACTAGTGCTGAGAATGCGAAGGAAACCCAGGAAACAATAGGAAGAGTGTTTATGGGAGCGAGGGCACCATGTGCAGGAGGGATTACCACAGCATTATGACTGCAAGACGCCTTGCCATCTGGACACACAGCGAAGGCAGAGTATAATGAGTTTCCAGAGAAAAAAAAAAAGGCTGATGAAAGCGACAAATGTGGGGTGGAAGCTATTTTTCCATCTTAGAGATGGAACAGGTGAGCTGTATACGTTCGACAGTGTTCGATAGTGAGGAGCACATTTCATGGCCTTTTACATAGTTTTTACATTTTTCTTTTTACATTTTTCTTGATTTATTTTAAGACCTACCGTATCTTTTATAACTATTAGATCAAGCTAATAGTAATATAGCAATATTTTGAAAATCAGCTCGGGTCTAAACTGCCTATTACTGAACTTTTTACCTGTAAAAAACTATTGTGTCCACATCCGGTTTTCATTTCTGGCAATCTCTCAAATGTGACTTCAATATTTACTTTAATTTTAGTTATTTTTTTGTTTCCACCAACTCCTGAGGAAAAAAACTAAATCTGCCTCCGTCTTTCTCACCAGCCTCTGTGTCTGAGAGTTGTTTGTTAATGAAGGAATTGAACATTAAGATTAGCGGAGTTAGTTGTCAGAGACTGTTTCCCATTGTTTCTGTAAATAAAGATGATAAAAGCAGACACACAAAAATATATTTCATTTTTCTTCAGCGTTTTGTCAGTGCATTATACATCCATTACGCTTTAAAAACAAAACAAATGAAAAATGTACTGGTATCCAGTCGATACAAAAGTTCTGAAACATCAGGCTAAGGGAGAGGGCACACACAGTATACTTGCGTGTTCACCTGAACCATGATTTTAAAGACATTTAAAGTTTCTGTTTAGGACAACGTCATCTGAAAACACTACTAAAAAATAGGTCTAAACTTTAACTGTGTGGTTTTATAGTATTTAACAAATGGACTTCTGGCCTTCCCATTTCTGTCTTCCTGCCTGAGTATTGATTTCGGCTGATCTGAAAGAAAGAAGGCATCACACAAAATGTATTGGACCCCTTACAAAAATCCATCCTCTCTCTCTTTCACATATACACACATTGACTTGCTTCCTGTAAGCTGCAGGATGCTGCTGGCCTCAGATGGAGAGAGGCAGGTCTGGATGAAATATAACCCATCTGGAACCTGACCGCTGTAGAAAGGAGGTGACCCCTGGACCACAGTGAGTGTGTGTGCGAGCGTGTGTGTGTGTGTGTGCTCGCCTTGTGTCTGGGCTAAGGGTCTTGGCTTCCCACTGCAGTGTGTGTCACATGGCAGCAGTATGGGCTGGTGAATGGTCACGTCCAGCTGAGATCACATCTGGACTCCAGGGAAAGGGACAAAGGCTGAACTCAGAGGACTTCTAGGCAGCTTTAAAGATGCAGCGCTCAAAGTCAGAAATAGATTTCAAAATTAGACTAAAGCAACCACGTGCCATCCAGAGTCAAGGGTCTGCAAGTTTTCATTCCAGGCTTACTCCACATCAGCTCTTTTCCTGATTAATTCCTTCTGTGTGGCTGTAGATGTATGAAACTGTGAAATCAGCTGCTATAGTTTAGTTAGAATGAAAACTTGCAGACTCTGGGGGATGTTGGGAACATTGGAACAGCCTTCTGAAGCCTTGTGAATAAACAGTAGCAATAAATTGCACTGTAAGCAAAGCTCTGGAGGCAGTGACTGTAGACATGCAAGAACAGTACTCATCACATATAGAGACGTTTGTTAAGGACACATTTTGAAGTGTTTGTGTTTATTTGGTTCCACAGTTATCTGCCATCGAAGTATGATGGACTGACACTCATCCCTGTGCCTGGCCACAATATGGCACTCCGGTATTCTTTTTTAAGTAACCTCTTGAAATAGATGGTAGTGAGAGTGGAGAGTCCCTTTACCCCAGTCACAACCTAGACTGCCACGTCCTCTTACAAGTATATTTTTGGGGCATCGTAGGCACTTTGTGTGTAGGTTTCTGCTTTCAGTTGGGCCTGAAAACTCTGATTTCTAAAACCTTGAAAGGGACATATGCGTGACTGAATTCAGGCAGAAGAAAGTTGTGTTTGCAGCACAAGGAAGACAGCTTGAAAGAGAATCGTATAACCATCAGAGGACCAAGGAAAATGATGACATTATGGCCCACAGTCTTACATCATAGATGGAGCCAAACAACTCTAACCCTAAATGCTATTTGAAATATCAAATCTCATGGGTTGCTTGTTACCTTGGAACTGTGATGGATACACATTTGTTTCTGCATACTTTAACCAGATGGGTAGTAGATCTGGAGACGCCATTGGACTGTGTGTTGCTATATAGAGTGCAATATGTTTCAAACTTAGTTGATTTTTGTTTCAGTTTGGTTTGCAATGATGATGACCTTCAAAGACCTTTTATTCAGTCTACTGATGCTGTAGAAAACGCTAAATGTTGGCTGAATTGTTGACTTATTAAGACAACCAAATATTTGTATGTACAGTGATTATCATCACACACATCTGAACTCAAATGTGTATGCCAGGCACGGTGGGTCAAAATGTCGATCTCCAAACAGAGTATGTGCTACAAAGTCGAACTGCATCATCACTGCCTAAGAGGGATGCACAACTCTTTTTAATCCAGACCCAATTTAACCTACAAGGTTTTGACTGACACATCTCAGTGCGCCGCCAAGGTGGTCTATAATGTCAATGACAACTGTCCCTCTCAGGCCCTTTTGTGTGCATTTAGGGTTTCGTCCCCCCTCCCCCTGCTATTTCCAGCCATTCCTCCCTGCAGATATGTGCAGATATGGAAGGGATGGTTGCAGGGCTGCCTAGGCCTGACTCAATCAGGCCTGCGAGGCCGTTGGCATCAAGCCCAGATGGAGACAGAAACCACTGGAGGCCCCATAGAGGAGTTTTGGGAATGGGAGAGATGGATGGAAGTAGGGATAGATGATCGTCCTGGGGCAGGTGTGAAAATACTCACCCTGGCTCTTTTAGTGGCGAAAAAAAACACAAAAAAACCCAGACATCAGTTTTATGTCAGTCTATTTGTGAATTATACACACAATCTTTGTTCCCATCAGGCAGGAACAAGTTCAGCAAATGGTCATCTGACCAAATGATAGTATTTTATGTCAGCCCAAATGCAGGATTGGACATATGGTTGTTGTCATGGATAATGAGAGTTGAAAATTTAAATCATTCATGCAGTGTGTAGCTACGGTATAAGCGGTTATGCCGTTGAAAACATTTATACCTGTGTGCTGGTTTGTCCGTATTGTTATTTAATTATACCACCGAAACACTAGGGGGCAACCAGCCAGCTGTGTTGGGTTTCACTCTGCAGTTCACACAATCGCGAGTGGAACTGAGCGGCTCTTTTTGGAGTCGCAGTAAATAAATGTGGATTAACAGTTAATTTCACTAAAATCACTGCAGAACTGAACACAAGAAGACATCTGAGTAGACAGTGCGTATGAGCCTGAACGACTGAGAACTATTTGCGCTTGTCTGGCCACTGAGTCACGTGAAGTAGGAAATGCGTTTCAGACCAATCACAGGTGTTACAGTCCGCAACACCATGACGCAAATTAAAATTTCTGGGCAAGTGCATGTCAGATTGTGGCGGAGGGTCCATTGTACGGTCCAGAGATACGCCGTAACTATACAGTCAAAGTGCCTTGCTACTATAAATTGCGCATAACACAGAAAGATAAACACGCTAAACACGCTTGCTTACATACACACCTACGGCCAATTTGGCAAAGAAGGTCAATGTTATTCACTTCTCCTGTCAGTGGTTTTAATGTTGTGGTTGATTGGTGTATATGGTAGGAGAACAGCGATATAAGTACAAAATAAAGTTGTACCCATAATTTATTAATTTAGCAGTACACATGAAAGTGTTCTGGTCATATTATGGAGATTATGTCATGTTATTTTTGGACTCCTGAAAATGTTTTTGCTGCCTGCAGCTGGTTTACATTTATTTGTGGTGTCAGCTCCCCGATATCCCACTATGATATGCCAACCTCCACTGCAATTAGGGGGTGTAATATCAACCAGAGGAGTTTTTACTTCTTATTGCACAGAGTTAATTAAGAAAATGACTTATAGCTGTTTCTTCAAACCCCACAAAGGGAACCACTGAAGCAGTATTAAATAGCAGTGTCAAAAGGCCTCTGTTCAGCTCTGTGTGTGTGTGTGTGTGTGTGTGTGAACGTGTATTTATGTGTGTGTTTGTGGAGGGGAGCCAGGTGTATATCCCTAAGGCCAAGGCTCAGGTTTGAAGAAGACTAACACAGAAAAAGTCTGTAGTCTGTAGGGCAGAGTTGGGATTAATCAGGTAGACGGAGTCATGCACACGCGCACACACACACTCGCACACATTTTGCAGTGTGTATACTGTAGGCATATACACCTGGTCACTTCATGTTTCTACTCCTTTCTGTCTCCCTCTCCTCGTCATCTCCACTCTCATTTCCTCACTGTGTTAAGATGCTTATTTTCTATCTCTTGATCTGCAAGTCATCCTTAAACCTTTTAACACGGCTCTGGCCCCGCGGACTAATCGTATTCCATAAATATTTAAAAAGGGCGGAAATCTGCTGGAGGTTGCCTTATCTGGAGCCCTGACGATAATCATCTTAACCAGGACCATTATGATTTTAATTACCTGTCTTTGATTTCCTAACTCGGGAGCGTGGTTATTCCTGGCCCTGCGGTACATCCCAGGTTAAAAGGGTCTGTGGGATTAGCTCCCCTCTGATAATTGAGTCCATGTCAAAACGCAGATTTATCCACGGAGAGGTGTTTAAAGTTAAAATCTCTGGATCCCCCTTCTTCAGCCAATCAGAGTGATGTTTCAGAGATGATTCTGAAAGATGCCAGTGGCTGCTGATTCTGTTTGCTGTGCCACTGAAGGTTGTGCTTTGAACATATATTCTTCTGCTTCCTTTTATATGGAAGAATTTTGGTGTAAAACATAAAAAAAAAAAAAAAAAAAACTCTAAATTATCACAGAAATGGGAGAAAATTTGTTTTTATATTGTGTGAAAATTGTGTTGTGTGGCAGAGATATCTAGCCTACTCTTGACCCCTGACCCATTCCATCTCAAGACACCGATATTCAGTCACTGAAGGAACTAGTATGCCTTCAGTCCGACATGAGTGGAAGAAGAAGTAGCCCTGCCCAGCCTACAGTGCTGCATATTTCTCTTTTATCCAGTTTATGATTTCCCCCTGTTGAAGGACAGGTAGTCAGTGAATGAAGCACAATGATGGTCGAGGCTCTTGTCAGACAACATTTGAAGAGCAAGATGGATGAGAGAATCTGGCCCAGAACAAACCCCGTGCACCATTCAGTTTCTTCACACACTTAGGACATCCCCAACTTTGTGCACCGGCCAGACAGTGTAGCTTATCCAGCAGCAGGTAATAAATATTATATGCAAATACACACACCATGTATACATATTTACCCTTTCACTCGTCCCCTTTGTTCTGTCAAACATCCATGGTTCATGTTATGCCTTTTTAGACAGTTTCGACAGCAGAAACTTATCAAGAAGAAGACAGGTATAAACTTAGACCATAATGGTTCTTTAAACAGTGTCACCGAATGTGGCAACAACACATATTTAGCTGACTAACTTAATCAGTAACACAATTTTGCTCTGCTTTAGGTTGTATTTAATAGGGTTCTGTTGTATAGCCAGAAAAAGGACACACACACACGCACGCACACACACACAGTCTGTATCCACCTGGTGGCTGTATGCATGTTTGCAGGCAAGCAACATATTTCTCCTTGCGCTGTAGGCCGTCAGTGCTGCTGCTCTTGCCAAATCATGTAGCCCTGCAGACAGCCAAACCTCATTGTGAATAAAGAGGAACATGTTGTCTGGAAAGCGCTGATCTGGCTCTCGCCGTACCCACCCAACAAGCCCTCCACCCCAACCGAACCTTACCTCTACATCTGCTTTGAGATGGCAAGGAAATGGCAAAATGACGGGTGCTAACAAGATGCCATAATTGCACTGCAGAAAGCACAAACACATACATACACAACCACGAACTCAAACATCCCAGCACACACTTAGCCATAAGGCCTCATGCTAATACACAAACTATATATATTCGCATGGGAGTTCTCACACGGGTGCCATCCAGGGCCACATATGGGATAACACAGACACAAAGGTACTTACACACTCACACACACATGCTGGCACAGGGTTTTAATAATAATGTCTGGAAAAATTAACTTTGAATCCAGAGCTTTTAATGTTTGCCCACATGCTTAACAGGCTCCTTCCATTTTTTTTTACTGCCAGCTTGTTAAGTGTCTTCTGGCAGCTCACCAGGCAACAAGCTTCTTACACACAAACTAGTTCATGACTCTTAGCACAATCACTATTAACATATAGATTCTGTCTGTAGCTGGGATTTAGCCTGGCATAACCAGTCTCAATTCTTATCAGAATATAAATCTGGTAACACGCCATTTGGATTTCATGATGGGACATGTTTCAAATGATGCAGAGAAAAAAAAAAAAAGAAAGATTTAGACATAATTGGACAGTCCTACAATCAATCAGAGCCATTTAATTGTAAATAAAATTAACTCATCAGCTCTCAAATTATGTATATCACTACATTGCTGTTAATCTTCCATCCATCTCCACATTAAGCCCACCCAAACAATTTGATGGACCTGGTAGATCTTCACAGGAGCATGATCAGTTCTCAATGGAGTGATTCCAGCCCAGCTCTGCTCCCAAGAATTTGTTGGCTGTGGAAGCTAGCCTGGGATTATATATTAACTGATCTCACTGAGCTTAATTTTACTTGTTTAATTTATGTTTGTGTTCCCATTAGAATTTCCTTTGTATGTAAAGCAAAGGATTAGCTTTCTTTATAATAGTTTTTTGTATAAAAATCACCTCTTCCAGTCGTTTAGCTCACTTTCTTGAAATCCACACAGAATAACATTTGGTCATGTCTACAGGTAAAACATAACTTCAAAGTCTGAGTGACTTCAGCGACAATAAAAAGCGTCATAAATAACACATAACACTGTCTGAAACCTTGTTATGCTCTCTAAAAAAATAATAACTTGATAATTGGAATAGCTAACCTCATAGTGTGTCAGTCAGGAGGAGGGTTGGGAGTCATGTCAGGCTTGGTGGTTAGCCATATTCATTAGTACCTGAGTACGCAGATGGAGATGAAGATCCAAATCAAAAGGAAAATGAGACAGGACGAAGTAAGAGGCAGAATAAAAAAGTTGATCATCTTTTTTTCCCTGCTTTACCAGTAGTAAATTAGCTTGACTCATGAAACCATCATAAACACAATGTAATTGGTGCTTGTGCTGTAAATAATATGTAAATAAGTTTATTTGTAAATGTGAAATTGTTGCCATGAATTTCACATGGACTCTGTGTTTAATTTATTTTAAATCCCAAGGCCTCATCATATAAAGTAAAACATAAGAGTTTGATAAGTTGAATACATTGGTCTTCCAAAATGTGCTTCACATGTGATATACAACATACAAGACAAATACATACTCTTGACATAGGAAGTTCATAGATGTAATTATCCCGTAGACCACATCAATGCTTTTATGTATTATTGCCCATTACCTATAACATGCTACTATAGTCAGATGAATGTGAATGCATGCACAGATAGTAATGAGTCTGACAAACATTCTAAATGTTCCTCTTATTTTACATTTGGAAGCTTGTGTGGCACGCCTCCCCAAAGACCCCTCCTATTACATCCTAATGGCTTGTACGCACACACACACATAACGCAGTTGCCAAACCAAATACACACAGCTGTCACACTAAGACCCCATCCAAACTAGCACCTCTTCTTTCTTGTGATTATGGAGAGTGTGTTGGCAGGAGGCGCTGGCCTAATAGCCATTTAGCTGATTCCAGTGAGGAGATATTGGGGGAAAGTTGGTGGCAAAGTGCTTTCATGCCGACTGCCAGTGATGGAGAGCCCCGGCTGCCTTCCATCTCCTGAATGAGAAGCAAATTATTCCAAATCATTTGGGAGCGAGAGGCAGAAGCAGCCCCTTTTATTTTTTGGATGCATTAACAATGTTTTCCGTCGCTTTGTTGGCGGCATCAAAAAGGTGGGTCCTGCCAAAGATTAGCTGGATAAATTGCCTAATTGATCCATTCACTTTTTAACTGATGCTTTATTAAGAGGCTCTGGAGTGAGGAGGGGAGACGGGCAAGGGCTGTGGAATGCGGCTTTGGCTGCACACACAAACGCACACATACGTGTTCATTTGTGCATTTTGGCTATGAGAGTGCAGGACAAAGACAACTCTAAGTATGATTAGAAGTATTACAGTCCACAATATGCAAGCTATAATATGCTGCACCTTTTCCCTTAGTCTTCATAAAATGTATTTATGAATATACACACCAAGATGCATCTTTCTGTCATCCATTAGGTGCTCTGGGTTTCCCCCCATTCTGGGTAATTCATGGAGATATTAGCATGCTTCATCATAATCAGTCTCCTTAACTCTTAGCATATTAAAATGCTTTAATCCCTGCATAAATATTGGAGAGCTTACACTATTAAGGTGATGGATGGATGATGTTCAGTGGGAACACCTTACATTATAGAGTGAATGTGGGGCAAAGTGAAGTGACTCAGTCAGCATGAAACGGAATCCCACACTTTACAAAACATTATAAAAACATCACTTTGAAACTAAGGGCTTTACTGAGAGTTTTGGTGTGCAACGTGTGAGATATGTTTAGAGTGACTGTAAAAGTAAGTGTAAAAATAATCCATTAGCATCATTATTGTTTTGTGATATGTGTTTCAGACTTTTTCATATTAGCAATAATGTAAAAGGGCTCACTTAACGTGAAACCTTCTGAATACAATTATAGTTATCATCATAGTGTGTTTCTTTCAGCTTCTTTCGGCTCATTGTTTTGTTTTTTTGGCCCATTTTGGTAGAAGTAATGTCCAGCAGCAGCAGGCAGGTGGAAAAGCTCTGACCCCCCTCTACCAACTGAGCCACAGCCACCGCCTCTCTGTTTCATCAGCTACAGTATTTAAGAAATTACACTCATTTAACCATCTCTGTCACTCAATACCAGTTGTTGAGTTCTCCGTTGTTCCAGTCTAGGCTTTATTTAGCAAGTCCTAAAATAGGCTCTCTGACACTCCGCGTTACCAGCTGGATGTAGTCAAATGTCCTCTGATACTTTCAGCAGGTCTTGCGCTGAAGTGATGCCGTGATCACCCCTTAGACGACAGCAAGACTCGAAGCACTGTCAAAATAACCATCTGGGTAGCTAGCAACAACAAAAAGAAGTGCTGCAAAGTGTTTGGACCCAAGATGGACAGAAAAACACAATATACATGCATCAAGTGCAAGAAGTACATTTGAAACAAATACAGAGTACAACTCCGCCCCTCATGTGTTGTTTGGACTGATATGAAAAGGCATTGTGTTCAATGTGGCTGATGTGTTTGTTGTGTAAACTGACCTCATTCATTCATTCATCTTCTGTAACCGCTTGTCCTGTGAAGGGTTGCGGGGGGGCTGGAGCCTGTCCCAGCTGTCATCGGCGAGAGGCGGGGTACAACCCTGGACAGGTCTCCAGTCTGTCACAGGTAAACTGACCTATATGGATTAAATTTCAAGTTCAAATAAAAATAAAAATCAATAGTTATGGAAAAACCCTGCTTCAGTTGCAAACTTGTTGACGTTACCCATGCATAGCACTTTAATTCATAAATGATATTTACCATATAATATGTTTATATTGCTTGTAATTAGGATGAAGTAAACATCTGTTGAGTGTTTTAACATAAAATTGTTTGATTGTGGTGAATTAAAAGCCCCAAAATGCAGCGGGCCCACCAGACCCATGAACACCGGCTGAGTAACAGAGTATGAAATGATCCTAGTGTCTTTCCTGTGTGTCACACACCTACACTTAGTCCTTCATCTAAAACCTCAGACAAAGACTTATACCATAATTTCTAACTGCCCCTCCCCTTGTAGCTGTCTTGATCTCATCAATTACCTTCTGAAAGGTGCACCACAATTACACATTTCAACGTGGCATACATTGGAAAAAAAAACCTGAAAGACATTAAATCAGCTCTTCCCATTCAGAGAATGTAGTGACAGCAACCTTGTACAAGACATCCTTCCCCTTTTCAAAGCTGGAAGGAAAGTAATTAACTAACTGTATTCTCAAAAAAAATAATCTGATGCCATGTCAAAGTTTGTCTGATTCCTGTTATTTCTCAAGCACAGCACTTGTTGCAGTCAACATAATTAATTTGATTGACAATTAATCAAATTAATGTGGATATTAGTTTAGTGCTTCCCTAAAATAGTCTGAAACTTTTCAGATGTCAGTATTGTCATTGAATTCTTAACCTGTCTTTTCTCCCTATTTCCCGGAATGCGTGTGAATAGCTGGATCAACACGTGTATACAGGGAGAGGAACAGAGGCAGCACAGGTTTTGTGGCAGACCATCACCCTCATTAGACAAAATGACATGTTAGCATTGCATTGCTGTCTCGTTCCCTGAAATTTCTAAGAGTAGAGGAAGAAGCTGTCTTCATCCTGTCGTGTTCTTTTCCTCAAGAATAAGTGTATCTATACCTTCAGTGTCCTCGTCTTTTCTCACCTTCAGGCCCTTGTTTCATTGTGGTGAATACGCATGGGTAAGTTCTTCATATAAATATCAGTCGAGTTTATGGTGGGGCTCAGAATGATTGATTCAAGGCCAGAGGACACTGAGAAGCCCTGCAGTAGATTCCTGACAGAAAGAGACCTCCCCACTCTGCAGAACCAGGAGTGGGTTTGGATGGCTCTACGGTGTGTCTAGAGTTCTGCTGACTTGGTGCTGCTTGGCTGCCGGACTTGGCAGAAGATGAATCCTTGGTTTCCTTACTCCACTGAATTCCATGGTGACACTTGCCCCAATATGGATTTCATTAGGAGGATTTTGGAAGGGAGTCAGGATAATGCTTGGGAAGCCTTGCCCTGGTTAGCATCTACTGCTCACACATTTACTGCAACAGTAGATAGATTACACTGTTTCTTCTGTTTCTTGGGCTAATAATATGTAAAATGGTCATGTCTGGAAGTTTGTAGTATCTACTTTTTGGCATTACTATACAACTGTGGTGACATTGGAATGTTGAAGTTGAAGACAGAGGTATAGTGGCTATGGTGTTTGTAGTGAGAAAGTCTTCAGTCTGTCAGTAAATGAGTTGGCTGGTGATCCATGCTACTCTTGGCATCAAATCAAAACATCTTACCAACTTCTCTTTTGGGGTGACATGATTTATTCAACAACAACCGAATCAATTGTGTCACCCCAAAAGAGAATTCTAAGGGCATTTGTAATTCCTTGACCTTTTCTTTCCTTTAACATGGTTGTGACATGTCATGATAAGGCTATTTTGTTCCTACAGTCCAACATGTTCATATTGAGGAGAATAATGAAGTCTGAGCCTCCAGGCATGTATGTTGTCTGTTTTCTCCATCTATCTCCTGCGTGTGCTGTTTTATCTCTATTTGTTCTTTGAAGGACAAAGACCCCAGCTTGATCATCATCAGGCCACCATATCCTCAATGTGTAACACTGAGGGTACAGAACCCACAGTGAATCACCGATCACTTTGTGTTGTTTTTGGGAAACAAGTAGGGGGGTTTAAACGGATAGGGGGAAGGTCAAAGTCCATCCTCTCGTCTGTCTTTCTGTCCCTCCGAGCTCTTATCTGCTTTTGTCAGTGTCCACTGACTGACGTCTTCGCTCAGCGGTCAGGTCCTGGCAGCCATGCCGCAGTTACGCCACCTGATACACAACCAATACAACAACAACAACTAAATAAACAGGGGAATACAATGATGCCCAAACCTATAGCCTTCTTATCAGCCATCCATTCTCTCTATCCACCCATCTCTCTATCCACCCATACAGATTGACTTTGTTCTGGCCACTCTTTACCACCAGCCAAACTGACAGCTGCCCCTTTTTGTTTGGGAGGAAAGTCAGGCTAATCTCCAGGCTAAAGTCATCACGAGTCCAATTGATTGTGGCCTGGTTTTGTGACAAGCTGGCTGCACTGGAGAACAGTTAAGATTCAGCACAATGAACACTTGAACGCTTTGCTGTAGCCGTCATTCAAACGCTTTTTGTCTCATGTACACCTGCAGGCTTTATCAGATACCATACCCATCTGACGGGCCTGTGGGGGTACGATCAAGTACATTGATGTTCCAAATATGTCCTTTAGAATGGCTTATAAACCAGGTGGTAATTGAGCCCTAATTATAAGCTACAAAAGTATACACATCTGTTACAAACATGCAGTGCTTTCATATATTTGATTTTGTCGTATGGTCATGTATGTATTTGTACTTAGAAGTAAGACAGTTTGCCAAGTATTACGACTGTTTATTAATTATTTTCAGCTCCTGATTAGAAATGTTTTCTTGCTTGGTTTATTTTCTCTGCCCTTATGTTGTTCTACTGTTACAACTGTTCAAATGTGTACTTTACCTTACCAGTTAGATTGGCATAATACCAATTTGTAACGTGATTTGACTTTTTTTTTTTTTTATCTGCTCTTTTTATATTAAAGATCCCCAGGCTGAGAATGACTGTACTGAGCATAAAGAGAGCCCTGCAGGATTTTGACTTTCCGCAGGTGAAGATTTAACAGGCAACAAAAAAAGAAGGGTCAGGGTGAAAGAGAAGGTCCAAACGGGCTGATGTCAATCAGTGTTCATTCTGTCAAGACAAAAGAAAATTTTTGTGACCCTGTCGTCAAGCATTTAGATTTTGCAGGCCAACAGGAAGTCTCCAAAGTGTTGAGATCAGAGCAGGGCTTCCACCATGTTTTCCACTTAATAAGTCATCACCCTGAGACGTGCTGAAGAGGATTTCTGTAGACGGAAAGTGTTTGCTAATCAGCGTATAGGTCAGCATGTAACAGAATATTTTTGGCCAGTGGGATGAGGGCTGTGCTTTGATCAAGGGCGAGTATTCTGTTTGAACGAGTCATTTGGCTCAGGGCAGGAGAACTTCCTGGGGACAAAAGAGCCAATGGGGCAGCTTTGGGGTTAATATTATGATATTTAAGGGAATTGGTTGATACCCCAGACCAAGACTTCTCCATTTCTTTCATATCAACCACACATCCACTAGACCTTAATTTGCTTTGATTTAGTCGCATAGATCCATTAGGGAAGACTGCTGTTGGCTGAGTCAGTGCTGAACTGTGGAGCTGGTGGATGTTGGACAATTTAATGTACGGCTTGCCACAGTGCTATTTGAGCATTGTTTTTGAAGTCTGATGTGCAGCATGTTCTAGTAAAATGTTTCTATTTTGAAAAAATACTTGGACAGTTGTACCCAATTGCATTAAGGTCCTGATGAATTTGATTTATATTATCACACTTTTTTTTTAGATAGACAGTCTTGCACAGATTTCTGGCTGCAATTTAAACATGATCCTAATACAAATTCTAACTTTAAGCAAACTGGAAAGATGTTTTCCATTGTGGATCAACCTGTGACGCATGGACATACTATATAGGCAAGAATGAAACCGGAAAAACTAAATAAAATAATAAATAAATAAATAAAATCAAACAAAGTTACACTGAAAGCATACCCAGAATTTAAACTAAATTTTTATCTGAAATATTTATGATTGTGTTTACTAGTATTTGCTTTTGTCCTCAGAATGGAGGTGAGACTCCACAATAGGACAGAGTGAAAATATTTATATCCCCACAATATCAGTAACACACACATTCCCAATCTGTCCTAATAATATGTGTCTCATTGAAATATTCTTACAGTTTCTTGGCCAGGCTTGGTGCTGGTCACCCCACTCCAGACCTCACCTATACCAACATCACAAGAGAAGTCAGCTGATTGATTGGAGTGGCTTTCTGCTCATTCATTAGCTGGTGCTTTCTCACAAGGCCTGGCAGGTGCCTTTACATAGACAGCCCTTTTTCATCGCTGTGTGGTCCCGGCCATGCTCACTTCACCAGTTTATTAAAATGACATTGTAGACATTAATATTGCAGCGAATTAGGGGTATCCTCTCTCCTTTATCCTCCTGACAAACTCTTTTAGTATTTTTATTGAACCAGCCCCTGCCTTTCTTTCTAAAAATCCCTTCTATACTGTACTTGTCCTTTCCTTTTCAGTGGGACGTGCTTTATTATATTTTTCTTTTCTCCTTTTTGTCTTTATGAGCTTTCTCCGCCACTAACATCTTTCTAATCATTCTCTCTTTCTTCACTCATCCTGTTCACCCCATAATCATCTTTTGATCCGACATAACTCCAGTTTCAGCGAGACAACTGTGCCTCCAGCAAAGGTGGGTCCAGCGATGGATAGGAATGGGAATGAAGCAACTTGCAATTGTTTTTATCGGGAAAAAAAATAATGATAATTAAAAATGAAACAATAACTGAATACGCAGCATGGTGAGACAGTGCTTACCTGGAATCATTTCATGTTGCAGAAAAATCCCAAAATATCTCTTCTCTTGCAATTTGTTTTGAAATTGTTCAGGCTCCAGACAAATCCAGACAAACCAGGCTAGCAGTAGCTGATTAGCACTTCACACAAAGTGGATGATGGAAATATTATTAGTTTTGCAGATGTGGTTTTAAACCAAAGTTGCTAGCTTTTCCTTAGCCCAAAGTAGTACTTACATGATGTCAAGGGGACCCTATGATCAAAATCAATAGGATTTATCTCGAGAAGCTCAAGAAAATCTGTGGTGTTCATTTGAATTGGTCTCAAGAATTCAGTAAATCTAATTTTCTTTTACTATCAGCAGCTGTGTGGCAAGCTTAGAAACTGGGCAAGACATTCTGTGGCAGCTTATAGTACATGACGATTTGTGATCATCAACACAACAGACACATTTAAAAACAGAAAGCAAAAAATATGTAAATTGTGCTATGAATGAGTTATCAGGAAGATTCTTCACACTGGGGTGAGAAAAAAAATCCCCAAACCATGAAAGACCTTCGTCTCAGGCGATAGTGATGCCCATGGGTACACTTCCGCCTTTATCCTCCTCGTCTTCCTATGTCCTCCTCCCTCTGCCCTGGTCCAGAGGGCAGAGCTGCTGCATGATGGCATTTGGAGGATTGGTGGAGTCAGGCAGCAGCAGGACAAGCTGCCTAGACCTAGAGCTGTCTGCAGGGTCTACAGGGGTAGTGCGGGGATGGCCTTGGGACCCCAGAGAGGAGGAACAAGCCGATGGGTTTTCTGCTGACATTTTTGCTGCTGGAGGGAGAGAGGCGGTTATACAGCAACCCAGTGGGTCAGAGCTCAGCAGCTGATGTAAAAGCTTCACCACTGCCAGTTTCATTTCTCTTTACACAGTCTAACACTGGCGGCTTTGATCCTGATAAATACTGCCTATGCGGTCATTACTGAGCCATGAATTCAAGCTTCAACATATTATTCTTTGTTGGGCCACTGTCCTCTCTGTCTGATTTACTGTCCATGGTGTAAAAAGGTTTGTTATTCAGAATGTTGGAATGGCTGGTTTTGCATCACAGTGCGAGCATGAGATGAAGAATTATAGACTGTGTGATTACACAGCCCAAAGAAGGCAATTTCTAAAAAATAAACATTACAATCAAACAGTTACTCAATACTTGACTGTATGTTTTTTTTCAGCAAACTACCACTACTATACTTTTTTGTGTCTACTTGAGTAACACTATTTTGAAGTAATGCTACTCTTTCTTGAGTACAATTTTAGCCTACTCTAGTCGCCTCTGGTTACTGGTTGTAGTTCTCACATGTGATGTCATGAAAAGTTCATACACCTCTCCAGTTACCCTCTCAGGGATGCTCTCTCTTCAGGGTGTAGACATTTTGCATTTGTGGTCAGTGTTGACTCTTTGTACTCTGGAGTCTTAGATTAGAGTTTCTGAAAGTCCAGATATGACATGTTAGACCCTAAACGTGCTAACATGCTGCCATTGAGCAAGACACTGAACCCTCATAGCATGTGAGCACTTTGTATGCCAGCTCTGGAATTGGTGTGTCAATGTGTGTGAAACAGTGGTGTGTGAGAACTATAAAGCTTTTTTTTTGTTTCTTTAATTAGTATATGTTTTTGAGTCCTACTTCAAAGGTTTACTGTATGCTTTTGGAGCAACAGTTACCTCCCCCGCTGTGGCAAAAGTATAGCTGAAGCACAAAACTGACCGCTGCAACAACTATTGATATCCCAGTTTGTCTTAGTAAGGCCGGGTAAGAGGGGCCTCACCTCCTGACTGTTGCCTGCAGCTCTGACTCTGTGCATACCACCGCTATTATCTTCTAAAAATGCTGCACCTCTCAGCCAAAGATTAGTGGCACTCGTCCAGGTATTCATGCTTTTTATCACCATATGGAAACACTCTTCATCCCACGACCTTATTCCTCCAGCAGCTCCTGTCACACACACACCCACATCCCCTCCTTCCTTTTCCTTCTCTGCTCCTCTTTATAGATTACTGGCATGGAGAGTTGAAACTGGCTTCAGATCTATGCAGCTAACCCACGGTGGCTCTGTTATGCCCGTCTTTCTGCCTGCCTGTCTGCCTGCTCTGCTCTCAGCAGGAGGCCCCGCAGTCTTTAATGAAAGTCATGAGGGAAGGAGAAGGAGGGAGGAAGAGACAGAAGAGGAGGTGGAGGAGGGAGTGGAAATTTGGCAAAAAAGCACATGCCAAATGCTAGAACCACACAGGTTTGTGCATTCCATGTTAACAAGGCATAATGCTGCAGCTTAGCATCAACATGCAAGAATTAGTTCAATCATATATGGAAAGAAAGATAAACGCTGGCGTTTGTTTGTTTGCCCATTTATTAAATCATTTCCGTCACAGAGAACTTCATTACCCAGGGATCCTATGACATGACAGCCATGTTTAGCTTGTAAACCAAAAGAGAAATTGTGGTGAAAGTTCTACTATTGATGACTAAAGCTTTTTGTTTTGACAGATTTTCTTTCTATTTCCTTTACAAGCCCACTGTCAGCCAGAAGATCAATAGAAAGAGAAAGAAAAGCGTTGTTCATATTTTCAAGAGGAGAATTAAATTCTGTCACTGCCTCCTCCCACCACACTCTGCTCAACAAACAAACATACATACAGGAGTGGACACTGACATTGATTTATCCACAGAGACAAAGAAAAGGGAAAGTGGAAAACCAAAGAAAAGTACATTTCTGCTAGGAAAAAATGTAGTTAGTACAACTGAAAAATAAAACCTGAATGGGAATAATTTGCCAAAATACATACATTCATTCATTCATCTTCTGTAACTGCTTGTCCTGTGAAAGATCGCGGGGGGGGGGGGGGCTGGATCCTATCCCAGCTGTCATCGGGCGAGAGGTGGTGTACACCCTGGACAGGTCTCCAGTCTATCTCAGGGCTAACACAGAGAGACAGACAACCATTCACACTCACATTCACACCTACGGCCAATTTAGAATCACCAATGAACCTGACAAGCATGTCTTTGGATATGCCGGAGTACTTGGAGAGAACCCACGCAGACACAGGGAGAACATGCAAACTCCATACAGAAAGGCCCCAGTCGGTCCATGGATTCAAACCCGGAACGCTCTTGCTGTGTGGCCTCAGTGCTAACCATCACGCCACTGTGCCACCCTGTTACAAATCCATTTGCCAGAGATTTAGAATTCAGACATTTCAAACTTGAGATCATTTGCATTTGTGACATTCATTCATTCATTCATTCATTCATCTTCTTGTCTTCTTGTCCTGTGAAGGGTCGTGGCTAATAGTACATACTCTTCCAGTTTTGTGGCTATTCTCACCAAAATGTAAGATTCTTTAGTTCTGAAAACAGAGCAACTGATTTTGGTAGTTTTGGTAGTTTTGGTAGATTTTGGTAGTTTCTTTTTACCATTTAGGGTGGCTGTGCTTCAGGTGGTAGGGCTAATGTTCACAGGGCTGGCAGTTCAATCCCATTCCAGTAGCTTGCCCAAGTGTCATTGGGCAAGATACTGAACCTGAAACTGCTCTTGATGGAATTGCATGGCAACGCTGCTGTTGTGTGTACAAGGTAAAAGTCACTATATAAGTGCAGATCATTTCCTTTGTGGACTTATTTTTCTATTATATTTCTATTCCTGGCCTCCACACATGATATTCTGCATGTGTTAGTGTGTAGGCAGATACAACTGTTTAGCATACTGTAAATGTGTCTCCTTGTGCAGCTTTGAAGTCCAGCTTTAATAAAGGTGAAATAAAAACTCTCCTATACACTCACTCTCTTCATAAAATG
Organism: Chelon labrosus; assembly: GCF_963514085.1. Taxonomy (NCBI): domain Eukaryota; kingdom Metazoa; phylum Chordata; class Actinopteri; order Mugiliformes; family Mugilidae; genus Chelon; species Chelon labrosus. The sequence goes on from NC_140353.1 coordinate 23,588,962, forward strand.
TCTTGAGGGCAAAGAGCGATAAAGTAGCGAGGTGGGCTTGTACCTCCGGCTCTATTAATTGGCTGGGCCACTGGGGCCCCTGGGGCCGAGCCAGTTACCTGTGTGAAGAGAGGCGATTAATGCCTCCCCTTTGACCGAGCCAGCCTCTCAGCCTGGCTCTGCAGAGACACTCTCTAATTAATCCACTCTTACTGTTGTAATAGGCTCTTCCTCAGGGAGCACTCGGCCTCGGCTATAAGCCCCCCAAATATGATTTCTCTCTTACATGGTAAACAACAAGCTCTCTCATGGGATGGACAGAGATGAAGGAGGATGGATTTGAAGGATGCAAGTAGAGGAGAGGAACAGATGAGGCAATAATAGCCTGATACTGCTTTAACTTCAGACTTAAATTGGTGTCTGGCTGACACTCGTTGAAAATGATTGTAGTTACATTATTAAACTTTGCTAATATGTGGACTGAAGCGACTGAAGCCACACATATCACAACATTTTCTTTTTCTTTTTTTTTAACAAAAGGGTAAGAAAGCTAAATCACTGGATTTCACAGCATGCTAGGGTCAACGCTATCATTTTACAGCCCAACCAGCCATAAATAAATTGGTGCTTTTACAGTGGTCACTGTTTGGTTAGCATGCATGGAACAAATACATTACTTTTTCGATTTTTCAGCATAAGAAAATAACTTCTGACATTAAGTGACGCCACATGACAGTACCTAAACAACAATGACTTTTTTAACAAGTATTTCCTCTTCATTTAAAATGAACCTAACGAGAATGTCTTTGGACCGTTGGAGGATGCCGGAGTACCCAGAGAGCACCCACGCAAAAACAGGGAGAACATGCAAACTCAACACGGCTGATCGATCATAGCAGGAAGTGGTGGGAATGTCAGATGTCAAAGTTACAGAAATGGTCTAACAGCCTCCTAATCCAACACCAGAAAGGTTGCTGAAGCCATCTGACAAGCCATTGTGCATACAAGGTGGCAATCTCAGGAAGAGTGTGGTCGGTCCAGCAGTTTGAACTTGTCATAGTTGGAAAAGAAGGTCAGATGACTCCCAGTGGTTCCAGAGGATGTTTCCACCTCAGCAAACCTTATAGTAAGTACTGTAAAAGAATGAGTCTATGTGCTTGAGCACCACAATCAGAGGGGACACTTTGCAAAAGAGTTTGATCCATCAGTTACAGCAAAACTTGGCACAGCTGGAGGAGCACTGAATGTTCTTTCCATTCACATTGCTAAGAAGACAGCAAGGCAGCCAGCTCGACCTGTGGATTTCTCAGACGCACGTGCTGTATGTTCACCCTAGGACATCTAAAAAGAACTTTCAATGAATCCACCTGGTACTCAGCTATTTAAGACCATCGTGCAGCCCCAACGCTCTTCAAAATCTTGATTTTCCAAGAGTACCCATGTGTGCTCAGTGAGTACTCGGACTGCGGCAACGTTCAAATTCAGCCTCTATTTGGATCTCAGCTATGCACCTGTGGAGTTTTGTGATTTCAGTTTGCATGGTTATGATGTAACAGTCCACAGATGCAGCCATTTAAACACCAGTCAAAGCCTCAGTGGCAGTTCCTGTTACAGTAATTACACACAGTCCAGTTGTTGACCCTGCTGTTTGGAGACAGAGGCCTGCAATGTGTTAGCACTTTCATGATGTGAACACTGTGCGTTTGTGTGCCCTGCTTCATCCAATCAACAGAGGAAACTATCCCAGCCACTATTAAGAGCCACTTTAAAGATGTTAGCTACCAATGAGCTGAACAATCCTAGCTCTAAACCTAAATCTGACCCACACATAACCAAGTCCACAAACTGTCACTATTGTCACTCCTAATTTGTCACTATTTCTATGATAATTGGTCCAGATAATTACATAACACCACACACACAAACATACAGACTCATGCTCACACCTTCTGCCCATTCTCGCTGTCAGAGGAACTCTGGCAGTCTGACCCTGCAGTTCGGAGACAGACGCCTGAGCTGTATAAGCACTGAGGTGGGAGCTCACACACACACAGGGCTGCAGGCAGGCAGGAAGTGCTAAATGGCCTCAAATGGACTCAGTTAGCAGCTAATGATGCTAGCACATGTTTCACACCATAGAAGATCAGACAGGAGAAGGACCAGCAGCAGCCATCTAACAATGACACACAAACGAGGACTCATACTGGATTAACCAGTTTGACCATCCCAGGGGGGAAAGTGTGCAACTGTAGCAGCAACATGACACATACATGCAGAAAGGATGTAAATATGAATCAGAGTTATACAGGAGAAACAATAAAGTGATAGTCCCAGCACCAAGACCCTTAAAGCTTTGAGCTGGCTCAATTTGTTTGTTTCTGAGGTTTCTGTCATACAGTTAAATGAAATATGACCAGGCATTAACCAGCTAAACGGTCTGCACTTTGGAGAATCTGTCACTAATTCTTAAGAGGTGATAACAGATCCTGACTCAACACCAGGATTGGATTTATTACTAGGTGTACTTTCAAACACTATCTTTCAGTTCAATTGATCTGTATTCACAAAGAAATATAGGTTTACAACCTATAGAACAGAATTATTACATGCTTTAAATGATGATGCACAAGATATACTGTACTGTAGATCCGTATAAAGGAACCTGATGTACGACTCCTTCTATTCCTTGACCTTCAGTACTAGTATTTTTTGAACCCAATGTACACTAGCTGCTGGATTTTATGTTTTGATTTCACAACTTTGCACAATGTGATTGCCTGTTGAACTCTACAGCAAATGAAAATAATAAAAGAGGAAATGTGTGATATTCATTTCATGCATATTCAAAACTTACCTGCTAGGTGTCATTGCAATAATAAGCACTAAGCTCCTTTTCTCTATAGGCCTTGCATAGTGATGGTGCGTGCTTTGCAAAGAAACAGCTTGAATCCGGAGTCACATATACAGCTCACTAATGAGAAAACAATAGGGGAGCCACAGCACAGTCTCACGCCTTTTCTTCACACATTTCCATATACTTTCTCCAGTCTCTTGCCTTTTCTCCCTCTTTTCTCCTGCAAATGTTCTTGCTACGCTCCTCACACTTGGTCCTCCTGTACGACTGGGTGCGTGTGAGTGTGTCGCTCTAGGTGGGAGGTTTTGTGAGAATACCCCTGAGCTCTGGTCTGGAGATGGTGAAGCAGACACTCTCACCTATCAAAGCCTCAGGCAGGGGTTCCACACACCCATGTAACTGATATTATTTCTATTTGATGATTAAGCCACAAGGCCAACTGTGGCCACAGCATCATTCTGCTCTAAGGGAGGGAAGGGTCCACATGCTGCAGTGAAGATAACAAACCAAGTTACTGGTTGGTATTCTGATTTAACCCCATAAATCAAGAAAGTCACCACATTTCATGGTTGTTTAGGGATGGCTGCAATACCAACTGTTCCTGAAAACATTTACATTTTATTGTGGCATATTAATATGCCACAATAATCCTCTGTGGATCATCCCACAGATACTTGATCAGTTTGGGATCTAGTGAATTTGGAGGCTAGGTCAACACCTTGAGTTGTTTTTCATGTTTTTTGAGTTGTGCCTGTGTCAGGCTGCATCCTGCTGGGGATGGCTGCTGCCGTCAATTAGTGTCATTGCTATGGGGTGGGGCTCTCTGGTCTGGTCTAGATGGGTGATACATATCTAAGTAACATCCACGCAAATGCCAGGTCCAAAAGTTTTCCAGCAGTTGTCATAGTCAGTGGTCATAATGTTTGATCTAAAAGCCGGTGAGATTTAACATGTTAAGGAGACAGCTTTAGAGTTAGGGTTCCTTCTTTGCTAGACCAACAGATAGCTGAGAAATGAAAGGAAAACTCTACCTGAAGTGTCTTAGTAGTTGGTCCAGTTTTTCTTCTCATTGGTGCACTAACTTTAAAGTATCTTTACAAATGGGCCCCAACCAAATTCCGATCTATGCTTCCCCCCATCTCTCTATCTCCCTGGCCATGCCATCCTACAGAGGATGAAGCCAGTTGTTGTGTTGGCACCTGGGCCTGGAGGACAACAGTTGATGATGAATTGTTCATTTGTTCTGGCTCTAGCTGGGGAAAGAGAGAGAAAGAGAGCCCCAGGCCATTACCCAGCCACAGCATATGCACTGCAATTTTAACCTTCTGAGTCCATTCAGACACCCCAAGCCCCCTCAACCCCCATCACACACACACACACACACTAATGTTCACACACATCACTGCACGACCCCCAACTCCACCCACTGCATCCCATTTCGATGCGCGCTGAGAGGGTCACCGGGGGTCACGTCTGGGGAGTGTCTGGTTGGAAATTCAGGGTTTAGAGGGAGGGGAGGCTGTGGAGACATGGGACTAATAGCCTGAGGGTGTATCTTACACACGCACATGCAAAGGGATGAAAAATGCATGCAAACACTATTGGGGTCTGAAAGCATTTTGACACGCACAATAATACATGCACACAGTTAATTGTATGTTATGCATTAAAGCTGAACACTGTACATAAACAGGCTGGATACAGTACATTAATTGGATAAATTGCCTTTTTTGAAATATCTGGACAAGAAGCATAGCCTGGTCGTTACCATCCTACGTTTCCGCCCGAAATTTGATTTCGGTCTGGCACGTTAGTCTGGCCCAATGTAACAGGAATCTGTCTCCGTAATGGGCGGATGCTTATTTTGAGGTTTAAAATCATTGGAGTTCCCTTAACCAATCAGCAACGTTTGGTAATGACGTATATTGTGCGCCGGAGTTCAGGCTCTTAACTAAAGTTACCACTTCCGCTTCCAGTTAAATAAATCAAACTTTTCCCAAAGCCAGTTGGAAGGAGAGCTACGACGTCCTTGCCATTTATAAAATTGACAAGACAAGCCTCTTGTTCTGGTTTTAATTCCGTGATGCTCTCGAGAGTTGAGACAACTTCGCGGATGGCTTCTAGCGTCTCTTCCTCCGTCGCCATTGTTGCTATGCTGTTGAACTACAAGCTTCGCTGGACTACTAGCAACTCGGCATGCGAGTTCCGCGTCATCACTCAACTGTTCGCTGATTGGCGCGGTAACATGCGAACCGCGGAAGTGCAATTTGGCCAGACTCCGTGCCAGACCGAAATCAAATTTCGGGCGGAAACGTAGGATGGTAACGACCAGGCTACAAGAAGCATACTTCCATCAAAAAATGTCAGTAAATGTAATGTTTAGCACTAAAAATGTCAGTTACACCTTTGGCCTCAGAAGCTAGGTTTGTTAAGACCTAACTTTTTTTTTTATGCTGCAGAGTCCCTGAGGCAGCAAAGGGACCCAAATAATGACATTTTCACAACCAGGCTTCACAGTTGGTACGAGGTTCTGGAGCACATTCTTCCAAAAAGGCCTGCTCTTTGCCAATTTGTTCAATGTAATTTAAAAAAAAACTACTTTTTTGTTTTGATGTTCATTTTGGACACCAAAACACTTTCTTGGTACACGTTTCATGTAGGTCAGGGGAAGGAGTTACATGGAGACCCAGAGATGACATCTTGGGGTTCTTGGTCAATTCTTTTTGCATTCCTTGGTCTGGTCTGCCCTTCTACTGCCAGTCTTAGAGTTGTGTAAATTTTATGCCATTTGTAGATGATTTACTGCAAAGTAGAATAATTTATTTCAAATAATAATTTGCAATAATTTGAAACATCTTCTTTGCCAAACTCAGGGGGATGCTCAACTTCATTTTTCTCAAAGCCTTACAGAGCTCTTTAGACCTTGGCATGATGATACACACTTTAGCAGCAAAGAGAATCTAATAGATTTGAAGGTGTTGAAATGTCGGAGTAGCACGGTACACAGAGAGACATTAATAAGTCACTAAATAACTGGTATAGTGTTGAGGAACATCTGTACCGATTACGGGTTTGAAGTCCATAAGTCCACCTATAAACTAAGCTTAATGGATCGCTGTGGCTGTTTCAGAACCACTAACAGTGCTGTTTGTTATGTGTGTGCCCTGAAATGGCAAAATGAAATTGTGGGATGTAATGAGTTAAGGAGTCTCTCTCACATACTGCAAGCACACATTAAACTATTATTTATTTATCTCTGCCCTGACTTGGAAACGTCAGCTGATAAAGGTACAGACAGCAGTCATTATTGAGAAAATTGAGTAACTTTAATTACCTTACTGGGTTACTTAACTCCACATGGCTACTTTGCGTAGATTACATCAGCATGAACACATCGCTAATTAACAACATGCCCATACATGCACATAATTCATTTGCTAAGAGCCATCATAAACATATTTGTCATATCAGGCCAAGTAAGAGGAAGATTTATTCTTTGAAAATTTGGTCAGCCATTATAAATCCAAACTTTGTTCACATCCCATAAACCAAATTGAAATCTAATAAATAAATAAACTCAAAGAAGGTACTGAAGTTTCCAAAGATACCCACCAAATCTGACAGGGTTCATTTTATCTGCAGGATTTCTAGAATACAGTTTTTCCAATACTTCTCTCTGCACTCAAGAGCAAGATCAAGAGCAAATATACACATTTTTATTTTAAAAATAATTTCTTCTTGTATCTCAAAAAAAAAACAAAAAAAAACAGTAATCATAATTTAATGAGAAGCTGAAAGTGGCTGATGTGGCCAGACACTCAAAACCCTGGTAATTTGACCAGGGCAAATCTAAATATTTCCCATTTTCAAATGTTGGTTACCTGCACAGTGATGTCTTCGTGGACTAACCTTGGTGGACTTTACATGCAGCAGCTATTACTACACCTTTGTGTAGACTGCAGCAGGGTTGCACTACTAGTCAGACAAGAAGAGTGCCAGACAGTCACAAGTAACAGAGGAAAGGACACCACTGCATGATGTCAAACAGTTTGTAACAGTGTACAGCATGGACGTATTAGAGTCTGTGTTTTAGAGACTCAGAGTTGCATGTGTGTTGGTAAGACTTACAGACTCACCTTGGCACCAACTGGAGACAATTAGCGGTCACAACACAATCGTCTTCATATCACAAACTATTGACTGATATCTCTCTGACTGTCGAGGGCCTAATGTCCTATGAGAACAATGAAAGCCTCCAAATTGGTATAGTGGTAAAAAGAGACAATGTGCAAGGACATTTTAGAGAGAGCATGATGAAGCTGTGGCAGGATGAAGGTGGACAGACATTAGGGATATTAGTATGTATTGAGGAAGAGGCCCCGTCTGTATCAAGCAGGATTTATTAACACAGATTGATCCAGGTGTCTTTGAACATGACTTTCCCCCCACAGGCCCCTCCAGATGGACGCTAATCCCTCTGCTGCTGCTGTGCAGAGAAGACTCAGTGATCAGTTCATCTTCACTGCAGGTCATTTCTTCTGTAAACTGCTTTTAAAGTCATGCTCAGCACTCAGGGTCACTTCACGGAACAGTGGAATGGTAAAGAGAAGATACTTCTGTTGACATATGGACAGTGAACTGACAGACTGTCATGTAGTAAGGTCAAACTGTGCAATTTAGGTATAGTTCTAAATCAATTCATACATAAGATTCCTAGAAGCTGCAACAATGACAACAGGGTGTGGACCGGAACATGAGCAGTGCAGAGCCCACTTGTTTCAAAGGTTTAGAAGGACAGTTTGCCATAAAGCACAAGAAGAAAAAGAATTTGAAGATGTATGTCTTTATGTAACAGAAATGATGAAAGTTAAAAATCTTCAATCCAAAGAGTTTGTCACAAATCAGATGTCTCCAAACTAAAAACAAACCAGTATATCTGAGTACAGGACAAAATATGAACAACAAAAATGGAGAGATGTGGTTGTAGCATGCTATTAGATCATGAGCAACATGATGTCGTAATTGGCTTTCCTGTTTATGGCATCTTCAGAGCCTTTTGAAAAAGAAAAATCTGAAAACTTCTTGATTAGAGACATGTCTTTGACTGCAACAAACATTCTGGTGGTAAACAAAGCAGGAGCTATCTGTTAGAGAGGTACACCAACAGTTGATAATTCTGGCATTTTCTACTAAGAGCACAAAGCCAAAGGAGCTGGCACATATGTGCAAACAAAGAAGTTAATTAGTGGCTTTTAGCATAATTCATGGGTCACATTTTCCTTTGAAATACAATTCATGATTTAATGACCACTGACATGTTGGCATGACAGCAGATAGCTGTGCTCGCTTTACCATCTGCAGCTTGTCTTAATTAGGGAATCCAGGACAAAAAGAGGTCAGTCTCAGCAACCGGGCTGACAGATAACCAGGAAGTGACTCTAATGGCTGCTTACTTGGCCTCTGACCTCTCACATCAATGCTTAAGGGTCATGTTCAAGTTTTATGAGGTATGCATTGGTTGTTATGGAGATGAGTCGCAAGGAAGGCTCAGGGTTGCGACCCCCCGTCCACTAATGATGACCTCATATGGCTGCAGTATTTATCAACCAGAACAATAGATATGTCAGTGTGGTTTCATATGAATATTTCAGTATTGGCCCTGGGTATGCAATGACTGATTACCCTGTCTGAGCACTACAATGACTGTAAATGAGGAGTACACCATGGGAAACACATACTCACATATAGTCACAATATTATTGATTATCCCAGATCAGTGCTAAAAATAATCATTTTGTCTTTTGCATGCAAAATAGTGCTGTCTTATTATATTTAACCAGCTTTTGGCATAGGTAAGGTTTACTACTTTTATATTCTTAGTATGCTTGTGTCCATAACAGCCTCCCAAGTTCTCAGTCATTACAAAAAGCATAAATTTCCTCCATATTTGTACAGCCAATACTTCCATTGCTGTCCACTGACCTTGGCACACCTCCTAATGCTTAAGCCTATACTCCAGCATCTGTCAGAGACCACTCCAAGCACAGCACAGGATGAGAAGAGTGTTTGCGCTGAGAGTGAATGTTAGGTTAACCTTTCTGCTGTCCATCCCACTCTAAGCCAGCTTAGTCGGGAGAGACGTCCTTCCTTGTGAACAGTGAAGTTTGTAAATAATAATCTCCCCATTAAGAGAAATGTTAAGTCTTTGGCGATTAGACCCAAATGGGATGTCATCATATTTGAAGGGGAGAGAGTAAGTATAGGGATGGGGTCCCTGCGTCTAGACCATAGACTGTAGAAAATATAGATGACGCATTTACACTTCCTTCCTTTGGTCAAACTGAGGCTATAATTCCAGGGATATAGTCGGTGTCATCTTGCTAGTTTGGAGTGCTGTCTGAGAGTGGAGACAGTACTGCTACAGTACACTTTTGATGAGCTGTCATGGTGTCCACATTTAAAACAGTCTATTTTCTAGATATTGGTGATAAATTAAGAGAACAAGAAGAAGAAATGTTGGAGATCTGGATGAGACTTCTGATGAGCTTGACGTGGATCTTGGGTCCTGGATTTGAAGACCAGGGGTGAACAGGGTGGAGGAGCTTCTTTGTGGGTCCAGGATTTGAAGACCAGGGGTGAACAGGGTGGAGGAGCTTCTTTGTGGGTCCAGGATTTGAAGACCAGGGGTGAACAGGGTGGAGGAGCTTCTTTGTGGGTCCAAAAACAACAATTTTGACCCATTTGCCTCATTGTATGGAGATGGAATCAACCTGTTTGGCATTCAAAACTTGATTCAAATATAATGTAGTATTTAAAATATATCAGGCAAACAGTGCCAATAATAATATATATATATATTTTTAACCATTAACTTTGTCATTAGGTATAAGTGCAACCATTAATTGATGAAGTTGTGGACTAGTTGTTAGAGAAGCACCTCTGTGGCCGTAAGGATCACATGTTTGCATCCCCCTACGTCCAAGGCTGAGGTGCCATAAAATAAAATGAAAATGAAAATAATAAATGAAAGAAAAATAATTTGTACATTTCAACGGTATTGAGTCGTGTGTTTTATTATAATGATATAATAAAATAGTAATAATAAATTAATAACAGTGCAATTCATTCTAATGTAAGAATTTAAGTAATAATTCACTTAATATTTTAAATAAAATACATTTAATACAGTATTTTTGAGAACATGTGTCTACGGAATGAACGCATCCTGCTATACTAAACACAGTTTGAGGTTCTCGTAGTAACCTGTTTCTGCAGAAGGAGAATCTATATCCAATATAAATTCAGAGCATGTTAGCCTACCAGCCAGTGCTGGTCTCCAATCACCTAAAAGATAGCTTTGTTTACTGTCATTATGCTAATATCCCAACAGCATGATGTTGATTTCTTCATTTATAAAGATATTCAACGCCGCACCTGAACTGTTTATCTAACAGCAGTGGAACACCCGAAATGGATGTACATAAACCTTGATATGTCATGCAGCAGGCCGACGTGACCAGCTCACCTGTAATGTATGCATTTTTCCTTTAAGTTTCCCCTCAACTTCAGCTACAAGAAAAGAAGGATACAAACTTTTTTTTTTTCTTTTAGAAAATGATGAAAACCAGGATCAGGTATTAATTCACCTCTCACTCCTAATTCGGATGGGAACGCAGGGCAGGCCTCTTAATAACAGCAGACCGGCGGAAACGAAGCACAGGAGGGATGGAGGGATGAGGAGGGAATCAGATTGTGAGAAGAATAAAATTTCCATTGCTGATCTGCTGGAGCACTTGTCGGGAGGTTAAGGTGAAGGCCAATCCAGCTGTAAGAGGGGCCAGGATTAAAGTCTTTGAGATATGGATCAGGGGCTCTCCGGCTCTCAGTACCAGGGCTTAAGTATCATATCCGTGGACAGACGATCAATACCCTTTTCCTTTCTTTCTCTCCATCTTCAAGGAGATTTTTTGGCAGTGCTTTCATGAGGTCCTCTCCATATGCCCCTAATGACACGGTGGGAGCTATCGTTCAGGCCGTAGGGCTTCATTCCCATCAGCTCTAGATGGGCTGCTGGAGAGTCAGGAGATCTTGTAAGTCTTAGGATTTTATTTAAAACATGTTGCTTGGACAAACTGTAGTTGGAAAAATCATACTTATTTCACATGTCATACAATGTACAGTACATGAGCTCTCCACAGGTGATGTACAGTAGGATTTTAAAGACAGACAAAGCATCAGATCTGTGTTGTGAGTGGATGATGAAATACAGGGCAAAAGACACTCTTCCAAACACGTAATAAGCTGAAGGCTTTTGAGCTGAGCCGCTTCTCAAAAATTTCTCTTCACATTATACTTAGACCTTCATGTTGCTTCAGTGATATCCTCAGACAGACACTGAACACCTTCCACTCAGACTCATGATTCTGTCCAAGCTAAACACCCAGACCTCAGATTTCTTGTGGACAGATTTTCATAAATCCACAATATATATATATATTTTATTTTTTTGTGGATGCAAGAAAACTGTATTTTAGTATTCTGGGAAGCAATTGTATTCCATTCAACTCCATACAGTATTTTAGTGAATCAGTGGATTGAAGTTAGTACTTTTAACTTCAGTCTTGCAGAAATGACCCTGGAACTGCTCATCAAATGTATCCAATAACCAAAAACACAACACAGTCTGTTGTAAATAAGCAAAAATGTGCAAAACCCCATGCATGGCCCTTTCAAATAGAGGTAAAGAGACGTGTTTGAACAAACTGAAAAGAACAGATTATAAATAAAAATTATATTGTAATACTAACGAGGAGGAAAACAAATCAAAACACATCATCCCCCAAACCAGTATGCATTTATGAGCTATTTCATTGGATATTATGTTTTGCTTTAATTGCTGATCAGGGAAAACCGGAAAATATTTTAATAGTTTTTGTGGCACCAAGTAATAAGGGAGGAGACTAGCATTTGGCTGCATTTGGAGTGATAACCCTAACCCAACATAAAAAACAAGTCCAGGATGAAATGCAGCCACAACCTTTGGTAATGCCAGGGGCCACCTCTGATCTGTGATTGGTAGCCAACATGAATCAAAATGATCGATTGACCCCTGCTCCGACAGAAGCCCGTGGCCTGGAAACAACAGAGCCGGTGACCCACTGTGTGGTGTGAGGCAGGCCAGTGTGACAGGCTTGATGAGGTTTTGAGGTGAATATTGCATCAAAGACCTTGCCCTGTGTCCTCTAAACCAGGACAGATGGGAAGAAATAGAAGAAGGACCATTTCTAACGCTTCATTACGATTCTGTCACCGGGTGCTAGCTGAGGACTTCAGTGGAAAATAAAACTTAATCTTTTGCAAAAATACTTTCTCATAAACAGTTCAGTAGTCCAAGCCTCATGGGAGCAGGGACCTCCTCGTGTTCTCCTTAAACTGTAGCCGTCAGTATAAACAGCCAGTCAGACTCTGGCGCTCCCACAGAGGTGGATTACAGCGATCCATGCGGTAAGCTCAGAGCACACTGTGCCATGCACGCCTACTCTACGGCCTAGTGTACACTGCTGCCGGCACGCCGCTCTAAATCCACTCTCTGGGGCACAGAGGGTGAAAACATGACGCCCACTCTTTAGAACTCCCATTAAGTCCCCCTTTCACTGGCTCCCATTTTCCAGAGGGTCAGCGTTCAAATTTGATTTCACGCGCGGCACCGGCAATGCTGGCTGGCAGCGGCTGTAAAAGACTCTGGGATGAGGAAGAGATTATCCGACAGGCGCGAAAGCCAAGATACGCTGACCTAATTGAAACCAAACGACCTCTCCGGGCAGCTCACGGAGCGTGATTAAAGCCTGGTCTTGGCCACCTCTGTTTACTTTAAAACCGATGGCAAGTTTCTAATAAATCGACACCCAGCACGTCCGATGAAGTCACTGGAGATGTATTCAGGCCACAGCCGAGTCAGAGAGCCACGAAAACAGCTGCTTTAAATAGATACAATTAGAGCTGGCTTTTTCTGCCACAGAGCATCACAATGCTTTCATTAGAACGTCGGGCTGAATTTCCAAAGATGGCCGCCAAGAGATTACTGCTGACACATTCCTGTAAACTGTAAAAGATGCATAGGGCTCCAGCTTTTTAGGGTTTTGCCAGGCCAGCCTGGCAACCAGAACCAAAGGCAGGAGTGCCAGGAAAGCGATATGGCTGTCCCAGAGTAAGGGCTTCCAGCCAGACATGCCGAAATGGAAAGTCAACCTGCAGCATGTGTGTGTCTATATTGTGCATGTGTGTTGGTACCAGCTCCAAGAAATAAATAAGTGTAGAAATTACTGACTGAACAAGAATGATCAAACTTCAAAATGCGTTTGATATGGCTGTGATCTAATGGCTGTCTCACTCATAGGCTCACCTCCCACTGTGCCGTCTCCCTCCAAATCACCCGTCTGCCTTTAATTCATCACGCTCGTGTTATAATTTCCTCCGTACAAATGTGGAGTGGGCCAATGTTGTGCATCACTGTTTTATCCCCTGTCAAGCCTTGAGTCAGATACTCTTAATAAATGGCTGAAAATAAATCATATTAGATAAGAGGACCAGTTGGTTTTTCCCATTCCCAGACGAGAGTGAAGCATTAGTGCTGTTTAGTCTTGAATAGAGAGCTGTAATAAGGCTTTGAACAGTATCCCAGATATACAAGATGGTGTGCACAGACTAGATTTAACCATTTTAAATCAAACCCTGCTTTTGGACCGTTGCACTTCATGTGTCTGTTGAATGTTGCTCAATAGTAATAGCTAAAGCGTTACAAGACCTGTAACTCCTGTTTTAGTATCTGGTGAACCACTACCTGTGATGTGGTTTTTTAAATTGAAAACATGAGAAGTGATATTAAAACAAATACTGTAGCCATCCGGTTGCTAGTGACGCCATAATTTGAAACAGCTGTTCCCAGAGGCCCCGCTTCTGAGGTATGAGGACTCGGCAGGTTTCGTTTTGATGCCACTAACATTTCGACTCAGTCATCCGGTGATACAGTGTCAACCATAGGGTTATTTTACATCATGAACATTGTTTGCCCTGATTCAGATTGCTTACACGTTTGGTCTCTGGGCAAATTTACCAACATATCGTATTAAGGGTGAGATGTATACTATACTGCCCAGAGACTTCACACACAGAAGCTGCGGACATTGCCAGCGAGTTGCATAAGCTGTATGGTGTAGGTTTTATAAAAAAAAAAAAATCCAGTGAGCCTCAGTGGCTTGTGACTGTAACAGCTCTTATTCTATTTCAGCTGAGAGTGTGTGTTGCATGTCTTATAGGGAAGGCCCTTACCCATGTTTCTTGTCATTAGTAACATGACTATATATCAATCAGGCATAACATTATGACCCCCTTCCTCATATTGTGTAGGTCTCCCTTGTGCCTCCAAAACAGTTGTGACTCATCAGAGAGTGGACATGGGCCTTCTGAGGGTGTCCTGTGGTGTCTGGTAACAGAATGTTGTTAGTGGGGGCCTTTGGGTCCTATGGGTTGAGGGGAGGGGCCTCTGTGGATCATCCCACAGATAATTGATCAGTTTGGGATCTAGTGAATTTGGAGGTCAGGTCAACACCTTGTGCTGTTCTTCAGGTTTTTTTGACTTGTTCCTACATACAAATTGTATTTGTGTGTGTGCCTGTGTCAGGCTGCATCCTGCTGGGGATGGCTGCTGCCATCAAGGGGTGTCATTGCTATAGGGTGGGGATGTCTGGTCTGGTCTAGGTGGGTGGTACATGTCTAAGTAACATCCACATGAAAGCCAGGTCCAAAAGTTTCCCAGCAGAACATTGTATTGTTACAAGATGGTCAATGTTATTTACTTCTCCTGTCAGTGGTTTTAATATTGTGGCAGATCATGAATGTCAGTTTTTCAGAACTCAAAGGCCATAAAGGAATAATTTGACATCTGAATAGACTACCACCTAGCTACCACCTTTTTATCTGCATTCTAAGTTTAAAGGAACAGATACTTTGCTTGACATAAAAAAGTTGTTATTTTCTGCCCAATAGTAAAACATGACTGGAGAATCAGAACTTGGGCTTTCACTGGGCTTTCCCTGGGGTTATGTACTGGGGTTATATTGTGTCTCTCACCCTCATAACTGACTCTGTCCATGCTTTAGACCAAGCAAATTTATTAAGTTGTTGGTATATGAAGTCCATCGCTAATTCAAAGTTTAACATCTGATGTTGGTCAAACAGGCAAGCTTCATCCACACAGTTGTTGTTTTGGTAACTATTATATTGATGTTGAATGTATTTTGACATTTGTGATTTAGTTTGTAATTGCAAAACCTGAAACATATGTTTAACTGAATCTTTTCTCTTTGCTCAATGAGCCATGGCTATTTGAAAATATGAAACCACAATTTTTTATTTTTTTTTCTGGAACACTGTAGATACATTGCGCTGCTTGTGCTCATAATGGAATGATCTATAGAGCTGTTCATGGAAACCACACAAATGTGAAACAAACTGCCTTTATATTTCTAATTGATCAAGTGAAGCTGACATGGGAAGCTCTGAAGCACATTAAAACTAATTTCTCACGTACACCTTTTGCACTATATAGTACATGAAAGTAATTTTATGATTGACAAATAGTGCTGTGTTTTTTGTTTTCTGTTGTAGCGTTTTTTTAACAACAACATTTCATCTTAATTTCATGGTATATAGAGTATCTCATATGAATAGCACAAATGATCATTTTTAGCAGAGAGGATTTTTCTCCTTGTAATATGTGAAAAAGATTAATTGAGGTCATTCATTTAGCTTCCTTATAATGGTGCTTAGTTACTAAAACTGGTCCACGTAACTCAATGCACTTCAAAGAACCTTTGAATAAGTTATTCATATAATAAGTATTTAACAAGCAAAAAAAATCAGGTTCAGGGTTTAAGAGTTTTCATTAAATATGAGGTAACCTGAACTTAAAGTCATAGTCTTGATGTTTAACTAATTTCTGTCATAATATCTTTCATTGTAGAGAGAAAGTGTTTATTTTGCAAATAAAAAGAATAATTGGTATTATCAGTGTTGGGGGTAGATGAAGTCATTCATTGTCTGGTACTGTAAAATGCCTTTACTTTGACAGTCACAGTTCTGGTCACTTCCTGCAATGGTAACATGATACCACCTCGACTGCCCCCTGACCCAGTCAGATAAAATCTCAGCTCTTCCATTGTCCTTTTTCCCTTTTTTGCTTTCCTTCCGATCGAATAGTTTGCTGATCACAGGAGCGGCCTTCTCCATTCTGGACTTTCCGGTGTCCTCTCAAGAGCCTGACAGTTTCTCATGACAAGAAGGTCTCGCCTCTAAACGAACAATCCTCCCTTCTAACCAGTCACCACAGGATCGCAGACACCGACTCTGAACACCCTTAGAACCCAGCCACACATGTGCAAGGTCTAACATGTGTTAAAGTACACACACACACACAAATAAATACTTACCTACGCTCTCACTCACACACCCTTTAGTTGGCGTAGTCTACTTATGTTTCACACTCTATATCTTTGAATAACTCTTTTGAATATATTAGCTGGTCTGTTGTGCAAAAACTAATGTTAAGAATCTCTATACAACTACAGCTTTTGATGTGGTAATTATTAATCAGATTTTCAAATTGATAGTTAATTCAAATTAATCCAATTTTATTTATGTACTGTTGTTGACAGCGTCAATAACAGTACAAATTGTCTCAAGACGCTTTACAAAAACCCGGCCTGAAACCCCCAGAGCAAGCGTGAAGGCGACGGTGGCAAGGAAAAACTCCCTTTTAACAGGAAGAAACCTTGAGCAGAACCCAGCTCATATGGAGGGACCCATCTGCCTAAGGCCAGCCGGGTAGAGACAGAAAAGAGAGAGAAAAGAGATGATAGAAGGAACGAGATAAATATACATCTATCATAGATACAGATTACAGTTAAAAATATTTAATGAGACCGATATGCAATGACAAGACTTTGTGTTTCATATTTTTATAGCCATTCAAATATTGCATGTTCCCAAACATTAATGGACATTTTCAAAGTTGAAGTACTGCATCTTATACTGTTAACAAATATGGCCAATGCAAGAATTTATCTTATTTATCAGTCCTGTACCTTCTGCACCATCCCTTCCAGACAAAGTCACTTGAGGTGATCCATACTCTCTGCAGACCATTCTGTGCTCTTCAAAGGCTGCATTTAATTTGTTATTGGAAATTAAGTGCAGAATGTAGAATAAGTTATTTTAGTGCTGTGAGAGAGTGCCATTAATTTTGGAGCAGGCTTGCAAATTGGTGACTGTTGCATAATTGACAGTGTGAAGAACAGTGCATTCACTTCTCGCTCTCACAAGGTTGAGGTGACTCTGGTGTTAGACAAGAGAGATTATGAGATAAAAAAGACTCAGAGGGCAATTCACTGACTCAGTGAAGTAAGTACCACAAGGCTGCGAAATCTATTTACTGATCTATGACTTGGGAAGATCGCCAACTGGAAAAGATGACAATGCTGTGTCAACTTACCTGCTCTTGTGGTTGCATTATTAAAGAGTCAAGCCTGGCTCAGTCATGTTCAAAATAGTTGTTATTCACTGATTAACACTTAATCTTAATCTGGTGTATCTCAGGCACCCCCATGTTTTTGATCAGACATTGTTCCTTTTTCCGCTTAGGTAAGATTAGCAAAAGATGCACAAGAGGAAGAACAATAACCCCAAAAACAATGGTGACCTTTCTACATTGACTTGTCTGTGGGGACCAGACCAGTGGCTGGCGGGACCGGACTGGAGAGAGGACGTAGTAAGCATTGTGTACAGAAGGAGAAGCATAGCACGAGGATAGAGGGGCATGTTAGGCCATAAACAAACCCTAGCTGGTTAGCCCTCCCATCTAGTCTGTTCTCTTTAAATGTAGCTCGTCAAGAGCTTCAGTCATCATTGTGTTGACTCTCTTTCATGTATGTATGCCTGACAAGAGTTTAGTATCATAGACTGTAGTAAAAAATGGTTGCTAATGGCATGCTAACAGAGATATGTGTGTCATTAGACCTTGACACATGTCATACATACAGTATTAATTCTTCAGATTCTGTTGAAACCTTGAATTAATTGTTGAATGTTTTCAACTTGTGTTTTTGAACAAGTGTTATGATGTGTAGCGAGGAGGTAGGACCCAAATGCAGGATGCACACACACAAAAAACAACAAGGAAAGGATGAAATACCTTTTAGTTAAAAATGACTCATGGTAGTACCTTAAAGGACTGCCAGGAAAGTGCAGGTAGTCCAAAGCAATACAAGCATACAAAATAAAGCAATAAAAATGCAATACAAAAATCGTGAAACCAGGAACTGCGAGGAGCTGAACAGGGACACTAGGAGACACGAGGGTACAAGAACAAGCGGGTAACTCAAAGGAGGTAACTTCAACAGGGGTAACTCAACAGACGACATGATGAAGGAAAAAGGGAAAGGCAGAACTATATACAAAGACTAAAGTTAGTGAAACTAATGAGGGAGGAACACACAAGGAGAAACCAATCATTTAATCAGAGGGAAAACACAGACAGGAAGTAGAGCAATACCACAGAAGAAGCTTACAAAACTGAAACAGGAAACGCAAAGAAAACCAAGCAGAGCCACAGAAAACTCTTTTGAACAGAAAAAGGTTCTAAAGTTAATACCATGACAACATGCTTATAAGTTGTCTCTTTAGAATGTTAGTATAACTGTACAGTTCACAGTGGTGAACTGCAGAAAGCCTGTGTTTACACACACACACACACACACACACACACACACACACTCACAAACTTCCAGGTTCACCTTTGACCTCCTGTGAGATACTAGTTATGTGCTACGAAGGTCGTGACTGATGTGTGTTTCCAGAACTCATCGGTTAACTCTGGGCATCTCACCAATGCCCAGAGCAATTTAATTAAAAGTGCTTTCGTTGATCAGCGTAGGCTGTCTTGCTGACTTTTTATCTTCTTGAAGGCTGTTCATAAACTGTGACTCATTAAAGTTTTATAATAGCCTTCATGTTTTTTTTTAGTACATTGCATCATATGTTCAGGTATCTGGAAGCTGCACGGAGCTGTCCTTGTGGTTTGAAAGAGCTTCATTGGGACTTTCAGCTCTTGTTACACCTTCCGTTAAGAGGGTCCGCTGAGAGCCGCCATCCATCACTGGATGATTCAGGTTGATTTGGCCATATCAATAAATTTATCAGGACTTCAGTATATGTCTGGATAAAGGTAGCTATTTTGGGGCTGCCCGTAAACATATGTGAATGCATCATACTGCAGACTACAGAAACGTTAGTGTGAATACAGGGTTGGGTAGGACAATGTGCTATTAATTAACTTCACATTTCGGCCCTGTTTGTGTTTTCAGTGAAGTGTCTAAAGATGGGCATTAATTCTGCAGACCTTGACAAAATGGACGGAGGCAAGTTCTCTTTCCTCCTCTCCTTTGATGGCAGAAGGCGGAAGAGAATCGGGCATTGCTGTCATAGCTGATGGAGAAGCTGTCCTGGTTGGCTGAACTGCGGGAAAAACAAAGTCAGCAGCAGTGGCGTATGGCAGCCATTATCTCCCTCTGTGATTAAAAGCAAGAGTCTGTCCCCTTGCCTCAAACTACGGCCTCCTGCCAAACCACCGACCACAGCTATTCATCCTGGTCCCTGTGTACCATTTAATCATGTGTGCACTCTTGACTATTGTGGTCAGGACATTTTGCATATGGAGGAGGGGGGCAAGTGTGAGAAAAGGGCAATGAAGCACAGTTATTATTGTTTTGTATATTTCTTTTTTTTCGCCAAAAAATACATTTATTTTCAGATAGTTTTCAGAGTTGTTCAATTCACTTTTGTTTTTATTGTTTAAAAAAATGTTTAATTTCTATTTAAGTTGTGCCTTGTGCTTCACATGCCACCACTTTCAGTGTCCAGGAAACCATGGAGAGAAGCATTTACCCACAACTGTTACCAGAACTGCATACATTAGTTTTTCTAACAGTCGGATAGACATTTAATTCATTGCATTTATTACACAGCAGGATAGAGGGGTTTTGTTGTTGTTGTTGTGTACACAGTGAACTGATATAGGCTGTTAGCATTTGTCATTGTGGCTGCTCCTTGGATATTGTTCAGTTCATTACCAATTTCATTTCTGACATTGTGACATCTATGTCATCATAGTCGTCTGATTATCCACATGGGAGACTTAAAGCTAATGTTGTCCTTGTGGTTTGGTGCACTGGAACTGTTCGGTGCTGGTTTTTCTCCTTTGCGCTTTGTTTTTGTGATCCCTTGCTTTGAGCGTTTATATTTTGTTCAATATTCTTTTGCCAAAAACCAATAACTTCCTGATAGAGTACATCTGAGGTCATGCCATCTCCCTCCAAGTCCTTATACAGTATGCACGCATTAGTCATGTTATTGCATTCCCAAATCGGCGTAATAAACTCATGTACAATGTTATCCTAACCTACAGAGCTAATGGTCAGAACTGTGACAATAGAATGCTGCAGTAAACTTCATATTAAGACAGTGTCAAACTCAATCAGAGAGGGGGCCAAAATGAAGAACTGACTCCAAATCACGGACCAACTAAAATGGCTATTTATTTAAAATGAGACGCAATTTGTCTTTTCAGAAGTGTTGAGTGTTCAGAAATGAATACAAGTAATATAAGTTATTTGTGTACTGACACTTTGAATTGATGCCAGAATAAAACCAGACTAGCGGGGCTAATGTGGTGGTTACTACACAGCAGAGAGTGGAGCTAACTGAGGGGCTAAGTTAGCATGCTAAGGCCTTGTTAAACATGCTGCTATTATTTGGCTAACGGACACTTTCAGTGTATCTGTATGTTAGTATGTTAACCGACTGTTGTTTAGACGTAGTGGTATTATCGTTTATATTTTAGTACATTTTCTGTTTGCCGTGTGTGCTACCATGGAACAGTAGGCTAACCGATATAGCCCGGTGTCTGCTAACAGGTGCAGCGTTGCTACATCTTTGTGTAAGAATCTCCGTTAACATTAGTATTTAGTGCTCTAAATACTGGCTTGAGCTTTTATGGGTCAACTGATGTAACTTCCTACTCGACCGATATACTGAACGGTTGCTGAGGCAACCATGAGACTCTGATTAGTTTGTCAATAAGGTAGGGAGGGAGAGCTGATTGATGTATTCTGGGATTTGTGCTACCAATAGTGTGCACACAAAATACCTGTGGGCCAATTCTGATAGATATAAAGTATTGTCTTGCAGACCGGAAACTGTCCCACAGGCCAGATGTGGCCCGCGAGCCTTGAGTGTCTTTAACCTGTGAACAAGTTTGCAAGGCTACCAAGCTAACTGGTGGTAAAATGGTAAAAGCAGGATATACAATATAGATGGTGTATATATATGATGTTATACACTGCTATGTAAGTCCAATCTCTTTTTCTTTTTTCCCAGCTATTATGTTACTTCAGCAGTAAAACCCTTTTTTTGAGACTGCTATTTAAAGTTTCAATTTACAGGCTAAAATTGCATTAGTATTGGCTGAATTAGATAATAGACTGTAGCTCTTGACAGTTTTTGGAGTATCTGTGTATTAATCCACTTTTTTTTTTTGACTCAATTCTTACGACAATATGAGTCTTGTATCGCGGCATTTAACTTTCATCATGGCTAGTGTTTCAACCAATGCAGAGAAAAAAAAACAAAAAAACAAACCTGCATGCAATCAGATAGTCCCACAACCAATCAGAGCCATTTAGTTGTAAACAAGTTCAACTCCACATTTCCCAGATGATGTGAATGAATACCTTGCTGTTACTCTTCTGTCCATCACCACATGAAGCCCATCCAAATGATTAGTTTAACCTGGAGCACAATCAGCACAATCAACTTTCCACCACAAAAAAATTGTGGACGGGAAAACTTGACTGGCTTTTAAGCTATCTTCTTACCGAACAAAAGTAAAAGGAAGACCTTTTTTCCTTCCTTTTTTTAAGTACTCAGGAAAAAAATAAATAATATATATATATATTTAATGTTGTTCAAAGAGTCACTGGACATTTTCACATTACAGGTAAAGTAGCAGTAAAAATGAAATGAAAACTTTAACTATAACTCATTCTGTCCTAGCTTGCTTTAAAGCAAAACTGTTGCACTGTTTGCACAAACTGACTGAACACAAAGTTAGAACTGAATCCCTGATTCCCTGAACTGAATTCTGTTGACATTTCTCTGGATTGATATTATATTGTATTATATTCATGTCATTTTTTATGGCCTTGTCATTTGACAGATGAAACTGGAACAGTCACGGTGACTGCGTGTGCTCAGGCCGGCACAGGCCAAGATGTGAGAGGTATTGTGTGAGATGACCTGAGCTTAGACACATTCACACTTCACCAAGCTCAGGAAATCCCCGTAAAAGAGAGACAGACTGTACTGTACTCTTTCTCTCTCTCTCTCTCTCTCTCTCTCTCTCTCTCTCACACACACACACACACACACACAGGCTTACTGAAATAAATGTAATAAATATAGTTAACCTTATATCCTGCTGGTTTTGTTTTTACTGCATGAGCAGCCATACACATTTCAGATATAATGCTTCCATATTGCACATTCTGTGTGTGATATGAATCCCACCTGTTTTATTTCCTCCTGCTCTCTATTAGACATCGATCTGTCACCACAGCATGACAGAGAGTGCACATTCAGCACACAGACAGTTGAACCTGTGGCCTGAGGGGTTAAAGCAATACTGTGCTCACCATTTCTGTTACATAATGGTGTGTCTGGCGCTCCACGTTGCAGGTGTTGCTGTGCAGCCTTTACACTGATGTGGTCTAGTTTGCCTGTGAAACTCCCAGCCGAGACTGCCACCGCAAAACTCATGTTAACCCCTTCCTGTGTGACACAGCCTCAGACGAAAAACACTCAATCTGAGGTTTTTAACTGAGCTGTGTTTCCAGGCCAAAGGTATGTGCAAGTTCATCCATCTGCCTGGAAGCTGTGAGAAAACTCATTTCACTAATTTTTTGACCAAGAATAAACCTTTATTATTTTTATTATTTTATCAAGGGAATTAAACTTGGAATTAAAATCATGGCAACATTTACTTGTTTGGGGCCAAGAGACACTAGTTTACTGTTGAGAACCATTTTCCCTTCTTCTGCACCTATTGTCCAGTAATCTTGTGAAAATGCTGTTTTACTTTGGAATGTGACACCTGAAAGCAGAAATTACTAATAAAATAATCAATGTCCAGTTAAATGGTGTTCGGAACATCTTTTTGTAATGTAATACAAAATGGGACGTGATTGGATGACTCCTTCGAGGGAATCGCAACATGGCGTAGTCATGACAAGTTTTTGATATTGAATCTGTCTGAAATTTAGGTATACTTTATAACTTGCCATCAGTCATCAAGACGAGCAATCTAGAACATAAAAACTATTTAAAAACCATTGTGCTCTCAACTTAAAATGGCATGTAACTTGGAAATGTGAGTAGAAATAGTGAGGAATTGTGAGCTCACATGACAAGATAAAAATGAGCTTTCTTAAAAGGATAACGTAGCTTAATAAGTTGTTTATATATGATCATCATTAGTTATAACTTAGCTTTTTGAGTTGAACAGAGGTTTTCTTCAGGTTGAGTTGACTCAGTTTTAAGACAGTAGGTGAACTTTCGTTTCACAAATGTTTGACAGTGCACTGACACTGACTGGCATCACGTTTATGAAAAAAGCAAAATTTTGATCATCTTCTCTCTCTCTCTCTCTCTCTCTCTCTCTCTCTCTCTCTCTCTCTCTCTCTCTCTCTCTCTCGCTCTCTCTCTCTCTTGACACTGTGGTGGTGATGGAACTGCTGACTGAAATTCTGCACTGCACAGACCCCACCGGTAGTTGAAAGTAGAACTAATAAAAGTGACATAGTTAAAGCTTTGCATCATGTGACACGGACATCTGGCAAGGGTTCCTAATGTATTTAAACCCAAATGTCCAGAAGCCACTGTTCTGAGCCTTTTAATCCCCTCCTCCCACTAGTCTCTTGTAGATATTTGCATTGCAGCCATGCATTTCAATACATTAGTCATACAATGACTACCTAGTTAAATGAAGTTTAGTGTGCATCTCAAGTCATAAGATACAGGTAACCACAACTGATTATTCCGTTTTCCCATTAGCAAAGAATTCTCCGATCCCTCCACTGTCTCATTAAAGCTGAACGTGAAAATGTTGGCAGTAGAGAGAAACCATGGATCGTGGCCCACATTCTAGTGGCCAAGACCTTTTGATTGAGAAAATTCCATATGAGGGAGAACATCAGCGCCTTGTATACACTGAAATAATAAGCTGACCCAACCGCCCCCTTTCTCTGTGCCTTTGAGCACTGGCCAACCATCTGAATCCACTCAGTCCCAAATGAACAGCTTATTTTTCAAAGTGTCTCTCATTTGTGCTAGCTTGGCACCCTGACTTGAGATGGGAGGGGAAAAAAAGGAGGGTGAGGTGGAGCAGCAGTGTCATCTTAGAGCATGTCAGATTATCCTGTCTGTCTTGAAAATCCTCTGATGGGTCAGATTTTCCCTGGTGGAAGGGTATGTGGTGGGAAAATGGGCAGAGAGCGTCTCTGTGGGACCTTTGAATCCACACTATTCTTTCAAGAGGTGATATGTGATTTTGTTTATACTCCTGGGAACTGGACTAAGTCGAAACCAAACTTTGTACACAAAGACAACACTTCTTTAAAGGTTTATTAGGTCCTACATTTTTTGTATTTATTTTCCAGCTCTTATGGATATTGACAATGATGAGACTGTGAGCACCAATTTACTTGATGAGCTCTGGAAATGTAAACACACCTGTCAGAAAAATAGGAAAAATAGACAGAAGTTTGCACCTTTTGTCCGACCAAGAGTTTTAATCGCTTACTCTCAAATTATGGGTCTGACTACAGTATAAATACTCTCATGTTCAAACATCTCAGTAAGTATTTTGGCATTTACAATTTTATTGTAATAATAAAAAATAAAAAATAAAAAAAGAAGACCAAAGTTGAAATTATCCTTAAAAAGGACTGTTTCTGTTTATAAAATCAGGCACTTGCGGCACTTTCCCACAGGGTGGTGTGGATGTGGGTGTTTATTTGGACTTTAGTAAGTTAATGCAACAACTGTGATTTGATTTGATTCATGGCTTTGTTCTAGCTAACACTTCTCACTCCCTTTGTTTGCTCTAAACCTAGCTTCACCACGGCTGTGCTTGCTCTCTCTCTCTCTCTCTCTCAGGATGCAGGGGCCAAGTTAAAAATGTGTTTTTTAAGGGCAGATTCGACAGTCGACAAATCCATCATTTTTCCATTCAAGGACACAAAGGACACAGAGGACTTGAACTAAAACAATCTTTGAATGTATATAAAAAGTTTCTTTATAATGAAGCTTTAAAAACACATCCTCACACGCTGACAGCACTTAAAGGCAGGGAGTGGTAACTGTCTGAACAATGGGAAATTCAATATTCATATCCACAGATGAGCTTTCTTGTTTGCCAGTCCAACATCTATCCATTCCTTATTCTATATAGGGTCGCAGGGGTACTGGAGCCTATCCCAGATAACACTGGGTCAGAGGCAGGGTTCCAGTGCAACCAGTCTAATGCAAAACACTACAGGAAACCAAAAAGACCAAGACAGGACAAAGGCCTAATGTCCAGCATACTCACTGACTGCTGTTGCTCCTGATTTATATGACTTCTTTACATGAATGTTTTTGCCCAATTCTAAACTTTCATTTCAGCAGACGTGTAAAGGACAAATCAATAGAAGCAACATATGTTGTTTTCCTGTGCTACAACTGGGTAACTTCACATTACATTTTGGCCCTGCATAAAATATATATACTGTATTTCCTTCTGAAGCTCATGTATGTGGATGGGATATGCCTCTATACTTTGCTTGCCACATTAGCTTTAGAATCTTCATTGTCCCACTGATGCTAACTACGACTAAACAATCTCGCATTGTCCAGCATATGGCCTTTTTCGCAGCATGTCTGTCAGTTCTCCTCATAAATTCAAAACAAGGAAATATTCCCTTCCACCAGTACATTAAGTCCACTGCTGTACCTGCTGCCCTCCCCGAAACCTCTGGTATTCTCATTAGGTTCCGGAATGCCCTTAGGTGCAGGAAAGAGTGTGAGATGTGAAAGTATCCCTCATTTGCAAATGCCACTTGACATTTCTTAAAGGTTGGTGATGAGCCAGGCTGGCAAGACAAACTGGTCTCATAGTAGACACTGTACTTTAGTGCCTCTTTTATTGTCTTAATGTAAATCCCATCATTGTATCAAAGTGTTAACCTTTCAAACCTCTCTACGGATAGCAGTGATACATCGCTTATATGCTTGTATTTAAATTAGAGTGGTAATAGATTAAAATATTAATCACGATTAATTGCAAGATTTCCATAGTTAACACACATTAACCAAAAACAATCACATTATTTGTATCTGTTTTACATTGGTTTATATCAACAATGAATGCAGATAAACTTGGTCTTGTCCCGATACAAGACCAAAGCTGCTACAGACTTTCTTGGTCTGGTATGTCCAGTAGCTTATAGCAGCTAATGTATGGCCTTGTTACCAAACCTTATACTGTATATTGGTTTTAGTTAAATACTGAGTTCTGCCTCATTGGTTTCAGCTTTACTAATCTGAAGATTAGCTGCTCTTGAGATTTGGACTGTTGACTGGACAAAACACATGATGGTGCCACTTTGTCATCTGTTTAAACAGTCCTTTATTGTAAATTGGCCAAACTGGCTTGCTGTGTAAGCAGTATCATTTTTGTGGCGTACAAGTTGTCTTAAGTAACTTACTCACTAATCCTCATGCTTAAAGTATTTTAATGTAAAAAAGTCCAAAGTTTGATGCAAAACAATGTCCAGGTTGGGTTGCAAGCCTTTTTGAGTCCAAGCTGAGTTTAAAGTAAGTAAGTTTTTGACTTAAATGAGACTTGTCTCAGCTCCAGTCTAAACCTCTGACTAGTCTACATTGCATCACTGAATCGGCAGTAATGGTTCTCACAATTAAACAATTCCTGCATAAACACATTTATATGTGACGGAATCACTTGCTTGAAGTAACACTGGGTTTGTCCCAACACCCACACTTAGTATTTGTGAGTAGTGAAGTGCTTACTTGATATACAGCATTTCTACAGTAGCCAGGCGCAGTTCCTCAAGCTCCTCAATGCAACCATGCCAAGTGGCCATTATGATGCACGCAGAGGTTTATGAGCTCACTGGGACACACTTGGATTAATAAGGACGTCCAGCCGCTTCCACATATATAAATACTGTACATGGAACAAACCAGCTCAGGTAATCTGCTGAGTTTTCACGTTACAGGCAGCTGACTGTAAAACATGCATTAAGCTTAGAGCAGGAACACAATAAAGAAAGTAAAATGTGTTATCTAGGATGTGCATGAACTGTACGTAAAATACAGAATAGCAGGTTACGTTTAATGGTTTCTGATAAAAGCTTCAAGAATGGTACATCATTCTCAGGGTCTGGTCTGGTGTGGAAAAGTGGATGGTGGCAGGTTAGCATTAGGTTGGATACAGTTACTCTGGCTCCCTCTAAGTTGTTGATTGCTCTAGACGTTGTTGACTAATTACTTTGTTAATGGTACATACATTACTTACTTATATGTTTAAGAAATCAGCAATATACACAAATTTTAGTGTTGACTGCTGTTTATTCCATCTAATTGTTAATACTGAAATTAAAATCCTCCTATTTTTTTTTTTTGCAGTCCTGTCTCAGAAGATAAATGGCTATGTGACCCAATCAGTGAAAGGGATGTTTCACAACCTGGCAACCCAGAAGTTGTCCATTGGCAAGAGTTTCTGAACCATTTCTGAGAACCTTAGCAGGAATATGTATAGCAGTACCCACATAATGTCAACATTTTGACAGTATTGTTACTATATTATGGGGATATTGTCAGTTATCAGCTCAATTAGTCTTGCCTCCAAACTAAATGTCTATTTTTGCAGTAATTGCATCAATGTGAATTACAGATTTTAAGTTCACAAATAAAAATCCTTTGGGAAGTAAATGTTCTATCAGTGCTTCCAAGCAATAATGTGTCGTTGTGTTTTTTTGGAGACGGCTTGTTATTTAGTGCATAGCTCAGTTTACTTGTCAGGGTTCTGTGGCTCTGAAAGGACAACAGTCGGAGAAATGTCAAGAAGTCATAAATTATTGCCAGAGAGTTTTTTGTCAGCATTGCCCAAGACCTGCTCATGATTGTAAATTGAGTGCATCTGCTGACCTCATTGACCTCAGACATTATGATTGACAGCAGAAGTGAAACATCGAGGCCAATAAATAAAGTGAAAATTAAATGAAAAATGATGAATCAGTGTCGATCGTGGCTTGGAGGACTCTTTCACGAAGCCCAACCCAATTGGATCAGCATGTTCGGGACACATAATTTGACAGTCTCTGCTTGTCATCCACCAAGCAGATGATGATTATGAAGGTGATCTGTCTTAGCTGTAATTTAGACAGTTTCATTTAGTGATTTAGTTTGAATGCAGCGGATCTGTAAAGTTCCTTCCTCGTTACTTTGAATGGCTAAGTTAAAAAAAAACAAAAAAAAACTGCTGGACTCACAATTGATCTGAGCTGTAAATTAGTGCACATCGTCGCACACTTTGAAAAAACAAGCTCTGCTGCAATGACACCGCAGCCACATGTGGCTTTCATAAGCTCCATGTGTGTCGCTCTGTTTCCATGGGAAAGACAGCGGAGCTTTGTTATCTGCTGATCCAAGAGAATGACCCGATGACACTCTATGTTATTTCTGACCAAATCATACTTATCAGTCGTAGCTGTTTGGAAGGTCGCGGGGTCGCTCCTATACCCTGCACCATGCACAGGCACACGCACAGCAGGTGCTTATCCCCTTTGACTGCAGTGATGAGTCAAGTGGCTGACATTAGAATAACAAAGGCGGGCGGCGGCGGATTGGAGATGGCCAGGTTTCACAGGTGCTGCCGCGGCTAAATCCTGCCGATACAGCAGGGAGATTAGAAGAGTCAAAAGTGATCATGGGTAATTGGTTATCTCACCTCAAGCACCTCGCAGGGTCTTATCCCCAAGTAAGCCTCCTTATACTCTTAAGTGGACGGCTGCTTTGGTGGAGATGGATGGGGAGGAGGGGGCTGAAAGTTTTGGAGTCTTTGAAAGGTTCATCTGAGAAAGTGTGAGGAGTTGTGGCTTCTGCCTGGGTATGATGAAAGAGAAGGGATACAGTTATGCCAACTAGTGCACACACCCTACTCTCTCTCCCTCTCTTTCTAGCACACAAAAACACACACACACACACACACCCACACCCACACACACACACACATACATCTTGATCCACTCAGGGGCTTCATGTTAGTTTTCATTATCAGCTCTTCCTCTTCACATAATTGAGCACAATACATGTTGAGTTGGGCTTGGAGTTCCACAGCGAGAGAGGATGAATACATCATTAGCCATGACTTCCCACACAAACACAGTCCTTGGTAAACAGTGTGGAGGGAGATGATGGGCGCGCTTCCACTCTCGCAAACTATAGCCGTAATTTCATTGAGCCCTCTCTCGCCCGTCGGTCGGAAAAACTTCCACAAAGCCTATTTAATTGGTAATCCCAAAGACACAGAGAAGATGATCAGAATTAGGCTATATCATGGTGACTTAATGAAAGAAGTGTTTTCCATCTAATTTAATCAATATTAGAATATCTGCCAATTAGCAGCATTATTTTACTTTGCCTATGAAAATCAGGACCCTGCTCACTTATCGCAGCTTCATCTCACACACTGGTTGCATTACAAATGTGATAACAATGGCTGATTTTTGATTTTGCAGCTGAGAAATAAGAAGAGAGGGCGGCGTCCTAATTACACTCCATTCAAAGTGTTGATGAGGTTTAACTGGCAAAATTAATTAAAACTTTTTTTTTCCTCCATTCCCGGTCAAGATTAGAATCATGACGTTTGGAGTATTTAATCAAAAATACATTTTGCAATTAATTAAGAGCTCATTTGCATATATGTATGTTAATTTGAGGGAAGGGATTTCAATCACGCGTCTTGAGCAAACCTCATCACAGAGATGTTTATTTGTCTTTCATCCGTTAACCTTAGCTGGTGCATGGGACAGTTAGAGCGACATTAATGATATTGGTGGATTAAATCCTAATCTTAATTCCCTCCCCTTAACCCCCTTTACAGCCACAGATTAGTGCCGCATATCTAATTTTCATAGGATTCTCTGATTACCATACTTATCTGGCAGGGCCTTTTTAATTGGAGATACACAGGACACAAAGTTTGTGAATAGGTTTCAGATGCTCTCAACTTGAGAAGGATTAGGCTACATATCAGCTATCCACTCAGCTAATAGACAGACACTGAAGCCAGTTAAAACACAGACGAGGAGTGGAAAAGAGAAAGAATCATGCCTCATCTGCAAGCTTCCCCCCTCAGTCTTTTCGTTTTTTCCTTTCCCAGCCCGTAGTGGGAATAGGAGAATCAATTAAGGGCACACATAACAGAAGGAGACAGCAAGCCTTTTAGTGCTTAGGTTAATGGTGAGTTATTGTATGAGAATGACTCTATGAACATTGCTTAATTTCCCCTCCCTCTTCCCCTCCCTTCCTCTCTGTCTCTCTACTGACTGTGGTTAATAGCTATTTTAAGAGCAATATGATGTATTACTCGGGGCTCTCTCAGGGGAAACCCGGGGGGCTCCTGTACTGAATCCATTTAAGACACCGTGGCGATTCCACGGTCATACTCGGCCCTATTCAAGCAGCGCTCATGTGCCCCCCCTCCCAGCACTCCCCACAATTTAATGGGAAATTAGCCATTCAGAGCTGTATTTAAATTTTGACTGTAATACTGGTCAGAGGGTGAATATAACACACAGGTATGAAGAAATGGTTCCCTGAAGGTCTTGGGTTAAAGAGAAGTTAGTGGATACAAGTCCCACTAGTGTTAGTCAAATAAAGTTGGCACCAATCAACACAGACCAGCTGACTTGTATATGTAGTATTTTGGTACTTATGAACTGTGAAACGCCTCTTTATAACTATTCATTTCTTTTAGTTTTCTGCTTGGGAGCATAGCTCTAAAGCTCCCACTACTACTGTTGCTGTCACACACACGTATCACACCGTGACCGTGTTAAGTTGATATGGCTAACATGTACATGTCAGACACCAAGGAGCATTACCATTCATGTCATGATTTGTGTCTGTCTACATGTTAAGTCCAATACAGAGAATATTCCTTCCCTTATATCCTTTTAGCTCTGTCTTCAGCAACTCCAGAGGGAAATATCTGGAGCTTTAGCTGCAAAATGTGCCATTATGTTTGCTACATAGTCACTAACTTTGTTAGTCAGCTACTGAACTGTTCCGCTGGATACAACGCTGATGGGAGCAGTAAGTCACAACCAAAACAGTGAAGTTACAAGGTCTCTGTAAATGGTCTTGTATTCATTAGCGCTTCTCTACCTATTGTTCACACAAGCGCGCACACATTCACACACCAGTGCCAAGCGACTGGGAGATCTGGGTTCAATGTCTTGCTCAAGGATACTTTGGCATGTAGTCCGTGTACTGGGGGATCAAACCGCTAACCCCCTGGTTCACCGACAACCCGCTTTACTAAGCCACAGCCGTCCCAAGAGTAAGAAGCTAGAAAGCTCTGAAAGTTTGTTAGTAAGCGTTGGTAAGCATTCATTGTGGGTTTGTCACTATGATTCTCCGTCACATGTCACGTATAATCAGCTGACACATTGCTCATGTGTAAATATTCACTAGCACGGCATTAAATCAAATGAATACTTGTCCAGGAATGTTAATTTATACCCAATGCATTTTGTCCAATCCATGAGAGATCATATTCTGTTAGTTACAGTGTGATACAACATACATTTAATTAAGTTGCAGATTTAATTTTCCTCAGAGTTGGTAGTATCATTGTGGATGCTGCCTTAAGCTGACTTAAACTGCTCACGCTGATACAATTCATTCAGCTGCATACCAAGTGTCCTTACATGAGGAACCGAATTGAATTGATCCTAAGGATGACAGACATTGGAGTGGGTTACAACTTGTGAATTATTTTATTTCAAATCATAAGTCAGAATCAGATAATGTGCAACAAGGCTGTGGCTACTGCAGGTGTATCATACACCACTTTGACCCACTCTTATGCAGGAACACCGTCAGTCATCCATGAAGGCGTACACACACATGCACTGATGTGCAGATGCATCCTCAGACGGGAGTGGTGAATCCAGGGCCCAGCTGGCTGGGCTTCCGCACATGGCCAGTAGAGACAGAGGAGCAGAGGTGTCCCCCAGCAAGTGTGCTCACTGGAGGGAGAAGAGAGCCAGGGAGGGTTAGCAAATTGCAAGTTTCAGCCTATGGGGTGTGTGCGTGAGAGAGTGTGTGTGTGCATGGGAAAAGCATGTCTGCAGGTTACGCCACATCTTTGCGGCCACTGTGTTTGCCGTGCTGCTTTTGCCGCATGTGTGCGCGGTGTTTGTGCATCCTGTCTGATCAGGGTTTAATGACGGCTGAAGCCCTGGTCCTGGCCTCAGTAATGAATGAGCTATTACCTAATGAAATTTGAAGAATGCTTGGCAGCAGCAGGCTGAGTTGGCGCCACACACCAAGAGCTGGTTCCAACACGCAGCAGCGATGCCATCGTATTTAGGACTGGTGTTTGCCGTTATGCGAGATGGGGGCCAATGTGTGCTCTGCCCTGATTGTTTGAGTATACTATCATTAGCAGGCTGGCTTTCAATGAGTCTTTCATCCCCAGGACAAGTGTTTGTTGAACGCTAGCTACAGTTTTGCTGGTCCTGATGTAATTAACAAGCGGACAGTCCATTTTCACACTTGTTTCCTGCTAGATTTTCATGCAGTATAACTCAAGTGTATGCTCACTTTTTTCTTTTGGGGTACAGGATAAGCATGTAAAAGAATGCACAAATGAAAACAAAAGTGTGTGCTCTGAGGTTTGCTGGAAAATTATGACCACAAATAAGATTATGTTTTTTTTTTCCCGGTCTCACACAGTGGTGATAATGGTTAAAAAAGAAATCCATCCCTGCTGTGCACACTTTGCACACACATTCCTCTGTGTTTCCATAATGCTGAAAGGAGGGCCTTAATGTTTTCCACAACTGGAGTAGTGTGTCTGTGGGGTGTGTATATTTGTGCATGTGCACTCGTTCACACACATCCACATGAATGAGTAATTGCATA
Organism: Chelon labrosus; assembly: GCF_963514085.1. Lineage (NCBI taxonomy): Eukaryota > Metazoa > Chordata > Actinopteri > Mugiliformes > Mugilidae > Chelon > Chelon labrosus. Next base: position 23,622,176 of record NC_140353.1, read on the forward strand.
CATTGAGCATATTGGCAAAGGCACGCTGCACACACACGCCTCCCTGAATACCACACACATTCACGTTGAGAAAGCCCTTTTCTCTCTCTCTCTCTCTCTCTCTCTCTCTCTTTCTTTCTCTCACCCTCACACACACTCACAGCAAGCGCAGCGTGTGTCAAAGTAAAAGTTTGCTTACTTTGTCAATGTCATCATACTGCCCTCTTTTGTCAGCGAAAGTCAGAGAATGCAACAGAAAATCTTTTCTTCTCTCCCCTCTGCTTGTCACACAGCGTTTTACTTTAACTGTCCTTTAATGCCCCACAGGATGGATGGATGGTTTGTGTTATTTTTTTTTTATTATTATTATCCTTTCTGCATACCTTCAGCAGTACCTGGTGGCACATAATAGTGAACATGTGGTATACAGAAAGCAAACTCGTGTAATACGTACAAATTAGAGGAAAAAAAAAAAAAAATGACCCTGTGCTCCCTGATTTAAATGTAGCCCTGGCTATATTGCACCGCCCTGTAATTGTTAATCAATAGTATATTGAGTTTTACATCCAGTCACTAACCTGTGTGGCTTTACTGATCAGCCGGCAGTGTCCCGGTGTCAGTCACGCTGCTTCAGGATCGTTTTAGGCCAATTGAGCTCTTTATCAGCATATCAAAAATAGAACAAAGACATTGCAGCCTCTACAGCGTGGCGGCTGCATGTAGAAGATCCTGTTCGCTCAAAAATTTAGAAGCCCAGCTTGACATGTTGGGTACTTGTAAATAATTTCTTGGTTAAAAAAAATAAATAAAACATTTAATGAGAGATCATTTGACATAGCATTTAATTCTAGAATCAGTCTCAGTTGTTATTGTTGTTATGGTATGTTAAACTTAAATCTTGTTTTATTTGTTATAGTTCACTGTGTACTTTTTGACTGTTTTACAATTATGACTGTTCACCAATTCCATTACACGCATAAGAAAAAAATAAATTAGTGGGAATCTTGCAAATATGACAATATTGTCAGAGCCCACCTTAAAAATACGTTCTCACTGACTCGGTGAAAAATGCAAACGTGTAAATGACAGTCTTGCGTTTTAAAGATTCACAACTACATTTTACTGAATTGGGCTCCTCAGGGGAAACTCTAATTAATTTAAGTAATTATTAATCAAGTTAGTTCTTAAAAAAAAATCTTTTTCTGGGTACGAAAAAAATATAATTCTTTCTGTTTCTCTGAAATATTATTGACTCAATTAGAAAGTGCACATGAATTATCGTGAAGTGTGCACTGGAATGAGCACAGATTCACTTTTTTTTCTGGAAAATAAATTATGTGATATTTTAAACTATCATTCATCGCTATAAATTATTGATTTATTAAACCAAATTGATCTTTATTGCTATTATTCAGTGTTTGAGTACAGTTAATGCATCTTGTCCCAAATCAGAAACACTAGATTGCGAAAGATTATCTGTAATTAGAAAATATTTTAAGAAAGCGGAGAAACTTTTAAAAGAGCATTTTGGAAATACAAATGCAAACAGTACATGTATTCATTTGCAAATAATTTGCATAAATTAATGTTTTGTTTTATTAAATTGTACATTTTGTGACACGGTATTAAAGACAGTCGGTCTGGGCTGGAAAGCTGACAGCTGGAACCTGCAGTGTTCGTACACTGTCTGTCTGCCCTTCACAGTGGAGACTTTTTTTTTTATAGAAAACGGCTCCCCTAGTGGACGCAGGAGGTACTCCCTTTCCTTCCCTCCACAGATTAGTCTCTCACATTACAGTGTCAGTGTTGCTCTGAGTAATTTCCTTGTGTATTTTTTTGACTGGGGGAGAGAGTGCCGGATTAGAACCTATAATCTAGCTAAACGGCGGCATCAATCAGCAAAACCTTTAAACCGGCCCGAGCTAGGTTCAGGCTGCTCTCGTCAGACGTGGCATTGATTGACAGCTCCAAGAAAGGAGGAAAGGTGACAGCGGAGAGGCCGGACTAGCTGCCAGGCTGCCTCCACTTTATATGGGGTCATTCCCACTTCTGGGAAATGTTTTGATGCTGAAGTCAAACCCAGACATGCAATCACCTGAGGTGTTACAATCCCTCAGTTTTATCTGCGGTCCCTCAGAGGGTGCTGCAAGTTCCCAATCCTCTTACTGGTCATTCGTTCTTGGTCTGCTAATACCATTAAAAAATCCAATCCATGCTGCTCTATCCACTTAGGAGTACAATGGTGTGTAAATGCTGGTCGCTGGGATTATACAGAGTAAATCCAGAGGGGGCATAAGGTGAGAGTGATTGGTGGCCACAGACAGGGACGCTGATTCTTTATCTGACCATTTCTCTTTCACACTGTCATTGGTGGTTCCGTTTTTGGCTTATGAGGAAAGCATGATGGGTGACTGTAATACATACATCACAACTTCTGTGTACTTTGTTTTGTATTTTGTAAATCTCTCTTAGAATGCACATGAGATAGAAATCAACCAAACAGTTAAAAAAAAAAGCATTTGCATTACAGGGCAATCATGCATGTATGCAGTGAAAACAAATGTGACTTCCTCTGAGTAAAATAAAAAATAAATTAAGAAACCGCTACAGTATAAACAAGACCACAACCCGTAATATACTTTACTGAGTAATAATTTAACCTGTATATAGATGCCATTAATTTCTATTTTTACACCTACAAGCTGTACATAATTGCTGCATGTGAGCCTTTTATCCTTGTCTGGCTTTATTATCTTCGTATGCCTGTGTTGATTTCCTTCCTGTAGTTTTTAGTTCTTTGTACTCTCTGTAGCACGGTGTGAGCTACAGAGAACAAGAGTCAAATTCACTCTGTGAGAAAGCATCCCTTGTCAGTAGATGTGATTCTGATTCTGTTTCCAGGAGACTAATATATCAACGTGACAGCTAGTGTTTGACAGCATTTCTGATCTATAGATAAAGATGAGAGTCTAATGGTACCAGTGCAGTCATGCGGAATAATAAGTTCATCTTATGGAAATTGTTGTTTTGCTTTTGTTTGGACAAGGAAACATTTGAAAAGTGACTAATAATACATGGAAGATGATATACTCCAACAAACACAACATAAATGTTGCAATTTTGTAGTAGTTTAGTCATAAATTAAATAAAATATCACAAGCTGTTCTAAACATCTTGTAGTTGAAGGAATCTCACTTGGAAGAGTGATCAAAAATTACAGCGAATGAAGTAACAGACATCTGAGTATTAAAACTATCCTGTTGCCTTATGGCAAGTATTGGGTGTTGTGTTTTCAGTTGTGTAGTAGTGAAGTTCAGGCTATCGCTGCTTCTGCTCTGTCAATTTTGATTCCTTTCCCCAAAAATGCCCCCTGTGATTTGGTCAAGTTAACGGAAGAGCAATGCTAAAGCTAAAGACTATAATGTTGTTAAGTTGTTCAGAAAAATTTCAATGTCTTGACACAAAGCAGCGAACACACATCCACTATCAGTTTATCCAGATTATCTAAAGAAGACCATTTGGAGGTCAAACTAAAAGTGAGCAAATGAAATGCTTCTAATAATCCTTCACTGTACAGGAGGACCTGAAAGTCTGAAAGAGTCGCACCATGAAATGAGTCTGTAAACCCTGACGAAAAAAACAACAATGAAACAAACTTCTAATACAGCAGAAGAATCATTCAGGGTTAGACAGGATTGATTGCAGGTCAGAAGTTCCTCCAGTCCTTTGGAGGAACTTCTGACCTGCAATCCCGCATGGATCCAGTCACAGTCTGGGTTTAGAAAGAACGTCCACTAATGGCAGCGTGAGTCCAACTCTGGTTTCAGTAAAACTGCCTGTTCGTGCCTGTTCTAGAATCCCTTTCTTCTCTGTGGGTGCAGCTTTGCTGTCTTTGTGTCATCCCAGAGTCCTGGCTATTGTCAGGGAACGTTAGGGGCGATGCTACTGGAAGGGGTCTCAGAGACCTTGTGGTCTGAAGACCTGCAAAAGGAGAGTTCATCTAAACCTGTATCCTCCTTCTGTTATTATCTCGTATTTCTGGGGTGATATGTCACGTATGTCAAATGTAATTCAAGCATTCATAGGCTACCTTCCAAGGTGGGAAAAGTCCTTCACAGGGAAGCCATGCTCTCAGTACACGGAGCCCTATGACGACAACGCCCGCCGTAGACAAAAGGGGCCTCCTTTGCTGTCAAGATAACGCCACGGCAGCTATTGTAAAGTCACAAGGCTATTGTGTAGCTGATTTCTTTGCCGGTTTGCAGAGGCCCACATACAGAGACACACTCCGGCACAAACACACAAAGACAACAGAGAACTGTGACAGAATTGGACGCTTCTACTCCTCTGAAGACGCTGCTCAGAGTAAAAAAGACAGGACTGAGGGGGAAACAAAAGAGGAGCGTTTCAAAAACACTTCTGAACGCCAAGATCAAAGGCAGTGGAGGGAAGAAAAAAGCGTGCGCGCAGAGAGGAAAAAAAAATAAAGTCATAAATAGAGAGTAAACAAGGCGAAATGGAGTGAGTGGTGGAGCAAAGCAGGGAACGAGAGGTGTCATAGCATCTTAACCACGTCCACTAGGTGTCTTTTCCCGCTGCACACACGAGGCCGGGTTATCGCATGGAAGAATTGACTTTTCTCTTGGTGTTGCAGAAGGCCGGCAGGTGTTTGCGTGGCACAACGAGGCAGCTGTAGCAGTGAGGAGATAACAACCACAAAAACAAGCCGCCCTCCTCCTCCTCCCGCTCCTCCGCCACCTCTTCTTCTTGTCTCTGCGTTTTTCTGTGAGTGGGGTTTTCTCAGGACGGCGACACTCAAAAAAGGTTGTTCCTTTCTCTTTCTTTCACCGCAGAGGTAGAAAAAAAAGCTGCCATAAGAAACTGATATCCACCCCAGCGCCACAGCAGTTTCTCCCAGTTGAGAGGAAAGTGGGCCTGTAACATTCAGTGACAGAGATGAACTGAGAGGAGCAGTGGCGGTTTGCATTTTGCACCTTGTTTTGTACTGCTTTGACGTTTCATCACCTTTTATTAGGGCGGAAGCTTCTGAGTGTGTGTGTAGTGTGTGGGTGTGCCAGGTTCTCAGTGGTGAAAGTCTGTTTACTTCCTTAATTCAGACGCAATTTTAGACAGTCGTTGAGAAATATTTTGTCATAAATGCAGCCTCCACAAATGACTGGTTTGCTTTGTTATTCAGATGTCTTATGCGACTTATGCGCAACGATGGAAATAAAGGCATTCAGAATGTTGCGTTACGAGAGGTCAAAAGTTTCACCTTTTTTTCCAGTCCCACGCAGGCAGAAAAGCTGAGGTTAACACTAAATGTGCATGTGAGAGAGATTCCATACAAGATAAAGCTCATATTAGACGTGCATATTTTTATTTTTTTGGAGGTGGGGGTATGTGTTACATGAATTTGTCATATGGAAATAACAAGTGACCTTTGCTTATTAGTTCTGTCCCACAAAGACAGACAGGGCTTACACGTTATGAGTGCAGAAAAGGTTTAAAAGACAGATGCAAGAGACAAATCTGCGACACAGGAAACACAGCTGTGTTTTCCCCAATGAATTAAACGGGTTGTGTGTGTGAACCTACCGATTGGCTGCGACCTTCCTTCATGGAGTTTGGATGTTGTCTCTGTTAGGGCAGATATGACTAAAGACATGGTATAGTATCTCCAGAAAAAGTCAGTTCTTATTCTAAATTACCATGTCATCAACTAAAAATACATCTATGACAAAAAAAGAATAAAAAAGATTTAAGGTTCGTTTGCTTGCTTTTAACGGTTCATGTTATTGCTGTAGTTCAGTTTTGCTCTGTGTCTGTTACAGCACCAATGTTGAACTCAGTATGATAAATTCATTTGAATTTAAATATGAACCAAACTCAGCTGAGCTGGTTACCACTACAATGCCACTCAGTTTCAGTCTGATTCTGATTGCATTTAATGCCTACCTTGTTAATGTTAAGTAATAAACTCAATTACAGATGTCAGCTGATTACATTTGAGACCCTTCAATTACAGGTAGGAAGAATGTCAATTAATCTTGTGTGCTCCACACATTGCTAATGAACCTTTTCTTCTTCTTTCTTAAGTACTGATGAAAAGTATTTAAGCTGCCCGCAGCTATGTCACCGGGTTGCTTTGCCTTGCCTTGGCTTTCTGTCTTTGAAATTAAAGCTAAATGTGAGTGCTGGCATTTTGTAGAATAGAACTCTTACACTTCTCATAGTTGCTTTCCCAAAAGCAGTTTGGAAGTCACGGGAAACATTTTGCCTTCATTCGTTTCGGATAAGTCAACGCACAGAACCCACACTCATACAGTCAGTGTGTTCAGAAATCACTGCCACACCCTCCTCTAAACATGATCGCATCCTCACACAGTTTAGCCATTTCACAATCAAATGAGGGGAAATTCTCTTAGCAGCGCAGATTTTTTTAATGTATTTATTTATTTTTATTGCTTGAACATGCTAAATTGACCACGCTCAAGGAACACACATGAGCATACTTTTCAAGGTACAAAAGAAAAAAAACAGCAACATGTACATCTTTAGTTAGTACCTGGATTTTTTTTTTCACCTGACCTCCATCTGCAAACTCTTACTTGTTAGACAAAAAAAAAAAGAAGTGTCTGAACATACACGCCTACCTGCAGCATCTGACTGCACGGCAGATTAACAGCTGTTGTTCTCTAGATGTGGCTGGAGCACAAAAAGACCTTGTGTTTGCTTTGTTTTAGCCGATGATGTAAGGGTAATAAACTCACACTTCCTGTATTTTTTATTTTTTTTTCACCCATGTATTACATTATCTGGTTGACAATCCAAGATAATTGATGTATCTATCTCTCCTTTTTCCTTTCTTCCTCATAGCGAAAGGCAGTTCAATTATTCATTCTCTTCACAACTGAGAGACAGAGAGAGATATCCTATATGCCACAAAGCCTTAACACACACTGTCACACTTAATGGAAGGAGCAATCAAATATTTTACAGAAAACCAAATATGCAGATGTGTCGGCGGCAATTTAGTGGGACATATTTTAACGCACGCGACCTGGGAGAGGAGGGGGAGAGAGGAAAAAAAAAGAAAATGATACTGGAAAAAATCGAATGAGACGTTTGATGAATTTTGCGCCCATTGTTCCGGGGAACGTAAGTCGCCACCTACTTCAGAGGATCGGAAAAGGAAATAAGTCAAGCTCCTCAGAGTGTGGGGTGTGGCACAGCGGCATTAAGTGGCGTAATTAATAGCATTCTCACATATCCGGAGAAGTTATTAGGGTGCATGGGAGAGAAAGTCGCGCCTTAAGAGGCTCTCCAATTGCACTCCAAGATTTGTCACTTTCAGCAGTCGTTTAATAGCTCATTTGAAACTGTTGACCCCAGTTAACAGAACAAGCCCATTTGAGCTCTTAGTGAATTAGTTCAGATTTAAATGGGCTAAATGAAATCCCACTCTCCCGCATAAACACACAGACTGAGGCAGAGGCATTTGGTTCGTAAAAGATCACCAATCAACCTTTATTATTTTATAAAGACAGTGTACCAGTGCAGTTTTATTGTGAAAGAATAACTGTTTTAAAAGTCTATACAAAACATTCTGACATTTAGCTTCTTCTTCATCAATTTCATCCTTGCAAACTTTTCTTCTCTCACATCTGCCTGCAGACGATTTAATGCTCCATATAGATGAAAATAAAAGATTATCTTTCAGAGAAGCATCCATTGTTGAAAATAACCTGAAAATATCAGCAAATGTCACATGTAGGGGGAAAATATAACCCAATATAATACACTTGAGGAAATATTTGCCAATCTAAAAATTTCATACGGTAAATGTTAGCAGTGAAACAGTGTGCTGCCAATAGAATCCAATTAAAGAAACCCTCACAATGTTTTTGAAGGATTTTCACAGGCATGCCAGTAACTGAAGATATCGGTGCATAAATTAACTGCGGCGGACTTAATTACACACGAGAAAAGCAAGAGGTAGACAGAAAAAAAAAAAAAAAAAAACGAGATGTGGGCAAACAGTGAGGCATGGAGGTGCAGAGATTCTTTTCTTTCTTACACCAATAACTCCAAAGTTGAAACAAACAACCAAAAAAAAAAAAAAAAAAAAACTCATGGAGACACTTACCCTGCTGCAGGCTCCTCCATCTGTCTCTGCACTGCGCGCGCACACACACACACACACACACACACACACACACACATGCAAGCACGGCACGCAACACACACACTCTTTCCTTGGTCCAGCAGGAGCAGGTCAAAGGTGTCTTCTCTCTTGCTTCTGGTCGTCATCCAGTCGGGGAAATTTTCTGTTTGTGAAACACACACGTAGCCTGCACACAAAAATCACACACATCGCTTGTCTGAAACCAAAGGGTGCAGGCAGACTTCCACTGCATCACCTAAATTCTGCATCAGAAGTTTGTACGTGACACAAAAAGGCAGCATTTCCCCCCTCTGTGAATCAATTTCTCTCTTTTCTTTGCTTCTTTTTTTAGTGATGGGGTGGGTGAGGGGCGGCGGGTGGGGGGTGTTTGGGGGGGGGGGGGGGGGTCTTGTTTTATGCTTTGCACATAAATGTGATGCATAGACTCGGCTTGCTCATATCTGCCTGCATTGTACGTGGGCGGGTGTAAATCCTCATCTTCCTGTATATCCATTAGTAATGCAACACTCTAAAAATAAAGTGCGCCCTGGCGTATCAGTGCCTATGAACATGTTGCCTGTGTAATCACATTTTATATACTTCTTTTTTATCTGTTGTCAGGAGAGAAAGAGAGACGGAGGAGAGTTTTGAGGTGGATTGCGGGTGCTGCAGCTCTGCATGGCTGTATAGATCGCAGCGATAGGCCAATTGTGAGCACCAGGGTTTTACGTTTTTACCGAAAAGTAGTGTTATACCACCAAGACGGTTTCTGTTGAGAAAGGTGAGATAAGTCCCTTTTTTTTTTTTTTTACCCCATTTCTCCTCTATCCCTCCATCCTCTCCCCTTCCTCTCCGCTGCACTGACACAAATCAGCATGCTTAGAATAAACTGCATAAGTTATCAGCTCCTTGGAAAGCCACGCATAAGCGGAGAGCAGCCATAGAGGGAAAAAAAAAAAAAAGAGGAGACAGAGAGAGGGGAGACTTCTATCACTTAATGAAAAATAGCTTTCCTTTTGGACAGAACTTCATAGGGCTGCAATCAAGCCCTGGCCCCCACTTCTTGACGTGCAATCTAGGCAAATCAAGTCAGCATCTATTAATAATATTTCCCTGGCTCCTTTCATTCCAGCGCATGTCCTACCACTGTCAACGCTGTGATGGAGCACTGCCTTTATCTCCACCCCGGCCTGCTCTGTCACAGTGATAAACAATTCTAACAAGAATCAGAATAAAGATCTCCCCAGTAGACTCCCGGAGATAGAGGGGGCCCTTTTTTCTCATTTTCTAGACGGCAAAATTTAATCTAGTGCCCCCCACCACCAACACACACACACACACACACACACACCACCTACACCCCCCTTTCTTCTCCCCTCCCTCCCTTCTCCTACTTTTTCCTCTACAACCCTCCCCATCTTCCTTTTTTCTCCTCTTCCTTCTTCCCTACTCTGTTTTTTTTTTTTTTTTTTTTTCTTTTTCAAGCGTCACATTCAAAGAGATGCAAATTTCCTCAGAGCTGGGACCTGGTGGAGTCGGAGCGCGGAGTGAATGTCAAAGGGGGGTGGAGGAGCGGAGTGGAGAAGTGTGTGCGTGGAAGGGGTGGAGTCCTTTGGTCAGCTCAGCCTGGCGCTGACTGAACCACTGGAAAACCGTTGGCGTGAGGAGGTGAAGCTTGTGTCCTAATATCTAACATCCACTCCCCCCAAACCACGTGGACAAAGAAGCCCCCCTTGTAAAGGAGGAGGCCAGGTAGCAGAAGCGGTGGATAACTGAGCGTGACGTTAAGAAGCGAGTACGCACCCACGTGTCTCTGGTTACTACTTCAGTGTTCTGCCACGGGGGTTTTAACCTGTGCACTTTTTCCCGCAACTGCAACTTTTGGGACAGTGAGACTGATGATGATGTAATGAAAAATAATATCTTAAACTGCGAATTTAATATATTGTTTTATAAAATTAGGTTTAGTATGCAAATTACACATGCCTGGAGATAAAGAAAGGAGTACTTGCTTTCACTCGTTGTTGTTTTAGAGGCTAGGTAGAGGGGTTATTGCTATCTATATTCCAGCCCTCTTATAGTATTAACATATGCCCTTAGTGGTTGGATCACAAGTATCTATTTTACTCCAAGTGGCAATCCCTGGGGAGCTGAACAATGAAACCGAAGCTTAAGTGTTAAAAGTTGCTGTTCATCAACTGTACACCTGAGGCCGGCTCCAACAGTAAATCGCAGTTTATGCCTCTGTGGGACATAGATGCCGTAACCTACGCATTTAGGCTGCGTTAGTGTGAGCCATGTATACTCGTGCGCTCCTCAGTCTGGCATAAAAACGCCACCCAAGTGCTTGTCGGCGCTGTGTCTTTTTTGCCTGTCAGGTTCATTTTTGTTTCTACTTCCTGCTTTACTTTCTACTTCCTGCTCTACTTTCAACAATGACGACTGAAACGGCGAGTCATACAAATGTTTGTATCTCCGAACCTCCTCAGTTAATCTTTCCTTGATGTGTTCCATCTGTATTAATCCAAAACGAGATGGAGAAGCAGCCGGAAACACTAAAGCAGAAATACCTACTACCAAGTGGACCAATCACAGCTCTTGCGTCTGCGGGAAGTGCACGTCAGGCTACGGCGTTAGGGTCTGAGTAGGGTCTGGCTTGTCGCCGGGCAAACTGATGCAGAAGCATAAACTGCACATGTCAAAATCCCCAACTTAATAGCAAAAATAAATATGTTTCCAGCCCCAAACTAAAAGAAATGTTTTGGTCTCTACAGTTAATTTTATCCTTCATGACCATTAACCATTTCATCTGAACTCAGAGAATGGCACTCTCACTGATATAAGGATGAAGAGCAAAGATACCTGCCATGGTGGGCGTAGTCAGAGAGGCCTTTTCCGGTTCGTCACCTCAGACAGGATCTGACAGCTAGAATGGCCTTTAGTCGAAGAGGTGAAAAGGCATTTATCGGACTGGCCGGTGTGAAAACCCGTCAGCAGGTCAGCAGGACACTCCTCACCTCCAGGTGAGTGCTCAGAGCAATGCAGATATTTATTGCAATATGGGACTGCTTGGTACGATGTCAGTGAATCGTGTTTGACTTGACCATAATATGAAATGTTGTTCAGATGTACAGGTGAATATGAGTTCTGGTAAAAACAGTCCATCAGGTTTCTCCAGTGTTTCTCACAAACCTTTCTGTTGTGATTTTCAGTGCACTCTGCAGCAATCCCTTATCAATCAAAGAGGCCAAGTCAAATAGGACAACAGCTTTGTTTTTAGGTTACCTCCACATTTCAAAGTCAACATGTACAATTTCAGAAAATGAAATACATTTCTTTGCTTCTTCTGGATGATTTGACCAAACCAGAAAACCATAGAATTAGATGGTAGATAGATATCTCCATATGCCTGATCATCAAAAAGTAATCATTTAGTTTAGCTGGTGCTCTCAAAGGTCTGTCTTTCAGGTCAGGTTTATCTCGGGTTTATCCTCCCTCACATTAAAACCCTTGACCTTGTTAACTCAGAATATGTAACATTCATATATTAATGTTAGAAAGATGAAGTCTGCATGTTCTCTCTGTGTCTGCGTGGGTTCTCTCCAGATACTCCAGCTTCCTCCCACCGTCCAAAGACATGCTCGTCATTGGTGATTCTAAATTGGCCGTAGGTGTTCATGTGAGAACAGAAGATGAATGAATGAAGTTGAGCAACATGCACTTGATCATTCAAACTCATTAAATTAGGGAAAGCTGTGTTGTGGTTGTTGAATAAATTGGGAGTCGGAAAAACTGATGCCCACCTATGTGCAGGATTCGATCAAAGTTTACAACACATACAGAGGGCAGAATATTTTCAAAGATGCTGTTACATTCTACTTAAAGAGGCTGTAATGAAAGAGGACTGTAAATTGAAGCATGGCAATTCTCACAAGTGAAATTCTTGTGATTTTTGTTGAAAACCTCCAAAGCATAAGTCTGTACTAGAAAGATTTAGTGTTCCTGTGTACCTTCAGATGTCATTTGCGAGCATGGCACAAAGAGAACTAGTGAATGTGGATTACATATGGAGCGATGTAGTGGGAGAAAGAAGAGTGGGCCAGTGGGGCAGCCAGGGAGGGAGGAAGGAGGAAACTCAAGCCAACAGACAGGTGAGGGATGAGTTCGCTGAGGGAGGAGCAGTAAATAAAAGAGGTGACTGAGTCTGTGCTGAGCGTGGAGGAGGGGTCTGTAGTGACAAAAGGGGGAGGGGAAGGGAAGGACTTGCGAGGGGTACTGCCCACATATCTATCCTTCTTCCTCCCTCCATTCTAGCCTGCCTCTCCCACCCCCTCCAATCCCTTGCCGTGACAGCTTCACACTCTGGATCAGTAGAGCCAGGGATCGTGCATCTAATCCGTTCCCTGATGCATTTTTAATTGTGCGAGAGAGCAGAGGATGGGATAGGATGAGGCTGGGGTGGTGGGTGCTACAGCAGGGAGGGTTGGCTCACCTCCTCTTTGTCACACGTGTCGGTGAAGTTAGGCTGGTGAAATATCCCAATATACAGATGAGGAGATCAGGGTGGAATTGATGAAGTACAGACTTGTAGACGAGGATAATTATTGAGTTTACTTGTTCATTAAACCGTTCCAACAGAAGCTCACTTGTATCAGTCTTGTTATCATGCAGTAGGAAATGAAGCCTAAAACTAAGTAAATGGAGCATGAATCACAGGTTAGAGTAGCATTGCATTTACAAAGTAAATTTCCTCAACAAAGAACAAAGCAATGTGAGATTCTGGATAACTTGTCGATATTAATCCGGAATGCAATTACAAAAGGATGAGACAGGGAAAGAAGTATGAGAACTCAGATTATCAAGCTTTAAACAAATCCATAAATTAGCCACATGTTTTTGTGGTCTAACAAATGTAGGGCCTGTTCAGACCTTGCATTAAGACTCGATCTTGTAAAAGACAGGTGTGACAGCACGCTTTGAGATCGCATTTGAGAGATCTGTGACCAGATTCAGAGGTGGTCTGGCTTGCATGTGTCCAGATTCATTTGGTAGTTTTGCTTCATTCATTCATAAAAACAAAAACAAAAAAAAAAACATGTGGCTGCTATTATAAATGATCACCTGAAACCGATCATGATGTCTGTTCATTAGTAATGAGAGCCTTTTAAAATATTCTGTCCTTGTAGCTGTTAACTAACTAAAAAAATAAATCAATCTAAGTATGAATTTACAAATGAAAGTATTTAATATGAGTACACGAGTGTGATTCTGTGTTAATTAATGATGTGGTCATGTTGATGTATGAGGAGCCGTGTGTGGTTAAGTTACATATTTCCTCATCACTGATGTCTTTATTTACATGTATTACTGGAGATTACAGTACATATGGAAACTTCCAGGTCTGGATTTATATGGTCTGGAGTTTTGTGCAGGTCAGGGTCATGAAGCACACACATAAAACAGCACTGATCTTGGCTCATCTAAAGCTGGTGTAACTTTTTAGCAACATTTTTTTTTTTCTGTGCAGCAAGGGAGTTTTACCAACATCACTGACTTTCATTTTTGTCTCAGAACAAAGTGATATTCTAGATATATTGCTGACGTCAATCGTTCCTCCAAACAAAAGGACCCAATACTGCTTTTTGTTGTTTGTCTGATTCTGAATCTGAGGCTCTTACCAGTCAGAACTGCATGGAACAAGAAATAATGTGTTCCAAAACAGACAAAACCGCCATAGTTACAGTTATTGATTCTGATTTCAGATTAAGGAAAGTTTATGAATTCAACTTTTTTTTCCCTCTCTTGGTCCAGACTTAAAATATGGGAGCTGTGGTTTGAAAAGAAGAATCCAATTTTCTATGTTTTTCTGTATGGTTTACACAAACTGAACTATGTTTATTTCTATAATTACTACTTAGTCTCCCAGGAAAAATATGATTAAAGTGCACTGACATTTTCATCTGCTCTAAACTGACAGGTATTTCATAAATCAACATGTTATCCACAAGGGAGCAAGTCCCATACCCCTGCCTACAAATAAATAAAGAAAGAAAATAGAGACATATGCTGGGCTGACAAAGAAGTGTCTTCTATCCTGGACATTACAGCAGAACATAAATGTTAGGAGGCTTTGGGCCCTCTAGGGCATCATTGCTGGCCTCTAAAGTGGGAATGTTACAACCACAAAAAGGTTCAATCCAGAAAGAAAAAAAAGCTCATTTAGTTGAGTTTGCATAAAAAGTTAGAGGGATATAAACAGTTTGTCCCTGAAAAAGACAAACAGGCCACATTCAACTGTAAATGTGACGAGAGAGTTTACAAAAGAATTTGTGCACTCTAAGTGCCCATTTGCTTTCCTAGATGCACCTTCCTTGAGTTGAATTAAAGTTCAAATTGTGGACATGCACAATAGTTTACTGAGTGAGCATCCATCTATCAGATTCTCTAAAAAGCTACACAGCATGGAAAAAAAGCTTCACAATTCAAAGTGGAGTGCTTTTACATGTAATTTTAACCACCAAAGTGAAAAATGGAACACTGGTTTACAAGAAGGGTGCTTTTTTTCTTTTCTCCGTTACTGCGAGCCTACAAGACCTGCTCATGATATGAACTTCCTGAAAACAAACTGACACACCTGCCTCGCTATCTTCTTATGGTTAGTTTGTGGGAGACAGTGACGCAAAACTTTCTCAATGTTTTCACACCCTCACTTCCTGTATCTTAAAATATTTAATTCTTTTTTGTTGTTGTTACAGCAAGACTGAAATGGATGTTATGTAAGAATAAAGGTAAGTTCTAAATCACTTCTTCATGCGTCATAATTAGGGGTGGGACTTTAACGCGTTAACGTTTTTAAATGTTATTTATATATATATATATAAAAAAAAAATACCTGATGGAAGCCTTGACAAAAGCGGGGTTTTGTGCAAATTGTGCAAAAAAAAAAAAAAAAAAAAAGTTTCCATACCACTGAAGCACTTCAACCCTACGGTGCCATCTAAATGCAAAGCATGTTGCAGTGAGCATAGAGATCGCCGGAGCTGTTAGTGCTCGCAGTCCCGGTCCGAGTACGTACAAGATGTGTCGGAAGCATTGGCTGTATATACTAGGTCGGAAGCGCAAACTGTTGTCTGTCTATTATTTGATTCAGTCGTCCACTAAAATCCATTTCAATTAAAAAATGTTGCTTTTTGGGCAAATATTGTTATGCGATTAAAATGTGATTAATCGAGATTAATTAATTACAAAGCCTCTAATTAATTAGATTCATTTTTTTAATCGAGTCCCACCCCTAGTCATAATATCCGCCACCACCTTCTGTCCCAATGTATTATATAGTAAGTATATTTTTCAAGAAAAAAATGTCATTGGCTGTGTGATCTGTTTCATTAGTTCGTTACAGTTTTGAGTTTCAAATTAAAGTTGAATAACTGATCAACTTTCTAAACTTTAGCCTGATCTGCAATCAGGCAATTTACAGAAGTATCCATAAATGGAGCCAAAGCGGATTTGCAGAAAGATACTTGCTTCATTCCCCAACACCAAGCCATCAAATAGGTAAACAAGTGTGTGTGTCTGTGTGTGTGTGTGTGTGTGTGTGCGAGCATGTTGGAAATAACACCTTGGGAATGGTCTGCGGTTCAACGTTCCCTCATGAAATGTGATTTTATAAATCCCTCCAAAAAAAAAATTATAATAACCCAGATAAGCTTGGGGCTTAAGTGATCCGCAGAATCAGTGGTTTGAGAGTTTAACATCAGTACCTCTGGAGGTAATTCTGATGCAAATGTGTGTGAAGACTCATAGATAAATGCCTTTGGCTGGTGAATGAGGTCCAGGTGGGAGTGTGCTTTATATGTTTCAGGGAGTGAAAGGAAGAAAAAAAAAAAAAAAGATGCAGTGTGATGGAGAGAAAAAAAAAAATACAACAAATCCTAAACAAAATGCGGATGGCAGCAGTGCTGACTCGCCTCTTAGTGCATTGTGACGGGCTTTGCTCTATTTCATGTGGGTATCATTCCTGGGCCTCATCCCTCTTTCCCTCCCTTCTTACCTCTCTGTCACACATTGACTCACCTCCTCTATCGGTTGGCTTATAAAACAGCTGCTGTTCCAGGCACTGATTAACCTGCTGCTCCTCATCTTTCACTGAAATGACATTTTTGACCATTTCCTCTGAAGGGCGGATGCTAACAGCAGCTATTGAACGAGGAAACACAAACAGAGACATTCATAAAGTCAAAGAGCATAAAATTTCTTGCCATTTTAAATTTGTCTCTAATACCTGTGTGTACCTACTAACAGCCTTTTAATCCCTCTCCTCTCTTCTGCATACAGCACATTGGAGAGTTCAACATTTCAGGAAGTACTTTTTTGTCTCTCCTTTGGAGAATGAGTTAAAATAAATATACAGAATACAAAGGTTAGCCTAGCATAGCATTAAGGCTGCAGGCTGAGGAAAAGAGTTGGTCCAGGTGTACTGGAAAAACATAATGTCCCTGTAAATAACATCCCCATAATGCTATTAAGATCCATCCATTCTGTTACCTCCTTAAATAAGTCTAAACATAATCAAAGCTGTGTAGTTGTGCACAAATGCATAATGCCAAGTTGATCAGAGTTCATACTCACTGCTCTAATAATTGATAAGCGTGGGTGATATATTTAAAATTGTCAAACCAGGCTAATTTGATCCCTGTCTGGCAAAACAATGAAGCAAAGAAAACCGAATTTGCCTCACCCGGCATGCAAAGACACTCTTCACATCTTGTACTGGGTTTATCATACTGTGTTAAAAGACCAGATTTCCGGCACCCACTTTTAATATAATTACTTAAATGTGAAATAATGACAGTGGCTAAATTTACCCGGCATTTATTTAGCTTTTTATGGCCAACGGAGAATAGAAGTGAATAAGAGCCCATTTTAGCCATGTTCAGTGGAATGTAGCTGGAGCACTTAAAAAAGGGGAGAGAGGGAGTTGAGGTGTTGTGGATTCTCAGATCTGATCACGCAGTCATTTGTGTGTGTAGTATTAATTGCCAGCACATAAACTGACTCTAATGCCATTCAAATTAACTGAGTCCCCTATAACCCGCTTCTTTTTTTTTTTTTTTAAATCAGGGACTCTAATGAATGGTGAAATTGAAAATCCCCATATTGATGTCATCTTTTGCTCATCTAATACAGTGATCATTTTTTCTACCCATTATTAACTGTGCCGTGCTTTTAAAAGTGAAATAACCCCCTACTGTTTCAGTTTCCCTCAAAGGCCATCACTAGCCATTTTAAGAGCATACTAATAATTGCCTTGACAAACCCAGGCCTTGGTATCAATTAGCACCTGAATGGAGGACCACTGCTTCATTTAATGGGAGCAGTTAGTCTGCCAGCAGATTGTAAGTGTTGCATAAAACTGTAGTATATTTTCTACAGTAAGGGCCTGGCCAACTAGGCTTTTATGTACCGGATCTACAGACTAAAGGCGTGTGTTTTCTTTCTGTCTACTTTTGACCAGCTAATGAAAAAGGTCTTTCAAATTTGCATGAGGCATCAATCCACAAAAACAGGAAATAAAAACACAAAAAGAATAATAATGATTCTGTATTACTGTCAGACACAGAAAACTGTGGTGTTTTTCAGATAGCACTGTGAGAACAGAAGAAACAATATAACAGATGGAAAGGATAGGTGGCATGGTTGACCTGCAAAAACTCATGTTACGCATGTCAAACTCATATACAAAGAGAAAAAAAAACAAAAAAAAAAACCCTGCTGCATGGCCAACAACAGCACGATGCAGTGATAGAACAATGATTTCCATAGATAGTTACATTTTTAAAAAGAAATAAGTTTTGAATGTACCATTTTTTAATAGCCTTGTTAAATAGTGCACATATATGCAAATCATGGTTCTTGTCAGAATGACAGAAAAAAGACCAACTAATGTCAGACTTATTTATATAATCAAAATGAAAATAGTTTGTTTTTGCCACCCGTAACTACAGGTGCTTCCAAATCAACCAGGACTGAAATCTTTGGGATTACCACTCGTTAAAGTACTGTAAGTGTGTACATTCCTCAGGAAGTCTGCAGTTACAGAGGTGTATGATTCGTGCGTACGCTCAAGATGCACACTCCTCCTCCAGTTATTAAAGGAGCACATACATGAGAATTTTCCAGGCGGCGGTGGCATCTCTTCCAAGACTTCATCCAAGTGCTCCGGAGGGAACGTGTTCCAGCCTGAGGGATGAGAAATGGCCTTAATGAAGTCAGACAAGCCGGAATACATGCATAAGAAAGATTTTAAATATTGATATGATGTCAGTTTGCAGCTGCATAAACGGGTTACAGTGGATCAGTTAGCTCTTGATGGCCCTCGTCTAATACAGCAGCACAAGGGGGATGATTAGGCTCATCAGAGGTGATTGTGTATTCTGTGGGAGGCGCAAACACAACACACACACCATTTGAATCAAAGGGGCCTCCTGTCTTTCTGTGCAGCTCCAATGGACTGCTGTATTACCAATTTATTTTCACACTGTAAATTATTCACAGGCACATGTAATTAACGGCTACTGAATTTATATCATATGGCTAAGCAAAGTATTAATGGGGTTTTATTAAAGGGCTTCATCAAGGTACAGGAGGCCTTTCAGGGGCCTGGGATGAATGGTGATGTAATTATTCAAAGAAGAATAAGTGGGTGAGGATATGAATGGATGTGAACAATTTGGAGAGATAGTCTTTTTTAGGGGGTCAGATCAGTTAACATATGATGCTCATTTAGCGAAGGGAAATCAAACAAATTACAAAGCCAACCAAAAAAAATAAATAAATTAACCAACATTTCATGCATGAAAAGTGTCAAGTCCCAAAACAGGCCAGCAGAGTAGATGTAAGACTGTGTGGTAAGCGGGGAGAAGCAAGAGGGTTGAAAGGGGGGGGGTTATGTTCAACATTACATAAACATGAGGGACACACAAGTTTCTATGGCACTCTGAGCGCTGCTTAGCGTTTACTTTGAGCCCTCAGTTAAAACAAATCTTAAGGTCAAACTTCAGGCCCGTCCGCTCAGACGTGGGTCAGTGTTAAATTATTCAGCCAGCGAGGGATGCAGAGACAGACCAGATCAAGCAAGTCGAGTGATGCCAGTAACACGCCTGAGACCCAGCGGCATCCACTCCAGAAGACTGTAAACACCATCCATTTTCAAGCCGCAGACACTTGTTTATTTAAATACCAGCGACCGGCACAGATGTTGTGAAAAACAGAAAATATTCCTCGCACTACGTCTTGACACAAGGGTGAAGGAAATGCGTCTGGGCTCAACTTTGATCTCATGATCAGTTAGTCAGTTTGAGTTTTATGGTATTTCTGGGGTTTGTGTGTTGTTTTGTGCTGAGATGTACAGATACCAACACACCAGTGACCTACTAACCCATGGTATACGTTACAGTCATGGGTAAAACATGCTGTATGTTTTAGTTTAAGGAAGACCTAAAAGTGCACTTTTAGCTGACTGTCTGCAGTATTCCTTTCAACGATTTTGACTTTCAGTACTGTCAGTTACTATTCAGAGCTCTTCATTTTTTGCACAATTGTAAATTGTACTCAATCAAACTGACATTTCCCAGTCAATCTACTCTTAATAAACTTCAGGATTATTTGATTTGTGTTTCGGATGAAAAGTGAACCCAAGTTGCTGCACTTGGCTGCAGGCTTTCTTTAAGGTGCTCTCTATTTAGCTGTATTTGTTCTCCCTGTGCTACTGACCCGTCTCTGTGACCCGATAACGTCATGTTCTCATTCCATTTGCCCCGCGCTGTTGTTTATCCCTATAACTTTACGTAACTTTATGAGCACTCTGTATACCCAATAAATGTTTCTCCAACGAATGGTTTGAGTGTCAACTTTATCCATTCTTTTTTTTTTATGTAACTTTGTTTGTCTCTAGTAATCTAGTAATATTCCTGCTGCTCTCTTCTTCTCTCTTCTCTCTCGTGTTCTGTGACTGGCCTCAAGCAGAAGGGTCCCTCCATATGAGCTGAGTTCTGCTCAAGGTCTCTTCATGTTAAAAGGGTTAGTTAGAGTTAGAGTTGTTCCTTGCCACTGTCCCTGTAGTGTTTGCTCTGGGTGTTTCAGCCTAGGGTTTTGTAAAGCGTCTTGAGTCACTTTTGCAAAATATAGGTGTATTATGTCAAACCATCACACCACTCTTTGTTAAAGGCCTGATTAATGAGGTGCTGCTAAGATGGTTGTTTGTGCAGGTTCTTCTGCCTTATGTTATGTTACACTGACCATTGGGACACCTACCTGACCAAGGATCTTCTGTTTGGACTAATGTCCTGGTTTCAGAATTCTTCAATTTATGACCACCTGCCTAATGTTGTGTAGGTCTCAGTTTTGCCTCCAAAACTGTTGTGACTCATCAGAGAATGGACATGGGCCTTCTGGGGGTGTCCTGTGGTGTCTGGCAACAGAATGTTGTTAGTGGGGGCCTTTGGGTCCTATGGGTTGAGGTGAGGGTCCTTTGTGGATCTCTGTGAAGTTGTTCCTAAACTGTTTTTGTGTGTGTGTCTGTGTCAGGCTGCATCCTGCTGGGGATGGCTGCTGCCAGCAAGGAGTGTCATTGCTATGGGATGGAGGTGCCTGGTCTGGTCTAGGTGGGTGCTACATGTCTAAGTAACATCCACATGAATGCCAGGTCCAAAGGTTTCCCAGCAAAACATTGAATTATTATTTTAACACAACCTTCAATCAGCCATCCTCTCGTCACAAATTGAGTGAAAATGAGTGACTAAAGTGTCCACTTTCTGGGAGCTGATCATTCAGGTTATTGATCTGCATGAAACAGGAGACAAGGATCCAGTATGGTAGTACTGCTTCTTTTCTTATCCGTTTCTGCCAGTAGCGGTGTGGAATACATCCTCCAAAGATTTCCATTCTTTAAATTGAACTCATGATATTCCTGAGTGACAGGGTAGGCTGAGATTATTACATGCATGAAGAAAGGCCAAAAATTATCATACTTATAGAGCACATGTACAGTATGTTCAGTGCATATGGGATACCTTGTTACTTCACCCTATCCAGATCGCTCCCATAGCTGCTTGCCTCCTAGGCTACCCAGAGCACCAGGCCTACTTATTAATCTCAACCAAGGAGTCCATTTCGGTGAATACATCTCCCCCCGCTTTTCCATTACACTTCCATTGCCCCTCCCTCTCCTTTCCCAGGCATAGCCAGGGTTAACATGCTAATTCCATTTTATGAGCTCTGACTGAGCCCACTCTCCAACACTTACATCTGTTCAACAATTATTAGACCGTTTTTCGCTATAAAAAATTCAACACCCCAAGTGTCATGCAGGCAAAACCTGAAAATTTATGCAGTGAATAGAATGGTTAATTTCTCAAAGGGAAAAATACAGTGACCTAAAAATAGAGATCGCTTTGAGATTCTGCATTTAAATGAGTCATACCTGGCTTGGTTGGATTAAGTGATGGGCAGAGAAATCCCTTTCTTTGTGAAGGGAGGAAGAATAATGATCTGATACTGAACACTAAACTAAAATACTGAGAAATGTTGTCATCTAAGATCTCGCACACTTTGATTAATGGATTGTCTTACTGTATATTACAGTCCAGTCAATTAAGTCTCACAACTTCTAATATTACTCTTAATTATTGCTTCTCTTGTCGCAGGCTTTCCATTGTGGTAATGTATACTAGGGGTTGAACAACTTCAGACTTTTAAAAGTCGGCTAATATGTGGTGAAAGTCGAAAGAGACAATGTCAACTAGTCGACGATGTCACACATAAAAACACAGTAGAATATAATGCTTTGCAACAATGAAATCTATGTTCTTGACCTTTATATGTATTGTAACATCTCACACAAAGGAAACTACAGTCTTTTCGGCAAGTTTACTGAAGCTTGAACACAGGCTACTGTCGGCCGTAGCCCACACCAGCACCATCAACGCCGTCAGTCTGACACTTCTAATATTCGGCTCTCGCTCGGCAAACTCTCAGTTCTACCATAACTTCTGTCTCTGGCATGGTGCGTTCACTAGGACAAAATAGCTCGCACTATAACCACAGCAACAATGTCAACTAATAAAACACAACACAACTGAACAAAAACAAATGCACTTATCAATACTGCTGCTCTGCCGTCAATAGCATTTAATAGTACTTCACAGTGTGTTGTAAGAAAGAATAGTGTAGCCGGGTTAAAACAATAAAGCCTTTTCTGAATACAGCAGTCTAATAACTGACAATGAAATTCTACAGCAATTTGTTAATGTGCAGCCTCCTTCTCTCTGTGACTGCAGGACATTTGGTAAAGTCATTAATTCACTGCCGTTGAGAGGATCTGAACCGTTCCTCTGCTAGTGTTGGTGGATGCCTTTTCAGATGAGTGTGTAATGTAGTAGTACTTTTGTCGTATTTCAGGACTGACTTATATATTCTGCATATCACAGCAGAACGGGCTTCCTCTTTAGTAAAGTATTTCCACACACTTGATGAACCGTTGCTGGTTTGTTGCAGTGACCCACTGGGATCCTCACAGTAGCTGACTTCCTGCTTGAAGCGTCATGGGGCAGCACTAAAGTCAAGTAATTGACTAGTCAACTAGTCGGTACAACCCTTACTGTATACTATATAATGTAGATACTGCAGAGTTGGATTTATTTAAACACGTTATGTAGATAAACTTTATCGTCCCCAACTTTTTGTAGCTGCCACAAAGTTGGTGTGGAGTCGCTCTGTTGCAAACTGATTATGCCGGACCAATCATATTGTTTAGATGGGCTTCATGAGGTGATGGACAGAAAGAGCACCGGCAACGTAGTCATCTGAGCGTCATGGAGTTGAATCTGTTTTAAATACAAAACAGGCTCTGACTGGTTGGAGGACTATCCATTTGGCAGAGGTATTATTTTCTCTGTATCAGTTGAAACACATCCCATAATAAAAATCCAAATGGTATGTTATCAGACTCATATTCTGATAAGAGTTGAGTCTGGCTACACCTTGCTTGTTCCCTTCATTTTTATGGAGAGTTTTAGTAACAGCCCAATGCTTTATTGTCAGCTGTCAACTCTGCAAGGATTTTTACTTACTTTATAAATTCAGTCAGCGGGTTATAGACTGAAAATCTTCGGAATTCCAACTCTAACTAAAAACAATGAAGTAAAATATGTCGTTGTCACTTGCCATTAAATCCTGTCTAATATTTTACATGGGCATAATGTCTAAATGGCCGATGCTAAACAGCAGCCATCCACTCCTCCGTCTGTAGAAGGAGACAACACGTTGAAAGCAGAGTTTCAGCTCTTTGGTGGACCCTTCTGAGCCACCTTAATAACATACCGTCGACTACCGCCGTGTGAAAAATGTGTGAAATAATGTGAAATAAAATGTAAAGGCAGTCTAATATCCCCCCTAATGCAATTGCTGGGCCTTAATTGATGAATCTACTTTGTCATGTCCACGCAGGGAGAGTGGCAGAGGAGCCGCCATGACAGATATCTTTAATAAAAGTGCTCTTCACGTGTCAGGATATATGATCATAATTGCCTGCCTGAGAATCATTTTCAAATCAGTATCTCCTGTGTAAGACGGAGGGAAGCGAAGACTTTCAGTATGCAGCTGGACAAGGAAAATCTGCTGAAGCTCGAATCAGTTTATTTCTAAATTAGCGATAATAGAGCCCTAATTGCACCAAATAGAAATAGAGATGATGACATTGTTACTCATTAAACATTTACAGAAACCGTTTCACATTTTCAAATCTAATTGAATTACACCTTCTTGTTGGTGGAATCTATATGCAGGGATAATGATAGTGGTGAGGAAGGAGATAATGAATATCTGCCCAAGGTCTAACGGGGGCTTTATTCAGATGAGGGCCATGGAGCTGGACAGCCACCTTGTACCCAACCCCCCACCACCAGAAAGCATAATTCTCTGAATCCCTTTGACCCCCCCTTCTCTCCCCAAACCCCACTTTCACACATGCCACCTAGCTCCTCAGCTTGACAGGCTGGAGGGATGACCCTGAGAATCACATTATGTATATTTCTTTAGCAGTCGCCACACATTTGCATGTAGAAGACAGTTAAAATAAGGCCATAAATCAGCGGGCAAACATATAAATGGATTTGTGGTGAGATTGAAACCCCAGGCGAGTCTCCTGAGCAAATATTTCAAGCCTTCCTCGTCGCCAGACTCAGAGATATTGGCTGTCATTAACTAGCCTGGGCCTCTCTGACCACTCGCCTGTATATTCGCTTCATTACATGACTAGGGGACAACTGCATGACTGGCTGCCCCCAATAAATCTACCTGCACATTCTGATATGTGCTTTGACATCAGGGTCGAAGCACTTAAAAGCATAGCTTTATCTTATATCTGCAGTAGGTTTGTTTGTCTAATGCAAAGGAAACAGCATGTCTTTTGAAACTCAGTCTGTGCCCAATGTGGATATATGTGATTACCCAAGGACTGACTGATTACTGTGTGATGAGACAGAATACAGTTTAATGAAAGTGTACCATATATTCATCATCTTCATCGGTGGATATCAACAAGGCTACAGTACAACAATAGACGTGACACAGGCCTTTGGGGCATGTGCAATGACTACTATACTGCTGTTACATTGAGTGTCACACTCCAAGTGCTTCCCACAACTTGTCAGTAAATCATTATGCTGCACTTTAAAATCCTAACAAAACAACATACCCTAGAATATCTGTGCTATGTTTCATTACACAACAAATAGGTTAAATGGTAAATGGTAAATGGTCTTGCTTTTATATAGCGCTTTTCTACCTATTGGTACTCAAAGCGCTTTACAGTCAGAGACACATCTACCCGTTCGCTCACACAAGCACTCACACATTCACACACCAGTGCCACGCACTGGGAGCAACTGGGGGTTCAGTGTCTTGCTCAAGGACACTTCGGCATGTGGCACATTCCGGGGATCAAACCGCTAACCCTCTGGTTCCTGGACAACCCGCTCTACCTACTGAGCCACAGCCGCCCCAGCACCACACATTTTTTGCTTCATTTCTGTACAGCAAGTTGATGTCATAGCTAGACCTCAGCTCTTTTATGGGCACCGAAGTCCTCAGCTTAAACCTTTAGGGGACCAAAGATTGTAATAATAATAGTAATTGAAAGAATAATTGCTGATATGAGGTCAAATAAGCAGTAAAACTAACACAATCTGGTTGAAGGCCTCAGGGCTTACAAACATTACAGTATTTACCTTTCAACTGAAGCTCAGTGCCCAGTAATTGACCTACTTCTTCTAATGAAAATTTTTATTCTTTTGATCCTATGCCGAAGCTTTATTACATACATTACTAAGCAGTATGTGAATTGCTTCTGCCCAAATACTTTTGATTCTGTTTTTGAGCTGGACTGCTTTGCTCCAGTGAAGGAAGTGTTATTGTTACAATGTATCCAATATTAATGCTGCAATCACTATGTAAATATGTCGATTTGCATAGAAAACATGGATGTTAAAAAAGCTTTTACCCAAACATCAAAAAGAAGGAAATTCATTCAACAGAGACCCAGATGCTTGAGACATGCTTGTCATGTTAATACTTTTATGTTTTCTTTGTGGTTTATTATTCTTTTACTACAGTTGATGGTCATTCATAGATATTGTGTTCAAATCTGTCATCATTACGTTTGAATAAACTTCTTCAGGAAAACTTTTAAAATATTCAAGAGATTAATCGTTTATTTCAGCCCTTTCCAATATATACCATATACTGTATGTAATGTTTCCCCATACCTTTGACCAAGAACTGAAACTTGCTGTGTCATCATTATTGTTTTTAAGCAGTAATGACCTTTCATTATTAATGCTTTTGATTACCAACAGCTCCCTTTTCATTCTAATTCAAACACCTTTCAAAATATGTAGCTAGGCAATAAAACTACCATGTTGATTAGTGAACAGCTCTGAGCAGCTGCATTATGAAACTCTCAATGTCAACCTTCAAAACTCCATGTCAGTTGAACTCTTGTAGGAACATTACTGGGGCTTGTTGTTCTCCCAGTCTCACAGATGCCTCATTGTCATCACACAGCCTTCCAATATGTCACAGCGGTCCAGCACAGACTACTCAAGTCATCGCAGAGCATCAACCAGCAAGGCCCAGATGTTTTCCAGCAGCTGACTGAAAGGAAAGCATGGCATGTCCAGTCAAAGAGGCAGCATCCTCCATGTTGGCCAACACCTGCCTTTACAGCTGCTCCGCCTCAGGTTCCATCTCGCTGCATCAACACAGCTATGGCGAAGAGGAAAACATCTTGAGAGAAGTTGCTGGAAGCCAACCTTCACCAGTGAAGTTGTCAGGCACACATATGGCTCTGGCAGGAGATGAGGAGAATACTAGTTTGCGGTGGAGCTGTTGGGTGCTGTTAGAACCTTATGGCAGTTGTGTAGGTGGCTGCTATCGACAAATAAGGATTTGGTAGACTTGGCATGGACTCTTCCAACTGTTGGTGGCTTCTAAATAGGGTCAAGAAGTCTGCCTTGGAAATGAAAGAGGGCAATTACACAGTCACTTACTGCTTATTCATTTGTGTTTGATTTCACAATTGAGCAGTCAGTTGGCTTTTGTTTATGAGATCTGACTTCTTAACTTGCTATGGGGATGTGCAGTCTAGTGCTAGCTGATCTAAAATAATAAAATTCATGGTCACTGACTTATGCTTAAAATTCCCTAACTGTCAAATGGAGGGTGTAAAGGATCTTAAGTGAATGGGTAGCAACATTTCAGATGAGAACTGCCCAATGTGGGAGAAGGGGCCAATTAAACCTAGAGTGCTGTGAATCCTAGATTTTGGGGTGTGTTTTTAAGGGGATTCCATCTAACTGTTTAGGCAATGTGCGAATGCCTGGGTAGTCCTTGATAAAGCTGATCCAGCTCAAGTAATTCACTTTTACGGTACAAAAATTCAAATTACTAATAATAACCCATACAGTGGTTTACTATATATATAGGGGACGTTTCACTAAACATGCTGCTACAAGTGCTTCATGAAGCAGAAAAATATAGAAATTAAAAAAAAAAGCAGCAGAAATAAGAACTAACCAGAAGACAATATCAATGTAAAATGCACAGTTACTAACAGGTGCCCAACTATCAAGCACACTGCAGTCCTGAGTCCAAGTCCACAGGCACCAGCAATTACAGGCTAGCATGCTAACTGGCTAAAAACCTAATAAGCAAGTCTATTGTGAATAAATCTGACAAGCCCTGGAGCTATTGGTCAGTGTATTGGCATTATTCAGCATATGGCCTGCAGTCTGACTTGCACAGGAGTGTAGCGAGTCCATACAGAGCTGCTGTCAGCAGCAGCCAAGTTTGCGCAGGTTTGCAGTACTGAAAAGTCTAGGAAGCAAGCACCTACAGTACAAACACAATTCAGTCAATTCAGTCACCACCTGACCACTCAATGCTGCACTTTCATGCAGCAGTTTGTTTCACTTTATCATATCAGGACTATTGTGTATATGCTGTATATATAAATGTAAACATCTTAGAAACAGAACCTTTCCCTGTGTCTCTTCTAACACACATGTATCACAGTGAGGGGCTGTCTCCCCGAACTAATGATTGTTTACTTTTTAATAATATGTGTGGCAAGCTCTCGGATGCGCAAAATAAATGAAAATACATTACATTTTGATTAAAATCATTGAGAACAGTGGCGACAACTAATCCTAGTGTGAACACAGAGATGGTGCTGCCAGCTCTTTCCATTATTTATGGGAGTGGACACATCCTCGTCACATTACATTAGAGAGCAGGAAGGCGGGCTGTGTCGAGGTCAGTTTGAAGATCCTGCAGTGTGTGACACACATCCGCACACAACCGCAGCCGACTGCCGCACCGGCATCCTCGCTGGCTTTGACACATCGCAAAACAAGAGCTTCAGCCACATCGAAACTGCCAGTGTGGTCTCTGGAATGCTATTCCATGATTCTCAACTTAAAGACACAGAAAATTAAAAAATCTGTGCTTGTGTTAAAAAAAGTTAGAAACATCCGCAAAATAAAATGAACTAAAATAAAAAAGGACACCATAGCAAGTAAAACACAGCATGGCTTCCTACATAATCCTGGATTGTGCACATCATCAATAATTGTCAAAACCTTCATCTGTAAATGAGTATGAAAGTGATGAGCCTCCTTAACTTTGCTCCTGAAAGTTAAGATTGCGGTTTGGTTGCCCCATAAAGGATTGGACATACATGCACATCTATAGTTAGATACGAGTCACATAGCATTTTGACACTACTGAAAGCATGCAGTATCATGACCACCATCATGGTTGGTTTGAATCATTGGTTTTAAAGTTCTATAAATTATATGTTGGGTGTTATTTATTATTTCCGATATGAAAAAGTACTTAATGACCTCATTTAGAAAAAAAAAAAATCTGAATCAGCAGAGAACAGTGTACAATGCCATGTGCGATGTCTTCTGTAAATTCTCATGCACATGCAAAGACATAAGATAGAAAACGCCTCCAGCATCTTGTTTGTGGGTTTTGTGTATGTGTGTGTATTATCATTACTACACAACACTCGACTGAACACAGCACAATACACACATTTGGTCTGCTATATTTAATTGTCATACATTCAAATGTGTTCTCTCTCCTCGCCGGTGGAAGCAGGTGGACTTAATAGTGCACATAAGCACTGTCCGAGGCATGCAAATTGAGACTGTTGCAAATGGAATTTCTACAATATCAAGCCTTGTTAGTGTGGGAGTAGCAAAGCACTAAGGACAATCAAGACACCTTGTCACTTGCTTCTTTTTTTATCTCCTACCTCCTTGTGAAGAGAAAGCACTTTGAATCTGCTAGTTTTTCTCCCGCATTTACATAACAAAGCCCCCAAAGAATAAGGTAGAGATGTGATGAAGCAGCTTCCACTACTGCTTCTGAACACCCATCAACATGCCTAAGACACACACTTACAAACACAGATGGGGGAGCGTGCGCATACACACACGTCCGCATGTATTGTCTATTTTTTTATTTTTTTTTATTTCTCAATAAAAGTAACTGACAACCAAAACCCCAAAGATCTCAGATGCGTGACTTCACACACTCGGCAAAATAAATTGAAATCATTAAGAGAAAGTCAAAAAAAAAAAAAGTAAGAAACAGGAACAGAAATAAGACAAAAAAACATAAAAACAAAATAACCTCTCTGCACCAACAATCCCCCCACTGCCACCTACATACAACCCCCATCCCTCCCCCGCCCCACCCTCAGCCCAGCACAGCTTCCTCACTTGGAAAGAAACAGGATGAAATGACATTATGCATATGAAAATGTCCAGAAAGATGTTTGATTTATGTATGCATTAGATGCAAATTCTATTACGGGACACAAGACGGGCTGTGAGATTTCCCACTGAACACTTGGCTGCCCTGATCAAACCCCATCTCATTAATTCAGACAAGGGGGAGAAAGATAGAAGGAGTGAAAGAGGAAGAATTGAAAGAAATTTACAACCCAGACATAGATTTCTCAAAAAAAGCAAGAGAGAGGGGTGTTGGTAGAGGAGCAAATTACATTCTTCCCTATGAGGCCGCAGCTGACTGTTATTGAAGAGGATTTTCTGCCCAGAGCCTGTCCAGTCAACAACAGAAACACCCATTGCTGTATTTGTTAACCACTTTGGAAAATAAGGTCAGGATTGTGGAGAACAGCTCAACCTTGTGGTAAAATGACCCCTTTGTGATAAGGGAAGTCTTGTGTCTGTTCCAGGCTCATGTCTGAACCCCTGTCATATAACTACCAGTCATATATGTGAATTTAAGGAAACTTAACCTGAGTCTGGCCTTCACTTCTGTTAGTCACAACTGTACTCAAGGAATTAATACTGAGTTCCTGGAACGTGATAATAAACCTGAAAGGGCAAGAAACACAAGCAATCAGATGTACACCTGTCAGCCACAACATTAAAACCACTGACGGGTGAAGTAAATAACATTGACCATCTTGTGACAATACAATGTCACTACTTGTGGTTCCTAGAATTTCAAAAAGTAGAATGGGAGGTAGAGCTTTCAGCTATCAGGCTCCTCTCCTGTGGAACCAGCTCCCAGTTTGGGTTCGGGAGGCAGACACTCTCTCTATTTTTAAGGTCAGGCTTAAGACTTTCCTTTTTGATCAGGCTTATAGTTAGGGCTGGACTAAACCATCCCTTAGTTATGCTGCTATAGGCCTAGGCTGCTGGGGGACGATGCACCAAACACATGTCCTCCTTCTTTCTTCTCTCTCCTCTCTCGCATCCTCCACTTTCTTTTCTCTGGCACAGAGCTCTTGCCCTCTAATTTCCTATATACTACTAGTCATACAATTCTGTGCTATTACTATGTAGAATGTTTACTGCTGTGTGTGTCCCACCCCCCCACCCCCCTTCCCCCCTCTTCCCCCCTCTTCTTGTGAGTATCTCTGGCCTGGAGTGGTGTGTTTCCCGTGGAGCTCTATACTACATCTGTTGTCGTGGTCTCATCAGCCTGCCCAGTCTTCATGGAATCCTGAAGTTATCCACTCCTACCTGAATGAACAATTCTCCAACCTGCCTATGATTCCTCTTACATTTTCAAACTGTCATGTAACATCATCAGTTTGTATCATAAGATTCCACATGTACACTTTAGTCAGATATGTGTATCTATGACAGATGTATGTTTATCTTGCTGTTCTCTTCTCTTCTCTCTTTGCTGTTCTCTTCTCTCTTTCTTCTGTCTGTACCCGGCTGGCCTTAGGCAGATGGGTCCCTCCATATGAGCTGGGTTCTGCTCGAGGTTTCTTCCTGTTAAAAGGGAGTTTTTCCTTGCCACCGTTGCCTTCTGGCTTGCTCTGGGGGTTTCAGGCCGGGTTTTTGTAAAGCGTCTTGAGACGATTTGTATTGTTATTGACGCTATATAAATAAAATTGAATTGAATGTTCTTCTGGGAAACTACTGGGCCTGGCATTCATGTGGATGTTACTTAGACATGTAGCACCCACATAGACCAGACCAGGCACCCCCACCCCGTAGCAATGACACTCCTTGATGGCAGCAGCCGTCCCCAGCAGGATGCAGCCTGACGCACATACAAAAACGGTTTAAGAACAACTTGAACTGGCGTCCAAATTCACTAGATCACGTGCCTGTAGAAAAAAAAAAACAAACAGATATTGGAGAGGGGAAACACTCCTGCCTTCGATGACGTCAGTAAACAGCCCGAAGGTACCCAAGGTCCCTAAACTGAATCATGAGATCATGCTAAATTTGATAGTGGCTAAAATTTCTTAAAAATTCGTCTTGTAAATCAAGAAAGGGGGCTTTGTATTTCCATTGAACCCAAGGTCCTCTGTCAGTTCATCCGTCCATTTGTCAAATGTAACACCGTGTCAACTCTGCAAAGGTGACAACAACTTACACAGGTGAATGAGAAAACGAAAAGAGACAGGATACAGGGGAAGTGAGGCGGTGATGGAGAGAGGCTGGCTGCAGGTGATCAGGTCTCTCTCACTCCCCTTTCACTCTCTCCTCTTTTCCTGCCATCACTTCCTCCCGCAGCCCTATGTATGATTGAGGTCAGACGGGGAATTCTTCCCTGGCCTAACTAATGTGATTGCATCAGAGCAATACCCTTAAACGACATTACACCCCTGATCTGCATACTAATTGGCCCTGCTCTGTCCTTGACACTGACCTTGGAAAGAAGAGGCCTTCATTCTCCCAAGGGTGGGCGAGGAGGGTGTTGGGGATGTGTGCATGTGGTGTGTGGGGCGTGAAAATAATACAGCGTCCATCCATTGCTCACATTTCCGCGCAAAGACGCCCTAGTTCTGCATAACCTCCTCCCGCCCTGCCTCATGGTACAGCGACCTCCCCCTCGCAATGCCACCATCCATACACACACAAACACACACACATCCTCACCCTCTGCCACCTCTATCTCTCCTCTCTATGCATCAATGCAAATTATAACAATGGTCGAGGCTTTATTCGGCGGGGGTAAGCCTGCGTGACCTTCTGTGACGGGGAGCAGCAGAGACAAAAGGCCATTTCTCTCTGAATAAGCACATGGACAGCAGCATCTCTCCGCCGTGGTGGTAGTGGTGGTGGGGTGGTAGATAGGGGCCAAATGCAAAAGAGGCCACAATTGTAAGGATTTTAAAGCAAAAGAGGGCAAAATGGAAATGAATGCAGAGCGATGCAGTGGAGAGAAAGCTGAGGGAAGCTCCTGCCTTTGGAGACAGCTGATAGCGCATGTGTCAGATTTGCTGATCGGGACATAGCTCTGTGGAAATGACAAGAGCAACCGGATGAGAAATTTGCATGTTTTATGTATTTTCATTAGAAACATGTTGGTATGTTCTCCCAGTGGTGGCCACGTTGTTTACCATCGAGCCGGGGGATCCCAGCTGGTTCAGTTGCTTCCCTTCTTTCTTTAGTTTCAGTAAATCAGAAAGGTGAAAGCTACAACTGATGATATGACGATATTTCAGTCGACAGCAACCGGACTTATAGTAGATTTCTTGAAGATCATTTACCTGCCATCTAAAAAGCTCCTTTAGTGCTAGTGTTTGGGGTCGCGCTCAAAGAAATGGAATCAAGTATCTGTGGATGTACTGGAACCAGGGGTCGCGTTAACCGAATATTTTCCGTCATTGACCGTTTTTTTAAAACTGTGACGGAAAAATCTGAAGGCCATCTGTCATTTTGACAGATTGCAATTCACACCCCTGACCACTTGGTGGCGAGTGACCGTATTAATTGGCTCTTGTCTCTAATCGCAGTTTGAATTCCAAACATCGCAGAACTTTTATCAGTGCACGATTTCCTGGTACACCGATTACATGGATCCACAAGTCAGAGCTTGGCTAACTATAGACATATATATATCATTGACTGTATATGATATATATGTAATGCGGCTAACAGCTACCAAAATGGAATTTGCATACCACCGGAGCACTTCAACCCTACAGTACCATCTAAGAGCTGTTAGCGCCATCAGTCCCATTTCGAGTACGGACAAGACGTGTCGGCAGCCCAAACTTTTTCTTTTTTTTTTTCTTTTTTTTTTTACCATTTCAATAAAAGTCAATACTGTTCTGTACTTAAAGTTAATGAACATTTAATGAAATTAAATGCTATTGAATATGTCATTATTATCATTTTAAAAATTGGGTATGGGTAAAAATGGATTATGACGGGATTTTTATGACCCTGTCAGTCAAAATGACAGAAAACGAAAAAGTCTAGTGCAACCTCTGACTGGAACAAGCCTGAGCCACAGAGGCCCCTCCCCTCAAAGGCCCCCACTAACAACATTCTGTTGCCAGACACCACAGGACACCCTCAGAAGGCCCATGTCCATTCTCTGATGAGTCACAACTGTTTTGGAGGAACAAGAGAGACCTACACAAAATTAAGAAGGTGGTCATAATGTTATGCCTGATCTGTGTATATTTATACAGTTAACAGTGGTTTAGTTCTGAAGAAGATCAGGATGCAGCCCACACACACTGGTCTTGTTTTCAGTCATGTTGATAATAATATTACAAAGCCTTAGGGAAATGTGTACCTTGATAAAGCAGGGTGCACTGACTGTTGTTTAGTAATTCACTCTTTTGAGGATAAAGTGTCGTTACTGCCTCGTCACAGAAACCAGCTGCCCTCTGTGGCTGGAAAATGATGTTTAGAAGTGCTGTGAGACTGCATAAAAGGTTGATGCCATAAAACTAGGAAATAATCAGCTGAAAGATGTTAAAATGCTCTGCAGAACCCAGGGGAGATACAGACTTGGGTGAGAATTCTCCGGTGTGACACCTATCGTATTAGACTTAAAATCAAACCTATAGAGAGCACCACAACAGCACTCTGAGCATGGGTGTTATTAGCAGGATTTAAAGACTGTTTGACAAGGACTTGTATAAAACTATTTAGCCTATACAAGACGAAGGCGTCATATGCAGTCCAGGGTTGTGCTTTAAAATTGAAACAATGCACATTTGGGTCACCTTTTCCGGTTGTAATACCTGCTCTTCTTTCTGTCAAGATGTGTACTGTACGTCTGCAAATTTCCATACATATAGGCAAAACATTTTGTTGAGAGGCCAGACAACAAATGGCCATAGTGCTCCAGTTATCAGTGTATAAGAGAACATTTCAGAGGCGAGGTGTCGGACAACTTCTCTGAAATATACCGTTATCGCACAACAGATGAATTCGCTCTGGCAGTGATTATTCCTCCGCCGAGCTAGGCTGCAATCTTGTAGTTCCCCACGCTGTCTGTGGAACATGAAAATCATCAGAGGAGTCCCATTGACTGCAAAAAACTGTCCTCAGGTTAAAGCCTGCATCGAAATCTCACACTCTGTTACAGGCATGAGATTCTCCTTTCCTTGTACAGGTGTTACTGCTCCACTGTGAGATGTGAGGAAATTTGGGGGAAAAAAGCCGTTGGCATTGGCTATTTAGTCATTTTTACATGCTGTATATTTCTCCCCAATTCTACACTATGGACATAAACTGTCCCTTTTTCATATCAAGGAAAATGCAAAGAGAGCTGTTTTGTTGTTCCATATGGGATTTAGCTCTTTGTCTCTCCAGCTGTTCTTGCAGGGATCGTTTTGTCTGAGAGCACAGCAGGTTTAATCTTGCTCAGATAATTTCACTATGCCTTGTAATGGGGTCCCTGAAGACAAAACCTGCTCCTGTTTTCACACGGCTGGAAAAAATCAGGAACCTTTTAACCAAAACCCCATCCCGCGCTGGAGCAGGAGTGAGCAAGTAGCTATTTTAGCATCCTGCCTGCTGCCCTTGGGACCAGGCATTACACAGTCACCCCCCGCCATATCCCCCCACGCATGAAAACAAGAACCCTGCATCCACATACACACTTCAGGCCATGTGCAGTTCCCCTTAATGTCTGGCAATTTTCCAGGTTGTCACCGGAAAGGTAAGTTGTTGATTTCACTGGCAACGATAGGCAAAGCAAAAAGGGAGGGATGCTTCAGAACAATGAAACGCTCTTTTGGAGTTTTTTTCTTTCTTTTTTCTTTTCTCACTCCCCTCCTCCTCCTCTGGAAAAGGAGAAAGGTGTCAAGTTTGTGACAAGTGAATTGTTTTTTCTGCCCCCCCCCCCCAAACATACGCTGCGAAGGCGTTGACGATGGAAAGTTTATGGAGTTGCGTTCTTTGCAGATAGTTTGACCTACTTAGGTTAGCGCTGCACACCTCGCAGAGCGTCTTTCAGACTCCAGATTTCTTACAGTCTTTTTTGAGGATGATTCGGAAGAGATGTGAAAATGCAAGGGATGTACTAAAACTCAAGTGAACCACAGAATTCGATATTTCATTGTAAAATTTCTTTTACACGTGACCTCCAGAATTTATTTGCCTGTTTATTTTTGTTAGAATACTGTAAGTTGTATTGGCTTCTTCCACTTTTTCACTGAAGCAACATTATGTTTACACTGAATGAAATAATAAAACTAAAACAAAAAATGTTACTGCGTATTTTTCTAAAATAGGTGAGACAGCAGCCAGGATGCACATTTTTCCTTCTTGGTCTTGCTTGCCTAATAACTGCTAATGCTATTTATACCCTTCTTATATCAATATAACATTTCAGTTTAGATTTAACATATGTTTCCATGATTGCCATGTCATCATACAATTTTAATGTTGTGCTTAACTTTTAACAGATGGCTTCTTTGACTTCCCTTGCTGATACACTGCATGCTTTAAGATTTGTTAAATGTTTCTTGGTTAGGGTTAATTGTGAACAAACAACAGTTATATTAAAATAACTGTAAAGTTATATTTTTAAGGGTTTGAAAAGCATTGTTTCCATGCATGTTTACTTATTCTTCTGCTTCATTGTCTTTCTTGCTGCATTTCTACATATATTGCCATGTTACTATTACCATTGGCGTTTAGCAAATGAGTGTGGCGTCAAGACCGTTATTTGTATTGTGCCACTTGTGGCCACTCCAGAGGTTCCCTTTAAGTTTGGACAACAATCTGTGTTCATGTTCTGACCCCTATACACAAATGTTTTAAAATATGCAGAGTTGCACACTGATTAACTGTACACAACCCCAGTAGGGTCAGACATACACTTTGTAAATGACCACATTCAAATTGTGTTAAACGTCCATTGCAGTGTGCCATATGGCAACAGTTACTTCAGTGACTTCAATTTTACTAAAATGCAGTGATATAAAATCCATAGTTTTAATGTTCAAATGTCAAAATGGCTGTTGTACTTTGAAAGCAGAAAAAAAAAAATGATGGCATCACATATGTATTTTATTTCATTTTTCATCAGTTATAATATGATGTGTTTTTTTTTGTAAAATGATGAAATTAATTTGTCACCACATGGAAACTACGTACAAATATGGAAATGAAATATGTGCATTCAATCTAATGGAGTTGCACAGCACTAGGCTATTCTGAGATTTTATATAGTATCTTATTTATTAAAGGGGAAAATATAGTAGTAGTAAATAAAGTAGTTTGTAATTTCAGACTGGTTTCAGACAGTAAACAATATAATATTTAAATAAATATATTGTTCATCCTTTATAGGTAGTAAAAAAATAATAATAATAATAATTAGGAATTAGATAATTTACCAACTAGTACGTCACTTGCCATAGCACCTGTTTAAATTATAAAGTGCAGTCCTGTTTCACAATGCTCTGTACTGTACATTGACCACCTGCATAAACTGACTGTGCAGCTCTGTTTTGTCCAATACACAAAGAAAGTGAGTGTGTTAACACATTGTGACAGTCAGGAGTAGGGCAGACATCAATTCATTTCTTTAAGAAAAGCTCTACGAGTTTAAAATAAAGTTGTGTGCATTTGGGGAGTGTGAGGCTGCACTGCATGTTTTGTGTGAGGCCAAAGTGGTTAAAAGCTAGAAATGTAAAATAATGCTCAAATTTATAGCCGAAGTCTAAAAACGCAAAAGAAAGCAGCTTCCAGTCAAAAACAATTTCTCTGTCGGGCAGCTTTATGACAAATAACAGACTTTGAAAACAATGTCATCCTTGTGTAGCATCTAATAACTGCAGGATTAATCTCTTTACTTCCTAAAGTAACAAAAACTATCTTTCAGGAGAGCATAAACTGAAGTGAAGGCGGTACACAGAGATGCTGTTAATTAATAAGAAATCCTTTCAAATGAGAATTTAAAGTCATTTTAATTATGGGATTGGATTGCCTCAGGCTATTTTGACCCAAACTTGTCACATACTATATTTCTCTTCTTCCTTTATTGCTTATGGAAGTGTGATGTTGTCAAAACTCCCATTTCAAGGAATGTTTCAGCACAAAAGACACTGTAATATATTTGATGAAACATAAGAGGCCGCAACTATTTTGGTTTGTACTTAAACAGAACAGTTGGATGAAATGTAGGCGTAAATAAGGAAGAAAATGTGCCATTTAAAAAAACACCTGCTATATGCAAACATTAGACATTTACTGTGTAAATTACAATATATTTTATGATTGACATTGTTCTCTATATGATTTATAAACTGTCCTTTCAAAGTCTAATCTGAAACAATCATTCTGACAAATGTCTTCATACTACTTCAATAATATTTGTACTGCTTGTATGATAGCAGACACAGATTTAAAGATTTACAGTAACGGACTACAGTCCCATATAGCCCTTATATCCTTGGACTTAATGAAATAAGAACTTTAGGGTTTTTTTTTTTTTAACCCAAGGATGTATTTTAACCCAAGGAGTGTGTTAACCCTCATTATGATCTGTCAAGCAGTTCTCACATATATTCTGTATTTATTTATTTAGTCATTATAATGTTAACTAAATTGTTAAGGACTATACTAGGATATACTTTGTAACAATATGTAATGACATTGTAATGACATTGTAATGACTTTGTAATGGCATGTTGCTCTTCTTTGAATGTCAATTTAAAATCACCCAGAAAAAAAATCAAATGGTGTAGAAAAGAAAATCAGTTCTTCCTCCTCCAAAATGAATTCACCTGACAGAACTGGATTTAAATCTTACATTAGCATTGGACAACTGCCTCATTTTTCCTTTGGGTTACATTTTTTTTTTTAAGGTGAAGTGATGATGTCTGATTGCCTGGTGACGTGTCAGTCAGGATTCAGGTATGTCTCTGGTTTGTGTATGGGACAGCAGCAATGGCCCCGTGACCCTCTCGAGGACAAGCAGTTACGTAAAATAAATGAATGAACGAATGAACAACAGCGATGAGCTGCTCAGACCTCTGATCAGTTGTTAGCGTCTCGAGGATCCGTGCCGCTCTTCCTCTCTGTTTGTGTTTGTGCAACGTTTCTCGCTCTACCAGCGCCAGGTTTGATGTTCCGTTAAAGAGGCCTCGAAGACATCAGACCAGTCACTCAGAAACAGAAAGTGAGACTCAGGGGACACTCAAGATGCTCATCATTAGAATTTGGTGGCATTCACTTGACTCCAAACCAACGCCTTAGAAAAAAAGAAAAATATATATATTTAAAAAAAACAAGAAAACTTCATACATCTTTGGGTGGAGAAACAGAGAACGAAGAAAGGCTCAAAGGGACGGGTGGGGATGGGAGTGCGTAGGCGGGGGGGTGGATGGGGGGTGCACTTAAAGATATTTAAAGGCGAACGAGATGGGCTTTGTTAAAGATGCGATTCCCTTGGGTTCCCCTCCTTGAGTTGAAGGGATATGATAGCACGGTGCTCCTGTTCGAGCAACACCTCCTTTGCTGGGGGGAGAAAGGATAGCGTGTAATTATACTGCGAGGGCTTTCAGGGCCCTGACATACCTGTCACCTGGGAAGGGAAGGGATGAGAAGACATCTGCATACCTTTTAGTTCTTACTTCAGAATATAGAAACTTGTCCTTTCTCGTTTGTTTCCGTCGATTGTGTTTTCCCCTTCTTTTTTTTTTTATTTTACTCTCCTTCCTCTTGCCTGAAGAAGCTCGTTTTAGATGTCTGGGGCTTGTTCTCTGAGCTCATTTGATGACTTTCAGAAATAAAAATATAAAAAAAAAGCTGGTGGGAGATTTTGATTTTGATTTGAGAAACGGTTACTAATGAGAGGAGATAATACTTGTAAGAGTTGAAGCTTATGTCACTGATTCAGATGTTGTTTGAATGGATTCAATTCATCATTTGTGCAGTAACAAATTGAACTTAATAAGTGACAATGATAATCAGTGATCAAAAACATAATAAGGACAATAATAGAAACCTTTCAAAGGCAGCATGGATTCAGTAAAAACATCAGATATGAGTAGCACAAAGCTTTTTTTTTTCCATCGTAAGATAGCTGAACATTTCCAGAGTACAATATGTACACATGATCTTTCCACATTAAAACATAACATACAAAGTGTAAGGATGCCTTTTTGCTGGATTTGGATGATGCACAGGAAGGCGATGACATTTTCACAGCAGACGTTGCACACATGCTCTAACATTGCTTCATTTCAGTTTGGTAAGCCTGGTGTTTTTTATGTACAAGACAAGAGGGAAACCGTGTTTCCTCCCATCACTGGTAAAACGATGCCCAACTATTCTACTTTGTTAGAGACCAAGCAGCTGAAAGACAGTGAGTGAGAGAGAGGCAGAACGTCGTCCCCCACAATTGTCAGCAACTGCTTTGTACAGGTAGCTAACAGACGGGTGGACCCCACCGCAATGCCTTTCATGTCTAACAGCAGGGTAGAAATGTTAAATTGTAGCGGCCCCTCTTTACATGTACATAAAAATGTCCTGAACAAGATTCTTATCTTAATAGATGAAGTAGAAGCAGAAAGAACTATAATTTTAATCAAATCTCGGCCTCATTGGTGTGACGCCGCTGAGTGCCATTGAAGCTTAAAATTCATGTTGTTGGGGACTTGGAGAAAGGGACTCAGCGGGTGGTGTCTCACAGTGTAATTATCCCTCACTTACAGGTATTTCTGTTGCCACAGTCATTATCTTCCCTTGTAAAGAGGAAATCAATTTGTACAGATGTATATGAGGAGTGGGAGATTGCCCAGAGGAGAAGAAAAAAAGAAGAAGAAAGGCATTCTCATGAAAGAGGGAGAGTGAAAATTGAGGATAGATTGTTATTGGTCTGTGTGCGGGGCTTGTTTGTTTGTTCGCCTGATTGGCTGTGGTTAGGGTGGCGCTGCATTCAGGAGAGCAGCACAATGAAAAATGTGTCTTTGAATTCAACTCATTATTAAGTTTTATTACTGTGTTCCAAACAAGAGCCCAGTATCACTTTTACTGATTCTATATACTGTCTGTGTGGCTGCTTTGAAAGAACCCCCAAATTCAAATCTGTCCAGTGTTTTTTTTTTTTTTTTTCTCTTGTCTTTTGGATTAAAGGTATGGACTTATATTCTTTATCAAGGTTATCTTAGGTGCATTTTAATGTAGACAGTTTGTCTTAAAAAGACTCTTTGGCCGAATACAGAATTGAATTTAACTGAAATTTGCACATCTTTGCACATCTTACTTTTTATAGGCTATAACAAAAAAAAGTTCCTTAATACTGATTTGCATCATTTAGAACTTGCAAGATTATTAATGTGCGCACTAAAGTATACAGAGGGTTATCTGGTGACGATATGCACCTTTAAGTGTTGGACTCACAGCACCAGGAGGAAGTATTCTTATTTTCTTTCTATGAGATGAGTGGAAAGAGAATATGGCTATAACTTAACTCATGTCTGTGTGTGTCAGTCAGGACCATAGACTGTAAACAAAGATGGACTATGGAACAGCTCCTCAAAAGTGAAGCCACAGCAAGTGGAGCTCCCCCTGGTGTCTGGTTGCAGTATAGGTCATAAGCTCCACCCCCTCCATGTTAGTGGATGGGACTTGGGACAAAGTAAAACACTAAAGTACATGTTAAACAATTTCTCTCATTTTAGGCAGTTATTTTTCTGCTAAGTTTAGTTTTAGTTACGTGATGCTATAGAAATAGGTTGTGACATCATAATGACGAAAAGTTGCCATGCCGACTGCTCAGTAAAGCGATCCCGTAGGACTGTGAGAGAAGGAAAAAATAAATAAATAAGTACAGTGTATAATCCAACATTTCTTCGTAACTGGTGGAGGCAGTATCAATTAAATTAAAATGTGCGTGAGTCTGGTGAAAGAGTAGGCAGATCATTGATGACGCTGCTCTACGAGGGGCCATTAGGGACATTATTCAGAATTAGCCTCTCACATACACATGTCAAACGCAAAACTCTTACATACACACGTCAAATGCTCTCACAAACACACGTCAAAATGCTCTCACATACACATGTCAAATGCTCTCACATAGACATGTCAAAATGCTCTCATACATACATGTCAAATTTGAGTCAAAACAGAAGTTGTTTGAGTCAAAACCATAGACTGTATATAAAAGATGGACAAACACTCCGTGACGTCACCCACTGGCTTCTGAACAACGGGAATGAAGCTCGGGCATGGAGGCTGCCATATTGGTTTTGAGAGACTCGTGGAGTTTGTGGAGGCTGAGGTGGATCGAATGACGTCAGGCCATTAGAGTTTAAAAGTGCTATATTTATATATAGCTTAGATTATTGTGGCGCCTTGGTTAAATAGCAGTTGTAGATCAAGCATAATATAAAAGGACTTCGAGTTCAATATATATTAATAGTTAATAATACACATCTACTAAAGAAGCAACTTAACATGTAAACTTAAATTTCTTTATTTAGGAAAACATCAATACTAAAGGCAACACATGTGGACTGGAATAAAAAAATAAATGAAGTGATGACTCTCAAAGTGTTCACTGCAGAGACTGGAAGTCCTGTTACAAGTCTAGTTCATTTTCTCATGTTGAACATCCACTGCAGCCAGTCTGGATCAACTAGAGGAAAACTATACACAGACAAACAGATATGTTGTGAAATGCATATCTTTTGTTCATGAGGATAATACTTATTGCAGGCTGTTTTTATTGCCTTAGTTTTAGCTGTGTGAATCTGATAATCAGAGGACCAAGTGAAGTCTGCATTTTTCTTCTGAAATACAGGAATATATCAACGATCATAATCTGTCCCTCTCTGGAGTGAACTACTTGTAAAATGTTATTTTAAACAGGATATTAATACAAAAAATCACATTTTGATTCCTCGCTGGTCAGTTTACATTACTGTCTAATTTCAGCAACTAACTTTTCAACATCTAGACAAATGCTACGTCTGGATCTATGGTATAATGTGATATTGTTATTTTGAAAAAACAGCTCAAACCTTTTTATCAAACCAAACCAAGTCTATTATTACCATTGTTACCGTAACATTAATCGTATAGAAAAAGTAACGTCAACAAGACATACACGTTTCCTACTTTACGTGGATTTATATTTCCCAAGCTTAAGCTGACACACTTTATTTAAAAGCATCATCACTTCTATATCTCGTGTTGACTTCGGTGCTGGTTTGATAACCGCGGCGAGCTCCCGTTAGCCTCCCGTTAGTTTTGTTAACACAACCATTGCGTTAACCCACGGCTAATTCATTAGCTGGCTAATTAGCTGCTTAACCACTTCAGCTTGATCTTTTGTCTGTGCTGTCAATTTTTTGTAAAATAGTAAAACAATAACTCTTATGAAGTCTTTCTCCTCGTGCCTGATGTCCATGTGCCAAAGCATTGCTGCACCTGATGACAGGGTGCACGCTCTCTCCTGACAGGCGTAGCTGGCAGAGGTATGCCACTCCACTGCCGGGATGGTAATAGCTGAGTGTCCATCCAATCTGCAGTTGGAGGTGCACTTGCAGTGACTGGCTGCTGCCCGGTTGTTGCATTTGTTAGAGTCCTGATAGTCTCCACTGAGACTATACTGTACTGCAAACCCTCTTCTTCAGTTAGGCTACTCGCAGGCTGTTGTTCAGACATCAGGGTGGTGCAGGGCAATCAACCAACGTGTTGCGTCCGTTTTTCAATGAAGTGTTTTCACCCGACGTCTGGTTTTACACAAACGCCTTCCGTTTCAATTCAACTTCCGTTTCTACTCAAACGACTTCCGTTTCTACTCAAATGGCATTTTGACATGTGTATGTGAGAGTATTTTAAAGTGTATATGTGAGAGCATTTGATGTGCCTATGTGAGAGCATTTTGATGTGTGTATGTGAGAGCGTTTGACATGTACTGACCGTACTGCGCAGACACTGGCTCCAAACTCGCAAGATGGTGCCACCTATTTCCCTGGGAAAATAGCCTCAGTTTGGCCAATGCAAGGAAGTGGAGATGCATTGTCCATATTTATAAACAGTCTATGATCAGGACAGACAGACAAAAACAGCAGGCAGCAGGAGCCTGGCTCTGTCCGTAGTTAAAATACTAGTGTGTTCACAGAACA
This sequence comes from Chelon labrosus, assembly GCF_963514085.1. NCBI lineage: Eukaryota > Metazoa > Chordata > Actinopteri > Mugiliformes > Mugilidae > Chelon > Chelon labrosus. The sequence continues at coordinate 23,665,783 of NC_140353.1, forward strand.
TAACCTAATGTGATGTATTCCCTAAACAACGCTTACGTAGCATACTGAGTCTTTTTGGTATTACTGGGGGAACAATGCTACTTCTACAATTTCAAAGGATTTCTTTCTTCTGTTTTTGGTTTGTGGAAGTATGTGGTTCTTCAGTTGGTGAACTTGGCAGATTTCTGTGGAAAAAGAAATAAAATAAAGAGAAAAGCATAAAAAAGCATAAAAAGGCTTAAAAAAGCCACATTTCCTGTATTATCCAATTTCATTTGTCTCTAGATGCTATATTCCCAATTTGTTTTCCCCATTGTTGCTTTCACAATTTTTATGTACTTGTTAGGAAGTTTCCCACCAAGAATCACACAATGCTAAACTAAACTATAATCACATTTCTATCCTTCCATAGCATATTATGATTAAGTTGACCTTTGACCCTTCCGGATACATTGTGTTCAAAAGAATTTCGATGGCTGGACAGTCATACAGTCCTATATGCAGGGAAGAACATGCTATTTTATACATTTTATAATTCAGTACACTAAAGTTACACATAGCTGGATTTAAAAATCTATATACCAGTACATAGGCTTAGCTATTAGACCAAAAAAATAAAAAATTTTGCAAAGCATTTTCATAAAGTTTGGCAAAGCGGAAACAGTGGAAATAGTAACCCAGTAGCTCTTCACACCTTAATAATTCTCTCAGTGAGGAACTAAATTGTCAACTAAAGGAGAACCATGATAACAATATATTGCTAACAAAGAGCTTTTCTGTAAACACATTGTAGTTCGACTAATAAGACAACACTTTTGCAGTGTGCGTGAGAAAGAAGGGCTGCCCGGGTATTACAGGTTTGGTCTCAGCAGCTGTCTTTGATTTTGGGATAGTAAAAAGTGAAAATCTGCTCCCAACAGACATACTTGAACAGCAGGTAACAACAACCTTAAGGCATGGCAGTAGCTGCTTGGCTGCATCTGACAATTCTTGCCATTCTCCATTCACCTCCATGTTGCCGTCATGTGGCTTGATCATCTGGACTCTGCAGACTGTCAGTCTGTTTTGATTACTTAATGTAAGCATTTATCCTGCCATCTTCATTAGTTGGCCCTGGGCAGCATATCGAGAACAGCGCTTTGATTGGACAGTGGAGGATGTTGGTGACGGATGGCCACGGTCCGGCCAGAAAGTCGTACAGTTTGGTAACCAACAAAATTACTGCAATTAAGGTCATCCACCGTCCTGCTGTAGGATGGTTAAGAGAGATAACGTCACCATTCACACACATTAATGTCTTAGACATGACACCATTACTGTCCAGTCTGCAAAAGAGCTGTCCTGATCAGTCAGAGCTCATTGCTAATTAAGCGACCGCATTTTCTTACCATATTTTGTGGATGTTGAATGGACATGGGGGGGGGGTCCTGTCAAATAAGATATGCCAGTGTCCCTCTGCTTTGGCCAGCCCAATTAATTCCATTACACATAGCCCTGTCTGGAGGAGGCAAGTGGGCAATGCCTCGAGGTAGTCAAGACAAGGCAGAGACATACACAGTCAGCATCTTAGAAAAAACACATTTACACATGGTGTAATGATGATCATCATGTTGTGTCCAGCTGCCTGTATGTGAAGACTAGACACCCACACCCATTCTAACCGCCTGGCTGCATCTCTCAGATGACCAGGGGCAGCCTGACACCTCACATAGCAGAGTGGGGGCTAAAGAGGAATCCAAGGCATGGATGGAGAGTCATATGATGTCCATCCAGCTGCTCTGTATCCCATTACATCCGGGATAATGAGGGCGAGCACGAGCCTGATGCTCCACTTAACCCCAGAGGGCAGCTGTGAGGACAGCCAGAATCTTCGGACATTGAAAAGCCTGCTTCTATCAGTGGAGGCCGTCTGAATAAGATGTCTGCTCCACACCAGGGAATTCAAGACAAATGTTCTTCAGTAAGCAAAACTATTCTCGCTTAACTGTTGCCACCTTCTTAAGTCATGGTCTCCAAACTTGTTTCCAGAGGTGTCAAGTAACGAAGTACAAATACTTCGTTACTGTACTTAAGTAGATTTTTCAGGTATCTGTACTTTACTTGACTATTTCTTTTTCTGATGACTTTTTACTTTTACTCCCTACATTTCTACACAAATATCTGTACTTTCTACTCCTTACATTTGAAAAACAAGCTTGTTACTTTTTTAACCTCCACGTAAAAGACGTGACATGATCGGACATGACTAGAGCATCGGAAAAAAAAAAAAAAAAAAAAAACTAGAGCATCGGACTAGAGAAGGAAAGTCGACGATGCGCTTCCTGTGTTCTTCTTCTACTGTTTTGAGCAGGCAGCCTGTTGGTTAGTTTGAGCTCTGCTGCCACCTAGTGACTGGAGGCGTGTTTATCGTTCAAGCATCAATAAAAACAGTTATACTGAAAGTCGAGACGAAAGTCCACCTGACCCCACTATTTGAGAACTACTGGTCTAATGTGAAACAAACAAATTCAGGTATGGTGTGGTTTCTGTTGCTATCATTAGCTTTTTGAGGATTTTTTGGAAGCTAGTTTACAACATTAGCAATGCTATGGAAACACACCTTTTGATAGTTTATAGCTAACACTAGCTAGCGGTTTAAAAACAACAACCCAATAACCCTCAATTTATTATTAAAAATTATTCACATGTTCATGCAGGACATCTGGTCAATTCAGTCTAGATTATTCTGCTAGAACTTTTTCATTTTGCAAAATTAACGGATGAATTGTTTCATTAATGGCAAAATCATTTTTACTTTTTACTTAAGTACATTTCAGAGCCTGTACTTTCTTACTTTTACTTGAGTAAAGGAGTTGAATCAGTACTTTTACTTTTACCAGAGTATTTTTTTACACAAGTATCCGTACTTTTACTTAAGTACAGAATGTGAATACTTTTGACACCTCTGCTTGTTTCCAAGGTAAACCCGGATGGCCAGACCACCATCTTATCTTAATGTCATTTGAAAGGTTAGTAAGGTGTTCCTGTTACTGTTGTAAAATGTGATAATCTAGTTTGCTGAATCCTGAATATGCAGATATATTACAGACTTACTAGAGGTTTTGAAACCGTTATGTACCTAAGTTTGATAATGATTCCCTGTAAATCGCAAATTATGTCCCAAACACTGTAGAACTTATGAGCTTATGTTCCAGTAAGATATGCAATAAAGAATTATTTTTGCTCAGCAGAAAATGTCTGGGACTGATCATTTGAAACCCTACTTAAGGGTCAAGTGTCACCTTTACTCTGTTTACCTCGGAGCATTTTCTTCATGAAATTTGGCGTTACCCAAGTATGTGGCATAATATAAATAGTATGATAAGAGACTCCATGGAGACTTTACATTGTCAAATGGTACAGGAGAAATGCAGGGAAAGAGACAAAACTAAAGGGATCCACAAAGTTAAAGTTTTCCCTGCCTCTCACCTGACCTAATTACAGCACCTCGGTGGCTGCGAGTGCAACGCTTTACCTTTGGAGTCCGACATGCTTTCAAAACCCTGAGTTATTCTCAACGCAGCGTTTTTTTTTTTTTGAAATATTCCTCTTTGTTTTGCTGCTTCGGTTGTAGCCCTCCGGGGACGTTCCTTGTTGTAGCAGACGGGAGGGGGTTCTTCTTCCTTCGCTTTGGTTTAGTAAAGAGAATAAAAATAACTCCTGCCAGGCTTTCATTCACTACAGCTGTGGAGACACAGTTTAACGGAGCACTACAAGACTTGAGTCCTGGGAAAGTCTGCTGTGTCTGGAGTAAACAAGATCAGCCTTGGCCCAAGTGGAAGTTGGAGCGATGATATAACCGTTTGATGGAGGAAATAACACTCACAGATTCAGTCTGATGAATATTGTGTAAGTACGAAGAAATCAAATAATGAACCTGTTAATGAAGGGTTTTGACCATAGGTTTGAGGTGTGGTAAACATGCTGAAATAAGTCACATATGTCTCCTGTCTATGTAATTGATCCATTTATTCTTCCTCACCTAATAGTGAGCTTTATGCTGAGCTTTATCAGATACATAGTCTCTTGAAATATTTCTTACATTGATTCTTTTGCCAAAGGTATCTCTCACCTGTAATCTCCTAATCATGGTTACAGCCAGATAATATTATCATTATATTATACACTGGTATCTATTCAACAACTGACATGTAACACAAACTAATGACTCCTGAGTCAATGATCAAATACATCACATCAAGCCTAGCCCTCTGTTTGGAGACACAACAGCTGATCACAGCCACCATTTCCTCAGAGCTGAGGTCCTCTAACATGGCCACCAGAGAGTGAGTTACATCACCTGTGAGTTCACTTTGCATAAATTACAACGCCCGGGCAAGGTTCTGTTTCCCGTCAGGCACCATTCTCCTCTGCAGGTCCGAAGGGGCTCCCATGTCCTTCTGCAGAAACATCATCGCTCACACGTGCAGACATAATGGCACCTTCTGACACATGTACACATACACTCTCACAATTATGAGTGTTACCTAGAGGCCTGGAGCATGGCATGATTTGCCAGTAGAGGCCCCGAATCTGAGATAATCTCTGTCATTCATATTGTGCTGCCTGACACAAATGATCTGATAATTCACATGTGAAATGAATTAACATCTGTTGTTTGAATGGGCCTAATGTCTAGCCATTCATCAATTTCACAGGATTATGCTGTTGACCAGAGGTGTGTGTGAGTGTGGGTGTGTGTGCGTGTGTGCATGAGAGGTCCTGCATGGTCCCCAGCTAAACAGAAACACATTGTTTTGTGCAGGATATGCATGGTCCTACCGGTGAAAGCCTTTTCTTGTGTGACTTATGATATGGTACCTTGTAAAAAGAGGACAGAATGTGCATTTCAGTCAATAGGTCTCATGAGTGCAAAGCCTCTCCCCAAGGCCCGAGCTCTGAAATCCACTTCACACATAGACTGAAGGACTCTCAGCGTTTCCATGCTGTATTGCAGTGACCACTGGCTCTTATAAGCGTGGGCAGCATCCAGCATTTGTTTACAGGAAGGATAGGGATATACTTCGAAAAAGGGTCTTCTACTAACAGAGAGGCTGCAATAAAATGCAGATGAGCTTTTCTATTCACCAACAATTGTATACAAGCAATTTTCTGGGAAGTGAAAATGTACTTTTTTTTTTCAGACGGGAAAGTGATCCAGGGGAATATATGATTTCCTGGAATGAGAAGTTGTCTTTTTTTCTGCTTTTGATGTTTTGGTAAATCATTGTAAGACTGTGTTTTGCAGCACTTTCATGCAGCTGAGAAGGCAGGAATGAAGATAGAGATAAGCGGAAAAGAGGGAGGAGGAAGCCAGAAATAAGATCCAGAAAGTGGTGAGTATAGCTGTTCATTCAGACAAAAATGCAGGCGACAAAAACACCAAAAATATTCAGGAGAAAATCTGCTTGATTCAATCAGGCTTAATTCTATTTTGATAATTGTGGGTGCTGGGCGTCTGGGCCCGGCTCTGCGGGGAAGCTGTGACTTGTGTACGAGACTGACAATGAAGTCGGGTAACAACAGCTGCTCGATGGCGGGCGCGCTCGTGTACCTCGACGCTCAAGTCTTGTCAGTCACATTTCCCCTAATTAACGAACATCTGCTTTCCATTTTCAGTTACACTGCATCGCCAGCTTGTCTCGTATGAATCGCCGACTTCTGACCTCCCCCGAGGTAGGCACTCGCTGTCAGAAGTACCCGGCCAACGCAATCTACCATTTCTTTTTGTTTCTATAGAGGCCTCCAGCCCACCGCAGGGAAGAAGAGGAGGAAGTTCAGGCAAGTAGGTGGGCTTTTAACCCAGGGAGACATCTCTTCCAATCGTCCTCTGGGATGGCCGATGCAGGAAGCAAACTGTTTGTGTTACGCTACTATTGGCTGAAGTGTCCTCCTGTGGTACCAGCCTGCTTCTATCCGTGAAGGACCTAGAGTCCCCTCCCATCTCCAGGGCTTTAACCTATTCCCAAACTAACCTGCCAAACAGGTGCGTGTGTGTGTTTGTGCATGTGTGGGGAGAGGGGGGTGGTGGCAAGGCTGGGCTTGTTGAGGTTTTTGTCTTTTCTGCCTGAAAACATAGCAGCAGCTGTTGACTTCACGCTATCAGAGACAAATAAAGTCTTGTATGTTTGAGTCCTGCTGCATAGTGTTAATCTGAATTACCACGAGCAGATAATCAATAGTGGAACTGTACTGTAAGAATGAAGAAAAATAACACTGAACCAAGGGTGTTATATGGAGTTGCACTTGAACGCATGTATGATAGCATTATTTGTCATGTAATGACCTGATTTAAAGAGTAGTAAAGAGTAGTATCAGCGGATGCATCCGCAAATATTTATGTGGGATTAGACTTGTTTTAAAGGTTTAAATCTACAAAATCACAGTTGCACATGAACGCCCCATGCCAACGCACATCAGCAGATTTGTCAGCCTGCTGATGGAAAATAATTTTACCTGAAAGATTAACACATGAGATACATGTACATACATACTCTACATATAAAAGCCCCCCATGAAAACCGCATGCAGTTCAAAAGAATAGGAAAAAAAAAATGAAGAAATGCATGATCACATGGAAAACATGTTCAGTGTAACTTAACATGTCCTCAGCAATAAGTCACAATGGAAACACGCTTGCGCCCTCTCAGCAGTCACAATTTTTACATGTCAGCTGTGTGTTCCCATTGTTGTAATGTATGTTTAAGAATGCTGGATGAAGTTAGGCGTTTTTGTTTTGTGTGGCCAGAGGCAGCCGGCCATTGGCAAAAGAAAATGGCTCCAGCGCGCGCCTCTCTGAAGTAGAAACATGTCTAACTTTGTCCATCATGTTGATAACTGACACTGCTGACGTGTAAAATCCCTACAGTGTAACATTCTGGAATATGGGAAAATGTAATTCATTGTCTTGAAATTAGACGATTACTTGCAACAGTTGACAAAACAAGGTGTATTATGTAATAAAAAGAGAAAAGATGAATTAAGTTAGGAACAAGAAAAAAAAGCCAAATTTCAGTTTTGATGCCAGTATGGCCCTGAACATGGCACGCTTTTGTGGAAAGGTGCCTCTATTGCTAAGTAATACAATTATTGCATTTTTATTGACCAGGTAATAGGCATCAGTTTTTGCCTGGCAACTCACTGGCCTTCATGACACTTTCCCAAATGTTCTGATATTTGTGCTGGTAACACTGGTCATTAAAACTGGATACTCGTCAGATAATGACTTTAAGTCATCACAAACAATGTGTGTGGCTGACAGGAAACATACAGACCCCCAAGCAAGATGCCTTGTACCCTCTCTGTATGCATACTGCACATTAGTAAGCAACATACAGTCCACTGAAGTGCTGAGTGCTCTACATCCCACATGACAACAAGCAAAAACACAATCTTTCATCTGCCTCGTAATCACACATTTTAGACTTTTACACACGGTGAAATATTTAGTGCCAGTCCCTTACCTCCCGATCTGGTTTGGAAGAGAGTGAAATCTCTATGGTTTTGAAACAAAAGGGTAAATCATTACATTTAAAAATAATTAACAGATGGGCACAGGCTGGGGAGAGGGAAAAAAATATGATTTTCTACAAATGATTGCATTCTCTCTCCCCTTTGGTGTGAAAAGTAGATTCAAGAACACTTTTAAATAATTTGTTCAATTTGTTCCACAGCCAAAGAAATGCAGCTTGCTGGAAATTCTGATTCATTAAAACTTAATTAATATGCATCATTATGTAAATGAGGTTGCAGTTAATGAGTTCTTAAAAGAAGCCTTCCTTAATTAGTTCACTTTTAATGGCATCATCATTTATCTTTTTTCTTTGAAGCAGAATGACGGCACGGAAGTAGCCGCTCCCAAAAGTACTCCAAATTTTGCATTTTTTAATTATTCTTATTTTGTTAATTTTATATGATTAAGAATACATTTAGGATAGCAAGTAAATGAGGGGTTACTTCAGCTCCTATGCTTTATTTGAAGTAAAACAGCCATGCAGAGAAAGGGAAAAAGTAGTTTTACCCTGATATCCCTGGCTGTTCTTTTGGAATTAAATGAATGGATGCATGTACAGCTATTATCCTAAACTCGGCTTTTATTTATTAATACACAGTTTCTCATTTGACATTATGCAACATCTGGGCTTGTGCAGCATTTCTGACACCAGCATATGGAAAGGCTGCATTTCTTCCCAGCGACAGTTTGAGTGTAACATCTCTGTCTCAGCAGTGAAGGTGAGGGCCACGGCAGCCAGGCCCCCGTTCTGTTTCATGTAGTCAGGAGCTTACCTCCACTCCTAATTGATAACCACTGGCATTTGATCTGAAGGCGTTCAAACACCCAGTCTATCTTTGCGCGTCCAATAAGACGAACCATCTGTTGTTGCCCAGGCTGCCGTTCATTAAATCTAATTTTCTTCAGCAGAAATCAGGTTTTAATTGTACATCTTGTGAGAGGGGTTACCGTGAACTGAGAGTAATGGCTTTCTTAGCAAGATGGGAGGGCTGCAGACTGTGAGGAGGATATAGGAGAGATGGATGGACGATTGTTGCAGATTGAGGAAATCTGTTTCACTCACTGAGGTAGTTTTTCACCAGGGAATGCGGTAGAGGATTGCACCATGACAATATACTGTAGCATTATTGTTAGCAGCAAAGAGTCTTATTGGCAGGTGACAAAGAAAACACATGACTTTGAAACATGAGGAGGAGATTTACATCAGTATTGCAACCCTTTAAGTGAGTCCTCATTCATCTGAAAATCCACTTTCTGCATCACATTTACACATGACATCAGCGCTGAAGAGAAAAAATGACACGGACAGGCCTGTAGCTACGACTGAAGATATCAAGTCTTTCTCTTTTCCTTTTTGTCCTCTAGACTTTACTCCTGGCAGTGTAAGGACTAAAGCAAATATACAGAAAGTGAATCAGCAGCTATTTGGAGAAGTGATTAATGGGTGAAATCCTGCCTCAAGAAATCACAATTTCTGTTTCCATGCAATGTAAATTTTTTTCAGTCCTCCAAAAACTTCTTCCTGTTCGTTGGATAAAACAAATTTACCACTGTCAATCTCTCTCATCTATCAACAGCTTATTCAAAAACAACAACAGCAACTTGACATTCTCCAGCTACAGGTGATAATCTGGTTGTTAACAGACTCTTGTCATGTAAATTTGAAGTGTGCACCACCCCAGATGTCCCTAATAAAAACCTAAACTCCAGTCATTCCAAGCTACTTAGATAGTAGTCCGGTTGCCTTTGTTCTAGCTTTGAATCTTCACATACATACTTCATGCAGATGCTAATGAATAGATGTGAAATAAACACAAACATTTGTCCAAAAAATAGAAATGTAAAAGGTGGGTTAACTGGACCATAAAGAACTTTTGTAAAGGTGTGGGACTTATGAGAAGCACAGAAAGGAATGGTGATCAGATTCTGATCCCAACCTCCTAGTACAGACCAAAAACACTACATTTCCCACAATACAATTTGCTAGCATCTTACACCTTCCTGGTAAATGGCCATATCTTCAAAGACCACACCATCAATGTATGAAAAAATATATAAATAATAATGAATCCGGATGACGTCAAATCAGTTTGATACACTATCATGTGATCAAAAAAGTTTTTATATTCAGACATTTCAGTTGTTGATATCTTTAAATACTATACATCCTCATTTATAGCGCTGCTGTAAAGCGTCATATTTACTTCATTCAGTTATGGTAGTCATATGTCCTGAAGGGCCCCCATGAGCCACAACATGTAGCTCATATAGCTCATATATGTATATATATATATATAATCTCATGACCACCTGTTACTTCTGAACAAGATTCCTGTCATCATCTTTATGGGGTATTTTGGACACACAGTAGAATCTAATGTTGTGTATGGAGCAGTAGTGGGTACGTTCATATGACACTGAGGCCATCCACTATGTGATTCTGCCGCCCACCAGATTCTTCAATCTGCCAGCACCTTGAAAGAGCTCCAACAAACAGATATAAATAAGACCTACTCATCTCATTTTTTATTTTTTTTTGGCCAGCTTCACCAATTCACTCTATTTCTTTTCTACTATACATACTTTTTGTAATCCGATACCCGCTTAGCAGAGGTTGTTGTTTTCAGCAAACTATTTTATTTGCCATTTGTGATTGCCTCCTGACATGTTAACCAGTGAACATTTAGTTAGCCCACAGAAAACTTTAATCTAAACCTCCAAAATACCCACCATCACTATTTACCATTCATATGGGACTAAAATTAATTTGAATGAAAAATATAATTTTCAATATAAAGTGATAAATTGAAAGTTATCGTGGACCAACACTGAGGTAACGTATGCCTACCATGTAAGCTATAATGAGATATAACACCGCTTTTTAATTACTTTTAGAGAGATATATACCAAAATCTACCAAAAGTCGATACAGTACAGTCACACCTTCTACAGAAACATTGTCTTCATAAGGAACAATCATTTTGATGTAATATGTGCATATGGTAGCAGTCAGTAAAACCATTTATGTGCTCTTTGTGAAAGCAGATCATTATGATCTATATTTATGTTTGATAGTTAGGTTTAGAGGCCATAGTAATCATGATGACAGTAAAAGAGAGAGGTTACAAAGTTCACGTAGGGGGTGAGATGTAGTAGATGGATGGGTCAACAAAACATTTGACCTCTATTAGCTTCCCATTTCAGAATAACTATCAGAGTTTCTTTCAATCGTGTATTACTGCTACATAACTTTAACCACCTGTCTACTGTAATCATGAGGTCCTTTGTTAACCCAAAGCCTGGTGTTGAAGGACTTTTTGAAAATGGTATTTACATTTAAAGAATGGACCTGGACTAGTTTCAAGGCCCTGTGGCATGCCATTATTTTAAGCCTTTGGAAAAGAGCTCAAGATTTTGTGATGTGGATGTGGCAGATAAAATATGACAAGGAGCTATATAACAATCCAAATTGTTAAAAAAATCAAAAAATCTTTAAAAAGATAAAATCGTTGGTGTACCCTTCCTATGTTTTACTTATTTATTAACCCATTTATACCATAGACTCGTCAGCTAGTCTGTTACCTGACTTAGTGATGTAAACAGACTGAATTAAATGTCTGTTATGTTTCTATCAACTACATCTAGGTAACCCAATCACAGCTGAACTTGTGAACTACTGTAGAAATTACAATATTTTCATTATTTCAAACTGAATGTCTGTGGTGACTGAGGAATAATGCTGTATGGACTTACTGCTACTATAATCTCTATAAAGAGAAACATGGATGTGAATGCAGAATGCTAAATCATTGTCAAGGTGGCTGTTAATGCAAACTAAACATTTCCTTCACATTGAAAACATTTAACTGGTCGACATTCATGATGAAGTAGTCCCAGCAAAAGCAATGTTTTTTGCTGTGACTACCAGTTTACTCACCACTATCACTGACAGAAAATGAACTGCAAAACAAGACAACGGTGGAACAGTTTGAAATATTGCAGGGAGTATAGCTCCTAAACTAAACTCCTGCAAGGGATCTAAGCAGGGCCTACACTATAGCTACACCGGTGTAAGAATTTATACTTCTGTGTCTGCACCATGGTTAGTCAGCTGAACTGAGATTCTCTGTGTACTTCAAACAATAGCAAGTGGAACTGAGTGGCTCATGTTGGAGTTGGAGCTAATACATGTTGATCAACAGTTACTTAGTCTGAAATCGCTACACAAGAGTCGTCTGAGCAGATGGACTGTGGGAGGCTAAGCAATTGAGATATTTCAGTGCTTGTCTGGCACATGTGAAATGTAAATGAAGAATTGCATTTCCGACCAATTACAACTGGTTTGCGATGCCGCAATGTTTAGTTACATTTCTAGGGATGTAGACAATGCACAACCATAAATAGGGCTTAATGGAACAAGGAGCAGCCACAGTGAGCTGTTAGATGAAGCGCTGCAGGCGACAGGCTGCACAGCTCCTACTTCTCACTGAGGTAACTGACAACTATCAATTGTTATGTTAGCTCAGCTTTCAGAATGAAGGTAAACAGCAAATTATTGCCTGACTTCTTTATTAAAATGAAATTAGTTTGTTTGGCTGCCAACAGGTTACTGTGAGATGTAGAATGTTAGCTGTTATGACCAATAACCACAGACGACAGCAAATTAACCAGGACTGAAGTCTTTGGAATTTGCCACCAAAGGTTTTTCATTCTAAAACAAGTAATGCTGTAGCAGCAAATCCTTTGAGCATAGGGAAGTGAGTAAGGGTGTATTTCATTAGTCAAACTAAGATTATGTTATTTGTTCTTTTTAAAGTTACTTTAAAAGTCACTTGAAATAATTAAATAAAATTTTTAATTTAACCGTTAAAAAAAGAAGAGTGCTATGGTAAGACATTGTGGCAGGCGGCGCCCTGATTTGTCTCTCAATGCACATAAGTAATCTAATTAGAATTTGAAAACTTGTTGTAGTGGACTAACGGTAGGAAAAAAAAAGAAAAGTGGCATCTTCAAGTGACCTGTTTATGTGCATTTCATGTAAATCAGTGTGATGTAGACAGAAGTAAGCCCTGCAGCACGCAGGCCGTAATGGAGATGATCAACACAGCCGATGTGACATGAGTGCTGTACCCAGTGCCTCGGCTCTGCTCAGACTTACAGCTGGATCCAGATTAGGATAGATGTCCATTTAGCACTCAACACTTGATCTCTCTCTCTCTCTCTCTCTGTGAGTTGGACAGATGAAAACTAAAGTGACACGCTGTCCTACGGATAGAGAGACACAGAGAGACATATATACATACTGTATATAGCTGGAGAGAGAGAGAGAGAGAAAGAGGTGAAGTCTGTCCCAGGCAGGGTGGCTTCACCCTCACCACCCCCACCCACCCCCACAGCCCAGAGCGAAAGAGACAGGCTTAGAAAAAAGGCGAGGCAGCTGGAGGGAGAGGGACGTGTGTGTGTGGTGAATGTTTTTTGACAGTTTAACAGCTGTGATGTCCACAGTCGGACCGGGCCATTTAGTGACGCCCTCCCGTATTAGCGGCAGGACAGAGAGAATAAGATGATAGACTATAACATGTTGTTGTTGTTGTCCTGTGTGTGTGCATTCAGGGGTGTCACAGAGAGAGATTTATTTCCACTTGAGATTAAAGCTGGACTAATTTATTATCAATTAATAAATGAACTGGATGTGTGTGTTCAGACTTTGTCTGGCTTGACCCCCATGACACCCCTTACCTCAGATGATTTTTTTTACTAATCACTAAGAATGATAGTGGAAGTAACTACAAAAACAATGATCAAAAATTTTGTTAAATAAAATATGAGACTACTTTTCATGTGAGTTTTTGGGATTTTAGCACCTTGTTTAAATGCTGTGTTGTTGTGGGTTTGTCTGACTTCTTAAATGTTTCCAGTCTGCTGCAACTATTGTCAAACCACTTCACTCAGTTTCAAATCACAACTCATATCTTTTCTGTGTGACCGTTGAAGTCCAACACTGTCTTCAGCATCCTACCCCCGCCCTCCCCACCCCCTCCATCTACGAATTCCAGCATCCACACATGTATTTTAACGTCTGCATCTGTGTTAAGCAGTTGGCTGGGGCACGTTGCAGGCTGTATTTAGAGCAGCCGAGCGGACCGGGCCCCCCTTTGTTCTGAGCTTGATGAGGAGGGAACCCTGCTAGGTTGCGACGAGTTCTCATCATCACCCTGCATCTCTGCCAAGCTGCTCAGGCCCGCACAGAGCTGGGGTGGAGGCGGGCTGCTGATTGACAGGATAAGAAGATGCCTCAGCGGAGACGGAGAGAGATCCCTATCCTCTGCTAAACTGTGCCTCAGTTGCTGCTCGGCTTGGAAGGGAGAGGACTTCTGAGAGAAGTGGAAGCGGGCTCGGCTCCTTGCATCAGGCATCATTAAGGAAAGGGTCAGAGACGTGCAGAGATTTACTTTTGCACCAATAAATACATGTTCACCCAGCAGATATTTCACACATGGTTTTAATATTGTGAATCTGTGTCAGACAGATATCTGAGTTCTGATTTTAAGGATTTAAAGACTGAGATTTGGAGAAACAAGGCCATAGCTACAGTACCATCGAATCATGATGGGGGGGGTTACATTATTAAATGAGAATTACATATAGAATATTATATTTTTCTATGTATACAGAGAACATTATAATGATATATATATAATATATAACAGTGTAATTGCTTTACATTTACTTTGGCAACAATATTTTCAATGTAGAATCTTTACTGGTTCGGTTAATAGTAACATTATTTTAACTTTAAATTTTGGACTGGAATAATAGTACTTAACTAAACTCCACCACTAAATGAAAGATTATGAGTGTTATAAAAACATACCTATAATTAAAGGTTTATTTAGGAAAGTATTAGTCACGACTGCAGTAATCTAAAACCGTTTTTAACCTCAACATCTATATTATCTAATGATTCATCCTCAGGGTGTGAGAAACGTGTCCCTCTTCATAACAAAAATAAGTAAATATTCATCAGATTTGCCTTAAAAAGACACCGTCATAACTATTAAAATATTTAATTTTATTTACAATATTACTGAAATAAGCGGCACAAGGTTGTCGCATCTGTGATTTTTCCAGAATCAGTTGTTATGGCTGACATATCTTTGCCAGACATATCTTTGCAATACTGAAAATTGGATTCTATGGGGAAAAGGAATGAGAAGAAGATGAATAAAAATCATTCCACAGAATAGATTAACACTAGAGTGAAACTGATTGAGGGTTTGAATCAGGCCAGAAAGGCTTGAATTGAATGAGGATAATTGTAATCACCACTATATTTCCCTTCATGAATCATAAACACTATTTTGTAAGACGTCTACCAGCATTGTAACAAAGATAAAACAGCAGTCTGTTGGTCAACATCAGAAAGTTTCGGGCACACCGATGACATTATGTTATGTGTGTTATTTCAGTTCCGCTAAAAAGTTATAAGAACTCAAACATGCATACAACTGCGTCTACAGTCAATGTCAAACCGATGTTGTTTTTTTCCCTCTCTACAACGTTCTGCATCAACAAAGCAATTTGTTTCCCCGGAGTGTGCTAATTTCTAGATTTCACAGTGCCAGGTGTTACGGCTGCCAGTCATTACATGAAAATCAGCAAAACCTTAACCACGGTGCTTATCCTCATCGCAAAATGCGCCCGGCTGAATTCTCTCTGATTTTGGGGTGAGGATGGGGGAGAGTCAGGAAAGGAGGTTAAGTTCCTAAGTGTATGTTCTCTTATTTGTGTTTTACTTTGGAGGGGGAAAAAAAAGAAAAAAAAGAAGCCGTCTGACAGACAACTCTACCGATTCCACAGTGATGATTTCCATTTTTATGTTTTTGCCTCAGATAAAGATCAGTGTTGTTTGGTACTTTTTTTTTTTATCATCACGAGTTAACTATGAATCCCTACACCCATGCTTTAGGAACACACCATCAATTAGGGAAACAGAGCGATGGGAGAGGAGGAAGAGGAGGAAGAGAGAGAGAAAAGGCGAGAATCCGTGAATCAAGACTTCACAGGTTGTTTTGAGGTAGACTTTGTGGAGCGACTGACCCTACAGTTGGAAGCGTGTGTGAGAAAAGAAATAAAAAAAACACCCACACTTTGCAACTAACATTTTACATTCCAGCAAACAGCAAGTTCAAATAAAATCCCTAGAAGTGATGCTCTTGCTACTGCTACATGAAGAGGAAAACAGGAAAAATAAGAGGTAGAAATGGAAACCTACATATATATATATTTGATAAATGACTTGTAAGTGAATTAAGTCAATTGGTATTTTTGATCTCATAATGCTCATTCAGTGTCCTTTGTTCTGATCAGGGTTTCTTTTTATGTCGTACTATGCAAATTCTTAAAAATAAAAAAATAAAAATCTCTTAAAATGCCTGATTAAATGCAATGTAAATATTGTATTTTCTTCAGAAGTGTTGCTGTAAATTATTAATATTTAATGCAGAGTTTTCAAGTATCAGAAGAAATACTGTGCAGTTTAATACACTGCAATTGTGTGATTTATTACAGGGTGGCTGCAACATAAATGTGTGCTCAGGATGTGTTGAGATATATTTAGAGCTGTTAATACTGTATGTGGCATTAATTATGCACATGTATGTTAAACTAATTAAATCAATCAGCAGCAGACATAACTAAAGAGGAGAACCATAAAACGGTGTGTAAGGCGTGTGTGTGTGTGGGTGGGTGGGTGCGTGTGTGTGCGCGTGCTCGCCAGGGGGGGGTGCTTCCTGTATTGTGAGCTGTCATGATTTTGTTCTGATGTGATTTATCAACCTGCTGGCATTTTCTTTTTTTTTTATATCTTATCAAATGATTTTTTTCATTTTATTCTCTGAGATGCTTAAACTATTGTTGTTTTTGATGATATGATAATTATTCTATTGATTTTTATTTGTTTCTTTTTCTGTTGTTTTCCAGTTTGATTTATTCCTCTCTTTATTAACATATGATATGCAAAAAGCGTCATCCAAATACAAAGTCATTTATTGTATGGAAATCCACACTTGATAAATTATTTAAGGCTGCTGGGATTATCAGTGTTATCATTTGTGTGTGTGCGTCTGCGCACAGCAGGAGTTGCACGCAACTTTTCCTGTGATGTTAAATAAGGAACACGCAGGCTGAGAATACTTGACACCCAAATAATTGGTGACTTCTGTGCCGACACACTTTTATTCAAATCTGGCCTTTGTTAGCCTTGTTTACAGTCATGTTAATTGGGCAGAGGACCTGCCACCACCACCTCCAGCACCCCCACACATAAAAACACAACAGTAACGTGTACACAGTTTTCTTATTTCTGTTTGTAACTTAATCAGTGGTTGCCTTAGATTTAATATAACCAGTGCAACAAAGCTAGGGGTCAACCGAACCGTGACCAGTCAAACTCTTGACAGGTGAAGTGATTTAAATAAATGAAAGTTCCAGTTATATGTATATGATAATTACATTGAAAAATAAATACATTTTTCAAAGCATTCTTCCATGGGTAGCGACAGTATGATGAATGTGCACTCAAAACACCCAACATCTGCTGCCATCTTTGCTTTTTATTGTGCTCTGTATATTTAATACATTTTTAAATGAATAATTAATTCATGCTAATGAAAATCAATTTTTATCTTAAACAGCAATTTAAGCAATTAAACTTAACTAAAATAAAGCTGTAGAACTTTCTTTTCATAGTGGTCCAACTTATTAGCAGTTATAAAGAAGAAAACTGCTTCACTTTTACAAATTTTCTCCATCTCGCTCTAATACCTCAAATTGGCAGTGTGAATGACACTAAAAGAACGTGAGATTGAAAGAGGAGTACCACTTTCTCTTCTGTGCAACTGGGGTGAGAAGGAGAAAGAAGAGGGGATGAAGGTGGAGGAGGGCCGGCTGCCATCCTTCCTGTCAGAGTCCTCCTCCTCGCGTCACACGTCTCCCCTCTGGTAGCCACGCCTTTGTTGCTGCCAGGCCTTGGGCACAGCTGGGTGGGTAAGGCAGGGAGCCGCACAGGAAACAGGAAATCATGAGACACAGAGAGGAAGCCGTGAGGTTGAGAGGCGGTGGAGACGGCAGCCATGAAGTGTCAGAGCCGCCACAGACATTCCGGGAGAATGACAGAGAGAGAAAAGGGAAGCAGGCCTAGCGGGCTTAGCGTCCCAATTACCTCTCCGTAAACAAAGGAGGAAGTTTTGCCACATTGGGGGCACAGCTCTGCTCTTCTCCTCCTCCCAGCGCATACATACCCACCGCTGCCGTCACTGCAGCCCAGCGAGAGCTTCTTCTCTCCCTCTTTTGCCATCAGATAAGAGGTGTTCAAACGCACCGCAGCCCCTGCTATGATAGCACAAGGTGTCACTTATGAAAGGCAACGTCCCCGCTGAATACGCTCACGTCGATGAAAGGTCGGCAGAAGTTGGGTTCACACACAGCGCCCTGTTTCTTGTCTCCCTGCCGCCTCTTGTCTTCTTATTTGTTTGAAGCTGACGTCTGCCTGCTCCTTCAAGGCCTGTACCAAGTGTCATCTGAGAGCCGCACAGCCTCACGCTGCTCACACATGTTCCTCAAAGTTGAAATCCAACCTGATATGGTACAGTATGTCTTGCAGGCAGAATTGCAGTCAATTTGTTGTTATTGGCCTTTTTTTTGCAAAACACGTACTATTTGCATTATTCCTGTCAAATCTAACCCTATTCTTTCATTATTTCATTAACTTAAAAAAAATAAAAAGTTAAAAATATGCCTGGGCCTCCAAACTCTTGTAAAGTCAGACAACTATGGTCAGACAGTAGTTAGTTATTGGCTAACCATTGTCTGATTGGATTTTAGTTATTAAGAGTGAACAAAGGATTCAGATTTTTCTTGTTTTCAGCACAAGAAATTGTCAACACTAGCAAATGATCACCTTTTAGGCTGATATGCTGACTTTTGGCCTTTTCCATCCAGCAGTTAAACTCCTTTTCTGGTGTCTATCATCTTCCCCTTTAGCAGCTAATGCTCTACTCCAGAGGTCCTCAGCAGGAGGTATTGCAGGGGGTCGCTAAATTTTTGGCTGATTAGACATTTTCTTCAGATTTTTTATTTTATTTTCAAATTTAAATGTCTTTAAATACACATTAACATGAATCCAACATGTTGTGGCGAATTAATAAATGGAGGCAGAAGATGTTCAGTCAGAAATGCACACATTCAGCGACGCACAGGTGCTCTCTCAAACTGGGCACCACCGGTTCGCGCACAGCACCAGACTAGCCTGGACCCGTCCCTCCATATCTCTAAAGAGGAGGACCTGCCCCTATTGCTGCTGTGCCAATCACGAGGCCCCATTTTACATGCTGGCTCTGTTAGGTTCCCCGTGATTGATCAACAGCCTAGTCAATCCCCAGCTGACTAAGATTCCAGACACAATGATGCACACATGCAATATTATTTGAAAAGAAGATACCTTTGTTAAAAAAAAAAGAAAAAAAAGAAAAAGAAATGACAAAACAACGGCATTTACTTCACACACGAATATTTGTGCAATCATTTTTGCAAGATATTCTTGGCTACAATACTGCCAATCCCATACACAACAGCCAACTTCTGAGGCCAGTATATTATTATGCCAAGTGTATGGACATTGTTATGAGCAAAAACGGATCGTTTTGTAAGTTGACCAAAAAAACTAAAAAAAAAGAAGGTATTTTTATAAATGGCAGTGGCACAGCCACCCTACTCACTGTACCATGTACACGTTTAAAATAAAAAGATGAATATATGAACCTGTGTGTTATTTGAATAGCTCAGTACTGAATGCACAACAATAAGGTATGTTTACACCTGCCAATAGGCCCAGTTTGATATACAACACAATTTATACAATATATATATATACACAGTAGTAGAGGGTCCCTGCTCGATCTCTCTATCAGTTTGGGGGTCTTTGCCCTGAAAAATGTTGAAGACCCCGGCTCTACTCTGTTCACCAGCTCTACTCTAACTGTTACTATGTACTGTTTGCTGATGAGTGGGTAGTGTCCAGATCCCAGCTGCAATTAAAAAATGATGCTCTCAGAGTTCTGAGAGTGAATCAGAAACAGTAAAGTTGTTGCTAGAAACAATGAGCTTGTAGCTGTTGTTTGGTCAGCATGTGACAATGATAGTAAGAGTCACTGCTTTATGCAGAAACTGTTTAAAATACAAGGATCCAGCTGGCTATATACATACATAAAGAATTTCTCTGCCCACACAGATAGATACAATTCTTTCTGCTACATGCAAGATAGGGGGAACTGTCACAACAGCAATAACTGAACATACTTTTTTGGGCTGTTACAGACATTTTCTGCGAAAAGTGTTTCTGTACTGTGTTAAACAAGAGTAGATATGTATGTTTCCTGCTGAAGCAGAAAGGAATATGTAATTTAATTTCAGTTGGGCATTAAATATTAGGTATTGTTAGATACTGACTCTTGGAGGTTTGTGTTGCAGCTTGCCAGCAGTCAGAGTAGAGCTGTAGCTGCTTTCTTAGGCTTTTGTGGCATATGAAGGTTTCTATTCATGTCTACTTATTTGAGCAGCTCAGATAAATTAACAAACCAACTTGAAGTGTCAGTCTGAAGAATCATTTCTCTGTTCTCCATTAAAATAGCTGGACTACAGATCCTCCCTTTCCATTTTGCTGCCTGTCTCTTTCCATCCACGTTCCACAACTCATCTGTCACTCCTGCTATTTTCCACATGCCTTGGAGTAACAACAACACTACCTCCCTCCCCCTGCCTTTGAAGGAGTATACCAAACCGGTGAGCTTAACACATTTCTAATGAGCCAGCGGTTGGATCCTGGAGATTAGTCATTTTACGACTGCGGCGAGGATCACGTTCGTCGAGATGAACCATGTATCATCCCTTCTGCGCCATCAACGCCTCAGCAGAAGCACCAGGAATGAAAAAGCTCCTCTATTCCGAATGATTAACTTAGTTTTGCTGATGTCATAAAAATCTTAAAATCAGTGTTTGTTTGGCGGCTGGGTTCATCAAGAAGTGGTTCAAAGGATTTAGGAGGGACTCTCTTCTTGTTTGAGGAGGCAGTTCTTCAATTACTCTTTGACAGATGGCATTGTCTTTAGATATGCTGTCATACTCATATGAATAAGCCTGGATGCCATCATCCATCCAACAATGACAGATAAGAAAAGAACACAAAGTGCCTGGCAGGTGCTAAGAAGGCCCTTCTGAATAGGGAGGAGATATTCTCTATTATTTCTTCCCTGCTCTCCGTCTCATTAGCAGGTAGCTTTTGATCTGCAGAGCTGCCATGTCCAAGGAAGGGTCGACTTGTTTCTGGTAAACGGACGAGGCATCGCTCCTCTCTCTGAAATGACTGATTACTTAATCTGATTACGGCAGAGATGAAAGTAGCTCTAGACAGGACGTGAAAGTATGTCTTTATTGCTAAGGAGAGGCTAATTTCCAGCCCTGCGGCAAAAACCTTTAACACTTATTCAACACCTTATCACTCGCTCAAAAGTTCAGCGCTATTAGCCAGGGATTCTTTCAACACACGATATTCAAACTGGTATTAATAGTCGTTTTCCCTTTAAAATGTTCTCATCAATAAGGAGGAGGAGGAATAATAATAATTGTTGCTGATTTGACCGTTTTTGCTCTATGAGGCTATGAAAATTGTTCCAGTTTGGATATGTGAGCTGGCCTCACTGTGGACCCATTTTGTAGATGTTTCTAATTGGAAGAAGAAAAAATAAACATTTTATATCAGTTGTTAAATTTTTCTATTTAAAATTATTTTTTGCAAAAAATGACAACATTTATTAATAATAACATCATACCATCATATGTGTGTATTGTATGGTAAGTATGGAAATAAGAGGAGATGATACTGATCAAACATTTAATTCTGGATTAATTCAGGTGGCATTTGGGCTGGCCTTCTCAGTTAAAAGCGATTATTTTTTTGGAGAACAGAAGAGGGATATTAATGTTAAAAAAAAACAATAAACAACACAACATAAAGTAAATATTTATTTTTAATATTAATTTTGTGTCTTCTCAAATTTGCCTTAGAACCTGTTAGGGATCCCCAATTCTTATATTGGGAAACACTGTAAATATGAAAAAAAGGGACACTCTTCATCCCTACATTCCTCAAAACCAGATGCAGCTGTGTTTTATTTGTGGCTGAATATTCACAGCCATGCTCCTTTTCCTCCACACAGGCCATCTAAAGCTCACTCCAAATGAGCCCGATGACCTATGAAATGAGGTATGGCCGGCTGGCATTCTTCACCTACCTCAGATCACTCTTTCCACTTTCCAAACTGACACGCCACTCTTAATTTGATTGGCATATTCTATTTATTACCATGCAACCAAGTGTTTCTCTGTTATTTCTTCCAGATTGGCCAATAAGAATAAAGAGGAGAGGCCCCCCTGCAGTAGTGGTGATGTCACCAATGCAGATTGAATACCCAAAAGACTTCATGGTAAAGTGGAACAGACTGAGAGGATGTGGTGAAAGACAATTTAAGAGCTGAAATTTCAATGTTTGGGGCCTCTCTTTTTACCTTGATAGTTAATTTGGTCGGTGTGAAGAGGAGAGCGGCTCGGACTGGCCTCTGGACAGAAGAATCTAGACTTGTCATTCAAATGTACGTACAATCCATCACTATAAACATCTCTCATGCTAATCAAGGTTTTAAAGTGTTTCGGGATCAATTAGGTGTCAGTTTTAAGGACTAAATATAATAAGAATTGTCAACATTATTTAGAAAATGTAACATTGGAATCACTTTAAGATTTATTTTTCCTTCAAATCATCACTCACTACGCAATTTCTAAAGAATCAGCAGTTGTGAATAACTGATGAATCTCAGCGCTCTTCCGTTTCTCTCTCCAAACTGATTAGTAGAATTTTGGAATGAAAGCCTTCCTGTAGTTGTCTCTGCTGGAAGACAGTATTTCTTTTTTTCTTTTTTTCTCATCCCGTAACTCTGACATTGCTTCTCTCAGTGGCAGCGTATCGCTATCTGAATCTTTCCATCCACATCAGGGGAGCAGAGCTGTGACTACCGGGATTAGGCTAATCACACGTTCACCCAGGAGGCTGCACACACAGGAGATCCTGCGTGAGGCATGACCTTATTTCTGGTGTATTTTCATAGCCCCTCTTTTACGAGACTAATAAAAGATAGGCTAATACACAAATTTCACTGTGCATCACTCCAGTTGTATTTTACACATTTTATTTTTATTTTTTTTTGAAGGTGAATGCAGGTAAAATTGTTGATTCACCTGAACAAGCAATTAATGATGAAGTAAAAAGAGATGCTAAAGTGAATATGTTATTATTAATAGTATTTTTAATATCAATATTAAAGTGCCACAGTAATCACCCCTTAGTCAAATCCTTGGGATTGTTAAGTGGGAGCCTGCAATATAAATACTTGCAACCTCCTTGGTACTGCTACCAACTTATAATTACGATGTGAATATTACAATGTACCTTTTCCAAAATCTGAGGAGCACACAAGCAGGAGTGACAACCCCTATATTTATTAGCTCATATTTTGAACTATTCGGCAGCTCCCTCTAATCCCCTAGGAGACCTAGCCTTGGTGATTTAGGTAGTGTCATTGTCAGTGACAATTTCATCCCAAAATGGGCTGACACAACATATCCAGAATTTTTAAACTCAGAAACTAAGAAAAAAGATGCACCTAATTTTTGTCCAGTAAATAAAAATATTAGTATTCCATATTCTTGCAGACCTTACATGCAATGTACAGAGCAAATAAAACCTAAACAGTCAAAATACAAATGAAGCGTGTGTATATTTTAAAAATTTTCTTCTCAGTTACCAGGCAAAAGGAGTATGTGTCAAGCTTCTACCACTGTTCAAAGGAAAATTATTTGTATCTATCCCAGTTTGTATGCACAAAATACTTGCTAAATTACTGGATGTGCATAATTTTAAAAAAGTTACACACTGTAAATATTCTAGTTACATTTTTAAATATTTAATTTGACTAATTAATTTCTGTCCTCTGATATTTTTTATTGATTTTGTATTATTTTATCAAGATAGCAGACAGAAAACGCAAATGAACAGTTAAATAGTTAAAATCAAATGGGGATTTTATAGACTGTGTTTATGGTGTCCAGCCAAAGACTGTTAGAGGGTGTAGTTTGCAATTAGAGACTTCTTTATGTGAATTTCAGAAATCCTCTCTACCAGTATTTCCACAAGGGGAAGGTTCCCTTTTTTTTCTTTACGCTGAAAACAAAAGTGTAAAAATTTGTTAAAAAAAATAAACAAAAAACAAAAACTAGCTCTAGCTGGGAGACAAAAGATGTTAAAGAAGGGGTAAGGGGGAGAGGCACAAAACACAGGTCCATCAGATTCAAATGAAAACCATTTACACCCCAACCCTCCCTTTTTCTTCACCTCCTCCTCGTTCCTTCCTTCCTTCCTTCCTCCTGCATTCTAATCAACACTCGGGGCTTGTAATTTATGAAATGTAATTCTGCCCTCCACTGGTATGAAGAAGGTGCACACACACACATCCCCACTCCCACTCAAGAGCGCATATTTCCGTCTCTACTAGACTGAACCTCTGAGAAAAATAAAGCATGTGTGTGATTGGAGTGTGTGTGAGACAAAGTGAGTGTTTAGGGAAACAAGTTTAAGAAGCAGGTGATTTGTAATTTGGCCCTACCTAAAATTACAATTATACAGTTGACTTTTTTCCCTATTAAGCATAATTAGCTCTCTTTAATTTAGTTGTGATTCAGCGGCATAATAAGCATTTATGTTACACTCAAATTAAATAGAGTCAATGAATATTTTGCATGTTAGGAAAATAAAGCTAATACAGCACTGTCAGAGACCGAAAATGATTCTGGAGGCTGACTGATTATGGAAAATACATATTAGTGTAATAAAGCATCACTTTCTTCCTGTGTGTGTGTGTGTGTGTGTGTGTGTGTGTGCATGTGTGTGTGTGTGCGAGATTGATCCCCAGAGACGGCGAGCAGGTCTCCATCTCCCCAGGCAGGCTTGGGGTCTAAACCTCACCCATCCAACTATTTTGTTGGGGTGTTTGTGTGCCTGCTGCAGTGCACGAATGTGTACACACAGGAGTGACAGCCCCCGCCATCACTGCGCAACCACCACCACCCACCATCACCCTAGGGTGCCAATAGAGCCTTTGTCACCCTGGGTGATGCCAGGAGCAACGGGGGGTGTGGTGCAGGGAGGGAGAGAAGACGATGTTCCTCTGAGAGTTGGGACAGAGCAAAACAGCAGCCCCATCCTGCACACACATACACACACTTTAAACTGCAATCAAACCTGCTCCCAAATTCCGCCCTCCGTTCAATTCCTTTCAACACAAAAAGCCATGAAGTTATGCATGGAGGGGGGTGGGGTAGGGAATTGTCAGCAGTGGATAAAAATGTGTCAGTAAGTAGGTTGACGAGGTGATGGAGTGTGCGTCAGGTGAGTGCGCGTACAGGCGCCTGCACAGTATTTAGACTGAACTTAGCGATATCTTTAGCGGTGCAAGTGCAGCTCCTCATTTTCATACTGAACATTAACAGAACCCGTCCTAATGCGTGTTCAGTGTAAGTGAATCAGTGCAAGGCATCTGACGTCTGAATTAGTCACATCAAACTGATGTATTCCAAATTTCGTATGCCTTTTTATTTTTGGCTCTTCACCGTAACTAAACAGGGAAACGCCGCACACAGTAAGACAGATTTTTGATCTTTGCAAGAGATAAAATGAAAGGATAAATTAACAATGTATTAAAATAACACACTTTCCTGAGACAGTAACTATGATTAGGATGTCCTAATGTTCATCCATTCATTCATCTTCTGTACCCGCTTGTTCCTGTTAAGGGTCGCGGGGGTCTGCTGGAGCCTATCCCAGCTGTCATCGGGCGAGAGGCGGGGTACACTCTGGACAGGTCTCCAGTCTATCGCAGGGCTAACAGCACAAGGAGACAGACAACCATTCACACTCACACGCACACCTACGGACAATTCAGAATCACCAATTAACCTAATGAGCATGTCTTTGGACGGTGGGAGGAAGCCGGAGTACCCGGAGAGATGTCCTAATGTTAGACCTATAAATTACATTAAATGCTGAAAACAGTGTCTGTCAGTGCTGCATTAAATCCTCAGAATTAGTTGTGGGCATATTTTCATTGGACAATGGATGGCTCTGAAAAGTTTTTTTTTTTTTTTGCTGACAATGGCAGCTGTTAATTCTGGATCCAAAATGTTATCCAGACATCAGAATAAAATGTTACGGAAACTTGAACCAGTCTTAAAGCATAACTTACCTCCCCAAGCTGATACATGTTGTCACTGTCCCAAACAGTCCTCACTTTACTGTTAAATTGTGTGAGGTGGTGATAGCGGATCATCATCATCATTACCACCTTGGTCTTTTGGAGCCAGAAGTTACATATTTGGATGATGTGATGGACCTGGGGGGGACTGATAACCTGAGGAGCGTAGGTCTTTTGTTTGTTAAATGCACTGTTTTATCAGGCTTTGACTGAAAAGCTATGAGCACAAGAGTGTATGTTTAACAGCCTAGTGGGGCCTGAGAAGATGCATCTATTTTTCACAGAGAAAAAATACTTACCAGGAAAAAATGAAAAACTGACTCCTTGTAGGCAAAGTCACCAGCCTGTTTGCACCTGTTAAGATGTGTCTGCAAGCAAACAATGGTTGCCACTCTTTGGGAACAATTTTGGAAAGCAGGATTGTCACACCCATCACCCTTCCTGGCCACTTCACAGCCAGGAGGGGTGATTTTGGAGAGCAGAATGGACTGAAGAGCTGGACGGTTTGTTTGTTTTCTAACCCTACACAGACCCCTGCACTATTTCCGCCTCCTTGCAGACTGCTTCCATTGTCCCCTCTCTCCACAAAAGAGGTTGACACTACGCCGTGTAATGGAATCTCATAACAACAAGACGAGATTGCTCCGCTTATGCAGCAAATTGTTGTGCAAGTTGGTAGTTTTGATGATTTCTGTGCTGTAGCAGTGTCTGGTCAGTGTCAGAGACACTAAAAAGAAAAAGCGCTGGTTCCACAACAGATGCTGTGTGCAAGTCACTGTGAAATTTGAATATTCTGGCCCTGTCGTTGTTCTTTAGTTTGTACACTTTGAGTCAGCTTTAATTATAGCACATCCCATCATGATGTGAGTAGTTTCCCTCTCTCAAGGCTGTTTAGCATCATTTTATACATTACTCCTTTAAAACACAAAAACACGACATTGAGGACTGTCTTCTCAGTCTATTGATCTATCATATTTTTTTTCGAGAAAGCTATTTCCTAAAATGCTGAAATTTTCCTTTACAATTGCAGCCAGCATCACACACAAAGACCACAGTTTTCTACAGTCCATAATTTTAACTTGTAACCAGCCACCCAGCTAGTATGTGTATATGGTTACTATCTCAGGTGATGCAGAAATGACAGGTCAACAAAATTCCACACGCAAGAAAACAAGGAACCCCAATGAGCTCATCACATTACCTTCCCCACAGCCCCCTCCAGACTTAAAAACTGGAATTTACCTCAGCAAATGTAATAATTTCTGTGCCTCCCGCATTCCACAGAGTGGTGCAGAGATTACCCGACGTACGCGACTACCTGCGGAAAAACTCATTTACAGTGGGTGCCAGGAAGCAGCGGGTAATTACATGTGAAGGAGGCATTCCTCGCTAACCCCGGTGCACTGGAAACAAAGACACCTGCATCTCCAACCGAAAAAGCGCAGCTCAAAGTGTTTGTCATTTCTAATCTAATGCTCCCGTTGGGAGAGGGGGGCGTCTGCAGAACACAGCTAGGATGGTGCGTGTGTGTGTGGTGGGAAACAGCTGGTCAGTCCACTTTGTCAGTCTCTGAGTTTTTATCTGAGCATTGGACAGACCCTCTGTCACTGTGTTTTTGCTGGCACTTTAAGTTTGGTAAGTATTAAATGTTGTAAACACATTATGTAAACACATTTAGTGATATGTCACTGCAGAGCAACTACATCACAGTGGTTGAAAGAGCAACCCCACCTTCCTCCTCTTTTGTTGCTATGTAGCATAAAATACATCTTATTATTTTGACTTATTTAAAAATCTATTAATAAGCAAATACTGACACAAGTTGTGCTGTACTTTGTTTCTCAGTACTTATGACAGCAGAGGCTCAGACATTTAGATTTGGTTCCAAACTATGATGGCAAAGATCTTGAGGGTATGTCCAGGTGTAAAACTGACAGCCACAGTGCTGGTAAAGAATTTGTGAACGGAAGTGGCAAGTTTAAAGACACCTTCATAGCTATGGCCTTTAAAAAAAAAAAAAAAAAAAAAAAGTAAAAATGCACAAATGAGGCTCAGTGCTACTCTGGGAAAGTCTCAGTGTCAGAGTTGCATCAGCGAGCTCTTGTTTTTTTCACTGCATCCCCATCACGTTTCAAATTTCCAAGCCTCTTCACTTCCTCTGTCAGCTGAAAAGTTCAGACCTCTCTAATGTGGTGTCTTGAAAGGTGAGGCGAGGACAGGGTCAAAACAGACAAACACCTGCCACGGTGGCAGGAAAAGTGGCACATTTCACACCGCGCAAATCCACGGCTGACTTTCTGCACAGGCAAGCACTCCTCTGCCGCGCAGCCTCACCCACTCACCCCCCCTCCCCATTCGCCTCTTATCTTTTGTTTGCTCTGAAGTTCGACATATAGACGGAGGCCCTATCAAAAATCACAACCAGATGAGAACTTCACGGGGAGGGGAGCAGGTAGAGATGAAGAAAAGCTAAAAGTGTTTCAAGCTTTTGCTGAAACAATCCAATTACAATGCCTATCAAACTTAGCTTCACAGGTTATAGCTTCTAATTGCCTGACAAAAATTGACACTTCAGTCGCAACAGTGTAATATAATAGGGGGCCAAATTAAATTTGATCGAGGGGCAGAAAACGATGCTATCACTCAGCAGTGCGGAAAAGAGGAGATCAACTAGCATGATATAATGGATCAAAAATGAAAATTATTCATTAATCGCGTTGGGTTTTCCAATAATGGAAATGACACAGTTCAGACGTCTTCCTAAAAACACTATTAATTAAAGGGATGATAGATCTAACAAGGCATGGAGCCCATAGAAATCACTCCACCTCTTTTCTTCCCTCCCTCTTTCATCCCCGTCAACTTCTTGCTTCTCTCTCTCTCTCCTTTTTTTGGTTTCTTTCCTCTCTTTGTTTATCCCCATGCTCACTTTAGCTCTCATTTAAACATTCCTTTCTCTCTCTCTCTGACTCCATAAGAGGACATGGTCCCAAGGTCCCAAAAAAACTGAATTGGTAGTTTCAGGCCTCCAGGTCCAAGGTCTCAAAAGTCTAAGACTGGATCCGGGTTCAGGATTGGTTATTAACAAATATTAATTTCTCAAGAAATAGCTCTTTCTTCTTTCTCTGATTGAGGTCCCTGGAGCAAACAAGGGGAAACGTGGTAGTAGTGGTGAACTTCTTAAAATCACTTTCTCAAATAAGCCCATACCTTTCACTTGTAAATGTACAAAAGTCACTTTCATTTTGCTGGTGAATGCAGAATTCAGGTGAACAGACACTCGTCATGGTGCATAAATGGTTCAGTTCATGGTTTTTGATTGAAGTGGCTTTTAATTTTTGTAGTGACTTTAACATCTTTATTTTGAAATGGGGTTCTTTACCACTTTTAAGTGACCTTTGCTATCTGGATTAAAGAAAGTTTGTGATACGTGAGGGCATTTATTTACAAAAAAAAAAACACATCACTCTGGTCACAAGACAGCTGACATTAGCAGATGTATAGTTCATCACATAACACATATTATATGCTTACTATATACTTGACGAGACTACCTCACCATCTCTCTAGCAGTGCAACCTTATGTCTTGCTTTGTCTAGTATAGTTTCATTTTCACGTGTGCTTTTTCCCACGTGAAGTTTCACACTTTTACTTGTTTCCTAATTTGACAAGTTTCCTTTTGCTCAAATTTAAGTTTTTCTCTGCCCAGCGTCCATATATATTTTCTCTTTGTTCATTTTGAACACGTCTAAATTAACACAGTAAATAAAGCGACCGCATGCACAGAGCTGTGCAACACAGTAGCGGTATGGCAGTAGTGCTTTTAAAGAGAATCTAGCCTGTAACTACAATCAAGTTCGCTAAATCTCTTAACTTAGCTAGGTAACGTCAGTCAAGTTGGGCAGCCTGCGTTAGCCCTTCCTCATAATGCATCCAGTCTGTTAACACATCTTTCTTCTCTCTTTCACTTGAACAACATTAGCTCTCTCATTGATGCTTTTCCTGGCACTTGGTCAGTCTAACAAACATCGCCTCAACTGTTATTCTGATGCAAGTAAAAAAAAGCGAGTGGTTCTTACTTTGCAGAATACTTGGATTGATCAATCTGCTTTTCTTGGGGAGCCCTGTTCTTGGGGAATCCTGTATTCTGTGTTTAAATTAACACAGCTTAACAAAGGCATAGCCCTGACTCTGAGGCTGGATTTGGACCTGCATTCAGGTCTTAGTTTTAGGCTCATGTAGAATACTACTCTCCTCTCTTCTGCCCCAGTTATCTGATAATGTCAGTGTCACCTGGCAAGAGTGCCTCTGAGCCAGGCAGCTTGCTCTGCTCGCCACACCCTCTGTGACTGGCTGAGAGCTGTGTCTCTTTCATCTTGTCGCCCTCGCACGACCTCACCATCCATCCACACACAGACTGATCCACACACACAGTGGCACTGGATGTCCAGGAGTAAGGCAGCAGACTTTATTTAATCTGTTTTCCTCAGCGTTAATTGGGTCAAAGCTTCCTTCTCTGCCTTCTTGATGTGCAAATGAATGTGGCATCGAGGGACGCCCGCCCATCACTCCACAGGCACATTTACAGGACACCTCAGGGTGCCGGGCCGCCGTCTGTGACCTGTATATGGCAGATGAAGGAGGGGCGGGGGGTGTAAGGTTGTCAGTACCGACCTGGATCAGAGAGACTGGAGCAGAGGAAAAAATCCCTGAGTTAATTATTGTGGTGGAAGCCTAGAGGCCGTACATGTCACCCCCACTCCTAATGAAGTTTACCGGAGTACTGGAGTTTATGTGATATTTATAATGTATGTGGCAGATCAGAGATGTGTACAAGAAAAGGTCACAAAGAAAAATCACATGCATGCGATGTAAGCAACCTGGTTGATGCATCGTTCTGTTGTGACTGATGCAGCTACTGTATGCTGTTCACTCTTCATTGCTCTGAAATGGTAACACTTTGCAAAATGCTTCATAATAACTGGTTAGCCTCAGCTAACCAGTTATTATGAAGCATTCATAAATTGAGATGCATAGGTAATTACAAGGCCTGGAACATTTATTCCAGAATCAGAATCAAAACCAATAAACTGACCTCAGAGCTGAGCAGAACATCAGCAACACAATCTTTCTATTACGTACACTTACTTCAGAAGCAAGCTGCAAACAAGAAATTACAGCTTCTCTAATAAGATTTCTCATCGTGGTCTGGCTGTAATAACAGATAATGTAGCCACTGGGGGACACAAGTTTACAGACCTGAAAAGGAAAACAACTGTTGCAAAGTTAAAGGCTAAAAATAATGCTAAAGTTAGGAAAGGATTAGTAATTAACGGATCCAATTTGCTAGATGAGTATACAGGAGCAGTGGTAATACAAAGAATAAAACAGATTAGATATCAACTAGAAAATATTAATTTACATTGAACTTTGCCGTTGACATCATGCCTTGTTGTACAACAACTTACGTAACATTAGGACCACCTTCCTTATGTTGTGTATATTAGAAAGGTGTAGGTCTCCCTTGTGCCTCCAAAACAGTGGTGACTCATCAGAGAATGGACATGGGCCTTGTTAGTGGGGGCCTTTGGGTCCTATGGGTTCAACGCCACAGATACTTGACCAGTTTGGGTCAACACCTTGTGCTGTTCCTCGTGTTTTTTGAGTTGTTCCTAAACCATTTTTGTGTGTGCCTATGTCAGGCTGCATCCTGCTGGGGATGGCTGCTGCCATCAAGGAGTGTCATTGCTATGGGGTGAGGGTGCCTGGTCTGGTCTAGGTGGGTGCTACATGTCTAAGTAACATCCACATTGTGGATAGTCAGTGTTATTTCATTCTCCTGTCAGTGGTCATATTGTTATGCATGATTACTGTACAGTATATTAATAGCCCCTTTCATAGAGCATCTTCTAAGTGGGACTGTTGCACCTTTATTCTTCCTCACTGTTCCATGTCAAAAGTGCAGAGATGGAATGGAGGGGTGGTGGGCTCATTGTTCTTTCACCATTAAACCAGCAGCCAGGGGTAGTCACAGAGCCAGATCTACATCTGTCTGAACTGGAGAGCCAGCTCAACGCTGAAGCTGTTGTGTTACACGTCACAGCTTTTTTAGCGACATTATGCTGTACTATCTATATCTTGTGTTTGTCCCATGCTGGGCCCATTCATGTAGAGCTGACAGTTTAAATAAAGAGACTCCAAGTGTGGTTTAAATCACTGACAAATCTAAGAATCATGCTCACAAAGTCACATCCAGTGCTTATGACTGCAGGTTTCTAAGTTCTCGTTCCTTCTCTTTGTTGCTCCCATTTTTGAGCAGTTAAATAAATGACATGGAGAAAGCTGCATTACTGAATTTATTTCCATTCCAGATAGCAAAGTCAGGTCACAAAAGCCGAACAATATCCGGTCCATGTTCAACCCTGGTCCAGAAAGATGGTAAAGGAGGATCTTCTGACATGAGATGATCCATATACAGAGAAACTCCTGACATCGCTGAAAACTTGGTCTGACTAGGATGTAAATAGTATAGATCTAGGTTGCAGATTGACAATTTGAGATACTTGCCATTAGATTTTTGTGAGTGTACTACACTTGATGCATAGACTTGAATTTACCATGTGAATATAAAGCAATCAAGGCCAATAAATTGAGTCCCTTTCTTCATTATAAACCTCACAGCTTGACTCTGAGAATCATTCTGTGGCTCACCATCAATGGACATAATTACATTGACCATAATCCCGCAGCAAAACAATTTATCATCAAACATAAAGGGGCCCGTATACCCCAGCCTGGGAGATAGTGGCGCTCCTTCTAGTCATATAATTGGGTATCGATGGCCAATGATCTCCTTCATTTCGCCTCTTTCCACTTGGGCACACGCTGTAACACCCAGACAACCCAATCACACACCCTGCTGGGAGGGCGGGGTCCCGATACCCCAGGGAGAACTAGCATGGACTGCCTGTTCCCATCCTCAGTTAATTGGATGAAGTTCCAGTAGAACGTGAAAGAGAGATAACTAAAAACAGAGAAAGTTTGTGTAATCCCAATAATTTAAAGGGATATTCCAGTTTCTCACAACTTTTTCTTATAGTCCTGGCCATCTTTTTAATCAATTACATGTACATGCTTTCATGAAAAGAAACCAGATAATCAGAAAAGCATTATGTTTTTCATTTTCACTGTAAACTACACAAAGGATCTTTGTACTTATGGATTGACACTGATGTTTGAGCTGTAGCAAATGAATGAAATGTCAGCAGCAACTATAATGCAATAATGGCGTGTAATAAGGTGACCCATTCAACGCGTAAATTACCAGTAGGCTCACTAGAAATTGCTACAATGCATTTAACAGTTGTTGTTTTTTTTGCAGATATTTCTTAATTTCACTCATCGTTTTTATTATGTTCATTTAGCTCTCTCATTGGTACTCTGTCTCTCATTCACTAGTTACCTACTTTCTCAACACATATCCGTTTCTTAGTTCTTGTGTAATACTCATCTAGAAGCCACCTTCTGCCATCAGTTTGTGAACTAAACATCCTTTCTGAACAGGGACATTTTTGCCTCGCGGGACTCCATATATTCCTCAAATGCCTTTGGTCCCTGTGTTCTCCTGTGGTGGACCAGACTGGTATATCACTTTGTTTTTAGTTATTCTAAAAGTGAGCTTACCCTAAATGTCATAAATGTAATAATCCTTAATAGAACACTGTGTGCACACAGTTTAAAACAATAAATCAGTGATATAATAATTCAACCATAAACTTGCAAGATCTGCTTAGAGTCCAGGGCTGCAAACACCTCCAGTCAGCTCTTGGTTCCTTGTTCATCAAACACCTCAGGTAATAGAGGCTTGTGGTCCGATCCACCTCTCCCCTCTGTTCCTCTGACTTTCTTCCTCTCTCTCCATGTTCTTTCTCCCCTTACAACCCATAGCCCAATAATGATCAATGACCTGAAGCCTCTGACTGTACTCCCATGCCTTCACTCCTCCTCCTCCTCCTCTCCCTTCAGCTTGGCGGCTACTGAGGCCAGGAGGAGCAGAGAGGAGCAGGGGGTAGTTGGATGAAGGACAGGTGGAGTCCAGCCCAGGGTCGACTACGGGGCCAGGCGTCACATTAATCAAAGTGACGTGTTCACTCAAGCCTGCCTGGTTAAGCCTGGGTACTCCAGCCAGTGCCAGGCCTTCTAGCTCTGCAACCCCCCCAAACCACCACTATTGCTGCCCCTTCCCCCTGGTGCCAAGCCTCAGTTCAAGGGGTGAGTTTGTGATGGGTCAGCGGATGGGCTTCCAGGCTTCCAGGGTCCTCTGTCTTCAAGTCTTCAGGTTCCTTCTGGTATGTTGGGTATGATGCCAGGGACAGACAGGGGTGGGGGGAATCTAGAGAGTGTGTGTGTGTGTGTGTGTGTGTTGAGGGAGCTTATACATCTCTGGGGGACAGGATGCTTGTCACTGACAGATGAGATTTCATTGACAGTGCTTGCTTAAATCTTGAATTTCATGTCGTGTCTAAGCAGAACTTTGAGCCGGCTGTTTTATCTCTATGATCCAATGGTGGGAATCACTGTCAGGACTATAGTACTATCATACTGATATCCTTTTAAAGTAGTGGTAATGTTTATCTAACAACTTAACTGTTTAATTTGTCACTTCATACTTTATTATTTAAAATTGAATCTTTACCCTAAATATAAATTATTTACTGTTGCTACCATGTTACCACACACAATTTGGCTAAATGTGATGCCCGTGTATATTCTGTTAGATATATTACTTGAAAAGTATTAAACTGATTTAAAGCACATTATTAATGACTAATTGCAGCACATTGAAGATACTTTATGAGTGCAACCTTGCCACATTCAACTTTTAGCCCTTAGGGTTTTGGTGGTAATGGTTCAGACCAAACAGTTCTGGGGACATCCTCAGAGTAACTATCCTCTCCGACTTAACCTGGGGTGCTTTTATTTTCTGTTTAGATTCACACCACCCCTGGAGTGATGTAATAAACAGTTAGAGCATAACATAAAACAGCATAATAACTTGATTACATATAGATTAGACTGGAAAAAAAAAATCAAATGGCTAGAATTCAGTTTCTACCCATTTCTATGTGTTTTTTCTATGTAAACTAATACTAAAAGTTGTGTTTTAACAATTAACACTTGCAGCTCAAGGTTTCTTTTGTGCTGGAAAGTATCCACCCCGGAATAGACACAAAAACGTACCCTTAAAGCCCTTGGTATTTTAAGAACTAGACTACAATTGAATAATCACTTATGGAACCGTTTAGGCAGGAATGGTTTGCTGAAGGATTCTCAGGTTTTAGCATATATCATCAAATACTAACGATCTGCTCTCCTCCTACAGACAATGAACTCTTTACGTGTACTGTCTGCTAGATCTGCTGCATTTTACACCACTAACAACACATTATTTCACCACAGAGGCTTGAAAGTGCCTTGGGGATTAAAGGAACCCCATTAGACTGGTTTGAGTCTTATTTATCGGAAAGATCTGGATTTGTCATTTGTCATGTTAAACATGGTTCTTCAGCTTACATAAAAGTTGGCGTTCAACAGGGTCCTGTGGCTAGGACCAATACCATTCACATTATACATGCTTCTCTTATTTGGTAATATTTACAGAAAACATACATTTCCATTGCTATGCAGATGACAACCAGCTATATTTATAATGAAGCCAGATGAAACAAATAATTTCTAACTCTTTGACTTTGGTTTTGTCTGAGTTCAGAAGCAGAGATTAATTTTCTGGTCATATAGTATCTCTGGACTGGATGGCATTACCTTGGCTTCCAGTACTACTACAATGAACATTGGGGCTTATTTGACCAGGATATGTCAAGCGACCGGACTGCCTTCTTTAGCGACGGGGGGGGGGGGGGCCTCCATATGAGCTGGGTTCTGCTCAGGGTTTCTTCCTATTAAACCACCATCTTCTTCTTTACTACCATCACCTTAGTGCTGGGAATTTCAGGCTCTGCGTTTTGTAGCGTAGAAAACTGAAATTGTTATTGATGCTATATAAATAAAATGGGTTTGAACTAAATACGGTCGTTCTCACTTCCTTCACTGCAGACCTAATAGAAAGGGGCACTTCCTTCAACAAGTTATTATTGGAATTTCATTAAATCCAAAGGAAATATCAATAAAAGACAATGTGTTTTCAGAGGAATAAATAACCTTCGATCCTTCACATTCTTGTTTAAAGGTTGCATGAAAACTTAAAGTGCATTTGGAAACCATGTTCTCTCCTCCAAGAAAATGACACATTAAAGTCTGCATTGTCAAGGGCCTTTTATCTGTTTCTCAAGTTATCTTCCTCAAGTTCTCGTTAATGCCTTTTCCCACTTTTGCTCTCAAATTCATTTTCCAACTAATCTCCAGAGTGGATAAAAACCTCTTAAAGCCTTTAGAAACGTTTCTCGCAAAATATTGCCCCTGTTAAATTAATACTCAGTGCCAATAAACTATTGATCTTTACTCCTTCAAAGTTGGTCTGGCACCTGGGACTGCAGGGAGGGAAATTGCAAAAGATTTGGAGAAAGGGAAAAGAAACAGTTGAGGGCAAATTAAATTGCCATCTTGAACTCGCCTGTTAAGGATTAGTGGTTAATTGTAATTTGCGTGCCATGTCCCCGGCCATCACGCAGCGTTGCTGTAAGTTGTCTGTGAGCTGGTGATAGAATACTCACAGCTCCCGCTTTCATAATTGGAAGAAGAACACGAATCAGAGAAACTCAGATTCCACGGAAGAAGCTGGGGGCGGCAGAAGTGGAGTTTTGTTTTCTTCAACAGGTTTGACACTTCTTAACATAACCTGCTTCAAACTGTCTTTGTTTGTTGCCAACTGTTTGCCACATCTTCCATCGTGCCCTTTAGAAGGCAATGAGACAGGAAAGTGTATCAATTAAACAGATTCAGTATTGTTAAGTCGCTCGTCTCAGGAGGACACATCTGACAGTCGACGTGTAGGAGTCATGTTTATACATGCAGGGATGATATACTGTATGAGCTGTGTGTGTGTGTGTGTGTCTGTGTGCAAAGTGAGTGCAGCATTATCAATGCCACCTCACTCAACATTTAAGCAACTGTCGTGGATATTTGTCTTTTATTTCTCAGTCACAACATAGGTGACAATACCATATGTTGATTAAAAAGATAAAATAAAATAAAAAGTTTAGTCAAATTATTGTGTAATTTGACAATACGTTGAGAGTCAAGGTGGCTGTGGAAAAGTTTTTAGCACTTTCCACAAGTTAATGTGGAAACTTAATCCCAAATGGAACTATTAAAAAGTGTAGATTGTTTCATTTATTAACTATGTAGCGAGATAAGAGTACACATAGTTCAAACATACTATGACAAATATTCATATATTTTACTGAAATTACTTTTATGACCAGTTCTGTAACCATACCAGAACCTGTCACTACTGCGCTGAAACAAAATGATTCCAAGTTTTGTAATTCATTTCTTGCTTGTTACCAATGTGGTGTCACACAGAGGTAAATGTGTGTAACTCTTGCTTTGGAGATGAGCATATACCGTAGATCCTGGTGTTGTATGAAAGCTGTGTGTGCTAATGCATTCTTAGGATATACACAGAAGACGCACACACACATTTGTGTGTGTACACCTCCAAATTCTCATGCATCTGCATTGCTCAGTTCCGGTACCCGTGTGTCGGAGTTTTAGTAAATTATCACACAAGCGTAGGTAGGTGCAGCTTCTTAATCTGTGTCCATCGCCCCCCCTCCACCCCACCCCTCCATCCCCACCACTACCACCAATCGTGTGTGTGATAGGGAGATCAGTTGTAAGGCTTCCAATTCCAAGCTGCTGACCTTACTTTGGCCCCAGTGCTGCCATTAGCACCACGAAGAGGAGCTTTTAGAGGAAATCTAATCTGCTCTGCATTGGATCTGTCTGCTTCAGAGCACTCCAAGATACACATCTGCTAACCCCTCACTAGCACACACGCACACACACACACAGTGATAAGGATAGACTTGCACAGAAACACAGATAGAATCAAATGCACATGGATAAAGGCACATTCAAACACACACCTGCTCATGCGTTATTGCACACATGAAAGAACACACACACAAACACACACACGCACACACAGGGAACACACAAAGCACACACATGCATTCATCTTTACAGAAATAACATACTGTGTGCACACAAGTGCTCAATCACATCTGCAAAAAAGGTAACTGTACACCGACTCAGCAGGTTACAAGTTCATTATTCATCCACATCCCCACTCCCCACAGAGTTTTATACCCACTTATTGTGTTTTGGTGAGTGACTCCACATTGTCTGTTTCAGACGGAACTTCAAAAGCTGAAATCAGGAAGTCAGGTTCACTTGAAATAATTTGATGCCTCAAAATGCTTTACTTTAATTACACTTGATTAGCTACCACCGTGTTTCCAGGGATATTTCTTTTCACTGCAATTTTCCTGTTAAAGCTCTTTATCAGTTTCATCAAAAACCTGTTTATTGAGATGAACCGAGGTAAACTACAACTATTACTTTCACTAATAAGACTCATTTAGAGTTAATTCAGAGTTGTCTCTTTCTTTTGTTTTTCATTAGATAATTGTTGTGGCATTTCACGTTTACTGAGAGTAAAGATGGAGTGACAGAGGCCACAGTCTCCCGTACAGTAACTGTACCATGACTGGGAACCACATTGCTCTCTTGCTTCAGCCATCATGGCTGTAAATTTTTCATCCTGAATGCGTATTAAGAGGCGTATTAACAGTGCTCACAGTGCACTTTTCAGTGAACCAGCAGATCTACTTAGATCTCCCCAAATGTCTCCCAGGGCCTCTGAGCTAGCATGGGACTCACTTTCCTCCCATTGTGGGAGTGATCCTCATGAGACGTCAGATCAAGTTCAGATTCTGCCCCTCCAGAAAGTACACCACTCTGATGGAGAGCAGCTGTTTTCAACACTATGACAAGAGCAGCAAACGTACCAAGTGTAGCGCTGCTGCGATGGTTGATGCTACTGTCTGTTGAAACGCTTTACAAGACATCATTGTGCAGCTTCAGAACCATGGAGAGTTCCAAACATCTGCTGTGAAGAGATACATTTTTCCATCTCTTTCCGACAACATAAAACTAATCGCTGTCACGTGTCATGTAACTCTCCAGAACTCTTACAAGAAGCCAGAAGGGGACAGTCAACATGCATCACGTGTGCCATATTTGATCTATAAGTCTTTAGATAAGCTCGCTGATGCCTCGGTACTTGCTCTGGGAGCACTGAACTCCGGATTCTGTAAAGCATCTTGAGACAATATCCACCACCACAATACTCTTTCAATGTAATGGCTCCAGTGCAACTACCACACATTTGGAAATGGTGTGTGGGACCAGAGAACCACTTATACTGATACTGTTATCTATTGTCCCTCATCAAAGTCCTGCTTGACCAACGTCACAGTCAGTAAGCACATTAGTCTTTGACCAAACCAGAAGCCCTGGATGATAAGTTCAGTCACTCCTGAGAGCCTGCAAGTCTGCAAGTATGCAGAGAGTGGACCTGAGGAGAGAAATTAAATCTGCAAAGGAGAAGCCTGCAAAGAGAAGGTGGAGCAGCATTTCTTTAAACAACAACCCATGTCAGGTGTGACAGGGACTAAAATAAATAACCAACTATAACACCTCCATTACTGTCAGTGCCAGTGCCTCGCTGGCAGCGAAATTAAACCATTTCTTTTCCCACTCCCAAACAACGAGACGTAACACAGTCAGCGCCCCCACAGACTGCATTCTCACACACACCCTCTCCCCAGGAACATCAAGTGAGCCGTGTGTTCAGGACTGTGAACATGGGGAAAGCTGCTGGGCCCAATAGAGTACCGGACAAAGTACCTAAAGCCTGTGCTGACCAGCTCTCAGCAGTCTTCACTGAGATTTTCCACCTCTCCCTGACACACTCCACAGTCCCACCCTGTTGCAAGTCTGCTATGATAGTCCCCGTCACCAAAAACTCAAACATCAATAACCTGACTGACTACAGGCCCATCATATTGACACCAATGGTCGCAAAATGTTTTAAGAGGCTCATGTCACAATGGATCAGAGCCTGTCGCCTTCCTGCCATTGATCCTCATCTGGTCGACTGATGATACCATCTCCACAGCCCTCCATACTGCCCTCAGCCATCTGCAATTTCCAGGGACATCTGTAAAGATGCTCTTGTCATCTAGAGTCCGGCTTTCAATAGTATCATCCCTGACATCCTTCTGAATAACCTGGCAGTCCTGGATTTCCTTTCTCCCACCCATACCTAGATTAATGTCTTTCTTACAAACTGCCCAGAGACAGTTAAGATCAGTGCCTTCAACCTCAAGCTCACCACTGGCCCCCCACAGGACTGTGTGTTGAGCCCACTCCTGTATACCATCTAGACCCATGACTGTGCTCCCACCCACCCCACACAATAATATATTTGTCAATGACACCACATTGGTGGGGATCATCACAGGAGATGAGACAAGACGGCTTACAGGGATGAGGTGCAGCAGCTAACAGAGTGGTGTGTTATGAACACCAAAAAACATAACAAGGATTTAGAAATCGATTTCAGGACGGACAAAGCAGACCCTGTTCCTCTCCACATCAATGGTGACTGTGCGGAGGGGTTTCCCTCTTTCAAATTCCATGGGTCACATCTCCAAGACTAATCCTGGTCAGCCAACACCACAACAGTGATGAGAAAGGCCCTGCCCAGACTGGAGGAGAGGCAGCTTCTGACCAACTGTTCCACCATTGAAAGTGTGCTGGCATAATCCATCACTGTGTGGTAGACTCTCTGCATAGCAGCTGACAAGAAAGAACTGCAGAGGGTCATAAGGTCAGCCGAAAAACTATTAGTGGCTGTCTGCCCTATCAGCCATCTCCCGTTTCTTTTCTAGGACCAAGACATTTAACGTATTTTAACTTGACACAATCTTTTCTGTATGAAATACTGTAAGTGTTTTATTCATTCATTAGTTCTGTTTTTTGTGTTTTTATGCTTGATGACTGGTTTAAATCACAACAAAGATTAAGCTAGCTTCTCTTACCTTATCTACATTCAGTATTCA
Organism: Chelon labrosus; assembly: GCF_963514085.1. Lineage (NCBI taxonomy): Eukaryota > Metazoa > Chordata > Actinopteri > Mugiliformes > Mugilidae > Chelon > Chelon labrosus. The sequence goes on from NC_140353.1 coordinate 23,706,880, forward strand.
CAGGTCAATATTGTCATCATTTGAACTTGTCTTTGGCTGTTGAATCTTACACAGTGCAGCATTGCAAAACATTTTGACTGACTTCAGCAAATCACAAACTTTCTAGAAACTCTTTAATCTTAGGCCAAATCACACAGTGAAACAGACCTATTTCATCACCTGAAAACTTTGATTTCCAAATTCCTTTCCCCAAAATGAAATTGGAATATTGAACATTTTTCCAACTACAAAATTGCCTTTTATAACCACACATTGAGCAAAATGTCATTCATATAATTAATCATATACTAATATCAATATTTGCATGACATCAAATCCCATCACAGATCTACCAGGCTATCAGAGACCTCATTTAAAGGTGGTGGACTTGATCAGACTCTAAATCACCTGTAAAGACACTTAAATGGAGTCTCAATGCACTGATAATATCTTGTAGTATATATGCTCTCTATCTTCCTTATTATATGTCGTTGTCATAACAACCTCCATAGAACTGAAAGGACTATAAAACACTTTCCTGACATTTCCTCATTAATTTCAATGGTGTTTCTCACAAAAAAGGACTCTATCCCAAATCATGTCTTCATACAATTCCTGAGATAGCAACACTGAGACGAAATGTATTGCAAAGACCTTGCCAAATATCAATTTCATTATCGCACCATCTTGAAAAAAAAAAAAAAAAAAAAAACAACACCCAGCTAAACAGAATCTAAGATCAGCTTGTGCGAGATGTAAAATTGCAAGGGAGTGAACTCCATATGACTTTGCCCTGTAGTTTGGTCTAAAACTCAAGGAGACGGGGCAGCAGAGAGTGGAGATGATTAGAATATTAGTCCAGGTCAAAGACCAAAATCAAAACTTGGTGGAAGAAACTGAGACAAAGAGGATGAGGAGTGAAAAATTGGGTATTAGAATTCAAAGCGATGAAGATTATAAATCAACATGCTCATTAAATAATAAGTTTGTACTGTAAAACAAGTCTTTTCTTTATGATTTCCTGCTATTTCTGAGTTTGAGGCAAGCTTTTTTATACTTTGTCAGCATTAGAAGGCAGACCAAAATTTGACTTAGTGGATTTAAGTGAAATTACAGCTAATGGATCACATTCTTTCGCCTTTGAGGATGAGGAGTGGATGTGGCTGGAGCCTATCCCAGCTGTCATCAGCCGAGAGGCGGGGTACACCCTGGACAGGTTTCCAGTCTATCTCAGGGTTAACACAGAGAGACAGACAACGATTCACATGCCTACCTATGGCCAATTTAGAATCACCAATTAACCTGGAGTACCCGGAGAGAACCCACGCAGACACAGTGAGAACATGCAAACTCCACACAGAAAGGCCCAGTCGGCCCATGGATTCGAACCCGAAACCTTCTTGCTGTGAGGCATCAGTGCTCGGTGCATTATTGCAAGGATTCCTGATGTAGGCAAAGAGGCCCTGCATCCAGTTATGCCGCACTGTCTCAGCTTATCATACTGCTGCACCCGCTACCTGCGTCCTACTTCTCCATCTGTCAGTGATGGTTGCTCCACACCTCACCAAAAACTGATGGTCAGGCTCCAACTTTGCCAACCTGCCAGCCAAGAACCTTTGTAAAGGGAAGCAGAAATACTTGGGAATGGAGCAAGTGTGTTTTTCTGTGGATACTGCCATGGCTACCCTTCTGTGCATGTCACAGGTGGTTTCTTGCCTTGACACGACTCAGACTCTATGAGGTGTTTACTGATGTGGTTTTCTACACCTTTCTCCTCCACCATTAAACAGAGTGCTGTAAGTTGTCAAGTTCCTGTGGAAGATATATTTGTGTAACAGCTTCTCTATGTCCTCCTATGCATCTGTGCTTGCTTTCCCGTCTCTTTTCTCTTGATGCACGTGTTTAATACCTGACCAGTAACAATAAGCTTCTCACATTAATGCCAAATGGTGTCACAGGGCCCTTATTTGTATGGGCCTCTATACTGTCACAGTGCATAAATAGTGTTCCTCTGACCTTCCATAATGGCCTGTGGTATTTGTTTCCATTCATTAGCTCAGCAGAGAAACACCCTAAGAAATGGTGTGGTTGTTGGTACAGTACCTACTTGGACCACCATTTGCATTAGTTTTTACTGATTTTGGATACTTCCTGTATCTGAATAGTCTAGTCTTGTCTTGAGGGGGATTCTGTTGTGTAGTAGCTAAAGAAGCAAGGAGGACCGTAGGGTCCCAGGTTTGCATCCCCACCATGTCCATGGTGGGATCTTAAAGGCCCGAAATGCTCGATGGGCACTGCACAAGTGACAGAGGTGGAAATGGAAGAATTAGATGTTTTCATTGCAAGGGTGTACTGTTACTGTACCTGTGCACTTGTTATGCTTCATCATTTGCCTGATGTAGCTAAACTCAATTCTGGTGAAGAGTCTGATAACTCAGGAATTCCTTATGGCATGCTTCAACCAATGCAGAGAAAAAAAAATATGTCAGATCCATTTTGTTGTAAACTAAACAGTGCTAAGATGACCTGTATGACTACAGCACGCGTGCCATTCTATTCACTGTATATAGTCCACCCAAATGATTGGCCTGGCAGACAATAATGTATATCATGCAATAACATGAATTACTGTGACAGGCCTAATAGCAAGAACATCATACTTAATAGAAGTTTTAGTACGTTGTTCTTGAAAACAAGAAGCAAAATAAGGAGATGTCCTCCTCTCTACCCTTAAAATATTCCTACTACTTTATCTTTTCAATCTGTGCCATCTTTTCACCTCTCTTGCCTCCTCCCCCTGCCTCCTGCTCCTCCCGATCCTCTGTCTCATTTCCAAACCATTACACTGTTCTGCTCAGCTGAAGCGCGTCCACATATTCTTAAAGGGCTGGTTAAACTTAATCATTAGTCTAACAAGCTCTTTGCCCTCCAAATGATCATCCACAGAATTAAAAGGATTTGTTCTGGAAGGTGAGCCAGTAACTGGGATGAGAGGCACAAAAGACAACGAGCGAGGGGAGAACGAGAGCCATTCCCAAATTAACAGAGAAGGAACTTAGCACTTTGTTAATCACTCAGAGGTCAGCAACAGTGATAAAGAGAGTCGTTACCTAACCCTAACCTAATTATTCATCCTCTAAAAGCCTATCGGGAGATTCAGTTCCTCACCTATATTGTTTTTAAAATAGGCAGATATCCCCGTAGAAATGTCTTTTGAGACATATTGTGTCTAAACTGAAATAACCTCTCTACCAACAAAACCTTATTGGATGGGCAGCGGACAATAGGGCAGGTTTGGATCCTTAAATGCCTAAAAAGTTGTTTTGGTCAGTAAGTCAGAAGCTAGATTGACAAAGCTCTATAAAACAAGTGGGGAATGTCAGTGACTTCTGGCTCCTTGATCCTTTAATGATGCCCAGGGGGCTGGAAAAAGCACATTATCAGGGAGAGAGCCGCAGTTGTCGGACACATTGAGGATGGAGAAAAGCTATTACTTGTTGTCCATTTCAAGAGTTCCCAAGAAGGAAGAGAACACGATCAGGGTCATCTTCTGCAACATCAGGAAGTTCAAAGCTGAAGAGGTGTAGCTCTGCTTCTGCTGTCTATGGTTAGACACAAGGATGAATGTCCCACATGAGGACGCATCTGGACCGGGAGTCAGTGCACAAAAAGACATGGATGCATTTCTTGTTTCTTCTTGTTCTCCTCTTCAGATGCCTACAGCATGAATGCTGAAGAATTGTAATTACTGGTGTATATACTGCAGATTCAAGCCTAAGTAGGACACAGGCTGTGCTAAGAAAATCTTCAGGAATGCACATGCGCAAAGGTATAAATCCAAGAGTGACGACTTGTAGAGGGCATATCCTAGTTTCAGAAGAATTTCATGTACAATACAAAAGAAAAGTTAAAAATATTATTCCTAACAGTCCGTCCATCTAACAAATCAAAATCAGAAAGTGAAAGACTCACAAACACAGACACTAGTTGTGTGCGTGTGGCCATCATGTGAAAGTGGAATGTGTGCCAGAGCTTCCATTCCTCTCTGTAGTGGCAGCTCTCAGGAAGTGTCCCCACTATCACACAGTTAATTGTCTTTATTGTCTGCAGTGTTCCAACCAATATATTATGCTAATATCAGCAGCTACGCCCGCTATGTACTATTTATTCGGTCCCTGATAGCACTTCACGCACATACATGTTTTCTTTTAGACCATCTGGCTCGGCATGTATGACCCGCTCGGAAATGCATGTATGTGCTAATTAATTAGCATAGTTCAGGAAGCAATTACACCGTGATGTAGTCCCTCCCGACAGTCACCCTGCACACTCTCCCTCTCACTAGTTCTTCCATGGCACTTGAACACACTTCATTAGCTTTGGTGTGTGGAAGAGTGAGCGGTGGTCCGAGTTGCTGTCACTTGGCATCTGTCTTCGGCTGTTGCTCAGGCTGTAGCCGGACGAGCCAAAAGGTTTACGTTCAAAGGCCATCTGGTGTGAAACAGTACAGCAGAGCCACATGGACTTGATGCAAATGTACACACGCAAACTACTGACTTATACTGAATAAGTATGCCAAATGACACTTACGGTACACTCTCAGAGCAGTTAACATGCTATGTACGTCATTCATAGCTTGCTCACATCTTCGTAGCACTGACAGTCTGAACGCTGTTTCAGGCTATATCGTTTGTTGTTCCACATAGTTGTACAAATGTTCAGTAGGCGTGGCAGATATAAATATGAAATACTGTATTCAGAAACACTAGATCTGAAATCAACACCTTTTATCATTTGTAACAAACAAAAACAACATCACATTTCAGCAGCAATAACTAGTACCCAATATGCATTATGGACTTGATACACCAATCAGGCATAACATTATGACCACCTTCCTAATATTGTGTTGGTATCCCTTGTGCCTCCAAAACAGTTCTGACTCATCAGAGAATGGACATGGGCCTTCTGAGGGTGATCTGTGGTATCTGGGAACAGAATGTTGTTAGTGGGTGTTGAGGGGAGGGGCCTCTCTGGATCAGGCTTGTTTCAGTGTACCCCACAGATACTTGATCAGTTTGGGATCTAGTGAATAAGGAGGCCAGGTCAACACCTTGTGCTGTTCTTCATGTTTTTTTGAGTTGTTCCTAAAGCGTTTTTGTGTGTCAGGCTGGGCTTCATCCTGCTGGGGATGGCTGCTGCCATCAAGGAGTGTCACTGCTATGGGGTGGGGGTGCCTGGTCTGGTCTAGGTGGGTGGTACATCCACACAAATGCCAGGGCCTAAGTTTCCCATCAGAACATTGCATTGTCACAAGATGATCGTTGTTTTTGGTTCCTGGAAGTGCATTGAAGTGAAAGAGTAGAGTATAGGTTAAAATAAGTGACATCATAGTTGCAGCTTCTTTAAGTCCAGCACAGTCAGTGCAATAGCAAGCTGAAAGCAAGAGTCGGGTGTGGAATAACTTTTTACAAGGCAGATGCAAAGCTGGCCAAAGCAACACATCTAACTTCAGAAAACAACAACTTATTTCTAAAAGCTTAAAAGTGTAGAGTATTTGAAAGTTTGAAAGGCAAGTCCGCCACAGCGAACACAGCAAATGGTTGTCTCTTCTGCAGCCAGTGCTGAAGTAGTTGAACACTCTTTGTGACAGGCTGGAGGTACAGACAGGTTTGAAAGAGGGAGAGAGAAGAAGAGAGGGGCTTTACATTCTATGGCTTGTAATATGTTCTAATAAAATAATAATGACCACAATGAGAAGTTGAAACCTTTTTTTTCATGACTGAAATTTCCTTTTTGTCATTATCAAGAGAGTAGAAGTTCAAGTGGACTGCACATGTGTCTGTACTACTTTGTTTGGCCTGGCACATGAATTAGTAAAGAGATAAAGTTTTTTAAGTGACTGCGTTATTATCTGTCCAACAATTACTAAAGCCACACTGTTGCCCTGGATGATGTGTTCCTTCCTTGCAATGAAAGAAAACATTTATGATGTCTTTTAAAGATCTGCATTTTCAGTAAGCTTGGAGCTGAGAGTAAAGAGAAGTGAGAAAGTACTGAGAGACTGACTTTGTGCACAAGAAATATTTTGAATATCTACAATCTTATTGTTCAAACAATGACCAGTGCCTTTAGACTGAATTCAGTCGAAGAGATAAAAGATTTTGTTCTGATTGTGCTCTTTCCTTATAAATCCACCTCAGCCTTGAGAAGGCACAATGTCTCTTCCATCCTGATATTTTAATAACCATTAAATACCTTTTATAGTCAGCAAGACAGTTTGCCAGTATTTGATTCAAAGGACATGTAGACACTGACCAGCCAGTGTTGCCAGCCTTGTAAATCTTGTTGTACTCTGTACCACGCTGTTGTGTTGCGTGTTTTTATAATGTGTTATATATTGGGTATTACATACCACAGTATGCTGTAAAGGTGGTGCTGTAGTATCAATGTCTGTGTACAATGTCAGTACAGTGTGAGTGGTAATTTAATTTTAATATATGAACTTATACAAATGAGGGTATACATCTCATGTCAGGGCAGGCATCCCCATGTCAGTTCCAACATGTGTAATTTATCATTAACAGCAGCGGAGCATACAGAAGCACCATCTACTAGCATAAAGCTACGACTGTGAACATGAATGCCATTAACACATGATAAAGAGGAAATGTGTGAAGGAATGTGGAGGAGCTGTGGGTTCTGCACAAATCAATCCTGAGGAACGAGCAGGAACACTTCCACTCTTCAGTTTTTATAGAATATATTTAATATATCTCATGTTCATAGAAGCCATTACTTTTTGTTGTTGTGTATGTGTGTGTGTGTGTGTGTGTGTGGATCTGGAGTACATGATGCATGTTTAGATGCTATACTTTTTAGTTCCCCCTCAGCTGAACACACAATGGTCCATTTTAATGTGGTACCTATCTCTTGGTTGGCCCATGCATATTCATGGAGAGCTCAGACCGGGGCGACAGTGGCGGTGACACTGGGGGTTGGAGAGATGGGGGTTTCGGGGGTGGTAGAGGGAGGGAGGGTGTTTGGGGGGGGGGGGGAGGCGTGCTTGTCGGAGTGTGTCACGTTTCCAGACCAGCGAATTTTTTTGATTAAAGTCCCTTATCCGTTTTATCATGCATATCCTCGCTCTGATTAAAGTGATCGGAGTCTGACACTCACAATGTCAGTGCAGGGAACCCAGGAGCACCTCACTCCCCTCCCTCTCTCTCTCTCTCTCTCTCTCTCTCTCTCTCTCTCTCTCTCTCTCTCTCTCTCGCTCTCCTCTGCCCCCCAACCCCCAATGCATGCTTAGAATGTGTAAATCTTAAATCTTAGCTGGTGATACTGATGTCCCTCTGACATCTATAGCAGACACTGATACAACTATACAAACAAACACACATTGTATTAACACTGTAAACAAACAACACTGCATAGATTGACTTCTTGCCAAGGTGGAGAGATGAATATCAAAAATTCATCAGACTATTGTTAAAAAAAAATCACATATGCTTTAAATTTAGTTTATTTTCTAGTTTTAAACCCATTTGTAGCAGACACTACATTTAATGCCTATGCTTAAGTGGAATTTTCCCTTTCCTAACACCAGAGTTACAAAATAAATAGCCATTTCCATAAATTACATTAAAGCACTAACAGGTTACAAAAAACGAGGCCTGGTGAGCTACTGCAGAAAGAGAGCAGTGATTCCTTAAGCTTCTCCAGCCTTTTATCCACACCTTCATCCAACGAGTGTGGACGATTAGGGTAATCAAGTCCACGCATCAACTAAACACACCTGCACTGCCACTGCTAGGCCAGAGGGGGCACAGAGGGATGTAACATCTTCCCTCTCAAAAGCGCCAAAAACGCATGAACAGTGGTCAAAAGGCCTCTGTAACCTTGTCTAATCAAGCAAGAATAGATGCCACTACATATGAGTATTACACACAAAACAGCTACACTAACAACAAAAAATTGTAACATGTGACCCACACAAAGTGGAGATCAACAGCCACAAACCATAGACTGTATAAACATGGACTACGGAACAACTCCTGTAAAGTGAAGCCAAAGCAAGTAGAGCTCCCTCTGGTGACTGGCTGCGGTATAGGTTATAAGCTCCACCCCCTCTGTGTTAGTGGAAGGGACTTGGGCCCATTCATTTTTTTCCAACTCTCACGGACCTAAGGGGTGATCTTCAGGACCATGAGTGTTGGAAAAAATAATAATTATTAAAGTACAGTGTATAATTCAGCATGTCTTTGTATCTAGTGGAAGTAGAAGTAGAAGTTAAACGAAAACGCTAGTGAGTCTGGCTGGTCATCGATATCACGATACCGATACCACTCTTGGACTGTACTGCGCAGACTCTGGCTCCAAACTCACACGATGCAAGGAAGTGAGGACACATTGCCCATATTTATATACAGTCTATACCACAAACCAAAAGGTTAACTAAATGTCACAAGTTAAAAACTCGGCACATCTTACAATCAAGTGACCAACCATGATTGGAAAGACACACAATGATCACAACGAAAGTTCAGGCTTGCAAAAGTGAGCTGACTTCTTCAGGACCTAACACTGACAATGTCAATTCTGTAGAACTCCCAGCTCGTCCTTGAAAACATCTTCCTGTTTAGTTAGATGTTGTTTGGAAATTCTGAGGGCAAGTTACTAAATTTATGCCAAATGGTACATTGTTGTTGAATTTAGTGGGGGCCTGTGCCCATTTAACTTTCCTATCAAATTAAGAAATGGCCCTTTGCTAATTTTCATATGTAAAAAGGCAAATATCAGAATACAAAACGTCAGATGACATTCATTTTCCACATGCATATATGTACACACGCACACATGCCACTCTGTGACAGGGGGCTGAATTACAGCAGGGGTCTGTTAGAATGTCACCCCATGACGAAAGGATGCATGTGGGTTGCGCTGGGAGTGGGCGTTTCACTTACACACACACACTCACTCTGTTACCGCACACACACGCTTGATGAAACAGCTGGTCCAGACACAGCCGAGACCATCCAATCGGAAATAGTAATTAATGGCATTAGAATATTGCACAGTTTGGTGCCATTGAGGGACTGGATGACTTTAAAATGTGTAAATCCAGAAACTTATCTGACCTAGCGACGGGTGGCTTTCCACCCCCTCAGCTAAATAGATTAATTATCTGCAGGGCCTGGTGCTGTCATTGGGAGCCACATGGATATCAGATCAGCCCAGATACCGCTGGAAAGCATTCCTTCTGCTAATGATTACAGCACTGCTGCTGCTTACGGATATGTTTACCCAGAGATTCATGGTGTGAGATGGGGCTCATATGCATGTAGATGATACAGTGGAGAAAGGTTGTAAAAAGCACAGAGCTGAAATCCTCAGTCCTCAGTCATAGTTGTATTTTATGTTCTGGGACCTTCATTGTGAAGATGCTGATTCCCATGATACACATTTAATCGCTTTTCAGTTTAACTGTACATAAGATTGCCCGTGTGCAGGTTCTGTGCAGAAAACCCTCAGGTGTCAAGTAGTATCTTAAAATGCTGCAGAAGCACATAGTATGTTCTGACGCATTACATCCCGAGGACGGACAAATCATCTGAGATTTTGACAACCAATATGGAAAAAAAGAATAAGAAAAATAACAAGGCAAAAGAAAAAATAGGGTCCAAAGTCCCAGAAAATGGAGAGAGCAAAGGATCTCAGGGGTAAGTATTAGTTGTCACCCCATGATCAAATAGTACAGGCCGGGAAGCAACTAGAGAGAGCCTGCGCCTGGGCAAAAAGAAATATAAAGTCCAGATTTAATTCTGATACGGAGAAATAGAATTTCAAAGCTGGATGTCTTATCGTTGGCATGTCCCTTTGCCGGACTGATTTCCCTAGCAAAAGCCTGTCAGTGCTATTATGTTGAACATGGAACCAATTTACTGCGCCAGCTAAACAGGGTGAGCAGTGCTCTTGTACCCCCTAAATGTTTGAAGTTATCACACAGTGGGAAAAATAGCATTTTGAATGTTTGGGGAGGGGGCGAGGGCCGCGGCACGGCCGGCTCGGACGGGAGTGGACTGTAATTGAAAAGTATCAATCAAAAACAAGGCAAGGGCCACGGAGGGAAAGCTATTATGTTAACCCAGTCTGCCAGAGCACTGAAAGAGTCCAAATGCATTTCTTTTGAATCTGTAATGCTCCCCTGCTCTCCAAGCCTCTAAGCCTCGGCGACCGGGGGCCTCGTATCTCTGGATGGACAGCGGCACGAAGGGAAAGGAGGGGAAGGAGGGGATTATCAATTGGAGCATGTGGCCATTACAGGCCTGTTTCATGATGCTATCTGCCCTCTGAGATAAGCAACCCACGGCTGGTCAGACGTTTCCAATTTCTATACATGAGAGATGAAGACCTTGCGCTTCCGCTCACCTTCACCTTTTTTATGTTATTATATTTTTGCCTGCCCCAAACTCTGCCCTTTCTGTATATTACAAGTGTCTTTTCATGTGCGTGCTGCAGGCTGACTGACCTGCTGCCACGCAAACAGCTGAACATCACAGAATGGCTCTACATAGTGGGAAATTGAGATATTATGAAAGGGGAGGAGGATGAACAATAGATGCAAATGAAGTGCCTGCAAAACAAGAGGACGTACTTTCAAAGTTGCATGAAACATACCCCAAGTATTTACAAACCAAAGGCCTCACTGTGCAACCATTCCTTTTCTTTTGAATATCCACTTTAGCTGTCTGCTTCAATTATACAATATTCCCACTCGCACCCATTTCTTTTTTTCTTCTTTGAAAATTCTGAAATGCAAACTAGTTGGCAGACAGAGCTGGTTGAATGCTTATTTTTATCAAGAGGACCAGAACAAATGCATTTCATTTTATTGAACCACCCTTGTTGTGTTTTGGCCATGACTCAATCTGTTCTGATTAGGCTAGAGACAGGGACAACACACATATTCAAATGGACTAGACCTCAAAGGGTCACTGAACAATTTTCTCTGTTCATGGAAAAAGGATATTGCTCAGCCATTGCTATTCCCTTGTGGCTCTCCTTTTTTTCTAAGGGTCTTAGAATAAATTCTTGGATGCATTAACATATAAGAAAGTACAAATGACATAGAGTATAGCCAGTGGTTTTTTACCAAATAGCCCTTAGTTAAGGACACCCTTAAGTCGAGGTCAAGCTCATTGCCAGGAAAATTATGCATTCCTGCCTGGTCTAAAGCAAGCTGTGGGTTCTCCATGTATTAAAATGAATTGTTTTACAAGTTTTATCCTACCGAAATGGGACACCACTGAGATCCAGCGAGCCAATATCTGTGGTGCTGTCATGGTGTGTGAAAAGACTAGGGCATAATATCTCCCTCTTGGCATTTGCATTGAAGAAAAGAGAATAGACTGGTACCTGATTGTAACTGTTGTCCACAGTGTTTTGTTAATATTTCAGAATCTCACTGTTTTTTTTTTTTTCTTTCAATAAAAATACCATAACACATCCAGAGCTGAACAAAATCCTCCATCTAAGTAACCTTGGCAGATGTCTGTGAAGGTTCTTAGCCACCCAGGTCATGGCATATCCAGAAACGTTAAAGAAAGGCAACTGGACTTGTAGAGTTTTCCTTAGCTGATGCACCGTCTCTTACAACCTCTGTTCTTTAGTTGTACCAAGTCGATTTTAGTAATTGATGGTTTAGATACAATGAGGCCTAACATGCCAAATGTACTTTCACGACAACTAACATAACAGTGTTTCAGTCAAATGGACCATCTCACAAAGGCAAACAACACTGGCCCTGAAAATGTCATTTTCCATACTAATATTGCTTTTGTACTTAGTCTGACGTAGCCAGACTCAATTCTTTTCAGAATATGAGTCTGGCAACACACTGTTTGCATTTCATTAAGGGACGTGTTTCAACCAATACAGAGAAACAACAACAGCCCTGCACACAATTGGATAGCCCTACAACCAATCACAGCCATTTTGTTGTACACAAATTCAACTCCACAGTGCTCAGATAATATTTATGACTACATTGCTGTTACTCTACTGTCCATTGCTGCATAAAGCACACCCAAACGATTTAACTGGATTTGATTCCTTAAGCAACTCTAGACCAACTGTCTCTCAAGTATGTAAACCATTCCGTTTTAAAAAATGCTCAAAACTCTGACTTGTTTCATGATAATGTCAGCCTGACATCATCATTGTCAGGGGATTTCACACATTTGTTAGGCCTTAATGATACACACAATTTGTTTTCAGTGAGAACCTAGACTCAGAAGAATATATTTACAGAGGATGCCACTTCTTCAGTGATTCCTTCTAATGCCAGATCTTCTGATGTCTACAGATACTGGATAGCCAGATGAATGCCATTAAATGGAAGAAATATAAGACTATTTGAGTTAGGTGTGGAGGGCCAATAAAAAAATGAAAAATGTCTCTCAAATGAAAGACAACAACGAATATGCAGTCTGCTTATTTTAACTAAGGTAATGGATGCTCTTGTTGATCTCGTGCACATAAATGGGCACGTTCACCATTACTGTGGTCATCAGTTCGTATGTATGAACAGGGAACCTCTAATGTGATCATAAACCCTTTCATTGATAATGGCATAACCTGAAATGGCAAAAAGATAGGTAGCTTGCTTTAACTAATGAAAAGCTGACAGGTAGGTAGGATGAAGGGTGGAGGGAACATGCTGGCTTAGTAGGTGGAGGGTAGCTGCATGCAGTGTTGGTAGGTCAGTGGATTGAGAAGGGTGAAAGAGGTTTTTGGGTCGGATGTAACTTAAAGGTAGAGATGAAGGAAGCTTTCCAGGTAGATAAACTGATATGTAAGGAGGAAGGAAGAGATGGAGGGAAGTGTGTAGTGGGCAGGAATGGAGGAGGGTGTCAGACGGGCAGGCAGAGGGTTTTTAATTCAGATTTCATGTGGGCTCACTCAGCAGTCACTGGAGTCTAAAGTGACTCTGGGGAGTCTCACAGTTCTATATGCAAATAGAGCAACGCACCTGGCCAGTGGAGCAGGCCTGCTGAGAGGTTACTTATGCAAATCTGATTGAGTGAGAGCATATTGCCAGAGCGCAAGCAGGCAAGGAGGCATGTGTGCCGGTATACACACATATACTGGCAGTTATATTTCACAGGGGCTCTGGGACGCCATGTTTCCCCAGAATAGAGGTGGCAGACAGAGGATAAGAAAGAGGACAGTGGAGAGGGAGAGGGAAAGAAGGACAGAGCGAGAAGGGGCAGAGAAAGGAGAAAGAGCAAGACAGAGAACGGTGAAAGTCGCATAATTCTTTTGGACATAATAGCATGTCTTACTCCCTCTGTTGTCATCTTCCTCCTTTCCCCCCACCATGCGACTTGTGGGCACCAGGTAATTTTCTATGCACACTTTGTAAATAGGCTGAAATCCCAATATGGCTAACACCTCTCTCTCCCCTTTCCCTCAGAGACTGGCATTAACCTGCTGATTAAGTGGTAGAGCTTGGCTGGAGCTCAATCTCAGCCTGATGCAAAGGCCCATGATGTAGACAAATGACTAGAAATCACATTGGCATGAACAAGGCTCTCAGTCAGGCTGCCCCTGGGCTCAGGCCTCAGGCACAACTCATTAATAAAGAGAGATTTAGCCCGGTGATGATTATTGATAACGTTGTGCATAATGTAAAATGCCAGCATGGATGAGAGAGGAACTTTGGGATGCTACACAGAAGTGTTTTTTTTCTTTTCCATGGTTACACGAGTTCCTCAGGATGTATGCTCTTTCACAGCAGAGAATGTCAGGTATTATGCAACACTGCATTGTTGAAGAGTTAAAGAATGCATCAGCAAAGTTTGCTTGGTGTTATTTTCACTATATATGCTACCATCATTAATTGAATGGGCACTGAGATCAGGTGTATATCTTTTGTCCAAAGCTCTTGAATAAAAGTGTAAAAAAAAAAGTTCAGAACTCCTAACACTATCCCAGAATACTTTCAATAACAATGCTTTTTCATGACCTCTCAAAACATTTCTACTGTAGCTGGGTATGGCATCTCCACTGTGTATCAGGTTAGGGAAATATCCTCGTTACCCACAAACCCAGTTTTGATGAATGCTAGCAATAAGTGCTAAGCTCAATGGACAACGCATTGCATATTATTATTATTATTATTGCTAGGAGTGACTATATATATATGAGCAAGAAATAGTGACTTAACAGACATTTATCTCAACAAAAACCTTTGAGACTGCCTCTTTAAAACTACTGCCATGTCCATATACTACAAACCTGTCGGGGAACATCCAGAGTATGTTTCCCTTGTGATCGATGGGCCAATGTGTGAGCACGGATGACATACCATTTACTTTTACTGCCAAGCCTACGGTGTTTACTGCTCTTTCCTCAATGGCTTTTTATTACCCAAGTAATATTATGAGTTGCACACGAGACTCTAGCTGCCTTTTGTGTCTACAAGTGGGAGCTAGAATATCTTCGCTGACACATAGGAAGATAACATAAGGTTTCTCTGCATTTCAGTTCTAAATAGTATATGCACCTTTAACTGTTTGCCCTAACCTATGACAAGGATGTTTGCTTTCCCTTTAGTCTTGTTGTCTAAAGTTCTAACAGTTAAAATGGCGCCAAAGCCTTAACAACACTGCACATCACTACAATTCCATCATTTTTCACAATTTCACTGGCAGATAAATGAATCAGAAGGGAGGGAGCAACTTGTATGGCTGAAGCATCTCCCTCACTGTTACATGGCAGCTGACTTTTAGTTTTGCTTGAGTTCTCTTCTTCTTCTGCGTGTGCCATCACGCCTGACATCAGTCACTCCATTTGAAATCCATTGTGTTTAATTAGTTGTACCAAATGTTTGAGTTGATACCTGTCCTTAGTGTGTCTGCTAACATGTCAATTTGTCCTTAAGCATGTCTCACGGAGTGATGAACTGGCTCTGACAAATTAATCTAATAAATCACAATTACTGCCTGATGCAAGGGTGGGGCGTGGGTTTGGGTGGATTGTAATGACATGTAATGACATCCACAAAAAAAGCAGCGGTACTGTTTGAACCATCTTCCAATAAGTTCTTCAGACCTAATCTTTTGTAAAAGAGCTCAAATCTTCCACTGTAAATGGATTTGTTTGTGCTTCTGAAATCCAAAGAATTCAGTGGAGGGAAAAATAACTGTCTAACTGATAATAACATAACCCCTTACTCGTTAGTCAATGCCTTTTCTCCAAGTAATGGCCCAATTATGGAAAACCGACACTGGTCCTCCTTAGGTATGTCATAAATTGATTATCTCAGCATGAGCAGACAGCCCAGTACTCCCAGATCACAGATAACAGAGATGGTGTTTGTGCACATGTGGAAAGTCAAACCGGGCCCAAACTGGGCTAATAAGCAACATTTTCACACTTGTTTAAGCTTAAGAGTGCTCATGCAAAAGAATGGATGGTGAGGTAAAGGAAGTGTGTGTCACACACAAACACACTCTGCACGCTGTTTTCTCAAATTCAATGTTCTTTTGCATCATTTCACTCTTCCATCTTCCACCATGCCTCTCAAGGTCTTTATGCTGGATCTTCTACTTGTCTTCTTTACCTCCAGTTCCTTCTTTTATTATGCACTCATGTAGCCTCACTCTTCTGTTTTTATTTCTTCTTTTTAGATTTGCCTCGCAATATCATAATCAAAGTCACCTACACATGACACACACTTGCATACACAATGCTTCAACGCAAAGGAAACCATTTTATGGTGAGAGGTTCGGTGGCTTTATGAGAGCGGTCAAGTCCAGGACTGTCGGAGCATCTGATGAAATCCATTCTTATATGTCCTCCCATTCCCATTCAGGGCCCATTCTCCACTCATCCCACCCCCCTCTGCCTCCTCGACAGCTGAACGACAACAGAATCCCTGCCTTGGTGACTGACAGCCTCCCTAATTGTATCCACTCACTCATGACAATTTGATTAAAATATTATGCCAAAGTCTCACCCCCTGTTTGTTCCCCCCTTCCAAATCTAATTTTGATATAAAAAAAGAGAGATTACTTCCATGAGCATGACTGAGGATACCATTAACTTCTACTTAATCTTTATTACTTCTGTGATTGAACATATGTATGGCTTTGGTTTTGCTTTGTTTTTCTTTTTTCTGTCCATGCTGTCCTTGTTCATCTTGGCTGTCCAGTTGAAAGTTGAGGAATCCAATGAGGAAGTTGTGCGTCCCATTAGAGATGGGAATTCTGTTGAAAGAAATCCACTCATTTTAGTGGACAGAGCTGTATGTGTCAGAGGCAGTCTAAAACAGGGTCCACAAAGATGACAAATGTTGGGCCTGTGTACTAAGGCCACTAAATATTGGGGTAAATAACACCTCTTCTTTTCTTTATTTCAGTAATATTGCAAAAGGGGGGTTGGTCAGGTGGTCAGCGTTTTTCTAAGCCTCACCATATACATACTGACCCTGGTTTGGGTCCACTTACATGTCAGCCCTCAACTCTCTATTGTGATTTTTAAATAAAGGGATAATGGTATGATGAAAATCCCCAATCCGAAGAGACAGCACTGTACCTGTATTATTTGTTTGTACCACAGCCAAAATGATATTTGGGAAAATAACTTAATGTGCACAGCAACCTGCATTGCATTCCCATTAACACAGTGTCAAATGTCAAAAGTTATTAGATCCCATTAGCTTGAACAATTCACGCAAACGCATAACAAATTTATTAAATTTATGGTACTAATGAATCTTCAACCTTGTGAACCATCTGCTGGTGAGATAAGGTTGACTGGGAGGTTCCTACACAGTCCAAATGGCAGAAGTTGAGATGAGAAGATAAAAGTATGTACTTATGCACAGTCTGCAGGTCCTTTAAGAAACAGAAATTATTTTAATTTTGAAGTGATTGATGATGAAAAGACGACAGTGGACAAACACTTGTTCTTCTGCTGTCTTTCTTCTTCTTTTTTAAATTTTGTTTTCCCCGTTGATGTTTGCCACACTTGCTATTCAGAACTGGTATAATTACTATAATTACACAACAATATAATTCCCTGCTCTTCCTATATTTGATCAAACCGCATTTACTTACACTTCAGTACACACTGAGGAAATGGATGAGTAGTGAAACAATCTTCCAGCAGCCTTGTTTTACATATTTTCCCATTGTACACTGTATTATTGTATGAATGTACACCAATCAGGCATAACATTATGACCACCTGCCTAATATTGTCTAGGTCTCCCTTGTGCCTACAAAATAGTTGTAACTGAAAGAATGGACATGGGTCTTCTGACGGTGTCCTGTGGTGTCTGACAACAGAATGTTGTTAGTGGGGGTCTTTGGGTCCTATGGGTTGAGGGGGAGGGGGCTCTGAGGATCATCCCACAGATACTTGATCAGTTTGGAATCATCATGTTTTTTTTTGTTTTTTTTTTGTTGTTCCTAAACCGTTTTTGTGTGTGTGTCTGTGTCAGGCTGCATCCTGCTGGGGATGGCTGCTGCCATCAAGGAGTGTCATTGCCATGGGGTGGGGGTGCCTGGTCTGATCTAGGTGGGTGCTACATGTCTAAGTAACATCCACATGAATGCCAGGTCCAAAAGTTTCCCAGCAGAGCATTGCATTGTCCCAAGATGGTCAATGTTATTTATTTCTCCTGTCAGTGGTTTTAATGTTGTGGCTATATAATGATTTGCATAAAAACTTTTGTATAGGCTGTTCATGCAGTTTACAAATTTGAAATAAAATATTCAACCCTAGGTAGCACCAGAAAATAATATTAGCAATGTAATATCTAGATCATATTAATATAATCATTTAATAATTATGTATGAGATTTGTTTTCAAGTATTTGTTCCCATGATGATTTTATAAACCTGCTGGTCATGTGACTATGTAGAATATCACACTGCTAATTTCCACATTCTCCAAATGGCACTGTGTACTACTGTAGGAATTACCATGCAGAAAATGGTGTGTACTTGCGGAATACAGTATGTAACATCCAAATACTATATACAGATTTTATATCATCTATATAATAATAAATATATTATATGTCATTTTTTTGTGTGTTTCACATACTTCTTCTGCTGGTTGCACATTTTTTGTTTTAGGTCATCAATCCAATTAGCTCACTGATCTCAGAGGTGCACATAAACGTGTGGTAAGTTAACCCCTGGTACCATTTTGTTGAAACCTTTCCTTCAAGCGTTTCCTAACCCAACACCTTTTTCACAGGAAAACATGCGCACCCAGTATCAGTAGTAATATGTATATCCACATACATACAATCATGCATGAATACACATGCAGAAAGCCGTACACACATGCATTTTTACCTTGAGCTGCCCCCCCAAGCTCGCCCTTTGAAAGAAAAATAAATCCAGTGTAATATGATAGTTGAAAGCAGGGGGTGATAAGGTGGTGGGAGGTTGCGGGGAGGTTGCGGGGAGGGTGTGGTGGGCAGCTCAATCATTCACTGAAAAAAAAAATTGCTGTGTATCATTCACCTGATTTGAATTGTAGCTCCCCCTTTTTTGAACCCCTGCCAATTCATTTTGTACATTAAAAATTGGTCAGGGTTGATAAGATTCCATTTTCACGGTTGGCAATGCAGAACTGGCGAAAGAATACAATTACAGACCCCAGAGTAAACTCTCCGAATGTCAACTTGATGTAAATGATCAGAAGGCAGGGCGCCAGAAAAGAACAGGCTTCAACTTCAACAGCTCCCCACCCTTGCCTCTACACCACCTCTACCTCTTTCTCTTCGTGTATGTCTCTCTACCTCTTGCTCTCCGTCACCACTCGACAGCCTTTCACCCTGGCAGTGGCAGGCAGACAGGCCTGGTGAAGTGCCAGAGCTGTAGGTGCAGTTTGTTCTGGTGGAGCACAGAAGGGTAGCCTGGTGTCACGTGCCACGGCTTGATGGCAGACTGACACTCACACCTAGCACGTGTTTAAATGGGGTTTGGCCTGCAAAAAACAAATTACATTTAAGATGGTGTTTTTGTTGCTTGATGAACTTAATGTGCAAGTTTATAGTATATGCATGCTGGATATTCAAGTGTGCCTGTATGATCAGGTCAACAAATAGACTGAGGACTACAAGCATGCGTGGAACGCACATTTGTTGACCTTTTCAAATCACATACAGCACGTAATGTGAACAACAAAATTTCACCATTTTATTAAGATGTTTAAGTGCAATTCAATTTTTACTGTAAATTATGAATTCATATTTGTGGGGTTTATCTTAAAAGGCAGACACCGAGAAACTATATTTTTATTCTTCCTCATAAAAACCTGCTTAAGTTACCTACAACGCAACTCAGCTAGTTCAGATTATGAGAGCTGAGATGTGACGATAGAAGCAGATAATACAGCCTGGGGCCTGCAGTAGAGATGGTAAATGGTAAATGGTCTTGGTTTTATATACAGTAGACTGCACTCAGACAGTCTGTGACCCTACATTTGTAGTTGCGTGTCCTGCATTGTTCCCATTAGTTGGACCACTGATGGCGGCTTTTTCACCTATGCGGAGTCGTCAAAGAGATTTGACTGATTGTTCAGCTTAGCAAACCGGTGACTGAGAAGAGAACGGGATGTGACACAAGTCAGCACAGGATGAAGTCAAGGGGGTACTAACAGACTGCTCTTCTCGTTTTTCATCTTCATTGTAGAACTATCCAGTAGTTTTCACTATTACGTCATTATTATAAGCTTGATTGTCAAGATGTTTTTTTTCTTGACTTCTGGGCATTGGGTGGAGCATGCGCAGTTTGTTGCTGTGCGCAGTTGTGTTTTTCTCATTTTAACTGATCATCAGGACTGGTACACCTTGTTGGTGAGTGGTTGTGAGTGGTTGTGTTTCAAAATAAGAATATTACGTTAATAATGTATAACTTTTAGTTAATTCTAGGTTTTGTGTTTGTGATCTTATTGCAGGTTTACAACCTAACTGTCTAATTAATAATAAAAATAATTGACCAACGGAACGTCATTAGTGTGCGTGTGAAATAAAAAGTAAAAAGAGAGGAGTTGTGTCCGCCGTACTTTTCCTGATAACCCTTCCAGAGGGGAGTTTACTAAAAGAAGTTAGTAAAAATCTGGACATTCATCATCTGAACATTCAGACACACATTGTATTTTTACAACTGGAATGAAGAAATTGTACACCATCTGATCAGCATGATTCAGGAGAGCCGGTGTTTTAAATCCATGTTTTGTAGCTTTTTCAGTCTCTTTTGTCTAGCTCATCTTAGCTCTTCAGGTGTCCTCTTTAAACTTAAGAACAGACTACTGCCTCCTGCTCCTGTATGGAGAGTTACTTCCTCACTGCAGGCTATGACTATACGAGGCTGTCGTCTTCGAGGTGTGTTCAAGAGCGACTTTTTTGTCAAGATTCAGGGGACATGAGGCGACATCACAGCCAGCCTTCATTCCCGGTAGATTTTTTTTATGCCGGTTTTGTGTCCCTTACAACCACTGGTTGGTTGGAAGACTGCAAATCTTTCACTGACTCAAATGACATTGCTTGAAGACACTGATCAAACTACATACAACTTCCTCTGAAAACACTAAAGGCTTTCTACAGAGGATGTTGTGTGCATCGTGACACAGGTGACTTGGGGAAATGAATCAAATTTTGGAACAAGCTGTAATATCTTTTAATTCTTACTCAGATTTATTGTATACATACTTAGTTAACAGCTGCGAGAGCTTATTTGAAAAGGCTCCCATTACTTATGAACAAACTTACTCTGCTTTTTTCCTTTTAAGTGATCATTTATAGTAATTATTATGTGTATCTTCCTCTTCTCTTCTGACTAAAACCTGATCTGTGTCTAAAGTGACAACAAACAAAAGAAAACAGGAATAACTTTGTTGGTTCTTGCACATAAAAAATTCCTTCCTGGTGTTGTGTTTAATTCAGATGTCACCTCCTTTGACTAGGAGGTGTCATCTGGTTTGACCTAAACCCCCACTTCCCCGCCTCCACTGTGTCACCCGCATTTGGAGCCAGCCCTCTGTGGTGGCAGCAGGATGCTTTGACACCTTGCAATTACAAGGGTCGTGTCCCCGCCATCCGATCGCACATTACTAGTCGCCATCGTGCCCAATGACTCCCTGCCACTTTCCCCTCTTTTTCCTGAATGACTTTTCCTCGCCGCGTCTCTGTCTCTCTGTTCTCTCCTCTCTCCTCCATGATTATTCAGAGGTTTGCACATTAGTCAAGCTGGCTGTGATGGACAGCAGCACGCATAAATTGTTTGCAATGGGTGAACTTTGACTCTCTGCAAATAGATGGAGAACATGCACAAGACATGACGTCTAATCCAAGAATAAGGCCGGTGTGCACAGAGGTCAAAGGTCAAAGACTTTGTCTGTATCAACACCAGTTCGCCTAATAGGGGTAACAGCACGTCTGTCTGTATACAGCAGAAAGCGGTTCTACTCCAGTGCATCTCATCCAACAATATGCTTCAGTTTAAGCTGTGACATTTACGTGGGCCCTGAGACCACAGAGTACGTTGGCACTGACAAAGAGAAGGGATGTCAGCAGTTCAGCAGAGAGCAAGTCTGTGCTTTGAATGAAAAGTCCTATCTGCAGAAAAAAAAAAAACAAGTATGATGATGAGAAAACTGATCAAATAATGGCAAAGGTTTCATATAAAAGACGCTGCAACTCTGTAATCTATGCCCTGACTGCAGATAAAGTTTTGTTTCATTTGTCATCATGATTTGAGAAGAACTCTTCACACACATATGAATGGACTCTGATCTGTATCAGTTCGACCATGTTTCCACACTTAACAACCTGAGGGAGAATGTTGCACAGTGGATTGGAAAAAATGACACATGCCCCCTTGGCCAAATGTGTAGTTTTTAGTCTGTGTTATCAAGCGTATCTTTATAAACAAAATTTTATAATTTTGACAAGTGACAATCTTAAAGTCCAATAATCCATGGCAACTTTGAGTATAAAGTGGAACAACATGTCTCTGTAGCTGCCCTCTATGGCCTTCTATGTGACTGTTTAGACTACACTCAGAGCCCTGTTTCTGGGTTAGGGTTTGTTGTGGAAAAAACATCTTTAAAAGCATTGAATTAATCTCTACCTGGAAATAAAAACAAGAGAATAATAGGAAAAAAGTTCAAAATATGGTGTGTTGTCTGCTCTATGCATGTTCATTTTAAAACTACTGTATTTATTGCAGGCTACCTTGAGATATTAAAAACCCTCAACAAGACAGTGGCTTACTTTGAACTACATTCTGTTTGGTAATAAAGGGGCTTCAAAGCATTTATTTTAAGGCCAGTGCTGCAGAAACCCTGCTTACTGATGCACTAAACCTCTGGTTTTCACCATTTTTGAGATATTGCCTGTTTTCTAACATTCTGCAACGAGGAAAGCAAAAAGAAAACCTGACAATGTGTATAATGTTTCCATACAAATAACACTGGAACTGAATTGCAAAAATCTAAAATAAGTAGTTGATGCTCTTTAATGCACTGGGATGTTAAACACGTGAACATCGACTACATATTAAGAATCTAGATTTTAATCTGGACCCATTTTATTATCCCGGTGACAATATGTACAAGAAACTATACTGTATATATTTTGCCCAAATTAACTGCATCAGCAACTTTTCATGCTTTGCTTTATGTATGAAACTGCTGAGGCCCAGATTTAAACACCTTTCCAGCAGAGTTTCATATACTTGGAGAACAGATTATATTGGAAAGCTGACGCTGGTGTGATGGCATAACACCTTGCCGGCATACTTCAAGTTAACCTTTACTTTCATTTGTTAACCATCGTATTTCCCTGTACACTGTATAGCCAATATTATCTTCTTGTGCTATATTAGGAGGACCGTGTCACTTCCTTGTTAACCTAACCATTTCTGATCCATCCGGCAGAATTCCTTGGCTGAATTATTTAATCAGCTAGTTGCATTGGTGGCATTCACTCACAGTGTATTTATCAGCTGTACGGGTTAAAGGTTACTCCATATTTAATATTGGTGGGTGAGTGTCAGATTGTGTGTTTGTGTGTGTGTGTGTGTGTGCATGTAGTCTAAATGGCTGCAGGGCTGTATTTTTAAGCATGTCATACGGCATGCATCATGGGGCCCGGGATCATCAATATTCATTTCCTTATGACAGCAGCAGTCAGCGTTGTGTAACGCTTAGCACTTAACAAACGCTGCACTCCCACCACTTAAACATATGTCAGCGTACCGCGAAGATGTTTTCATCAAGAACAAGGGGCTCCATGCTCATCCTCAAACATACAAACATCCCATAAACACAGGCAGAGGATGGGGAAGCAGGCAAACACACAAAACGCAACCTCTGGACGCAAACTGTGGAACAAGCCTCTATGTGCAGGGCATAAGGAGGAAAAAGAAAAGAAAGGACACTGACGGAGATGAAGACGTGAGGGATACGAGAGAAAAGGATGAGGAGGAGGAGGAGAGAGGAAAGGATGGAAGAAGATGGAGCAGGAAAGGAGAGGAGGCAGGCGGTGTGCCAGGGCACACAGAGTCAGTGCAGAGGGCTTTGACAGGATGCCATGTTGGCCGATGGCTGCTGATCTCCTCTCTTCGCCCACCAGACAGCCTTTGACACCAATGAAACGTGGCTTCTCTGTCCCTAATGACCACATGGCTGAAGGTGATGGTGGTGGTGGTGGTGGTGGAGGGAGGGAGGGTGTGAGGGTGTGAGGGCGATGGGTGGTGGGCTGGTGGGTGGTGGGGTGGCTGTGAGGCCAGAGAGGAAGGATCAGTGAGACAGAGAGGAAGCAATGGGAAGGGGTTACTTCATTATGCATCAAATCAGTAAAATTCATAATTTATCATTACACCCAGCCCAAAATGCCACCCAACTGAGCCTCACCCCCGCGAAAACATCACGCCGAGTGAGGAAAGGGGAGGAAGAAAGAAAAAGTCACAAAAAAAAAAGAAAAACTGTCAGAGACCCAGCAGCAGCCGATGGGCAAAATTAATATGCAAATATATGCAAGAAATTAAAAAGCAGAATTACACAGGCAAATGAGGTAGCTACACTTGAATTGTTAGGATTATGAATAATTACTGCGAATTTCCTGCTCCTAATATAACTTGTTTTTTGATAAACAAAGACTTAATTATCGAGATGCGCTGGAGAATTTCCGCGGCACTCATTAATCTTGCAGAAAAAACAAGTCCCCGGTGGCCGCCGGTAATGAAGAGAGCGTGCCCTGAATCGGCACGAGGATCAGAGCCACAGGGCGCCGGGCGAGCCGCCACCAGACGCCGCCCTGCCACTGTCCCTCACCATACCCAGGAGGGTCATAACTTCTTCCGCTAACTATCAAAGGGACTTATTTATGCTGGCAACCCAGCCATAAGTCCAATTTTATGAGGCCTGGGGCTGGGGATGGGAGGGAGTGGGTGATGCACAGAGGGTGAGGGAGGTAGAGGATGGGAGGGGGTATCTGTTCATGCGCTCTGGAAATGCCAATGTTGTCGCTGCAACCTCTCCCCTCCTCTCCCTCTCTCCCTGCTTCTATCTTTCGCTCACTGTTTGCTCTCTCTGATGCAGACATGGAGCCTGAGGTGTTTTGGCAGAGTGCTGCCCTCTACAGGGGGCAGGAGACCACTCAGGGGCAGTCCAGCGCTGTGTGTGTCTGTGTGTGTGTGTGCGCATTTGTCCATGTCCCCCTATCCTTTTAAAGGCAGTTTGAGGCTCACACCTTCAAAGGAAGTGCATGTTGGCTCGAGTTCATTTCATAAAACGGTCAGTCTCCAGGGTTTTGTTTAAAGAGGAGTGGAAAACGTATCCAGCTGCGGTAGTAACGTAGAAAATTTCAGATCCTTTACTTGAGTAAATATGCAAGAATGACATTCTAAATGTTAATAAAGTATTAAAAGCAAGCAAAATTATATTAGTAGATTATCTGTTAGTAACACATGATTGTCCATTCTTTTGTGCATGAGCAGCATTTTACTGATACAGTTAGTGGAAATGGAGCCAATATGAATTGTACATATACATATGTACATATATGTACATAAAATAAATAAAAAATAAATAAAATAGAATAAATCATTGTTAAAAATCACCAAAATTGAAATCTGACTAAATGCCATGGTATGGCATGGTATCTGCACATGAAAAGACTCTGGTTCAAATTTTGTGTACCTACAGTGATAAGAACAGAGGAGACAGAAGGTGACAAAACAGACTCAAGTGAAGGTCCACAGACACACTTGCTCCAGAGCTTTCAACTTTCCTTGATTCTGTGCACCTCTCTTGCATGATGACTTTGAATTAAAGCTTGGGAATTTAGTGTTGGAGTTCATTAACCTAGCACTGAGATACTGTTAGTAGTGACTATAAGAGGAGAGAGGCAAATCAGGAAATAAACAAGTGCTTTTTCAAAATCTTTGATATTACTATCAAAAATTATAACAGTGAATTAAATGCCACCGACAATTAACATTAAAACTTCTCCAAGGCAAACATCCAATATCGCTATTTCCATGACCTGGAGTCAGGCAAAACATCACTGTAAAGGGGCATAGATGCTGGAAGAGATTGGTAGCGATGTGGCGACAAGGGACGTCCCAGTCGATACTGGGAGATCGGCATTGGGGCAGATCATGGCATTTTTTAAAATGGATCGGATCGATATCGGGCCTCAGCCAGGCCTGATCTTTTGTAGTTATTTATTTAATGTATGCCATAAACCAAAACCTCATCCCTGTAGCCTCAAAACATCTTCTGTTTTAACAGCATTTGACTAAGCTGTTAAACAGAAAACGAAGGCGATTATTTTTCTTCTTGTGGCAGTTTGCTAGTGTAAAAAGACCCAAAATCACGTGACTAAACATGTCTGCTGTGTTGAAATATTTTACTGCAGAAAAAGAAATCAGGAATTGAGCAATGTGGATGTTTCAGAACACGCCAAGTACACTCAGGTGAAGGCCGCACCAAAGCAAAACACTGAACGCTACGTTTAAAAAAGTTTCCTAGAGACAGCGTTGAGGTGAATAATATTACAGAGAAGGTTACAGAGTTTGGGGTGTTAGATGACCAGTCCATTTAAAGAGCAGAGAACATAGGTTTTTACCGTCTGTTTGAGCTTTCAGAGCCAAAGGGAGCTACACTGTCCTCGCTACGTTAGCTTTGACAGCTCTATTGTAGACAGAGCTGACAGCACTATTCTAGTCGTACGATGCACACGTGATCTAGGCGAATACAAGTAAGATTAGAAAAAAATAAAAACTTTTATAAATAAATATAGAGGGGAGGGCATTTTGTTTATTTAACATCGGATCGGGACGTGGATGATACTGAGTATTAAAAGATCGTATTGGGGCAAAAAAAACTTGATCGGGACATCCTTACAATTGACCATGGATTTCTTGAGATGTAGTGATAAAAACTGGAAGAGGTGTAGGTGGACTGTCACTGTTCAAGTGTAGGCCAGTCCTTTCCATAAACTTTTATTTTCAAAGCATTACTTTGTGTAATGCTTTATTCATTCCTCACTTAAGCAAACAGAAACTGGATTGTACACTAACAACCAGCTGTAACCCACAAAGCAACGCTCGACAAAGATGTGTGGACAGGGAGAAACCGTTTCTAAAGTGATGTCAGTCTTACCTTCGACACGGATCATAGATCAATATTTGAAATAAAATTTGAATTACATTAAGACCCGTAGTGTATAGCTGCTCGTTCTGGCTGATAAGACCTTTGCTTAAATTAAAGCAGGGTGAGTAATGCTACATGATGAAGGTGTAATTTCGAAGAAAACGAATGTAGGAGTGAGGGCGATCAGTCAAACATGGTTTGTTCCAAACAAGTCAAGGTATAATCAATAAATATGAAATCACATGGAGATGTTTTTGATATCCTATCTATAGGACCTACATTCCTACTAACTCACTCCTATTGTTTATTAGTTTATTATTATTGCCCCAGAATCAATCCACTCTTCTTGCATTGTTTTCCCATTCGTCTTAATGTCTTTGTCAAAGATACAAATGATTGTGTTTGTGATGCGACACAGTTGGTGGTTATATTTAGCGTCACTGGAAGGGAAGACTTGCGAGTAGAGATAAAGCTTCAGGGATCTGAATTACAGATGGCAGCGACTCGGCCTGGAAGAAGCAGTTTTTCTTCAGGGAAATCAGTTGTCCCGCCAACATTTCCATCCATGGACATCCAACTCAGAGACAAACAGACAGTGAAAGGGCTTAAACGACGGAACAGACTATATGCTAAGAATGAAGATTTTAACAACTACAACAGTGGTATCTGAATTTAAGGGATTTCATTACCCAGAATCCCTGCACAATCAGACCTCTTGTCTCTTGTAACTGATTTTAGTTTTTCTTCACGTATTAGTGTGTTGATGTGAAACTCGTGTTTAGTCATAGCAGTTTATTTGAGTTTCAGCAAATCAGCAAATGCAGCTTGTATTTATATATATATATATATATATATATATATATATATACAATATCTCAGCAGCTTCCAGATATGTTGGCACATTTTATACTGACATATATACTTAGAACTATTATCATAATGACCTGTGAAGTTGATGGACTGCCCTAACTATTGTTCCCTCAGGGTGAACTGCAATTACTTTGGGGGTTCTTTGACTTATCAAAGTATTCATGATGCTTAAATGCACCTTTAGTCAAGAATTAGTTATTATTTTTCCAACTAAAATATCTGCAAAAGATCTTGGCAGACTATGTCAACCTTTTTTTTAATGGATTTTCTCTGTCTCTGTAGTAAAGGAACTCAGATTTTGAAAAGTTGTCACTGCACGTATTCTTTAAATCACCTAACTGCCGTACCAAACCTTTTCAAATCAAAGACATGGCACAAGGCAGGATATCTGTGGAAAACACCAGCGTTTGCTGTTTTCCTAACCATGACCCTGAAATCAATTTTACGAGAGTTGCAAAGCTCAAATAAATGCAGAGAATTATGAGCTATTGACTCTGGCTCAATAAGATCCACACAATGTAAACCATGAAGTGTCCGCAAGTAAACCAGACTGTTATTGCATCACAGCAGAGCAAGGGCCTGCAATATTTAACTCATTTATAGAGTTAGGAGCAGTATGGGTGTAGCCAATGCAGCGCATGTTGTCAATATTTCATGTTGAGAGCAATTCAATATATTACATTTTCTCTGTGTGTTCTTTGAGTCAGTGCAGTCATCAGCCTCCTCTCAGATTTTCTTCAAAGCATATTTGTGTGGAATATATTTTCTCTGTAATGTCTCACCATGTGCTCGAGGTGCCATCTCTTCCCTGCTGGCCTTGTTCAGACTATCCACACATGTAAGCTTTTCATCAATAATGGACAGAAGAGACACAGTAAATATAACCACAATATCTAAACATCAGTGTGCATGAGGGGAATCTATTAGCAGAAATGGAATTTAAATTTCATAAACTGTTTTTTTTTTTATTATTATTATTGTACAATTTGTGTACCTTAGATTGAGGTTATAGGATCTACACAGATTCCATCATGGAGTCCTTCATGTTGAAGGTGAACCAAACACTGGCTCTGCAGCCACAGTAGGTTTTCCAACATGTCTGGCAAGGAAAGGGTGAGGATGCCACTAAATGCCACTAAATATTAAACAAGATTAGAAGCTTTGTTATTTTCTGCTTAATGGAATTATCCATTGTTACACATTGACATGGATTGTGCACATTGGGATAAAACGTGGGGCGTAAGTGGGCGTCTAGGTGTGTTTTCTGACTGTGTATTGTATACTGATGGTCCAAGAACCTCTACCTCTACTTTGCTGAAACAGCTGAAAATTTGGGTTGGTTCAAGAGTGATTATTTTCTTATTCAAATAAGCCAACTTTTTAGAAACAAGCTTCTGTTTTCAATATGACTTTAACACATGCAATAAGATCATCAAGAGTATTCCACATGCCCATATGAGCACCAGCTATCTGGCCTGACTGCACACATGAGCTACTTCAAAGCGTAACACCAGGATGACAGATTTAACAGCATTTGTTTCCATGCTCAGGGCCAGTTAAAGAGTATTTTTCCGCAGCACTGCAGGGTCAACTGCAACATATCATTATCTGTGTTAAGAATTACCATGGTGAGGAAATGAAGAAGAGGGAGCCTGACAACCTTCATATTAAAACATGATGGGAGTGACATTCAACGATGAGTGACGATAACTTTTTTAGGTCATCTCCGCATACAACACACGCACACAGTCATTAATTAGACAACACCCTGCCATCGGCTCAAGACGTCTGTTTGAAAAACAAAAGAAAGGATGGAAGAAAGGAAGGAAGACTATCTGTCTCCTGATGAGGCCCATACCTACGAGCTGACAGGCCTGCTTTGATGCCACCATCCCCCTCTCTCTGTCTTGTTCCACTTTTGCTGATATGTCTGGAGAGAGAGAGGAAGGCCTTTGTCAACATGAAATAGAGGCGTTAAGTGAGCAGAGTCATGCCACATATTGTGACTGAAGACATCATAAGGAAAGACCCCCTCCTCTTCACTTGTCAAAAAAAAAAAAAGGCTTTATGTTTTATTTTTTAGAGAGTAAAATATCTCCTGTATGACGAGCTGCCTCAGTAAACCTGAGAATGAGGCTAGAGTTGTGTGTGTGCTGGGCTTAAGTATATGTGTGTCTACTTGTTTGGTGTGTAAAAATAAAAATGTGTGTGTATCGTCAAAGCTGCACTAATCAATATTTTTAAATGAACGTGGCCAAATGACATGTAATTATGTAAATTGACGTGTAATTGAAAACAGTCACAAAGCAGTGACATCGGTTAGCTGTTTGCTGGTGTCTGGCCAGTGGACAGCATCTGTGACCCCTTTGGAATGATAAACATAGACTACTGTGTCCTGCTGGTATGAAGAAATATTTCCTTTCATGCAGGCACAGAACACACAGGATAACTGGTCACTGGCTGAAGTCTTTGCAACATTTTGGACCATTTTGGTCCTTAGACTGTATATAAATATGGACAATGCGTCCTCACTTCCTCGCATTTTCCTGGGGATACAGGCAGCTTCCAAGAGTGGAGCCATGCAGTCGTGTTGTAGATCAGTGGTTCTCAACCTTTTTTGGATCCTGGAAACCCTGCATATTTTTGAACGACCCTGAGGAACCCGCACCCGATCTGGGGGGTGGTGGAGCAATTTGATAGAAACAGCAGAAACTGCATTTTAAATTGCATTATGGCATTTATTCACTCTTTGAGGCAAATATGAGCTTTCAGTTGTGTCTCAGTCACATTTGAATAAAATAATGCTATTTCCATAAATGTCATAGGATCTTTTTTAAAAGATATTTTATTTTCACGGACCCCTTGCAATTACACCACAGACCACTAGGGGTCCGCGGACCCCTGGTTGAGAATCTATGTTATAGATGACCTGATCTAAAATGAACGTTCAGAAAAATGGACACTTCAGTATGCATCAGCATTATATTAACTACCAGAAATGCCGGAAACCATATCCTTGAAAAAAATTCATTTGACATGTATTTTAGTGTTTTAGTTTGGCCCAAGTCCCATCCACTAACATGGAGGGGGTGGAGCTTATGACCTATACTGCAGTCATCCACCGGGGGAGCTCTGCTTGCTTTGGATTCACTTTTGAGCTGTTCTGTCCATCTTCATACAGTCTGTGGTCCAGACACAGAAGATGCAAGTTGATGCCACAGCTGGCCTTCATTGTTGGCAGTTCTTTGATGTCAGTTCTGTACCCTTAGTGACAAAGCCACAGAAAACGATTATTTGCTCTGCTTTTATGTTCTACAGAACAGTTTGGTTCATCATCACGTTGTTTTAGTTTTATGGTTCACAACATGACTATTTTGGGTTAGTCTCATACCTTTTATCAAGCTGTTGAGATGTTGCTGGACATAGTGGATAATTTAACAGCTACAATCCAGATTCCCAGATGAACTAATGAATTATAACTAAAGCAGAAGGAAAATTTCATTGATATTTTTCAGCCAGACACAAACACTGCTTCAAATAAACTGCTGTTTCCTGTTTCTCTGGAAGTGTTTCCTAAAACAGTGTCAACTTTAAAATGTGATTTATTGTACTATTTAGCTTTAACAGTATAATGCTAGCATCTTGAATGCTCCAATTTCTTCACAAAACAAAATCAATCAAAGAAGACTTTTACCACAGGTGACCAACAATGACCGATCCAAGAAACACAAGATAGCAAGTGAGTGCAGGAAAATTTAAATTTAATGTTACTTCACAGAAAACGAGGGGAAGTGTATCTGTTTGATATGCAACGAAACTGTTGCTGTGATGACAGAGTGTAATATACGACGACACTATGAAACCAAATGTCAGACCTACACTGGTGCCAAATAAGAGCAGAAAATTAAGCAAATGACTGCTAGTCTGCATGTGATGAGAGTACAGGTTCTAAACACACTTTGCTGCTGTTTTTATTTTTACTTATTTCGGGAAAATAACTTACTTTGCCTTACAGAAAAGCAGGCTGAGAACCAGAATGACCAACAGCCGTCTCTGTGATGTCCTTCACATCTCAACCACCAAACTTACTCCTGTCCTGCCAACCATCCTTTAGTCCAAAGCACAGCATTACTGTTCCCACTGAGTACAGCACTGTTACCAGTAACAGTGAGTTAAAAGTATATTCCACAGTATTCAGGTCTTAATAAGTCCAATTACTTATTTGCACCTTTTACCTTTACCCCCACCACACCTATCAATCTATCATCCTGACTAAGACGCAACCTGAAGCAGTTGTTTTGTGAATGAGCTGCCAACTCTTTTTCTAGCAAAATAAATAAAAACTCTTTAAAGGAAAGCTATGATGTAGGTTGTTTTTTTCTTAAGGCTTGATCATATATCAAGCATGATTTAACTACATTTATTTGCAGGATGGCCCAGTCATATAGTTTCCATATGTCTCCCTCAGTGAAAAACATTTGGACAGCCACAGTGAGTACTGCAGAGCCACTGGCATTGTTGTACACTTTTAGTCTAGAAGTTTCTCTTTGTGTTGACCACTGACTATCAATGTCTGTACCTCTTTCTCTTCTTTCTCCATTCATTAACAATAACCTCTTATCCTTTGAGGGTCACATGGGGGCCTATCCCTCTCCCAGCTGACACTGACATTAATAAAGGCCCCAAAGCGAGATAGGCAGAGAGAGGGCCACCACAGTGCCGTATTGGTTTGTCAGAGGTTAATTTGCTGCTAATTTATCAAATAGTAATCAAGTCCATAAAACTTTAGAAGGGAGCAATTTTTCAGAGCACTTTTACCTCTTCTGGCTGTGTTGCTTCTGAGCTATTACATAAAAATATTAAATTTATGGCTGAATAAATCAGTCACGAGTAGCTGTATGTTAATTAATTATTTAAATAGGTGTTGCGTTTTGTAGTTTTTCTTCAATTCTGTTGTTGATTTATGAATTGGCAAACTGAGTTGAATTGTTTCAGCTCTATTTATGTCTAAGATATTGGTCAAGGTCTCCATAACTTGCACCCTGGTTGCAAAATGGAGTGACAAAAAGAAAGCATTTGTTTTCACATAAATAAGTCCAAATTTCCCATGAGATAAGGCTGTCTGTGTGTATGTGTGTGCACCCCTCTCTCTGGTGAGGACCCTGTTGCCATGCTAACTAATGGCCTCCAAGTCATCAGGGCAGTTAGCGTGTGTGTTGTGGCGGCTGCTGCAGACTGATCTCCCCGCTGCCTGGCTGCGGCCCAGCGCACCCTTGTCACTTTAGTGATTGTAAAGTGGCCACAGGAGGTGACAAGGCTCAGCCAGCACTACACCAGCCAGCAGCATTAACCAACTACTCAGAGCCAATTAAAATGCTCGCCTTGACCTCAGGGGCCAGGACAGCGGTGCTAGCACATCCCCCGTACTCCCTCCCCCCCATGGCCCTCTCTCCTCCTCCTCTCTCTCTTTAGGGCCTTCATTAAAGACGAGATGCAGTGGATTGATCTCCAAGGACACCTCGGACACAAACATACAGCACACATACACGCGCGCACAAAATGAACAATGCATGCAAAGCAGGGTCGGCGTATGCACATATGATTCCATTATGAGCAACAATGCGAGTGCACAGTTGAACATGTACACAGTGCCCCCCCCCCCCCCCCCCCCCCCGCACATGGACACACAGGATGTAATTAAGCAGAGCGGTAATAACAGCAGCAACATTCTGTGGCCAACATGATTGCATCAGCAAGAGAGTTGTTGAAAGGGTTGCATCACAACAGCGGCGATGA
Organism: Chelon labrosus; assembly: GCF_963514085.1. NCBI lineage: Eukaryota > Metazoa > Chordata > Actinopteri > Mugiliformes > Mugilidae > Chelon > Chelon labrosus. Next base: position 23,740,216 of record NC_140353.1, read on the forward strand.
TGGCGGTGGGGGTGGGGGGGTCCTTACCTGCAAGCACCAACATGAATATGCACTGTAAGCATTCATGAGCATGACGCAACCACACACAACCAGCTGAAAAGTGGAGCAGTGGTGCAGATGAGAATGAGGTCTGTGCATCATGGAAGATGTTTGGAGATTATCCTTATTTTCTTTCACATTTTAGAGAGTGCGCCACAAATTAACATGAGGAAGTTAGTTTAACAGATACAGATATTGATGTCTACTGGTTCTGGAGCAGAGAAGAGAAAATAAAATGTCATGTGGAAAGTGTGCACGGTACTCGACCTTTACCAGGGAGTAAATGACATAATACTCTCATGCACGTACACCAGCTTTACAAAAGTGCAATATTAATAAATTGTTTGATACATATTTGTAACACTCATAATGGCGAGGGACCAGGGGTTAAGCAATCACATACAGACAAAAGAAATTATATTTACAAGTAGTTTCCGAATGTGTCCACAGCATGACAGACAGAGTCAGATCGATAAAGACAGCCATGACATGTAATGTCACTTGTTCCCCTTTGGCAAACATGCCACCATAAAGAGAATCCTGCAGCCACGCCTGGAGGAAGCAGCTCCACAGCACTCTGAGTGTTTGACCAAGATCCAGAGACCAGCCTCATAATATGCTTTTAATTGGGACCGGGAAGCATGGTGGGAGGCCAGGTTTCACAGCACATGTTCCAGGGTTACTGCTTAATGTGTAATAAATGGGATTTATGGCACGTTGCTGAAAAATGTTTCCCTCTGGAATTTGCAGAGGGAGTGATATAGGGCGACACGCAGATGGAGGGATGTCTTGTTTAGCAGTGAGATTCTAACTCGGGCCACACATTTACTGCTGTTTGTTGTGGCTTTCCTCTATGGCATTTGGTGTTTTACAGTTGGCAGGGAGAGAAAGGAGATAGACAGGATAGAGAGATGGCCTGAGATAAAGGAGATAAAGCCAGTTTGCAAATATTCCTTAGGTTAGATGCTAAGGGTACCTCAGCCGTGGACACGCAGGGAAGCGATGTTAGGGTCCAGTAACTGAGGTTACTACTCCAGAATAAGTTAGAACATTAAAACACATGGATGTGTATTCCCATACCGGCAGTGGAACCCGGGCTGCCTAAGTGAAAACCAGGAATCCTGACCGTCAGACCAAAGCAGTTTTCACCCAAAACATTGACTGTATACATCTGTCACAGTTTAAAGATAAGATAGATTTCACGAACCTCCTGTATGACCAATGAGCTTCTCAGTCCATCTAACTTCTCCTTCACCAGTATAAAGAAACACAGCACAACACAATTAGAGGCCCGTAGCTGTGGCACTTTACACGTAGAACTCAGTAGCTCCTTTTAAATCACTCCTCACAACATACAAAGTTGGTGGGTTCTCCGATATTTAACACCTTTTCACACGGCTTTATGTGCCAGATCTTATGTTTCTGTATTTTCACATTGTATTGACATCTTGGCTATGTGTCTGTGTAGGTTCTCAGTCATCCAGGTTATGGTATATCCCAAAAAAAAAATATATAAATACTGGACTTGTAGAGTTTTTGGGAAGACATTTCACCACTCATCCAAAGAAGCTGCTCGGATGAGTGGTGAAACGTCTTCTGAAAAACTCTACAAGTCCAGTTGCCTTTTTTTTCCAACGCTTTTTTGGATATCTTGACTATGTGTGTTATTTTTTATATACATTGTTTGTAACTGTGTTTCTAAAAGTGCTATACACATAACGTTCATTATTTCTATTATAATTCTGTATTGTGCAGATTTCCCATCGCAGGTTTTTGTGTGATCCAGCATTATTAGTGCAATTTCAGGTGTGCTACTAAACTGTTGTCTTATTTACTGCCTTCTGGTTTTGTGTTTGTCATGCTTTCCCATCTGCAGTAGAACTCGCAAACACCTGGAAACACACGCTTAAGTGTGGAGATCCCCTTTAGGTAAACATTATCCTTAAGTTGAGGCCATTAAATCCAAGGCACCCTCTAAAGAGACACTATACACTGTACTGTAAGTATTCCTATTCTGAGTATAACCCATAGGGCAGATTTGTAGAGGTGTATAATTAAGTAAAACAGAAACTGCAGTGACACTGCATCATAAAGAACACTGGGTTCTTATTGTGTGTAAGTCCTGCCCTGTTTTGTATAAGTTGCATCAGTATATATTTTTAACTTATGGGTGATATTCAAATGCAATGTCTAGTTGGAACTGTCTCTTTGTGACATTGTTAATAAACATGTGCAGTAATAAGATGAAGAAATAATACAATACATATACATATATAAATATATAGAACTTCTCGCTTCAGACTTGACATTATTTATTTACTTAGTGATTATACCTGAGTGGTCGCCGTAACATATGTTTATTTTTTTTTTCTGTCTGCGGGTCACAGAATAATGACAGCAGATCACAATTCTTCTTTCTGAACAGCTATACCCGGTCAGTCACACAAACTCTCTCTAACATGTCATAACATACCGTTAAAAGTTAAGAAGGAAACAAAGAAGTCACAAATGAAATCTGAAACAAGCACTCTGCGTGAGTCGTTTGTTAATTTCCTCGCAGTCAAAAGCATCACCTGCGTGGTGGCTCTGCCGTCCCCAAGGATCATCCGTCATACACGTAGCGCTCCTGGAGACACTCAACCTTTTTAAATATTAACATTTCCTCTCTTTTTCATTGCATTCACCAGGTTCCTGTCACATTGTGGAAAATAGATAAATAACAATAAGTGAGGTGCTAACAGGCACGCCACTCATATAAAACACTTCCCTGTAGCCTGGGAGTGTTCCGGAGAGTGCCAACAAGAGGCTCACAAGTAAGTTCACTACATGCTTTCCTACCACAGATATAAAGGGACAGTGTTTTCACTGTAAGCTAATTCCATCTTAACATGTCATTCTGTCTTACATGTAGTCTTATTTTGGTCTATAAACAAGTGAAACCATCTGCCTGTTGCATTTGACAATTTCCACCATAATTAGCAGAATAAGATCAGTCACCTGGAGAGCAGCAGATGATGATTTTTGGTGAAGTGAAATGTCTGGAGTTTGTCTAAGTTCTAAGTTAATGAGTTACACTCAACTTTCTAATGTCATTACCACCTTCCATCAACTAACAGCTTCTTCACTTGCCGCTAAGATTCTATCAGTTTTAAAATCACCTTTAATGTTTTGGCTTTATGTTTTGCTTTAGCTGCAGTATATTCCAGTGTTAGAACAGAGGATATGATAGGGATCAGTAAGAACAGGATTAAAAAACAGACAATTGGTTATTTGATTAGAACACAGCCGCCAGATTGCCACAAATGAAATGGAGGCATTAAACAAGGAAAGACAACAGACTATTAGTAACTGCAACAACACAACCAGCTACATGTAAGTACAGAAAGTACTTGTACCAAGTCAACACTGATCAAAAAACATCCTGCACCATCAGATCTCATCTGGTACACCTTAAATACTGTCCGCTACCTCAGAAGACATGAGCAGAGTATGAGCAGAGTATGACATCATCATGACATCAAATGAGACAGCTGGAGAAAGACCCTGGACAAAAGGCTAAGGGAAGACCAGAAACAGAAAGCCACTGTCTGTGTGTACCAGAACAAAACACAAAATATTCTCTGAAGAGGTGAAATGTTATGGAACAGGAATTAAAGGGCAACCAGAGAAAGATCAAGAAGGAACACCTGTCAAGTCTGCATGGATCCCAGTGATATACACACTTTGTGTATGTGTCAGAGCTTCGGGTCACCAGCTGCTCCAACCGAAGTGTGTGTATATGGAAATACGGGTTAGCGTGTGTGCTGATAATGACATTACTACGGACACATATGAATACACGTTTGTGTGTACCACATGTGAGTCTATGTCCCTGCTCCCGCAGGAGGCCCTTCACCGCGCTCTTAATGAAGTCCCGTGGAAAGCACGAAGGGAAAAGGAGGAGAGAGTGTGTTTGCGAGTTTGTGTTGTTTGTGCATGTGTGTGTGTTGTCCTTGTTTTTCTCCCCAGTTGCCTTTTGAGCCATGGCCTTAATTGGGGGCCCGAGCGTCCAATTAACTGAGAGCCAGAGCGGCCTTTGGTACAGCGAACATGCGGTGGCCAAATATAATGTTTTCATCCCAACTGTCCCCCCTCCCTCCCGACATAACCTCCCACCCAGGGGAACTCCTCTTAGCGTGTGAGACTACGGGGTTAACAAGTTTCTGCCTGGCGCCTCGTCCACTCCACTTCACACCTCACATTTGAGAGAGGTGAGTTTCTCTTCCAACCTGTGTCCTTTGTCAACTGTTCTGCATCTAGGTCACAAACAAGGGGAAGCCAGTGGGTGAGTGGAGGGGGAGGTTAGCAGGGAGATGATGGTGGAGGAAGAGGACAGGCAGGGAGAGAGAAGGGGATGCTGGGGAGTCCCTTGGTCCCTACTTCATTAAAACCAAATAAAAACGGGGGGTCATTTATCTCTTTCCCTGCAAAGCCATAAACACAAATAGGTTCACCGTGGTTCTCCTGTCCTGACTCTCTATGCCTGTGGGTATATATCACAGCAGATAAAGGCGGCCTGTGATGATAGCTTGTATTCAATTGGAATGTAAGTGAAATTTTAGATTGCTGATATGACTGGAGGGGTGTGGAGCTGGTGGGTATGTATGTTTGCTATTTTGTGTGTGCATGTGTGTGAGGGAGGGAGATTAACCTGCACCCTCCTTTCTTATTTCCTTGTCAGGGACAACATGAAATCAGCACTCTCAGTCTGAATAATGAGCACTGCTGCTTTTCATTCTGCATTCTGGTGTGTTGGATTGTATTGAGGTGTAAGCTATTCAGGACTACTGTGGTTGTAATGTTGTATATCAAGGTATGTTGGGGTGTATTAGTGCCCAGTCTCACCAGTTCATGGAGTTAAAAAATTCAAAAACTGCTGCATTCCGCACTGATTCTTCTTTAAAACCACATCCCCCCCAGCTTCTCTTCATAACTCGGACTTGATGATAGTCAGTTTTAATTCCAAGGAACATATTTCATTCAACAACAAACACACTTTTGATCATACTTACAATAATTAACTCTTTCTAATATTGCAGGCCCTGAGTTGTCTTTATAGATCGCCATAACAGACTGGAAGTACAGCAAACTATTCATTTTTCATTGCACATTGTCCTATTCCGTTTGGTCTTTATTATTTTCAAATTTGCTGCCAAATACATACACCTGCTGGCACAGACGTAGAGGATTCCAGGACTACACTTGATGTATTTCAACAGAGGATTAAAACACTTAAGTGTAATGTGAAAGAGGTCCTTAATTATAAGTGTCCGCTCTCAAGAACATTTTGGTATTTTTAGCTTGTTTTGGTAGCAAGGCTGGTTCTCACAGCCCTCATCAGCCTTGTTTCCAGCAGCAGCAGGCAGCTGTTCACTCTGGAGAACCCACTGCGCACTACCTGCCCAACACCAAACACATACTGACACACTTAGTGACCAGCTGGTAAACATAGCACAGCGTTTAGCTAAACTGCAAGATATTTTCCGCAGGAGTTCGTGGGAACCAAACTAGAGCTAAAGTCAAGGTTGCTCCTGTCTACGCCTGTGGTTCTAAATTTCTTTTTTGCTTTTGGGGAAACGTACACACAATTGGCCTGTGTGAACTCTTGCCTTCATACCACATGAAGAGTCTAATCATTGTGCTTTTCAATAATTAAAATGACAAAGGTTCAGTTAAATTCAGTTTTATTTACATAGTGTCAGAAACGATAAAAAATGTCTTAAAGCGCTTTACAACACTCAGTCTGAAACTCCCAGAGCAAGCATGAAGGCAACAGTGGCAAGGAAAAACTCCTTTTTAACAGGAAGAATCCTTGAACAGAACCCAGCTCATATGGAGAGACCCATCTGATTGAGGCCAGATAGGTAGAAATGCTACAGTCATGAAGTACAATATATAGCAAGCAATGTTACATGAGAGATTGTAAAGGAATATAAGCACAGAGGCATACAACTGTTAGTGGCGACAGTTGTTGTATTACAGGTGGGTTATAATCACTGAAAACAAGAGGCATGACCCGTATTAATGAATCACTGGGTTAGTGGGGCTGGACACCCCATTCTCCACCCACCAATCCTTAAACTTTTCTCTCTGCAGTTCTGTGTAGTGAGAAATCATCACCAACCTATATTACTAACTCACTGGAACACGAGAGGAGTAAAAGTAAGTGAACAAGGACACAAGCTCGCATGGAAGAATTTTTCTTTTCTCTCTCCCCCCCCCCCCCCCCCCCCCCAACCATCCACTCCAACCATCAACCACAGGGGAATATTGCCGTTCATATCCAGGAAAACTGTTCTATGCGGAGCTGCGTTGGCAGTGTGTTGGCATTGAGTCTAGTGGGAATGCCCAAACTCAAAAATCACGGAAACTTACCACTACTGTCGTAGCATTTCTCCTTAAATAGAACATTTAAGTTATGTTTTTACTTCAAACATAGATCACTGTGGCAGAGTCTGTCAAGTTATGCCAAATGTTTTAATTTTAATTCATTTTCTGGGAATGCATAAGCAAATGGTCAAATAGTCAAATAGGCCCAGTTCAAAGCTCCCTGCATTTTATCAAAAACGTGAGGAGCTATTTGAACTGGGGCTTTATAGTAATAGTTTCAAAGCCCATGTTTAAAATACAAAATAAATAAAAAGTAAAGGATAAGAAAAGGTACACATAAGTATAAAATAAGGTAATGACAAAAAAACTGTGTAGTTAAGAGAAGTTCTCTGAGATCACTATATTTCCACAGTAGCATCATAACATTTCTATCACAACAGCAAGATTCATGTCATACTCTCCATTGTGCTGTTCTCACCTTTCTGCTTTAACAGAAACAGTGAATTCATTCATTTATCATTCAGAACTGCTTCCACTTTGCAGTTGTGTGCTGTTTTAAGAGGTGGCTACTATCTAAATCATACAAGAAACTCAACAGCTCCTGCAGATTTAAAAACTTGCCACCAAATGTGGAAAACAGGAGTTGCTTTCACTGGTTACCAACTCTTAATAAATCTAACTTCCAACGCTTACATGTGGTATGTAAAGAATGTTTAAAATCTGGAAAAGGTGTCACTGGAAGCAGCATGGCAGTATACCCTATGGACTAAACAGGGCAAAAGTGGTACAGCAGATATTTCCACAATTATCTTCAACAAACTCGCTACATCCTGACATCACTGTTTTTTATACAGCGTTGACAACATACCCTATCAATAGTTATGGGAAATATAATATGGATAAGTAGTAGTATGGAAACACTTTTACTGTGCAGTGTCTTTAAATGTTTAGTGGTATTTATGACATCTGAATGTCAATTGTAACAACACTGCTACATTTACCATTAAAGTGACAATATCCTGTAGTGGCACTAAGTAACTGTAATAAACAAATGAGGAAGTCAGGTGATGTAACACAACAGAGAGCAGAGGTGTATAAAGTACTTGAAAAAAATAACTAAGTAAAAGTACAAATACCATAACTGAAAATGACTTTGGTAAAACTTAAAGTCACTCATAAGAAAATCACTTGAGTAAAAGTCTTAAAGTAGCTCACATTAAATGTACTTAAGTATCAAAATCTTGTGAAAAAATATACTCAAGTATCATAAGTACAAGTACAAGTAAAGTACAAAGTATTTTTATAGTACGCATAAAAAGAAGCAAAACAACCAAAAATGGTTCTGCCCTTGTTCTCTTTATTTCACTTTCAGGTGAATGAAATAGATGTGTTATGATAAAACAAAAACAAAAAACACTTGTAGAGTGAATGAATCAAGTGTCTCGTGTCTGCCTGAGAACAAAATAAAGCGTCTGTCCACCTAAGAACACAAAAAAGTGCCTCCTATCTCCTAGTCATGGGTGACTGTCGTCTTCTACCGAAGAAGATGTTGTCAGTGTGGTAACGTCTTCCATGTCTTCCTCATCAGCGTTAACTGTGGTTGTTCCTCCCGTCCTCTCAGACACGCCCATTCCAGATAATCCTTCCATGATTAATTATATTTCTATTTTAATTTGTAACGAGTAACGAGGTGGCAAACGTCACAGTAACAGAGTAAAAGTAAATTTTTTTAACTTTTAAATGTAGTAGAGTAAAAGTAAAAGCCCTGATTAAAAAGAAAAACTTAAGTACAGATCCTCAAAAAAACTACATAAGTAGTGTAACGAAGTACATCTACTTCGTTACTATACACGTCTGACAGAGAGGAGGTCAGCTGGATGGGTGGCTTAGCAAAATTAGAATTGAACATAAAATTGCCTCTTCATAAAACATATTTTTTTTAACAATGTTGAAGAAACAGACAAAATATGTTGTCTTGCATCAAAGAAGACAATGCTGTCACGAGAATTAGTAGAAGGAAATGGAAATAACTGGTGAATATGCTGAGCAAAACACTGGTAAGACATGGTTGTAAAAATATAAAATTGGCTTAACATAGATAGATAGATAGATAGATAGATAGATAGATAGATATGTAACAATCACGATATGAAGCAGGTTGTAACCTGTTACAATGTGAGCACAGTGACCATACCCAAATCTATGACTAAATTTACACAGTTGGACAGTTTGAGTCCAATTAGTGAGATGGCTTGCTTTCCTCTGTTGCGGCCCCCTGCTGTGATTTTGGCTGATGAGACGGCTGGATTTTAACATGAGCTATTATTCCAATCCATCTTCCTCCTTATCTGCTGTCTGGAGAAGCAGAGGAGCACAGGTTAGCTGGAGAGAGGCCTGCTGCTTCCTGTCCTCTGAGAGCCTAAGACGGAGAGCGTACAAGCTGAACCCAACCACTTGTTAAACGGACTGACGAGCGAGGATCCAGGGAGGCGCATTTGTAGTTCATTTTACTCTATATCCTTTCCATACATTAGTGTTTGTAAAAATTTGTCATGTAATATGTGTGTGTTAAACATAGTCTACAGTAAACTTTATTGAATGACAATTAAACTATCACAATGTTATTGGATGGCTTTTAGTGTGACTTCATACCAAGTGTTTTTTTCTTAAATGCAGTCTTATTTAGCTTCACGATTTCATGATTATTAAGATACTCATCCCAAAATGTGAACAGTGCCCAAGAGAGATCAGTGCACAGTAACTTAAGAAAACCCAAATCAAAAAAACTGTGTCTGCGTGGGTTCTCTCCAGGTATTCCGGCTTCCTCCCACCGTCCAAAGAACATGCTCGTTAGGTTCATTGGTGATTCTAAATAGGCCGTAAGTGTGCATGTGAGTACGAATGGTTGTCTATCTCTCTTTGTTATCCCTACGATAGACTGGAGACCTGTCCAGGGTGTACCCCGCCCCACGACCCTCCAGCGGACAAGTGGTTACAGAAGATGAATGAATGATTTTTTGCTTTGATTTTCTTGCATTTATGTAAACAAATGCTGTAATAGATTTAAAAAGGCCATTGCTCACCAAATCCCGTCAGGGCATACCAGCCTTTCACTTGTGCATTGCCATGTCCTCATCCTGTGCCCTCAGACAGTCAAACAAGAAATTTTAACATGGATATCTATTTAAATGGCCCTATTCCTAACCCTATCCAGCTGCTTGTGACCTCTGCATTGCAGGGAAGCCTGACGATTGAATCTATTGCCTAATCTACACTCCGCTCTCCCACCTTTGCCTTAAACCCCAACACCTTTGCATGCCACTCACTGTGTGTGTAAGTGGGTTAGCGTGGGCTAAGGCTACCGGCTTCTCACTTCCACCGGGCTGCGAGGGGTCAGCTGGAGCACAGGTCTTAGGGAATGTCCTTTTTTGAATGACATCCATATTTTTTCCAGCGTGGGAGATGAAGGGGGGGACTGGGGGGGTTAAAGGAGAGAGAGAAAACAGCACTCCTTTGGATTTGAACTTCAACTTGGCCTCTGACCTCCCTCTCCCTGGCTCAGATATCAAAACACAGAACCATCTGCCTCTTACTGCAGGGCTAGCAGAGAGCATGGGGTTAATATCATACACTTAGGGAGCAGAATACAGACTGCAATTATCTTCTATTCTCAGACAGAATTCTATTATTTGATCCTGGAGTCACGACAGATGGAAGGGGGCCAGTCACATCCTCTTTCCCTCTCACTCTCTGTGTTGCCATTCCTGTGCAAAGCCAGTCTGGAGGGCAGGGCCAGAGAGGGTGAGGACATAATGGTGAGAGAGGTCAAGGAAGGGGTAAGGGGAGGGCGACAGGGGTCACAAAGGTGAAATAAGGTTGCAGAGTAGTGGCAGAAAAATGAAGTTGGAGTAGGGAAACCTGAGCCTGGAGGGACCCATTTCCTCCTCCTCCCTCCTTCATGTGTCCATCCATCACATCACAATAGGATGAGAGCATGTTTGAAGGTGATAGCTACAGACATATAGTTTGCAGGAAAAGGGGGAGGAACAGCTGGTGGACTGAGGCAGATTTAGTTTATTCTAACATTAGAATAACTCAGAATTTGAGGAATTTATTTGACTGATATTTCATCCATCCATTGAAGCTTATTACAGAAAATTCCATCAGCATGAAAACTGGTCAAATGGTTTAACAATCAGTGGCAGGTAATAAATGTGCTAACAAGTTAGTTCAGCTTATAAGAAAGGAAGAGTGACACCAAGAGCTTTAATTATCACCCGGACTATCCAGTGATGCGTCACCATTAACAGAGTCACTGTTAGTTAGTCTATTAGTTTCATTAAATGTGCTGAGCATCTTAATGGCAACGCCAAGGCTGGAAGAAGGGCGGAAACAGCCAGTCTGACCCTGTCCAAGGTAATAAAAAAATGAATAAGTGGCAGTTTTTATTAGTGGTTACAAGCCAGTAGACTATATATTGGTGGAAAACGGCCAACTGCAGTGGTTATGTGCAGCCTCCTGAAGACCAAACCAAAGCATTTGTTCTATGTGACAACCCACATAACACCACATTGTTGGTGTCTTATTTTTGTTTGTTTTTTTTCAGTTTGTTTTGTTGTTAACAACATACACTATAAGACAGCTATTGGTTTGTCAAAATTAATCCTTAAAAAAATTGTGTAAATTAAAGGCAGACTTCCAGATAAATTTTTTTTTTTAAATCCTTGTATTAGTTACTTATTATCAAGTTAGTTTGAATCCACAAACACTTTCGAGTGGCAACCCCCATGAATGCCCAAATGTGTTTTTTTTCCTTCAGATAAATAAATCATGACTATCAGGCCTGCATCTCAAACACAGCTCATGATATGCATACATTTGCGAGAGAAAATATTGAGGTTAAAAGATTCATTAAGTGTATTCCCCAAATCCATTGCTTCCTTGTACAAGTGCACACACACACACACACACACACTGAGTAAGGGCCGTGAGCAGGCGTATTTTGCAGGCAGACATCTGAAAGTGGATCCTCAGAGCTGAATTTCCATGTAGTATCGGGCCCAGGAGAGCTGGTTTACAGGGCAAAGAACCAGGCTCGCTCATTTAATTACAGCCTATCAGTGGCATCAGAGTGTGTAGCTACCAGTTTAAATGGAAAGTGGGCTGAAGCCAGCGCAGGCATCAAGGGCACAGAGCGAGTACAGCGAGTTGCTGTGATAGTTTCATGCAGAGATTTGAAACTTTCCTCACGGCTAGCTGTTGTTTATCTCGTAGCCCTCCATGCAAATGTGAAATATGCAGTGATTTAAGAAATAAGGCAAGATTCACTCTGATGTCTTCTTATGATAACACATTTGAATGCTTTGTCAAGTTCTCATAAGTATAATATTGGCTAGTTTGAAAGCAATATGAATAAAATATAATTGAGATCAGTTATTAGATATGTTTCTCAAAAAAAGATCATAATGTGATATTTAATATATTCCCCAAGGAGTGAAGTATTTTCACTCACCGTACAGCCGTGGTTCCCAGCCTCCAGCTTTCCACTCACTATATTTAAAATGTAAATACAAGCAGTCATTTTCATAACTGTGGAATTTATTAACGTTTAAGAGTAGGGACAAGTAGCTGGTGGTCGTCTAGTAACGTGTTTTGCACATTTCTAGCACTGTAGTGTTCTGTATTGTTGAAATACCCTCACAATCAGTGCCTACACTGTAAATTCTGTGGTATTTAATCAAATAAATTTTGTGGCCCTAACTTAGTTTTTGTCAACTTGTTATCTACACTTACTAAAAATTTGATGAAAAACACAGTCTATAATGTTACCACTTACTTCCAGACCTGTAAATAAATAAGGGATAAGATTCTGAGGATTGTGTTGATTCAAGCATTTATTTGATGAATCTGAACTATTGAGTGAGTACGATTAAATCTGAAGTTAGTAGTTGATTTAGGAAGGGTGCAATTTGTGTCTAGTAGTGGATACTAAATGAATTTAAACTAAAAAATTAATGTTAGTTGTACTACATATTCAAGTATTAGTAATTAGTACATAATCTGAACAATTTAGCTCTAATTCACCATGTTACCTTTGCTTTACCTGAGGCAATGAGTTAGCATACTTTTTTTAAGTACAGTAAAGTCAATTTCTTAGATTTTACAGTGTATGGTGACATTAGCGCATAAATGTTAAATGCCCAGAAGAGTCAGAATGTGAGTGGACAGCAGTGAAGTGAATTATGCTATTGGAATAGTTTGAATTAAGTCGTTACACCCCCATTCCACCTTTAATTTTTGGAAACTGTTAAAGCCTGTTGTAATAAATAGAACTCGAGCTGACTAAAGCTGCTGCTTTGGCTAGAACTGCTTTCCACTTCAGACAAAGAAAGAAACTACAAAATTTCAAAAGCTAACGAGTCAGTTATTCATTTGTCCAGTTCATGTTATTTGGTATTATGAACATCATAGACTCCTCCCACTTAGATGCTTTACAGAACCCAGGGCCTGAAACATTGACAGTGGGAAGAAAAACCTCCCTTGTAAGTGGAAGAAACCATGAGCAGAACCCAGCAATGTATGATACATGGGAGATTTATCATAGGCTACTACAGAAAAAGGATGGGCAGAGCCAGTATTTAAAGTATTCATTGTGCATACAGTGTGATCACAAAACTACTGTACAATTCTGATCAGAACAAAGTAAGCAAAACTATGAATTCAATCTGCTATATATATTAGTCCTGTTAAAAATCACATTAAAGACAAAAGAGGCTAAATCTGAGACCTCAAAAAAAGTCAGGATCTGTTCTCCAGCTGACCGCAACTCTGATGTTGCTGAACCCTGAGAGTTACAACACAACATTGTTCTGTGGCCCCAGTGTGGGACACTGCCTGAGGCTCCCCACCGGCCCTCAGTGTTCATTGAATGAGCACGACTTCCCCACGGACCGCTGACAAGCTCCTTCATCCCATCTAAAGCAATCCTCCTCCCAGCTACCACAGCCTGGCCCTGGTCAGAGAGAGCGCCGCCTGAGGCCAGTCTACCATCCAGACCCTGTCACTACTTCCAGACATCCAGGGGAACAAAAGGTGCTCTCCCAGGACTGACCGCACCCCCATGACACACATAGTGTCTGTTAATCTAAAAGCACAAGAGAAAACTGATGTTGTGTCAGAAAGGCAGCTGTGGTAAGAACTTGAAGTGAAGAACGCAAACAATTTAAATCATCACCCTTGGCTCGTTTTATTCTTTGTTTATTTTTATAAATGTGTCCATTCTGGCCATTCTGATTAGCTGCATTACGTGGACTGTAGAACTGATAAGTGTTTCCAATTGTTTATGAAAACCTGAAGATTACTTGGAGAGCTTCAGGAAGCCTGTGCTGCATGCAACAATATAGACTCTAATTTTCAGAATTCGTAGCCATGCTGATTCCTTAAAATAGACTTTTTTTCCCTTAAAAGTAATAAAACTAGAGCTGTCAGTAGAATTAACTCTGTTCTTAATGTATCTTAAATGGATATTTCCCAAGCTTCTAATACTTTTTTCAACATTGGAATGGATTAATAGGCTTGCCTTATACAAAGACAAATACAGTACAGAATATTCTCCAGAATAAGCCAGCCACCCATTCATTTTGCTTTTGTTGTTGAAAGTGTGTTGCTTGTGCGGTTGTCTGGGCATCTCCGTTGCAATTTGTTCAGTCTGATCTGCCTTTGGTGGGGGGGTCTCTCTGCTATTCAAATGCACAGTAAAGGCAAATTACTCTGTTCTTGTTGAGAGAACCATCTGGAAGAAGCTGAACTTGATGCTCAAAATACTAACTTCTTTATCTACTGCTTGCGTTCTTCTTCTTTTGAAATGTTTGGTAGTTTTGACTGTACAGGCTATACTACTGCCCCCCACAGGATAAAATGATGTACTACGACTGCTCTTCAGATTCTGCTTGCTTTCCTCAGCATTGTTAGACTCGGTTCTTAACAGAATATTATTCTGGCAATAATATTAACAACATACACTATCAGACACTATCTTAAATGAAACTATGTTGCTGTTACTCTTTTGTCCATCACAGCAACAAAGCGTGATTTGATTTGATAAACGATTTGATTGGCCTGTCATTTTGTGGGCAGGGGAAGCTGATCACTTCCTGAATTCCCAAAACACGGAGCGGGCTGTGTTCATAATAGAAGGTGTGTGCATTAAACACTTGTCAAAAAACGTGGTGCCATTAAAAGGAATTTGTGCATTAACCTTGACAGCCCTATAAATATGTGAATATTTATAAAAAAAAACAGCATACTATAGCTCAGTATCACTGGATTTTGGGAAATAATCTAGAAATTTAATTAATGAGATTTGTGCGTTTAGACACAAATGCCTTTTTTTGTGACAGAACACAACTTTTACAATTGTAACTTTGTTTATAACTCTGCTGTCTTTTGTTAGTGCAACATATATTTGAACCAGGGGTCGCGTTAAGCGAATATTTTCCGTCATTGACCGTTTTTTTTAAAACGGTGATGGAAAAATCTGAAGGCCATCTGTCATTTTAACAGATTGCAATTCACACCCCAGACCACTTGGTGGCAAGTGACCTTATTAATTGGCACTTGTCTCTCTTGGTTAGTAGTGTAAGAGTCGGTTTAGAGTCGGTTAAGTTTCGTTCATCTGCTGGCCGAGTGAGTGGCTGCTGACTCTCGGTTAAGCAGGGATCCACGAGCAGCGGTTATGAGCAGTGATGGGAATAACGGCGTTAAAATAAACGGCGTTACAAACGTCGTTATTTTTTTCAGTAACGAGTAATCTAATTAATTACTATTTTCTCCGTTACTGACACTGAAATGTGGTGCGTTACGTTGCGCCATCAGCCAGCCACAAAAGCTGTGAAGGTGATTTTTTGCTCTCTGGGTGGGAGGGGGGGGTTGCCGCATAAGTGATGATGATTGGCTAAGGTAGGTAAGATTTCATGGTAAGCCAATCAGCGGCAGGGCAGTGCTCAGTTGGGCGGGTGTTGTTTACGCACAAACGTGCGCATAGCAGTATCACACAAGCGATCAGAGATAGACTGCAGCAATGGAGAGTTCAGAGCATTCAGAGGTAAAGTGGAAGTATAGGCACTACTTTAACCTCATTGAGGTAAAAGGCAAGAACGTACACGTGAAGTGTACATTACGCTCAGAAAAAAAAATCGAATTCTTAGACGTATTTTAACATATATATTTTTTTTAACCAGGGAAAGTAACTATTGCGGTTCTTTTTAAAAAAAAATATATATGTTAAAATAGGCCTACGTCTAAGAATTCGATTTTCTGCGTATTGTGCATAATTGAGTGAGTGTCTGAGTGCCTTAGCTTGCTAGTGGTCAAGTCGGGTAGTACGTTTTGTTTCTCTGCCGAGTGAGATGAAGATGTTTGAATGGTGCCGTTTATTGATTATATATCAATCAAACGTGGCAGGACTCTCAACTGAGCTGGTTAAATAGACTCTAGATTCATGATTCTTGAGTCGTCTTTGATGGCCGGTTATACGAGCTGAATCTTTTTTTCCGCCGCTACTGAATATTAATTAAAAATGAATGAGAATTAAATGCTATTGAATATGTCATTGTTATCATTTAAAAAAAATAAAGTGACAGGTAAAAATGGATTATGATGGGATTTTTATGACCCTGTCAGTCAAAATGACAGACAACGAAAAAGTCTAGTGCAACCTCTGATTTGAACATATGTATTTTCAGCCAAACCATAATGTTTTCTTAAACCTAGCCAAGCAGCAACTAAAAGTGAGTAAAAAAAAATATGATTCAAATCAAACCCCCCATCAGACCCCTTTATGAAAGGGTTTCTACCTGCTGGTACTGTACTGTCTTAAAAGTTGTAGTCGACTACCATGAGGCTTTGTGCATAATTAGTCTTTGCAGTTTATTCGTACAGTAAAATATTCACTTAAACTTGAAGCAAGGCAGTCAGGCAGCTCCCCTGATTAACTTCTAATGGATGTTCCATGGCCCGAGGTGCAAATTCCTAAATAAATATGTCCATATAGGTTTGTTTTCTCGTAATGGCACTTCCAGCACGGCATCATTAGTCGATGTGACCCAGTTTAAGAGCCATTGCTCACACAGCTAAATTATTTTACCATCTTGTTGAATAAGTCGAAAACAAATCGGCAGTTTTTTCCATCCACAAGTAACATGCAGTCAAAACATCATATCACTTCCATATCAAGCAGAAACAGAGAAACATTAGCATTCATTTGTGTTTCTAACCACATAATGCAGGCATATCTTTCTCTCTCTGATTTCTACTAACTACTGAGAAAAATATTTGCTTCACTAACTGCTAAATGCCTCACTATGTCCTCATCTCTAACTGTGCCTGGCTGCTGTTTGCTGATGCTGTGCAGGTACTGTACAATAGGTTGAAAATAGCTACCCACAGCGGCAGGAAACAAGGTGATGACAACAGCTCAGAAGAACCCAATGAGTTAAATTGCAGGTAGTAGAACCAAAACAATTAGCTGGGAGTTAATGGGTTCCAAGGAGATGAGGAGACCTGCGGAGCTGGTGATAATTTTACAAGCGCCACCTTCCACGTGACGCAAGTCTCATACTGTGTGACTAATGCAGCTTCAACCAAGTCTGCTGCAATCTCTACCCACAACCTAAGTTCTAGTCGCTTGAAGAACCTTGAAGAACAAAACATTGTTCTTGGTTTACTGACCAAGTTTCCATTGTGTGAAAACAAAGCTAGAACCAAAACCGTTTCCAGAGCGAGTTTACATTGAGACTGGCATTGTAATGCCAGATGAGGTTTTTTTTTTTTTTCTTTGCTGGTTTTGTTGTTTTTCCAGTCTTCAGCAGTGTTAGCATCAGCATTCATGGCTTATTTAGTGGCCTGGTAAAATACAATGGAAGCTCACAGTTAATGCTAAAATTTTTGGTTAAATCCAGTCGATATCAACATACCTTCACCATATGGAGTTTACTCTTCCTACCATCTCAAGCTGTTTGAGGAGACTCAAAGCCTAACCTGGACCTCTAACATTGTTCTCACCAAATCAAACTAGCTGTGGATATCCTTAAGACTAGGTTGAAAATGTTGAATTTTCCACTTCTGTTAGAATACCTCCAATTGTTGATTCAGTTTTCCTTATCGGAGGGACATAAGGTGCTACCCCCTAGTTATTTCAATTATTACAACATACGGAATGGTACTCAAAATCAACAAAAACGTTGGTGGCAAATATACTTTTAATATCCACTGTAGCATACAGAATGTGCATTTATTTATTTACTCTTTGAACTGGTTTGGTTTCAATGCTAGTGGAGTTTTAGTGTGGCCTGCACACCACTGTGTTGGATAACATTAATGTGCATCAAGCGCCAACCATACTGTTGTATTAGGAATGAAGTACAAAAAAATGAATAAATGTTTAAATGTAGCTCACTAGTGAGCCCCACATAGTTAGTGTCCATTATCCCCTGTCTTCTTTGTGGCTTTAACGTTTAACGTAATAGGGATTGATTTGGTGACTTTGGCTAATATCCAAACACCACTTCTACATTTTGTTCATTTTGGTTTGTTTTAATTACATGACTGCATCACATATACTACTATAATATAAAAGGCTCGATATCTTACTTCCTCTGTTAAACATACCTGTTGCAAAGGAAACAACAAGGAAGCTACCGGAGCACCACAGGTAATTAAGTCCTGTGTGGCATCTAGCTCCACGGGTTACAGTGACACACGTACATATTACAGTGTACGTATGTGGTAAGGACTGAGTGCTCATGAACATGACTTCTTGATGACTGCTGAGCTAAGAGAACACCACTGCCAGCAAAGCATCAAATTAAAGCACCAATTTGGCCCGCGGTCAGCCTGCTCTGGCAATTTTCTTCTCTTAGAAGAGTCTGCCGCCCTGAGGATCTTAAAAAAAATATGTTCTATCTCCATCATGACAATGAACACACAAACACAAACATGCATTCTCAACAAGGAGAACGAACAACACTGTGATCTAAAAGAAACTGCTCACTCTTTTCCTCAAGTTCCCATTTTCCTTCTCCTTCCCCTAAAAAGAAAATCTGAAATTAAATGTGTGTGTACATTTTATCATGTCTGCTATCGCCTTTTGAAAATTGCAGGTAGCGTAGTGTTTAACATTCTCTTGTCAAGCGTCCTCCTGCTGGGACAATAAATGCTTGTCCAGTTTTGCTCACAGCGGCGGCTGCAGATTACAAACAGCAGGAGCACACCGGAGTCTGAACACAATACAGATAAGGACGCCTGTCTTAGTGCCGCCGCTTTGGCTGGCTTCTCCTCACGCCAGGAACCCGCTGCTTTCTAATATTTACACACAACTAGAATGGCAAATGTACCGTAACTTCCCCCACATATTCCCCCCACACCTGGAACCTGTGTGAATATTTTTAGGTGTTTTTGTCTTTTGGGAGAGGGGGTCTGTTGTTTTGACAAAAAGGGGAGAGGGGGGGCTAAATTATAGCACAAACAGAGTGAAATTTCATTGCATCTTTTCATCCAGGAGTTTTAAGGGGGAGGTAGGTGTGGATGATTGCAACTATTGGAAAGTTTGTATTGTACTTTTCAGGTTGGAAGGTGGGTGAAACGGAATTTGTGTGTTTCAGGTGAGGGTGGAGGGTGAAATGTAGATTTACTGTCAAAGCTGTGACAATTGAAGAGCCAAGGAAAGTAGGGAGAAGACACAGGAGGCCACTGACACAGCAGATTATTCACAAGCGCAAGACAAAGAAGTCCATACGATTTACATTATGACACAATGAAAAGAAAAATGACTTCTTTTTAATGTTATTTTTATATCTAATTCTGTGTCACAACAGGTGCCAGAATGCAAATACACGTATTCTTCCCTCAAGACATCCAATATCCTAGAATATGGCATGATTTAGCGTATAGTTCACACTATATCATTTTCCCTTCAACCCAATAAGACACGTTAAAGTTCTACGGACTTTTTGGGGAGTGGGGATTTAAGAGGAGAGTAAAAACATGCTGAAGTAAAAGTAGCCTTTTATGTCCTGAGTAATGTCAGCATGGTTTCCTCTAAACAATGCTCCAAGCTCCACCAAGCTATTGGCAGCCAGAAAAAATCTAAATGTACAGATCCTGAAGCTTACTGCAGTGAGCATACAGAAACTTATTATTGAGGGCAATATTTGTTTTTCAGAGCTGGACTGTGAAAGAACATTGTTTAGAAATATCTTAATAAGTAAATCAACCTGAAACTATGAAAGTCAGAGGGCAAAACACATTTTTAAAGTTACAGCACCACCTGGAAAGCAATGGATTATAAAAGTAATCCAGTTCAACGTTTATTTATCACGCACTAAAAGTGAGTGGCGGTCCGCAGAGACACTGATGTTGGTTTCTTTTTTCTTTTTTTTCTTTTTTTTTTTTGCTCCGTGCAGGACTTTTCTGAGCTGCAAACTTTGGGACAATAACAGGTGCAACAGTCAAACTATACCATAACATATTACAGAAAAGATATGACCAGGTTACACTGCAGTCTTTGTATTTGCTCTGCATCTGTACCATGAATGTATTAAAAGCTTAAGGTTTGTGAGGCTGACTCAGTAACAGTGCTGTGCTACACACACACACACACAGAGAGGCCACAGAGGACAGGATGAAGCATGTCTATCTGCAGCATTCACACAAAACCCAGTAATGCGGCACCATCCTGCAGGGTTGCGTGAAGTTATGGGCCTGTTTATTTCTGCTTTAGAACGTAACCGTCATGAAATAATCTGAAATACAATAACTTTTTGTTCCTGTGATTCACGGCTTTGTTCTTGCTAATACCCCACCCCCTCTGTCTCGTTCAACCACCAGTACCTTCTCTCTCCTTCCCTCGATTAGCCAAGGAGCAAGGGCTGCTTGAAAGCAGTGTGTTCAAGTTTGTTTGAACCGCCACCAGCCACGTGACTGTCTGCTGTGGAAGACAGGTGGGAAAAAGGCCTAAACATGAGATGTTTTTTGTCGGCCACAATCACAAAATGAGGAAGTGCGTCATTAAAGTGGGACCACTAATCACTCCCTGATGTGAGTCACACATGCAGAAGCCTTTATGATTTTGAGGACATAAACTCTGACATCTGTAGGTGATTAAATAAAAGCATGGGCTGGCCTCTCTCAGTCTGGGGACATACAGTGGACAAAGTTCTCCATTGATCTCAGTACAGAACAACCAGAAGAACAAATAAAAAAAATCAATAGGGATCCTGCAACTCGTTGCATGGACTCCTAATAAGTGTCTTTATTCCTAATATATTAAAGCTGAGTTTTGGCAATTGCATTGTAGTAGAAGCAATATACCACCAAACACACATAATACATAAGCACATTTCAAGCTAGGAATATATATAATATACTGTATGTTCTGCTTTGTCGATAGTCTCAGTATTTCATTCCAAGTTCAATCTGTTGTAGATTTAAACCACCAGATATTTGGAAAAGAAACCCAGACCTAAATAGACCATTATGTAAATAATAATAAATGCTGCGCAATCCGAACCTGGTTTGAGATAAATGTATGTATCATCCATAGACTGTATATAAATATGAACAATGTCCCCCCACTTCCTTGCATTGGCCACACTGACGCTATTTTCCCGGGGGATAGAGGCAGCGCCATGTTGGGACTATGGTTTGGAGCCAGAGTCTGCGCAGTACTGCTCGAAAGTGGAGTCATGTCATCGATGACCTGTCCACACTTCTGCCAGACTCACTCACCAGTTTTTGTTTAATTAATAATTACTTCACTTTAGTGTTTTAATTTGGCCCAAGTCCCATCCACTAACACGGAGCAGGCGGAGATTATACCTATACTGCAGCCAGACACCAGGGGGAGCTCTACTTGCTTTGACTTCACTTTTGAGGAGCTGCTCCGTCATCCATCTTTATTTTCAGTCTATGGTATCATCTCACTCATTGCATATTTTAACACTCAGGGAAGCCATCAAAGTCTAATAGGAATGAGTCCAAATCTGCACTTTTATGTCTCCAGTCTTGTCTCAGTTATGTTCTATATATAACAACCAAGAGAGATTGCTGAATCTTAAAAAACATTAGCCTGGTATAAGCATATTATTGCAGCTATGCAAACTTTTGACTTGTCTCTCACATACTAAGTCAACTGCTGGACCTTGTCTTTAAAGTACCTTAGCTTCACACCCTGGCTCCCCTCCCACCCCAGCCCACCAAAACACTGAAAATTGTCACAAACACAGACTACAAGCCTACAAGCCAGGGAAACCGTGATTGAGTTATTGGCATGTGGGCCTGTGGAGGGTTGGCACCCATATCATGGGAGCGGTGGTTAGGCCACTGCTGCGAGGCTTTCACGCTCTGACGGCTCGCCAATCAGAGGCCAACCACAGCAAACAAACGGGCACCTGCCAGGCCGGCCACCAGATAAATGGTAAATGGCCTTGTTTTTATACCTATTGGTACTCACATTCGCTCACACAAGCACACACACATTCACACACCAGTGCCACGCACTGGGAGCAACTGGGGGTTCAGTGTCTTGCTCAAGGACACTTCGGCATGTGGCACATTACAGGGATCAAACCGCTAACCCTCTGGTTCGTGGACAGCCCGCTCTACCGACTGAGCCACAGCCGCCCAAGATAACACAGGCACGCTAAAGGAACACGGCCGGCTGGGCTCAAATTGTCCACCTCTCTGCAGGCAAAAAAGAAGGTAGTCCTGTGTTTAAGTGCTAGTCCCCCCCACCTCCCCCCTTGTGCCATCTCTCCAAACCTGCCCCCCACCCACCTACATCCATTTGCTATCATTATGTACTACTGCCCCCTACTGCGGGCCCATGGCTGTGGCGCCCCTAAGGTCAATGACTCGGAGGAGGGTGGGGGGAGGAGATGGAGAGGAAAGCCAGGCAGGGGGGCTCTTTACCCCTGAAGAGGCTATAACAATCGATAGCAAACCACCATCCGCCACAGGGGCCCCCGAGGGTCCTCACAACACTAACATTAGTGGAGATGTCTTCCTCCATGGGGAGGGAAGGGAGACGAGAAGGGAGGGAAGCCTGTTGGGAGTTAATGAGGGAGGTGGGGGGTCCCATTGGGGATGGTCCATAAGCTTGAGGACAGGGATGGATGCGGGGAAAAGGGACAACTTGTCAGCAACATCTCAAGTGTGAAATGTTCTCCTGCACTCTCACTGAGATGGAAATACACATCTCATGATTTGACAGAAGTTTCACAACTATTTGAAAAATATGTCAAAAACCTGACATTTCAACAATAGGACAAAGATGGAAGGAAAGGGCTGCACTCATTTGCAAATGCAGAGCAGTGATTCAGATTTCACTTATTCCTTTAAAGGTTTTAGAAGTCAAATGTGACATTCACATTTTTACTGCTTAAGTGCTAACAGCTGTATATTCAAAAGTGCTTTTCCTTCACAGGTAATTGTATAGCAACTGGTCATGACTGACATTCCTCACCTGTAGTCAGATTAGTTTGCGTCAGTTACTTCAATCAATAGTTTACTACTGATCTATATCTGCTGTAATCCATTAAAAGGAACAACTTTTGGGTTGCCATCTCGTTGAAAGAAATCTGACATGTCTTCATATTTTTATCTCAGTCATCAGGGAGATGCTAGTAACCACTTCAACACTAGAAAACTTGCAATGACTCAGAACTCAAATTCATTCATAAACAGTCAAAACTGAAATTTAATGTCTCACCAAATGGATTACCAATGTGTAACTGTAGTATTCTTATCAAAAAAGGAAGGACTCAACACTAACTGGCAATTTTGAAGTTAGCATGGAGTATACTGAAAGTGGATTACAGATCTACAGTAACAGTATGGCAGCCTTGGAAAAAGACATTTTAACTATTAGTAAAACCATACATTACAAATATATTTATATCAATTACAACGTGTTACTTCAAGGCACTATACATAGTAGAGAAACTCAACAATTTTCCATCAAGCAAGTACTTGGTCGGAAACAAGACGTCTCTGGAACATGTAGTAGCTCTGACATACTTGTTGGTACAGTGAATGAAAATACTTACAATGATTATGGTAATAACGACAATAGAAATGAGCATGAACGACAAAACACACTGAGTAGGTGGAAGAACATGGTTCAACAGAATCAAAAACTACAAGATTGGAAATAATACAGTTGAATCTATACCTCCCGAAACAGTTGGTATTCAGTAGCAGAACCTTCATGAAAAGGGGATTTATTATATGATTACATACCCACATGGTGAACAGATGACAGATGCAATTGTCATACCATTACTCTAAATGATGTTTGAGCCTAAAGATTGTGTCGGCATTCCATCAAACTGCATCACATTATGCAAACAATATTTATTCAAGTTATTTATTCAGGAATCATGCCTAATCATGGCTCTCAGTCTTACTACACGAATCAGCCACATTAAAACCACTGACAGGAGAAGTGAATAACATTGACCATCTTGTCACAATTCAATGTTCTGCTGGGAAACTTCTGGACCCGCCATTCATGTGGATGTTACTTAGACATGTAGCACCCACCTAGACCAGACCAGGCACCCCCACCCCATAGCAATGACACTCCTTGATGGCAGCAGCCATCCCCAGCAGGATGCAGCCTGACACAGGCACACACACAAAAACGCTTTAGGAACAACTCAAAAAACATGAAAAATACAACAAGGTGTTAACCTGGCCTCCAAATTCACTAGATCCCAAACTGATCAAGAATCTGTGGGATGATCCTCAGAGGCCCCTCCCCTCAACCCATAGGCCCCCACTAACAACATTCTGTTGTCAGACACCACAGGACACCCTCAGAAGGCCCATGTCCATTATTTGATGAGTCACAACTGTTTTGGAGGAAAAAGGGAGACCTACACAAAATAAGGAAGGTGGTCATAATGTTATGAATGATGGGTATATATGGAGTGTGTCCAACATCTATAGAGTCATGAGATAGAGTCTCAGCAGAAACTGCTTATTGCATAAAGACAAAAAATTGCTAAGGGAGCTGTGGGCTCACACTCGCCCTGAAAAAAAATCTAAAATCTTCAATTGAAAACAAAAAAAGTGTCAATTTAATTTCCTCTTTATTACAAATAAGCACAATCAAATTTCAGTTCAGTGCTACATATTAAACTTAAAGAACATTTTTTTTTGGAATGGAGTAGAACGTGGATGTTTATGTGATGGTTTTCTTGGGTCTGCCTCTGGATCTCTTGGTGGGTATAGGTGGCGTCGGTGTTTCCATCTCAACCGGTTCTGATTTGGGGTCAACCTTTTTTCCAGTGCTGGGGACTTTCTTGGGTCTAGTAGTCTTTTTGGGGCTTTTCTTCACTCCATTCACTACTGCAGGGGAAAATTAAATAGGACTTAAGCAGGACTGTAAAGCAAATCCTCCGACAAGAGACTATACTATACTAAATTTAGTAATCAAAGTGAGAGTGGCTTGAGAGCAAAGATGGCGCAGGTTGGATGTATGCTTTCTGCAAGGCCGTGTGCAGCCATTTGTTTTTTTAAAATGTCACATCTTTCACATGTTTTATAGCAGCTCACAATTATATGGTGTACCATAACGCTGCTCCTTTCGGCTGTGACAAAAAGTTTTGAACAAAGTTGAAGTAATAACTTGTGCTTGATATTTGTCTTTATTTGCTGAAATAATGTGATTATGGATTGATGTAGTTAACAATATGACAACATAGACTTGTAGATCTATGCAAATGTGTATACAATATTTGTAAATTCTATAAATAATATCAAAAATCAAATACAGGGAGAGTTACTTAACATTATGTTAAGCAGTATTTACATTTAAACAGTTACAACCACCTCTTTGAGGGCAATCAGAATGCTGATGTGGCCCTTGGTAGAAATGGGTTTGACACCCCTGCTCTAAATATGTTGATGTTGACACTTTCCAGTCTTTAAGGCAGCAACTTGTCCATCTAAACGTGTTAAAACACAGGACATACACTGCTAACAGCTACTGCAGTTAGGGACAAAACATCAGAGGTTAAGATATCATAGGTTCATAATAATTCTTATTATTTATGGAACCAGGACTAGACATTTTCATAAAACTTCCCACAGTGATAAAGGCCCTTACTTAAATAAACGTAAGAACTACCTTTCTCACCTCTCCTTTTCTTGATGGGACTTCCATCGGTCTCACTCTCCTCCACTTCTTTTGCTCCTGCTGGTTTCTTTCTCTTCGTTGTTTTCTGGAGGAAAAAGTAACAAGATAAATGAAGTGAAGCGGTGTCTGCTTTTTTAAACTGGAAGATGGCTGAATTTGGAAATATGTGAAAGCTGTCCTGTATTGTTTGTTCCTGAGACTTCATACGACTTAATAGTTTTTACAAATACCTAAAAGTGAAGAGGATGTGAAAGCTCTCAAAAGAGGTCTGAAGGTGAGAGGAAATAAGAGACAAACACTGCCATGAGGCCTTGACTTTTCATAACCTCCATCCTTCTGTGAGTTGCAGTTATCACTCACCACCATTTCACCAGCCACCTTGAGACCTTGCACACATTAATCCATTAAAACGTCAGATTATATGTTAGACTGGTTTGACCTCAGAACACCAACAAACACTCCAACTTGCCTTCCATCTGATGCAAACCTCAAAAGCGGGGTTAACAAAAATGATGGTTTCTTAAAATCACTGTTAATACAGAAAATAGTTTCCCTTAAACCGATCCGTTAAATCTGTCCTCTGCAGAAATCAAAGCAAGCATGGAATCAACTCCTCCATCCGTCCTCCTCCTTCCTGGGCATCTATAATGAAGCTAGACTCAGTCTGAACTATCACTCACCCCGCCGCCCTGCTTTCCATTTTTGCCTCCTTTTTGACAATTGCTACCTCATGATCACCATGCTACACCCGCTGAGGTGAACAGATTGGTGGGATAATTACATACAATAACCAGCGCCGGGGCCCAGTAACCCTTTGGCTGGCAACACGATGTCCCTGGTGGCATCTTCCATATGCACAGAGAGCAAATGTCTGTCTGTGTGCGCACGTGTCTGTGTGCGCACGTGAGTGAGTGTGAGAGACGTGGGAAGCAGAAAACAAATATGTTGTAAATACAATACTAAGACTAATACTAATATTGTATCATGTATGTAGACCCTTCTGCAAGTGTCTCATATTAAAACTCATCGATCTCAATCAGAATTCTTGACTGAACTTATGTTGTTGTGGTCCAGAAAAGTCATACGTCACTTCTCCAACTTACTCCTAGCCGACAGCAGTCAGAACGAATCTGTGTGTTCCTCCTGTTATCCTAAGGACACTTTTGGATCTTACCTGGACTCTGGATAGCAAATTCTGCAACAGTTGCAGTTAAAGATTAACACAATTTTTCATCCGAGCATTCGTGTGCATCAGTATAACAGATTTTCTTTTTTTTTTTCTTCCACAAGACAGGGTTTCCCATGACATCTGTTTCCACTGCACTCTCACAGAAGGGGATACCTGTTGCGAGCCATGCTGCAGCCAATCATGCTGCTGTGGTCCTGACAGGTAGCAGGGCTGACCATGTCCAACCAATGCCCTCCCCTGGCCTTAGCACCTAAACTGCGCTGAAGAGAAATCACTTGAATCCTCTATAATCCGTCTGTGTCTTTTGTTTGAGTTTAACTTTCACTGCTGTGTCCTGGTTTTATAGGTCAGACATCGGCATCATGTACTGCTCACTGTTAAACAATAAAGTCAAGGTTAAAAAGTAGAATCATTGCTGTCAGTGTGTGAGCTGACCTTGGCAGGAGGTGCAACTGCTCCATTGACAGATGTGAACTCCAGATTGCTGTCATTTTTAGCCTGGATGGTCTTCAGTCCTGCCTGCAGAATGGAGCGCAACTTCTCGTATGGAGGTTTGTCTTGGTATCCCATAGATTTAACTTCTTCCAAGAACTTCTGGATCTCATCTGTAACATAAAAAAACCAAAAGGTCACCATAACCCCAAACTGAAAGCAACCTCCTTCTAAGCCAGCATGTGTGGCACAAGAAAAGGTTGGCAGGTCAGATACGTTAGTTACATCTTCTTTTCTATATTACATCAAGTATTGTGTAGTATGTTTCCCTCGCCTTTATTCTGTTTGTTCAGTACATACGACATGTTTCATTTATGATGGTTGATAGTCAAAGACTTTAAGAATAACCCTGACACAACTCAAACATCTCTTATCCTCAAGTTACAATTGGTTCCAACATACTACCATCACAGTGTTCTACTCTAGTATCAGCAACTCTTACCTCAGGAAGACAACAAACGTCAAAATCACCATTTACAGTCAGAACTAAAAATATTTGCTGCAGTGTCCGTATTGAACTTTCTACAATCTTAATTAGAACCATACTAAACAAATCAAAACGACAACAATAATAATAGAATATTCTGTGAATCATTGCACAAGCTGATTGATGCCTGGTTTAACACCCTGTTAAACCTGATGCAGGCACTCCCTGTGCCCGGGTGAGTTTCTTCTCACATTCCAAAGACATGCATGTTAGGTTAAATGGTGATTCTAAATTGCCCATAGCTGTATACTAACTTTTGAAACTGGAGGGTAAATCCTAATACTGTGGGAACATCACTGGTTTACTTTTATTTGTGTACACAAATAGTCCTTCATCTTTGCCAACAGCGTGTATGTGGTGTGTCTTTCTTACCTGGCTTGTCTTGAGAGGAGAAACACTTGGTCATAAAGGCAGAGATGTTTTCTTGACTCCTGTAAGGGGGAAATGAGTAGCATCATTTCACACACAGGCTGCTTTACTCTGTCTGCTTGACAATAAATTGGTAAATACATCTGGTAAACTATTAATGGTTAAGTTTAGCTTACACAAAGCATTCACTGAAAGAACTGAGATGATAGAACAGAATAGAATTTTTATTGTCATTGTATCAATATCATAAAATTGGAGATGCTGCTCCTCATGGTGCACAACAACATTACACATTACATTATTAAAAAAAAAAAAACACTCTGCACACTCACATCTGCAAACAACATAAAATTGAGTCCATAGTGCAGTTCATTATGAAAGAGATGATGGTCACAGTGACTGCAAGTGTTTCTCTCACCTGATTTTGGCGTCTCTGACATACAACGGATCCTGCAGGTTGTCCTCCCAGGGCAGCTGACCGCAGAGCCACTGGACCATGCAGTAGCCCAGGATCTCCAAGTCGCTCCGTCTACATGTATCTGAACACAATCACACCAACAAACAGTGTCAGCATACATGGTGTCTTTCAGATACTGACATTAACAGATGAAATGTGACATAACGGAATATACATATAACATAAAATATGGTTTCAAGGTAAAAATGCAGAAAAGAACTACTTCGACATTCTGTAAAATACACATATTTGTTTTATTTTCAACCATTAGATGATGAGATCAATATCAAGGCCATGTGTAAGGTCATGTGTATTTGTGTGGATCAGCACAAAGCAGTTGAAGCTTTATGTCAGTAACTACTTCAGCTACTTTTTCTTGCCAGGTACTGAATATACAGAGATGAAACCTCTCGATCTTCTCATCTCAATGAATAAATGTCTATTCCACTTCAGAATGTCCACATGTCTACATGCTCAGTGTTGTTTATTTATCTCATTTAAGTTGTGTAATTAGTGTGACCAGTGTCGTAGCATCACAGAACCAGCATTCTGGTTTTCTAACTTGTTTTGTACATACATGCTCCTTTGTGGGCGTCGATGCTCGTGAATTCAATGGTACCATTGTGACATCTTTTGGGATCTTCCTTGTACTCTTTTAGGACACCGTCGGGTGCGTACCTGTATGCCAGCCCATAATCTACTAAGTAGACCTACAGTTCACAAACACAGCAATTCAGGGAATGCACACCAACATGCACAGAGAAACAAATTAACTTAGCCTGCACTGTGCTTATACTCTTAATGGCTGTAACACAGTACTGTACAGTGTAAAACCAAACCTATGGCCCAACAACTTCATAGGAAAACATAAAACAATAATATTAACGCCCAATATTAAAATCCCAAGGGGCAGATTTTTTAATTGTAATTTATAAATAGCCCTTTAATAACACCACCAATGATACATTATTAATCTTGAAATTAAAATATTTGCCCCTGCCCCCACCTTGTTTGGTAGACAAGGCTCTTTGCTGCTGCCATCTAATCTCCCCAGTTGGGACACACACACGCACACACCCACACACACACCCTCCCTCTCTCCAGGCCTTAATTGAATCTAATGATGCGGCACAAGTGTGTTACAACCAAAAACACAATCATCTCCCTGCTTTCAAGAGCCGCGCTGGGGTCACAGCAGCAACAACAAATGTAGTGCTGAACATTTTAAGGCGGTGGTAGCACATTAATTACCCCGAAATAAAATGGGATGATTTTAGCCAAGGTGCTTCAACTGACCTGGTTTGGATCGCTGTTGCTCAACATGAGGTTAGATGCCTTAATGTCAGCATGTACGTACTCATGGTCATGGATATACTCCAGAATATCCAGCTAAAGAAGCAAAAAGAGAAATGAGTGTTTGATCCAATGTGAGCACAGACAAAATATATCTGTGATAACAATTTCAGAATCTTGATGTGAGGGGAATGGAAATAGCATTTATTAACCCAGATGTGAAATGGAACTACCTCCCCGTCTGATGAGAGTTTTCAGTTGCAAACTACACCATGTGTGAATAGCTGGTGAAAGAGGTAGAACATAACCAAAGCCCAATCTAACAATTGTGTGCGGTTACTGTGCTCTGTAACTGCGCAGTCAGACTAATGTTGCAGTAGTACACACTACTGACATAAAGAACCAAACTGTAATGCAGTGGCCCGTAAAACCAAAACTATAAATTGAAATAAAACTCCCACTAGCACTATACATACTGAAAATGAACAGTAAATGACGCCTTACTGTCAAAACATAAAATAATTTTCTATTGGCTTTTGCACATGACAGAAGGATTTGTGGGACTGGAAAGCTTTGGTCTCAGCATTTCATGCAATATCCTCAAAGTTAAACTAAATAAAGCAGAGCATTCATTAACAGGACTTGGATGGCTCCTTCTCGTGCAATGTATTTACTCAGATTTACTGTTTACAATTTTAACTCCAGCTCAGTGGGAGATTGTGAGCACAATGCAACCATTTATTTTTGACATAACCAACCAGACGAAGGCCGAGCTGCAGGACCAGTTTCCTGGGGAATCTCTTTCCACATTCTTCAAACTTCTTTTGCAGGTCTGTGCCAAGCCTGTCAATAACCATGAACCGGTACCTGGTATGAACAAAGAACTTCTTTAGAACTTCGTAAGTATTGAACAAGCCCAGCTTTCATTATCCACAATAAACAAAGACGTTTCTGACCGGGCTATAGTTCTTTTTGAAACTAGGCCCAGAGATAAAAAATTATCAAACACACAAAATGACATGTACAGCAAAATAATATGATTTTCAAAAATATTATTTTTTTTACTTCTGAGTAAATAAAAAAAGATTGGGTATATCTGGGCTTTTTCAATAAACTAAAATTCAGTTAAATTAAATTTTATTTATATAGCATCAATAAGAATACAAATTGTCTCAAGATGCTTTACAACAGCAGGCCTTTTTCAAAGGATTTAAGCCCCAATCAAGGGGCATTTACGCCAGAAAACAGTGGATGGGCTGCGCGGTTACTGTGTCTTACTTTTTCCCTCCTCTCTCATGCAGACCTGAGCCCCAGTATCTGGGAACACCCAGAACTTTCAACTTGTGAGACTTCATCCAGCTCTGAACTGCAGCACAAGAAGAAACTCATCAGAAATGCACTTTTCTGGCAAAAATGTGCCAGCATATGAAATGCTATGCGTATATGAAATGCACACCATGTTATTCAAAGATTGTTTGATTTTACTTCCTGTGAAAACACTGCTCACTAGTGCCAGTGTAAGTGGGTGGTGACTGCCATGCTCAAAGTAATAAGAGTATAATTCCGTGGTGGGGAGTTGGCTAGTGTGGCCTCAAGCTAATCTGCTGCAGGGACAAATATTTACCAACAAAGTGAGATTCCACCATGAATAAAATATGAGTCTTTGGTTCCTTAGTAATATAACAGTTAATTGTCAGGGGAGATTGACATTTGGATTGTTATTATATAAAATGCAAAGCTGTGGCCTGGGGGCCAAGAGCGCTGCCACCAAAAGATTCCCTTCCTCTGCAGGCTCCCTCCGTGCTTCTACTACAAGACAGTCTTTTTTAATTAAGGAAGTTGGCTTTCTTTTATTTGTTTGCCCTGGTGGTGAGACACTATTTGTGTAATGATCACAAGACTAACTTTGGCTTGGTGACATACTCCTAGGTGTGTGTGTTTATAGTTTATGATCACGTGACTTACTGAGATCAGGTTTCGCAGCTCTCATGTAAAATGCGAGCTCACAAAACAGTGGTCCATTTTCACTGGGCTCCTGAGGACAAAACAATAGGTATGTTTAAGTCTACATTGAACAGTACAGCCCATGTCGTTACACTGGTGCAGGTAAAAAAAATAATTAAATACAACTGCAAGTTTCTGGCTGCAACAGATGAAAATAAAATTTACATGCGTTTGTGAATGTTTTGTGTGGAAAGCTGCTACAACAGTGGCAGCTGCCACACCTCACCAACTAAAAGCACTATAACGTCTTGTAATAACAGCTGATACTCACTCTGTGTAAAATTCTCAGTTTGAGAAGTTTCTTATTTTCATTTAAAATGCAGTGTGACAGTGCACACGGGCTTCTGGTTGTCTATAGCTTGTCCCTGAACATCTAGTACAAAGCATCTTCACACAGTCTTGGTACGTTTTATTTTCCACAAAGTGCAAAGGACCTTGCTGCCTCCATCCCACATGTTGTTATTGACTTGTAACTCCAGTATCTTCAGCATTTGTAATTACCGTCCACACACAGAAAAACAAGAATTCAGAATTGAGGTATTGACTTAGTACCTATTACAAATAGTTTCAAAGGCAAATGTTGTTTTCTTAATATTAAAAGAAACAGCCACAAGTAACATGTATGCCAAGAACATATAGTTGAGTACTTTACATCACTAATTGCTGCATTGCTCCCCTTTCACACAATAACAGACAAGAGGGGATTGTGTACCTCAGTACAGGTAATAAGGGTGGTGCCTGGGTATGTCAAGTAGGAGGCAGGACATGAAGCCCATCAGTGTACACTGCGAATTCTCCAGATATTTTCCTGCTCTATGAACACCCGGCCTCAACTGGACATTGCTTGGAATTTGTACAAAAGAGCTGGCAAGATAAAGTCTATTTATTGTCCGGTCTGACTGAGCTAGATGTTGCATTTGTGCAAACATTTGAAGAATTTGTTTCGGGGTCAGACTAACTCCAAATAACTAATGTGTGTGATCTTGACAAAGTACAGTCTGAAGACTAGGTGAGTGTTATATTGAGTGGGCAGTGATTTAGAAACTTCATAAGACAAAACAGAGCACTCCAAACCATTTGTAACTGAAAACCCAGAGGGCTGGTATTTGCTTGTATTTTAGAGGTAGTTCATTGGGAAGTGCTCATGTTAATTTATTTTGATGGTTAAATTCTTTCTCTGCATTTAACCCATTTATTCATTCTTTCATATAGCAGTGTGTACACAAGGAGCAGTGGCCTGACAGGGGTTTTGGGGTCAGGTGCTTGCTCAAGGCACCTTAACCGTGGACATAGGGGGATACGACCCTGTGACCTTACAGTCCCAAAGTTGCTCCCCACAGCTCCCCATTAATGCATTTACACGCACTGATGTTGTTAACAGCGACAACATGTAAACAGTGACTGTTTACCACTTACCACTTTGATGACATAGCGAGCATCCGTACCCACAGGTTTTGCAGAATTCTCCTCAGCTGGGGAACCAAAAAAGGGAATAGGTTTAATACTCTGTGGCACTTAAATAAATCATAAAATACGACTGTAATTAAAATGTGCTGCTGGAGCATCAGCCTATAAGCTTGTATCCTTACCCAAATATATGAGGCCGAATCCCCCCTGGCCGATAGGAACCCCCAGCTTCCAGGCTTTCTTCCCAGTGTCTGTCAGGACTTCTCCAGGTGGAAACTCCTCTGCCAGCTTCCTCTTAGCCGGAGCTCTGCCTTTCCCTGCCACCTTGGCTTTAGGAGGCATCTGAAACGTACAGCCATTAGTGACCTTTATGGTTACTTCGTGCTGCATCTCTTAATGATCGTTGGGTGCACATTTCCAAAGTCGAACTAAATTGAGCTAAACTGTATACTGTAAAACAGCGACATATTTTCACATGTTGTTCGCTGAAAGTGTTCGCTTCCGTGCTACATGGAAGTGATGTCGACTGTAAAGGAAGTTAGTTAACCACATTCTGAGCTTCCTCGTTGCCTGCTAGTAACGTTAACCTAAGTGTGTATTTTAAAACAAAGCTAAAAACTAAGGCTACTTGACGTGTTTGATACACCATGAACCTGGATAACCGAGATCGTTCACAATGTGTTCGTAGTAAAATCAGTAAACGTAGCGATAGGTTCAGTTAACACGAATGTTAGTGTTAATGTTAATGCTAATCAAAACGGGTTTACGGGCAGAACAGGCCGAGAATCGTTAGTTTTATTAAGCGGTGAGCCCACAGACTATTAAATTAAATGCTGCGTAGCTAACATGCTAACCGCGCTGCTTCGTTAGCAACACTATTTTCCATCAGCTGCTACACGATGCCGTCTGATGACAAACAGCCCAGCATTTCTGCATAGCTGTCAGTAAACGTCACATAACACATTCCAAGCCATGTAGAAGATGTATACACACCGTCAACGTCGTTGTTTATGTGTTACTGTAAGCTAAACTGCGTAAGCTCCAAACTTCCCGCAAAACTACCGGTCAGGAAATGGCGTCGTGACGCTTTGTTATTCTATTGGTCGATTACATTCTACTGGCATTTCTATTGGTTGGCGCTTCAACTCTGAAATGCAAAGCTGTCTGATAGATGTTTGGGTTTCCTGTCAATGGTTTCCTTGACAGATACGGATGAAGAACTAATTTAGGATTCATGCCATAAATGTTAGGTCCCTGTTTATTTCAATGAACTGTAAAGACACAGTAATAGGTTAGATAGTAGTTGTTTTCAAAAAAATATACTGATTTGTGCTAGTGCACAGATAAATGACATAACACTGACACCAAACTATACACTAACCCTAGATGCCTGCCCAAAACGTGGTAATCAGCTCTTGCCTACTGTAGTCTTCAGTTCATTGGTACTATAGACTGTATTGGTTCTAACAAGATAAATATATATTTTTTTTTTGCAATATTTATTTTAAAGCTGCCCACAGCAAGATACAACAGCTGATTCTGACTTGATTTTGAGTAGCCTACAACACAATGTGCTATAAGTGACTGTGTGTCATGGGCTATGAACTGATTTTAGATGAATGTCATGTGACAATTTTTATTTACAATCTCCGCAATCTCTCTATTCTGTAGTTGGTGTGCCTGTGAGCTCCACAACACTGGTCAATCTACCACATTTGTCCTTGCAAATATTTCTATACCTGAGGGAATTACAAAAAAAAGAAAAGAAATGGTGATACTGCTTTATTGGATCCACATAACTGCAACCACTGCTTATCAGGATTAAAGTGAGTTTCCTCTGGCTTTTTCTGCATCTCACGGTTGCCAGCCTTCACACTACTCTTTCAAACTCTTAACACTCACCAAACAAATGTACAAAAGAGCGGTGTTTATGACACGAACAAAAAACATATGTTAAAATTGCCTTTTAATTAATTAATAGGCTATGTAATTAATTTATAGGTCACTTGGCAGCTTGTATGACACTGAAAACAACACAACAGCCGTCGTTTTGGCCACATACACCTATCAGCCACAACATTATGACCTAATGTTGTGGAGGTCTCCCTTGTGCCTCAAAAAAGTTGTGACAGAATGTTGTTAGTGGGGGCCTTGTTCCAGTGCATCCCACGGATACTTGATCAGGGAATATGGAGGCCAGGTCAACACCTTGTGCTGTTCTTCATGTTTTTTTAGTTGTTCCTAAAGCGTTTTTATGTGTGTGCCTGTGTCAGGCTGCAACCTGCTGGGGATGGCTGCTGCCATCAAGGAGTGTCATTGCTATGGGGTGGGGGTGTCTAGTCTGGTCTAGGTGGGTGCAACATGTCTAAGGAAAATCCACATGAGTGCCAGGTCCAAAGGTTTCCCAGCAGAACATTGAACTGTCACAAGATGCTCAATGTTATTTACTTGTCCTGTCGGTGGTTTTAATGTTGTGGCTGATCAGTGTATACTGTAGCTGTCATGGCTATTGTGTTATTTAACACATCTTGCAGACACAGAACCGCACTGGGATTCACTTTGAGTGATGTTTGTGTCATGTATCTACGTCCATTAAACATTGTCTGTCTAACTCTGTTTTGGTGTCCATATACGTATTGAGAGCATCTGGCTTTTGCCCCCACTGTATTCAGTATACTTGCTGGTTTGTGTTTTGTTTAGTTTTTTCTCAAAAAGAAACAGGGCTAGAGACAGGGCTGAAGATTTGACAGAAACTACTAAGTAAAGTGACAGAACAGTGTTGTTTTGAACTGTGTGCTGAAAGCTGCCACAAATATTTTCCTTCTTTCTAATGCCTGACAAATTTATAAGAAGAAACAACTGCTTAAAGAAGTACTTTCCCACATCATATCTGCACACTGTATGGCTTGTATACTCCTGATGTTGTTGTAAATTTAAATAGGTATGTAAATGTGCACTGCCTTACCTATTTTGAATGTGTCATTTGATACAAACATATTGGATATCACTTGCAACCTGGTGCACAGCTCATGAATAAGATATTGGCTATTTAGTGTCTTGTCTTTCCAAGTGCCACAGAGTGGAGGGAGCAGCACTTCACATCCAAGAGGACCGCCGGTGCACCTGTTTGTGCATCGACTGTTGCACGTACTTCCGTTCCTTCTTTATTAGTACTTTGCTAACTGTTGCTTCATGGATGAGATAGGATTCGAACATTGTTGACACGGAGAATGCTTCCTGCTTGAGCCGAACTGACCAACTGAGTCCAAAACAAGAGATGACCCACTGTAGTGACAATGATGACCAGAGTGATGAAGGTACAGAAGAGAAGCCCGACAAGAACCAGAAGAAGAGGAGTAAAGGAGGAAAACATGTGTCTTTCCCCCCTGACGAACAGATAGTGTCTGGCTTTGCTGACCTCAATAAAACTGACAGGAAGGGTAAGCTGCTGTTTAAGAAATAATGATGATGACGACATCTTAATGTCATTTGGTGAGCTGTGCTAAAGTTAATGACTGAACAGAGTTTTTCTACTTATATTCTTGATTAACAAAGATGGCAAATAAGGACAGAGTGTCTGGACTCTCATATTAACAACTGTTCACTTCAAGATCCCCAAGTCACTGTTTCACAGCACTCTCTGTTTCATCTAGTTTTTCATGGGATATTTTATTTTATAATGAATGTCATGTCAATTTAATTTTTAAATAAATGTTTGATGTCTGACAGAAAAAGACAGGATGTTGTAAAGAGAGATGCAGGACCACAAACACATCACGCTGGCCAGGAGGTGTGCAGAAAAACAGGATGACTTTTATTCTCCATATTTCAAACAAAGGCAGTCGTTTAACAAAGACAAATGGGGTGCTGCTCTTCCCATAGCATACAAAAAAAACTAACCCCACTAAAAACCATTCTCAGCCTATATATACTCTGATAGGTCTTCTCTCCAGTTCAAATCAGCCTATCAGAGTAGATCTGTGAAGGGAGGACGGACATGATTAACAATAAAACCATAACTTCCTTGACTTGTTTGTCCCAACAAATACATATTAAACTCTGCAATATAAACAAAAAAAATACAGTACATTCAGCTCTAATCAACGAAAGGTACAATATGAACAATTTGACTTAATTAATTGAAAAATTTCCACCCATTTTATCTTCCAATCAAAACGATACCCGCCTCCTTTTACTTTCCATAAAAGGGTAGCTATAGAGGCGTGCTTCCTCTTTATGCCCATGCCCAGAAGCACAAAGGACTGGAACCAGGTGACAAACCACATTGTCTGTCTTGCTAACTATTCTTTATTTCAGTTATTTTAAGAAAACATTTAACTAAGATGTCCATGCTCTATCCGTATCATCCAACATAGCAAATCAGATAAATTAAAATTATAAACGATAAACAGTGAGGGAGTTGGCACTTCCTCACATTTCACACCTCCTCGCCCTCTGGTTTGCACAGGTCAGGCAAACGGGACAGATAATCAGCAATAAGGTTTCTCTTACCCGGACAATGCTGTACGGTAAACTGGTATGGCTGGAGAGCTAGACACCAACGCAGGATTCTTGCATTCTGATGCTGTTTTGAGTGCATCCACTTTAAGGGTCTATGGTCCGTCTGCAACACAAATTCTCTTCCCAGAAGATAATACTTCAACGAATCAATAGCCCATTTTATAGCTAGTCCCTCCTTTTCCACTGTCGAGTATTTTCTCTCGCGGTCAAACAGCTTCTTACTTAGGAATAGGACAGGTTTCTCCTCACCTGGCCTTCCCTGGATTAACACAGCTCCTAATCCCACACCAGAGGCATCGACTTGCACAAGGAATTGTTTTGTGAAGTCAGGGGTCTGCAACACAGGAGCTTGACAGATCTGTCTCTTCAAGGTCTGGAAGGCATTCTCACATTCATCATTCCAAATTACTTTAGAGATTGACTTTTTGGTTAGTTCAGTGAGTGGTGCTGCAAGTGTAGCAAAATGAGGAACAAATCTTCTGTACCATCCCACGAGTCCCAAAAAGGATCTCACCTGCTTTTTGGTTAGCGGTCTCGGAATCAGCTGTATGGCCTTTATCTTCTCTACTTGTGGTTTTATTTGTCCGTGGCCAACTAAATATCCAAGGTATTTCACCTCCTCTTGGGCCCAAGAGCACTTGTTTGCGTTCAGAGTCAGTCCAGCTCCCTGGATCTTGGTTAGGACAACTTCAAGATGCTGCAGGTGTTCCTCCCACGATTCACTGTAAATCACAACATCATCGAGGTAGGCAGCCGCAAACCTGGAGCAATTATTAAGCACAATGTCCATTAATCTTTGAAAGGTTGCAGGCGCCCCATGAAGACCAAAAGGTAGCACAGTGTAATGGTACAAACCCATTCCTGGAATCTGGAAAGCAGTGTATTCTTTACAAGCTGGGTCAAGAGGCACTTGCCAGTAACCTTTACATAGATCTAAGGTTGTGATATACTTGGCTTTTCCCAGTCTTTCCAACAGCTCATCAATACGTGGCATCGGATAAGTGTCAAAACAGGAAATACTGTTCAGTTTCCTCATGTCAGAACAGAACCGTGGTTGAGTGGAGTTTTTCTTGGGAACAAGGACAATAGGGTTTGACCACTCACTCCTAGACGGCTCAATGACTCCCATGTCTAGCATCATCTTGACCTCCTTTCTTAGTGGTTCCATCATTCGTTCTGGAACTCTGTAAGGCTTCAGGCGGACAGGTTTAGGGTCCTTCAGAACAATTTTGTGGGTTATCACATCAGTACGTCCAGGTTTTTCTGAGAACAGTGAAGGGAAAAGTTGTTTAAGTTTACCCAGTTGATGCCACTGATCCACACTCAAGTGTTCTGGAGGGAGTTGGGGTGTACACTGCTGTCTTAAGGGTACCATGTCAGCTTCTTCAGCTTCCACCACCTCATCATCTTCTGGCTGGACATCCTGGACCATCAGAACACGCTCCCCACCTGTCTCCGGGTTGTTTCTTTCCTGGTACTCCTTTAACAGGTTTACATGAAGCAACTGTCTGTGTTTAAGTTTGTCAGGACAGAAAATTTCATATGTTACAGGTCCCACCTTTCTGGTAACAGAATAAGGACCTTGCCACTTAGCTAGCAACTTACTGGGTCCTGTAGGAAGCAGTAGCAAAACTTTTTGGCCAATTTTCAGTTCTCTGTCACGAGCATGTTTGTCGTACCATACCTTCTGTTTATGTTGAGCTTCTTGCATGTGTTCTTTGACTTTTTCTCTATAACTCTCCAGTTTGTCTCTTATTTGCAGAATGTAGGAGACGATGTTGGTTGTTTTTGATGTTGCCTCACCAGCCACCCAGTTGTCCTTCAGCATGTCCAAGGGGCCTCTGACCTGTCTGCCATACAACAACTCAAAAGGGGAGAAACCAGTTGAAGCCTGGGGTACCTCTCTGTACGCAAACAAAAGAAAAGGCATCCATTTATCCCAGTCTTTGCCAGTGTCATCAATAAACTTCCTTAACATTTGTTTCAGTGTACCATTGAACCTTTCAACAAGACCATCAGTTTCAGGGTGGTATGGGGTTGTTCTTATCCCTTTTACACCAAGTTGGGAATACAGTGACTTCATAAGATGTGACATAAAGTTTGTACCCTGGTCTGTTAAGATCTCTTTTGGGATGCCAACTCTTGAGAACAACTCCACTAAACACCGAACTATATGTTTGACCTGAATGGAGCGCAGAGGATAGACATCCGGATATCTGGTCGCATAATCACATATGACGAGGGCAAATTTGTGGCCACTACTACTTTTTGGCAATGGACCAATTATATCCATTGCTATCCTCTCATATGGCACACTCATGATGGGTAATGGTTGTAACTGGCCTCTGTCTGAAACTTTGGTGGGCGCTACAATTTGACATTCATGGCATGTTTTACAGTATTCTACTACTTCTTTGTACATACCTGGCCAATAGAAGCGTTGAGCAATGCGGTCGTAGGTCTTGGCCTGTCCTAAATGCCCAGCCCACGGAACACTGTGGCCCAAATGTAATATTATCTGACGATGCTCTTTTGGAACAACAAGTCTGGGCTCGTCAATGTCAGCCAAATACAAAAGATTGTCTTTTATGATGAAGGGATCCCCAATAACACTACTCAGTCCCCCTGAGTCTGCCTCCTGATTCCCTTCTAGTACACGTGCCTTAGCAAAAAGAGGTTTTAGAGATGAGTCATTCATCTGGCTTTCTCTGAAGTTGTCTGGGATTTGCCAGGGAGGTTCTATTAGCGGGGTTACAGGGAGAGTAGGTTCAGGACATTTACCTTTGCCAATATGTCTGTTCTTCTCCTGACGTCGTTGTCTTTTTGTTTTCTTAACCTTACCCACCCCTTCATACAAACTATCATCTGCATCTGGTAGTGGTTCTAACCCTTTGGTTGCAGAACGAGTAACTACAGCACAGGCATATGCTACAGAGTTTTGTTGGACTAAGTTGTCTAAGATGGGCAAATCATCACCAAGGATCACATCATAGGCTAGGTGATCTAGGACTCCAACAGTTAACAGGAAAGCTTGGCCTTCAACCTCAATGATCACATCTGCCGTCGGATAATCTTTCTTACATCCATGAACACATGTGATATTTACACTTCGCTCAAAGTTAGCATGTGCATTGTTCAGTAAGATGGATTTTACCAAAGTTTGGGAGCTACCGGTGTCAGCGAGAGCCTTTGCCACATTACCATTAACTGTCACTTCCACTACATGTTTGTGTGGAACCATATCAGTATTATTAATATCACTTTGATCACTGTCTGGACGAGGTACAGCACACAATTCAACAGATTTTGATTTTTTTAAAGGACACACCGAAGCTTTGTGGCCCGGTTGCTGACAGTAGAAACATACCAAGTAGTTGGGTTTTAAGTTGGAATGAGCAGTTTTCTTACCCGCGCCACTGTCCACACTGTCCATAACAGGAAAATTGCAAGGTTTGCTCTCTCCAAACCTTGGCTTACCAACAGTCATTCTTTTCTTCATGGGGTCCCGGTGAGCAGCTGTGTAGCGTTCTGCCAGGTCGGCTGCCTCTTCTCCAGTTTGGGGATTGTGTTCCTTAACCCAGGTGCGGATATCAGGATGTAGCACACGGAGGTACTGCTCCAAGATGATGACTTCACCAATCTGCTCCTTTGTGCGGCTCTGAGGTCGCATCCATCGTCTATAAAGTCCCTTAATCCGGTTGTACGTTTCTCTGACCGTCTCTCCCACCGGCACAGTAGTGCTCCGGAAACGCTGTCTGTAGGTTTCTTCGGTTACATTGTACTTCATTAACACTGCAGATTTAATAGCTTCATAGGATTCAGACTGTTCTTCATCCATTCCCGCATAAGCCTCAAGCGCTTTCCCCGTCAGTAAGGTGACCACTCTGGCTGCCCACTCAACTGGCTGCCACCCCCATGTTCTGGCTATCCGTTCAAACCGAACAAAGAAACTCTCTGGGTCTTCACCTTCTTTGAAATCAGGTATTCTAGGATCACCAACATGGTGTCCTGCAGCACGGGTTGGTGAAGAAGCATGTTCTTGATGCTGAGCTGGAAGTTGCTGTGAAGAGGAGTTGGGCCCTTGAGCTTGATGTGGAGTGAGTTTTTCAGGTTGGACCCTTGTCATTTGTATTTTGGAAGTTTCAGTCTGCAGCCTTTGAACACCAGCAGTCATGGGAGAAGGAAATTGTTGATCAGCGCCCTCATAATGTTCTTCCGAGGACCAGTCCCGCATAGACCTTGGTACCATCTCAATTCTTAGTTGCTTAATCTGTTCGAAAAGTACTGCTTCAGTCTGTTTAGATCGACGCATAAACTCTCTCATTTCTTCAAAAAAATGTTGTTCAGAGAGCTCTTGACTGTCACCACTGACCATAGCCACCTTAGGTCGTACTACTGGCTCTTCTCCCCCTTCAGCAGCTGTGGCCCCATCTGGTGGCGGCACAAAGTTCATTGTCTTTTCCTCCATGTCTGCCAGGGTGGCTTTTCTTGCCGAACGAGCTCTTCCACGTCCTACACCTTTCATTTACTCCGGGTTCTGCCGCTGACTCTTCACAGGCGTATGAGATCCCACTTCTGACACCATTTGTTGTAAAGAGAGATGCAGGACCACAAACACATCACGCTGGCCAGGAGGTGTGCAGAAAAACAGGATGACTTTTATTCTCCATATTTCAAACAAAGGCAGTCGTTTAACAAAGACAAATGGGGTGCTGCTCTTCCCATAGCATACAAAAAAAACTAACCCCACTAAAAACCATTCTCAGCCTATATATACTCTGATAGGTCTTCTCTCCAGTTCAAATCAGCCTATCAGAGTAGATCTGTGAAGGGAGGACGGACATGATTAACAATAAAACCATAACTTCCTTGACTTGTTTGTCCCAACAAATACATATTAAACTCTGCAATATAAACAAAAAAAATACAGTACATTCAGCTCTAATCAACGAAAGGTACAATATGAACAATTTGACTTAATTAATTGAAAAATTTCCACCCATTTTATCTTCCAATCAAAACGATACCCGCCTCCTTTTACTTTCCATAAAAGGGTAGCTATAGAGGCGTGCTTCCTC
Source organism: Chelon labrosus (assembly GCF_963514085.1). Taxonomy (NCBI): domain Eukaryota; kingdom Metazoa; phylum Chordata; class Actinopteri; order Mugiliformes; family Mugilidae; genus Chelon; species Chelon labrosus. The sequence continues at coordinate 23,783,119 of NC_140353.1, forward strand.
TTTATGCCCATGCCCAGAAGCACAAAGGACTGGAACCAGGTGACAAACCACATTGTCTGTCTTGCTAACTATTCTTTATTTCAGTTATTTTAAGAAAACATTTAACTAAGATGTCCATGCTCTATCCGTATCATCCAACATAGCAAATCAGATAAATTAAAATTATAAACGATAAACAGTGAGGGAGTTGGCACTTCCTCACACAGGACTAGACCAAGACCAAGAAATACCAAAAACTCAAATTGATGATTACGGAAAAAAACAAAACCAAAGAACTAGCAAAATCATTAAGAGCATGTGGTTTGAACACAGAACTGATGAGCTAGAAAGCTGATTGTAAAAGATGCCCTTCTACAAACAGTAGGAAGTAGTTCAGTGAATTGTCATACACAAGTGCTCACTGCTGCCTCTTCAGGCAAAAGATACAAATGTTGCTTCATCAGTCCATTTCTGGAAACTTTGTCTGAGCTCTCCCTGCTGACTGAAACAGACTTGCAAACACAGTGGCTACACTGAGCTTTATAGTCCAGGCAAACTAACTCATTTTGGAGCCAAAAATAGAAGTAATTGTAAAAGAATTTTTTTCAGCATAGATAATTTCTATGAGGTGTCCAGAACAACATACTAAAAGTCCTAAGAAATCCTAGTTGAGGAAAATGTTAATTTCTCATCAATCCGAAATGTGTGCCATAAGGCCAGGCAACAATACCCCAACGGGGCTATTTTTTTCTTTTACTCCTATCAAAATGAAACTTTACACAATGAAAGTACCCATGAAAAGTTACATTTTTTGTATTACAAGTTTCTTTGAAACTGTATTTTAATATGCAAATGAGCTATACACTAGTCGAATATAGGCGAATATAGGCTTTTTTTTATTTGTGAACAAGCCTAACCTAATGACATGATAGAAAGTCAGAATTGCCATTTTAGTCATTAGTAACGTGGTGAGATTACATTTTGGGCTGGTAGATTTACAAATGATTGTATTGGTATTGTTGGTAAGATTACGAGATAACAGGCAGATGTCATTCTTACAAACGAAACGATTCACTCTCACACAGAAGACAGATGAAAACCAGATAGACACACTTTCCAGACATTCCAGCTCTTTAAATAATTTTGCCAGACACCAAAACTGCTTCTCTTTTTGTAGTAGGCAAGTATTTCAGACCAGATGGGCCACACATCAGACTTCCACCATTTGTAAAGTAGCTTTGCAGTGTTATGAGAAGCTAGCGACAGCAATATCTAGGCTAGAAACCCAATCAGAACCTTTTAAGTTACCAATTCCTTTCTAACTAGATATTTTACTGTAGAGACATTTTGCTTAACCCTCTGGAGTCTAGAGTATAATTGGCCGTTTTTTACTACTTTTGGTTTTACCTTTATATTTCATCTTAAAAACAGTTTACCTTGACTTGTTGGGTATCATTCTTTTCAGCACAACCTCACATGTGTGATTTTTCATTCTGACATACTGTATCAACACAGTGGACCTAAAACCACACTAAAACATAAAATCCGAGTAGGAAAAACCTAGATTTTTCACCGTGAAAACCACAAACATATTTAACGAACCATTTTTATAACTTAGAATGCAAATCTAAACTGTAAATTTCAAAAGCTTATATAAAAATTTAGCAAACAACAAAGTTATTTACAACTATTTACATTGAAATACAGGAAATGCATCAGGCGTTTTTTGCACAACTATTTAGAACCATCTGTAAAACTAACAGGCGTCACAAAAGGAATGTCTAATAAGTAATATCCAATAAATAAGGTAAGTAAATAAGTTCCTCTGTGACCCTGCAGACTATACCGGCGGGGGTTATACCCCTGGCAGGTACTACCAAGCCAGGCAGTTTTCGAGTTAGAGGCCAGTCTAAAAGCAGCATGATGATTGGATGAAGATTGGGCCGATATATTTATCATACATATGAATGGTGTTTCTGCCTATACAAATTAGGACATATTCAAAGTGTAAAGCTCATGTGCATATTCAAATTCATTTCAAAAGAAACTTGTAATACAAAAAAATTACTTTTGGGTGTATTTTGGGCATATTCGACTAGTGTATAGCTCATTTGCATATTAAAATACATTTTCAAAGAAACTTGTAATACAAAAAATTTTACTTTTCATGGGTATTTTCATTGTGTAAAGTTTCATTTTGATAGGAGTAAAGGAAAAAAATAGCCCCATTGGGGTATTGTTGCCTGGCCTTATGGCACACATTTCAGATTGATGAGAAATTAACATATTTCCTCAACTAGGATTTCTTAGGACTTTTACTATGTTGTTCTGGACACCTCATTGAAATGATCTATGCTAAAAAAATTTCTTTTACAATTAGTCTGGCGTAAAAAAAGTTAATTTTAGGTTGTATTTTGGGCATATTTGATTAGTGTATAGCTCATTTGCATATTAAAATACATTTTCAAAGAAACTTGTAATACAAAAAATGTTACTTTTCATTGGTACTTTCATTGTGAAAAGTCTCATTTTGATAGGAGTAAAGGAAAAAAAATAGCCCCATTGGGATGTATTGTTACCTGGCCTTATGGCACACATTTCGGATTGATGAGAAATTAACATATTTCCTCAACTAGGATTTCTTAGGACTTTTAGTATGTTGTTTTGGACACCTCATAGAAAATATCTATGCTAAAAAAAATTCTTTTACAATTAGTCTGTCGTAAAACGCTACTTTGCCTGGACTATTAGGGTGAAAGACTGTAAAGTTGTGGTGGCTGATTTCACAGATCATAATGCAATCCATCTAGCCGTACATTTGAATAGTAGACAGAACAACATAGAAATAAGAATAACAAAGCAATATGTTACCCAAGTAAAATGGAAATAAAGAGATACACTGAAGAAAACCTCAGAGTCAGTACTAACTGGATGCCAAATGATTTTATTTTGAACATTATGACATTTCAGGCTCATATCTAATGTTAATTCCGTGTCATGTTTTGCTTTAAACGACTATGAAAGGCACAAAAATCTATCCCCGCCTAATCAGCAGCTTCAGGTACAGTACATCAGCGGAGCTGTCATCAAAAACCTCGATCATTTAAAAAACTGAACTAAGCAAATGCACGTCTGTATTATCGTGTCATGTATTTAGGCACTGAAACAATGAGCCAACTGTCGCAAGTTCAAAACACACCAGCTCACCTCAACACAAATACTTCGAAACTGATCATGGAGAAAAGTGTTATGGTCCCTGTTCCCAAATAGTCCAATGTACCATATGCATTTCAGAGCCAAAGGTACTCAGTGTAATTTGATTCTTGCATGACTAAAATATGTAAAATATGCCACTGGTTCTTAAGAGCTGACTTGAAATGCCTCTCCAAATTGTTATATACCATGTATTCCTGTTTTATCATTATTATCATTATTAGCTGGAATTGTGCCAAAATATATCAAGTGTAACCCATTTTCAAGGATAATATGGGTTTTATTTGAAGATTTGTTTAGGCAATTGAAAAAAATGTATTTACATAGCAGCACGCTCTCCTGCAGTCATGTGAATAGGTGCATTCAAAATCTTGTCGTCATGGTAGCGGAGAAAATGGCAGAAAAACTTGGAAAAGTTGAAGAAGTTTGCCTTCGTAACTGTGTGAGAGAGTCTCTTTTAACCCAAGCCATGATCTTTTCTGAAATCTAACCAAATACTTTTGGTGCCTCCTCTAAAAGGGAACATAAGCACTCATTCATAGTTTCTACAAACAATTGTATCTAGTGTTTTGTCAGTTATTGGCAATCAATATATTTAGTCATTTAGCTGTCTGTCCCATAAAGCTGTGCTTGATAAATCGAGATGAGTTGATTGAATGTACAGGCGACATTCATGTCATTCTCTCTGATGGCTGTCTTCCCTGTAGTACACACACACATACACGCACACACCCACCCACACGCACACACATGTGCACGCATCAAAGCATCAAATTTACCATATGGCATTTCTGAGCCCCTTAAGCACTTTTGAATGGTTACTGGTAGCTCACTGGGATGTAGAGACATTGAAGTGTTGAATTAGTGTATTCTTCTATTTTAGTTGGCAGCTGCCCCACCTTGACAGAGGTAATGGTGGCTTACCAGCAGAGCTGCAGCAGACACCAGGTCCAACCCAGAGAGCACATCCTGCAGCAGCTCCAGGTACGTGGCTCCACATCATGTTGAACAAACTACATGAGGCATGATTTTTTATTTATTTATTTATTTATTTTTTGGATATACTGTTGAAGATTGGGTTGGTGCTGTTTACACTGGCTCGCATCATTGCTGTTCCCTGCTCTTTCTGCTGCGCACAAACTTTCTATGACATGGAGCAAGTGTGTATCCCTCAGGATGTAATGTCAGGAAAATAATTTAACTGAATTGTGTAGAAACTAAAGACCTGCTCTATTCCTATTACTGTGAGATATTTTTTCTCTGACTGCATACCTTACCTAATCTAAGACAAAGTGTAGCAATTCTGAGGTTAAGCATGAGAATAATTCTAAAACTGATGCGAATGCTTTTTGATAATCAGTGTCAGTGTGTGTGTGACCAGTTTTTTACCACAGTTTTCAAAATTTGTCTGTTGTATGCAGCAGTTGAAAATTCACCACACAGATCACAAGGTCATCTCAGAAATTACTTCAAGAGCTGTTTATTATATTACATGATCTTCTTCAGCAGATGAACTCTGCAGATTTAAGATCTATAAAGATCTTTAAAAATAATTCAAATGAAACAAACTGGTTGGGAAAAACAAGACATGTGCCCATTAATGCAGAGTTGCTAAACAAAAAAAGGGTTAACTATATAGTTATTTGTTTTCCTAACTTTAAAATAAGTTTTAAGTCAAGAGATATGCAAGACATAAATGCAAGATGTCCAAACACACACAGAAATTAAGCCTGTAAAGAGAAATATAGGTTTAAAGAAAAGTCTGTAACCCTGTTCTTCTATGCAACATCAGCAACTCTGCTGATAAAGTAAGTGTAACATGCATTGATATCATGGCACTCCAAAAGGGATCAATATCAGCACTATAACCTGGTGTTATTTGAAACTCATACACTGTCAGAGCTCACTGCAAACTCAAGGTTTCGAGAAAACAAAGACACCTTCCTCTGACAGTACAAGCTCACAAATTCATAGAAATATTGATTTGGCAGCGCCAACACAGGTGCTTGCTCACATTGACTCAGTTTGTGTATGCACATACTAAAATCCCTTGCATAATTTAAATGATTTTATTCCATCAGTTTCAATCAGGCTTATTGTGGCAGAGTGCTAACAGCATTTCTACTCCAAACAAGAGGCTAAGAGCAGGTTAACTGCTAGGCATGGCTGGAGATAATGTGAATGCAAAAAATGCAGCTGTAAACAACATGCTGGTAAAAGTGTACAGCGCTGGAAATTAATATTGAGACAAGGTATTAATTTATAAACTAACAGTGATTTACATTATGATTATGTAGTTCTGTTTCTCTCTGATGTATTTATTTTTTTCATTTTTCCATGGGTGAGTTTTCCACAAACACATTAACTGTAATGAAACTGCTGCACTTTCACTTGGCAACAATAGTATGTCATTGTTTGGTACTGGCTGTTCTGTTCTGTGTGTGGCTTCCTGTTGTTTGGTACACACACTGAAGAAATGCTTGGAGGAGTTTACTGAATGTTCAGTTCAATTCAATTCAGTTTTATTTATATAGCGTCAATAACAATACAAATTGTCTCAAGACGCTTTACAAAACTCGGCCTGAAACCCCCAGAGCAAGTCTGAAGGCGACGGTGGCAAGGAAAAACTCCCTTTTAACGGGAAGAAACCTTGAGTAGGACCCAGCTCATATGGAGGGACCCATCTGCCTAAGGCCAGTTCCGAATATGCTTGATTTTTGGACTGTCAGTCAGACAAAATATCCTCTTCAGTCTGAATTTGTATGAGCACTTTTAAGGTACTGTATGTTCAGACAGAAAACAAAGCAAATCTTCAAATCATGATGTTCACGCAAATTTGATAAATCAGTGAAATAAACAAATCACATTGAAAAAACAAGTACCTATATGTATCACACCCTCAAATCCATACAGTTTGAATCAGGGGTTTGGATCAACGGGCAATTCTTGCAACTGTCAAAGTGCATTTGAAAAATCATGGGTTTATAATCACAAAGAGATTACATTTGACCGGCAGGGGACCCAAACAGTTGCCATTTGCAGTAATGTGCTCTGGAAAGTTTTTGGTCAACATAACATGTTTGGTCCAGACCAAAGACAGCTTTTCAGGAGAACAACCTCAAACCAACTGTGAAACACAGTGGTGGAAATGTTATGATTTAGGGTGGCTTCACCTCCACAGGGACCTCCCAGAACTCCAATATACAGATGGGCGGACTGACGAAGGCTGACGACCCTAGCCCCTGATTACACTCCTGGTCAGAAAGTTTGGTTAAATTCTAGAAACATTCCATTAAAAACTGAGCTCAAAAAGCTAATTCCGGGGTTCATTGGTCCTTTTGTGATTGAGAAGATAAATAATCCTGTTTCTGTCTCAGGCTACCTAGTTCTCTACACTTCATGTATCTCTGTTAAAACCTGTGGTCACCAGTCCCTTAAGCTCTACTATCATTTCCCCTCCACCCACCCAGGTGGTGAATTCAATTCGATTCAATTCAATTAAAACTTATTTATATAGCATCAATAACAATATAAATCGTCTCAAGACGCTTTACAAAACCCGGCCTGAAACCCCCAGAGCAAGCCTGAAGGCGACGGTGGCAAGGAAAAACTCAGTTTTAACAGGAAGAAACCTTGAGCAGAACCCAGCTCATATGGAGGGACCCATTTACCTAAGGCCAGCCAGAATGACTGGTCAGCCTTCACCGTTCACTGTCTCCTGGATGTCCTCCTTCAGGGTCGGGGCCTGTAGTACGTCATTGACTGGGAGGGTTATTGTCCAGAGGAGTGCTCTTGGTTCTCTAAATCCCTCATCCTGGACATCCAGCTCATTAGGGACTTCTATCAGGCACACCTTGACAAGTCAATTGGCTTGATCAACCTTTACCAACCTCTTTGTGTTTTTGTTTTCTCCCTTTTATTAAATTGTTCGATTGCCTGACTTTGTGTTAGTGTCTGCATTTGGGTCGGGTCTTGGGGATACCTAAGTGGCTCCTTATACATCACAATGACAATACGTTATTTAATGACAGAATCACACACAGTGTACTCATATGAATTACTTTCATTAGTTTGTTCTCATTTAGATTTACTTTGTATTTACTAAGTTAACAGCTACAAGGACAGAATATTAAGCCTCTCATTAATAATGTACAAACATCACTTATGGTGCTTTTTCCTTTTCAAGTGATCACTTATAATAGCGGTTGTGTTTTAATTTTTTTTCTGAATGAATGTCTCAAAACTCTGCTGATGCAAGAGCACCCCGGTTGAGTAGATGGTCTTTAACGTGACTCAGGACACATTGTGTGGTCACACTACCAAAGGAATTAAGTCAAACGTGGAAAAGTGAGACCTAGACCACCTCCAAGAGATCAGATCTCTCAAATGCGTCCTGGGTGAGGTCACACCTGTACTTTACGCTGGTCACTTGTGATCAGATTCCCCGTTTTTACACCTGGCATTAAAATGTGAATCCATGCGTTCCCAGCCAGCAGTTGAGTTCGTATTTGCTCTGTATGTAACATTTGTGGTGCAGTAGAATATTTTAACCGCAGCTGTCTCTCATGGAACACCTCCAAATCTGGTCTGAGCTGGGATGACTCAACTGCGTCCTCAATGTGTCTTAGGTGTGTTTATACCTGTACTTTAAGCTTGTTATCCGATTGCCCAGGGAGGATGTTAAGGCAAGGTCTGAACGGGCCTTTGACACATAAAGTATATGCCTGCATGTGCATGTAGGCTGAGGTGCATGTAGGCAGAGGGCTCTTATCTGTTTCAGAGGTACCACTGAAAATTTTGACAATTTATTAACAAACAGAACTATGCAGCTAAGGAACAAGGTACCTGTGGAAATCAGGTCAGCAGGATCAGTGATCTCCACTTCTGTGTTTAGTTGCAGGTTTTGTGTATTTTCAATAGTTGGGTTAGTTGCTGAAGTTACATTTTTCTTACAGGGTCATTGTTGTACTTGATTTGATGATCTGCTCATTGAAATTCTTGCATGAAGCACTTTGTAATGTGAGATTAAAAGTGCTCTATAAATTCTTATTGATCATTATTATTCGCACAAGCATTAAAAAATATTTTCTTTCTAAGTGAACATCTCTCTTTTTGTCGCCTCCGATGAAATCAACTCTCACATTTTTTCTTAACCACACTTGAAACACACACTTTGCCATTTATAATTCATTTTATGTACATACTTACTTTACTTAGACCAGCCATGTTAAAGCACACTGCTCCCCTCTCCCCTGCATAAATTTCATTTGAGATCAAGGAGAATTATTTGTGGAAAATTAGAGACTAAGAAGTGCTTACATTAATCATACAGCCGCCGTATTATCTCTGAGGTGCTAATGAACCCAGTTGCATTAGAAACGAATGTAGGTGGTCCTCCTGAAAGTGTAAAATATGTATGGTTAAGCATTAGCTAAGAGGGGCAATATTTAGACCAAAAGGGCTGCATGCGAATGAATCCATAATAAGACGATGCAAATCGAAAAGATAAACGCCTAAAGAGCAAATTTATTAAATTAGGTCTTTTAAGGAGAGGGGTGAGTCCCCCAAGGACCAACGTTGAAGACTATTTAAAGCTGTTTTTATTGCACCCTTGGGGCACTTTGCACTCCTTTGAAATGTTATAAGTGGATAAAGCAGTATTGCTGTTGGTGACATCTTCATAGGAGTGGTAAACAATAATAGGTTGGAGCCAGCGGGGGCGAAGGCCGCCATGCTTAAATTCTCTGATTTCACTGTGCAAACTGTGAAGTGTCTGTGTTTCTGTTTGGCTCGCCCTGTGATTAGAAAGGTAATTGTGATTATCAGGCTCCTTCTCTACATGACTGTTTTGGCACAAGGGAAGAGCTTAACTGCAGTGATTTATAATAGAGAAATGACTCTGAAACACATGAGGAGACACGCTGGTGGTACAGTAAAGTTCTTGTTTTCTTGCTTAGACCAAGCCTTTTTTTAATCTTTATCGTCAAATAAAGACTGAAAGAGAAAAAACCACAAGGACTCACACAGTTTCAAATTAATGACACATTTTAAGTTAGCTATTGATGCACATGCATACTGACACCATAATTGTTTGGATGGTACTGTAGTGTCATGAACAACAACCTTTTTCTTTTTTTTTTCAGGTGTAGCTTTATTCGCTCTTGATCTCACTGACAGTCTTGTCTTTTCTAAGAATTTCTTCAGTAATTTATGACAAATAATTAGCATCCTAGTATTTTGATGACATGCATCAGTTTAAGTTAAAGTGACAGATACACATTATTTCAATTGAACGATTTTTTTCAGTTTTCAGAGAAAAAAAAAAAAACATTTTTAGGCTTCAAGTGTAGTATTTTCCAACCTTTCAAACACAAAAGCATTCTAGATTAAGCAAGCTTTAACTATGAGTTTGTATTCTTTCCGTGATGTTTGGAGAGTATAAGCTTAGAATTAGTTGCATGTTGGCAAATCTTCTAATGAATGGCTTAGTGGTTGTTTCCCTTGCAGATTATTCAGTTGAGTGGACTGAAGAGAAATCAATTACCACAACTTAACTTTCATTATTTATCCAAGAGCTAAGGAAAAAATAAGAAATAACATGACAATGTGGCTCTGTTGAATTCAGGGTCAGATTCAATTCCCTGAAATGTTATTTCCCCTGGATAAAACCCTCCGAGAAAGGAGGGGGAGGGAGGGAGGGAGGGAGGACGGGGGAGAGAAAATACAGAATCCCTCCAGAAATGAAAAGACAAGAGAAAATCTGTTTTTACAGACCACCGCTGCTTTCTCAGCTCTTTTGATTAGCATTAATGTTGCACTGCGGAAGTCTGCCGGCACAACTGTTATAGCTCCTCACACACACACATACCCACGCACACACACCCACACATCCACACACACACACAGAGAGAGAGAGAGAGAGAGAGAGAGAGAGAGCTATATCTCTTCCTGCCTGTGTAATTCTAAAGGGAAGATTTTTTTTCTTTTAAATTAAATGCATGCTGATTGTTATTGCGGCACCCCCTCGTGTGTGGAATAGTCGGCAGCGAGGTAAATGTCACTAAGTAAGTGCCACACTATTTTCCTTGGTGGTTGTTAGCAGGTTTTGCATGCAAAATAAAAGCGCTGAGAGGTGGAGGGGAGGAGGTGGAGGAGTGTTCCCGCATGCGTCTGAATGCGCGGGCTTATCAGGAAACAGCAGGGGGACCGGACATATGTCGCTCCTCTCATTACAGGCCGAGACGGTGATAACGGGGCACTTAGTGGTGCATTTGAAATGGTGTAGAGCGGCAGCCGCGGTGATCATGGAAAGGGAGAGAGAGAGAGAGAGAGGAGAAAAAAAAGAAATAAAAAGAAGAAGCAGGGAGTGTAGGTCGGGATGAGGATCACCACGGGACCTGCTGCTAACACACTCCAGACTGTCATTCAGACGGCCTTCATGCACACACACGCACAGAGAGAGTCACACACACACTTTATTTAAAAAACACAGACTTTCCATTGTAGTTTTACACGATTTCGCTTTAATGCCATTTGGGAAACAGCGTGCATAACTGAAAAAGGATAAAACCTCGTCTATGTGTAAAAGAGTCTCTTTTACATTCTCTGCATCTAATTGAATTGGGAGCAGTTGCAGTTAAAGTGAATGGCATGTGTGATGCACTGCTCCTAGTGCCCTATTAGGGTGAATTGAATTGGCATGGTTGGGTGGCCGCACACGTAGTATGAGTGCTTTTATTAGTAGGATAATATTACAGGCTCTGTTATCAAAATGACCACTTTTTTAAAAAAAGCAATCTGTCTAATCTCTACATCTGTCAGCTCGTGCTCATGTTAATCATGTGCTAATCGTGCACGTTTTGCTTTTAATGTAGTGGATGTAGGCTGCTCACTCCTTAATGGCTTTGTTTTTCATACATGTGCCTCTGAGATGTCTGCTTTCATCCAAATAGCGTGGTGGAGGGTGGGATTTAGGCTGCGGTGCTCACAGTACTCCACACTGTTTCTTGGAAATACACATTTGAAAAGATATGTTTGACCACAGAGGAGTGGAGCTGGCTCTGGTGTCAAAATGCGACCTTAGTGACCCAACTTAAGTGACACAGTGACTCCTCTGTGCATTTGTTTAAAAAAAAAAAAAAAAAAAGTTTATCATCATTCCTGTGAATTTTGTAAATTATGGTTTTAAAATGTGTGCACAACAAATGTGCTGCATTTGACAAGGACAGTAGGTAATACTGGGATGGGGGTTGGAGGAAGAGAGGATAACAGAGAGAATGACAAAGACAAGGACAAGGCACTGTGACAATTCAAGAGCAATCATTCTACCAAACTAACAGAAGTGTTGTCAGTCAGTTCTTTTTAGATGCTTGACCTGAGAGAGAGCTGATCTGTGAACAAAATGTCTGCTGATCACTTTTTCACGCAAACTAGCCTGTGAAGGAGCAATTCAACAAAGAAGGGCACGTTTTCTTCATTTTCCGGTCAGTCATTAAGGTCAGTCATTAAGGTCAGTCATTTTTGTTTTGTAAGGCTTAATATGTAGACTATATTTTGTCAAAAATACAGGAGTCATCCATGAACTACACCATATGGACATTTTTGCTTCCAATTCTTCATATTGAAAAAGCCCCAGAATTCCTATAAAAGCACTGAAAACAGGCCATCCGAACTGTAGCTTCAGCCATGTGTATCCACACTCATCTACATGTCTGTGTATGTATAACTAAGTTTTTTATTCTTATTTATTTTAACTCTGAGACCAGCATTAAAGTAAATGAAATCAAATCAAATATCTTTGCCAATGATCAGACCTCGATGAAGCCCTGCTCTCAGCATCCCTTGGCCTAGACGTTCTCTGCCTAAATGCCTTTGGTGAACATGGCAGTTAGACGGGCTGAAATGATGGAATATTTAAGAATCATTACCAATAATTAAAATTGTTGTTTTGGTAGTCCACTTTTAATTAAATACAGACCTTGCATTTTAATGCTAATTTTAAAAACATAGTTCTCATTTGAAGTCTTTAACATAATCACTCTTGCCGTGTTCTTTTTTTTATTTTTTTTTTCAACCAACATGCAAAAGACTGAAGCAACCCAGCTGATAGCATCACAGTGTGAAACTTGCAGAAGTGAATCTGGAATTCAGCTGAGAGTTAAATGAACAAAACACCCTAACACACAGATCAGACTGACATCAACCATTTAAAGGGACAGTATATTTTACACAAAGTGGCATTAATTAAGTCACTAAATGCACACTATCATGTGTTTCAAAACCGCCGTAGACGAACAAAGGCAGTGACAGTGGGAAATACTGTGAAAGTCAATTAGAATTTTATGTACGTTTTTAGATCTGTTTTTTTTTTTAAATGATAAATGAAGTTACTAATTTTGTCTGTGCTCTTTCTAGACACTGCATCTTTAATTGCTAATTGTTAACAGCGAATGAATATATTTGCATATTAATTAGGTCCCAATTTACATTTTTAATTTGCCGCCTTCAAAGGGTGTGAGATAAAAGGTCGTGTTATTTTAAATAATTTATCCTTTATTGCAGAAGATGCTAAAAGGGAAATGTGTGGGTGATTTTTAACCCCAAAGAGCTCTGAAATACATGTTAAAAATACATTTAAAGATATATTAATTTATTTATATTTTTTGTCAGTTAATTAAATGAGCTAAAAAACAAAATGGAACTCTCAAACAGTTTTTAATACAAAGCCACCCGGAGAGGCAGAGCAGCTCTGGACGGTTGAGTGAAGAATAGTGAATGCACCAGAGATGACTTCTGTTGAAGTCAAGTTTGGAAACCAGATCCCCCCTCTCTCTGTCTTTTTCTGCTGCCTGTGTGAGTGTATGTGAGAGAGTGAGAGGGAGGGAACGCTTTTCTTTTTATCACTCCATTTTGTCCTCTCTCCCTCCTGACACATCAATTGACTTGGCAGCCGGCGCCTTCGGTTTCCATCTTTCACCACGAAGCAGCGGCGAGCGGAGAGGGAACGAACAAGTTCAGAAATTCATTAAGATGAAAAACAGCCGCCACTGTATTCCTTGTGTGGAAGAGGAAGTGGAGCATGTGTGTTTCTGTCTCTTTCTTCGTGTGTGTGCGTATCTGGGAGTGTGATATGGGTAGCCAGCCAGTTGCTTGCACATTCTTACTGAGTGTTGCTCATTGGCTCGGTGCCACAAACAAACTGGTTTCATAAGCAGTTGCCAGCCGGACGCCAGCACACAGTGACTTTTTGTTATTGTGGTGACAGACTGAAAACATTCAGAGGTGATAAACGCAAATGCTTGCAAAGTCAGTGAAAAATATGAATGGGCCATGCTGGAGATGACCAAACAAAAGTGCCTTTGTCTTGCCCTCGTGCTCAGAATGTGGAGTTTATGCAGTTCTGAAATGTTTCTACAAGTAACACTCATGATGGCAGTTTATTACAAGATTGCTGAAAACCCTGCTGCCAAACGTGATGTTAAAGAAGCTCAATAAAACAGTCTCGTAGCCCCTCCCAAACTCCCATTTATCAATATTAAAATTTTTACACATTGCAATATGTGATGACATCTTAATGAAGTCAGTTAATTGGAAGTGGTGTCACCTCTGAGCAGATCAATGTGTTTTTAACAGCTATAAATCAGGATAAATTGTTGGACAAAAGACAAATGCCTGCGAGCGTTATTTTTCTACTATGTTGTATAACGGATTTTACATTTGTATCTAAACACACGTGATATCACACAAGGACAGTATCATACTCGTGGACTTGGTCAGTGTTTTTTCTGTCTACTAATATTTCCAACGAGGACATGTATACAAGGACACTTTATGGTTGAGACGGATGGAAGGACCCTGACTGATAACTTTTAACACTGATAACGAGGATGGTAAATGTGAGAGACAATGAATCCACCAATCAGGTTTGAGACGTGGGTCTGGAATAAACACACATTTACCGCATTCTTGGTCCGTATTATTTTCATACACCGAGAATGATCCATATCTACATGTAAGCCACACATACGTAAGTGTAGGGTGCAGTAGGAGACGACACTTGAATATATTGTATTTGATATGCTCTCGTGATAATGTTTCACCACCAATAGCAGCGGCTTTCTGAGGTTTCAGATGCAAAGAAAAGGCGGACAGAGGTTTCTGTAATTTTTTTATATATTTTTTTAAAGTAATGACTTACTGCATAACGTAAACGAGACCAAACCATGTGGTTGAAGCAGCGTGTAATATATCTTAAAATAAATATTCTATTACACACGATGTAATGGTTATCAGGTTTTTTGTCTTTTCATCTATATCGCTCATTGTTGCCTTGGGATTACCAAAACATACCTGTGATCAGTCATGGGAGAGGCAGTGATCATATTTTATTCATGTATTATAAAAAAGACCTAAATCTTCCTTTTAAAAAAAATAAAAAAATCAGACCCACAAATCCGATTACCTAGGTGTATTTCGGGATCATATTAATAAAAAACAACATTTAATGAAACTCAAGTGAGGTGAAATTTCATCGCTTCTCCTTCCTATCTGAGCTCGCGGAGACTGACATCCTCCTTTATAAGTGCATGGATACATACATACACATACGCTCGCAGTGTGTGAAAATGTGTGTAATTGTGCTTGCAAACTCATTTGAGCATGAGTAAATGTGTCTGTGCGTGTGTGCGTATGTGTGTCTAAGTTAAGATAATTCCGGGGGTAAATGCAACCACCTCTACCAATTACACACCAGCCTCTTGTATACATAAACAGTGCAATTTATGTCCCATTGATCTGTCTAATTCTTTCAACGGGAGCACATTATGGCCGCCATCCTTTTGTCTCCCGCCTTGCTCTCCTCTCTGCAGCATGAGAGCCGAGCGAGGAAAGCCTTCCAAGTCCTTTTGTACTCCCCGTGTCCCTTTGAACAATGAATCATATTTAGCTACGAGAGGAAACAACGCGCTGCTTGCAAATAAGAAGGCGGCAATTCAGCGAGCCAGCCAAGATGAGTCGATGTAGGGGTGGCATTCAGAAAGCCTGGGTTTGACTGACACGGGCTTATGAACGTGATGACAGGGCCAGTGCTAGGCTTTGCAGTGCCCTCAGCAGAACTGGGAACCTCACACACCATCTCATTTTTATACATAAAAAGAGAGGAAAAGAGAAACTAATCACGTAAACACTGTGTTCAGCAGCTCTACTTCCAGTGAACTGTACAAATGAGCAGAGGAAACTAAGGGCAGTCCACGTTTTTAATTTGCTCACTTTTGGGGCCCCCTGGTGGACGTGGGAGCCTGACTGAAGCTCACACAAATTGGTATTTTAAGCGTCTCTAAATCTGACAGTTTTTATTTTGAAGCACCTAATCACTGATAAGGAATATCTCAGCCTTTAAAATCAGCATTGTCAAAATAGAACCTCCATCACTGCCATCATGGTAATCACTGTCATGTTAAAAAATAAATAAATAACTAAATGCCATAAAACAGTTCTATATACTAACCCAAACCTAGTCACTATTATCCCATGTCACAGATTTTTATACCGTCATATACTAAAGCAAGGACTTAGAAAATCACTGTTCCCTTTCCTTGTTTTGCTTGTCAGCGGGGGGAAAAAAAATGATCAAAAAATATCCGTGTTTTCCACTATCCGCACAAATCTGCCACCTCCAGTGATTGATGCAGTCAAATTAGATGTATGTGGAACACTGGCTCTGGCAAATGAACACATCAACTGATGACCAGCTGTTTCTAATTATTATACACTGGTTAATTAGGACGCCGTGTCACCATCAACGGCGGCGGTAAACTGTGTGAAATTCATAATTCATACTCTGGCATCCAATAAGCCTCCCTGATCAAACCGGTACAGTGTGGCATGGATGGAGAGGCCGTGCGGAAAAAAAAAAAAAAGAGAGACCGGGGAGGGTGGATGGCGTACTGCTGGTGCCAGATATCTATGTGTGTGTGTGTGTGTGTGTGTTTGGTGTGTGTGTTCGCGCCTTTCCCTCACACCTCCTGCTTCTGCCTCTCTCTCTCTCTCTCTCTCTCTCTCTCTCTCTGTCTCTCTCTCAGCAGGGTGTGTGTGTAGGTGGCAGCGTTGAATGTCTGGATCTCAAAGGTAAGCTGAATGCCTCACTCCATCATTATTAAATATGACTGAGGACTTTATGTGACATTCATAATACACTCAATGATTTTATGATGTTTTATGTATTCAATGAAAGTGTAATTATAGAAAATTTGTAATAACACACCAGAAATAATTTTACATTTGTCAAACATACACAGCACACACTCATTCTTAGATTTCATCTTAAAGCCTGGCACCGGTTTGGGCATGCTAATTTATCAGAATGATCTGTTAAACATAGCGAAGGTTCACCAGTGGGAATCTATCTTTCAGAACTATCACTGGACTCGATGGGGGTAGTATTATTCCACTTCGTTTCCACTGTCTGTGAAACAGCACCAAATAAAGCAGATAACTAGATTATTGGTCATTTTAAATTTCATTACCAAACCCAAATCTAATCTTGACCCAGTCCTACCTTAGTCTGGTTTAAATGAATCTAATTTCTAGACCTTACTGAAATCAGTGCCTGCAGCATTCAAATCAAACTGAACCAGAACAAAATTTAAAACTAAGCTGAAAATACAGTATGTTTGGACCTCTTATGTTCAACTAACCCAAATCCTGATACAAACTCCCAAAGAAAAACATCAAATTGAGATCATTTAATAGTTACATTAAGCTTTAATGTCATTATTAACATTCCTAAACTGAGTTTGCTTGAGACACCTGGGATGAGATAAATCTAATCCAAATTCAAATTTTACTGTAACTGTTAACTTAAACCCTGATCATAATCTTATTTATTGCATCCAAAACTAATACTGAATGAGGCACTTTAAACCTGCTAGTGGTACTGCTAAAGAAACCTATTCATAATTTTATCTTAAACCTTCCAATACATTAAATCTAATCCTAGTTCAAAACATATCATTGAACCCAATTTTTATTTTTATCTTTGAACCAACCAAAATACTAGTGTACAATTTATCCTCAACACGTTAATCCTAAATTTGATTATAGCGCTATCACTAATTTTATACAAATGCTAAAGCTAAACATACACTCAAAGTTTAAATTTAATAGGAGCTCTATATTTAACCTAACCTAATCCAGTGTTCAATCTTATCCCAAATACTAAATCTTCATCACAAACTTAATTTGATTGTCATTATATGACCGTTTTCTTAAAGTAATCCTTGTTAAACTCTAACTAAAATCCATATACCAATTCCAAACAAAATTTAGCTTTTGCACTTACACTGAATTAACCTATTCTGCATAAATTTTTAGATCATGCATTAAACTAAGCTTAAATCTAAATTTGAAGCTAAAATTTAAAATTGAATGCAAAAGAGTGTCTTGTGCAGGTGAGTAGGGGTCAATGTGTCTTCAGATTGAAGGTATTAAAACTCCACAAGTTTTTGGAAGTGTGGAAGTGGAGCAGCAGACACATCTGTATACAGCAGCAGTTTAAAGTTGTGTGCTGTGCCATGATGGGCGTCACTGCCGTCACGCACTGATGACATCTGACTGCGGGTGTCGCTGCCTTATTATCTACCCGACGCAGGGCGGATTAAAAAAAAGGGGATTTCAGATGGCTCTTCCTTCCACCCCACACGCCCTCTGCAATCGCTCAGTTAAGTGATTATTGTTAAAACAGAAGGGGGAAAAAATCAGTTTGGAAATAATTATGATAGTAATTATCATTTCCCCTTCTTGGCCGGGGAGATAAGAATTAACCCAGGAGAGCGAGAGCGGGGGGAGGGGGACTCTTAGAGTCTTTAAAGTCACGTGAATTTGTCTGATCAGTCACAGCTTGATTCAAAGTATGACTTCTGATCTGGGCTGGGAAGTGGTAATCAGATTACAAAATATTAATTGTAATTTCTTAAGTGCATTAAGAAATTAATTTCAAATATATGTAAGAATCACCATGAGTTATGGAGGAGACTCATCACAGTAATCAGATTACAAAATGATAACAGTAGCCCCTGATAATCACTCCTAAAAATCCAACAATCATTTCAAAACAATAGGATTTGTTTATGAAACTATGGAGCAGAATAAAGTCAAACTAAAAAGCTAAAAAGAAGAAAGTTAAATTTCACATAGTTAAAACTGTCAATGTATAATGCTGATTGGATTCTGACACTATAGTTAATAAAAGGAAGATAGAGCTGAGTTGATCCTTGTGTGCCATGGTGTATGCAGTATACATGGTGCAGTCAAGTTCTACATTATATACTCATTATATATACCAGGTCAGTAATGATACAACAAGAAAGACTTGGTACATGCTGTACCCCGGGTGTTAATAATCAATAATCTTCACGTTTTAATGAAACAAACAGAACATTTGGTCAGTGAGAAGATAACCGGCCTAAAATATGACAGTTCAGTCAGTTCAAGAGTCCCTCTCTGTAGCTCTGGAGATGGAACTGTCCTGGTAGTGGATAATTCCCAGATGACTGGAGCTTGTGTTTGTAGGGCAACGGACTGACTACAATACACATGGGAATGACAATTATAGTGGGGCTCTAGATGCGTTCAGGTGTTATTGTCACAAATGGTTTGGCATATGTGATTGTGCGCGTTTCAGGAAGTGCACTCAACATTAGTTACACAAAATCTGCACACAGTTTTAGCATGATCTGTCTCTCAAGCTGTTTCTGCACGGAGGGTGCAGTGTGTGCAGCACGCTAGCGGTGCAGCAGGAGCTTCAGAAAGTCCTCCGTTTCTGTAGTGGGTATAAAGAAATGGACGGGTTTAATTGCATGAATGAAAGGTGATGAGATATCAGTATACAGGACACTGTGGTAGTAAATAGTAAATAAGAGCACATTATACACTTTCCTATGTTACTCTTAACATATATATGTTAATTATCAAGTAGCATTTTAATAACCGGTGAAAGTGACGCTTTTAATTACCTTAATACATGTGCAAATGTATATGTAGTGGAGCAGAAGTATAAAGTTGAATCAATTGGAAATATTCAAGTAGACCACGAGTAACTGTAATTAACTATATTCCACCTCTGGGTTGTGGTAATAAGAATACATTGCCAATGTATACATTATTGTATGTTTCTGTACTATATTGGTACATTGTTCACTCCACGTTCAGTGTGGTTTTGGAAGTAAAGTAATCAGACAACATTTGGCAGTTTTAGAAGTTGTGTTGGTGTGTACAGGTACGTTTATTGATTACAATGGTCTGCAGGCAGACGGAAATCAATGGACACTCAAGCATTCACATCTTGGAAGTCCAATCATGAAAAACTGGAGCTGTTATCATTATTTTTCTTTCTCTGTCTCTGATTAAGTCTCAGAACTTTATTAAAAGACAACATACACATGCACATAAATAAACTTACTCTATAAAGGAAGTTGTTTTGTCGTGATTTTTGCTGAAATGCTCATTTCAGAAAAAGAATAAAGCACATTTAGAGTGGTGCAATTTTGCCTGTTAGCAAACAGCCTCCCAATTATCTTCTGTTTGATTGCTTGCCTCCATCAAGGTGAGCGATTAGACCACCGCTCCTGTGAAGCTCTGGAAGTCGTCCTGAAATCGCTGCACTTTGATTTCATCAATCTGCAGGCAGCCCAACTGGAAGAAAATGTGAGTTTTATGAGCAAAACTTATTTTCCTCGTCTTCATCTTCCAGTTCCAATACAGTTTCATATTCAGGCCTTGCCTTGTATCAGATTAGAGACTTTTTTTTTTCTTTCCAAAGAAACTTCATAACATTCCTGTCAAATTTGGGGCCTTGCTTTCTTCATTTTTTTCCTTCACTTTTTTTTTTTTTTTTCTGTTCCAGGGAGCATCGTCCTTGCTGGATATGATTTTGTACTATGAATCTACAACACATCTTGACATTTCTGACAACAGCAGTATGGGAACATCGGGTTGGAGGGCCCTCGCTCATTTGATAAAGCAGGTTGGCTGACATGGTGGAATAGTAATCTTTTCATGTAGGCTTTCTCAGAGGGTTAATGTACATCCTGGAAAGTGAGTTTGTGGCACATTACATGGATTGAACGTTCAGGGCAGAGCAAAGAGTGTGAGAAGTCCAATTGCAAACATGAACATACATACAATACACTGGATTAATGAAGTATCACTGACGTTCTAGTCCTGGTGAACAAGGAGAGATGACAGAAATAATGTGAGGACTTGAGGAATGTGAGTTCAGGTTATTTTGGCATAATAAATTCATAATGATAGCCTTTCGAAATATTTTGTAATAATCATTAAAACGACATATTGACATTATTGATGCGATTTCGCTGATGGGTAAAGAGCTGCATGCAGTTAATTTATGTATTTCCTTGATAATTACCGGTGACTTTATTTACCTTTATTGTCTGAGATTTTTCCGTCACTGCTTCAAACAGCACAGCAGTGAAATGATGTTGTGTATGGAAGATTTTAGGGTTCCAGTTACAATCTGAGCTTTGTGCAAGCCTCTAAAAGAACTAACATCAGGGCAGAAATCAGTGAATGAATAATAACTTAACGCATGTGCTTTCAGAGAGAGAAAGATTCTTTACAGCTCATTCCAAAATCCAGTAAGTATCATTTCCACAGTCATGGCGTCGGCACAGCAAACAGTCGTTTGTGGTTGTGATGCAACGATTCACTGGAGACAGCAGCTGTAAATGATAATATACTGTATGTGTCCCAAATTGTGTCGAATGTGCACATGTATTGGCTGGCCACTTGCGATCGGATTGATCAGGATAGATGTTAATGTACGGTCTGAATGGGACCTGAGAGGGCTGACGGGTGTTGTTGTCAGCTTAATAAACTAAACTACCAGTTTCCATGCTAGCTCAGGTGCTTAAAACACTGTTTAAAAGTGCTGTTTGAGCTGCTGTGTACTAGACTAATAGACTGTATATCACACACAGCATGTCAGCAGTGTTGCATTTCAGTATAGCATTGAACTTGCACAATTACAATTAATTACAATTACCACAGAAAAGCACTGATTTTACTCTGGCATTTTCTCTCCAACCTTCCTCAGGACCCCATAGTTTTGTCTTAAGCTAAAAAATATGTGTAGCAAGTATAATCTGGGTTTGTGCAGGTCCTGACTTCACGTTTCCTCAATTTTGGCATATTCATTCATTCATTCATTCATCTTCTGTAACTGCTTGTCCTCTGGAGGGTTGGGGGGGGGGGGGACTGGAGCCTATCTCAGCTGTCACTGGGCGAGAGGGATTTGACAGGTCACCCTTGCCAGTCTATCACAGGGCATTTTGGCATATTGATTTACTATTAGTCCTTTGATGAGTATACACTATTTGTATAGTCACATTTTAATCTGATTCATTTGTTTTGTTTTCCACAAAAACATTTTAGTCTAAAATTCATCAGTGACAGTTTAATTGTGTTTTAATTAACACCTCTCTGCATTTTTGAGGATACAGGCGTTGGCATCTTCATCTATGATTTCCGTGGTTACAGGTGTTATTCTCATTTATTGTGAGCTCAGTGGAATAGGTTCAGTGGCCATGCCAGTAACTTCCGTTAAAGTTTTAATTTCCAAACTCTGTTTAAAGTCAATATATAATCAAAACACAATGTCAGTCCATTTATTTACTTTATGGCATCTATGAATGATGCCATCATACCCATACATTTTCTGCAGTTTGCTCCTGGGAAGTGTGAGTTTCATATGATCCATGCGTATACTGATGCATGTTCACGTTTGATATGTTTTTGATTTTTGCCATGATCCACTGGAAATTAGTTGTTTGTTGGCATCAAACCTAGAGGACAGAGCACAATTGTACCTGTTGTTTCCCCAGTTCACTATCATGGCTTTTATTAATGAACTGAAATATAGTTTTGCTTTATTCCCTTATTTAGTTTTGTAAACACTGAGCATCCCTTTAACACAAGGTAGAGACAGGACCTTTGTTTTGTGGGACCCTACTCAAATTGTGTATTGAACACATGGGGCTGCCTGATGCTCTTTTTCAAATGTTGAAGAAACATATTCATGGAAGAAAACATTAAAATTTGTAATATTTCTGCTTATGAGTACATTGCTCTACCCTGCTAATGCTACCAAACCTCCTCATTTGTATGTACCCCTCACATCTCCTCTCACTTACTATTGTGCCTTCCTACACCTGTCACACCCCCTACACCTATAGCACTATCCCAAACCCCTACTCAAAATCTTCCGTACCTGCCCCAGCCAAGCCTCCACATCATCCTGCAGCACCGGCTTGACCGCCACATCAGTCAGACTTCAGGTTTCCTCTCAATGTTTGATGTCAGGGAGGACAGACAGGTCAGTCCACTGTTAAAGTAAGTGCTCTGAACCACCTTCTTCACTTGCGTTTTGACAGGTCTTAGAGTTTGACAGCAGCTGGTGAAGCTCTTTCTTGGCTGTAGCTCAGAAGGTTGAGCTGGTTGTCCACGAACCAGAGGGTTAGCGGTTCGATCAAGACACTGAACCCGCAGCTGCTCCCGTGTGAATGTATGTGTGCTTGTGTCAACGAATGGGTAAATGTGACACTGTGACTGTAAAGCGCTTTGAGTACCAATAGGTAGAAAAGCTGTTTACCAATCTTCATTCTCTACTCTCGGACAGGTAGGGATTCTGATGAGTTTTTGTGCAATTATCTGTACTCTGTATGTGTGTGTTTCAGAGCGTGCGTCTGTCCAGGCTGGATGTGTGTAATGTGCCCATGGTTGACTATCCTGCCCAGTCACTCTCTAAAGCTCTGCAGTCCAGCCGGCTCAGAGTGCTGCACCTTCACAATGCCCAGCTCAGCGGGATGCCACTGTACACACTAGGTATGGCACACACACACATACACATGCTGCTATGAATGTTGTGAAATGCTCATGATATACTAAGATATTTGTAACAACTAAAATACGTCCGATGTGCAAATGTATATGTGGATTCAGCTTTGAGTTTGGCTTTAAATGTGTATCTGTTGTGTGTCTATACGTGTGTGTGAGAGAGTGTGTGTGTTTGTGTCCGTGTTCGGTGGCCAGCAGGACCAGATTTTGACCTGTGACCCTCTCTGCAGGTCTGGACCCGGATTAGAGGCCTAATCTCTTACCTGTCACTTTACACACCGCTGCACATGTCTTTAAAGGCTCTGGCAGCCAGGACACACACATGCACACGTGCACGCATGCACACACACACATTTTGGATTCATTTTAGTCTCTTGAGCCAAAACATGACCTGAGATACATACCCTTGTATCATAGTACATATATTAATATGATATGTTATTAATCAGTCATGCTTGCACATTTATGTGTATGCGCTCACAACATATGAATACACAAACACAGTTAAAACTGCAACTCAATATTCTGTAAACAATCAGCAAAGCATAGCGGCTTCAGCAAAGACCTTCCTCTCTAACCTTGTTGAGCAATTGTTGTTGTGTCTCTCAACAACAGTCGTGGGGGAAGGAAGAGGAGAAATGGGGCAGTTGGATGCTGGCTGAAAAGGTCACATGACCACAAATGAATAGGGTGTAGACACAGGCACACACACACAGACACACGATTACTGGATGAGTATACACACATATAAATACACCACAGGCAAACACGACTCTCAGAGGGGGGCTGAGTGCTGTACATGGATGGACGGACGGACACACATGCACAAACACACTCGTCATGCAAAACAGAGGTTGTTAATAATAGCCGTAAGGTGCCAAACTCCACAGTGATGTAGTAGTCAGATCGCCAAAACTGGTTTTGGAAAAGTAATCTCATAACTTTATATCCAGTGTAATAATTGGAAATAAAAAATTCTAACAAATGAAATGATGTCACAGTAAATCCTTCTCTGTTCCTGACTTTTTGTTGGGAAAAATAAATAAATAAAACAAAGCGAACACAGCTTCTCATCTTCTCTCAGCTGGGAGCAGAGAAAGACCCAAATGGACACAGTATGCTGCCCACTCTTCCCGACAGCAACTTGTTCCTCCAACATTTTCAGCCCCGCTTCCTGGATCTCTTTGATATTTTAGGGTCTGCCAAACTCCCCTCCTCCTCCCTCGCCCCACACTCTACCCCATCATCTCTGCCTTTACCGAACCCACCCACTCCCCACCCCTTCCCTACCAGCAGGGGGTCCCAGCTGAGGATCATTGCCTTCGATCGGAGGGGCTTGTGATTGCAGGATTGGGCGCTTGCGGTGGAGTCGACCGGATCAATCCTACCGATTCCACCATTTGGTTCCCACTGTGCCTGATGACAATGTTGGCATTCCGCATGCAGCCCAACAGGCTTGATCAAATCTGCAGCATCGATCTAGATGGAGGGGCAGAGGGGACCCAGGCAACATGGACAGATGTGTAGCACAGTACAGTGAATGTTACACAAATGTATAGGGAATGCCTAAAACACACACGTACAGTACATGCTTACAAAATAACCCTCCAAAACACCTCCATGACATTTTTAAGAGAGAGTCATGGGATTCGACAAGTGTTTTGTTAGCGCTCCTTTGCAAAAGATTTTCCACAATGGCTTGCTCCTGTTGGCGAACGTCTACCATTTCTTTACTGTAATAATTGCAGGAGGCAGTGATTCCCGCTGTGCTCTCAATTTTATGCTCAGGTTCACTCAATTGCCGCGCAGAGTCCCCATGTTAGGCACTCAAAGGACAGGCTTGTACAATGGATCATATTTAACATCAATTAAAAAACATCAATATCTTAATGAGGTGAGAAGTCAGAGGGAGGTTGCATCTGAGGCTGAAATTTCCTTAAACTCCAGTCCTTGCTGTAATCTCCTCTCATGCTGAGATTTATTTACTCTGCAGCCAGACCTTCAACCAGATTCCACACTTCCCCAGTGCCCTGGCCAACGGGACTGCTTTGCATGATAAAAAAGACAAAGAAGACAAATGTTCATGACAGATTTCTTCCAAATATTTCCAACTGCAGTACAAATAAAATCCAAACAAAGGTTTGAGGGGTATAGTGTGCATGGAGGCATGCATGTTAAGTGTCTGATCATATAGACATCTATTTTATCTCTTGCTGTCCATAGCTGGCGCACTGAAGACGAACAGGGCTTTGCAAGAGCTTCACCTCACCAACAACCTGTTGAATAGCTACCAGGATGCCTTGCAGCTAGGAGACCTCCTACGATACAACACTACTTTGCAGACACTGGAGCTTAGCAACAATGCTGTAGCAGATGCCGGTGAGATGCTCATTTTTGTGGCAAACCAAATATATTTAAAGTTGCTTCCATTTAAGTGTGCAGTTGAGTTTAATTGACAGCTCTCAGGTTGGTCCTGTTTGTTAAATATAACTGCATGCTTGGTATGGTGGGTCTTGAATGAAGTAGACATTAAATGACAAGGAAGAAAGGATATGCAGTAAGCTGGTGAAAGAGCAGGTTTAACTAGTGGAAAAAGAGGTTCTTAGAGGTATTTTTAACTTTGGCAGAGCCATCCTAGCTGTGACCCCCTGCTACCAGTCTTAATGCTAAGCAAGGCTAACCAGATATTGCCTCTAGCTCTATACTTTAGGCCAAGTCAAGAGGTTTTTGAATACGCATTTTTGTCAAAATGTCTATCCATTAAAGCTGAAAATCCACAGTCAAGCGTTCACACATTTCTACGTTCAGCCAATGTCTTCAGGTGTCACACAGACACACATCTCAGACATCATCCTCAGTTTGTTCTGTGCTGATAAACCAAAAAAAATAAAAATAACACTGAAGTCCTGTGTGACTTCCAATGCTTGGACAAATGTTTGGTTTAGTTCATGTTTGGGAAATCTGTATTCTTTCTAAGAACAAAGCTGGTAGCATGTCTCTGTTTGCTGTTCAAAAATCAACATCTGTAAAGCTCAGAAATTAATTAACATTAAAGTTATTATATAGGGGAACAATAGAAAAAGTCTAGGGAAATGGGTTCCTGAACTCTAATTATTCATATTCTGTCACTGCGAGGAAGTTGGTTGCAATGTGACACATAGTATTTATTAGTATTACTTTTGTTTTTGGCAATTAAAATATGACCAAACTGACTCTGTCTGCCAGCTGAAAATACAATTAAATAAAAACAGCAAAGGAAGATTATAGTTAAATAAAGTGGGAAGGGTCATCACAGAGTTGGCAAACTTGCACAGTGCAGCTTTATTACTATCTGATTATACAGATATGTGGAAAGATAAACTTCCTTCAAAAGTGCTAGTGCTTACATCATATATATATACTGTCTGTCAGTGAACTAGCCCTCCCACTAACATCTGGCAACGCCGTTTAGTTTACAAACACCAGCATGGACAGGCAATCAATTGAACACGCTCTGCTAATCATCATTATTTCATTTTATTATTTTTTTTTTTAATGTTTAGGTTTGGAGGAGCTGTGTGACGGTCTTAGAAGGCAAAGCGTAGGTCTGAAGGTCTTGCTGCTGAGGAACAACAAGATCACTGCAAAAGGAATGGACCACCTGGCCAAGGCTCTGGTGAGGCATTCAAGTCCGTGTAGTATGCCATTTAACCACATTAGAAGTTAAATGTGTTTATACCAGCTTGAGTTTGTCAGTGCCTTAATGCAATGAACTTTATCAGTAAACCACTTTTGTTACAAACAACAAAAGGAATGCAAAGAACAGAAAAGGAGAGCTTGAGAACACATCTTGTCAGTGTTGTATTAAGTGATATTTAATGTTGAAATGTCTGTCAGATGCAGTCTACCTTCAGATAGGAATGCTCACTACATTCAGGCCTCAATACTATGTATCCAATGGACAGTTGGGAAGTAACTCAGTTTACCCTGAATTTATCATTCACGCCCTGCTTTTAATAACTAATTAACAGATATGACAAAAATCATAGAAGCATTTTGTATATTGGACTATGGTGAAAAAAGTTGGCAGCTCATAACTGATTCATCCCAGTAAGATAACAGCAAAGTAACACATAGAGTGCTGAGTACATTCTATTTACAAAGGAAAGAACTACTGTTGCTGTAACACTGGTACATTGAACTGTTTAGACCATTTGTTTTGTGAGTAGCTTGTGAAATTTGACTCAAAATGGGCCTTTTAGAATAAATAATGTGTTAAGGCTTTCCCTTTTAAGCATATGTGCAGCTCGCAAGAGAGTAATCCTCGATCATGGATTGACTGCCAATACGCGCAGAAATGCACCATTCACAAACTTTCAGTAATGGTTTTGAACAGTTCATGTTGATGATTAGACCAATAAAAGGTATCGGACCTGGTCATTATGATTGAAGTGAGGTCAGTACGGCTTTAATGTACCGGGCAAGGTAAATGCCAGAACAAATGCATACATACTGAAGGTATGTAGTTCTCAAGCCCAGAACTATTTGCTCTGAAAGCATCTAACTATGGAAATGAGGTCAAGATGTTCTTTCTCCTGACAGTGTCTGAAATGTTATATTTAAATGCTTTAAGTTAAACCTAAAAAAACCAAGAGCTTAGCTGAACAGTCCATACCTGCTTTCCTCTCTCCGGTATTGAGGAAATGAGCCCCATCCAGAAAATTTCCCGTCTGAAAATGTCCCGCCTACACGCATCTCACTGTACACTCCTAATAACATGCATTCCTTCTGCCTGATTGGCGGCATAAACTGCACTTTCCTGTCATGTGAGTGGCGATTGTGGAAGTCAAAAGGCTAGAAATTAAAGGCCTGCCTGGTACTCTCTCACAAACACACTTCCCCCAGTCTCCCTCAGTGCTACCAAAAGAAGGAACAGTTTGATTAAATAATAGATATGTGTTAAGGAGGGCTGCTCATACGGCCTGCCAGTCACAGGGATAAGTAGATGTCCTTGCAGGCCATAATAATGATAATTAGACCCGTAGCTGGTCGTGTCAAATATGATGAGGAGGAGAGCTGTTATTAACCTTTCTGGTTGGTGTATCTCCTTTTCTTCTTTGTCCTTGCTTGTTGTCTTGTATTTTGCAGGACAAGGGGAGCAGATGTGGCCCAAAATCCACTTAACTTCAATTTGCAGAATTTATTTGATGATGTCTAAATTTACTCTTTACAAAAACTCTAAAAATGATCATTCCGAGGTGAATATGTCATGCAGAGCCTTAGCGTTTTTCTACTTTGCATGCTTCTACTGTTTTTTTTTGGGTTTTTTTTGTTTAAAGCCAGCATGTCATGTGTGAAAGCATACTGTGTTTTTGGTGGTTTCACACTCCTACCCCCCTCAAACTTCTCACTCCAACCCTCCCGTGGTTTACGTTTGACAGGTTTCAACCATGCTTGACTCTCACACACTCTCAACCACGCAGTCGCCTCTTTAATTGTCTGCTATTATCCCTCGTGCATATCCATTCGGGATGCTCTACCTCCCTCTCCTCCTCCCCTCTTCACCGGAGAAGCTTCTCCGCACGCGTTGGATGTGGCAGTGCCTCTCTGTGCTGCGACTCAGTGAGGTGGGGGGGAGACTCTCAAGTGTGTTTGTTGTCACCGCGGTGCAAATTAACTCAAAAGAAGACGCTCTCCGGGTCTGTCAGTTGCCTTCCTGGCTTCCTTTCCGCCCCCGTGCTCTCTCTCTCTCTTCAGAGCAGTGACCAGAGGAGTTTAACAAGGGTGGCGAGGCGAGGGGGCAGCCGAGGAGTGGGTGCCGCGTTCCTCTTCAAGCTGTTGGGCAACACGGGCCCCTTGTGCCCCAGACACCCCCAGCCTTATGCACCAGCTAATCAACCTTCACTGTTAATCTGGCTCTGGAGAATGAAAACAGAAGTTCTGAGCATTTAACATGAGAGGAAACATTTCTGAAAAGGAATAATAATCACTGCATAATAATGGTGATAATTAAAACTTCCCAGTCTTTCCACACTCACTTGCACACTGAAAGCAGAACACTAACACAAAAGTCCAGAGCACAGTTGGGTTATGTGAGTTTGAACTCACTTAGAGTGACGAGGTTTAAAATGTACAATGACTTTTAAGTTTTTCTTGAATGCTTAGTTCCAGGTAAAACATGACATGAATCACTGAGATCGCATAAACCTTTTTCTTACAGCCAGTGTTGAAGGTCTTGCAGGTCCTCGATTTGGGTGAAAACCATGTGGGGAACGAGGGGATCCTGGTCATCAAGGAGCCTCTGATGGTGAACTGCTCATTGCTGCAGCTTGGCCTGGCCCAAGCCAACATCACCTGTGAAGGCAATACATTTACAGCATCTAAGACAGCACAGTGTTAGTAACATGTGTGATTCATTAAGTTATGTAATACATTTTTAATGTATATATATATATATATATATAGCTATAAAAAGAAATACAGCGAAAATGCCAAGCATAGCTTCCCAGACACCAACATTTTGAAAAAGCTTGTTACAGTCCTGATTATGTTTTCATAATTTGATATATAAAATGCTACTAAATAATCAAATCAATCATTTTTTCCATCGGTTTTTACTGTTCAATCAGTGACGTTTAAAAAGTAGCGATAAACAGAACGGTGAATAAACACTTACCTTCGCTGTATCTTATGACTCACAAATTAAGTATTTTAACTGATGGCTCCCTTGCAATGCTCTAATTAGTAACTAAACAACATTAGAAATGGTATCAACATGCTTACAGATATAAATCTTATTTTGAAAACTGTTTCCCAGAGCAGAGCTACTTGGGATGCTAAACGTATCCAAAACCCTTCAGGTAAATGCTTTCCTAGTTAAGCTAAAATGAAGCACAGGGAAGAAAATATCAAGGTAATTTGGAATAAGGAAATTATCTAGGTTGTAACCCGGACCTTTTAGACCTAAATGAACCCAGCAACCATCCTGGCTGGTAGGACTTGTAACTCTCTGACAACACCTGTTTTCTGGTGTAGGAGCTGTGGCGTTGGCAGAGTTCCTGGCAGAGAGCCACCAGATTCAGAGACTGGACCTCCGTCAGAATGAGGTGAAGGTTGGAGGCCTGATGGCACTAAGCTTGGCCCTGAGGATAAACTGCTCTCTTGCCAGTCTGGATGTGGATGACATACCTCCAGAGGAACAGGTAGGTGGACCTATTCTTACAGACTGGTCTCTTTAGCTTGGTCTCATACTGAAACATGGCTAACTCAATGTCTCTAGATGCTGTTTCTCTGGATTTTAGATGGCACTTACATGGAACATAGCTTATGAGCTTGGAGCTTTCCAGGAATAAGGATTAAAGAAAAAAAAAAACTGTACAACAGCAAATACTAGCTGGAGTCCAAAAGATATTAAGTCATATTTAAGTATGACTGAAATTAGCAGCCAATTTATTATAGATAGAAGACATTTGTGTGATTAGAACTAATTCAGAATTGATAAAGATATGTATGAGTTCAGAAATTATGTCTCTGTAGCTTGGGTTTTCAGTGTTGGAAAATCTGGCTTGGCTCTTGCTGAGAATGTTGTTTGGTTAGTCAGGTGTGCACCATTTAGTCTTAGATTCAGATTCAGTACAGACATTCATTGTCTCCAGAAGATGAATCCTAACTTGCTTAGGTTGTTTTACTTTTCTTCTATGACTACAACGGTGTTTAATGTTTTGGCTTGGAAAGAAATGGCCAGTGCTGCTGGCATTCAAACGGGTATTGGTGTTTTCATTTAAATGTTCCTTCTGATTTAAATTAAGGGGCACTGGTGACTTTAGGAATACTTATTACTAATATTATGATATATTCAGACTCAATGTGCTCACAGATTTGTCACTTTGTGTCACAAGTTAGTCATTTGTGTCTCAGTTCATTAGTGATACTCGTGCTACGGTGTGTGTGTGTGTGTGTGTGTGTGTGCGTGTGAGTGTTTTTTCTCTACCTTCCATGGCTGCAGAGGCCCGAGGAAAACGATGCCATAACTTTAATACATGCCCCTGCTGGATTCACAAAATAATTACCCACACTTGCCATCTGTTTGTCATGATTTTATCTCTGCTAACTTATTTGCATATTAAAGCATTAATTAAAATCTCTAAGGAAGGCAATGCTTACTTTAAAATTAACTCTGAAGGCAATCCGTGCACAGCTTCCAAAGTTGTTTTATTTTTGTTTGCAGTGGTTTTTTGTTTGTCTGCGTGTTGTTTACACGATTAAGTCTGATTTTTATGAAATGTCTCCTCTGGCTAAAGTCAAGCGGCAAGATGTGCCAGATATTGGAAAAGCAGCTTTGAAGAGCCATGACACTTCTGTGAATGTTTGTCATTAAAGCTGGAATTTCTTCCTCTTCCTCTCTTTTTTCTTGCACATGCACCAAAAGCCTGTACATTGGTGACTCTGTTTCTGTGGCCCTCTGAGCTGCTGAGAGATGTGATTAGCATTTCCACCATTGTTGGGTGTTAGTGTGGCTGGGCATTTTAGGGGACTTGTAATAAGGGAAATTTTAAGCTCTGTCAGGTTTTAGAGTCACACAGCTGGGATTTGTCTTGGCGTGGCATATCCAGGTGGGAGGAGTGACGATTGTATTAAAAAGCAAATCTTTCCATCAGAAAACAGCGGGTGGCCAGATCAAGTGTTCTCGCTCAGTCACATTCCCCGGGTCGCCAAGGAATATGTGAAAATTTCATTCTTCTGAAGGAAAATAAGTGTGGGTATGAATGTTAGTGAGTGATAGAGGGGGTTATGGCAGCGCTTTGTGTGTGTTTGTTAGTCGCTCATATGGAGAATGTGTGTTCATACATGTGCTTTTTGTATGTGTGTGGTTTTACGGTGACACGGGGGGCAATTGAAGATGCGCATATTTAAAAGGCGAGAAAAGAAGGTAGAAAAAGGGGAGGAAATCTGGGTCCTCTCAGACAAGAGTCTGATTTTTCATGTCTGTTGCCACACTGCTCCATTTGATCAGTGGCCTGTTTGTTGTTAATTATTAATTATTTACTCATTTAAAATATTCATGGCACCCGGCCCTAGTGGAAAGCAGCCTTTTCCGAGGGGCAAATTCTCTATGTAGCCCCTGCAAGGTGAAGTTGTTTACGCACATTAGAGGGGACTTTGTTAACCCAGCTAATGAAGTGAACTTCCCCTGCCCAACACTCTCCTAATCGCGGGTTGAACGAGGAAGGCTCGCAGCCTGTTTACCAGTTTGATGCTTAAATATTTGGCTTTGGCTTTGGCCAACGTGAATGTCCTGTCAGCTGTTCTCCAGAGAAGGAGTGATAATACAGGAGAGTGTCCTCTACTGAATGTTGTATATCAGCAACATATAACCGCTAGAGGGTTGTTGTCTTACTGAGGGATTATTGCGGCAGCAAGGTGTGTGTGTGTGCCTAAGTGTGTGTTCAGGAAGAAAAAGCAAACAGAAGGAGATTCAGTAAGTGTTTCACTGGTTTTGAGGAGGGGAACGGAAGAAGCAGATTCTTTAAGAGAAAGCAAAAAGGAATGCTAAGTGTTTTAGTCCAGGTTTACCAGCGTTACCTAACCAACCATACCAGGTGTTTTATAACAGTGACCTTTGTGAAGTCACACAGAAAACTGCCAGGTCAATCAAATAATTTGGGCGAGCTTTACGTGATGGACAGGGCCGTTGTCAGCGAACAGCGACGTAGTCATACTCGCCATCTGAGCGCTGTTACAATAAAATGGAATAGAGAAGCAATCTGTTTAGAGTTGGCATCAGTTGTAAAATATACTGACAGCAGATCACTTTGAAGGATGAACTATTACCTGTGGTTAAAGCATTTGTCAAGAATGCTTAATGTCTCCTACTTTGCTGCTCTGAGTGGTTGTTGGACTATCTAATGTTTTCTTTTTCTGTATCGGATGAAACATGCCCCATAACGTAATCCAAATGAAGTGTTGCCTGACAAATATTCTGATAAGAATTGCGTCCAGCTACCCCACCCAGGCTTTCTTTTGTCTATTATTTCATCCAAAAACACATTCAGTCCGCTAGGCCTCTAAGTTCCCTCCATATACAATGCACATAGAACAACCTGAAACACCAAATTATACTCCCCCTCTCAGATACTACTCTCCATCAAATTTGACCATTGCATCACTGACTTAATGTCATTGAGGAATAGGCACTTATAAGAATAATATGAACTCTAATAACTGGAAAGCAGACCTTGGCCTAGGCCTGAAGAAGAGATAAAACAACAACAACAAAAAAAACCTGCCTTCAAGCCCTCACCATTCCACTGTACTGTGCATTCTTGATTTATCTTCACAAACAAATTTATGGTTGAGTGTATTACCACAAGGAAACTGCCAGTCTTGTCAACATCACAGGATTTTGTTTACATAAGAAGCTTTTTGGTAATGATGTTTTTCAGATAAGCAAGGCCAAAGGCAACAATGCATTTTACTAGTAATGTGAAATTTGTTGTATGTATTGGTTTTGTTTTAGAAGTCCACGCAGTACAGTCCAAAAGTGGAGCCATGTGGGGTCTTGTTATCGATGACCTGCCCACTCTTACGCCAGGCTCACTCGCGTTTTTGTTTAATTAATACCGGGCTCTTCTCTACTTTGACCAGTTACAAAGAAATATTGGATTACACACTGTTCTTACTTATTTTCTTATTTCTGCCTACTCTCACAGTCCTATGGGACCGCTTTACGGAGCAGTTGGCATGGCAACTAGTAGTCATCATGAGGTCATATCCTGTTTCTATAGCCGCAGATAACTAACTAAAACAAAACATTTCAGTAAATTGACACTTGAACATGCATCAGCATTATATGAACTATACTAACTACTATAAACCATCCTCGAAAAAAAATGATTTGATGTGTACTTCACTAACCCACGAACATCGAGGGGGTGGAGCTTATAACCTATACTGCAGCCAGTCACCAGGGGGAGCTCTTCTTCCTTTGGCTTCACTTTTGAGGAGCTTTTCCCCTGTCCCCATCTTTATACAGTCTATGGTTTCTATCAACGGCAAGGCCTCAGAGGCTACAGTCATACATTCTATGTAATTCTTCTTTCAAGCCATTGTACTGTTTATTCTGTTGTTTCCCACTGACACAGCACTTACAGTTGCCTTTGAAAAAAGACATTGAAAAGATCTTTACTTTATGTAACAATGCTGACTGTTTAGTTTACTGACTTTTTTATTACACTACTGCGAATGTGAGAGGTGTGGGAGTGAAATCTGAGAAAAGACTCATGTGTTTACTACTATAGTACCGTCAAAATATACTGCACGGAGGACACAATTTAAAGGAACGGAAATTCTTATTTTAGGAATAGCGTGAGACAAAGAGGTCTCTGGGTATGTTTTTGAGCACCCTTGCTGTCACGGTCAGTCCCAGTAGGGTGGCTAGGTGACAGGACGGCCTGACCATGCATGTAGTTGGCACTCAGGTTTCAGCTCGCATCATGATGACACCACTGCTCTGGGGAATAGAGTACGTAGGCAGACAACAGCAGCCAGGCAGAACAAACCTCCCAGCAACGCCTCAGAGGGCAGCGGGGAACTGCTCCAAGCATCTGGAGGGACCAGGGTTCACACTGCTACTGTATCAGTCAGTTACCTACTGGAACCACACCACACATTAGAGCTTACATAGCTCAGACAGCAGAAAGGAATGACTGTTTTCAACAACTATTTAATCAAGTGAATCATCTCATATTGACCTAATAAATGAAATTGACCCCATAACGGAACTGACACGGGAATCTAAACTTCTTTTCTGAGGTGACATCTGTATAATTGAATGAGTCCCAGACGGTAAATATGAACTAAACCACAACAAGAAATGTGTGCCCAGTGGGCAGGCAGTATGAAACATAACTTACGTCTTTATACACTGTACAGTATATGAACCAAGTAAATACACAGTTTACTTAAATAACAGTCATTCTTCTCCATTCTTTTTCAATTTAATTGGGTAAAAGAAGCTTATTTAAAGGGTCCCAACTCGATACAGTACAATGAAGGTGAACAGAATTTGACTGATAAAATTACTTGATGAAAAAGATGAAAAAGTTCGTCTCTGATCATCTACAGATGTAAAGGGAAAGATTTTTTATAAAGATTCCCTTCAGTGCCAAGTACTGAGATCATGGCCCCAAAAATAAAAGAAAAAGATTTTTAAATTATAACCATGAACAATGGATTGGCCTTAAATCTGTTGGGGAGAAAACTGTTACTGGTGATTTCTTCTTATCAAGCAGTGAGCGGCATCTCTCCGTGCTGGTGTCTGTGGAATCAGGTAGCAAGAGATTAGCAGGAGATCCTTTAAGTCCCGTAAGTTGCAAGGTGGGCCTCCATGGGATGGACTTTTCCCAGCACAGAGATCCTGCCTGTTTGGAAGTCAGGTCTACAGGACTCAAGGTTTCTCAGTTGTACATTGTCCAGAGCATCACACAGCCTCCATCTCTTCTACCTCTGTTGGCATTTTTTCCCTAGTTAAATGCATGCATGCCGCCATCCACATCATGTAAAAGAAAGCATTATTAATCAAACCAAGACACCTGCTTCATGTGCTCATGGTGGATATGTTTGGTGGTGATCAGGGGCCATACACAGCAAGCTGCGTTCTGATGCCTTTTTACAGTATAATCGCCACCATTTAAGATGTCAGCTTTCTAATCTGTCTGACGGTAGCTCATCAGTCCTTGGCCAGCCCTTGCTACCCTTGAGCATCAGTGAATGTTTAGTACTGACCACTGCATACCGGAGAACTCTCCAAAAAAAATGCCATTTTGTGACCCAAGTCCGGAGGTCATTGTTCATTTGCTATATAGAGAATGTATCACACGTGTGTCCCTCTACACAAAGCAGCACTACTTTTTCAGAGTCAACTTTCCTCCTGATACCTCTGAAAGGGACAAAGCTGGATGAGTCTCTCCAGTAGACGGGGGAATGGTGTGTGGGAGGGGTGGAATCCCCATGTCTCTCCGCAAACACAACAACAACTGCAGCAACACACTCCTCGCTGCACTCCTGATGTATTTTCAGGCAAAAACAGGCATATTTGCCAGCTGTGTAATTTACTGCGGCTCTCATTTGCATATTAAAGCCTTAATTAGCCCCTCTGAGCGTGTGTGTGTGCTTCCGTGTCTGTGTGAGTTTTGGGGCTGGGGTTGTAGTATAATCACTAAGATGTGTAGTCAGGAAAGAGGGGAAATGGTGTGGATCAGGAGACAGCAGAGCTGGGCCGGGGACCCGACCCCAGCCAGGCCAGGGGGGCCAGCTGGTTCTGACACAGAATGAGATGGAGCTCTTTGACAAATAACACTCAACACATCTCCTTGTCATTTGTGATTCTGCTCTAATGAAAAGTTAGGTTTGAGTTGCAGAATACCACAGGAAGAAAGGAGGTATTTTTGCTATCCTCTCAGTGAGTGAAGGTGATAGGAAGCTGCTAGTTAGGTGTGTAGGTGGGACCAACTAAATACTAGTCTTAAAAGTGTTTCTATTGTTTCAGTCAAACTATAACACAGAACGTTCATATCTACAGTTTCCACATAGACTGCCCGTTTGAAGCCTCGTCAAAAATGATTGTGAGTTTTTCCCAGAAGTAGCTTCAAAGTTCCAAAAACTTCATGCTTGTTCACAGCATTTTGTCCCGTGCTACCCCAAGTAATTATTCCATTAAATGTGTAATCATTGTGCTCCGAGGACAGAATATATTGGTTTAGGTTGTCCATAAACCTGACGATTTCAAACTTCTTCAAACATGACTGCCTGTTTTTTGTATCCAAAAACTTCTACAAACTTTTTCTTGTTTAGCAGAAAGATGGACAGGAAATGTGGGCTTAGTGCCCAGGGAAGGACATGCATTAAAGGTCCAGCTGGCTAGGATCCGTGACTTGTATAGTTTTATTTCCTTGTAATGTACTTTTTTTTTTTTTTTTTTTTAATTCAAAATTCAAATACAAATCAAAATATGATTCTGTGTATTGACTACAGTGTACACGAATAGTTTTAGCAATCAGCTTTTCTTTCTGAGAGTGCAATGAGTAGATTGACAGCAATCTGCCCAATAAGTATAAAGTTGAAACCAGGACATAGTTTGCCTATCTTAGCAGAAAAGCTGGAAATAATGGAAATAGCTACACAAACCTATGAATATTCATCAGAAGCTTACCAATTAACACATTGTATTGTGTATAAAACAACAGAAATTTGTGAACTCTTAGCTGTGCCCAAAGATAGGTACTGGTGATGCCAGCGTTGCCCGTTCATAAACCGGAGTAAAGAGGATAGATACGATAACAGTGTAATGTAACATTTACAATACAAGCTCAAGACATCCTTCATCAGTGCTTTAAGATGATATCATATGTGCAGTTGTTTGTGCGGATGTGTCTTTATGCCTCCAGGACACCTCCAGCACAACATTAACAAGTGTTAATGAGCTCTGATGGGTGTAGACTGAGACACTGGTTTACACTGAGACTCACAACTCAGTGAAAGGTTTGTCTCACCTCTGTCTCTTGGATTCCAGCCTTCACGCCAACACAGCGGCACTTAGGAGAATTGGAAACTGTTCCTCCCAATGTTTTTGTTGTGAACACTTTCCAATGATCCCACTGATTTAGCAGTCTTTATATTACAAGATTAGTGAGTTCCATTCATTTAATTTGACAAAATGGAGCCTGTCTCCATTGTTAGGTGCCATTGGAATAAAAAGAAATGTTCTTTTGTAGTTTGGGTGACCTGACCATGTTAAGATACTTAAGTTGTGTAATACTGTGTTGTGATCAAATATAACAATCTGTGTACACTTTAAATGCTTCAAACTAAGTTTCTTTATCAAAACATTATCCACTTTGCTGGAACACACCAGTCAGTGATTTTTGAGGAAACACAAGGTCATTTTATGCAGCGGAGGCTTTTCTCAGTGGTCATAGCCCAGTAAGTCCACATTCTCCATTCAGACATGCAAGACGTTCGCTCAAACAACTTGGTATAATGACCAAAACACTGGAAGTTCTGCAATTGATACGGGCCTCCTCTGCATAAGAGGGGGCATATGTATATAAGGCCTGCATAAGTGGGGGTATCGGATCGCATCGCCTTCCAACGGGCATGTCCTGAGGCGCCACGCTCAAACAGTCACCCATCAGCAGCTGGCAGCCTCTCATCTGACTACCATGAAGCCCCATGCGTGTCTATCTCTCTCGCTCCCTTCATCCACAAGCCACATCCCTTTCACTTTTGAATGGCGGGCTGACTGCAGAAATTGCCCCTGTCCACCATGCGCGCTGAATATTTAACTATGAATATGAAATATCTTGGCAAGACTTCAACCACTTTCAAAAGTGAGGGCCCCTCCAACTCTCTCGTCATACACACACAACACATACTCTCAATACCCCCCCACCCCCCTTTTCTGCGCTCATGAATCGATCATCCCATCCCTGTATGGAAGGATGTCAGGAGAGGAAGTGGTGAATGATCTTCTCCGGTTGGGCACCAAAGTCAGCGACTGAAGGCGAAACTCCAGACACTAAGTCTCAGTCTCTGTGGATGATAAGGTGAGACTCCTTCAACACAGCACAGGGCTCTAGTGGAAAGAGAAGACTGACAGAGTGAGGAAAACATAACGGCTGAGGAGTTCTGCTTTGGCTGTTTGCCTCCTTTTGCTTTTCTTTCCTTTCAAGACTATCCCTCCATCCTCTGTGTGAAGATTTCTTTTCTGTTCTCCTTCACCTTAATCCAGAAAGGGGACGGCAGTGCAGATTACAGATCAATACTGGCCTGAGATGATTATGCACTTAACTTGTTCTGTCCCAGCCGATCAGTAGGAACCAATTTGTTAATGGAGATGTAATTGAGTTAATGTTTAAAAGCAGGACCCTCACTGGATTTAAAAACTGGGCCTTGTCAGCTCATTGGGTTTGTGTTTTGTCAACCTCCACACTCCCTTTGCTTCGTATGGAAATAAAAAGATGGACTTTCAAGTCCAGGGTAGGTCAAGCTGTTTATGCCTTCAGCCAGCAATCGTCACCTGATGTGTCTTTAAGAAGGGTGACACTTGTATGTGATACTATCTTAGACTTTTAGGATATTCAGAGAATCAGTGTAGTGGCATTCTTTCGTGATGCGGGCTAGACTTTTCTTTGTTATATCCTCTCTCTGCTTTGAGGTGGGACGGTCATAAAATTCAGACATCATATTCATGTTTTTTCATGATTTTTTGTCTTGTGAGATATAACTTTGAATATAAAATATTGTATCTAAAAGCTGTAGTTCATTGCCACCTTTCATTGTCCCCAGAGGATTGGATCTATTGATTGAATTTGTCCATAAATTATATGCTTTGCTATGCTAAATTAAAGTTTAAATATTTAAGATCACTTGGCAAATGGTCAAAAGTTCTTAAATATCATGAGAAAATGTATTCCTGTTTGCCATGTTTGTCATTTTTTTGTCTAAATTGCAGTATTTGTCAAACTTCATTTTCTGTGTTATTGCATGAAAAATACAGTAATCTTAGTATATCATTCAAAGGCCAAACTGAAAGCCTGTATGTCAACCAGGTGTCAGCATATGACCTCTTGTTCTACCACCATGTCTTACTTGTCCCTCATCCTCTATCCCTGCAACATGCTGCACTGTCCCATTGTCACCCCCACCTACACCCAAGTCTGGTCCGGACACCATGGAGGGGAGGTAATTGGATTTATTGTCACCTCCACTGGCTGGCAGGTCTGGCCTGTCTACTCAGCTTAGTGATGAAGACATCACTATGACAGGGACCCTGGGAGAGGATCAGCTGGTGTCCTGGACGCTACTAATAAAGCTGGTGGTCATGCCATGGCCATGACGCCGTGGCCGCAGCCAGCTGTTACCTCTGCCACTCTCTTCCAGTGTCACTGCTCATTTTACAGCTTAGGGAGTAGGGGGTAGTGTGGAGGGTACTATGGTGAATGAAGAGTGGGCAGCCTCATTAAAACAGATGCCAGTCCCCCTTCACTCTGTTGGAGAGGTCAGAGAAATCCTCCTCAAACACTGCTCTGTGGTTCTGGGCAACGCTGGCACCAGGCATCAGTGTCCTGGCATTCCCTGTGATCCACTATGTTGCTAGGCATCTTATTAAAGCACTGACAGGAGGCAAGCCAAAGTCAAGGTCTGTAGTTCAGGCTTCATTGCAGTTGTCCCCTTGTTCACCTTATCAGTGATCAGAAAGTCTTCAGTGTCCTGCAGTGGGAAATATTTTCTTCAAAATAAGTGTGTGGGGCTCTCAGTCCACCTAGTAGAAAGCAAGGACAAATGAGTTCCTCTTTTTGTGGTCACACTCATGCCGGATGTACTGATGGGCGACGAATAAAAGACAAAACAATCCTAAAACAAAACAGTACAGGGCTATTTATGACATGATTCACGTGAGAGGAACTCTTTAGCGCTCTTTCAAAAGATATTATAAGATATCATTTAGTATGTTGATGATGATGGCTGTGAAAAGAGCTGTTCCAAGTAAGAAAACCTGTTTCTGTGGTAACAATTCATCACATGTTCCATGGCAGCTTGAGTGAGCATGGTGGAGTTAAAATGTGGCTGACCTGGCACCAGTGCAGCATGTTTTGTGAACTAATTATGTGATGACAGTGAAAGTTCAGACATTGACAGTGGTGGTAATGTGGCTTTAATGATGGAGTGTCACCAATGGCAGCATGTCAGCAGTGAGGTTGTGGTAGGGTGACAGGGTGTGCCTGGATGGATGCCACCATGGTGGTGATGAGACAGACTTTATTGACATCCTTTTTTCCACATGGTTGCTTGGGATCACTATAAACAATTGGTGTTGTCCATGATTGTGCATATTCATTGAACATGCTCATGTTTTTGATGAACTGTGTACCGAATGTGTTTGTTTTGCAACTAAGGAACAGGAACGTGAGTGTTATTAACACACAAGAGCTAATGACAAAAATGTTGTTTTACAGCACTTGGCATAGTCAGTGCAACGGGCAGCTCAGCCAACACACCAGTACCATTATTGCTGTTGAGTTTTACAAATAAATCAGGACAGATTTCCCTTGGAGATATGTGAACCAAATCTGAAAGAAACTGGCCTCAGTCACGGGCGTCAGTCAGACTGACAACCAATTACATTATGGAGACAGTAATCTCTGTCTGTGATTCTAAAGTAGTATTGTAACCCAAGTAGTTTGAGCAGTAGAAATAACTGGGAAATGGAAATTGATGTGTGT
The DNA here is from genome assembly GCF_963514085.1 of Chelon labrosus. Taxonomy (NCBI): domain Eukaryota; kingdom Metazoa; phylum Chordata; class Actinopteri; order Mugiliformes; family Mugilidae; genus Chelon; species Chelon labrosus. The sequence continues at coordinate 23,824,479 of NC_140353.1, forward strand.
AGGAGGAGTTTCTATGTTTAAATATGGAAGAAGGGAAAGTGAAGTAGCTCATTTTTTGAATCGTGAGTTTAGCTCAAAACTCTAAATTGCGGACATGAACTAGTTTATTTTAACTGTTGAACTGAACTTTGAGATTTTGCAAAATGCGAACTTAAACAACACTGTGAACAATGAAACTTTCACGTTTCCATGAAAAATCTTTTAAAAAACTTTTAAAAATTCCAATAATTGTGTCAAAGTTTAAAAACACTGACTGTGTCTATACAGAAAGTATGTCAGGTTTGGTACTGCTGTGGCCATTGTGGGACAAAAATTAAAACTATATGCAAGATTATTGAGTCTGGAACAACTTTGATCCATCATGCTCGAACTCCCAACTTACATGGCCTAAAGAAGGTCATGTGGGACTTGTAGAGTCCATGTCTGAACAGCATGCGTACGTAGTCAGGCTGCTTAGTATCAGAGTAGAAGCAGAGGTTCCAAATTTTGAAAGAGAGCTTCAGTCATTTTTTGAAAGTTGTAATTATTGAGAAAGCTTCCAGGGTGGGGTTGTCGCAGGTTGGGTTTATATTTGACCTTTGGACGGAGGCATGATAACCATTTCTCCCTGTGTGCTGAACAGCTTGTTTCATGAAAAGGTTTTATTTAGAAGATGCAACATACTGTATAATCAACGTATACCTGTCTGTCACATTAAAAAGTGGCTAAAATGAGCGAGTGGGTCAGTCCTTTGACATAGATGTTCACTCTCTTCTCTCGTCTTTCCCGTCTCCGCAGTAAATGGTAAAATGCTCTGCACTTACGTAGCGCTTTACAATGTTTTTCATTCACACACCAATGGCACCATCCAAAGTGCTTGCTTTGCGTTGCCTGACAATGGAACCAGCCCAGGGTTGGTGGAATTGAACCGGCAAGCCTGAGCCACAGCCAGTTATTCTAGGCAACTTGACGAAATGCTGCTTGACAAAATGTATGTTATCAGGCCTTTGAAAAGGAAAATACAAAGAACTCAAATACACACACACCAAGAAAGCTTTTGTGGTCAGCATAGGAATTTGAAGAAAGAAATTCTAAAAGCCAAATGAATGCTGCATAAACAATTCACATGCCCTTAAGAAAACAATGAGTGTCGGGTTGTCTGTCATTATCTCTCTATGGGGTGTATGAATTACTTTTGTCTGTACTATAAATTTAAGTATGATTAATAAGTAGGATACCTGTGTTTTATGATACCATAGACTGTATATAAATATGGACAACGCATCCCCACTTCTTTGCATTGGCCAAACTGATGCTCGTTTCCCAGGGATAAGGGCATAGCCATCTTGTGAGTTTGAAGCCAGAGTGAGCACAGTACCACGCAAAGCCACGTTACCAATGACCCGCCCACACTTCCTCCAGACTCACTCGCGTTTTCGTTTGGTTAATACTGTGCTGTGCTCTACCTCCACCAGTTACAAAGAAATGTTGGATTGTACACTGTTTATTTTATTTAATTTTTTTTTATCCAACTCACATTTCAAAGAGCAGTTGGCGTGGTGGGGCTTATGACCTAAACTGCAGTCGGTCACCAGGGGGAGTTCTACTTGCTTTGGCTTCACTTTTGAGGAACTGTTCCACTATCCATCTTTATAGTCCAAACAAGCAAAGAATGATAGCAGAAAGATCCCTCTGTAACCTGTTGGTGGTTTAAAGTCATTTTAATGTAGTTATTGCTAACTAAGTGTACTTCCATTTGCATGGTCATTCAATTCAAATCAATTTTATTTATATAACGTCAATAACAATACAAATCGTCTCAAGACGCTTTACAAAAACCCGGCCTGAAACCCCCAGAGCAAGCCTGAAGGCGACGGTGGCATGTCATGGCTTTGCTTAGGTCACATGACAACAAGTGAAAGACGAGTTCACAACAACGTCGGTTAATAAATCAATGACTTACTAATGAAGGGCTAAATTGACAGGTATTATTCTCAAACAAAGTAAATGTAGTCATTAACAACCAAGTGTTATTTCCACTGGAATTATTTTATTCCCCATAGCAAAACAGCACTGATTGTTTAGAGACAACACTATTAGGAGGTGCATGGAGTCCCCAGATTCACTGTACAAAACAAAAGTTCTCCATATTATTAGGGTCCCTTCTACCCTTAGTGAGAGAATCAGGTGGCTGGTTAGTTATTAGCAACGATTAAGTTTTTCTCTGATGGACAATGTGACATGCAGATGACCTCCACACATTTCTGTGCATATATTATAATCAATATGTCTGTGTCGTGACTGCTGTCACCTGAAACATTTTTTTATGTTTGGCTGCTGAGCTCTGGTGGAAGCAGCTAAAGAGAATCCTTCACATGGGTTGCTTTCCATTTTAATCACACTTGAGGTGAAAAATACATAGATTGTATTCTTATATACTACAGAAGTACTGTATATTTCATACAGAAGCTTCAAGCACACACGAAATAATATTTGCATATATTTACTAATGGCTTCATGAGATAATTACGATGTGTTGATGAACAGCTGCTGTCAGTCAATGCTGTAAATTCTTTACTTGTCATCTCCCCTGGTTGTAACAGAACAGAACACACACATAACACCTTTAATTTAACCTTTAATTCACATCTTCCACATTTACGTTTTAATTGGGAACTAAATACCACAGTGTTGGGGTCTGGTGCTCAATTTTGTCTGTGAAGTATCATTTTTAAAGCAGTCGGTAATTCGGCCCCTCTTTTAGATACAGATCATAGGCTCTATATAAATGTGCACAACGCGTCCCCACTTCCTTGTATTGGCCTTGTATTGGATATGGGGGACGAGTTTGGAGCCAGAGTCAGGTCCAAGAGTGGAGCCACACAGAGCTGTGTTATCGAGCTGCACTTCCACTACACTTACTTGCATTTTCATTTGATTAATACTGCGCTGTGCTCTACCTGTTGGCTTAGACACTGTACCTTTTTTATTTTTATTTTTTTCCCACTCTAATGGTCCTCTCACGCACCATTTCACAGAGCGGTTGACATGGCAACATGTAGTCATCATGATGTCACATCCTGTTTCTATAGCATCAAATATATTAACTATCCATAATGACACTAACCATCTTTAAAAAACAAGATACTGAACATGTACTTTAGTGTTTTAGTTTGGCCCAAGTCGTGGAGCTTTTGACCTATACTGCAGCCAGTCACCAGGGGGAGCTCTAGTTGGTTTGGCTTCACTTTCGAGGAGCTGTTCTGTTGTCCATCTTTATACAGTCTATGGGGAGGAGCGTCTGACATCAGTTAATAAGCTATGAAAGTAAAGCTAAAAATGAGAAAGGAGACAGTTAATGACAACTGCAATGCAAGTTCCTCATTTTGGTAAACTGTTGTAGCAATTGTAAAAAGTAATATCGAACAAGGCTGTTTCAGGGTTGGAGTAAGTCACGGCATTCAGGCTCTGTCTCATGCTGCCAAACAAATCTCAGGCCGAAGAAGAGGAAGTCTCAAAATGCATCGTTCATGAGTAAAATAGATTAGTGGCTGCTCACAAAACAAATTCTGCAGCAATATCGTTGCATAAACATTACAGCCAGAAAAGAGACACAGGCTTTGGCTGATAGAAGCATGGAAAGATCTCCCCAGTATCTAAAACGTTCTCTCGTAAATTCCACATCTGTTGCAAACTGTCAGACTGCTATGTCCGTGTTTGGACAACATTTTTGCGTCAGCTGACATTTACAGTTTGTATCAGTCTTTCCCTTGAGTTTATTAAATATCCGTAGCATCAAACAATAGTAGAATCCATAAGGGCATCTCTAAAGCATCTGATGGACATTAAAGCCCTTGGCACAACAGCAGAAACATTATTAATTATTTATAAATATTATTATCCCCAAAACAGAAAGAGAATCGATCAGCATCTGATAACATATCTATGATTTCGTACTTCAGTACTGTCTCACAGGCTCACAGCCATCAGGCTGGGTCCTGAGCACCATCTCAGCTGTCAGACATTTTATTTCACTGCAGCAGAAATCTGATCTATTTACTCAGTCAGAAATGTTTTAGTCATTTTGTCTTGTCAAGTTTATTATTATTTATTATATTAGTTGTCTGCTTAAATTCAAAGTCTCACATGGGGCTGTTTGCTGAAGTGATATTATTGGGAGCCTCCCAAAGACCTCTTTAATTAAATAACAGTAAATATATGCTGCAGAAAGAGTGGTAGTGCTGCAAGATACATGGTTAGTATACGGGTAGAGTTTTCAGGGTTTAAAAAAATCACAAATAAACCAATAGAAAGAAATGAAAGCAGATTTGGGTAGACTGTGATATTAATTAATGATTAGGAACATGTGGGCAGCCCTGCAAAGAGTCTAAAGCCAGGGCTGCTCTGTGAACCTGAGCTCAGTGTATATGCTAAAATTGCCACAGTATCAACGCTGATGATTAGCGTTTGACGGCCTACCTTGTCCACCACCTCCAGGTGTGTCCATGAGCGTAAGAAGCATAAGCAATGTTTGTCCTTCCCATCTTTTGTGTGAAACAGTTAATGTAGCAGTAGTATTCAGCTGGCCTGAGAGATACACAAACTCTGTGTGACGCTTTTCCTCTTATCTGTGTAACACTACATTTATAAAGGGTATGGAAAGATAAGCGCAACATTTTTCGCTCCAGTTCAGATATTCTCTACTTGTTACTCTTGCTCTGCCGTGTCCTTCGGCTTTGTATGCAATCATGCTGCCCCTGAAATCTGCTTCGTGTCCGGTGTGAAGAAAGCATGTCAGGGAACTAAAACGTTGCGCAATAAAATGTAAAACTTGATATTGTCACAACATTTAGGTTTGCTTGCTTAGACTAAATGGACGGTAGAGTAAAAGGTGAGCCTAAGAGAAAAAGATGAACCCCGGCTTTCTTTCTCACCTCTGCATAGCTGCAAACGTAGCTGCAGTAGTCGCGAATGTCACGATTGTTGATTTATCGGACATGCTGGAAAAGTGTGTGACAAGCAGTTCTGATGGAGTGTACTGGCAGCTTCAAAGAAAGAAACTGGGAAATTGTCAACATCAGCAACATCCAGTAAAAGAAAGATGGAGGGTAATCTCTTGCAGCCAAAACAACCAGATTTACCTGTGTTGATGATTTATTTATTTATTTGTGTGTGTGTGTGTGTGTGTGTGCGTGGAGGGGGCTTGTAAAAGTGTGAAGATCAATTAAACAGAGTTAAAGCAGAGCTGGCTTGGGAGAGCATGGCCGGAGGTCTCTGCGGTGGTCTCTTCAGATAATCAGCAGCCCAGGGCCCTCCATAATCACACGGAGGAGAGTTAGCTTTCACACACTGCTGCTAAAGAGAGGGATTAGAAAGTCACACAGCCTGATAAATACAGGGTGGAATGGAGACAGCAGGGAAAGAAAGACAGGGGAGGCAGGTGGGTGTGCTGGTAGGTGGGCCAGTGTTTGGCCGGAGAGTCGCTGAATACTGGTGGAGCTCCTTTCTGTTCCAAGTTATAAACACTATATCCGTATACATTTTAAATGTGTATAGTAAAAGTTTCTAAATTCCCTTTCAAAAACAGACATAGCTGCTCAGGACCATTGCCATGAACAGTGACTCAGTTTGACTCAAACAATCCCCAAGGTCATGATAAAAATACAGAATTATTAATGAATCATTAATTGATTTATTTGACTTGCTTCTGAAGGAAATCTTCCTGGAGGACTTCCAGGTGTTGCATTGAGAAAGACAGGGATGTTTGATTTATTTATTGTTGTACATTTAAAAAAAAAAAAAAAAAAAAAAATGTTCTGAAGGCTTCTTCCCATGTAGAGAGGAATCTCCTGACTTGTATGGTCAAACTTTTTTCCTGGTCTCTGACTCATTCAACAGTTTAACAAAGTCTGTGTAACCTTTATCCTTTATCCTAAAAGGAGATCCAATAAAAACATTAATTCTGCATAATTAAAGAATAATTTATTATTATTATTATTGAGACTTAATCAATTAAAGCAGCAACCAGGGTTAATATAGAATTTATCATGGTTGCATATTTTTAGTTCTGCCTTAATTTTAGCCTGTCCTGAACAGAAAACATTAAAATGCACATTCTTCACTGATTCAAAATCTGCAGTCATTAGCTAGCGACTACTCAACAGTGTTTACGGAACACAACAGCAATTTATGACTAAGCATTTGGATATTTTCCAGCTAAATTCATATATTCATTTTCAGTAAAATAGCAGTATTTGTGATCTGCTTGTGGTTTTTGATTTTCTCTACATCCTTCAGCCCCGTTGACACATTCAAAATCAACACAGCAACAAGCCATGCCTGCAGCAGATGCATCCATTTCAACCATTCCCCTGAACTCCCACAGATAGTCAAGAGAAGAAGTCAGGTTGAGCCACAGAACTACAGCACAAAAGCAGAGCAATTTAACACAAAGACAAATTTAACTAGTGAATCTACAACTTCACCTATTATGTACTCAAATAACATGGCTGAAAAGAAAGTGTGTCTTTGATTGTTTGTATTTCTATTAAGTGAAGGTCAGTACATTAAATTATAACACTGATGTTTAAATTCCCCCCAAAACCTTATTACCTAGTATATAAAATTCCAATTCATCTGGTCAGCAATGCTTGTGTGTTTATTGTGTGTAAATGTGCATTAAACCTGAGAGTGGCACACATCCTGTTACTTAAACACTAGCCATTACATTATTGTCATTACTGTCGTGATGAAAACTTCAGCCCTGGAATAATACCCATTGTTTTTTTGTTTTCCTAGATGTTAATTATGCCTTGGCTTCTTAGTTTTATAGGGCTAAATAAGGTGCAGAACAAGAAATACCAAGGAAAAGTGACATGTTTCACATCTTTTTATGCTCAACAGTCAAATTGGTAATTTAGTTGTTTTGAGTTTACGTTAATGTGTTGCTCAGTTAAAGATCACCCAGCTGGATTAATTGTAATGGATTTCTTCTTTTCTCTGCCGTACCCCCTGCATTGTCCAAACTTCACAGTCAAACATCTTAAATACAACAACATAGCTTTGTTTCTCACTGATGAACATGAAAACATATTCTCTCATCTCGCACTCACACACACAGACACACGGAACGTCTCGGGACAGCTATTCGGTATACAACAGTGACATCTTCAGTTGGAGTGATGGAAGGATGCAGACGGCAGAGCGGGGGGACAGGAACCGAACAATAGAGAAGCGTCCTAAAGCAGCCCTGTGAAATGCTGGTAATTACTGCCATTTATAGACGGAGAAAGGGCTCTGTGAATATGCTCAAAGTGCATTCATTAACATTTACTCAACGTTATTCCACTTCTACTAAGTAACAGAGTGATGCTTCAGTTTGTAGTACAGTGAGAGCTGTTCAAGTTTCCTGATGTAGGAGAGCAGCTGATTGACTTAAAGCTGTCATGTACAGGCTGAGATACGAGTATCAGCTGGAGGACTGAACACGTAACCAGCTCAGACTGAGATTCTCTGTTGCAGTAAAATGTACTGAAACTGATGGCTATTAAACATAAATACTTATTGCAACTAACCGAAATGTGTTACCTTGTTCAAATCTCAGATTCCATCCCAGTTCAGACTGGTATTCTTTAACTTCATTAAGATATTTTCTCAAATAAATGATAATTTTGTCAATTTGACTGTATTTTAATACGTGTCTATTAAGTATTTGTACATTTAGACACATTTTTTCTTCTCTTAACATTGAAAATAATTTCTATTATCCCATTCTGCCCCCTCATCCATAGTGTCTCCATGTTTCCGTGCTCATAGTACCAGCTGTTCGTATTTCAATAGTGTATTCCAATTCGGTTACATTCCTTCTCCAAACCCTCTCCAAACCCCACCCCACTTACCACAGCGATCATTAACATAATGTACAGATTTCCACAAAAGAATTGTAGTACGTACACTACATACAAGTGCAAACGCGGTATCCAGTATGAGCTCACAACAATACATATTTGCAAATTAACAGTGTTTGTGCGTGGTGTGTGTGTTCATTCACACTATAAACACACACCTACATGTGTTTAAGGAAATATGATTGTAACAGAAGGTTTTTTAAAAAAAATATTCCTTAATGTAAGGCATTGAAAAAAAAAAAAAACTTTTTACACTAAAAGGTCAGAGGTCAGGACATTTAATAATCATATGTGGTTCAATCTCTACTGCTGAGGAGCCCATGCAGTCCAAATATATGTTCTTGTCTTCAGTTTGATCTGCACTTCTTCATGTAGCTCAGTGGCCCTGTCAGGGAACTGAGCCCTCGCAGGTAGCACTTTATATTACTCACCCTAAAACATTTATAAGCTATGCATATTATTCAACGGCTTACAAAGCGGCTATTAAACAATGTAAAGTAGTAGGAATTTCAAACTAGTATTAAGTAAAATAAATGATTTTTATTACCTTATTTAGCCCTACAAACACTGCTGTCTGTTTCTTTATATGTAATTAAATTATACTAACCGTTTTTTAATTTATTTATTGGTTATAAAAGGTAACAAACATGTTTCTACCTAACCAGAAGGAAAACTGCTCTGAAAATCTGACAAAACACCACCACCTACATGTTCTTCCTGTTTACATGTCCATTATTTTATATGTTCAAACTGTGCGATTATCTGTTGTGTAAATTAATGTGTTTTTTTCTGAAGACTCTCTGGCAGCAACCGAATTTTAGGAAAAAACAGAATTCTGGTTCTCATTTGAAATGTATCGTCTGTGAGCGTGTAAATGTGTTGGCTGCAGTGTTTTAGGAAGAAACATTGGACCAGGCACGAAAATCATAACTTAACAAACCTCCAAATTTAAAGAACTCACACTGCTGATCAGCCTCGACAATATGACTTTAAAAAAAAGACACAATACGCCACTCGCATAATACTTGAAACTGGCATCTGAGATGCCATTTACATATATTAGCATATAAAGTAATTGGCACAGATGCCAAGGAAGCAGCCGCAAACAGATTAATTGTCATCGAGCAGTCGTGGTGACATAGTTAAAAATGAGCTCCTTTTAAGGCACCAATTATCAGAGAATTTCCAAAGTAACCTTTTTTTTTTTACCAGCAATTCCCTTCCCCACCATCTCCCTCCCTCACACACACACACAAACTAAAACAGCCCACTAATACGCATAGTATCAGCATCCTAAATGTATAAATATTGTAAATAGCTGTCTGTCGTCTTTCAAGTTGTGCCTTTGAAATAAGGCCGTGCTGCATCCCGCTCTGAAAATGAGCACATGTGCCTTTGTTTAGCTCCAGACGAGAACAAACGCGAATTCTCACACACGCTCATTGTGAGAATCCGTAATGAATTTTCACAGATCGAAATAAGAATGTCTCTGCTGGAGCTTCCATATGCTCTTTTCTTCTTCTTTTTTTTATTTTTTATTTTTTTTAGTCTGAACACATTTTAATGCCGTGGTTTAGGAGCAGGCATTGTTGTGATTTGTGTGTGCAATTGCGTGAGTGTGTAAATGTTAAGACTGATCCTTCTCTGAACCTGCACACGTTTCCATTTGACCATCTTCTCTCTGTATTTCTTTATGTCTGCATTTTAAAATGAGCCATCATTGAGCATTGACCATGCTCGAGAGACACCTCGTAATGCACCTGCAGTGCTCTGACCCTTTTGACCCCTCAAGTGTATCGTCCATCCTGAGCCAGGAAACAGACTGGAGCCTTTCTACTTTCCTCTCTGCTAATAACAATTGGTTTGTGGCTCCATTTGCAAGGTTGTCTTCGTGAATGCAGGGCTAACAAATGAGCTAGTTTAAGCCGCCTGCACCTCAGAGAGCTTTAAACTCCCGTTCCTGGCAGTCACCGTACAGCCATCTTAACTAATGTCGAGATGGCAGAGAAGGGGAGAGAGAGAGGGAGATGGGCCAATGGAGGGAATGTGTTGTTAAACTGTTGTAAAATTTGATTTCAATGTTGATCACAACTGCAGACAGAAGTCCTGGCATACCTCACATTTCAGTGTTTTGTACAATTTTAAATTTTAACAAGCTCATAAACACAGAAGTCATTTTTTCAGAGTTTAACAGAACAGTCTATGATTGAAATCCTAAACAAATAACCAGATTCACTAAAAGCGAATTTTTCCATTCCTCAGTGCGGTGGCACATTTTGACAATAAACATGTTCTGCTGCCATCCTGTTGTCTGTCTGCTCTGCCTCTCTTCACATTTTCCTTTTATTCGGAATCCATTGTTGTGACATTAATTACTGGCCGGTGTGGAATAAAACAAATGTAGCGCTACATTTATTTGACATGTTATTCTTTATCAGTTTGATCTGCATTGTACTGCAGTGTTTAGCATGGTTGCCTCACAGCAAGAAGGCTCTGGGTTTGAATCTGCTGGCCATCTGGGGCCTTTTTGTGTTGTTATGTTCTTCCTGGACTTGAAGAACATACTAACACATACTAACACTTCAGGTGTTGGCTTCCACTGTCCAAGGACATGGAAGTTGCATCTGAGAAGATCCCCATTCCAGCTGTTTATAAGTGCAGGTTTTCTGCTCAATCGTGTATATTTATTTATGTTGTGTTACTCTTTTATTTGAAGACAGCAGATGGAAATCAACTTGATAGAGTGACTCCAGCTCATTATGTAAACCAGAAAAAAATAAAAATAAATCAGCAACAGAAAGATTATCTATTGACATTTATTTAGTTGCTGTGAGTAAAGAGAGCAGCATGCACCAAATATCCAGCCGTAGCAGGTCTGCATGCCAATCAGCAATCAGGTCAGCCCAAACCTGCTTTAACTTCAAAACTGACTGCAGCATTGCAGCAAGAATATTGTGTGTGTGTTTACCACTAATAGATCTCACTCCTCTGTGTCACAGAGCTCCATTCTTGTCTAAAAAAAACCACAAACTGATCTGACTCTTTTTCACGTGCGCATCCCAAATGCTCACTCCAGCACCAAATGTGGATTAAGACATTAATAATTTACTGCTTCCTGTTTGAATAACATTTGTCATTACATTTTCTTTTTAATAAAAACACATACTGTATTGGTCTTGTGGTGGGATTCATTGGAATTAGAAAAATACAACTTTATTCTTAAAAACAGTGGTCCCAGCTGTGCTTGCTTAAGACCAAAGGCTAAAGTGGAACTTTCCTCACAGAACCCTTTTGCAGTTTGCGAAGAAAGTTCCAGTTGTTCATCTGGTGAAGGTGAGAGGTGAGAGGTGAAGCTATGCAATATTTCACCAGATAAATTGAATCCGGAGAAAAGAAATTAACATAAATTTATATAATTATTTTTTTTCTTGTGACCCACTGTGGGATCCTGATCCCCAGGTTGGGCACCATTCCTTTAAAGCAGGCTTTAAAACAGTAATGCAGTCAAATGTAAGACGTGTGTGTGTGTGTGTGTGTGTGAGTTCCCATGTGTGTTTATATTCCTTAATGACTTTCTAATTCAGGGCCAGCAGGAACCTGCCTTTATCTCTATTAGTTTAGTAGCCTGGCAAACAAAGAGAGTCTGTGGCCATGGCACCGAGCCAGAGGAAGACTCAGCCGTAAAAGCACTTGTCCATCTGCGTCTCGTACGCCTCCGTCTCCTTCTCCCTCCTCCCCCCACTCTTATTCCTCCTTTCTGGGTGTGAAATACTCTCCTCATCTCTGTCGTTAAAAGAAAAAAAACAAAAAAAAAAAAACAACATTTTGATTCCAGGCTCAACTGTACGCTTAGTCAATCCAAAGGTATTGATTGTTCCACTCTCCAATCAAGTGTCAAAATGTTGTGTGGACCCCGGGAAGGAGAATGTGTGTGAGTGTATTTGTGGATCAGTGAATTAGTTTTGCTTTGCTGCAAGTCTGGAACTTCTTGTCCATGTAGTGAAAAAAGAAATTAACTTAATACAACAATAATTCACACATCAAAATATTTAAGGAGAGATCATAAGAGACATAAAATATAACTAATAGTGTGTCAAAAAATGAAGGGAACATAGGAGAAAGTGGAACATCATGCAGAGAGGTAACTTCTGCATGCAACATCTGATGAACTCTTTGAAACAGTAAAAGGCTCCTCTGAAGAACACATATAACTCAAAATACACTGTAGTCCATCAAGTTGGTATACGATATTTTTTACCTCTATGATTTATTCTTGATAGATAAAGTGTACATCTTCTCAAAACTTTGTTGATCAGTTTCGTCCAAACATAACTGATGTGTATAAATAGGAATTTAAAAAAAAGGTCTGAAAACAAATTTATTACAACTTTATGAGTAACATTGTATTTTGAGTTATATGTGTTCTTCAGTGGAGCTTTTTACCGTTTCAAAGAGTACATCAGATGTTGCATGCAGAAGATACCTCTCTGCATGAGGTTCCACCTTTCACATATTTTCAAAGTTCTGACTCAATGACTATCCACATTGTCTGGCAGGTTCCAACGCTCCTGTTGTACTTGGGGACATTCGAAGTGAAACCTTAACGTCGTCCTGTCGATATGGCACACTTTTATGCAAGTTTTAAAGATTTGAATTTCTTCCTGACTAAATCACATAAATCACATAAATTACAGTTGTTACATATGTAGAAAAGCACCATATAAATACTAGACCATTTACCATTTACAAGATTAACACAATTAACCAAGCTGTCGTGGAAATGCTTGTTAAATCTTGCAATAGTGGCCGTTTTATCTCACTCGAAAGTGACAGTTCAGTCCAGTCCAGTATAATATTAACAAAATGTTAATAATAAAAATAATACTGGAAACAAGTGATTTAGTGTTCATGCATAAGCCAATAGTACTGCATCATTTAAAGGCCACAAGTCAAAAAAGGGCTGGAAATCACTGCATGTGTCTCTCAGCTCCAAGCCCATTGACTCCTACTAAGTTCAGGTCATTGTTGTTTTAAACAGTCTCGGTAATTTCCTAAAAACAGCTGCTTATTGTAGTTTTTATCACACATTGCTCTAACGGAACTAGTGCTTTGGTTGGGGAATATTTTTAACAGTGGAACAACACATGCTCTAGTATTTGTGACCGCAGAATAGTGTCAAAATAAATAATAGTGCAAATGTTTGTGGTAAAGGAGGAACAGTGGCTCACTGATGTGTTTTTAAATATTTTTTTGTACCAGTGGAGCTCCATGGTGGGCACACACAATCACAATTTGGAAGTCAGTTGTAAAAAAAAAAAAAAAAAAGTGTGCAAATATCCCAAGACTTTTTCATTTTATCAATAATAACACCTGACATCAGACTTAAAATAAAAATAGATTTTGCGGCCACCTGAGAAGCCTGGCTTGCAGGAGTTAAGAAAAAAAATAAATAAAGATTAAACATCAGTAAGTGAATAATATATGCTAGAATCTTGGGATAAAGCAGCAACCATGAGAACATGGTAGCAAAAGCACAGCAGTGAAGGAGTGGTGGCCATTTACCCACACCTGGGAAGGTATGGACAATATAGAAAATAAATGCTCATCAGCACCCAAACACACTTTAACTGCCACTGCAAGGCAAGTGGGGACGCAAAGGGGTGTACAATTTGCCCAGGTCAGATATGTTTCCCTCAGCTAAAGCACCCTGGGGCTCCTTTCGCCTCGGGGTGGGCAGCTTGTTCTTTTGTGTTCACCTTGTCAGTCTCATTACATGACATATGCTCCACACCGCTACAACAGCCACTCGCTATATGTTGACTGTGTGGTTGTTTTGTGCTCGAGTCCTGCCAAAATAATCCCTTGTGACTGCAGACCAGCTGGGGACACAGTGACATTTAACACAGTGCTTGAATGGGGAAACGGGAAAAAGATGCTTTCACTACTACGTGTCCACAATCATCTGTCCAGGAGGACAGGCTGGTTGTCTCCAGCATAAGGAGCAGAAGAAGCTAACAAGCATTTTCACTCCTTTCTGACATACATTCCTTTTGAACATTGGATCAGCTCCACACACTACCCCTGTTGTGAGACTCAGTTCATACACTATATGTGAACTGACCTATATGCCCATAACATTAGACTTTAAGGCTCAGGGTCCATGTTTAAGAGTTAACCTATTCCACCTCTGTGAATAAATTAGTGAGTGAACAATGAGAACAAAAGTTTAGGGTATCTTACAGGATGAATAAATATAAAAGAAGATACCAACTTGATGATGATTTATTGGCCAAGTTGCTTGGAGGGAGTTTCAGATACAGTCATAATACACTTCCCCACAGAATGTATGTGCAAAATGCATAAATGTATGTATCTTTCTTTTTTTGGAGGGGGGGCGTGAAAAGCACAATGGCTCAGTTCCATGAAATGTAAGCAGATCTTTGTAACACTTGCTGATGAGAAGCACTGTAGTCTCTGTGAGATGGAAGCGATCAAACAATGATAATTATTTCTAGCATTTCCGTAACAGTGCTCCTGGATCCAGGTCACCCTGGGGGCCCCTCTAAAAGAGTGGAAAGTATTGAAGGGGAATGAGGCCAAGGCACATACGTATAGACTGACCACTACCTAAAAAACAGGCTCCCTTATCAGGGTCTGGGGGCTGTTTTGGAAGTGATCCGGTGATGGATCAGCCCTCTCCCAGCCGGGTCCGGGGGTCGATAAACAAAATGTTCAAAAGAAAAAAAGACAATGACTCCCTGACAAAACCCTGTCGCACCACTCTGGGGCGGGCCAACGATGGTCCTTATTCCCTGACCCATTATTTAATCTTTAAGGATATATTCTTTTGTTTGTCTCTTTCTTTTGTGCATGTGTGTGTGTGCATACCACACAAATCATCCATTACCTACTTGTATTAATATATTATACTAATACTGTATTGGCTCTTTTCATATTGTAGCAAATTGTCAAATATTATTATACTACTATTATACTATTATCCCCGTATAAGCACAAAATACCAAATTGGCACTGTTCGTTCTTCCTTTTTTGCTCACAGCAAGAAGGTTCTGTGTTCGATTTCATCTGGGGCCTTTCTGTTGTATGTTCTCCCTGTGTCTGTGTGGGTTCTCTCCGGGTACTCCAGCTTCCTCCCATTGTCCAAAGACATGCTCATTAGGTTAGTTGGTGATTCTAAATTGACCGTAGGTGTGAATGTGAGTGTGAATGGTTGTCTGTCTCTCTGTGTTAGCCCTGCAATAGACTGGTGACCTGTCCAGGGTGTACCTTGTCTCTCGCCCAATGACAGCTGGGATTGGCTCCAGCCCCCCACGACCCTCCAGAGGACAAGCAGTTACAGAAAACGAATGAATGAATGAATGAATGAATGAATTATAAGTGACATATTCTGTTCATTTTGACTGTTTTGTTTGCTCAGATATTTGGGCTTGTCCTGCTGCAGAATGACCTTGAAGACTGATCAAACTCCAATCTGCTGATGTTCTGATAAGTGTGCCTAAAACTTCTACACAGTACTATACATTAAAAAAAAAAAAACTTTATAACTCAAGTCAAAAATACAACCTTGATATCAGAAAAGGAAATATCAAATCCTGTTTCACTACTACAAGCAAAACGTTCTGCTGAGCGGCTGGCTCAAAACATTTTATAAACTGCTGACACTAAAATGGAACTTTCAACAGATCTGTCCTCCTGGTTCTCGTTTCCAAAAACATACCAAACTGCAGTTCCTTGAATGGCCACGGGTTTAGCTATGAAAGCAAATCAATCCCCATAGATCGGAACGTTACGATGCCCAACTTTACAACAGAAATACACGTTTACAGAATGTTTACAGAAATGTACAAACAATGGTTTGGATTTCTGTTTTAGTTTAGTGTAGCCAATTTCCCTTTTATGGAGGTCTAAATTTTATATAATGCACAATTTGAAGTGTATAAAGTTGTGCATAATTTAAGCATAGACTGTTTATACTTTTGGATAATATGTCCCTACTTCCACGCATTGGCCAGAATGATGCTGTTTTCCCGGGGTAGGTGGTGCCATGTTGTGAGTTTGGAGCAAGAGTCTGCACTGTACGGTCCAAGACTGGAGCCCTGCGGAGTCGCGGTATCGATGGCCCGCCTATACTTCCTCCAGACTCACTCGCGTTTTCGTTTAATTAATACTGCGGTCTGCTCTGCCTCCACCAGTTACAAAGAAATGCTTGATTATAGAGCTCCGGTAGCTGACGTCACCCTGCACCGACAATCACAACACGCCATATTGGCAGGAAAGCTTTCAGTGACTCTCCAGAGTAGGACCAAGGAAAGTTAATGAGGTAGTTATACATATATATATCCGGACACTGCAGGGCAGGAACATTGTCTGTGCCGGCTGTTTCAGTGCTCGACAAAAGCACCCCTGGGGCATGATAAGTGCTGGTCAATTTCTATCTGTTTAAAGTGCACAGTAAACTCTGACGGCATGAAATCAGCGCTGGCTCCATTCATGTTTTTTTCTCAGTTTTCCTGACAATATGGCGGCGTCAACAAAAAAAGTCACGTCACATATATTAACTACCTAAAATAATAAAACCATCCTTGAAAAAACAATATTTGACATGTATTTTAGTGTTTTAGTCTGACCCAATTCCCGTCCACCACCATGGAGGGGGTGGAGCTTATGACCTATACTGCAGCAAGCCACCAGGGGGAGCTCTACTTGCTTTGGTTTGACTTTTGAGGAGCTGTTCCTTTGTCAGTCCTTAAACAGTCTATGAATTATAGAACAAATTCAACACACCAGCCGATTCGTATAAATGCTTTCCCTGGCATAGCTTCCTACGGCGAGTATAAACCAAGCTTCCAGAGGAGTCAGGCCCTGCCAAGATGGCAACGGTCAGAGTCACCACACATCAAAACTTCAAATTCGCTTTTTGGGAAACATACGGCTGATATGACAAAGGGTTTAGACCACACCTTCAAACCTTTTGTTTTCATTACGACTACACACCTGCAAAATCTTATGACTGCATCTTGCACAGTAGTGATGTAAGTAGGACAGCGAAATCTGCCCACATACAAACACATCACACACATTCGTATGGCTATCTTTATGAGGACATTCATTGACATAATGTATTCCCGTGCCCCTTACTCAACTAAGTGCCTATAACCTTATAAAGAAGTGAAGACCAGCCAAAATGTCCTCACTTTGCACACATTTCCTCACTCAGATGGTGTAAAACTTAAACTGCTCCTCAGAAAGATAGCTGTACAAGAGCACACACACACCCACACACACACAAACACACACGTGGATAAAAAGAATCTTTTGGATTGTTGTAACACTCAGAAACACATCTAATTGTTTTACATGCTCTTCTTTTGAAGTGACAAAACCAGCAGCAGCAGACAGTTCAGAGATGCCCCAACATCCAATGCATCCAATATTCCAGGCGGCTGAGCTTGTTTGAGGTGCTGTGGTCACCTACTGGTGTGTACCTGTGTGTGCACGGTATGATGAGAGTGTTTGAAGCAGCTGTGTGCTGGCTCTGTTGCGCTGCCTCTCGTGTTGTGTACAGTATGCTCACAGATGAACAGCAGCATGGCTGTGCGCAAGGTTGAAAGTGTGTTCCTGAGCCTCCTCCGACCCCTTTGGCTCCAGGGCATGGCGTCATTGGCACCTCTCCTTCTATCTCACCAGAAGGCAGTGGCTGCGAACTCTGACCCCCCCAGGGCCAGCATGCACACACACACACGCGCAAACAAACCTCCACCAGCAGAAGGTTGCATTTCTGTTCTCAACATGCCTGCCTCTCACCCATCCAGCCCCCCACATCCCCCTGCTCCCCAACCACCTCACCTACCCTCTGTGTTGGCAAAGGCATCTGGGTGTGTGTGTGTCAGGCAGGCAGGCTGCTGCGTGGTGAGCGTGCCCTCTGTCATTCACGCAGAGCAGCCCTGTCCAACTGTCACTTCCTGACAGGCCGATAATCAATCTCTTTATTAACTGCTCTGCTGCAGACCGCCGCCGCTGAGGGGGGTAGGGGGAGAGGAGGAGGTGAAGCGAAAGGAAGGAGTGAGGAGAAAAGAGAAGCGCACGAGTCAGGCTGCAGATCGGAAAGTTGAGAGTTTGAGTTTTAGTTACAGAAAAGGTTCATTTGTATTTGAAAGGTGGTTTAAAATGAACCACCATGGCTTCATTTATCACATGGCTTCAGGTCTGTTTAGAAGGAATACTTTCTGCTAGTTTATCAGCTAATTGTTCTGTGCATTCTGACAATAAAGCAGGGGGGCAATGTGAGAGAGTTTTATCTTTTCCTGTCACCCAAACCAAAAGCGCAAAACATTCACTTTACAAACCAGTGATGGAGAGATTATTTTTGCAGGTTTCATGCACAAAAAAAGAAAGAAAGGAAAAGTGAGTAATGGAAAAGATCTACCATAGCTATCAATTCCTATCAAGTGAACAGAAAGTTTCGATTAGTTTTTTATTATTATTATTTTTATTACACACATCACGTCCTGCAGTGCACATTCATTTGGAGGAGTGTTCATGTCAGCCTGGTGGATCAGCAATCACTCTTTTCTTCTCTGTCCCTTTCTATATGTTCCACTTTCTTTATCTGCCTAGTCAAATGTCATGGTTGTGTTCATGTTCCCTTTTTTCTGTGAAGTGATTCATGCTTTCTGAACGTTTTTCTCCACATGTGAAAAATAAATATTTTAGTTGTGATTTCTTGTGATCCAATCGCTTCAGTCATTGGATCCATGATTTATATAGAAAAAATGTATTAGGAAAACTTTCAGTGTGTTTGTTGGACTGATAGGCACCACCTGTTTATCAACCTTATTGTCCACCCAGGCTTTTTTTCTCTTTGCTAAAGCAGGATTGTGACCACCGTAAACGCTGGTCGGTCTTGGCGTTATAATCTGTTTCAAAGCGAAGACTGAGGATGGAGTGAAGAGGTTTACAAGCTGCCATCCCGACCTGCTGCTGCTGTTGGTTTTTGGGATGCTGGGCTTTCCTGACAGCATCACACCCGTCGCCACAGTGATAATTTATGAGGCGGGAAAGTGCATTAGTGATTCTGGCGACCAGCAGCCAGCACTACTGCTCTGTCCTTATATCCTCCACCTTTAGAATGCTTTCTTTTTCTAGTTTCCAGTCACTTCTCATTTTCCCCTCCTTTAGTCTGAGATCCAGATCAAAATATCTTAACAGCTCGTGTGAACAGTTTTAAATTTAGTGCCCAGCCAGCGGAACTGGGTGTGGTACTTAGTTGTCCAAAATGTTTCCCTAGTGTCAGCAAAAACAGTGAGGTTTGCAGATTCAAACGATGTTTCTTCACAAATAAGTGCTTAGATCAACTTACGCAGTATCAAACTGCTGATAGCTGCCCTGACAAATTACTGTTGGGAGCAACACTCCTTTAATTTGCTACAAATGAAGTCAGAAGGATCAAGGTTTTTCATAATTCACCATGAAAACAAATTATCCTCAGTTTTTTCAGCATTGTATTAATGTTGAAGCCTGTTGAGGACTTTAATGGTTGTGTTCTTGTGTGTGGTCAACAGGATGAGTTTCTGAAGGAGACCGAGATAAGACTTCAGTCGGAGATCATTCAGCGCTGCCTCGCCAATGCCAGCCGCCTCAGCCTTGCTACGGAGACTTCTGAGGCCTCAACGACCAAGGACGACCGACGAACTGGCAGCGTGTCTACAGCCTGAGCTCACACAGACACATACACAGAAGGGAAACGGACTAACCTTGTACAGATCACCCCCGGAACCATGCATGGATTCAATCACACATACACTGCGTCCCAGTGTCCCCTATCTAAACAGCTGACTAGCAGATATATGCGAATAATAATTCCATCGCAAATAATGATAACCATAAAACTCCAAATCCGGGTAATAAAGGCGGAGTAGAGCTCCCTAATGAAACGCTGGCCTCCCTGCTGCTTCCAGCCTAATGTTCCCGCCGAGCTGCTCGCCACTTTCCATAAAGCAATTTTGCAAGCCCACTTCAAACGTGAATCACCTAGAAATGAAGAGAACTAAACCCCTACCCCACCCTACTGAACTCCACCACCATCCGCCTACCCCACCTCATTCTTACAACACTCACACTAGAGCACTGTGTGTGCCGCAAATCCCTGTTTGCTTGCGTTCCATCATCACTTAATGTTCACAGTGATGCATTGCGGGACACTCCTCGGTGTGTGTATGTGTGTGTAGGGATGTAGCGTCATTACTCTGATAGAGGTAGCAGCCATGAATTCAGCCAGGATCCATCTGCATTAATCAGCTGAGAAGCACAGGCAGACGTTCAGCGGCAATACAATGTGAGACCTGAGCGCGGTGCACAGAGCTGCGGTAAACAGAAGTGTGGAGGTGTCTGTCATGTCTGCGTGGTTTTAGAAACTTGTATGGAAGCAGAAGCACAGACCATGGTGTCTGCAAGCTACGGGCGAACACACAGGATGCTCTATGGACTATTTTAAAGTGTGACCTTTGAACCAGAGTTCAAATTTGGCAGTCTCTGTAGAGAGGGATCAATGCTCTGATCCCAATACATCTGAGATAACTCAATTCTTGCCAGTGCTCTTTGAAGTTAACTGATTAATAAAAAAAATATGTTTAATATATTCCCTTTTTGAAATAGAGGGGTGTATGGCCAGTTTCTGTGTGATTATATAGTGTGCACTGTAACTTTTCACCAACAGTGGTTCTCTATTGGAAGTTTTGGTACTGTCTTAGGCCATCGCTTATGTTACAGTGTGTGTTATCTATATGTACAAGCATATAATGAATGAATCCCATTACATGTACACAGTCAGCGGCCTACTAGATGTATTCTTGGTCTCAAGGCTACAGGGCATAAAACTATGCTGTGGACAGATTTAGTGGGCCTGTGTGCTGTGATCTGCTCTCCTGAATCTGACAGTATGAGTGCAGCCAGCACCGCCTCCCATCCACCACCACGTCATAAGATCCAGATTGACAGATTAGATCAGACGAGGGGATTTAGCAGGGGAGATCTCTGCTTCTCTCCTTGGGATCTGAGATTCACACCCTGTGCACCTATACATACATCCACACACCCTCCCAGATGACACTCCACTGCCCCCCTAGACCGAGTGGGAGGTGTGTGTGATTTTACTGTGTGTGCATGGAAGCAGACTGACAACAGCATGCGGTCGCCAACGTGACTCACCCCCCCCACACCCCCATTTTCGCCTAACGTTTCAGCTCCACGTCTTCATCCACCTCCTCTTCCTCGACCTCTATCATAACCCATGTGGGCATGGCGCCCTCCCAACCTCCCTCTCCCCCAGCCAAAGTGGCCCCATGACTAGTTTCAAGCCCAAACCGGAGCCCACTCACTAGACCTCCCTGCCCCCCCTCGCCAGCCCAGCCCTCCCTGAAACCTGGGCAATCTGAACCTGATCCAGTCCTGATGGCAGAGGCAGATGAAGCAGATGCCTGGGCAGTGGGAGTAGGGCAGGGTCCATGACAGGACCAGGCCTACTTTATCATAGTTAGGGAGGAATGAGGGCAAGGCATGAAAATCATGATGCACACAAACTATGCTGAATAAAGCAAATTGCTCTTGTGCCTCATCATACAGATATGCTAATATAAATGACACTTACTGTGATAACTAACTTCTAACTTTGTTTATATCCTATCATATATCTAATTTATTATAATAAAGGATTAAGGACTACTATAGTACATTTGTATGTAAAAAAGTAACATAACTGACAGAACTTCAGAAAGAGTCACTGTAAGAACCTGAGTGAAAACAGTGGATAAAAATAGTTCACGTTTTCTAAGAGTGTGTATTTCTATTGTGTGTTCAATAAGATGTGGGGAAATGTTAAATAAAAGTGTAATCACTGTGTGAATATAAATAAAAGTCAAACATTCTGTTCAACTCACATGAGACTCAGCCGACATATTGGCAAGAAATTGGTTCGAAGTTACTTCTTTACAGAAAGGTGATTAACTTCATGTTGTTCAGAAAAGTTGAAAAGAAGAGCGCACGGTACGAGCATGTATCTTATGCACTGATCAGCCACAACATTAAAACCACTGACAGGAGAAGTAAATAACATTGACCATCTTGTGACAGTTCAATGTTCTGCTGGGAAACCTTTGAACCTGGCATTCATGTGGATGTTACTCAGACGTGTACCACAAACCTAGACCAGACCAGGCACCCCCACTACCTGACACAGACACACACATAAAAACGGTTTAGGAACAACTCAAAAAAATATGAAGAACAGCACAAGGTGTGGACCTGGCCTACAACTTCACTGATCCCAAACTGATCAAGTATCTGTGGGATGATCCACAGAGGCCCCTCCCCTCAATCCATAGGACCCAAAGGCCACCACTAACAACATTCTGTTACCAGACACCACAGGACACCCTCAGAAGGCCCATGTCCATTCTCTGATGAGTTACAACTGTTCTGGAGGCACAAGGGAGAACTAGATAATATTGGGAAGGTGGTCATAATGTTATGCCTGATCGATGTATGTTAATGTGGAAAAACGCATGCGGTTTACTCTCTTCTAGTTCACCTTCATAAACACAAGACTGTGTTGCAGTATGAACAAAATTACAACAGATTAGTGTTGTCTGCCATATTGGAGTATTGTCCACGCACTGGAGACAAGGCCCCCGTTGTCATTATTCAGGAGAAACCCTTGGCCTTAAGACATCATTCCCAGTGAATTAGGTTAGGGTCTATATCCATCTGATTCTATTCCATGTTGGACTGGACAAGTGTGGGATGGAAAATCAAGGGACACTAAGAAACAAACAGCAACCAGCAAGGTCTACAAATTACAAGTTTGTTTGAATATATATATATATATATTCCTATTTGCTCAACAGTCCTCATTCCCTTAAATTACAAAAGGGCTCCCAAGAGCTTCCGTGACACTGTACTTAAGCTGTTATAATGCTCTGTCTGAACAGCATGTGGGGCAGAGTCAGATAGTGACAAAAGGTTAAAATTGGAGATATTTTCACACTTTGAAGAATAAAATGTGTGTTGATAAGTGTGCATAAAAATATAGACTGCTGTTCAGATATGCGCGCAGTGTGTTGTCTCCTCCTTTGTCCCTCTGGGGGATGAGAAGGTGAAGTTTTCCTGAGCACTGATGTAAAGAATAGGTCAGCGCTGCTTGTAATCACTCATCGCTGCCTGACATTATGGCTGAGCAATTAGGCAGGACAGTTGTGTGCTTTACTAATGAACAATGGTTGAACGAAGCCTCCCTCAATGCTCCCATCCATCACCCAGAAACATCCCTGACTTTTCCAAGCTCACACACAAGCACGCACACACACCGCTGGCTTCCCAAATCCACCTCACACACACAGAGTTATGTGCGTGCATCCTGCTGTTGCTGGGATGTTGGAGGTGTTTCCACTGGTTTGATGAGTTTCTGGCCAATGCTCTCAGCCACCCCGCTGAATGTGTGGCTGCCTCTCCTCCTCCTCCTCCTCTTCGTCTTTCCCCCTTGTCAACACAATCCCTCCATCCATCCGTCCTGAGGCCCAGGCCCGGCAGGGGCCAATCCGCCCCTCGCAGCGTCCTCTGGGTGCTCTCTGCTTCTGCTAAGGTTCCCTTCTCACTACACACACACATATTTGTCTTTGGGCAACACTGAGGAACTTTGATTTATTACATCAGCCCTCCAAACTCAAAGCTTGGTACTTAGTCAGGTTCACAAATTTACCATCACTAGTTGCAAACTTTTAGAACTACAAACCATTTATTTTTAATTCTGAAACTAAATATTACATTTTTCAAATTGACAAAAGTGCAGTGAAACAGTATCTGTTTTACATATATCAGTGGTTTAGGGTGTTTTTTTTTGTAAGCCTAAACACAGGAACCGCAAAGCCCCATCAACAGTTCCTAAAAACCGTCAAAATTATTTAGATGATATCACAGCAGTCTGCTTCCTACACTTACATAGTATCATATGCTTAATACTGACATTTTGGCCTCAGGATGACATGAGGGAAATGCTCTTTACAATATGTCCAGCCAAGGATGATAAACCGAAACAATGGATGAGTTAAAATATTACTGGTAATGGAAAAAGGGGAAAGGTCAACCTGAAATCATGGAGGCCTCCAATAGCCTAAATGTGGTGCTTGAGTAAAGGTCAAAGTATCATCTAGGGTCCAAATCATACAAATATACACTTGCAAGTGTACATGCATAATGTTGTACAGACATAGATGAATGTGCTGTGGCCTGAGCTGTGGTTGCTCCACACTTTCTCTTGTGATGAAAGCCAAGAGGCTGCTGCAACTCATTAGTGGAGAAGAGGAGGCAGACTGTTCCTCTTCCTCTCTTGAGTTGGACTGCTTGTTGGAATGACACATGCCCATTCATTACTGAGGAAATAAGGAGTGAGGAGGAGGCGGAGGAGGAGGAGGGGACTGCTTCTGCAGGGCTCTTGCGACTGTGCCAACTTTTGGGATGACAGAAGTGGAAGTGGGAAGCAGGAGAGTTAAGGCTCCATGTATATTCCCAGGCAAATCCAAATTTGTCTCGTTCACAATGGCTGTCGAAATGCTGCTGAATGTGGAGCCACGAGCAAACGTCAGAACACCCACTGAGACTTGTCTTGACTTTGTTTAATGGTAAGGACCTCTCTCTTGACACGGAGTAATGCAGCGGGAGGAAATGAGACGACTGGAAGCATGAGGGTGATGAACAGCTGAAAGAAGCGGTGGATTTTCTTACCGATAATCAATTTTCGCTTTGAAGTTCACTTTTTCATTAAGTAACCATTCAGGTTTTAGATTTCGTTTTGAACAGAATAAGTGAGACAGCATCACAATCTACCCAACATGCACCACTTTTTATTTGTTAAGATCTACAATTGATCACAAGTGATCCACTTCTGTTCAGTTACGAAGACTGTGACACAAAAAAGTGTCATCATTTTACCACATATACTGACTCTGCATTAACAATGAATTTCCAATATGTACATATACATGTGCGTTTTGTAGCAGCAGTGTATTTTCAGGTGAAGGTTCTCAATAGCCATACAGTCCAGTGTATCCTAATAACCACCCGTTTCCCCTCATCAGGCTTCTAGTAAGAAAAGCAAAACTGCCGTTCCGAACCTTGACACCTGCCGCAGCTTCATGCAGTCATTTTGATAAATTTACATTAAAAAGGTGAGGTGTCTGGCGGCAGAGTCTGCTTTCCACCGCCGTTAATCAATGAAAACGTTTTTGTGGGCCTCTGGAGAGCCAGTGGAGCCGAAGATAAATATTGGCAGAGAAGAAAAATGTGTCGTCCTCCCCAATTGAGGGGGACATAATGATATTCAGAAGGAGACCCCCTGCTGAGACGCAAGGCAAACTGTTCCTTAGCAACAAAACACATTCTGCCTCGCCGAATGCTCACAACGAGGCTGGTAGCAGGGTTTTTGGGGAGGTGTGTGTGTGAGTGTGTGTGCATGTGCATGTTGGTCAGTGTTTGTGTGTGTGATCTGATGACTTAGCCCGTCAGCTTGATGTGCGTGTCATATTCTCTGGCTCTAAAAAGTATGTCTTTGTGTATTTGCGTACGAGCTCGTAGTTGATGTCTACGCTGGTGAGTGTCTGCGTGTTAGTCGGTCAGCCAGTTTGTCAGTGTTCGTCTGTCAGTTCTGTATGTGCGAGCATGTGTCCATGGATTAAGGAGTGTTAGGGAACAGTGACCAGCATCAGTGAGAGTGGATTCAGTGCAGATGCTTCCACACACTCAGACATACATAGCTTACTGCTTCTGATGGCGGGACATATATCAACTGAAGCCACATGATAAAGGTCCTCAGTACCATGTGACCCTTCGATATCACACTTAATTCTTCGCGGCAACGTGTCAGGTTTTGATCTCAGATAAACTCCAAAACTCCACACGCACATGAGGGCCTGCGTAGGCAGACAGCTTCACATATGTACCTTGTGTGTACTGTCCATATTTTTAGTCCACATGGTCATTAATTCCAAGCTGTATGTGTATGCAATTGATGTGGACACAGAAACATGAAACACTTTACATCACAAAGACCCTTGTGCTTCTGCAGATGCGGCAAGTGTAATTTATGCATATGTAATAACAAAAAAGAAAATGAAATCAAAATCAAAATTGATCTCAGATATTCTTTTTGTCCACTGAGTGAGTCAAGCCACAAAAGGCTATATCTATTATGTTAGAGTTAACAAAGCTCCTACAGTGCCACATAAGACATTATCCAAGTTTTTACACAGAGTAACACTCCGTATTAAGATAAGGGTCAGGTAAAGCTATAAAGGACTCTTTAATTTATGGTTCTAAGCACAAATATTGGGGTAAACACACTGATACACATCATGCCTGAGGAGACAAAGAGCAAGGAGCTCACATTCACATAGACCCTGTTTTGTTTGACTTTTGTTCAATTGCGAAAGGTTTCTATTACACATCCAAAGGGTTAAATTAAGTTGTACAGTGATTTATTACAAATCGTAATAATAATAACAAAAAGACTATTAACACAAAGAAATCCCATCATCACCACCTTTCCTCCAGTGAATGGCTCGCTCCTGACAGCTAATAGATGATCTGAGACTGACACCTAGTGGTACAACACTGCTGGTTAAACTGTCAGGAGTAGAGATGTTTCATCTCTGTAAATGAAATCAAGTCAGACCGATATGGACTTGGTGGAAGTGTGAATGTCGAATATTATCTGAGAAAGTCTCCTAACAATTTGCTAAAACTTACTCAGCTCTGCTAAAAGAGAGGAAGCATAAATCCAGATGGATGTGGTTTAGTGAGATTATTTATTGCTTATACGTTTTCAAAAGAAAAGAGACAAAGGGCTTATGGATGTGGATAAATCAAAGGAAGGACTAAACCCAAAAGAGGACTCAAGCAGAGTAGCTAAGGATTCATTTATTTTTAAGTTCTTTAATTTTTTTATTGGCCTTTAGTGACGTTATTGGATGATTTTAAGCAGAAAGGTGCAGGAAGTAATGAGGATAAAGAAGGGGGGGTGGGGGGAGCTGGAATCAAGCCTGCCTGCTCAACCAGTTGACCTTTAGCGGCACCCTTTACACCAATTGTATTTAACAGCTTTTAACAATGTGCACAGTTTCAAACTACCTGTCCCAGTTCCCTGGTAGTTAAGCAGATGTCTTCTTAAGGTACGGTTGGAGACAGCACAGTCGATTCTGGACAGTAACATGACACACAAACATCTGAGCCAAATTTCTTCAACGTTTTCACTCGTCTGACAGTTTGCTGTGTGTATATTATTTATCTGGTGCCTCAAATTAACCCGTCAATACTTTTTTTGGCATGGAATAGAATGGCTTGGGTGTTTTTGATTATTTATTTAATATGATTACTTAACACAACCAATTCTAGATTAGTATGTTTCACTGCATCATGAAAATCAGCTTTTAAAAACAGGGAACTTGCTTGCCATTCACAAACTATAATCTCAAATGTCAAAGCTATACATCTGGCAAAATCAGTAAAATCTTAACTTCATTAAATGTACCAACAGTACAGCAAAAATGAACTCAAATGTGCAGTATCATTGGTACTGTGTTGAGTATAATGCCCTATATTGCTTCAAATTCTTCAGAATTTTAATAATGCGCTACTATTATTGATTAGTAACTGAAAGAGCTGAGCTCCTTGGGCCTGAACCTGTTCTGTGTCGATACTATACTTGAACATATCATGCTCGTTTTTCATGTTTGTATTATGCCATTATGATTCAAGTTTTCTTGTTTTTTCCGTTTCATCCATTTCATCCGCCTCCTTTCAGTCATCCTCAGAAATAAGGGTTCATCCATATGAGCTGGCTTCTGCCAAAGGAGCTTTTCCTTGCCATGTTCTCTTGGTGCATGCTGGTGCTTACTCTGGGGTCTTGAGATTAAGGAACTGTGAAACTTCTTGAGACAATATTTATTGTTTGTATGCTATACTGTATACTGAATATACGACTGAATTGAAATTGAGTTAACTTAAATTAAGTTACAAATGCGAGAAGGGCCTGTCCCTGCTGGACACACAGCAACGAAAAAGAGGCCATTTAGGCAAACAACAACAACTTTGGTGACCTAAATCATATGTTGTGTACAAGTTCTTGATTTGAAACAGGAGGTAAAATGAATTCATGCTGCTCAGTCTCCACGGGGGAGAATAGTAGCTGTGCACGGCAGTAATAAACTCTGCTCGGTGTTGGACCAGCTGTTTTCCTCATAACATCTGCAGCATGTCAACTCAAGGCACTGACTCAGCACAAACATGCTCTGTTAGGCTGTTGAAGCTAAATGTGAGGATTCTCCGGAGTTGATGGCTGGACGCGTTCAGTTTCACTGTCCACCTGTAGATTCTTAAGGCTATCATGGGAATGGGTCCACACTCTGTGTTGCACTACATTTGTTGTGGTGTTGCTGGGAATTTTTCAGTCATCACCAGTGTAGTGATGATGCTGCCAATTTAGTGCAAGATTTACTGCCATGAGTTATCTACACTCACATCATTTTTTTCTTGAATTTCCCTCGGGATCAATAGAGTATCTATCTATCTATCTATCTATCTATCTATCTATCTAGCTATAAAAGGCAGAGGACAGGATAACATATTTGTTTTGGTTCAAATAAATGATCATCCTTTTGTCTGTTTGGTCTGATTTATGTCAACTGGTTTGAAAGCTTCAAAAAGGAAAAACTCATCAAATGTCTGCACGCTTCATGCCACTAACTAAGACAGAAAATCACACGAGACTATGAGGATATTGTACTGTCATATTTCACTTTCACTAGGATAGTCTCCAAGTTGCATTTGTACCTGGGACTCACAGATGGTGCAATCAAATTGTCTTGCAGCCGTTTGCGTCACAATGTTTCCCAAATAAACTCAACTAATTTCCCCATGTGGTGATTAAGTATGTACAATGAAATAATTTGGTGTTCTGTCACAAACAATTATGTACACTTTGGAGTTGCGAGTGGCAACATGAGAGAGCCACAAATTAGCTGCCATTTGTAACATTTATCCTTCCTGGATATCTGAAGCCAATTCAAAGCAATTATGACCCGAGCGTGTCTACTTTGGAGTTTACCAAGTTCATTAAGCAAATTAACTTCCTAATTAGCTTTTGGCTTCATACACACTTTTAACCGCATTTTGGGGTGCTTTTAAGTAATGGCCAGCACACAAGAGCCCAAACAAAGCCGCGCATAAATACAACAGGGGCAGGAGAATGGGGCACATACAAATTAGACCTAATCAAAATCCCAGCATGAATTGAGGGACACTTGGCATGTGATGACTGAGATACCGTGACAAGTCTCAAACTCCAGGAGGGGTTTCCTCTAACATAAAAGCTGCATGTAACTGACTTAGTATCCCAAAGAACCACAGAATGTTTAGAGAAAAAAACGGTTTTGTATTAGTGGTACTTCATATGTGAGTGTGTCCACAAGAAATAATCTCTAGTGTGAGTAGTCAAAAGGGTTGTTCTTGAACAAGTACTCCGCCTGGAACAAGATAATCCAAAAGACATCATCGTGATTAAAATCTAGGGTAACCAAACACCAAGAACCAAGTAATAACATGTGGAGAGTGCTACGTACCAGGAATTCCACAGGGTCCTGTGGTTGAGCTCTGCAGCATTCGATGAGACCCTGGTTCAGTGTTGGCATGACATGTTCCATCAGATAGTTTGTCATAGGGACTGACAGGGCCTCCAGCTGCTCCTGATCCTGCTGCTTTGCCTTCTCCAAACTCTTAGACTGAAACACACATAATATAACCAACATGGTTATCTACACCTATTATCTATTATTCTGAGTTCAAACCAAAAGTCAGAGTGCCTAAAACATTGGTGCTAACAGAAAAACTGTGCGTACAAAAACAGTATAAAAATGAGTTGAGAAGTGCACTTCTCTGTAAAATATGATGAGTGGCATTTGGCTCAAGTGGCAGAATGGGTTGTCCATTTATTGCAGAGAGAGACTTAACGTTGCTTCCGATGACAGGCAAGCACCTTGCATAAGAGCTGTGCTGCAGTTGGTATGTGTGAATGGGTGAATTAGAAACACTGTAAAAACTGCTTTGGATGCCATTAAGTAGAAAAGTTCTACATAAGTACAGACACTTTTAAACTAGGAGTTTGACTAATTAGCCCAAGAACCAGAATAAACTGCTATGTCACTGCTGACGGCATGCTTCCCAAAGGCCTTGAAACTGATCTCTCGTATCTCTTTTTTGCAATGTCACCAAGCTCCCAAATGAAGAAGATCAGTGACATAATTTTAACTGATGGAAAATGTGGGCAAGAAGCAGTTAATAGTAAGACCCAGGATGAAAGAAACTTTTTATTCCAGCTGCACAATCTGCTTAGATGACCCATCGTGAGACTGAGGTCTCAAAAAACACACAATGTCTCCAGAACATTAAAAAATAAGGGAATATGAGGACTCAACCAGAATCAAGCACCTACGGGATGTAGTTTCTTGCTTAAGCCTGGTAGAAGAACTCACCTGTTACCTGCAATGATTTCTAAATTGGTGGCTGCCATGTACAGTAGTTAAGAACTGTAGACTGGCTACCGGCAAATGCTAGGTTATACAGTGGACAAATGGACAACAGCAGCTCATTCCAGCAGCTCTTGACAGTTTTAAAGGAGACATTGTGCTGATGCCCCCTGGTTTTTCTGCCGCTACAAGGTGAGGTAATTTACATATTCTTTTCTCTACCTACCCACTCCTCCCAGCGTACAGCCCTGCACCTGGCCTCTTCTGCCTCCCTCTGCTCCTCCTCTGCCTTTTCCTGGGCCTCTTTTCTCACCCTCTCCTCAGTTTTCCTCCTCTCTTCCGCCTCCACCTCGTGACTGCTGGGACCATAATTCCTTGGAAGGCCCACTGTGTCATAGATCTTCTGCATCAGCAACAAGCAGTCGGGTTCGTTGCTGCTGGTGATCTCTGGAGAGGGTGATAAGCAACACAGTAACGCTTAGTATTGTGAGTAGTTGTGATAGGCAGAGTTTAATTCATTTTCATATTTATGACTCTCCAGTATTCAGTATTCCCTTCTTCAATCCCACAAACAACGTCATGCATTAGGGGTTACCGAGGTACAAAGGGGTGATGTCCAGCTCAATAAAGCAGTTGACAACCGTTTCTTCCTCTGTGTTGCTCTCTCTGTATCTGGCCAGCTGCCTCAGGAAGTGCTCCGGCTCGTAGTTGCACTCCTTCACCAGCCTTTCAGGCAGGTTGATCACTCGCTCTGTCAGGAAGCTATCTGATGCGTCCAGGCACAACACAAACTCTGAGGCAGACAAAGAGAAATACTCTTTGTTAGGTTGACATAATTGAGCTTAAATAACAGTATTGTAATGACAGTCCACTGCTGAGACCTGGCATAATCTTCTTGCTGTGCGAAGACATCTGGGATGTTCCATCATGTTCTTCAGCTGAAGAAGGAAGACAACACATGTATATATCCAGGTTACAGAGATGGAAGAGTGTTCCTCTAACACACAGAGGAAGCTTTGTGTCAGTGTCTCACCATAGAAGAGCGCTTTAGCTTGTTCATATGTTTTGGGAAAGTCATCCAGAACAAAACCCTGGTTTCTGCATGGGTTAGACATCAGTTTATCCTTCAAAAACTTCAGCTGGTCATCTGAAACATCTGCAAGACAAAGACAATTTCATAGTGTGGACAAAATGATCTTACACCGAGTTATTGTTAAGCTTCAGTAGACTCGTGAAGTAGATATTTACATTTCCCATAATGTACCAATAAATATCATTTTAAATGATTAGTGTCTCTCATTATATGTTATTGTTATTCTATGTTATTAAACTCAATAAGTGTGCAACATGGAAACCTTTGTATGACTGGCCAGACTTTTGGCCAGAACATTTGTGTCAGGAAAATGTATTATGGGGAGTTTTGGGATTTGTTGGCTCCTTACATCGTCCATTGTGTGCCTATATGGGAAAACACCTGTTCTTATAGAGTTCCCAATAGTTTTCCTTCTTTATTTTGCACTGAATATGAGTCTGATAGCACACCATAGGTATTTGATTATGGGGTGCGTTCCAACCAGTACAGAAAAAAAAAATACATCTGTATCTATCTGTATAGTCCTATAACCAATCAGAGGCATTTTGTTGTAAACGAATTCAACTCCACGGCACTCAGGTGATGTGTATGACTACACTGCTCCTTTGTCCATCACCACATAAAGGCGGCCCACATGATTTGACTGGCCCAGCATATCTTTACTGGAGCATGATAAGTTCCCAACAGAGCGACAGAGAACATTAACTCTCAAGAAATGTTGTGGGTGGGGGAAGTTTGGGCTGGCTCCAAGGCAACTCATACATTATTCCAATTTCTGATTTCAAATGCATGACTTTTTCAGTGCACATGTAATGTTTGAGCATTATGCTGTAAATGACTTGTACCACAAGAGTTAGACAAACATTCAGGTAGTGGCCCATACCTCCATTCTGTTCCATACTGTGTTTCAGGCTAGTAAGCAGCTCCTGGGCCTCTGCTGCTGAGTCCCAGGCATTTGGATCAGCATGCTTCACAGCATCTTCCTAAGTATAGGGATTGTGAAGACAATTCAAAATATCCACAACTGCATTCATTTACAGTGCATTAAAAGAATACACATAATATAAGAGCTCACCATTTGGGAGATGGCCTCAGAGATGGTATCCTTTAGTGTAATGTGATGGAGGTTATAGTGTTCACAGATCCGTTTGGACACTGTGCTTTTCCCCACTGCAGGAGGTCCCAGTACGCACAGACGAATAGGCTAAAGAGGACACACTACACAAATTATCTAGCACAACTTACTGAGAAGAAAAGATAAATATTGATATAGCGTTATAACTTTCACAAACAGGGAAAGCAGCAACAATGTACTACTACAAATTAAATTAGAATTTAGTTCGCCATTCCATTAAGAACACTTTCTGATGTCTACTGGTGCCTTGGTGCCTACCAGCAGTCCTCGGGTCTGCCGGTACTCTTCCACCACCAGCTCTATGTTCTCCACCAGACCAAACTCACACAACCAGTTGATAGAGAACAGTTTCTTGATGTAAACAGCCTCCATGTGAAGATTGGCCAGCATGGAATAAGTCTCCATTACCTGTTAAGCAGAGACAGACCTCAAATGTATAACATACATTTTTTTTATTTTCCTCCTATCTTTTTTTATCAGGGGATTGAGGTTTATTTATTGATAAGCTATACATTATCTTATATTATATCATATATTTATTTAAGGCTGAATAAACAGTTGTCTATTTTCAAATCAAGCAGTTACGAAGCAACATGATCCTTCTTTGGGAGTGCTCAAAAGGTGTGTTCACCTGAAGAATCTCAATCCAATATTTATTTTCTTTTAGGTCACCACCTGCTCCTGAAAGAAATATCTGTCTCCTTAGCTGCTAAATGGTCAACTGTGTTCGTGAGCTTTTTTTGGACTGTGTCTGTCTGCTGTTTGGGTCTGAGCAGGTAGAACACAATAGTGTCTAAGATCTTTATTCTCCAAAACAGCTGTAAGTGAGAGGGTTCACCCTAGTTCACCATAAAGCTCCACAAAACAGAAAGCAACATAGATTCAGGCGTAAGTTCACCACTACCAGAGACACTGTTGACACTATTGTTAAGTTATATTATCTTATATGTTAATAAACTGACTCCAGTTCCATCTTTAACACTCGATTATGAGTTTGATATGAATTTCCCCAAATAGCTCTGGCAAAAAAATCAACTACCACAACTGTGTTTTGATTCGTCAGTAATTCACTGATACATTAAAATGATGTGTTACAGTAAGGTAAATGTAAGTTTAACAAGTACAACATACACTGAAGTCCTGTATGAGGAAGGCTTCTTCAAATGGCTTTTTCAGCATCTTCCCTGGTCCAAGTACAGTAGAAACCGCCTGGTGGAGAAACAACTCATATGTTAGCATAGCATTATAATACTGCTTCTTTCCTCATCAGTGTATAAAAACTTTTTTTTTTTGTTCGTGGAAAAAAATAAAACTGCTTCTTCCAGATGTGTTGTGTGTTTTTAACATTATCAGTCTTGTCACAACACTACATCATGTCACTACATAATAATAACTAGGTTTATTATATTTTTAACTAGTTTGCAAGAATCTGGTTCTAATTTCTGAATCTGAATCTTGATTAGCTGTTGCATGCACCTTCGCAATTTCCTCCATTGTGTTTCTGGAAAAGTCCACAGCTAGCAGGTAATATGGCCTGGGCTGATGTTCAATCACATTCTGAACCACACTGGAACACACAGACAAAAATCATGTTTAGAGAACATTTTCATTCTCAGGTTTTCATCAGATAAGTGCTCTATACATTCAGTTATGCAGTCAGAGCCTTAACAGGCAGAAGTTTTATCAATATTCCGGTTTCTTTAACTCAACAGAGGATCCATATTTAATGAATGTCAAAGGCAGGTGTTTAAAATAAAAACATTTACAGTGAGTCCAACCTTGCTAGGTCTTTGATATGAATCGTGGGAACGATGTTCTTGCCGTCTCCAAAGATAGGTATTGCATGCCCGAGCCATGATTTCTGAAAATATAGATCACTAATATTAGTTACACATATTGAGCAATAATCCATAATTGTCTTGAAATGGTACCTTAAAAAAGTAGTGGAAAATCTGTTCCCCCATCCCATACTGAAGTCCTGACGCCACCACGTATGTGGAGAACAGCGTTCTGTTCTGAAAGCAACAACCATGCAACATTGTCATACCTCTCAAGCACTTCTGTTTTCAACAAAAAATATCTAAAAAGGTTACTCACAGTTTTGCCCATTTTGACTACTCTCTTTTCCAAGTCAATGTGCTGCTTGAAGTAGAAATGTGGTCTTCTGCTTGTGAAATTCTCATCAGTGAAAGGAAGCTCTGGATCATCCTGTTACACAACACAGACCATAACAGCATTTTATAAACAACAAAAGGCACCATGCATAAACATAAACAGACCTGTTGATGAGCAAACAGATCTGTAACTTTGGAAAAAGAATTATCATTTGGGGTTAGTTAAAATAATTATGGTAGCTAAAATGACTTTCAGCCACTAAAAACTTTTGTGTAGTAGTCGTTTTTATATACTTGGCTTTTACAGCATTTAAAAGTATAGTGTGGACTTTTGATATAATCAAATAGGCTTTAAGTCAGTATTGAGTATCTACACCTATGGGTCTCTGTGGACAGGTTTATCAGGTTTGCTGCATATTTCCACACTCTGCTCTGCAAAGCTGCTGAAGCTCTGTCATTCTTGAGGCAGGTTTCTTGCAGGCCTTTACCCCCTAATTGCCAAACATACCAGGGCCTGCAGCATGGTGTGTTTATGATGATATAAAGTGCTGGGTATACATTATATCATAGTTAATTTCCCTTGAAATAAAAAATAATCATAACCAACATTACACATTTGCACTTCTAAAACATTTAGAGACAACTCCAATAACAAATGTATTTAATTTTAAAAACAAAAACACTGACATATGTAAAAACTCAATAAGTTGACTGTGTGAAGAGTCAAGGTTAATGTAAACTCCAAACCTCATATACATTTGTGTTTCATCACACATTTTATTTTGATATCATAGACAACATATAGCATGTGATATGCCTGGAAATAAAAACACTATTTCAAAAATAAAACAAGATATCTTTTGTTCATAGAATTATATGCCAACATTATAATGTAGATGACATGGAGTCCTACAGAAGAAAAAAAATTCCAGTTATGTAAGCCCGAACTGTATGTGTCCACTTACAGGATCAGCTGGCTTGCTGCAGGCCCAGGTCATCACAGTGGAAACAAGAATGAACATCTTTGGGGCAGAGAAAGTGTCTATTTCATTGTGGAGAGCTGTAAATAAAACACAAGAAGAGTCGTTACCTTGGATTAATTCATTATTGTATTGCTGTGTCTAACTTTTATCTGTCAATTCAGTGCTTTTAAGTATGCGTGTGTTGGGGACTTTAGTTATATGGTTGTTTCTGATAAAGAGGTCACATCTTTAAGAGTACAGCTGAAGGCAGCTACTGATTAAATAGGCTGTCTTTTTCTTTTTTTACTATTTCTTTATTTGTGGAATTACATATATATATATATATATATATATATATATATATATATATAGAGAGAGAGAGAGAGAGAGAGAGAGAGAGAAAAGAGAAATGTAAACAAAACAAAAT
This sequence comes from Chelon labrosus, assembly GCF_963514085.1. Classification (NCBI taxonomy): domain Eukaryota; kingdom Metazoa; phylum Chordata; class Actinopteri; order Mugiliformes; family Mugilidae; genus Chelon; species Chelon labrosus. Next base: position 23,860,682 of record NC_140353.1, read on the forward strand.
ATGCTTCATGTTTTAAATTCATCAAAGTAGAAATTTATATTCTGCCTTGATAGGAGTTTTGCGTACTATTTGATGTGAATACCGTGTCAAATAAAATCAATGCTGGCATAATACCAGTATAGTAAGCAGAAAATCAGTTTCAGCCCATGTCAGGCTGAAGACTGCTTACCTGAAACAGCCCAGAGTGCTTCTTCCATCTGATCAGCATGCTGGGTAATGTTGTAGAGAACAACATCACAGTCCATCAGTTTTGAATGCAGCTCCGTCCTGTCCGGTTGCTAGCAAGGAAGGTACATCTCGTTTTAAAATCGTTTAAATTGTCCCTTAAGAAGCTTTGCAATTATCAGTACATCACTTTATAGGGCAGCTTTTGATAACTGTACTTACAAAATAGCTCTCCAGAATGTAAGGTCTGTCCGCGTTCGTTCGATCAGTAACTGTCCCAACTATCTGAAAAGCTCCTGCTGCGCTGTGGTTTGATACAGCCTCGCTTTCCATCACATCCTCGCTGTCAGCAGGTGCTCCAGCCACACATTCACACAAGAGCTGCAAACAAGGTACATTAGCTAACATCTAACTTACTGACCAGACCTGGAAACTACCACCGTTCTAGCGAGCCAACCTTCAACCTTTGACAAGAAAGTCGAACTACCACTTTAAAAACGCGGCTCATACTTTCAAATTTTTAACATTACCTTGGCTATGCATTCTGATGCATACGAGTCTATGTGGTTTATAAATACTCTTTTAGGCGACCGTTTAACTTTCTCCGTTTCCGCCATGTTATCTTGTGTTGTTGGTGTGCTGTTGCCATGGAGATACGGTCTACGCTCGCGACCCGTGGCGCGTTCTCGGCATAAAATGCAGTTAGAACAGCCGCTTGTATAAAGAAACTTCAGATTCAGTTGGTGGACCATTCCGTCCAATATCCATCATAACACGGTTTTATGTTGTGACCCTAGACCGTCCATATTCCAAATGAGTAAATAAACCCTACACTTGCAGTGTTCATCAGTGGTCATTATTTATTCAGATACTGTAGTAAACAACTCAACAGTGCAGCAAACTGCGCCATTTTTAAAATCATGAGTGCGTTTTCTCTTAAAACAGCTCATGCTGCTGGAAATAAGTTTACATTACATGTTGTTTGATTCATCATTAGGTAAAATATAAATTTTATTTCCTCATTACATTCACCGACAATGCAGGCACACCGGTTAACTTAAATCAATGTAAAGAATTTAAAGCCAAAAACGCAAAACATACAAAAACACATTTAAAGTCATTTACAAATATTTAAAACAGAAAAGAATGCATTGCATTATGTTACGTGGTCTCCTCTTGTTCCCTTATTGTGTGCATATAATAGTAACAGAAAGAAAAAAAATAACTAATCTGTGTGTTTAGAAAGGTCAAGTGTTATTCCAGTGCCCTAATCAAGTCAGTCAAATAATCAACAAAATTCACAGCATAGTGTATCACTGTTATAAAGTTAAATCATTACTCTGCCACAACAGCAAAGTTATCAAACTGGGCCAGTTCAAATGCATGCGTTCCTATAGCAGCCCAGCCATTCTTTGGTGTCAGTACCACAGCATTCTTCCACAGTGGGTATCCATTCAGCGAGCCTGATGCATACTGGCCCTATAGAAGACAGGGATCACAATGATAAATGTTACAGCATACTTTATACTAGTCCACTTTATTAGACACAGTTTCACTCTTCATAAGACTTCCTGCTTGCTGATCAGTCAAATGGATGTGACAACAAAATGGCGTGTTACCAGACTCGTTTTCTGATAAGAATTTAGTCTGGCTACATCAGGCGAGTGATTTTTTAGGTTAGCATGTGATTACACTGTAACCTAAGTCTGCACCTAGTCACTGCAGGGATAGAATGATGCCCCAAAAAGCAGCAGGTAGGTTGTCCTCTGAATGGACACAAAGGGGCAATAGACTTAACAATAGAAGTAAATCTTCACACAAAAGTCAACACTGAATAGATGATTATGATTATTGTTAATTTGATCACTGATTACAATAACACTTGACTTTGCTGATTATAAAGCTGCAGCAGATAAAAACACTGGTGCAAATTATGGGAGCCTTCACTGTCTAAATACCTGGAATAATCTAGAACTCAGGGGCCCATTTGTACACCAAATCTCAGTGTAATATTTGTATCATTACATGGAGTGTGAACTGAAGGGATTTTAGTGACAAAATGGACACAAACATTTATTTGGATTCAGTCAAGCTGCTAAAGCCTTTGGTCTTCAGGACTTCATTAATCCACGTGGAAATTGATAACAAGCACAATGATTGAATCACTAAAATAAAAAACGCCCTTCCAAACATTTGTAAGTCCCCACTTACCTTTACAGTGAGTGATAAGGTGTACCATCTATATGCCCGGGTACCAGACAATCCCTCTGCCAGTACCATCTGTCCAGCTGTTCACAAAACAAGAGGGAAATTAATTGATATTTTATTTCCATTTCCTTTCAATGTTTTTGTTTTTAAACTAAAATCCTTGAACTCCTGACTTTGTTTCCAAGTCTGCAGTAAAATGTGAAGAAGCAAGGAGTGATCATACTGACCAAGATCGTTAGTAATTTTGTAGGTGCCATTGGCAAACACCCAGAAGAAGACTCCTTTTGCACCACGGACTGACTCGCCTCCCTTATCCACTCTGGCTGCTATAAACACACCACCAGTCTTAATATTCTCCATGAAGATATCACATGTAACCGTCAGGTTCTGCCTGTAACACAACAACATTACACACAAAGATCAGGCAGGGTCCTGGACATCTGAATTGCCACCTTTGCAGTGTTTTACTGTCCACAGGCCACCAACTAAAAACACTCTCTAACCACTGATAGTCTCCTATGACGCTGATAGTCTGGTCAGAATCCGCCACCCATGTGATGGGTCTCTGGGTCAGAACCTGTCGAAAGGTGAAGACGTGTGGTCCAGGGTCAGTGAGGTTGATGTAGTACTCAAACACCCCTGTCTGGTCAGCAAAGTTTGGAGCCTCTGAGAAAGGAGGGTTTCCTACAGGTGTCGATACACATAAGAAGCAGCAGTATTAAGGATTGTTATCCATTGCCCTCTTTAGATTTTCTGTAAAACTCTGTTACTAATCTGAGACCAACTTAGGCATATTATTTATTACACTTTAAAATGTGGGCTTGTTGTAATAAATATGTAAGAATTTTATTGCTAAATGTGAGGTGTAATCCAAATAGTTTATAACAATTCTTTTTTAAATAAAGACTATCAAAATGATTTCTCTTGTATTCCATGGTTGTGTGTATGTTGTACTTACGAACGTTAAAGTCATCCTTGTATACTTTAGGAAATGGAGCTGAGGGAGGTGGGTCAGGGTAGCTGCCTTTTGTTCCTGTGGTAATTGTGGTGAGTGTGTGAACCTCATCTTCATCCAGATTTAGGGTAAATGATCCATCGACAACCTAAAATCAACATAAACATAAAAATAGGTGAAATTGTTGTTTGGTGCTAGCGTATCATTTAAGATACATCTCTCTTCAGAGCTTATACACTTCTGAAGAGTCCCTTTACCTTAAGTGTAGTTAGTTTCTCAAAGTAGGAGGGGTTTTTCGTCTTGAAGTTAAACTGTGACCGCCATACTTGGAGTTCATTGATAGAGGCCTAGAAAAAAAAGTGAAACCTTAGATAAGATAACAGTATCATTTACCAACTTTAGCAGAGAGATGAAAATCTCACATGAACTTACAAAGGATCCCTTCAACTGGAAAGTTGCATTCTGGGATGTCACATTGAAGGCAGGGAGTGGAGGTCTTACGCAGATTGAATGATCATGAGTCTGTAAAGGAAACAGTTAACTTCTTTTTTTTTTTAGTGTACATTCATTCTGTTTTTGTGCGGTCATTAGTTGTTTTTCCCTCTTTCTTAATGTCTGTTCTGTGTTGCACTATGGACAACAACATCTCATTTCTCTGAATGTCAGTGTCACAATTAATATGCAAAGCATTTAAAAATCTGAGAGGTAAACATCAATGGGAAACTGAAACTTATAGATGCAGTTTTGTCAAAACAAATCACATAGCCTATAATAGAAAAAAAAAAAAACATTACAGACAGAAAGTAAAAATGTACAAAATAGAAAACTTGCCATGGTTTCTATGACAAGAGTAAGGTTTCCTTTCCCATCAGTCAGGGCTACGTAACTTCCACCTTGTGCCAGATGTCCAAAAGTCTCCAGGTAAGTCCATCCTGGCTGGGTAAACTGTGTAGTGTGGGCTACAAGGAAAACAAAATTGTATATTATTGCATATAATAAGTCATCAGAAATGACAAGCAAGTAATTTTCAATTTAAAGCACTTAAAATGGCACTTGGTTACATATTCCATTCAAAGTTTAAGAGTAAACCAAATCACTAAATCAATCAACAGGTCCATTTCCCTAAAGAAATCTTCTTATCTGTTCAGGTCAAATATTTCTCCCATTACCATACAAGTTTACAAAATCCAGCTGTGTATGTGTAAAAATCCAAATCATTCACATAACAGACGTCCATCGGTATACAACACGTAGACAAAAAAATCAAACCTCGGAACGAAGTCATATGACAGGGAGTGGGCAGTAAACAGCTATGTAACATGTGACCTTGGGACTACAAATGACATCCAACTAAAGTCCAGTGTTGGCAGATAAGGCGATTTTGCGCCCAAGTGGGGGATTTTTTATTTTATTTTGAAAGTTAAAATAGAGTTGGGCGGGTAGACAATATCTTGGGATCGTTTGGGATCATTTTGGCCTTTTTTTCACCTTATTTTTTTAATGTGGATCTGAAACAAAGTCTGGTTGTTCAAAGAGGAAGATGCCTATTGTATTGTCATCAGTCTTTCTGTTCACATGACAAGCCGTGTTTAGTACAGCTGTGTTCCATAGAAGTCCGGTGTGTTCAGTTCTGTTGTGTTTTATTAGTTGATACCGTTGCTGTGGTTGTAGAGCGTGTTTTTTTTTCTAATATGCAGCGAGATGTTGCATATTAGAAATTCACTGTTGCAAAGCATTACTTTCTACTGTGTTTTTATGTGTGACATCATCGACTAGTCAACGTCGACTCGACTTTCACCACGTATTAGTCGACTTTAAAAAATCCGAAGTCATTCAGCCCTTAGTATAAGTACAAGACCATTTACCATAAAATGGATTTGAAGTAGCTAGATGCAAGTAGTGGTGGTTGGCTGCTGCTGTGTGATTATGCTTCGACTGCATTGCTTTTTATAATAGGTTAAACTAGCGTAAGCAAGCTTAAAATACATAATCAAACACCTCTTAAACATTTTGAGTGGTTTTACAAGCGAATTGCTGGTTCTTGAACAGCTTTTATGCTTGAACCATCAGCTGTATTTAATAAAGCAGTTAACGGAATTAGTACTCAAAAAAGAAAAAAAAATGCAGTCCCCAGTTTAATAACTCTGGGTTAATAAGCAACAGATTTGTCCCAAAGACCTTTATCATTCTTATCAAATGTGTCTCATAGCAACAGAAACGGCCTCTCTAATTAGCACAATATCTGTCTCTATGTGCAGGATGTAATGCAGACCTGTGATCCAGATTGGAGACTCAACCACATAGTTGCCACTCCAGGGCTCCTCAGCAGTCATCAGCCCATCTCTGCCAAATGGCAGATTGTCATAATAGCTGGCCACCAGGTTCCAGGAGATGGTGCTGGAGGAATAGTTAGGATTTTCATTTGTTTGGACTTGTTTACACTTTAAACTGAAATAGTCACATTTTATAGTCATTAAAATAATTAATACAGAGTGTAAAGTAGTAGTAAAGTAGTTATTTTTTTCCTCCAACTCTCCAACTTAAAGTGAAATTAAATGAAATGCAAGAAATTTCAAGAAATCCATACATTTTGCCACACAGTGTTGTCTACTTACGCAGTCATGCGTCCATTGACATAATTCTGGTTGAGGATGCGAGCCCAGCAGCCTCCTCCCACATCATCGTTAAAGGTGCTGTAGTCCTCTGATGCCCACAGCTTCTTCTGCGTCTCCAGGGCTTCCGCCACTGTTTTGGTGCCAGGGTAGTGAGCCCTGATTGTCACACACACAACGTACAACGTAAGGATTCATTTTTAAGAAAAATCTGAGCTCAGATAATTATTTCAGTATTATTTTATGAATATAGAGGAACAGAGCTGTAGATTGACCAGTAGCAGCAACTTAATAATACAAGAGCACAAATACAGTACTAGTAATCTGAACTTTAAATTTCAAATTTACCACTACAGTTTTACTCTTTAATCAAACAAAATAGAAGTGGATCACCTGTTATTGTATTGTTCTTTAGTTATTGTGGAAACCAGAAGCAACTAGACACAGACAAGTCTAAGACACCGTATAATGTATGTTTTAAATCATCCAGCTGTAGCCAAAAGGAAATAGGATAAGATAGAAAGGAAGGGAGATATGATTGGAAGATAATTCTCACACACAACTCGGACATGCAATTATTATTATTGTTAGTAAAGTGAATATCACATACAGCAAGACTAATTTCTCAGAGCTTTTACAGATGATAAAAGACTCAATGCGTTCATGTATCACCTGTTAACCTGCCCACATTTTTACAAGCATCAAGTTATCTGACAGCAGGCTGAAGTCAAAAGCAAATGGCAACAGAAGTTGCGCATGCAAACACCACGCACAAAGGAGGATCCTACCCTATCACGTCTACAGCTCTGCTGAGCTCAGGGTCTAGCAGCATAGACACAGTAATTGGCTCCCACATGTTGTCACTGGCTATGATCCTGACGCTCTCCAGACCACACTTATCCAGAGTGTATCGCAGCAGCTGGTATAGCCAGTCATACAGGGAAATGGAGAGCAGAGAAGACAAGGATTCACAAAACTTTTGCTGCTACCATGTAAAACTATTTTTAGGCACTCAGATGCAGGCAAATGAGCAAATGATTCCCTTATTTATACACTGCCTGGCCAAAAAAAAAAAGTCGCCACCAAAATCATCTTGGAATATGCCCGTGCCATCAGGGAAGAAAAAAATCCATTGATGGAATAACCTGGTCATTCAGTATATTCAGGTAGTCAGCTGACCTCATTCTTTGGGCACATAATGTTGCTGAACCTAGACCTGAGCAACTGCAGCAACCCCAGATCATAGCACCGCCCCCACAGGCTTGTACAGTAGACACTAGGCATGATGGGTGCATCACTTCATCTGCCTCTCTTCTTGATGCGCTAAATAATGTGTTGCCAGCTGAAACATAATCACCCATGCAGTAATTATCCAATAGGCGGCTCGTACTTATTTGCTTAGTGAAATCCAGGTGGCGACTTTTTTTTGGGCCAGGCAGTGTACATCAAGCAAACACTGCAGCTTTAGAATTTATTTATTCATTCATTTTTCAGTGTTTCCACAGACTACTGAGAATGACTTGGTTGGTTCTTTTGTTGTACAAAGCTTAACTATTTTCAGATGATCTCACATTTGGTGGCTTGCAAGTTATTGGAGACTTTAGGGAAGTTTATGTAAGTAAGTCTATGAAATTTATAAAAAGAAAAACAGGAAACAAAACCGAAACAATGATCTGAAAGGGTCTGGAACACTGTTTTACTTTATTTTACTGATTTACTACCATTTGAGCCTCAGCTCACAAACCTTGACGCAATAGAGAGGCGAAGTCCCGCCCCCCTACTTCCAGGTTATGGGACCTATCTTTCGAAAAAATATGAACGGCAGTCTATGGAGAGATCATAATTATTTTCTGGTCCCGATCGAATTGTGGCATGAATTTCACATATGATGTGTGTGAATTTAAAAGATAATTTTTCACGTCAAGAGATAAATTATTTGACGTAAATAAGCTGAACAACATTAGGTTTTGTATGAGATCGCTTAGTGAACTACGTCTCTCTAGAGATCTTTAGAGAACTATGGCTGTCTCCTTGTTGAGCTTTACCGTCTTCTTCCAGGACGAAGGCAGAAGCATCAAACGAGGTGAAAATCATTATAAATCGGGTCATGTCGAGAGCTGTAGTTACACGAAGGGAGTTTTGGTCGGTTCTATACCCGCCAGCATGCGGGACTTGTAGTTCGTTTAATTACGTATTTTCCATAGCGTTTTACTTAACTATCTTGCGACAAACTGTGACATTCTTGACATGTAAAATCATTTTTTATTCTGAAAAACAACATATGTATAATCCAAGGCACAAGTCGATCGGGACCAGAAAATAATTTATCTTTCGCCATAGACTGCCGTTCATATTTTTTCGAAAGATAGGTCCCATGACCCGGAAGTAGAGGGGGCGGGACTTCGGCTCTCTATACAGCAGTACACCTATACCTACCTATATTCTTTGACATAACGTAACTGTTTTGTGCCCAATATCATTTTTTGACAATACCATTTTATTAAGGAATTCTGGATCATTTAGTCGAAAGAAGATGAACCAGATACAATACCTTTCATAGCCCTGGTGATCACTAGCTGTGTTTTTTTGGGGGGTTTTTTTGTATCAGTTTTTAATATAAAAGGTATTAATCACAGCAGCTTGAAAACCACCCAAGAATAATTTTATTTTTTTACAAATATGTTTCACATGATGGCAGCAATACTCACAACAGTTAATCCTGTTTAGTTATGCTTAACGCTCTCCTGTGCACACATGCACATTCTACATAAAAGCATGCACATATCCAGCATATCAAGTTAGTTTATGATTAAACCGCAGTTCCACCAGAACAACAGCCACAAACATTAAGCTCAGCAGTTCAGAGAGAGGGAGGGATCACCAGAAAACCCAAACGCAGCTGACATTTCACCATCAGTGCATCACGTGTTCAGTCAATCCGTTATCAATGGACAAATCATCCTTCGGTAAATTCACATTGATGGTGAAAGTGATGCTTTTACATTGTGACTGGTGTGCCATCTTCCCGAATGAGTGGTTTCGCAGTAAGAGTTTTAAATGTGTAATTTTGTGCCACTACATAGTGTCAACTGTACTTACCCAATCACCTCAACAGAATCATAAAGATACGGGTCAATGTTCATAGAATTAGTGATGCTCCAATCGCCGTCTGCTGCGATGATGCCAACACCAGTTAGACCAACTTTATCCAGCATGTTCCGGAGCACCTTGGCAACAAAGACATGCTCTCAGAGGAACCCAGCTAGAACTTCAACATCATCTCAGTTGCTGAGACTCGCACCGCATCACTCAGTGGGACACATCTCAATGTTAGTGGCTGTTATTCTTCAATTTAGAGCTAAAACTAAACTTAACCCACTATGCAATTCAATTAAGTCAATGAAAGAGGAGGTTTGGGTTACCTTGATGTACTTGATGTTGTAGTTTCTCTCATTCCAAATCTAAACAGATAAAAAACAAATAAATAAATAAAAGGTTTAAGAGCAAACCTTTCCAGATGCATTTGTAATTTCCTGCAAACACACATTTATCAATCCAGGAAAGTAACAGTGCTAACATTAACCAAAAGTTACTGGATAATAATAATAAATAAATACTTTTTTTTTTTTTAAATTCATTTCAGCTTACCCGCGACCCTTCACAGGACAAGCGGTTACAGAAGATGAATGAATGAAAAAGGATTATTTCAGCTTAAATTGTAGTACCACAGATGTCGACATTTTCTGGTCTATTTTTGATTACTATAAGGTCCAGCAAATATGGGAACAAGCCAGTTCATGTGATCCATTTCATTTGTACCACATGCCCTACATACTGTTTTCAATCTTAAATTGATCATGACAAGTGAGTGTGAGCAAACCTCAGGTAAGTATGCATGGTTAAATATGAACTACAAGGTTGTTCTGTAAAAATGTGATGTTTATTACAGATAGCTTTTTTTAATAGATTTACTGCTAACCTTTGGTTAAGCTGTCAGGTTGCTTTTTGTTGATGTCATTGTGGTTCTAGATGGCAGCAATTCATTTCAAGTACCATCGGGAAGGAAGGCAAAAACTACATCCCCCACAGCAGGATTTTATTTGAAACAAATTCTGACGTTACTTTTAGTAACTGAAACTTTGAGACATTACATGTTAAACAGCTTCATTATTTGGCCCTGGAAGCAGGTCCAAAAGTTTAATTCTACTCCCGCCAAAGATTAATAAACCAGTTATCTTTCAATTTGAAAGCTCAGCATTGGATGTTGGATGTTATTATCATAGAATAACAATAACACATGATGATGAAAGTATTGCAAACAGACACATACTTACTACATATTTTACCTATGTTTGAACATACGGTATGTCCACTATTGAAGGTGTCAGATTAAATCTATTTTCCACGTGGAAAAAATACACACCCCGACATACTGAATGTCCAGGTCATGGTACTGCTTGGCACCAAGGATCCAGTTCACTACATAAGTTGCAGTAATATCTGGAAAGTCATAGGGCCAGTTCTCGCCACGGCCCACCCAACCAGGGAACGCCCAGGGCAAACCTGCATGAAAACACATGAGACACAAAAGAAAAAGATGAAGATGGTTTGTGTATTACCAGTACATGATGTCAACAACAACAAGACCACTTTTTACTGACTCCTATTAACACCTAATACACACGTGTTAAGACTTGCTCCAGTTGAGCGACTATAATCTACCAAGTATTTGTACTCAAACCTGTACCATGACGTTTGTTAAACCTGTCATGCCAGATGGTTTCAAGCCACTTTTATCATGTGCTTGCATTCAAAGGAGCCTATATAGCACATTAGAGCCAAAGTCCTTAATATCCATGTAGAGGGGTAAAGAAAACTTTTTTTAATCCTAAATAGATGATTCATACTACGTCAACAAAACGTTGTCAGACCTTCCTGGAATTTAGAGCAGAGGAAGAGATGGCAGTGTTTGTGCTTACCAATGAGTGTGATGTTAGGGTTCCTCTTCTTGGCTTCTTTCATAAGCCACCACTCATAGCCTCGGAAGTAATTCTCATCATTCTCATAGTGCATGTGGGATGGCTCCGTTCCATCTGTAAATTTAACAGTTAAATGTGACAGTGACCGCATGCATGCTGAGATACCACAGAAGCAACTGTCATGTTTGTCCCTGTGGTTCCAAACATGGCCCTGATGTGAAGTATTCATGATAACAAATTTTTGATTGTTTTTGACAAAAATATTACTAACAACATCATGTGACATTTTAAACCAAACTTACGATCTTTAAATGTGCCAGATATGACTCACCAGTAGTTTGAGCGTCCCCTCCGATCTCCACCTTCAGTATGTGCAAAGAGGCTCCGAAATTTGGCTGAAGACAGCAAAAAAAAAAAAAATAGAGATAACAGTCAGTTTCGCGGAATTTAAACAGACATGTATGCATAAATTGCACCATACCTTAAAAAGGTAGTCTAATATCTGGCTGCGGTAGGGCTCGGCATAATTGATCAGCAACCGAGATGTGGCCTACACAAAACAGGGGACAAAATATTCCATTACTTATCTGACATTAAAAGGACAAAATATTACATTACTTATCTGACATTAAAAGGTCAGCTTCATTATCTAAACAGATACACAGAAAGCTAGCTAGCCTCATTGACATGACCGTACCAGGAAGTATAAACAAAGTGACTGAACTCACCCCTCCACCGCTCAAACCTCCAATTCCGTCAAAAACTCTCCCCAGGCCTCCTTTATCGTTCAGAACATAGGTCTGAGAGGAGCAGAAGTTAAAGGACAAGTAGAGAATCGACAGAATCAACACCGAGACACGACAGTCCATCCTGCTCCAGCACCGGCTAAAGGACGCTGCGCGAGATTGCTGCATGCGCGCTCACGCTTTATGTATGTCACATGACAGCGCTGCTGAGCAGTCATGTGCTTTCAAGACACAGCCCACCTCTCGAGAACAGCAGTGTCGTTTTGAAAATTCATACGTGTTTTTCTTTCTTTTATTTTTAACCCTTTGTTGCCTCCAGGGAACATAGCATTCTTGTCAGGATAAGGTGCATATTAGGATAATATTATGGTGATTTTTAATGGTTTACCTTGAAACAACACCGATTGGTTTTAATATTTTGATTTGGTGATAAGATGATTTCGTTAAATTTGAATTCCACAGTGGCACAATGTTACCTGAGAGCAACAGCTGGACATAAATTGTCACATTTTTTTTTCCTGCTTCAAAATATCAAATGTTCCAATGTATCATAATAATAGAATATTGATATTGTTACAGTATCCAAGTTTTCCCTCAGTCATATCATATTGTCTACCATAGAGGGTTAAGAGATCCAATGCAGAGTATGAAAAAAATAAATAAATAAATAAATAAAAATTAAAGAGACTTTGTAATGGAATCTTTAATGCTTATTCTCAGCTGAAAGTTTGAAAACAGTAGCTGTGTCTCAATCCTAAAGAGCAAGCTCACCCAAATTATTCAAAATCTACTGTTTCAGTCAACATGAGGACCTTCCTTCCACTCTGAGGCATTTTAACCAGAGGCAAAAGGCCCAGGAAAGACGAGAGATATTACAGGCACTCACTAACGTTGAGTCCCTCAATGTCCGAAGTAGCCTGTGAAATCCTAGAAATTGACTTTACTTGCAAACTTGCAAAGTGCAAACTCAGACTTTGAAAACAAAACTACATGAAGTGTGTCTGCTCCTCATTGAGGAGGTATTGTACATACTTTCCTCTTTATACCTTTGTTCCCTGGTTTCATGCAGTTTCTGGCGTCCATGTGTCTGTGAGTATTTACACTGACTGATAATATTCATTGTTCCTGTACAGGTGAAAACCTACACTCTGCAGTTGCGCATGCAGCTATGAACACCTTAGCAGAGCTACATGTTCACCTCCAGAAGGCCATGGACCCAGAGGAGGAGGGAAAACGACAGACCGTCCTGCTCAAACTGACACGAACAATAAACTTCATTTAACAGACCAACAGACCAGTCTGGCCCTTATTCTGCAAGATCACCAGGGTAGCTGTGTCATATTTTTAATTGAACAGTAGAGCTACTAACCAGTGCACTCAGCAAACCTAAACTCACCAGTTAACTTGTTAGCTAAACTTATTTGAAAGTGAGGAGTTACAGGTAAAGTGACAATGGTGTGTACAAGTTGTTTCTACGGTTACCAGGCAAGAAAGTACAAGGCAGAGTGTTGCTGGCTGCCTGAAAAGACCTTTACCTTGTAGCTGAGCCAAGGTAACAATATCAGAATATCAAATTTACCTGTAGCCTATGTTGTATTCTAAACAAATGGCCCAAGCAAGTCAACATTTAAGCCCAGAAGGCAAACACAGTTCTAACAAGCAAACCCTTCAGCCATAGGAAGGTTTTTCTTGTTGGCCATGTTGCTGAGATATGAGGTTCATGTACTTAACTAAACCCTGTCAATTGGGTTTTCCCTGAGAGGTCATCCCGTTGCACTCTGAAAGATATTACAGAACAAAGCTGGCTCACCAGTACACAAGTACACAGTGTTAAGAGCTGAAAATGAGCATGATTCAGTGAACAGCTGTACCGAAGAGTTCTACACACTGACAATGATCACCTAGTGAGATTCTTAGAGACAAAGAAAAGAACATGGCAAAATTCAAAATCTGGGTATGATGTTTATTAGTTTTCACTTTAATTATATACATAATAATTAACTTGTTTATTGGAAACTCCCACAAACCTTAATCAGACTTGAGGTTGCCAACTAATTTCCATGAAGTGCAATACATGACATGGTCACCAGGTGACACTGCTGCCCACCTAATCAAAGTTTGGATAGCGGATTGACTCAACTCTGTTTCTGTTTTGTAATGATTCTTGGTGTAATACATTATAGCTCTAAATAAAAGGAGGATATATGAGCAAGAACAGGTCCATTTTCTAAGTTTGATTTAAACTGAGCCCTTTAAAGCCTTCCTTTGTAACAGGAATTCAAGCCACATACGCTCCTTTGAACGGTTCATACTAAAAGCATAAATATTTATTCAGTGGCAAATTCAGCCACACATCTACATCAAATTCACATGCTTCTGAATAATGAGAATGCCTAAAGTTCCTACTGCAGAATACATTCCTGCTGTTTCTTTGACTGTCCTGTTAAGTTCATTTCTCTCTCTACTTCAGCCTCTAAGATGCTCCTTCTCTGCTTCTCCACTGCCTTCTGTTCCTTAGAAAGTCTTCGTTTCTCCTTCTTTGAGGCCTTTTTGGCCTTTCTGAACATCTTTGTGGTGTAGTGCCTACCTCTGTTCTCCAGAGTTATCTCGGTCATTTTCTCCAGGAGCTGTCTGGTTTGTTCCTGGTCTTTTGTTTCATTGTTGAAAACATGATACCTGCCATTGTAAACCTGGATGAGCTCTTTGAGTTTGTCATTCTTCGCAATAAAGCTTTCAATAGTGTGTTTCTTTAGTTTGTCACCATGTGTGAACAGCACTAGTGAATATTTAGCCGCTTTCACCCCAAAGGTATTTTGAATCAACTTGACAGTGTCTTCCCTCTCCTGTGTGAATCTGCCCAGCTGTAGAACCACCAGGAAGATGTGAGGACCAGGTGCAGAGAGTGAAATACATGATTCAATCTTCTTCAACAGTTCTTCCTCATTGACACCAGTGTCAAACAGCCCCGGAGTGTCGATGATGGCGACCTTTCGACCGCAGACCTTTCCCTCAGCTCTCTTGCAGTTGACTGTACAGGAAGATGGGGATAGTTCCGACGTGAACGCTTCCCATCCCAATATGGTGTTTCCTGCTGCACTCTTCCCTTCACCTGTTTTTCCCACCAAAACGATACGGAGTTCATCACTCTTCCCTTTCTGAGATCCTGCAGGGATAAAGCATAAGACCATCTTTTGGTTTTAGCTTTTGGTTCTTTTGCTTCTGGCACCGTACAATATACTGAACATTAGTGCCAGTTTACAGTTATTCATGTTTACTGCAGGCATATGATGTAAACATACCACATACCAAAATTTGAACTCATAAAGTTATTTATTCTTATACAGTATATACAACAGATAATACATTTGTTTTAACAACATTTACAGACAAAGCCCATTGAGACACCTGTTAAACTCATTATGGGATACCTGCCGTTGCAGGTCTCTTTGATCCGTTGTATCTTATGTATCGTATATGAATCAGAAGGAAATTTGGCAAGTCTTCATTCAGGCTTTCACTTATGAATTTAATGTTTGTAAAACCCTATATCTATGAGCTTGATTTGAACTTCCATCCATTCCATTTGCATCAATTCAGTATCTCAATCTTAAGGGCAAATCATCAAATTTGATACAACATTTGTCCTTGACTCAAGGTCTGATTAGAAATGACTGTCAAAGTTCTTCCTTGTCACTGTTGCTTTAGTGCTTTCTCTAGGGGTTTCAGGAGCTGCGTTCTGAATCTGGACAGACATGGATGTAACTGAAATAAAACAGGTAGGGATTTTTTTTTTCTACTTCTGAAATTGCATTATTCCTGCACAGCCTCCACATGTGCAGGAATAATGTGGAAGACAGCACATACACAAATGAAACTAGTGCTGAGTTGTGCCATCACAAATTCTCACTTTCACAGGCTTAATGAAAAAAGCAGTTTATTTAATGTTGCACAAATGTGTCCAGTTCAAGAATCTATTTAGAAGTACATTTTTGTCAGTATTAAGTTGTATTAAGTTAAAAAAAAGATTATAATTATAATTTAAAACTATACAAAGATGATTCTGTTGATTAGCTCTATCTAATAGAGATACAAATCATTTATTTTAGTATTTAAAAGTGATTATAAAAGTCTGTATGCAGATGCAGCTTATGTTATATTAGACAACCTTAATTCTCATCAAACATCAACAAATGTCAATATTTAAGTTTGCATATTAGTATCCTTATTGCACATGGCAGCCACCCGAGACTCTCACTGTTAAAGCACCAACAGCAGCTCCAACAGCTGCTCCAGCTGCAGCTCCGACTACCAAGCCAATTGGACCTGCTGCAATTCCAAGTACCCCTCCGATGGCAGCACCACAGGCTGTTGCTATAGCTATTGCTGGTGCACTGGTGAACTCATTTGATCTTTCGGCTCGAGCTCTGGCTTCCCTCTCGTATCTTCTGTACACACGGGTCTCCTCCTCAGGGCAGACCTTTCCTTTATATTTGGCTCGCAAAGCATCCAACTCCTTCTGCCTCTGTGCTTCCATCTCTTTGAGGAGTCGATCTTTCTCCTTCTGTATGGCCATCTCTGCTCTCGTGAACATTTCATTGGTGTAGTAGGTTTCACCATTAACCATAATCATCTTATCAATTTTATCCAAGAGTTGCATGGTTTGTTTAGGATCTTTGATTTCATTGTTGAAGACGTGGTATCTATTGGAGCATGTTCGAATGATGGCCTTCAGGTCAGGACTATCTGAAATAAAACCTTCAATGGTTTGCTTCTTCAGCTGGTCTCCATGTGTGAACAACACCATTGTGTATTTAGCTGCATCTTCACCAAAAGTGGTCTGAATCATCTTGACGGTTTGCTTCTCCTCCTCTGTGAACCTGCCCAGTTGAAGAACCACTAGGAAGGCATGAGGACCAGGAGCAGACAGAGAGATGCACATCTTGATCCTGTTCAACACATCCTCTTGTGTGAAGTTTGTGTCAAACAGCCCTGGTGTATCAATGATGGCAACCTTTCGACCGTCAACATCTCCCTTGGCCTTGTGGCATTCAGACGTCAGGGAGGACGGAGACAGTTCTGACTCGAAGGCTTCTCTCCCCAGGATGGTGTTTCCTGCTGCACTCTTCCCCACTCCAGTCTTTCCAACTAGAACAATCCTCCGTTCATTTGGATCTATGGCACTTCCAAACCCTGTCGGATAGAAATACACTGTTCATCATACAGTGCTGCCTTGTCAGGGACGGTGTGCACAGTGCAGATGGACACATTTCTGTTGAGAATATGTTTGAAAATGAACTGGTGTAGTAACTTTTGAGGTCAGGTAGCCTTAATTAATCCAACTGTACAGTTGTTAATAAGCAAAACAATTAGTTTAGCTTGGTTACAGTGTATTTTTGATGTTAAGAAATAGGTTTGGAAAGTTCTCAACAAAATCCTGCACTAAATCCCTCTTCATGGCTGTTACAATGTTCAATTTCTGTTGAAACAGCATCAGAAATGTGAAAATTCAACTGGATGATCATTTTGGAGGATGTAGTTTGTGGTGCTGTCACGACGGGATGAATTAAACACTAAAGCACTGCTGGTTTTAGCCTAGCTCACTGACTACAGCGGGGTTGTCAAAATAATAGAGACGTGTCGCCACAACACAGTAGCACTACAAACTGCACCATCCAAAATAAAGACCGCTGAATCAACAGCTCTCTCAGTTATTTTATTCAAATACTGAATACCATTGCTATAATGAAGTTATAATTTAGTACAGGACTGTTATATTAGAAGACATTTGTTTACACAAGTATACCTGAAGAACTGGCAAGTGACTGTATAAAACAGACAAAATAAAACTGAATCCAAACACGCGTTTTCTGGTTTCAAGTGAAAGTAGACAAGTAAGTAGAATACCACAGAGATAATTAATAAAATGAATGATGGCTGAATTCCATTTAACAGCTTCAGTTTTGGGGTGTGACGCTTGTCTGTCCCGTTGCACTCATGATTTGCTGCCAGTTACATTTTGTGAAGAGAAAAGACAAAGAGTTTGCTTTGTGTGACTGCGACTTATGGTAGGGTTTTGTTGTAATGCATCGGTTGTCGCTAATGTTATTTGAAAACCAAGCTGTCACTGATTTTATTGCACTATGGTTGGTGGAACTAATCTGACAATGAATACTCTTTAAATTACTCATTGGAAAAGTACATTTACTGATTGCAGTAAATACAGTCATATGAAAAAGGACGGAATGAACTGGAATGTATGTTGTGGGAGGATTTGAAGCTGACAGTACATGCGAGAAAATCCTAAAACATCTGGCAACTGAAGGAATATGCTAGAAAAGAGGGGTTAGAAAATCAGCATCTCCGTCTCTGACATCAGCTTGCAAAACAACTACAAAGCAACTATAGCTTCTGAAGCTTCTTTTTCCACAGATAAATATTACATTTGAGATATTTCTGTTGAATAAATGATCGAAGAGGCTTGTGTTGTTGTTCAGGTACTTCACATTTCTCTGTAGGCGCTGTTTCAAAGAGGTCCGAATGTCACCTTTTCAGTGACATTACTTGTTACATGAGTCAATATAATCAGCACAGCTCCGCCACAGGTAGAGTCAACTGACAGTTTGGATGTATTTACTGATGATCACCAGTTAGCTTAGCCATATCCAAAAGAGATATATACATATGTCTCTCCTGTCATGATTAACCCCTGTCTGACCCTTGCAGCAAACCAACATAGGGTTTCCCATACTATGTTAATTCAAAGCATAGACTTTATACAGCCACAAATGTGGACAGAACTGCTCCTCAAGAGAGAATACAAAGCAAGTAGAGCTCCCCCTGGTGGCTGACTGCAGTATAGGTCATAAGCTCCACCCCATCCATGTTAGTGGTTGGGACTTGGGCCAAACTAAAACACTAAAATACACGTCAAATAAATATTTTTCAAGGATGGTTTCAGTCACTTTAGGTAGTTAATATAATATTGATGCATGTTCCAGTGTCATTTTTTGGATAAGTTTCGTTTTAGTTAGTTATTTGACGCTATAGAAACACAATGTGACAAAATGCCAGCCACTCTGTAAAGAGAGAGAGCAAGAGTTGTAAAAACAATTTTTAAAAATAAGTACAGTGTATAATCCAACATATCCTTGTAACTGGTGGAGGAAGAGCAAAGCGTAGTATTAATTAAACGAAACGTGAGTGAGTCTGGCGGAAGTGTGGTCGGGTCATCCGTTGTTGTGTTGTTCAATAGCAAATCCAAAAATATATTATATTAATTAATTCAAAATATTGTATGTGTACAAGCTGAAATATTCAGATGTCCAGAAGTATTAACATACAGACCCCAGAAGAAAACAACATAGTTTTCAACACAGAGTGCACAGTACTAAAGAAAAGGAAATATATTTCTTGACACATTTTAACCCTTCTAATTCTAATATCTCACTTAGGCATGCATTAACACATAACTATTGCTGTTGATGCCTGACTGTTTAAGATAAAGACATGTTCTGAAATAATGAATGAATAAATAAGTATCCAGTAGATAAGAAACTGAACATAAATAATTACAGTGACCTGGAACATTCACAGAGAAACAGCTGTCGCTTACCTTGATGGTTTACCCTATTCATGTTGAAAAGCTAAAGCCTCAGAGAATCTCCTCTGTTGTGTGTCTTCTTCTGATTGAGCTCTTCTCCCTGATACTTACCTAACCTTTCTTATCAGGGCGTTCCTGAGCTCTGTCTTCACGGCCTGTGTTTTGAAGAACATGAAAGTGAGACAAGGAAGCAACAACCTTTAAAAAAATGATAGGGAAAAACAACGCTCTTGAGTTGTGGTATGACACATTACAATGGCATTTCATGTCAGCTTGTAAAGCTGTGAAGCATCCAGTCACTGAGATGCAATTTCTTGTTCTATAACCAACCAATATATACTAATGTGAGATCACAATGAACTGTGATCATATGTTTTCTTCTCCTGATCCCAGTTCTTAAAGTGCAAACTGGTGTGTCTCAATCTTTCACCCAGTTTGTCACTTGTCAGGGCTGCAGTGCTGAATGACTGGATGGCTTCCTCATATGTCTGATAATGAAGTGAACACAACAGGAAAGTCTGGTTGTGGCAGGTTTAGGTTGCAGGCTGTTTAGTCAAGCTAAATGACACACCACAAACTACAGATGATTCGGACTGTGGTTTTCAGTTCAGAAAAAGCAAAAAATTCCCAAACAGCTGTCAACATCAAATCAAATCATATGTAATTCTGACTGTTGGATGGCTGTTATTAATTGCAGAGACAATGTCATCAGAGATACCATTCAAGAATAGTTCCTAACAACTGCATCCCTAAATGTTCGGTCTGGGTCTTCAACAGTCATCATAATTGTCAGCATAAGTAATGATATCGTAGTGTGTATTTGTATTTGTTTGTATTTCCTTGTTGTGGGCTAAATGAGCCACCTGACTGTTTAAAATAAGCTCTTTATATCTGGTCCATGTTGATTGAAACCAATGTCACCTTGAAAGCAAAACAAAAAAGTACAAAGGATTACATGATTATGTGAAGCAAAAAAAAAAAAAAAAACATTTTCCAAAGAATCATTCTGATCCAGATTAGACTGTTTTGGGCTCAGCTGGAAAGCCCGAATCCAGGTGAGTAAAAATTGTCACGGTAGCATATTAATGAGTTTGGAATGACAAATATGACATTTTTATTTTAAAATATACATTTCATGTGTCCATTTACAGTATTTTACACTTGACTAATCTTTATGGCTGTGTATGGTGTCTGATCAAGCTCTTTTGTTTTTCCAATATGCTGATTCATACCATGCACCTGTTACCTGCTGATAAATGCTTCCCTGTTTACTGGAAGTCCTGAGCATTGAAAAAAATATATGCTGTGAAACCTGTTAAACTTGTCTTTCTCCATGTCTCTCTGGTCCTGGGATCTTTGGTTAAAGAAATATCTGTAGAAACTTCCCTATAAGCTGATGACGTTTGCAAAAAAAAACTTCAGCTTCTTTTTGTGACGAACATTTGGCAGCAGTAAAAGTGCTACAAAGACATGTGTGTTATGCACAACTTTTGTCTTTGTTAACATCTTGTGCAGGTAGTTGACATCAACACCTGCGTACAACAGTGGTTCACAAGCCTAACTCCTGTAATTTATTATGAAGGTCACGGGTGTTATACAAGCCCCACAATGGCCAAATGAGCTATTTACTGTATCTGACAGCATGCTGCAGTTTAGTTCCTACATGGTGAAGTGCCTACAAGCAGCCACTAGATGCCATTATTGTCTGATTTTACAAAAAAGGCGCACACACCCACACACAGGATTTCATTTTATCACTCTTCATCATGATATTAGTTTCCTAGAGACCGTATGTGACTCTGACCCTAAACTTACCCTAACTTACATTTTAACTAAAATAAAAAGACTTAGCTTAATGGGTATTGCTTTTTGTCCCCAAAGGGAAGCAGATGGCCACAAAGTAACTGTAAACAGTATTATGACCCCACAACATGAGTAATACAGGTATACATATACAAACACACACATAGTGACCAATCAAGTGTCAAGCATCCAGTATTTACATATTGCAATAGTCTTTTAGTGAGACTTTTTGGCTCTCCAACTGTTCTCAGTTTCAACAAATCATGCCCACTGAATCCCAAATTCATTGCACTGACCTTCTCTTGACACACATTTTTTTTTACAGACAGCACTTAGGTCCATTACCTGTCTCTCATTAAAATGAGGATGTAAAGTACTGAAAGCCTTCCCCTATTGTTACAGTGGGGACGTGGTTGAACACCTAAATAGTGTGAAAGGTGTAAGCGCAGTCTGGTAAAATTATCAAGCATGTGCATACTGTGACTTTTAAGAATTGGCGTAGTGTATGTAGGGGACTGCAACCTTCGTGACAACCTGTCAAGAAACTGAACGCTGGCTCTCCGGATTTCGAACTGAAGTCCCCCCATGACAGTGATTGGGTTTAACATTTGTTGTATTTTTAGATATTCACTCAGGTTGTGCTGCTGTCTCCCTTTTCACTAAACGCTCTTTCTGCAGGTTATGACTCTGTCAAGTTTAACATGTTTAAGCTTGTCTTGTGAAAGGTTTGAAAAGGTAAGTAGCAGTTGTATTAATAGATCCAATATAAGATTTTTCTGTTGCTCCTATCAGTTTCCACAGAATGCGTTGTATGTCAGCCAATTAAAGACGCTGGAAACAGTAATGCAACACATTATGTACTGCAAAATGAATCGATATTTACAGTTGTTAAGAATGTTAAATTATCTACCAATATAATGATTTTGTACCCAGATCTTTTTTTTTTTTAATTCCATTTGCAGCTGCAACATGTCCTCATACGTAAATGAAAGAACATTCCATACACTCCCAAAAACAACATATGATTGCAGACACAAGGCAGACAAAGCAATGATGTATAAAGAGCAAACCAACAGCCCCAGAGGAAACTGCTGCAGATGTTCTGGTAACATAGTTCTGTCCACCTGTTACATGGTGCTTCATTGTATTTTTTTTTTTTTTTTTTTAAAAGCAGACAACTAAAACGAAAATTCTCCAAAAAACTCACACTTGAACATACATCAGGTTTATATTTTTTATATATTACCTATAATGACAGAAACCATCCTTATTTGACGTGTGTTTTACTGTTTTAGTTTGGCCTAAGTTCCATCCACTATCAGCCACCAGGGGGCGCACCACATGCTTTGACTTCACTTTTGAGGAGCTGTTTTTCCACAGGCTCACTTTGTCTGAGATCTGGGTAGCAGAGCCTCAGTGCCTAAATCGCATTAAGGCATTATCATTCTCTCATGTAACATGCATCAGCTATATCTGCATCAACTTGTACTCTTATTTATGTCCTGTTTCGTTGCTCTGCTTAAGGTTTCTTCCCATTAAAAGTTTTTCCTTGCCACTGTTGCCTTAGAGCTTTGCTCTGGGGGTTTCAGTCTCTGGCTTCTATAAAGCACCTTGAGAAGATTTGTATTGTTATTTACGCAATATAAATCATTTTTAAACTGAACTGAACTGCAAACCTCCAGCTATCTGGCTGATACACCCTCTTGTCTTCTCTGTGCCTTGAGGTTGATGTTTGAACACATCCTTAGTTGCCCAGGAACCCCAGAGTCAGAAAGCTGGATGAACTCCACCAAGCCCCAAGATCTCTGCTCCACAGGTCAACTGTAGTGAGAGTTGTAGTAATACACTTACTTGTTACTACCACAGAATGTGTTGTTATCAATTTGTATTTCTCATACTGGCTTACGTCTGAAAATAACTATTCCTGAAAAATATGCCACAACCCATGATGTGTATTTGAGACCTTCCCATCAGCCACCGCGCAGATTCACCTGTCCCTGCTATGCTGCCGTATTCAAGTTCCTCAGCTTTTGGATGTGCTTAATCCAAAGATTTAGGGAAAAAAATCAAATAAAAACATTTTAGGGAGAGTGGGTCGTCCATGAACCTGAGGTTTAGCAGCCCAATCCTCAATATATTGACAACATGCCGAAGCGTCCTTGAGCAAGACACTGAACCCTGAGTTGCACCCAGTGCTTGCCATTGGTCTGTGAATGTTTGTAGGACCATCTATTTACAAAAACATATTTTCACTTTGTTATTAACTGAGTGTTAATTCCTGGGGAATTATATCAGTTTCTATTGATCTAAAATTACATTCATAATCCCATAAAGTGAAGGGGGATACTTTCAGTATTATAGCCAGTGACCTGCACACGCATTTGCCACTTTATTAGTGTTCTGAATAATTATACTGCACATTACTGTGTGACAGGTATGTGTCTTGTGGTGCAGCCCTGATGTAAGTGATAAATGAGGGGCCAGCGTGTGACTGACACTGCTGTGTGGAAATGTGTCACTTCACCTGCAAGGTGAGCCCCATGTATGATGACTATACTCTTGAAATAGTCTGCCCTATAATAAGGGAGAGTTTCTGCAGAGAGGGATGATAGATTAGTTGCTCTGCTGTCCTGTGGTTGCTGAGGAGGGCCACAGCTCCCTGGGGAGTAGCAGGTCTGCTGGAGACAGATCTACTGTGAATAGCCACTTTGGAGTGCCCGTTTTCCCACTGCACAGCAATGTGTTGTGCTCATGATGAGGCCCGATCTGCTGATGTGTGAGGGATGAGAAATTGGCCTTTAAGGAAGGAGAGCCTTTTGGAACCCTGACTGTCTCAGGTGTATAAGAACTATAAGGGCTCCTCATGAGAGGACAGATAGGAAGGACAGACTTTTTGGCTCAAATAGAAATCAACATATAGCCACTTTTGAATTTCAAACATACGTCACATATGTACCTAACCAGTACATACAATGAGGGGATACAGATTTTCCTGAAAGCCTGAGTGACCAGGTGCAGAAGAGTCAATTAATCACTGAAACTGTGATGAAAGGAACATGGTTGTAACCATGTGGAAGTGATGGGATTGTTTTCATTTATTCTCAGCCTGACAAAGACACACGGTTTAGGAACAACTCAAAAAAACACGAAGAATGTACAAGGTGTTGACCTGGCCTCCAAATTCACTAGATCCCTAACTGATCAAGTATCTGTGGGATGATCCACAGAGGCCCCTCCCCTCAACCCATAGGACCCAAAGGCCCCCACTGACAACATTCTGTTGCCAGACACCACAGGACACCCTCAGAAGGCCCATGTCCATTCTCTGATGAGTCACCCATCTCCTTACACAAGCAGTGTCTGGATGGGGCCCCTTGACATGTCTTTGAGTTATTAGCAGTTTTATTAAAGAGACACTTCTCTAAACTTGTGTGAATTCACTTCAAAACATGTTTTAAGAGGTCACATGATCCAAAACTGTACACAAATTTTGATTCCATTTTCCCTTTGTATTCGTATTTTTTCTATTGATTAATCTTTTGATGATTTTCTTGTGACCACAATTTGTATACATTTTGTTTTATGTGAATAAATCAATCAATCAACTCTAAGGAACCCAATTTGTCCAGTCCGACCAGTTAACACTACAGAAAAGGACGCACATAGTATGATAGAGTGCTTATTGGGGCCTTGGTCATCTCATTTCCTTATCCTTTACATTATAATGTGCATTTATTCAGTTTAGCCAGGTGGCAAAATCAAGGAAGAATACTAGTGAATTCAAACATCTTCCATTTCACAGTAATTGAGGTCAATGCACCGGAGGGCACTCAAAGCCTTCAAAATCTTTCAACCCTTACCCTAATCTATGCTTCCCCACTGTTTTATCCTGCTTTTTTTGCTCTGACATGAAATGTAAATTGTGTGCCTGAGTCAGCTGAACTCCGGTCAAACTCTAAATACTGTACATTTCAAGCAAACAGGATAAACCCAGACACCCAATAGGCACCCAGGCCGACTGAGGCCTTTCTGTGTGGAGTTTGCATGTTCTCCCTGTGTCTGCGTGGGTTCTATCCAGGTACTCCAACTTCCTCCCACTGTCCAAAGACATGCTGGTTAGGTGTGAGTGTGAGTGTGAATGGTTGTCTGTCTCTCTGTGTTAGCCCTGTGATAGACTGGCGACCTGTCCAGGGTGGACCCCACCTCTCGACCGATGACAGTTGGGATAGGCTCCAGCCCCCCCGCGACCCTTCACAAGACAAGCGGTTACAGAAGATGAAGATATTTTGAATATATTTAGAAATGCATCCACTTTGTTACTATGGTTCATTTAGGGTAGATTTTTTTAAGTATTAACCAACTTATGTTTCTGAGCCATTTATGAGAAAGGCTTTGGGAAATATTGTGAGAGTTACCCAGGCAGAGAACATATATATTTTTTACTCCTGAAAAGGAAACACCTGCATGTACACGCAGATGCACGTAGACGTATGATTGAATCTTAGCTCCAGGCCTGTTTGAATCAACCGAATTGCTGCAAATCCATATGCTGAGCCACAGCTCAGAGCTTCTATCTTCCCTCCCTTTAAATCATCCAGACTGCCTCAGAGGGAGTCTAATTCTGGTTTGGCTGTCCTGTTTCTTTACTGCCTCCACTTTGAATCTTAATGTGTTCCTGGTTACTTGTATTCTGTGCATGCTAAAACAAATCTGAAGTCTCAGACTGTCAAATCCCCAGAGATTAAACAAAGGCTCATAAAGGATGGCATGTATGTGGAGAAGGAGGCGTTAATTTAACTTTTATTATGCTGTACAAGTTTAGAGTTTGATCATATCTGATAATATCATAGAATTGGTAATGTTCATGTTGTAAATATACTTTTGTAGACCTTTGGTGCATCATTAACATTAAGCAATTTGTGATCAAGTTTCTGACTCTCATCAGACCACTGCAAATAATGTGTAGACTCTTTTGTCCAGTTGTTCTAAGACCGCCTGGTGCCACCTTATGATACTTACATAGCC
Organism: Chelon labrosus; assembly: GCF_963514085.1. NCBI lineage: Eukaryota > Metazoa > Chordata > Actinopteri > Mugiliformes > Mugilidae > Chelon > Chelon labrosus. The sequence goes on from NC_140353.1 coordinate 23,886,775, forward strand.
GGCCCAAGAAAATAAATAATCATACATTAAAATATCACAGCTTGGAGTGTTAGCACTGTAAAACATTCCAGCCCCGTTAAATTATGTGCACGTATTTCTTCTCTTTAACTCCAACTGTTATGACAAGTTTTTGATACTGAACTCAACTGAATAAGTTTTCTAAAGTTAAACTTCAAGTAATCCATTGTCTTGACTTCCTGTGAGTTTTGTCTGTGTGGTCAATGCTCATTTAACTCATGTCTTTAAGTTTTGAGTTGGAAAAAGGGATGGGGAGGAGGAAGAGTGATATGATTTGAATACTGGGAAATATAGGGGCTGCCATCATTTTGGCATTTTTTAATTAGACAGACCTATTACTATAAAATGGTGATACCTTAGAAACAAGACTCTACAAAGAGGATTGAACCACTGTATTACAACATCAGCAAAAATACTGTCATCATAAGCGTAATGGATGGGTAGATTTTAGAAACAGTTTCCCTGCCAGGAATGAATTCCAAAGTGGCTGTTTTTGATGGATCAAATTTTAATGTTAAATTTCTGGCAAGATGTGACTTGAATCTGTCTGAAGTTTACATAAACTTTAAAACTTACCATTAGTCGTCAAGATGAGAAATCTAAGTAGAAAAAAAAAAGATTAGTGCTCTCAGCTTAAAATGGCATTTGATAGTTAAAGTGATCTTAACTTGGTAATATGAGTAAAAATAGTGAAAAATTGTGAAAAATTACTCCAGTGATAGACTACCTAAAATATACTCATACTTCTCCCTACATGTCCTAGGTGTGGCAACCAAGTATTGCTGGGCCACATGTTCTGGTCTTGTCCCTCCCAAGTTGATTTCTGGTCCTCCATGTTTGACTATCAGTTCTGTGCAACACATCCCTCAAACCCAATCCACTCACGGCTATATTTGGAGTCACACCCTCAGAAATATGTACCACTAATACACAAAAGAGAGCAATAGCAGTCTGCAGTCTTATAGCGCGCAGGGTGATTTTAATGAATTATAAATCTAACAAATGCCCACCCTTTAGGAGATGGATTCAGGAGGTTCTATCTCTATTTCAGCTAGAAAAAATAAGACTCCAAAGGACTTTTGCGATACATACATTAGAGTGTGGTCTCCCTTTATTGAGTATGCAAAGAAGTTAAATCTCTAATTAATCATGTCAACTAAGCACTTTTCTTGTCAACCTGTCTGACCAGCCCATTGATGTTTCATTTATGCAGCATTGGATAATTTTTTTTATTTTTTATTTTTTTGTCTTTTTTTTCTTTCTGTCTTGTACTCTTGGTCCCAAGGGAGAGAATATGGAGAGGGAGTAGGGGAGGGTTTTAGTGCGGGATTATGTATGTGTGTATACTTTTGTTACTATAACTGAAAATTACTTAAATAATGTTGTTAAAAAAACTTGATAAAATAGGTATGGCAAGTACATCTGTTATTTGGACTGTACTTTGTCAGATGGGTACTTTGAATTGAACAGTACTTGGGCAGTGACAAGACAAGACAAGCGCACATAATGATAAATGTCCTTTGTCTCTGTGCTCCCCTTCTTTCATTAGTCTTACCTGTGTTTTCAGCTGAGGGCCATTAGCATGCAGTTAGTGACCTTTTGGCCACCACCCACATGGCCAACAATTGTTCCCCAACCCAGTTCTTAAGTCCAGTTGTCATTCATATTTATCCTGAGCCCTGGTCAAGTAGATTTGCTGCTCAACCAGTCAGACCTTAATTAAACAAGTGCAGGAGTAAATGGGAAACAATAACAGTTTTTAAAAAAAAATTAACTATTTTAAATGTAATGTTATGCTAATTTCATAACACAGTAAGAAAATGACTATTATTAATTATAATAATCATTAATATGTAATTTATAGATATTAAATACACTATAACATATACCGAGATTTACCAAAATACTATAATACTGTTTTGTAGTATTAAAGTATTGTTCCAATACTATTGGTCTACTTGAAATTTCAGTAAAATCACAGTATTTGGAATACAGCAGCTTCCTAACTTGTTGTTTCCTTACTTTAAATGTAAGAGACAAGTCATAGCAATGGGATGAATGTGAAGTCACAGTGACCTTGATGCAATCACATCGCAATAAGATTAGGCTTTCCTTCCGCTTGAACATATGCATAAACAAATTTAATTGGCAGACCCTTCACTAGTGCTTGTTCCGCTTGCACACCGGAAGGGTCTGCCAATTAAATTGCAACCAAGACAAGCGAAGCAAAGGAACAGACCCACCATTCAGTTCGGCAGGCACTGAAGCCTGAAAAGGAGTGCTGTCTTATGGAGGCAAGACGCAGATGCCAACTGATTGACAGTGTCAAACAGGTGACACTGTTTGGATCTCTGGGAAGTGGGGCTGACAAACACACCTGCAGCTATACGACTTCTTGCTTTTAGTGCCACAAAAGAGAATGAAATGGGACTCTTTATCACTTCAATATTTGGTTTAGTTTGAGCATTACAATTACTTTGTGCTATCAGGGAACATTTATGCTCTTGCTTAGTATAACTGTTTGCTTAAGGTTGGGGTAATTAAGACTACTATCTTGTGTGAAAGGTGTCTTTGGTAGTGATGGAAGTACACAAGCTGAGAATACATCTCACTCCTCTTTACAGTGACTTTCAGCTCATTGTTTAGCTTTACTGTCCACATTCACTCTCAGTGCTCTCTGAAACATCCTCCAGACACTAAATGCACAGCAGCAGACTGTCATGTCTCTATGGGCCTGCACTGCTGTCTGTCTGTCTGCTGCTGGGCATATGCTAGGGCTGGGCTGCTAACTTACCTGCTTCTATTCATCCAGTCAAGCCTGGAACACTACTTAAGGACTTTCAACTCTCCCACTCATCGCCAGTTCTTCAGTTGACTTCTGTGGCAGTTCTGTGAACCAGCCATTGACTTTTTGCCAACTTTGGAAGTACTATTACTAATGTGGCTGTTTTCCTTTTTCCTACAGTTCCAGCCCAAGCTCCAGTTTTGCCAGCCAGCTCCTTCATTTCTTTTGGAATGCCACTCTAGCTAGACTTGGATAAACTTTATTGATCCACAAGGGAAATTGCTTGGTCACAGTAGCTTAGTTGCACATAAAAAATACTCTTAAGAACCTCAAGTAAAAGAAGGATTAGATAAAATATAAGTAAAATCTAGTAAAATGATAGGAATGATAGTAAGGTGCAATAGTGTCCATTAACATGAATAACATGCAGCTATCTGTTGCAGAAAGGTGAGTTGTTGTAAAGTTGGATAGAGTAGGGTATGCAAGTCCTAAAATGTTCACTTTGGGATTGTCCATGATGGAGAGCAGTATGTCCAGTGTCCTCCTGTCCCTCACTGAGACATATGTCTCCAATTCACTGCCAATAACATGACCACATTCACAAGCAGGTGGTTTGCCTGGGACCACTCCACAAAGTCTCTGATCAGTGTCCTGTACTCCACCTCCTGTCCATCTCTAAAACACCCAACCACTGCAGAGTCATCAGAGAACTTCTGCAGGTGGCAGGACCCAGAGCTGTACTGGAAATCAAAGGTGTAAAGAGTAAACAGAAATGGAGACAGGACAGCCCCCTGTGATGCCCCCACATTACTGACAGCAATATCAGACAGGGAGCCTCCCAACATAATGACAAAATGATTTAAATGTGTGAGGTAGCTGCAGAAACACTACTGACTCACTACTGTCTCACAGTGAAAAAGGCCTATTCTGAAACAAACATGAAGAAAGAAAAGTATCTGTAAAACACATATCATTTCAATTTTGCATGATGCTAGGAAGGAATCTGAAAAATGTGTCGGGTACAGCACAGCACTGCCACACAGAAACAAGACAAGCAGCTTTGTAAGGCTGTAACTGAGCGTTGAACAAAATGTTTATCATGCCAGCATGTTAATGTTAGCCTCCTTACAGTGAAAATACTAGCATGCTGTTGTTTAATCTGCACATAGTTTAGTCCTTGTTCTCCATTCCACTTAAGCTTGCATGGAATGGCATGCATTTACTAGTACTAAACCAGGGTGAGCAATGTTATTAGTTTAGAACACTTTAAGTCTGCACCAAGGCAGCTGGTTGACAGAGACCTGCTGCTAACATCAAGTAAAATGCAGACTGATGAACCATCTGATCAATTACATTGTCATTCTTAGGTGCTGTGCTCTGGAGTGGCAAAGCTTGAATTCATTTTTGCTTTCATGTTCTGTGAAGTTGGTGTTCACTTACTAGGAGATGATGACTTTTAGTGAAGGTTGTTTATATTTCTCACACATTTGAAATGCAAACTAAATCGGTGCTGCGTTCTGAGTGAAACAGAACGCAGCACCTGCAGATGCAGCCCGAATGAGGAAGATAAGGATATGTGACTGCTGGGATTTATTCAGAGTGTGGCACCGCAGTCAGATGCATTCAGATTGAGAGGGGCTCATTTCACAGCTGGGGCAATGTCACAAGAAGCAAAACTGTCGCGTAGTAATTTTCTAAAGCAATTTAATTTCGCCTCCTACCTGTGTCTGCAGTAATTGGCAATATATATTGGCAATATTTTAAAGGCTTACAGCTTTATTAACAATCATCAACATTCAACGTCAACACTATTCTAAAGCATGCTGATGTAACTCCAACAAAATGGGAAAATATGAGGTTAGTTGTTTTGTTTTTTCACACGGCCATATCTTATACATCTTGTTAGGAACAATAGCTGGTTAGCTAGTAAACCACTAAGCATGATGTTCTTAACCAAACTTGCAGTTATTAAAATTTCACTTCTTGTGACGAGGTTGTTGTGGTGTGAAGTGAAAGGTTTGTATCAGTTCATTCAAATTCAGCTGTACTGCCATGAAGAAGGAAAACAATAATATAAAATAAAAAGTAATAACCGTGTGATGTGGATACTTTAAATGGGTAAGGGTTGGGGTGACGGTTATTGCAGACAGTATGTTATTATTTGACTCGGGATAGGATATTTGTGGCCTCTAGATAACATTAGAATATGCTTTGCTAAAAATGATAGTTTGTAAATTCTCCCCTGGGCTCAGTACAATCTCATCACATCATGTTTTAATTTTAAAATTATATATATATATTTTATTATTAATTAGAATCTGCAAGGTAATTAAAGATGTCATGAAGTGTAGAGGTATACAATGTATAATGTTAAATCTAACGTGTGAAAGCGAAAAGTAGCAGAGACATCATAACCAGGGATAATGTCAGTTAATTTAAGTAAAACATTGAATTTACTCAATTTACCTCTTAATTTAACTGCAATGCCACTAACAAGTGATTATATAACATGAATTAGTAATAACAGTAACTTGATGTGAATACTTTAAATGGCAATGAGATGTAGATTACAGAAAATTATTTTTGGTATTATTTTGCTAGAGTTAGGACATTTTTGACTTCAATATTATATTTTTAGAATATATATTTGCCCCTACTGTAATAAAATTGTGATGCCTTCACATAGTCAACTTCATTGTAAGTGTAATGTCACTGTATGCAATAAGTCCATTAACATTGCAAATAAAGGAAAGTAATGTTGTTGTGTGTGTGCTTATCATTATAGTGGTGCGATAGATCATTAGATTTCTATTAGGGAAGGTAGCAGCTGCTTCACCTAACTAATTAACTGAGAACTTCTTGATGTAGCATGAAATTGGTTGCATGGCACCATAATGGTCATTATTTAATATGTCAGCGCAATTTTTGAAAATTGACTGAACTTCTGATATTAAAGTAAAGAAGGCATTTATAAAAGATGGTACAGTCCTCAATCTCTTGAGGACTGTACCATCCATATGGATGGTACATATATGGATATGCAGAGAAACACAAACAACATGATCCTCTGTAACTTTCTCCATGTCTTCCTTGGGATTCCTGTAGTGCTGTCTTCCCCAGAGTTTGCACCCAGACAATAATGTACTGAATCAAACAGGAATTCCCTGTGACGTCTTTTGCATTTGAGAGGAATGCCCTCTACCCACTCTAATAAGTGCAGTTGGACTTTCAAACACACACCTGCATATCTTCATAAAATGACAGAAACCATCCTCGAAAAAAATTAATTGGATGTGTACTGTACACCCAGCCACCAGGGGGAGCTCTAAATGCATCGGCTTCACCTTTGAAGAACTGTCATGGCATTTTTTATACAGTCTATGCTACAGCATGGTGTATGGTCGAAAACTATGCTGCAGTTATATCCTTGACACTGTGAGCTCCAACTGAGCCTTGCTCATCTGTAGGAAGAGCAAGGTTCTGTGCTTTAGTCAAGTCTTTTCACAAAGGGCAAGAATTACCTCAATGCAGAAAAATGTGCAAGAGGGAGGGTAATTTCTAATGTCAGTTGAGGGTTTTCAGAAAATGACGAAAACCCATATCTCCAACCACTGAAATGGCCGTAAATCATAGCTGCTTGTGTTTTAGTTTGTGTGTGTGTGTGTGTGTGTGTGTGTGTGTGTGTGTGTGTGTGTGAACCGGTGGGGTGGGAGCCATCACTGATGCACTGTAGCTTTTTGGATGCTGGTGTTACCTGCTCAGCTATCCTGCTTCCACAAAGTGATATGGCTGGGTCATGGCAATGCAGATGTGTATATAAATGTATGTAATTATAAATTGGGGAAACTAGTTATATTCATTCATTCATTCATCTTCTGTAACCGCTTGTTCCTGTTAAGGATCGCGGGGTCTGCTGGAGCCTATCCCAGCTGTCATCAGATGAGAGGCGGAGTACACCCTGGACAGGTCGCCAGTCTATCGCAGGGCTAACACAGAGAGACAGACAACCATTTACACTCACATGCACACCTACGGCCAGTTTAGAATCACCAATGAACCTAATGAACCTCTTTGGATGGTGGGAGGAAGCTGGAGTACCTGGAGAGAACCCACGCAGACACAGGGAGAACATGCACACTCCAAACAGAAAGGCCCAGTGGGCCCATGGATTCGAACCCAGGACCTTCTTGCTGTGAGGTGTCGGTGCTAACCACCTCGCCACTGTGCCACCCTAAACTAGTTGTATGCGAACCAAAAAAACAAACAAACAGAAATGTATATTGGACTGTGTAAGTAATGGTTTTAATAATATGCAGCATCCCTAATAGACAGTGTTGCGCCTGAACTCTGTTCATTGAACTGTGAACTGAACGCATAATTTTTCCAACTGTGAGGGTAGAAGTGAGTTTTGCTCAATCTGGAGGGAAATAATGACGTTCACCCCTGAAAAAAAAAAGAAAAAGAAAAAAAAGGTTTTATGACAGCTGTCACCCACTGCGATTTATGGCATACAGCATGGCTGGTGCAGCTGAAAGAGAAGCTGCCTCCGGCACCACAGAAGCAACTGATCCACACAAACAGTTGAGTTATTTCCTAGTATATACAGTCAATGGTTATTCAAAACAGCAGTACAGATACTGGCTGAAAAAATATCACGGGCTGGGGATGGATGGGCAGGTCAGTCAGAGATTCTATTGAACAAGAAGAGTTCGAAGCTGCTCATTAAAAAAACGAAACAAATGAACGCGAACTGTTCATTTGGGAGTCTTAATCCTTAGTTCAATATTAAAAAATATGAACTATGAACTGAACTAGTTCTTGTTTAGTGTGAACTTGCACAATGCATGCAGCCATTCACACGATGGAAATCCTGAAACATTACACTTGTGTCTCAGTGGCAGAAACTTAAGCCCTATTCACACAGCACCAGTTTTACTGGGGGGCCTCTAGTAAATTGAGGATCAGAAGAACGAAATTGCAGAAGATGATGAGATAGATGACATGCATGGCAGCATATTTTGATGTGTTGAATTATATTTAGTGATGCTTTAATGTGTTCATCACATCGGTAAAGCTGGAGCTGATTGAAATGCTGCTAGGTAGTTTGTAAATTCTCCCCCAGGATCAATACAGTCTCATCACATCATGTTTTCATTTTAAAAATATATTTTGTATTATAATCTGAATGTCAAAAAGTGTAGAGGTACAGAAGGTATAATATTAACTCTGACATGTAGTAGAATGGAAGCGAAAAGTAGTGGAGACATCATAACCAGGTATAATGTCTATCTATCTATCGTTGATATACTGTTTCAATGCAACTTCAGTTAGCCAGTACATGTGGATATATATATGTTCTTTACAGCATGGAGGAACCCCTTTACTTGAGCTGAAATAATAGATGGATGCTTTGAAACTTATTTCCTGCGTTCTTCTTTAACTGCTGCATTGAATAAGATGAATATATGGTCAGGATAAAACCAGAGTCAGGAGGAGTTCTATAAAATTAGGAAATACTTTACAAAACCTAGAGCCTGAAACCCCCAGAGCAGGTCGTAAGGCAACACTTCTCATCCAAGAATGAACTGCATTGAGTCAATGAAGAAAATGAAGTGGGTGGTCAAATAACTGATGGAATATTCAGTCATCCCTAAGGATTTAAGCTTTGATAACTTATATATAAGAATAGCAGGAATGTGTCTACTCATAAGAAGGATGAGATAAGTCCAAACTGAGAGACTCCAGAGCTCTCAATTACTTTAGAGGTCAAAGGCTGGAGCCTCCCACTGCTATCAAGCGTACATCATCCCAGTGATCTCTCTCATTACACTCTCTGCCTCGCTTGCCTGCTCACTGTAAGAATAAATATGACAACATGACCGCTGCACTGTGGACGTAACATTCCATCCACTAAAAGGGAACAAGCCTGAAGGAGACCGGCCTCATAAAAAGATAAATGATGCTTTAGGAGGGCATGTCTTACCTGCCAGCTGAGATGATAGATGGAAATGAGGCACGGTGGTTTACTGACCATTTACTGACCAAGCTCTGATTGTACACATACAACCGGATGATGAAAAGCTTTGTTCAGCCTAAAAGTCTATCTGCCAGGCAACCAGAGCAGATGCACAAAATCCAAAACTTTTACTGTAGTTACAGCAGGATTTCAGGAATTACAGTATCTAACATTCATTCATTCATCTTCTATACCCGTTTAGTCCTGTTAAGGGTCACGGGGGTCTGCTGGAGCCTATCCCAGCTGTCATCGGGCGAGAGGCAGGGGTACACCCTGGACAGGTCGCCAGTCCATCGCAGCAGTATCTAACAATAAAAGTAAAAAAACATAGTTAATAATATATGATACATAAAACACATATGCGTAAAGAAAATTGCAAAATCTAATCTGTGTTGGACAAGAATTTAGGATGTACTTAAAGGTTTAGTTTGACATAACACAAAATGTGATTATTTACATTTTGGCATTAAATGAGAAGGTTGACATCACTATCATTAGCTTAGCATATGAAATGGAATAGATACCAAGCATTGTTCGGCAGAGTGGGCATAAATAACAATAGTCCTAGAATCTTCAGGTACCATCATCTGGGGACCAGTTATTTCATAGCAAATATGTTGGAAATTCATCCATTTGTTGTATTGAACTGACGGGCAGAATGGAAGTCTCCACTAAATATGAGTTAGTACCCGTTATTCTCCCTGTTTAACATGGGCTCCAGATCAAACTCCAAGCATGTACAGGACTGATGGCGCTGGATATGTAGGAGGACTGGAAGCATCTATCCCCTGCAGTCCCAGAAATCATTTGGGCTACTGTCTGATCGGCTGGAGGCAGAGGAGCTTAGCACAGCAGATACCTCAGGCTGGAAACTATCTTTGGCCTACTGTACTGAGCAAGTAGCACAGTAGTACATGATAGGATACGGTTAAGGAGATAAAAACCCAGAGGCCCAGAGGCTGAAGTCGTAGCGCCCACATTCCTCCAGCTCAACAGTACAACGCTGTTTTACTCCAGGGCACCACAGTTACAAAGCTCCATGTTTTACCATTAAACATGTGGAAATTCTTTGTATCCTTTTCTTGCTGTTGGAGGGTGTGAAAAAAGGAGGAAGCGACAGATCAGCAAATAAAATCCTTCTTGAGCTTAACTGTTGTATCGAAAAAGGATCTGATGGTGTCTTTACAAACTAAAAAACCTTCATACACAGACAGAGGAGTCTTTCATTTGCCCTGTCTAAAAGGCATGTTGACAGAGCCAAAGCATATCAGCATTTTTCCCATAAATTGGATAAATTGAAGCACCCTCAAACCATATTGATTTCAGAAAGGAAACACCTCAATGTGTTTTTTTTTTTTTTTTTTTGTCTTTTTCTGCATCCACAGAATCTGGTGACACTGGATCATATTAGCCATCTTCTCTTTGGAACTGTGTAAGAGGCTTAGGCCGGTCTGTGCTGAAGGGAGTATGTAAGACAACGTGCCCACAGGAACAAAGCTGAGCAACCAACACCCAAATAGTGTTTGTATTTGTACCTTTGTATTACATCGGCCCAGGAATCAATTGGAGGCAGCAGTGCGTAACAAATCTCTTTCGAAGGAGCCTGTTGTAAAATGTAATTTTCATTGAACAAACAAAACTGCAGACTAGTGCTCATATTCCTTAATCGGTCTTAGATGTAATTTTTCAAAAATGAGTTCAGTTGTGGCATTAATAGATTCAACACTGTGGAATATTTAGCCTTTATTTTGTTTATACACTTTAACAGTACATTTAAAGCAGCAAAAACAATATTTAAAGATGTTGCAAAGAGGGTAACACTAAATCAACAAAAGTAGAGAGTTCTTTAGCTGCTAAATGCTCCGCTTCACTGGGTTATGTTTTTGAAGGCTGCTGAAACAAAACGGTACAAAAGAGGCTAAAAAGATTCTTACAGCTAAGGAGACCTCCGGAGTTCTCTGCTGAATCTAATGCAGTCTAAAACCAGAGTCCCACACGGAAATCCTACCCTCATGGTAATAAAAGGAGTGGACAAAACAATAGAAATACCTGTCAGTGTATCTACAGCAATCCATAACATAACCTACAGTACATCCTCCAAAATGACTGTGAATCATGACCTCTGTAAAACTGCTTCAGCAGCCAAGCCATTTAACATCAGAAACTGCTTGAAGGGAGGATTAACAGCTGACTGCACATTTGACTCCATTAGTTTTAGTCCGTACACCTCAGGGTGTGTCTTTCCCTTTAAGTGCAGATATACTTTTACTTAAATATTTAGAAATTCTGAAATATGCTTTACCCTTTAAAGAGTTTATATTATACATAAGACAAGATAAGGTAATCTTTTATTTATCCACAGTGGGGTAATTTGCAGTGTTGCAGCAGTCCAAAGGCCAGTGCACACAATATATAAAAAAGTAAAACACCAAATAAATACAAAAAATAGAAAATCCAACATAATAGAAATAAATACGTATGTGGTCTTATTGGAATCAGAGTTCGTTGTGCAGCCTCACAGGAGCAGGAAGGAAGGACCTGTGGGAATGTACTTTACACAGCGCGGATGAAGCAGTTGACTGCTGAAGTTGCTCATAGTTGCTCATAGTTGCACCATGAAGGGGTTGGGACTGGTTTTCCATCAGGGATGATAGCTTTGTTACCATCCTCTGATCATCCGCCACCGAAACAGGCTCAAGAGGGCAGCATCCCTGGGCAGGGCAGATGAGTTCTCATCCGAGAATCTCTGCAGATAACAGTTGGTTGAGAGGTGTCTAAAGTCAGCAGCGTAGAAGGAGAAGAGGAAGGGAGCCAGGAGAGTTCCCTGAGGAGCTCCCGTGCTGCAGACAATCACATCAGACACACAGTCTCGTGTCCTCACATACAGTGGTCTATTGGTCTGGTGGTCCGTAATTCTGTGAGAATCACATAAAATGTGCAGGCTCAGATATCTAATTGTACGTTCTCTCGAACCTGCAATAGCCTACGTACGGAGCCCCGTAGTCCCGTACCTACGTGATGTCCTTAAGGTGAGTGTCTTTTCTTATTCTGTTCTAGTCAATATCTTGTTATCCCGCATTTAGGCAGTTATTTATTTAGGCCTATGTTTGATACTTTTTTTATAACGGGTAGCCAATCTGCTGACGTCTCACCCGACTTACAAAGTTTTTATCCTCATCCTGTTACTATGTAGCCGTAAACTCATTGGTGTCTGTCGGAGCTGCAGCCTTGCACACACATCAGGACACTCTTCAAGTAGAGCCGAGGGGTGTAGGCATACTACTAAGTGAGGTATGTTGAGCATAAAACCAGAGTTTTCTGTGTCACGAAGGTGTGTCTCTTTTAACCTGGCTAGATCACCATGCTAACTTATGCTGCAGACCGAACCTGGTCCGGACCAAATTCTGTTCACAGTTTCAGCTTGAAATCAAGTGCCTTTTTCACTGATCATCTCCTTTGAAAGTAGCATCATGTGTGCTCCACTCTCAGCTGAGGGAATACATTGGCTATATGAACCGCAGCGTTTAATGATGCCACCGGACGAAGCCGTGCAGTTACAGTAGCGCTCACTGTATGTATCACGTTGCCAAGGGAACCTATAGCCTATCAGTGATCAGAATCTAGTTTGTATTGATTTGCAGGTTGTTGTTGTTGCTCTGACTGAGCTACTGAATGTGTCTGTAGTGTTCTCTGGACATTTGTCCTTCAATAAAATCACAGAAGATTAAAAGTTCACTATATTATTGATCAGTCTGACGTTTACCTGCAGATGAAATGTGCTATAATTCCTAAACCATTATGTTAACACTTTGATGATGTTTTTATGCTTGGTCCTGATTTGCTGAAGTCCGTTTTACACTGCTGGTATATTACAGCTAATAGAACCCTGATTAGAAAATTGCTCAATCCTTTATTACCACAGATAATATCTGATCAATAAAAATCATTCCACTTTGATTTGCCAAAGACTAAAGTGATTTCATAGGACAGTGTCAGAGCTTGAGCATAATGTTTAAATCAGCTGCATCAAGTTTAAAGTTTCAGAGCTCTACAATGTGCAGCTGTCACCAGAAATATGGGAGGCATTGAGAGTGCACCGAGTGGTAAAATAAATATATTAATTTACACTGTAATACAGTGACTGTATTTGCAGCAATGGTGTTGCTTTTTGCAACATAATAATAATAGCAGGGACATGGGGCAATATGTGATTTGGAATCATAGATCCAGAATCTGGAAAATCTACTACTTGTTAATTAATTTTGTTTTCCTGTGGTTTAGAGGTCAACTATGGATACTCGGCTGCGAGAACTTTTGATGGAGCGCAAACTTGAAGAAGATGTGATCCAGAAACCTAAAGATGAGAATGTAAGCCACTGCAGCCTTTGCTTGCCTGGTGTGTGTGTGTGTGTGTGTGTGTGGGGGGGGGGGGGGGGGGGGGGGGGGGTATTTTTTTCCAACAGAGGATTAATTTTTACTGAAAGTTTGTGTAGAACATAGTCACACCAGAACAAATAGGCTCAATGCACAAATTCAGATGCACACTCTAAAAAATGTTATATTTTTTAATTTTTAATGTAATGTATGTGCATCATTACCAAAAGTAAATGTTATCAAAAGAAGGCTGCATAAAATGAAAAACTAATGATGTGAATAACTACACCCTTATGCCACCAATATAGCTATATTCTTAACTTCCTTCAGATATCCATTGGCATTCTGTGTTATGCATTTGTATGTATTAATGCATTTTTTTTATTGACTAATTCATTTATTTATGTTTTATTTTTTTCAGATTGATGAAACTGTCAAACTGTCATGGGTAAATTACCCCTCTGCATTTCAGATTTACTTTCTTACCATAACAGTGTTTACAGGACAAGGTTGTCAGAAAAGATATTATTAGTTACCCCATCAACAAGAACAGAACTTGGAAAAACAGGTTTCTCATCTTATGCACCAAAAGTCTGGAATGAACTTCAAAACACCCTAAATCTAGAATCACTTCCACCTTTCAATACTTTTAAAAACCTTTTAAAGTCAACTCTGACAGAACAGTGTAATTGTTTTTAACTAAGTGCCCTTTAATGATGTCTGTATTAGCTTAAGTTAAGTGTAATGTCTTGTTTGTGTTTTAGTATGTATAATGTATGTTCAGAGATTTGTGGTGTAGTATGTAACCTTTGTCCTGTCTATATATATATTCTTCTTTGTAACTTTTTGCCGTCAGTCTTGGCCAGGACTCCCTGGGAGAAGAGTTACTGTAACTCAATGGGACTTTTCCTGGTTAAATAAAGGTTAAATAAAAAAAATTTAAAAAATAAAATTCCGTTAATGACAGACAGTGACCCGGCAAAGTACATCCCTAAAGCTGGAGATAGAGTCTCCACTGTGGCCTTCTGCAGACAAGCAACACTGTCACAAAAATCACCATCCAGGAAAGAATCCATACTCTCAAGGCTACGACAAAGACTGTCTGGAGCTGAGGGGATGCCTCCAAAAAAGAGATCATCTAAGTGGGCAGAAAATACAAATGCCAAACGGAAAGTGAGATGAATTGAGGTTGGCTGGATGGATTTTGATGAGGAAAAGGAGCGGTACAAACAGGTGAAGTCTGTAAGTGGTGCAGGCACGAGGCATCTCTCTATTGACAAAGACTAAACATATCAAACTTATGGCTGAAAATATATTTTTCCCCAAAGGCCTTTCAAAAAAAACCAAAAGTCTTTCACACTATTCAACTCATATTGAGAGCTCACAGATACATGTTGATGTGTCCAATACAGTAGACGAGTCGTATAATCAAAGCAAGGTCAAAATTCTGCGACTTTATCTGTGCACCAAAAAGAAAACAGGACAGCAGCCCTCAGGAGTGCAGGGTGGTCACGCAATAAGCCAGCCCTCAGTGGTAGATCTCACTAACAATTAATAGAATCAGGCCGGTGAGGATCTGTTGGTGGAAAACATTCATTCATCTTCTGTACCCGCTTATTCCTGTTAAGGGTCGCGGGGGTCTGCTGGAGCCTATCCCAGCTGTCACCGGGCGAGAGGCGGGGTACACCCTGGACCACTCACACTCACACCTAAGGCCAATTTAGAATCACCAATTAACCTAATGAGCATGTCTTTGGATGGTGGGAGGAAGCCAAAGCACATGGAGAGAACCCACGCAGACATGGATTCGAACCCGGGACCTTCTCGCTGTGAGGCATCAGTGTTAACCACCTCGCCACTGTGCCGCCCTTGGTGGAAAACAGAAATTCAGAATCACCAAACCACTGTGGAATTAATGATGGAGCTTCCAGAAGTGGATATTTGGAACTGAACGATACATTACCATGGGATGGTCTACTAACGAAAGCGAAGATTCTGATGTAGTTTTTATTATAAGTGGGGATGACAGGCTGGATTTAAGTGCGGATGAACCAAACCTTGAAACACTCTTTCCAGAAAAAGAGGATGACGCACCTCATCAAACAGTGGATCTGTTACCGGTGCTTGCAGGGGAAGCCAATGTTCCAGACCAAGCACTTTCTGAACCACAATCTTGTCCTGTAACGCTGATTGTAAGAAGAGGTCACTGTCTCACTGACTTGATCAGTGCCTTCAAGGACCCAAACATTATTGCATCTGAGGTCAACATCAAAATGCGTTTACGAAATGGAGAGCTTGAACAAGGAAGTGGTGTTTTGCGAGACTGTCTGACAGAATTTTGGATGGATTTCTATGACAGCTGCACACTGTGAGTTGAGGTGAAAGTCCCCTTCATCAGGCATGACTTTCAGTGTGAAGAATGGCAGGCTGTAGCTAGAGTGTTTGTAGTAGGGTGGAAACAAGCTGGTTACTTCCCAGTGAAGCTTGCAATACCATTTCTGGAAGAGGTGCTGTATGGCTCGACAACCAGTAGTTTCCTTTTTGCTGTACGTATCACAAGAAGAAAGATCTGTCCTCCTGAAGGCTTTGGAGGACTGCATTTCATTGCACAAAAAAACCCAACTGCAAAAACAGTGAAGGAGCATCTAAACTTCCCAGAGGAGATGACAGCAGCCCAGTCAACAGCTTCTCGTTCCCTGGAAAGGTACATTGGGGAAATTGATTTCAACAATCTTCAGCTTTTCCTGCGGTTCTGTACAGCAGTGGCCCCCAACCTTTTTTGCGCCACGGACCGGTTTAATGTCAGACAATATTTTCACGGACCGATCTAAAGGTGTAGCAGATAAAAACAAAATAAAATGATAAGACCGGCATACAAACTATAGTATTTTCTCTATAAAATAATAATAATAATAAACGTAAATCCACTGTGTATTCATGTGCAACTTTATTAGCAGCGTCCTAATAACGTCACACCAACAACAGAATATGACATTAGTAACATCCTCTCTGCCCCAACGCTCTCTGGTCACTATGGTAACGTTAAAACATGCCTTCAAAATAAGACACACCACAAAAACAAAAAGTGCATGAAAATACTAGCTACTCACAATAGCACTGAATCAGTGGGAGCCCTGAGCTTGTTTTGCTGCAACAAGACGGTCCCATCTTGGGGTAATGGGAGACAATGAAACCCGAAGTGTGTTGCTTATGTCCAGTCTGCTCCGTAATTTTGTTTTGGTTGCTGTCACTGCAGAAAACCCTGCTTCACACAGATAAGATGTCGGAAATGGCAACAGCGTTTTCAATGCCGTTGTGGCGATCTCGGGGTGTTCTGCCATGACTTTAATCCAGAACACCGGCAGAGCTGTTGTCTCGAACAGACGTTTAAGGCCCCCGTCATTTGCGATGTCCAGCAGTTGATCTTCTTCTTGCATTGACATGATGGATTCACCTGGTCGCGGATCCATTCCTTGGGAGTTTGTGGGTCTTTTGCGGTTGGGAAGTAGCGTTCGAACTCTTCTGAAAGCAAAGACAGGTGATCGTGCACCAGTTGGAAGAATGAAGGCTCGGGCTCAGTCTCTTCCAAAATCCCCGCCAATGTTTGAAACATGTCAAATCCACCTCTGTTCACGCGCCGTCCCCACAAATCCAGTTTGGCTTTAAATGCAGCTACTTTATCTGCCAACTTGAAGACAGTTGTCATTTTCCCCTGAAGTGACAAGTTCAGTTCATTGAGCAGGTTGAATATGCCGCACATGTAAGCCAGTTTTGCGATCCATTCCTCATCACTGAAGTGTGCTGCCAGCGGTGACTTTTTTTCCGAGAGAAATCTCTGCAGCGGTTCTCGTAATTCAAATACTCTGGCCAGCGATCTCCCTCGGGATAACCGTTTTATCTCCGTGTATAAGAGAAGGTGTTTGTGGTCTGCATCCATCTCCTCACAAAGCTGCTCGAACAGGCGCGAGTTAAGGGCATGTGCTTTGATGTGGTTGATAACTTTAAACACATCATTCAGTATGCCGCTCAGTTCCTGTGGCATTTTTTGGCTAGCCAGCAATCCCCTGTGAATGACACAATGCGTAGACTCACATTCAGGTGCAACCTCCTTGATCCGAGCAGTTAAACCAGACAGCCGTCCGGTCATGGCAGCAGCTCCGTCTGTGCATATGCCGACACAAAAGGACCATTCAGTTTCCCTGACATATAGACATCCAGCGACTTGAATAGTTCTACGGCTGTGGTTTTGGTTGGCGCACATAATATATCCTCGTGCATATCCTCCTGATAAAGATATCGTACATAAACAAGTAATAGTGCCTTGTTGTCAATATCCGTCGACTCATCAACCTGGAGTGCGTACTAAGTGCGTATTAATTCTCTCCAACAGCTGTCTCAACGTCCTCTGCCATTTCCTCAATGCGCCGAGTGACAGTGCTCGCCGATAGAGGCATCTGTGCAATCTTTTTAACAGCAGCCTCTCCTAGAAGTTCACGGCAAATGTCTTTGGTGGCGGGCAGGATAAGTTCTTCACCAATAGTGAATGGCTTCTTAGCCTTAGCAATACGGTTAGCCACCAATTATGATGCTCTCAGTGCACTCGCATTTGTTGATGTGGTGGCCCTCAGTAACTGCTTCTGTCCTTCATGTTCACGCTTTTTCCTTTCAAAATACTCCAAAGGCTTGTCTCTTAATGCGGGGTGCTTGGTCTCCAAGTGCCGAACCAGTTTTGAAGGCTTCATCGCCTCATTAGAGAGCCGGTCTCCACATATTGTGCACAGCGGGCTTGGTGCGTGGGAATCACCCGTTGCGATAAATCCATATTTTAAGTAGGATTCCTGATATTGTCTGTTAAATGCAGCTTTCTTTCTTTTGGCAGTCACAGGCTCCTCTTCTGTCCCTTCACTGGACCGTTTCCCCTTCTCAAAGAAACTTTCTAAAGACGTTTGTTTTTCACTCATTTTGCTAGCTTGGGGATTTAAATTTAGCGGGACGTATCACGTGATCTATGGTGTCGCGGCCGTGACATGCGTCAAGAGTGAGTCATAGACGGATGTAATGGAGAGAATCCGGTCATTTTTCAAAATAAAACATCATTCAAACTCAGATAATAAATCAAACGGAAATAATGGAAGTTATTTATTCTTTCTGTGTGGCCCGGTACCAAATGACCCACGGACCAGTACCGGTTACACTAACGTTTCCTTCAGTGGTGGACAGTAACGAAGTAAATTTACTTGAGTACTGTACTTAAGTACAGTTTTTGAGTATCTGTACTTTACTTGAGTATTTCTGCTGCACGTCTGCTCACCCACACCCGCTCCCGTGATCACATCACTCCTGTCCTCCAGAAACTCCACTGGCTCCCAGTTCCACAGCGTATTCAGTTCAAAATCCTCCTCCTCACACACAAAGCCCTCCATAACCAGGCCCCCTCCTATCTCACTGACCTGCTCCATCGCCACAATCCATCCCGCAGCCTCCGTTCATGTGACGCAAACCTCCTTACTCCACCACTCAAGACCAAGCATCGAACATGGGGCGACAGAGCCTTCTCTGCAGCTGCCCCCTCCCTCTGCAACTCTCTACCCAAACACATCCGCGACTGTACCGACCTTCCTACCTTCAAATCTCTGACAAAAACACACCTTTTTAAAATTGCTTTTAATGTTTAGCTCAGTTTATTGTGTTTTTGATGTTATATTTCACATTGTTTTGCTAATTTGATGTCCTTTTTATGTAAAGTGTCTTTGAGTATCTTGAAAAGCGCTTTTAAATAAAATGTATTATTATTATTATTATTATTATTTTTGGGGGATACTTTTACTTTCACTCTACTACATTTGAAGGACAAATATTGTACTTTTTACTCCACTACATTTCTGTTGATGCTCTCGTTACTCGCTACTTTTGAGCTTACGTCAGCTGATTATTGTTATTATTATTATTTTCAAAATTCTGAGGAAATAAACAGTTTCTGCTGATTCGCATATGGTTTGTCTTAGTCGTATTGCCGCACCTGTACTACGTCATGCCTACAATCCATACAATGGAGGAAGAAACTGGAGAAAGACCCATGGAAAGACCTGGAGAAACTCCCACCGAGCACCCGTGGCCGTATCTCAAACCAATGTTTGAGATTTTTGCCACAAAAAGTGATTCATTTCAGTTTAAATGTTTGTTGTGCTTACCACGAACGAATTATATCACGGCCTACAAGAACTCGTCTTCCAACCTAAAAAAGCATGTCGCGGTATGTAAAGTAGCTACTGACTTTAGCTAGCTTAATGTTTGTTAAATTGCTGATGAACATTTTAAACGCAATTGTATGAGCTTGTAGTATCATACTTGCCATTTTTAAACGGTTTAAAAATATGGCAACTGTTGCAGTGCAGTTGAATGATTAAGTAAGAGAGATAGAGACACTGGGTGTGCGTGCGTGCTTTAGTGATGTGCGGCTGTCTTTGAATAGTTAGTTAACTAGCCAATAAGTTGTTTATCCGTCAATATAAGTTATTGTACTGCCTATTTAACTGAAGATATTGAGTTCATATTTTCTATCTTTTTTTATGTAGAGAAAGCATGGATGTCAGATGCAAAAATATACTGAACTGACCGCAGGTGTCTGCAAAAGAAAGAGTGAGGCTGGGACAACGTCCTCAAACCTCAAACAGCAAAAGCTTGAGCAAACAAAGCAAATATCCCAGAAAACTGTTGACAATGCAACCCTGAACTTAATAGTTCAAGGGCTCCAGCCTTTTGCACTGGTGGAACAGCCATCATTTCAAAGCTTTGTTCAAAATCTACAGCCAAACTGTTCTGTCATGTCTCGGACTACTGTGCGGCGCAAAATTGATAATGCTACAGTAGTGATGAAGAAGCCGGTGAAAGAGGCAATGCAGAATACTGCATATATAGCAACAACAACTGATTGTTGGACTGCAAGGAGGAGAAGCTTCATTGGAGTCACAGCACACTGGCTGGATCCTGGCACTTTTCAGAGGCAGTCTGTTGGTCTTGCATGTAAGCAGTTAAAGGGTGCTCATACATTTGATGTCTTAGCAGGTGCACTGAATGACATACATTCAGAGTATTAAATCCGTGACAAAATCGTCAGAACAACAACTGATAACGGTTTGAATTTTGTCAAGGCCTTCTGAGTCTATGGAGAAGATGAAAACAACAATGTTGCACCTGAAGAAGTAGCTGAGGAGGAAGCAACTCAAGATGATGGCCCTGATACTGAGGAGATGGAAGTTGAAGTGGATTTCATAAGTGTTGAAGACATCATGTCAGAAGATTCCAACGATGGCCTTCAGTACCAGCTCCCTAAGCATCATCGGTGTGTTGCCATTTGCTTAACCCTCCTGTTATGTTCATTTGTCAGGAACAGCAATGGTGTTCCTGGGTCAATTTGACCCGGTGCATGTTTAATCATCCAAAAGATGTCTGAAACCAAAAAAATCCTAACAAGCAGTGTGAATATTTCATTATTAACTCCACTTCTAATTATTCTATCAATATTTAGTGCAATGGTGTTCCTTACCTCTGACAGGTAATGGTTCAATTAGGATAATTCACTTGTTTTTCATAAAAAAAAAAACATTTTCAAACTTTTTTTTAATGTTTCACTACTTTATTACTTTTGAAAGACCAACATATAAAACCTGCATGTTCAGTGCATAGCTGGTGTTTGCATCACATACTGCTCAGATTTTTATCCCATATTTAGCTGGTTTGGAAGGCATGTATTGCCTAAATGGGCAGCGACCTCTGAATGCCACCAGCCTTTCATCCACTGTGATATTAGGGCCTGGGTTATAGAATAGTGGAAGTTGCTCTACCCACTTGTCTAACACTGTCCTAATAGTTGCCAGCTTGTCTCTATCCCGTCTACCAGCCCTTATGTCTCGATTATCAAATCGGATTACTCTGGAGAAAATGTGAAACGTCTCCAGAGACATTGTGGCTCGAAATGTAGCCCTGCCTGTCTCTGCATCCCACAGACTGGCTGTCGACTCATCCTTCGACCTATAGACCCCAGCCAGGATGAGGAGCCCCAAATACGCATCTAAATGTGTTTTGTCCAGCTCCTTCCACTTCTCCCCAAAAACACGCCTCCCTTCTAGATTAGTCATTTCCAGAATGATTTTCTGTATTGAATCTGGCATGACCAGCTCAAAAGCTGACTTGATGTCAGTCACATGACTCACTGCCATCCTAGTGGGCCCTGGCACTGTCTTTATTACGTTTTCTGAATTTTCTTTATACAGTTTTGCCTGACGCATATTTGGGGATGAAGGCCACTGTATTTCACCATTTTTTGACATGAATGTCTTGTTTGGAGGAATTGGAATAGTAATTCCCTCATCTGGTTCAAAATCAGAATCATTAGAATCAGAATTTAGCTCAAGATAGTCTTCTTCTTCAGACACATCCTCCTCTATTTCGCTGTCATGGTCAATGATGACTTTCAGAGCCTCCTGGACTGTCATCCTTTTGCTTCGGCTGCTCATTTTGTAAAGGTCTGCCTGACAGAGTGTAATGTTGGTAGGACTCCGGCTCCCATGCAGAGAATCTTTTATACGTTTTGCCCCTCCCCTGTTGAGTGTACACTGAATGTGGATGGAGTTTTCCCGCGAGAACATAAATGGTTCCCGTCAAAAGTCATCTGCACCTGTGTGTGTGTGTGTGCGTGTGTGTGTGTGTGTGTGTGTGTGGGTGTGTGGGTGGGTGTGTGTGTGTGATTGGGGTGAAATATGTCTCACAGTTGCAAAGAAAGAAATACTCTGACATTTCTGACACCCTTTTACCTCCAGTTTGACTGCTGGGTCAAATTGACCCGAACAGTATCTATGTGATATAAACATGCAGGGGGTGGTTGCCAATATGTGAGATGAACCATTTTCATATTATATGTTGATTACACTAATTAAGGCAAGCAGAAGAAGTTTCATACTGAAAACATACTTTTAACTATTTTTCCTAGGTCTTCAAACTTTAAAATGGGTCAATTTGACCCGTAACATAACAGGAGGGTTTAATTTGGTGTCTACAGTGGATGCAAATAATGCAAATAAGACAGAGGCATATAAGAGGCTGTCAAGGTCAGCTTTCTCAAAGTCACAGGCTCTCTGGAACAAGACTGCAAGGTCCACTACTGCTGCCGAGGTGATAGAAGAACACGCCAAGCTTCAGCTGGTACAGCCCAATGCAACACGATGGAATTCCTTCTATCTGGGTGTAGAGCGCATTGTCAAAATCATCAGAAACCAAGGAGAGGGGGCCATGAGAGCTGTCTGTGCTACACTCAATGTACCCATGTAAGCTGTAAATGTTTGGATGTTTTGCTTCCATTTTATTTCAACAATGCTTAATAATGCTGAACCTGTAGAACATTTTTAAATAATTCATAATACTTTCCTCTCTGACATCCTGTGACTGGAGAAAAAGTAATGGGCACATTTATTATTCTAATCACTTATCATTCTAATTGTTGTAGATGATTTTGGCCAAAGGAAATTTATTGTTTTATTACATCACATTCTGTGTAATCTGATATGTTGCAATTTATATATTAATTCGTAAGATTAATATATGCTCCTTCCTTTTTTTCTTTTTTCTTTTAAATCTGTTTTAGGTACAGTCCAGCTGATATTTTCTTTTTGGGTGAGTACACCAACACCATGGCTCCAGTTGCCAAAGCTATCGACATACTACAGGGAGAATCTGTTCATATGGGATGGCTGCTGCCTACCATCACAACCCTCATTGCCAAGCTTGAGAGAGCAAGAGTGTTACTTAGATTCTGCAAACCGCTTGTTGATGCCATGCTTCACGGTCTGAAGAAAAGGTTTGGGAAAATGATGTCTGGCCCAGAGCTGGTTGCCGCAGCCATTCTTCTGCCCAAATTCAAAACATCCTGGACCAGTGATGAGGATGTCCTCAAGCAATTCAAGAAAAAAACTGACTGATCAATCTATTGCTATGTTTTTGCTTGATGAATTTTGATCATATAAATTATTATTCTTCTCATTTAGGCCTGTGTTACATCAAAGGACACCTTGCTGACCACGATGAGTCTCTGCAGCAGCCTGACTCATCAAGTACTTCTGATGAAGATGATTTCTTCTCCAGCATGAGGCATGGACACACAGAAGAAATAACAAAACAACTGGATGCCTACCTGACATGTGCATCTGAAGGTATGGACATGTTGACCTCTTTCCCTGCCGTATCCAGTCTGTCACTCAAGCTGAACACAGCCCTGCCAGCTTCTGCTGCCTGCGAAAGGCTGTTCAGTGCAGCTGGACTTATCTTCAGCCCAAGAAGAGGACGAATTGATTCTCACAACTTCGAAAATCAACTTCTGTTGAAGTTGAATAAGGACTTCTTTAAGTTTGAGTAGTTTAACTTGAGAGAATGTTATAATCTCTCAGTTATTTAATCAGAGGCAAAGCTGATCCAATAGACTTTGTTATAAATCCTGTTCATTTAAAAACAGTAATCTAATGTTGTGATACATATGTGAACTGGCAAGATAAATGCTAATAAGCTAACTAAAAGACACACTGAATGTTACATTATATGTTTAGGTATAGGTAAATATACTTCTGTTGAAGTTGAATAAGGACTCCCTAAGTTTGAGTAGTTTAACTTGAGAGAATGTTCTCATCTGTTATTTCATCAGAGGCAAAGCTGATTCAGTAGACTTCGTTATAAATCCTGTTCATCTGTGTTCTGAGGCTTCTTGCCTTTATTTGTTTATTTTTGAGCTATTGACATATCTGTAGCAGAATTGCATCAGTGGTTTGTATGATGATAATAAAGCTACTTTCCTTTCCTGTATTTCCTGTGATTCTTTTTAAATACTTTTACTTAAGTATTTTTTTAAGCAAATACTTAAGTACTTTATTTAATATTTTGACTAAGCTACTTTTACTTGTATTGGAGTAATATTTGACAAGGAGTATCTGTACTTTTACTCAAGTAGTGAAGGTGTGTACTCTGTCCACCTCTGGTTTCCTTTGACACTAACCATAGAACTCCCATATGCCTACTCCTAAAGTGCATCTGTGCCTGCTGCACACTGTATTACTCTGGTTAGTGCCAAAAGAAACGACTACTTTATGAGCAGGTGAAGAGCTGAAAATATTCCAAATACAGCGTACAGTTACAGTTCTACAAACTGGGAGAGTGCTGAGCGCTGTCTACTGCAGGTACACTGACTAGGCATAAGTGCAGCTCCACTTCAATTCAATTCAATTTCAATTTTTCAATTTTATTTATATAGCACTTTTACTTCAAATACCAAAATCCAATTGATTAAGCATGTTTTATATGGGTGGCTTGTCCCCAAAAGTATGATACACTGAAGACATTGGCCATGTATGTGCTCACCATGTTAGGATCAACATACACCTGTGAAGTTGTGAAAAATGAACTAGGACTGCAGGCGCATAAGGCAGGCATAACAGCTGTCAAGCCCGATGTTAAAAAGATAGTGTCGGAAGGGAAAAGTCACTTCTTCCATTAACCAAACGTGAGTATTTCAGTTTTGTGATTTTCTTGGTTTTACTTCGTATTTATTTTTTGGATTACAGGCTACTTTAATTTGATGTAAAGAGTAACATTTCTCATAACTGACGGCCTGACGCTTTTATTTGTCGTTTGTATCTATTTGCTGATGTGCAAAGCTTGCACTTACAATGCTCTTCTCTGTTATGTTGACGGTTGTTATTGAGACACTGCAATAGTGCGCTATTGTGTGGGGAAATGAAGCCCAAGAAAGGATGATTTTGACAGACGTGAAACAATAAAAGAGAAACGCGTTTATCGTCATTTTTTGATTGGAGGCAGGCTTTGGCACAAGCTACTTTTCAGAGGGCGTTTGTTTCATTCCAATTAAAGTGTAGAAACATACTTTTTCCTCTTCACTAGGCTATTCCTGAATCCAGTAATATTCTGGGGGCCAGATGGAAAGCTCTGGCGGGCCGGATGTGGCCCGCGGGCCGCCAGTTGACATTCACTGGTCTAAAGAATCAATACATCACACACACATTAAATAAACAAACTCACAGTGGCTTAAATCTCTAAGATTACATGAAGGTAATGTAGAGTTGAAGGTACAGTTTCTGGGTTTCTTGCTGTGATCATAATATAGGCTATTTACCTGAATGATTGGCATGAAACAGAACTGTGACAGAGCTTTGTCAATGAAATCCCCAGCGAAGAATCCCTCATCCTTCAGTTCTGCCAGAAGCGTGATCCAGGGTTCGATTCCTTCTTTTCTCATCACTCCCCACCAGCTCTCAATTCTCTGGTTCGCGGTACTTGCTCCTGTGATATAGCTTCTCTCTGCTGCTCTGTCATCCACGTCATTTCTCCATAAATACCGCTGAAGGTCTCTGACCACCACATTCTCAGTGCCCATGTCAGTTCGTACGAACCTGGGGCAGCCCCCACAGCACTCCACTGCTTCCACAAAGTACCCCCCGATAACTTTCGGGTCGCTGTTAGTGAGGCCAAATGATGTTGCGTGAGAACCCGTCGATGCAGCCATTAATGCATATCCCATGTGGCTTCAGTTTGTCATATGAGTCTATGTGCCACACAAAGTTAGGTCCCTGAGCAAAACGTCTGGTCTGGCGAACTTGGGAACCGATGGGGTCCAGTAGAGAGAGGAGGATCCTGACGTCTTCTTGTCTGATAGAAATTTACACTTTGTAAACACCCACCGGTAACCGTGATCCTTTCCAGGGCCTTGCAGTTGGTCAACAATGAAATCTATCCCGGCGTTCAAGTCGTACCTTCGCCGGTAAAGCAACCTGGCTCTCAATATCCTGTTTAAATGTCTCTCGGTAACGATGGTTCCTTGCAATGCCAGGCTTTTCAGAATGTCTTTGTAGTTCATTCCCAGCCTAAAATAAAATTCTATCATACTGTCCCTGTCCATCGTGTAGCTTTAGCCCCTCTAATGCCTCTACCTTAGACCTTAGAGAAGGTGCGCTCGATTTGCTTACCCAGCTGTCCAGGAATGATATTAATATTATTAATTAGTATTTCGTGCGCACATTATACCTATTTCGTGGCCACGAATTAGTATTTCGTGTGCACGTTATACTTATTTCTTGGCTATGAATTAGTATTTCATGGCCACAAAATACTAATTCGTATCGCAAGTCTCCGAAACTTTGCAGAAAGTGACATTTTATTTGTCAGAATGCAGAAAGGTTCCCTCCAGGAACACAGATGACATTAAGGGCGTATTCACACCAGGAAGGTCCGTTAGTTCACTTGCTTTGGTCCGGACCAATTTTTTTTTCTTTTTTTTTTTTTTAGTGCGGTTCGCTTTCACACTGTGATTAATTGCAACCGGACCAGAATTTATAAACAAAAACACATGTGCTAAGATCGTTCAGCCATTGGCTGGTAAACGTATAGGCGGGGTAAAGAAGGAAGCCAAATGTCCCACGTAAATAGGCTACAATGGAGACTTTGCGTACTGTAGGTCTACTTGTTATTATGCTAGCAATATGGTTTATAAACTGAGCGCTGGAATCCCCTCTCTCTCATTTGTTTACTAAAAATCTTATATACTTCTGCATTTTTATGTGTTTTCTCCAGCATTTGAGATATCTGGACATCTGCCCAGATATCTAGGAGGCAGCGTGTCTCCTCAGAGCTCAGTTAAGCCACGGCTCATCTCTACCTAACCTACCTGCGTTTGTTTGCTTCACGTGTCTCTCTCTGTTTTGTGTGTCACTGGGCTATCCTACATTTCCCATAACTAGTGCAGTGCCCGTCGGAGGTATGTATTCCTATAGTGGGAGCTGAAGAAGATTTTTCAGTTGTGACCATTGTCGTGACCCATGTCTCCTCCCCACAAAGACATTAATTGTAATGTTTTTACTGGTGGTTTTAATTGTATTAGCAGTGCACATCTTTGTGCCCGTAGCGAGACACCTGCCCAGTTTCAAATCAGCGTGCCACAGACAGACAGACAGACACAAACTCACCAAATAAGTTAAAAGAAATTCTTGATTTATAGATAGATGATCAAATCACTCATGTTTTGTCTGTAAACTGTAAAATAACGTTGAGTCTCCGTTGCCATGGTTACCATCTAGCGTTTGAGCCAGCGCAATAATTTAGAACTGTCATCAGGCAACTGGAAATATTAGAGCGGAGAAAACCTATTTTACCGATATATTTTACATTTCTTATCCAAACAACGTCAAACTTAGCAGTGCACATCTTCGTGCCCGTAGCGAGACACCTGCCCAGTTTCAAATCAATCGGGCCAACGGTTCGCGACATATGCGTGCCACAGACAGACAGACAGACACACAGACGCTTCTTGATAGATGCGCGAAAACTACGGGAGCTCGTCAAATCCAAAAAGGTAGATTTTTGCAACTTGGGTCGGATCGAGGTCGGGCTGCTTTCACACCATAAAGGAACCGCACCAGGGTTCGGTAGGAACCGCTCCGAGACCACCTCCTCAGCTGGGTCTCGGTCCGCTTGTTTGGTCCGCACCAGAGTTCGAGTGATTGTATTCACACCAGTCAAAAAGGTCCGAACCAAGCAAGGAAACGAACTTGAGTTCGTTTTAATCGAACTAAACAAGGCAGGTGTGAATACACCCTAAAGCTTTAGGTTTATGGTGCACTTCACTTATATGCAGTAGGCTATGGTGTTACCTGACATGCACCTCCACAGAAATGTAACTTTCTGTAGCAACAACACAGACCACATTTCCTTGTTCACGTGGCTCAGTGAACAAGGAATGGTGTGTAGGAGCTTCGTTGCTCCTACACACCATCTACTCAAATGTCTTGGGATTTCAGTGTAGACCGATTACAGAAGTACAGAGCTTAAATTGACCTTTACTATATGGATGGAGTGTCCTCTTTTAATTTTGAATAATTTAATGTTGGTAGAATACACACTCATATAAAAACATGAATTCATCATAGTATGACAAAGTGTTTGTTGTCTTCCCTCTTTCATTCCTCTGCATCAAGCATCATTCAGATATCAAATTCTCAACGGAGGAAGCCTGTTTTTCTGAAAGACAAAGAACTAATTCTCATTAACTATCTGTCCCAGAGAACTATTCTTGACAGGCTGTCCTGTGCCAGCAGTGAGTCAGGATATCAAAGTAAAAACCCATCGGACGGGAGACGCTGTGCAGCCAGCCACCCAGGCTCAGCTTCTGACAGCTAGTCGTGGATCTGACAGCTCACATTCAATGACAAAGACAAGCCTTGAAGAACTGCATTTTAATCGCAAGTCTGAGCTGGAACATATCACTCATTCATTTGCTTGTAGAGACTAGTAATAGTCTAATAGTAATAAGCACAGAAGAATTTGAGTTGACTAAAATCCTTAAATCTTCTAAACACATCTGGGTGGTTTGGGATCATTCTTAAGTGGAAAGCTCAGGAGAGCAAATGTTTCTCCTCATCTACACATGTTTTCTGGAATGCATATAGTTCTGTGTTTTCTGTCCAACACTTTTGTCTGCCTGGGGAGATGATCTTAACATGTGTTTCAGTTTTTAAATTAAATGTAAGATAATACATCAGTGCTCCAGGGAAGTAACCAATTCATCAGTTTTGCCTCCTGCATCTGTTGCTACTGAATCCCATTTACCTAGAAGTGGATGATTTGCATTCCGAATAGTGGTCAGCACAGGGTATTAATTCAACCAGCTTCTCCTTCACTGAACAATCAAAGTAATGTCTGATCTTTCCTAAGAAGCACCGGATATCTATAGTATGTTGAGTTCTTGTACCTTGTGATCATATACCTCCAATTACCAGTAAACACAGACTAAGGTGAAACACAGAGAACATAATGTAGAATTTGACAGCTTATTCTTGACAGTAGAAACAGTAGTTTGACTAAATCATTTTAAAGCAGTGTTGACTCGCTTTCTTTCCCAGGATTCAGCCACCTCCCAGGGTCTTCATCAGGGATAGGAGAGTGCGCACCTTCATGAAGTGGGTTAAATAAATGGGATCTTGAGTTATTGTCAAAACGAGAATAACTGCAGCAGTGGTACATCCTGTTCACACTCAGGTTGTAATGTATTAAAAGAAACACAAATCTGCTCTGAAGGTAGTTTGAGAACATATATCATCAGTCAAAAAGTTACTTTTAATTTGCCACTACTTGAGTGGGGACCATTCCCCAGCAGTGAGCACAACATAGGTTAATGTTGTGAGTAGTGATTCCTAATTAATTAGAAGTGCGCTGTCCTCACTGTTGCAGTCCCAATTTGTGGTACTGTGTAACATTCATTCATTCATTTTCTGTAACTTTTTATACTCTGGAGGGTCGCAGGGGTCTGGAGCCTATCCCAACTGTCATAGGGCGAGAGGTGGGGCACACGCTGAACCGGTCTCCAGTCTATCGCAGGGCTAACACAGAGAGAGAGAACCATTCAGACTCACACCTACAGCCAATTTAGAATCACCAGTTAACCTTACAAGCATGTTTTTGGATGGTAGGAGGAAGCTGGAGAAAACCCATGCAGACACAGGGAGAACATGCAGTCACATGCTAACCACCACACCACTGTGCTGCTATACTGTGTAACACACGTATATTGTAAGGCCCTAGAATGAAAAAAGAGTTACCATTCGATGAGACACAATGATTTTAATGACTACAATGTGGAAACGAGATGAGATTAGGCTATATACCGTAGCTACTGAGCAGCTACTGTGAAGCACAGGTTGTTCAACAAGGCCTGAAGGAAATAATGCCTCTGTAATCGTGTATACAATCCACGCAGAGTAAACACGCAGCCAAGCGTAAAGAATCATGCGCAAGCTCCTAAAGTGTTATCCACGCTTCACTGCTTGTCCTTTATCGCAGCTACTCCCTGCAGAACAACACCTGAACTTGTTGTGTATGAATCGACAGCTCCCAGCATGATTACCTGCTCAATGAGCAGGAGAAAAATGAACTTACCTTTACTGCTGCTGTTGCCTCGCTAAACACACACTTCCTGTGGGGAGATTATAGCTCTTTACATATTTTAGTGTCTGTGTATATGAGCATACACAGAGATGTAACTTTAAAAGTAACATCGTACCTTTTCGCATTTCTCTGTTTCGCATTAACTGAATAGAAGAAGTTTCTGGTTGCTCAGTTCATTACTATTCCATTCAATTTCTCCCAAATAAACATACTATAAATTGTGACTCAAAATGAAAGGAATCAGACAAAAAGGTAAACCTTTAGTGCATCCAAACCCTTTATAGTAAAATGATAAATGAACTGTCATGCTAACATTCAGTCCTATCAGTGACACTGGGGAAGGGAACTTACCTTTACTAATGCCATTGCCTCGCAACACACTTTCTATGAAGGGATTATAGCTGTTTACATATTTTAGTGTCTGTGTATATGAGCATACACGGAGATGTAAACACTGTTTGCGTTTCTCTGTTTTTCATTAACTGAATAGAAGAAGTTCATGGCAGAGGTTAGTGGCTCAGTTCAGTACTATTCCATTCATTCATTCATTCATTCATTCATTCATTCATCTTCTGTAACCACCTGTCCTGTGAAGAGTTGCTGGGGCCTGTCCCAGCTGTCATTGGGCGAGAAGCCTGGACAGGTCTGTAGTCAATCGCAGGGCAAACACAGAGAGACAGACAACCATTCACACTCACGTGAAAAAATTAGAATTACCAATGAACCTAACGATAGAACCTCCGATACCAGATCTTTATGCTCAAAAATCGATTCTCAACTCAAAATATACTTTTGATACTTCAGTCATTTAAAGCAATCTATATCATTAACAGGAACACAGTGGAAAGTAACTAAACTATTGAGATCTTCTCTAAATGATACGCGATTGGTGGGAACTACTTTTTCTTCCACTTGGGTAAGTGCGTAATGCGTGAGTGCTGCGGCATGCTGCTCAATCAGTCAGTCAGTCGCTCAGTCTGTAGACACAATGGCAGAGCGTAAACTGAGTCAATAGGCAAAGACATGGCTACCATATTCAGACATGAATATTGTAAACTCAAGCTTTTTTAATGTCTGGAAAAGTGCGTTTAATGGCATTTCAATTCAAAATAGTAGAAAAAGTCATGTGTGGAGCTGTTTCAGCTCCTGTGTTCATTATGAAGCTATGATTTGAAATACACTACTTTTTTTAGATTTACCAGACACATTAGATGTATTTGCACAAAGTATCGGTATTGGATCGGTATCGCCAATACCAACCTGAATTTTCCTCAGTATCGGATCGGAAAGGTAATCAGTGGTATCAAACATCACTACCTAACGAGCATGTCTTTGGACATTCGGAGGAAGCCAGAGTACCCGGAGAGAACACAATTCAATTCCTCCCAAATAAACATACTGTAAATTGTGACCCAAAATGAAAGGAATCAGATAAAACTGTCAACCTTGAGTATTTTTTCCAAACCTTTTATAGCAAAAAGATATATGAACACTGCTACGTTGCTATGACACAGTCCGCTTGAAATGACATACTGGCCAATTTTCCAATGTTCACATGTTAAATGAATAAATATGAAGGTATGCCAAGCACAGGGCTGGTTATTAACCTGATAATGCTGAGCTGTTTTAATTTAGCAAATGGTAGCTATCGTAATTTGGATGGAACACTGGACTGAACATTTGCTAGTGTACTTGTTACTCCAAATACCCCTTCTATTGCTGACTTATGTACGTTATCAGTACTTTCAGTAGATTCAGTATATAATTGCGCTTAATTGCATGATTTCCATAGTTAACACATATCAGTCACACATTTTTATCGGCTTTAATTGTACCTTAAAGAAACAGTTTTCAAGTTTTTAACATCTTTATCAGCATGGGAGGGGAAAAATAAAAAAATAGTAAACTACTGTCCAGAATATAGAGCCCTGTGCTCTCAGTGGTGGTTACTCAGTTCAGGATGATGGTTAAAGCACACAGATCATTTTTTACCTCAGTATAACTAACATATCAAAATGTACCACAGTACAACTTACTCAAGCAAAGGAGAGGTCTGGTAGTCCACACAGTGACTGAGTCTCTTCATTATGTCCTTTAATTTAAATGTCATTATATGTGAAAGTAAACATCAATGTACGCTTAGTATGTCCTAATCTTTTTGTTTGCAGATTGTAGTATATAATAATGCTCCAAATAGGATCTGCACTCTTTTTTTAAGAGGAATGCAGCCATCATGTATACACCAGGGCTTTCTCTGCCGTTTATATTAAGTTCAACCTCCTCCAAACATGATAAACAATTTATGGAAATTAGACACTTTGAGAAAACACACTGAATAACTGGTCATGTAGTTCTGAGCTCGTTTTAAAGAAACTCAGGGGCATTCATGGAGACATCCAGGCCAAGGACTGACTGGCAAAGCAATTAACTTTTTCCACATATACCACATACTAATTTCCCTCCGTATCCGTATACGGCCGTATCCTGCCAATATTTTGATGAAAATGCAATGTTCACAGGGGGGTGCAGGTGGGATTACTGTATAAAGCACTTTGTTTTACATTTTGTTTGTATGAAAAGTGCTATACAAATAAAGTCTGATTGATTGATTGATTTATTTATTGATTGATTGGTTTTGTTTGAGATTAACTCAGTTTGTCTAAACACATTTGAGCCACTAGAAACAGCTGTCTCTGAATAAAAAATGGATGACATTTTTAAACATTTCATAAATTTTTGTTCAACTGCTTGAATTTATGCAAATAGACTACACATGGAGCCTATATTCATTACATATCTAACTGTAATGAATGTAGATTCCTGGATTAGATGAGGCTGGAGTTGGAGTTTTGGTGACCACTCAGGTTAATCTGAACAACGTCCCCTAACAGCAGGTGAGTATTGGGTCAATAACAGACACTTGTTATGTCAGATTCAGGTGGGCACCACCCACAGATGTTTCAAATAAGAGCTGAATAAATCACTGATGATGGTGAAATGACTTCAAGAAAACTCCAGGAAGTCCAGTTTTACCTTTGTATTAAACAAAATATAATTTTCTGTTTAAATATTAGGTGAACCATGTTTTTTTAACCCTGCAATGTGTGACACGTTTTGCTCTTTCATGTCACCTCTGCAAACATCTGTTCACTTTTTAGATATTACTTTCAGTCCAGCTAAAAAAGAGTAGTGTAGTGATAACTGAACATTAGGCCTCATGTACCATAGCAGTTACACTATGTGTTTATGTGACAAAGACTAGTAAAAATATTGGAAGGAACAATTCACCTGGAGTTTGGTAATCACCCATCATAACCCATAACTATGAATTTAACTTGTTATTTTATATCTATCTATTAACACAGTTGTTTTAATTCACACTGATATATTAATGGATGCAACATCTATTTAAAACGTTTACTTGCTATTTAAAAGTAAATTATTTTCTTGTTTTTTTTAGAAAAAGGCTGACTCAGGGAACCTCACACAAGCATACCAATGTTACCCATAGGTTCTCATACCTTTGCAAATGGCAGTGAAGTCTATTCTGTTCTAATCTAATAGTGGTCAAGTGTCTACTTATATATTCATTGGTTCTATTTATTTATGTTTTGTTGTTGTTGTTTTTTTCATTACTAACTTATGAAAACCTGCATGTCTTAAGATTTGTGGGAGCAAACCAGAGTACCCAAGGAAAACCCACCAATGGACAGCTTTAGGTCAATAGACTTCTTTCAGAGCAAAAATTTTCTTCGTCACAGCAGGAAACACACCTTGGTGTATATGTGCTTCACCTGCCATCTCTAATTATGTTATTTATGTAATTATCTTGTCTAATGTTTGCTGTGAAAAGAGTCTATTGACTGCCAGCAGGTGAAAGAGGGAAAGTCTGCTCAGGTATCACTGTTGGATGTGGAGTCTATCTTCCACTTAGTTGGTTTCCTCAAACCCAGGAAGTGGTGGGTTCTTTTCCAGACTGATTTCTTCCTCTTTGTCTCTGGTTGGGCTTCCTCCAAAACTTTATTCACCTCCATGGGTATGGGATCAAGGAGGCTATGGGGGGGGGGGGGGGGGGGGGGGGACATTTCCTGCATGCAGAATGACATCTTATTTGTTGTCTCTGGTTGGTTTTCCAACCAGAAACCTCAGCCACCTCCATGGATGTGGGATCATGGAAGGCATTAGGCATGGATGCTTCCTGACTGCAGAATGATGTCTTATTCATTGTCCCTGATCGTGGTTCTTCAGGGACTTGAGCCCTGTCTATTGGTGTGGGATCAGGGAAGGCATTAGGGATGGATGCTTCCTGCTTGCATGGTTGTTGACGCCTGGCTATTTTCCTTCGGGGAGGCCCATAGTAGTTTCTCTCCTTGATCTCAGTGGAGAGCTTAATGTCGATGGAGGTCTGCTTTCTGAGCTCCAATTCAATCTCCTGCAGTTTCTCTCGAAAACTGACCTCCTTCTCACAGAAATATTTTTGAGCCTTTTTTTTCATTGAGGGCATCTTGCTGAGCTCTCAGGTTATCGATGAGCTCCATATCTTGAGCCACCCTCTCTGTATGGGACTTGATTGTCTTTTCAAGCTCTTGCTTAAGCCTTTCAGCCTGTGATAACATCATTGTGATATTTGGTGCTGAGCTCCTGGTTTAAAGCCATCAACTTCTCCAGATCTTCTTGGAGAGACTCCATCAGAAGCTCACATGAAATTTTTTCTTGTTGATTATATGGGCCACCTGCAGCTTCTTCTAGTCTTTGTGCAGGTCTTTCTTCTTCTTATGCCTGGTGGTATTGTGAACTTGAGAATCAATTTTTGCAGTGCTGAGGGTCTGTGCATCTGAGTATTTCAGCACTCTCTCTAGCTCCTTCTTGCTTTCTTTCTCCCTGTTGACGTACATTTCTTTCAGGGATTTCTGTCTATTCAGCTCCAACCTTGCTGC
This sequence comes from Chelon labrosus, assembly GCF_963514085.1. Classification (NCBI taxonomy): domain Eukaryota; kingdom Metazoa; phylum Chordata; class Actinopteri; order Mugiliformes; family Mugilidae; genus Chelon; species Chelon labrosus. The sequence goes on from NC_140353.1 coordinate 23,921,897, forward strand.
ATTCAGGTCCTTGGACAGTTGGTTTACTTTGAATAATCTGGTGGATGAGCAGGGGGTCAGTCTTCTAATTTCTTCAAGGAGCATTTGGCGTTCTTCACTGTTTATCTGGTTCCTTCTCTCCTGGCTAAACTTCCTCAAGGTTTCTTCCTGTTAAACAGGAGTTTTTCAGTGCCACCGTTGCCTTCATATTTGCTTTTTGGGTTTCAGGCCAGGTTTCAGACCGGAGTTTGTACAGTGTCTTGATACAATATGAGTTATTGACGCTATATGAATAAGATTGAATTGAACTGAAACAATGGGAACCTGATGTGACACCTATTGATGGCACCAACAGCATAGTCAAAAGGGTGAGGAAATGAAACCACTGGAGAAGATTGTCATCTGTTTATCCAAAACAGTGTGGACAATCCTGGAGACTGTGGCAATTTGCATTGTGAAGATGTATCCAGTTGCCCTGTAGGATCCCCCACAGATAAACCAGTAAATAATGACCAGGATCTCAGTCTCATGGCTCCATCTGTGTGGTTTTTGCTGAGGCAGCATTCGACCCTGCACGTTGGTGCTGGTTCTGGATAGTCTGAAGGCTGGGTTCATGTCAGTCTAAGGGAAAAATTGCCATAGACAGTATTATTGTCCATCTGTGCAGGACTTTGCTCCTGATAAAAACAAATAAATAAGTATCTGTTAATTATGTTAATCATTTAGTATCTAATCTATTAATTTCCTGTTTATTAAACAAACTGTTCATGTTAAAGCACTACATTTCCAGTAGCCACTGCAAAACTGAGAGACTGAAAATCGGTTCTTGCCAACAGAAGATGGAGTAACCTTCAAAGCTATCACCTTCTCCACATCTATCCTCTTACATCCCGCCTGCTGGGCCCCTGCGGGCCCTCAAGCTGCGGGCATGATGCCAGGGACCAAGCAGACAACCAGGCACCTGCTATGGCGCTTCCTGTTGCCGTTTCGCACCCCCCAGGAGGCAAGAGCCTTCCCGGGGAGCAGGTTCTGAAGATCACGGTCACAGAGACCAAGGTGATTGAGGCCGAGTGTTGACTGGTACTTCTTCAGCTTCTGCACGCTGTTCCTCAACAAGTACATCCTGTCGCTGCTGGAAGGAGAGCCCAGCATGCTGGGTAAGGAGCAATAAAGGGTTTCAGGAAAGACTTCCTTGCAAGTGGTAATAGTAATAGTAAAGATTTAATTTAATAATGTGCAAAAGAAGATGCTAGTTTCTTTGGTGATTAGACCCAGTCCAGTCATCATCGTGTTTAAAAAGGGAGAGGGTAAAGTGGTGCTTAAATGTTTTGTTTTTTTTCAACATTGTAACAAAGCTGTGAGACTAGGTGAATCATCCATGTGTTGCTGTTCAGTGTATCAGTATGCTTGTGTTGCTTTTTCAGAATATTGCTTACTGCTGATTAACATTGTTACGATTCAACAGTAAGCTTGACAGCTGTTACCTTACAGGGACACATTGGCAGAAAAGTAATGTGTGCTTAAAAACATCATAACTGTGAGTTTTTAGACAGATCATAATTACATGTGAGATAAGTCTATTTTTTGGGATCCATTACTTGGAGCTTTAGAGTAACAGCTGTTGGTCCCTTTGTGGTAAAAAGTTAAGTACCATCACTGTAATATGTGTCTGCCTAAAATATTTAAAAACCTGAACCAGGTTCAACATTGTACAGCATGACTGCACAAAGTAAGTGAAAGACACACTCCAAGCCAAGACAGTTTTTGTGCGTTTAATTATGGCCCACTGAGCTTCTGTTTATAATTTAATTGTAATGTCTGATTGCCGGTGAACTTTTACAAATAGCTCAAATGGGTTCCACTTTAAGATGGTGAGATTCCAGCAGCAGGGTGTTTAGCAGGGGTTCATCTGATGAAAAACTGCAATTGCTTGGCTCCCTGGGAAGTATCAGCACAAACAAGCATTTTCATTTAAAATAAAGCATCCTATTAATCTCACTGGTCAGCCCCCTGACTGCTTCAATAAACGCAATATATTGCATGTGTAAATGAGCCCCACATCAAAAAAAAAACAACAACAACATAGGGACATACAGTATGAGCAACTGCCTGAATTTACAGCATGGTGTCGGAATTACTGAGGGAAAAGAATAACAAAGCTGCAATTTTACTGTTGATGTTAAATTGACAGACATTTTGCATAAAGTGTTTCTGTCTTTGAGAAAAGAGACCATTTAGGGTGTCCAAAATGACTCCAAAAACAAAATAACCATGAAGTTGAAACCAGTCAGCCCCATCTCATGAAATTCCATGAAATAACATCAGTTCAAGTTGCTCAGATTGCATTTAGCCGAGAGAACTGTCTGCAGTATTTTGTTCCAAATCACAATGTGGTCATTATGGGGATGTGATGATAACCAGATGGAGAAAATACATCTAGCAGAGCTTGAGATCAACAAAGGTATGTGGGACTTGATCATGCTATTTATATCAGTCTCATAAAATCAGAATCTCGGCCTCATAAAATCCCCTCCCCTCTGATGTCACCTGATGAGACCCTTTGCAGCTATCAGGCCCTCTGAGGGGAAAAGGGTCTGCAGCTCCAGGCTTTCACTGGAAACGTTGGTAATTGAGGATACATTGTCACTGCACATTGGTGAATGTACCATAGTGTCACTGGCATCAGCCCTGCCAATGCAACATGTTGTGCCTTTTTTATGGAACTGGATTAAGGAGCAACAATTACGCACAGGAGGCTATCAATGTGAAGAAGACTTTTGCAACCAATTTCTGTGCAGAGGTGCCGTGTCCAGCCATACAGAGGCTCTTTTAAGAGCAAACCAAAACAAAATCTAATTTACTTAATCTATGACAAGTAACATGGCGTGTTTTCTGTTACCATGGCTATTACAGTCTGTTCTTAATGCACAATGTTTTTGTTTTGTTTTTTAAAGTTTAGTGTCCTCACTCAAATTTTGCAAACCTAGTACATTTCATTTCATAGCACAATATTAAAACTACAAATGTTTTTAGTTTTGGACTGTTTGTGGTACATACTGCAAAATGTATTCCATATCTCCATATCAGCATTATGGGAAAATACTGACTCCCAGATTGCCAGACATGCCTGTGAAGATAACACTTGTTCCCAGCACACATGATGCACTGAGGACCGAATGTGCCAGGGTTGGTGCCATAACAGTGACTACCCCCTGACAGAATGAGCACGCAGGCCAGCAGGGGGCTGAAGTACAAGCCAGGGCAATAGCCCTCACTGTCCAATGGGAAAGATGTTGTTTAGACACAGGTCTTACCACATGTGGCTTTGCTCAGGACACAAACAAGTGATCACCTTCTCACACTGGGTGAGTTCTGAGTGACCTTAGTATTCTCAGATAAAAACTGAGTACATGCTGGATGCCCAGGGAGTGCATGACACAGCCTGCACATGTAGCATTCCAAGGGATGTGGGAGGAGCCCAGAGCCACTGCCTTGTAGCACTTGTCTGCACGACTGAACTGGAAGCTCTCTGTCTTGGAGGGGAGAAACAGGGCTGAAGAGGTGGGTGGCTTATGGCGGAGGCTGTGGGCTCTCCATCCCATCACAGTCCAACAGTGAGCCTCCCACGTTGGGATGCTTCTTGCTGTATCTTTCTATGCTATTGCCATCTCATCTAGCAGCTTCGGGAAGTACTTGTTTCCAAGTATTTTTGGCTTGCTGTCTTGCTGTTGAATCAATATTGTATTATTGCACATTTGCACATATATCCTGCATGTCAAGATCCAGGGCAGACGAAGACAAGGTGAGAGAAAGGTGGATTTATCCTCCTCGTTATCTGATAGCAGGAGCTCCAAGTCAGCCGCCTCTCCCTCCTCATCATTCACATCTCTTTGTCCATATCTCCCTCTGTGTGGACGATAAATTGAAGTGTTCAAGTGGCTCAGGATCTGCCTCCACCCAGCTCGACCCAGATGTTAAAAATCTTAGTTCTGAGACATCTGGCTTCAGCAGTGTTGTAGCTAGAGGGTTACAGCACTGCTGTGATGTGATTGGAGCTTCTGATGAGGTCACATAGGAGGCATTCCAATTGTGAGATGAAACAAATGCTATGAAAGAGAACGGACAGATACTGTTCAATGAGTGGCACAACGTAAATCGCAGACACTGACCAAGAAAACAGTGTCAAAGAGTTGATACATAAATACAATGAACTGAATATAATAATAAAAAAAACTTGTCTTTTTCAAAATACTTGCATGCAAGGATGTACATTTGATTTTGACAATGGTGGGGGCATAATTGTAGCGAGGAATGCCTATAGGAGGAGTCAAATGCATGGCTCAGGACTCAGGGTGTGGATAGAAAGTCTTTACTTCAAAAGTAGACTAAGACAAAGTCCAAAAGATGAGAACAAAAAAAGCACACTGGGAAAATACTACAACGTTTCTGACATGGAGTACAAAGCACACTAGGAAAGACTACAACGATACTGATATGGAGTACAGAGCACACTAGGAGAGACAACAACGATACTGACATGGAGTATAAAGAAACAACTGGGAGGTGGGAAGGAAACACGGAAACTAAATACAAAGGGAACAATGGGGCAGAGGTAAGAAACATCAGGGCAGGGCAACCACGCGGGGGAAGTGAAGACATCTGAAATGATCGAGAGTTAGTGACTTAAATAAAACAGGAAATGCCCAAAACACAGAAACAGTTAAACATGACCAGGTGCCACAGAACTGGATGTGACAATAATGATAGCTTTTTTAGCTTTTCTTTTTTCTTTTTCTCTTTGCAATTACAAGTTAGCCTATATTAGTAGCTACTGTTTGGATGCTGCTTGTACCACCTGTCCTGAAAATGGAGAACCCTATTTGACCGTTTCTAGCAGTGAATTCAGGGTGAGGTTGGTTTGGCTTGAATTCAGAGTCCAAATAATTTCACGCATTATTGAACTATTATAAATACTATAACCTACATCATCAGGCTAACATTACTCACATTACTAATTATTCAAATTCCTATGTAACCCTGCTTCTGCACCTGCCTCACGTCTTCTGCCTGAATTAGTACCTGGCAGGATTGCTTCTACCACCTCGTTGATGTATGCCATGAGGAAATTTAACATTTAAGGCTTAGATGAGCCATGTTATAGCATCAGCACCATTACTGTGGCCTCAACTCTCACATAAATTACGCATACACACTAATGTTTAGGCGTCATACCGAACTGTAAGAAAAGATGCACTTTCCCCTATGAGAGATTGCAAGCACGATTTAATTATCATATACATTAGTGAATAGAATAGTGGCATCACCCCCACAGTCAATGCTGTTTAACTAGTTGAGAGGTTCGAATTGTGCCACTTCAGCCCATCGACAGTATATAAATATGGACTATGCATCCCCTCTTCCTTGCAGTGCCCAGACTGACGCTTGGGATATGGGCAGTGCTCTCTGGTGAGTTTGGAGCCAGAGTCTGCGCAGTACTGCCTGAGTGTGGAGCCAAGTGGAGCCACGTTATCAATGACCCGCCCACACTTCCACCAGTCTCATTACACCAGTTACAAAAAAATGGTGGATTGTTAATTTTTTCTATTGGGAGATTTTCCCGGACTGTTTTACCAACTGAGGCCAATGCGATGCTATTGTTCGTAAGACACTGTTAGATTAATAGTCCACAGTATGGTTTCCAAATGTTATCTGTATGTTGTATGAATTTGCTGTTATCGATACTTTGAATTGATGCCGGAATAAAACTAGACTAGCGGGACTAATGTGGTGGTTACTACATGGAGGAGAGCGGAGCTAACCGTGGGGCTATGTTAGAATGCTAAAGCTGTGTTAAACATGCTGCTGTTCTTTGGCGGTTACTTTCTTTCTGTCTGTATGGTAGTATGTATGTTAACCGACTGGTGTTTAGCTGCAGTGGCGTTATCATTTATATTTTAGTCATTTTTCTGTTTGCCGTGTGTGCTACCGTAGAACAGTAAGCTAACCCATTAGCCTGTTGTCTGCAAACAGGTACAGCGTTACTACGGCTTTGTGTAAGAATCTCCATTAACACATATTGGAATTTAGTGCTCTAATGCTTGTGGTTTCAGCTTTTGTGGTTCAGCCATATGGAGAGATGTAGCTTCAGAGGGCCATGCTGCTGTGCTCTACCCATATGCTGAACGGTTGCCGAGGCAACCATGAGACTCTGATAAGTTTGTCAATAAAGTTGGTAGTAAGAGTTCATTGACGTACTTGCCTGATGCAGTCTGGGATTTGTACTATAAATGGTGCACAGGCAATATACCTGTGGGCCAATTCTAATAGATAAAATATTATCTTGTGGGTGGGATACAGTTGCCCCACCAGACACAATATATAGTTTAAAGCAACTTTTGGTTGTGTTCGATGCCTTCGTTAGGAGCCAGTCCAAGGCAACAGAGATCAAGAGGAAAAAAGGCTAGTCCGTGGTCAATTGTAGTAATTAGTAATGACACAAACACCTAACTGTCCGTAGTCTATGTGTTATTACTAATTAGTTCACAGGATATACACACACTGGTTTACAACCACCACTACAATCAAGAGATAAACGTATCTATATTTAGCAGACGATTTATGACAAAACCATCTCCTTTTCTCCCATTCACTCTGAGGTAGCCATCAGATATCAGACTAAAAACATCAAAAATGTTTTATTTATTTTGATAACTACTTTTACTTGAGTGTTTAGTTTTATAAAGTTTGCAGTAGTATAAATTTTGGTTGCTTTAAAACACTGATGGTGTGTTGCAAAAAACAACAATAAGGCAGTGATTTCATTTGTCAGTTTGGGAAAATGAATGTGGTCAACAAATTTTCAGATTAGATTATGACTCGTGTAAATGAATTTGTCCTTACGGCAAGAGAGCTCAATGGGTTGGCAAAGCTCACTGTGATCATGAAAATACAGTGAGTTTCATGACACACTAATAATACCAGCTCCCTACACTGAACATCATTTAAAGAATGAAAAACATAAAAAGTACAGCTTTTTAGAAGAAGAACTTGATGCAAACTGTGAAGCATAGGGGTGGAAATGTGATGATTTGGGTTTTGTTGCCTCAGGGACTGGGCAGCTGGCAGCATTGATTTAACAGTGAATTCTACATCATATCAAAGAGCAACTTATATCGAGCAAATCAAATCTTGACTCATATCAAGCAACTAACTATCTCAGTTGCTTGATGTAGGTTTGATGTGTCTATATATCCTATATTAGACCAGAGGCTGGGGAGTGATAGAGGACACATCCATGCACATTGTTTACCTGTATCACCCACATTTTGGAATTGGTCAATACACACTCACCATAAATAATTGAGTAAATCCAGAAAATAAGATTTAAAGAGTGTGGCTGGATTGATTCAAATTGGAGTGTCTGATGCACAGGAGATGACTGAAGCATACTGATTTGTTAAAGCTGTGTCTGCACAAACAGCAATTCAAAGTGCTTGTCATTAAACAAGCATAAACTTCTCTCCCTCCAAACATTTGCAGAGTTGTTATCTGTAGAGCTGCAGTAGTAATTTTCCTAAACTGACAATTTGACAAACGCAGTCATTTCAAGCAGACGTATCAAGAAATGTGTTTGAGAAAATGCGCAAGATTTGAACCTTTCTCAGTCCTCTTCAAGTTTTCTAAACAGAATTTCAGACATCCCTTTTTGTGTCTACAACTGAGCGCAAGACCGTCTGCAGATGTCACTAGCTAAGTTTGTATATTGATTTCAGCATACCTCTTTATGATTCAAGTGTGACCTTATGAAATAGACACAACCAATGACTGGACATGGTGGAGTGGAATGAGTCATCCTCATTTTACAGGTCTGGCTGATCTTACTCACTGAGCAAGAATCCCACATTCTGATGTCCCGGCAAGCATTTTGCCAGGTAGCTCAGCTGCCACCTACGTGTTTGGGACCGAACCGGTTAATGGAGGAAACTAGTAAACCAGAACCTAAATGCATCCTATGTACTACATTTGTGTCCATACAGTTTAGTGCTTTTGAAGGTTGCTAAACACTAGCTGACAGGCAAGGTAGCAGTAAGGGAACTGGCAAATCAGCAGGCAGATCATTAATAGGTTAAATCATAAATATTCAGTTCAATTCAATTTTATCTTCGCAGTATGGTCCGAGATATGGAGCCGTGTTATCGATGACCCACGCACACTTCTGTCAGACTCACTCGCATTTCCGTTTGGTTAATACTGCGCTCTGCTCTACCTCCACCAGTTACAAAGAAATTTTGGATTATACACTGCACATATTTATTTATTTATTTTTTCCTACTCTCACACTCCTAAGGGACCACTTTATGGTGCGGTTGGCATGGCAACTTGTAGTCATCATTATGTCACATCCTGTTTCTATAACTATAATAACTAAAACGAAACTTAACCGAAAAATTGACACTTGTACATGCACCAGCATTATATTAACTGCCTAAAATGAGATAAACTCTACTACTACTAAAAAAATAAATAAATTAATGTGTTTTAGTTTGGCTGTAGTCCCATCCACTAACATTGAAGGTGTGGCGCTTACCTAACCTATACTGCAGCCAGTCACCAGGGGGAGCTCTACTTGGTTTGGCTTCACTTTTGAGGAGCTGTTCTGGGGCCCAACTTTATTTACAATCTCTGGGTTAAATACACTGCATGTCGACCGAGACTGCTTCGCAAATGAGTGGTAGTGCATAAGGTATATCATGTATGACAGCACATTCATGTTGTCTGACCAAACTAACCTGAAGGGTCTGATCTATTTCTTGTCCATATCAAGTTCATTTGAATTGAAAAAAAAATGAGCTCTTAGAATGTTTCAGTGGTTTGGTTGATAGAGATCAGAACAATCTTTGTGGAACTTACTGTACTATTGGTGTGATTCAGATTCACTGGTTTAAGAAAACAACTTGCCTCACTTATTACACAATAATTTTACAGAAAAAAAAAATCTGTCTACTGAGGTCTGACTCACTGCGTATAATCCATTGTTACTCTCCGTCCTCTAGAACATCACGACTTATTGCCAAGACACCGAGCTGTATGTTTAATGAGGCACAAATTAGAGAGGACACATGATTCAGAACCTAGGGTAGTAGCAGTATGCCTCCATCCCTGCCCTTGTGCTTCATGTTTTATTAGGGTCATAAAGTGTTCATGGTACTTTGATGAATGTTTGGACATGTACATGAATTGGAATGTAGGCTGATTAGAGCAAAGTGACACCAAAAAGAAGGCTTGAATGGCTTAAAGCATTACAGCCATCGGATGTCGACTAAAACCCTTTTGTGTTTTGATGAGGATACCTGCTCTTCATTTCACAGCAATGGAGAATGGGAATGGGGATGTTGCTTAATCATCCTCCTTTGTCTGATGCTACCTATTGTACTCCCATTCGCGTTCTTTCAAATGTCAAATTTGCTGCAGCAGCACATCAGATTTGAAGGTGAACTTCCTCAAGGAAAAAATGAAGCATTATGAACCAGAGGAAATAAATCTGCTTTTTTTTTTTTTTTGCCCGAAGTGACACCTTTGTGAATCTGTATCCTTACACCGATCTCATTAATGTTAAAACATGCAAAAACTCTAGAGACACAGTCAGGGAACAATACTGTCGCGTCAGCTCTTTGGAATAATGCCCTGACAGATATGGTGTGCCTCAAGATTCCTGTTGGCTAAAACCTGTTTGGGAAGTTAGACTTTACTTTCTTGCAGTACATGAACAAAGACATCTGTTCTATTTCACTAAATCAAAGTTAGACCCCAGGGAGATTTATACTGTTGGTGTTCATATCTGCTGCAATACATGCACAGTTTAAAGAAAAGACAATTTTCTTTGACCTTCACAGTGGCAACAATATCTCATTCACTTGAGCTGACAATGAGCTTTTAAGAAGTTTGGTATAACAGATGTTGTCAAATAAAGGTGAATGAGTGATTTACGTCTGACTTTTGATTTCCTTTCATGTTCATCAAAGCATGACAATTAAGGAGGCTGGCAAATAAGAAGGGAACAAAAAACAATGCAATACTGACAACACTGAACACATGGGGCTAGTTGTACTGATCACAGCAGTGATGTCAGCAGTGATGTCATAGAAACCCCAAACCACCCTGATGGGGTTTCTAGGACTGGAGGATTGAAATAAGTATGAAAAGAGTCTGTGATGGCAGAACTCCAACCATCTACAACACTGACCTCTGGAACAACACGACACTTTACATTTGAAAGGTCATGTGGTAGTGTATCTAAATAGAAGATACCAGTGAGTCTGGTATATTCCACGGAAATACTTTGGCCTTTTTGACATAAAGCCCATTTTAGTAGATGGGATTTGGGGCAAACTAAAACACTGAAATCCACATTAAATAAAAAAAAAATTCAAGGATGAATTCTATTTTTTTAGGTAGTCAGTGTAATACAGATGTTCAAATATTTTTTTTTTTTAGATGTTTCGCTTTAGTTAGGAATTTGAAAAAACAGGATGAATAAAACAGGATGTGACATCACGATGATTGACAGTTGCCATTGACAACCGCTCAATGAAGAGTCCCATAGGACTGCAAACGCCAGTGAGTCTAGGAAGTGTGGGCAGGTCATTTATAATGTGGCTCCACTCTAAGACAGTATTATACAGACTCTGCCCGTATCCCTGGGATACTAGTATCAATGTAGCCAATGTGAAGAAGTGGAGATGCGTAGTCCATATTTTGTCCAGTTTATGTACATGGAAAATGTAAGTACAGTAATAATAGATAGTTTTTGGAATCAAATTTTGCATTGTACAAAGGATAGTGTCTCCCATCATTCACACTCCCATCGTACATTCTCCATTACAGGATTCATTATTAAAGAAAGAGTGACAGGTCCAATTCTTACATCGGTTTATAGCCATTTTGTTAAGAAAATGTTGTGTTGCTCGTATCCAAATGTAAACCTAGTGTTGATATGAAAGAATGCGTTGGATGGTGTGTTCCACCTCTTAAAACACAAGTTTTAGATGGATGTCTATTTTTCCTTCTTCAGAGGGCAGCACAGTGGTGTGGTGGTTAGCACTAAGGCTTCACAGCAAGAAGGTTCCATGTTCGAATCCCTGTGTCTGTGTGGGTTCTCTCCAGGTTGTCTGTCTCTCTGTGTTAGCCCACGCGATGGACTGGAGACCTGTCCAGGGTGTACCCCCCCCCCCCCCCCCCCCCACGACTTGCGATCTGGTTTAAGACTGTAACTGCTTATTAAACGTTTAAAACCACCTTTACATTTTTGCCAAGGAGCCTCTTTTGGTCGTGAGAAAGGATTGTCTCTTCTTTTTTTAGGAACTGCTGGAGATGAGCAATAACCAAACGTATGTAGTCTTTAAAACTGAAAAAAAAAAAAAACATGACAAAGAGGAATGGATTGGAATCATAAAACAAATATATAACATGAAAAAGATAACGTATTTGCATATAGGTGCATGCATGTGTGGACATGGACATATGTGGATATACTGTATATACGTGTATGGGTGTACAGTATACAGGTGTATATGTGAATATGTAAATTTAAATATGTGTGTATGGGCATGTAAAAATGTGAGTAAAGGTGTATGCATGTGTGACTAGATGCATGATGTGAGCTGGGAGTGCCCAAGAGCCGCCGCCGACAAGCCGTGAAAGAGTCGACATGGGTGGATTTGCACAACCGTAGATACCCCTTGGATAGGTGGACTAGAGCTGACTTCAGGGGAAAACTCACAAATAAAATGGTGAAATAGCTCCTCTCACTACCATAAATATTCCAAAATGACTCTATGACATACATTGTTCATGTTGTTTTAAGAAAAGGTTAAAACAACAGGTCTGGTTTGTCTGTGCTCTTCTTCTACTGCTGCACTAATATGCATAACATAATGCACAGATCATCATGAGGTAACATATGGACCATGAAGACATAAACCATTCATTCAGGTTTCTGCATCAGCACCTAATAAAGATTCTATCTGATTAACAGAGAGAGCTATGTGTAAATTGCTATTGATTAGGTGTTCCACCATGGAATCATTCACTATCAGTGTTTAGCATGAATTATTTCTGTAAGTTCATGTATTAATTACCACAATGGGTCAAGGTCATTGATTTCAACTCCAAGCCCCCTGCAGTCAGGATCCCAGTGCACCGGATGAATTAGTGCCTCTGTCGTGTAATGCCTTGAGTTCATGGAGCAAGGATATTCCTGGTTGTAGTCTGAGGCCCACATTTTATTGATGTTGTATTTACTGACTGTGCAACTGTCGTGGCTTTTTCTTTGCATCCCATACATTTTTCTTGGCAGCTGTGGCTGAATTATTTTGTTTTTATTTTCCACTTCTTCATCAGAGTCTGAGCACTGCTGATTGGCATTCTCAAATGTTTGGATCTCTATTTATATCCTTTTCCTGCTTTATAAAGTTTGACTACCTTATCTCGCAAGCCTTTTGACAGTTATTTTGCTTTCCCCATGGCTCAGAAACCACCAAAGTCAGTGCAGCACAAGATGAAATGTGCAGGGGTCTGTCAAGAGTCCAGAGACTCACTCAGTCACATTTTCTACACAGACACTAATTATAAATCTGTTTCTGTCCACTGGTGTCCGTATTATCAGGCCAAAACTTTTAGTTAGGGTTATGTATACTTTTGATCATCAGGACCGTTTGGGTGGTTCAACTCATCATTATGATTCAAAAAGAGCAAATACAACTGTGTGATAATAAATAACTTCACCTGACCACAAACCCTAAATGAAATCAGTCATTTTATTTTTGGTACTGAGTGATATTACTGTATAGTTGCTGTAATCTTAATTTATGCAGGACCTTGCCACAGGGTATGTAATGAAGATCATGGTCTGATGGATCAATCATTACTAAATGTAGACATGCATTAGGAAGAGACAAAAGCACTGAAAGGTATCCATACAAAAAATGAATGATTTATGATTTCAGTTATTTGTATTTGTAGTTGATTTGTGTCCATTTCTAGATTTGGCCAATATCTGTGACTGTTGTATGGTTTTCTTTGTCTTTATGCAGAAATACCAACCTTGGTCAGGTGTGTCAGAGAACCATGACAATGACACCTGGCATCAATACTGAGAGTACTGGTTCTGGTTCTTCCAGTTCTGCTACAGCAGTGGTATGTTTGTGTTATTTGTCGGGGTAGCCGTATAAGTGATGATGATTGGCTAAGGTAGAGTAAGATTAAAGGTGGAAGTATAGGCACTACTTTAACCTCATTGAGGTAAAAGGCAAGAACGTACAAGTGAAGTGTACACTAATTCTTAGATGTATTTAAACATACACTATATTACCAAAAGTATTCGCTCACCCATTCAAATGATCAGAATCAGGTGTTCTAATCACTTGGCCTGGCCCCAGGTGTATAAATTCAAGCACTCAGGCATGCAGACTGTGAAACAAGACATTTGTGAAAGAATGGGCCGCTCTCAGGAGCTCAGTGAATTCCAGCGTGGAACTGTCATAGGATGCCACTTGTGCAACAAATCCAGTCGTGAAATTTCCTCGCTCCTAAATATTCCACAGTCAACTGTCAGCTCTATTATAACAAAATGGAAGCGTTTGGGAAAAACAGCAACTCAGCCACGAAGTGGTAGGCCACGTAAAGTGACGGAGAGGGGTCAGCGGATGCTGAAGCGCATAGTGCAAAGAGGTCGCCGACTTTCTGCACAGTCAATTGCTACAGAGCTACAAACTTCATGTGACCTTCAGATTAGCCCAAGTACAGTACGCAGAGAGCTTCATGGAATGGGTTTCCATGGCCGAGCAGCTGCAGCCAAGCCACACATCACCAAGTGCAATGCAAGGCGTCGGATGCAATGGTGTAAAGCACGCCGCCACTGGCCTCTAGAGCAGTGGAGACGCGTTCTCTGGAGTGATGAATCACGCTTTTCCATCTGGCAATCTGATGGACGAGTCTGGGTTTGGAGGTTGCCAGGAGAACGGTACATTTCAGATTGCATTGTGCCAACTGTGAAATTTGGTGGAGGAGGAATTATGGTATGGGGTTGTTTTTCAGGAGCTGGGCTTGGCCCCTTAGTTCCAGTGAAAGGAACATTGAATGCTTCAGGATACCAAAACATTTTGGACAATTCCATGCTCCCAACCTTGTGGGAACAGTTTGGAGCGGGCCCCTTCCTCTTCCAACATGACTGTGCACCAGTGCACAAAGCAAGGTCCATAAAGACGTGGATGACAGAGTCTGGTGTGGATGAACTTGACTGGCCTGCACAGAGTCCTGACCTGAACCCGATAGAACACCTTTGGGATGAATTAGAGCGGAGACTGAGAGCCAGGCCTTCTCGACCAACATCAGTGTGTGACCTCACCAATGCGCTTTTGGAAGAATGGTCAAAAATTCCTATAAACACTCTCCTCAACCTTGTGGACAGTCTTCCCAGAAGAGTTGAAGCTGTAATAGCTGCAAAAGGTGGACCGACATCATATTGAATTCTATGAGTTAGGAATGGGATGGCACTTCAGTTCATAGAATGAGTAAAGGCAGGTGAGCGAATACTTTTGGTAATATAGTGTACATATATATATACACAATAGTCACTTTCCCTGGTAATTAGTTACTTTTATAGTGGAGTAATTCAGTTATTAACTCAGTTACTTTTTGGGAGAAGTAAAAGTAACGTGCCCAACACTGCTCTTTTCTCACACCGCTCTCTTCTTATTCAAAGATGGATGTGTCATTTTCATATATTCATTCATGCTCTTTGACTACTGGCAAGCCCTGATGAGTTTGATAAGATATGATAAACAGCAACAGAGAACAGCATCAATTATGTTGAAGTGTCACATGAATTAGAACTAGAGCCGATACTGTGAATACTAATAAATAATTCAATGCTAGTTGAGATATAAAATATATGTACTTCACGGATTGACTGAATGCCCTGTGTTCTCAATGGCCATGTATCATATTTTTATAAGACCAAAACTATATCCTTAGGACCAGGGAAACATCGTGGTTTAAGTTAACAGGTTAAAGTTAGGTTCATGGAACCTTGTCAATGTTATAGTGACATAACGTCAACCTTTTATTACTCTGCCAAAACTGCCTTCGTTGTACAGATGTGCTTTTTAGACTTAAGTTGAAGAACAGAAACAGTGAAGTGGAAAACACTTAATAATCAAATACCTGAAAATCAGAACAGCATCAAGATATTTGATATCTTTTAACATGAGAGTTGGCTGAACCAGGCCCATGGAAATAAATATAATTTTCTGAAAAGCAATTCCATAACTATAAAAAATGCATTATACTGCATGTGTTTTCTACAGAGACGTAGATTCATTTTTTTTTCTATCGCTCTGGGTTAAGAAGAAAAACACCCACGCCGTGACACCGTGAACACCCGCAGCCTTTCTTTTTTCCTACCGCCTACACTCTTTCATATACATGGAGCAAGGGTGGGTGTTAAGGTTAAATTGAATGAAAAGAAGGAGCACAAAGAATTGCGTGAGAGGGGACATAAGCCGCAGAGAACCGAACCCCGGCCACCCACCACCACAACACATTTATTAACATCTAGTCCTGCAGAAGGTCTGCACTCACTGATTTAGCCTCATTCATGACTCAATCAATAGCACTTGATCAAGGTGCGGCGCTGACACGTCAAGCTGTAAATCAGATATGTGCATGCTGAGTGGTTGATATGCCCCACCGATGTGTCTGCTGCCTTCTCTGGCGTGATGCTATCGTCTATGTGTGTGTGAGAGAGAATAAAGAGAATCAAAATGCGATGGAGCAAAACCTCTTTCCCACCTGTTCTTTCACCATCGCCTTGTTACCATAGAATATTTTTAGAATCAAAAGTCTCCCAGAGATGGGGAGGAGAAGAAAACAAATATTTTACGACATGTATCTGCTGTAAAACTGTCAGGAGAATTAAACAGGCTGAGATCTAACACAGTTATCACAACTGCTATTTGGAGCTATTGATTCCTACTCTGTTGGTTGCTTGTGGCATTTATTGTGTGTTATGCTAGTGGTTTATATCCTTGGTTTACAGAGGTGTTACTTTCCTTTTTTTCTTCTGTATTATTGGTCAGATTTACCTCTACAGAACTGTAAATATTAAGATGTTTTGCTATACATATGGAACCTGGAGTTCCAAAAGGAAAACAAGGCCACTGTCATGGCAGTTATCCTCCAGCATTAGGTCACTGTTATTGATCCAGCTAGTAAACAGCAAGAGAGTAACAGCAAGCTTTCCCTTTACCGTTTTCCCATTCTGTCAAATATATTTTCCGAGTCAACCTCAAATAGAAGCTCCAGGTTTCCTCACCTTCTGCCCTATTACTGGCGTCACAAATCTGACTCACACAAGTAATATACTTATTTTCTTCAAGCTGGATTAAATCATGTGTTTCCATCTCATATTTGCAGGATCATTGCAGTTTTTTTGTGTTCATCTCTTTTTTGTTTTGTCATTCTACTTTATAACAGCCCTGCATAAAGCTCTGTGATAACTGACACAGCTAAGGTCATTCACCCCAAACCAGTGGATTGAAACTTGCCAAATATTTTTTGAGACAGTATTTCCAACTCACTTAATTCTATGGAAATCTCTTTCATGTTGGTAGTGATAGTAAAAAAAAAAATGGTTCATTTACACTTTATATACATCTGCATCTTTCTGTGTTCATTCCAGTTAATGTTTCTGGGGTCCTATAAACTGCTGTATTTAAGAGTTTAAGGATTCAGACCAGATATCTTTACTGTTTTCCCATCTCCTGACAAACAGCCTGCTGCATCTCTGTTCATAACTTATCTGGAACTCCCTTGTGGTTTGCTGCACACCCAGTCAATATGTGGGCAATAGCAATCCGCAGTTACAATACAGAAAAAATTACATATAAAAATAAAAGCTCGGAGAGCAGCGCAGGGAGCTGAGCAAAAATCAAATGGCTTTTTCCTTCAGATGTGTGAAGTCAAGGCGTGGGGTACACGGATGTGATGGAGGAAACATCCTTGCAACAGATAGTAGAATTGCAGAGGGGTCAGCAGTGCTGTAGCAGAGCCCCCAGGCCTGGCAGGATGCCTCTATCTGACAGGGGAGAGTGAGGGCTGTGGAGAGCCGGTGCAGCACAAACTCCAGGCCAACAGTAGCCCTGCTTGCAATCAACTGGGAACTGCTGCCACTTAGCGTTACACCCTCCTGAGGAAGCATCTGGTTAACATCTGTCAAATGGACAGTTTTGATTATAAGTCATGTACTGTATATGTTTGCAGTTATTGTCAGGCTGCAGAAGGAAAGTTAAAAGTATTCTTTTAAAAAAAATCTTTACATCGTATTACAATAATATTATTATTACTACATATTAGTATACCGTGAATATGATACGTCTTTATATGCGTGCACTGTAGATATAAAACAGATCAGGAACAACATTTTGTCTGACTCATCCCGCACATGCAATAAATTCAACATTGCTGTTTCATTTTATTAAGGCACTCTAAGTCTGAAGGCTAAGATAAACCTGAGCTGCATAATACTAGCATGCAATAAAGCAATAGAGAGGTTCAAATTGTCATTTCAGCCTGATCATAACATCAGAAACACTTATCTCAGATTCCTACTTAGTGCTTCAGAAAAGCAAATCAAGTCTGTGGATGTTTACGGACAACAAAACTATTAGGCATGCGTGAATGCATGTTATAAACCAATCAGTGTGTAAGATTTAATAGCCCACAGTGACCAATATGTCGGGTATATGGAGAGTGTTAAATCCTGAATTCTCCTACAGTCAGTTTTAATACTGCCACAGTTTTTATTTCTAGCGTCATAGGGCAAGTCTTTACTCTTCAACAAGGAGACGTCTATGTCAAACATCAACAGTTACACAGGTCTTTTAGATAAATAACCAGTAAGAAGAAACTATTAAAGCAAGGATATCAAAATTACTTTAACACAAATTCCTCTTGATGCCACTGATTTTTTTTAATGCTTAATTAACGCATAATTCAGTATTATTATTATAACCTTAGCTCACACTGTAGTTCTGGAAATCAAGAAGTAATCAAAGCAGCAGTAACACTGTGGAAAACAAGTGGAATGTGAAGTGACATTTCATAGTAAATTGACCCTGCAGAGGGCAGTAGCACACCCTGTGGTGTCAAAACTCCAAAAAGAAGAATAAAGCAAGCATAAACAAACGAGAAGAAATGGTCTTCAAAAAGGGTTTTTGAACAGTAAGTCCAGCGTTGAAAGTCTGACAGATGCTTCTCTTGATAAGACCAAAGCTATCTGCATTTACTGTAGACGTGAACTAAGTTATGAACTGAGCAGGGAGCTTTCTGAGCACCTGAGATCTTGATAAGAGTAATGCAATTCGGCAAAATATGCCTTCCAGGTACATTTAAAACAGATATTTAAAAAAGCATGATGCATTTATTTTGATGCATTATTTATGCCATTATTATTCAATATCCAGTTATTATTCAATTTAATAGTTTAATCTATTGACAGGCCTAAATTAATGCGATTCGATCCCTGGAATGAGCAAGACACTGAGCAAGTGCTTATGTCAACGGGTAGATGTGTCTATCACTGTAAAGCTTTGAGTACCAATGTGTAGAAAAGTGCTATATAAAAAAAAGGCCATTTACCATATTTTATGTTTCAAAAAAAAAAAAAGCAAAAGCCCAGACCAGACTGTCTAGTGCTACTCCTTGGCCACCAAGGTATAAGCCCATCTTTTGTTCTACAACTCCGAGATCACCGTCTAATAACTGAAACAGGGGCGTCATAAATATGGAACATTTCTTCTCTCGCTTGGCAAAAGGTCTTTCTTGACAAGTCTTTAAATTACTACTCAAAAACCTCTAGTGTCCAGCAGGATTATACTCCTGACCTTTTCCTTCTGCAATCCAGGATAAGAGTATTAAAAGGCATTTACTGTATCTTGTAAAGAGAGAATCAGTGAGAGAGATGTATGAGAACCCTCAGGAACATTTTTCAACACTGATGTCATCATTTTCAGTCATCTGATCGTGTACAGGCAGCACTCTCGGAATAACTATTTCGAATCGGGCATGAAGTTCTGTTTTTGAGCAGAATGCCAAGATACAGCAATACATTGCACACATAGTGTTGTGTGTGACATGATGAACATTCTGTTGAAGCATGAAAACTTCAAATAATTGCACAAAAAGAGCCCATAAAACATTTAGACTCTGATTTCTGTTGAGGAGACAACTCACATGCTTTACTATCTCATCATCATTATGAAAAAAAAACAAAAACAAAACTGTTCTTGTGCTTCAGAATAGTAAAACTCAAAAAGTAAGTAAGATGAAAGTAAAGCTCAGTAGTTAGCAATTCCTGTATTTGTTGATTTTCGAGCAGAGTAGACTCAGGAAAAACAACTTCCTTGAGATTTAGAGCAAAAACAGTGACTTCAAGTAAAATCAGCCAGGGTAGCGATTTGTCCACTTTCCACAAGCCGTGTCCGTAATTGCTGAGGAGCAGCATTTGCGCAGAGCTATCTGGAGGCTTGCACAAGTTTTAAGATGTTAATGTGAGGTGATTGAGTGGTTCAGCACCATAACACTGCCGGAAGGGTGTCGTCTTCCTCTCGACCATCCCTTCTTATAGCCTCAGCAGGGTAATTTGTAGCGGAGAGGAGAGAGGCTGTGTTGCTCATTACTGCTGCCTAGCCCGTTGCCCCTGTGGACACAGTGGCTGCAGCTCAGCAGTCCTGGCCCTGCCAAAATAACAGGAAGAGAATAAAGATGAGATATATTGACTTTCTTTCACTGAGACCTAATGTAGGCCCCCAGAGGCAAACAGCCTCGGAACATACAACTGCAATATTGGCCACATTTGTTCTTTTGTGGTCTAAGTATGTCTAAGCTCTCTGAAAACAAATTCAAAGGAATAAACACTATTTCCATCTTTCATGGATATGTTCTGCCTCAGTTTCTGTATTTGTGCTTTTTTCTTTCTTAAATAATCTAAAACAAAGGTAGCCGGACTTGTTTGAGATTACTTGAAGACATTCCACTATTCTTTCAAGTGTCTTCAACACATTGGGGCAGAAACCTGTTCAGCCCGAAGACAAAACAGCTAGGCAGGGGAACAATGTATTTTATGCAGTTGCATGTAATGAAGAACACACCAACCTGTACACTCAACTCAGGAGACCCACTTTCAGTACCAGCCAGAGCCAGCCATCCACCTACACCCGAAGGACAAGGGATTCTCCCTACCGGCGCCTAAGCATATGGCAGCTTACAGTGTTGCTTTTTTCTTATTTCTTTATTTCTCATACAGAATGTAGTTGTTTGTACTTATGTAAATAAATGGTCCTGAGCCACAGCCACCGCCCTTTCTAGCTAACTATCTGTTTAGCTTGTTTAGCTTAGTTTCCAATTAGGGGGATTGGTAAAGGTCTTGCTTTATCTCCTTTAAGGACAATAACGAACACATTTTAGCTTTAGAAGACAGATGGTTTGAAAGAAGAGTAAAGGAAACCATCTACATAAAATTGGAAAAGCTTTATCTAAACTGGGGAGATGGACTGATACACACTTATCAGGGATTTACAACACAATCCTAACTTGTCTCTCCAATCTCCCTTAACTTCACCCCTAACCTGGAAGCCAGACCAACTTCCCCCAGCCACAGTTTTGCCAAGTTGAATTTTTATCCAACCAAACTCCTCTGACTGGTTGTTGGACTACCAGTTGTTGTGCGTATTTTTCTCTGCAGCAGCAGGTTGAAACACATCCCATAATGACATCCAAATGGCGTGTTACCAGATGTTATGCCAGTCTATTTCACCCCCATTCACACAGTTAATGGGTCATTACAGTACATTGTGAAAAAAAGATACCACCAAGGTTAATCTGAACAACTTCCTCTAACTGCACACATCCTAGCCATGTGAGTCTCAGATGACACTTTCCAAATAAAAACCAAAACTCCCAAACCTGAATTTATCTTAAACCACTAACCGCAACTCTAACTCTGATTGCTCTGCTGCAACGGAGACAATCTACTCAAAAACAGCCACAAACACAGAAGACATGATGTTTTCTGAATCCCTGTTCAACAGTTTCCTACTCCGTTCTCGCTGCTGTCCTATCAGTCTACTTGTAACTTCCTCAGGCTCCTCAGTATCTGTTTACAGCTGTGTAAACAGCAGCGCTGAAGCTCACTAATAAGAGTGAGGGGGCAAGCTCCCTGCAGAAGCCCGAGGGGTGAAAAGTTAATACAGAGAGCTGGTGGATGCTCCGGAAAACGATGTCTGAAGTGTCTGGCTGCTCTGTAGCTGCTGCCAAATGTTACCAGGGACAGGCAGGAATAGTTAAACTAAAATTACTGCCCCAACCACCCAAGGAGTTCACCCTTGTGTTGTTTTGTCAAGTACAACACTTGCAATATTGGTCTTTTTTATTTGTCTTGGAGGATCTCTGAATCCCAGAAGTGCTGTATTGACGGTTAAGCTGTTTGCATCATCATCAGAAAGTGGACAGTGGTAAAAGAGCGTATCATAGTGATTTACTCCTTTATTGATTTTACAGGGCTATTAAGCAATAAACTGAAACCTCTCTTTGTAACACCAGTAGGTCCTCTTTGGGCTTACTAGAGATAAAACATTGTTTTTATCAATGTATTTTAAAGCTATCTTGCCAATTCGGTGGCTGTGCCTGTTCTGATATTATGTCATTTTTTCCTGTCAATTAAACCACTGGTTCAGTTGTCAACAAGTGTTAATAAGCATTTTTCAGACAAGTGCATAGATAATGAGACATACTGTCCAAAGTTTTTAATGTATTGTATCTGTATGCAGAATGAAGCCTGTTCTTCACCTTTTCACATGTCTCCTGTAAATAATAAGTACTAAGTCTTGGTGAAAAGCAGCTAAATTAAAGAATTGTCATCTCATTCAGTTGGAGGTTCACATTATTGCCAAACGGCGTCTATTATGTGGTGACTTCAACTTATGGAGGGGCCCATTGTTTTGTTGCTTTTTGTGCATGTCAGCCATACTTACGTTACTAGAATGTTACTCATCACTGCAGACTGGCATTCAAAGAAACTAGTTTGTGTCTGGAGAGATTAATCAGATCATTAAGGGCACATGTGCTGGTTGATGTTTTGACATCTCTTAAAAATAACGCTCCAGCATCACTATCCTATACTGAACCAAGACATTGTACCTAATACACAAGAATCTCTTCATTTGTTTTTCCTGTCTGAAACTGTCTGTGGATGCTGTTTCCACGAGGCACCAGGTAGCGAACATGTTTCTTTAGGCAAGAAAATAACAACTTCAAAAAACAGCTTTACTTTAGGCAAGTATATTATCTTAGTATTGGATTTATGAATATATTTTATCACCTCCACAGTAGAAACTATGGAAAACCAATCTAAACCAATCAATACATAAAACATAACATAAAAGGGGAGTTGGAAGAATGATTGGTGTCCTACAGCACAGAACAACACATAGGATGTAGAACAGTGCCAGAATGCAGATGTTTGAATAGTATCCTGTCACTGTCTTGTGAAGAATCAACAACTGAGAAGATTCTTGTCTATGCGTTGATCTAAAGTGGTCATAAGGCCGTCACTTTATGTAATGTATATGGGTATGATAGAAAGATGTATAGTTGTGAAAAGCTATTTGAATCCAACGAGGTTCAGCAGTCATAACTTTTGGATTTCATTTCCACAGTTTTCATGAAAACAATGATTCAGACATAGAACATTGCTGCAGAGCAATGGTCAAAACCCCCACAGGGTAAATTAAATTATTGGAGTAAATTAGCTTTTCATGATACAAAAAATAACAGATTACAAGACAAAAAAGCTGTTAAGACTTGCCTTTCAAAGGAAATACTTCTGACAGTTTTATTGGTATGGGGTTGAGAACTGCCCTCATCGCTGCTGCAGACAGGGGGCTATAGACTACATTAGCTGGTAAAAGCAAGGAGGGGGAATAAAACAGACTGTATCTCTTCATCTGCTGGATTAAATTTGATCCCAAACTGTCCATTGTTAGGATTGCAACGCTAAATCAGTGTAGTATGTGACTCATTACAATGTCAAGTGATGTATGAGTTCATCATGATAATTGAAACTTAGCTTCTCAAGGCAGTGCTTGATCTTAATTTCTACAAAATTCCTTTCAGACCTCTCTAAATGAATTATTTTTCTTAAATTGAGAAAGTCATTCTGGGTAAGTACATCAAGGTTGTTCTTTTTAGCTCACTGCTATCTCCATTCTTTATAGTCCATCATAAATGAGTGGATCTGGCCACGGGGACGCTTTGTCACCATTGTAGAAGTTTAGCCTGAGGTAGCAGGTACACTTCTACTCTCCTGGAAGCTGACCAGTGAAAATGAGCCAGTTTCATTGGCATTAAAAAGACCTTTGCTAAAATGGCTCAATGTTCTCATATGATAAATAAACATAAAGAATATGCACTTTACATGCACTGTTCATTTACCCCAACAAGCCACAACATTAAAACCACTGACAGGAGAAGTAAATAACAATGACCATCTTGTGACAATCCAGTGTTCTGCTGGGAAACTTTTGGACCTGGCTTTCATGTGGATGTTACTTAGACATGTAGCACCCACCTAGACCAGACCAGGCACCCCACCCCATAGCAATGACACTCCTTGATGGCAGCAGCCATCCCCAGCAGGATGCAGCCTGACACAGGCACACACAAAAAAAACGGTTTAGGAACAACTAAAAAAACATGAAGAACAGCACAAGGTGTTGACCTGGAAACTTTTCTGTGCTATTTGTGTCTTTAAAGAACAAAAAAGACAAGACCAATTCTGTCATAATATCACTCCTTTAATGACACTAAATAACTCAATGCATGCTAAACTCTTCTATCGGCTGTGTTCTTGACATCTGTAGACACTTGCTTTGAATGTCAGTTAGACGCTGTGCAACAGCTCCACTGCTCCGCTGTGAACATTCCCATTTGAAACAGTCAAATTGGATGTTTGAGGCTGTGATGCATTCTAATTAAACATGATTAGTCATGCCGTCGCAGATTCCTAATGCTTGTTGAGGTATCTCACAGTCAGACTGCAAGGGACATGTCATATTCCCCGTAATAAACCCTCACATCATTTCAAAACACCTCCATCCCATTTTCTGCATCAGTGACTGTGATGGAAAAACATTTGACAGCATGGTTTTTTACTGAATTTGTAGGCTTATTATTGTTGAAATGTCAGAGATATGCTTGCATTTTATTCAGATACTGTTTCCTTATCATATGGTCAGCTCTAGACAGAAACTCGTCATATTTCTCTCTTGATGTGTTAGTTTTCTGTTTTCTTCCTTGAGGTGCTCTCGGACGTTTTACTAGAAATACACAGTGTGACAGCACTGCATTATCTAAGAGCAGCCACAGGGACAGAGGCAGCACGGCTTTCAGTGTTTAATTGATGATGCCCTGCAAACTAGACCAGAAAGAGGTCCAAGCTCAGCACTTTAATATGATGGCACACTTTGGAAAAATGTTGTCACCTTAAATACAGATGAGCTTGTAAATGTTTAGCTGTCATGTATCATGAGACACTCTGGGGATCTGCAGCTCCCATCACAACTAAAAGTGTAGTCCTAGTCAGTTTCTGCAAACAGACAGCTGGTTTATTACATCCTAGGTTTCAGTGTTGTAGCCCTGGCCATCATTTTCATTCCACCAGTTAAAAATATATTACTCATCAGTTTATTCACAGAGACCTAGCAGTTGCTTTACAAAAATCACTGGTGGGATAGGAAACACGATCAGACAGCTCTTAAGACCCCAAAGTTAGAGACCAGTAAATTATCCTTTTAATGTAGAATCACCATTTGTGTTGTGCCTCCTTTATTAAATGTGCTTCAAGGAATAGCCACAAAGAAATGACATCATCACTAGCTATGCACAATGCTGAGTGAGGTTAGTAGATACCAAAACTCACGCCGCTTACGATATACGAGTTACTACTGTTCATTATTTACCAGTATTGCATATTACTTTACATCCCGACTTTCCTTGTGAATTGTATTTCTTCTTTTCAATTGCTGCTGACATGTTTATATTTGTTGTCTTCATTCTCAACATGTTGTTTGTTTGAACTTTGACCCTGACACTTCTCAGCGATGTGTTTCACTACAACACTCGGGCTGCTTCAGTAGGGAGAGCTTGTGACAGCAGTCAGACTGTAACTCCTCAGTTACTTAGCATAACACTTCTTACTGTCATTGTTACGGCTGTCATTGTTGTGCATGTGGATTGTCATGTTTCTGTTCTGTTTTCATTATGTGCGTTAGGTGTGTGCAATGCCCTGGAGGTGAGCAGCATATGTTCTTTATGTGATTCCTATCTTTATATTTAACATGTATAGAGGGACTTTTACTGATCATAAAGAATACCAACAGGTATATTTATAGTATTTATAAGATTATACACACACACATATAACGCTATATATAGAGAAGAGTTCAGAGGAGTCCAGTAACACAAACAGTACTGTTTAGGACACTTCACCTCCTCTGGTAGATGACCTGAGTTTGAAGGAGACCAAGACTACCCACAGTGGTTGAGAGGGCCATTATATCTATATATATATAGATATATAGATAGTATTACACACACACACACACACACACAAATATATATACATATTGTACAAGTATTTCAGTCTTTCAGCTGACAGCGGCACGGTACGAAACACCTGCGATGCAAGTGTGGCAAGTGTTGATCTGTTTCATCTGGCCACAGTTGTCGCAGGTGCACTGTGTCATTTGCCGGGGTTTCCGTGTGTGTGTCTGCTGCAGCAGCAACAGCCTCGGCCGCCTTCCTCCTCCTTTAGGCAGCGGTCTTGGGTACACTTTCAGCCTACAATGGGGCAGCTGTGGCTCAGTAGGTAGAGCAGGTTGTCCATGAACCAGAGAGTTTGATCCCCGGAATGTGCCGCATGCCGAAGCATCTTTGAGAAAGACACTGAACCCCTAGTTGCTCCCAGTGCATGGCACTGGTGTGTGCTTGTGTGAGTGAATGGGTAGATGAGTCTGTGACTGTGAGTACCAATAGGTAGAAAAGCGCTATATAAAAACAAGGCCATTTATCATTTACGGGAGTACAAGAGGAGGCGAGGGAGTTGCACTGGGTGCTGTAGTATGAGGGGGAGGGAGTGTGCTGACAGATGTCAGAGAAGGCAGCGGAGGTGGTGGCGGTGGCGACAGACGTGACAACCCTGGTTGCTCCTCGGGGGACGTCATATTCAAAGGGCTGTCCTTGTCACACCTGCACCAAGAATGAGAGACAAGCAAATCCTCATAATCCCACTGGCACGTGTAGCCAAGGGATGCCAGAGCATGATGAGTCTGTCTACACTCATGTGCTGATTACCTGGCTGACCATTACGATCCTGCAAATCATCCTGAGAAGAAACACAAGTCATGAATGGATGAAAAAGAATAAGAGAGAGAAGAGTGAATTATATGTAAAACAAAAAACTGAAAAATGTTCTAATTTCTTTCTTTCTTTTTTTTTTTTTTTTTACTGTTCTGTTAAATTACTAATTGTAGTAGTTGAGAGAGTATAGTTACCTCTGAGTCTGAGGAGTGGTGAGGAGTAGAAGCCTTGCTGTCAGGGGCTTTCGGGCAAAGCATCTTGGTCTGCTCCTGATGGCTCAGACCTGAGTGCGTCAGCGAGATCACCTGCCCCAGACTGCTTGCTGATGGAGGGTGTAACTGGCTCCACAATGTCCCTGAGCTTCTAAATGGTAGCAGCCTCATACAGAGTGTGGGGGTCCAAGCTGACATTCTGCTGCCAGTCTGCTGGTTCAGGTGCTCCACCCTGCTGAGCTCCCTTGTGACATGGCAAGAAAGAGTGTAGGACTTGTTTAAACCTCCATAATACGTAATGACAAAGTGTGACTGCCTCACTTACTGTACCTGTGTACGCAACAGACTGGGTGAAGTTCTTAACCATCTGAAGGCCAAGCACCCATTGGCCCTTCTGGCAAAGAATGTGTCCTCGGCCCCACATGTCCTGCGACAGCCTCATGAAGGTGGGGTACAGCTTGTGGCTCTCTGTGATAACACCTGAAACAAAGCAATGCATCGGGTACCAGATGTCATGTTGAACCACAAGTTGACCCTAGTCCTGTGACGTACAAATGTAATCTGCTTAAGTTTTATATAATTTCTAACATTATTTGTTATTGTGGCTGTAATTCTAATTACAATATTAAACATACTGGAAATAAACAGTGGGATAAATGTTCCTCCCACCGTCCAAAGACATGCTGGTTAGGTTCATTGGTGATTCTAAATTGGCCATAGGTGTGAGTGTGAGTGTGAATGGTTGTCTGTCTCTCTGTGTTAGCCATGCGATAGACTGGAGACCTGTCTAGGGTGTACCCCGCCTCTCGCTGGGACAGGCTCCAGCCCCTCCACGACCCTTCACAGGACAAGCGGTTACAGAAGATGAATGAATGAATGAATGAATGAAATAAACAGTAAGCAGTCAGATGGGTGATGGCACAGGGGAGCATCTGTGGCGGTTGTGGAAACTGCCCGCTCACACATCAAGGTACTAGATCGCTCTCTGCATTTAGGGGTCTGAATGCTGTTACAAAGCCGACTGGCACTGTTGCCCAGTGTGTGAGACTTCAGCTATAAATCACCCTCTGGTCACAGGACAGGCTGGAAAGACAATTCAGAACCTAATCACCTAATCCTAATTAGCACCTAGATATAGTACGTTCGGTACGCATACAGGAATGTTTGTTATTCTTGTCTCTTACTTGTACGTGAGTACAGCTGGAAACTGGCAGCTGTAGGTGGGTGGCAGCTGCCGTATGATGCCCTGTGACCACCCTCTGGCCTTCTTCTTACATCAGGACTCCAGGTATTGAGTGGCCATGAGATAGTAGTCGTTGATGTTTAGAACCATCTGGGTGGTCCTGGACAGCACAGCCTTTGTCACAGACCCAGGACAAAGGCTGAGGGCATGTCAACTGCAGACACCAGATGTAGTGTGGCATCCATAGAAACAGACGACATGCCAAGAAGTGATTGGGTACTTAGGTTCACTGACTGGAGTGAAGCAGAGTCTACGTCCGCAGTGTTTCCAGTGAGTCTGCTGACTCGAGTCAGTGAACCAAGTCAACTGAATTACCTGAGTTTGCAGTGTTTCCTGGGAGTCTGCTAACTCGCCTTGTGTACTCTAGTGAATCTCATAAATTAATTGAAAGTTAAGCAGTTGTGAGAGTGGAAGTTGAGCTAATGTGTCTCATTACAGTCTTATTAGTCCAATTCAAGCCTTGTTAGCCACTGTTTAGAGCCCAACGCTTTCCATAAAAGCTTAAATGGTTTAATATAATCATTAGTATTATCATTTAACATGTTATTTTTAGTTCAAATTTCACATTTTCACATTTTTAGTTCACATTTGCAGTTCTCAGCTGCAAATGTACAAAATGTTTCATACAGATTTTCTAGCCCCCATGGTAAGGTCAACCTTTTCAAAGGAAACAATGACTGTTTTCTCCTCCATTTGACCACATACTTATTACACGCACAAACACTTCAGTCTGTGGGTTTACAGGTTGCCTTTTAAATCTGCCCTCTGTGGTCACGAGTATGTGCAGGGCTTCAAATAAATGGACTGCCTGTCTCGGAAACAATGAGATTTTTTTGGGCTCTGACAAAGATCAAGCATGTCCATGAGCAGAGGAAACACAGTCTGCTCTGGCCTCTTATATGGACAAATAAATCCACTGTCCAATCATTTTGTGTGTTTTTTTTGTTTTTTTTTCCTGAAACAAGCTTCTCTTTTTGTTTGATATTCTGCAAAGGAGTATTATATTTTAAGTGTAGAATTCTGGAATATTACAAAGTTCTTAGTCCTGTCAGCAATAATTACCAAATCAGTTCCATAGATCAAGAAACTCAAACACTGGTTATGGTGTGGAGTTACTTGTGTGTTTTTGAATTTAATTATTTGAATTCTTTCTTGTTTCATATGTGAAAGTGTTTTCCTGATGTTTCATATTTTGCTTTACTTCAGCATTTTTCCCACCCTTGTAATTGTTTGACTGTTTTCACCTGTCTTGTCAGTGTGTTCTTTGTCAGTGCAGCTTTTAGCTTTTATGTTTCTTTGTTTTGGCTTCATTTAGTTTTTGGATTTTTCTTCTGTCCTTTTGTAGGACTTATAGTTGAACCCAACACCTGATCGGGCATGATTCTGCTCTCACCATCTCTTCCTAGCTCTCCTTCTTCCCTGTGGGGGAGCTTGGTAACTGGGTGTTATTACAAGAAAACATGATGTACTTTAGACATATACACTGTAGATCAATGACGTTCAAATCTGATGATCTCAGCGTGTTCCATCTCATATTAAGAAGCAGTAACATCTTGAATCCAGTGGACACAGTTTGCAGTGATGAGCAGTAGCTGGGGCTGGGGCACCATTGTATTATTTATGAGATTTAATATGCACCCAAGGGAAAACAGTCAGTCAGTTATTAGTGAAACTAAATATGAATGGGGACTCAAATAAAGAAATATATTGTTAAGCTTAACACAAACCCTAATAAAGGGTGTGCATTTTTTAACTTTTCCCCAGCAATGAATGGGATTTTTGCGCAGAACAGATGAATCCCTTGACTTACTGAGTTATTTTGCTATTTTGTGCTCCAAAATTGTCCAAATGTGATTTGAACCAGATACTTAAAAGCCAGAATGACAGATTTCAGTTGCTGACTTCCCTCCTAGGACAGAGTAACAAGCTAACATTGGTGGTTATTGGTTTTCATCAGCTGCCAGCTCTTCCACCTCATTGTGGGATAACAAAAGACTTTTTAAATGGTATTTTCAGACCTGTCAATCCAAAACTGAATTTTCTACAGCACCCTAGTTGATTTCCTGTGACTTACAGTATGTGTATGTGGAATGGCTTCTTGGTAACACTGCAATAAGCTCACTCTGGAAGACAAGGCAATCTAATTTCAGGCCTCCCTCGAGACACAAGCAGTGAGCATCTCAAGAATACCAATGAGAGAGTACAATTCCAAAAACACAGACTGAAAATACAGAAGTGCAGTGTATCTAACTGCTTTTAATATTGGCTCATTTGGCACTACCTGCTGGGACACCACCACCTCTTAATTGTGGTCACGCTTGTTCTATTTTATCCTCAGCCATGGGGAGATAGTGATTTTCAAAGTTGATCGGTAGCAACCAAATAACTAGAGGGTTTGTTGTGGGTTTGTTGTTTGAAGATGCACTCAAGAGAATACCACCAATACACCATCAGAGATTGCTATACATTTCTTATCCATATATTTCACTGAGATGTGTATGTAATGATTTCAGACATGTGGTATAACTACTGAAGTTGATACAGATATCCACTCCCACAGCGCATACACTGCTTGGCCAAAACAAAAGTCACCACCAAAAAAAAAAGGCCACACATTTTATTGTATCGCTTAGCTTTGATTACAGCACGCATTTGTTGTGGCATTGTTTTGATAAGCTTCTGCGATGTCACCAGATTTATTTCCATCCAGTGTTGCACTGATGTTTCACCAAGATCTTGTATTGATGATGGGAGAGTCTGACCACTGCACAAAGCCTTCTCCAGCACATCCCAAAGATTTTCAATGGGGTTAAGGTCTGGACTCTGTGGTGGCCAATCCATGTGTGAAAATAATGTCTCATGCTCCCTGAACCACTCTTTCACAATTTGAGCAAGATGAATCCTGGCATTGCCATCTTGGAATATGCCCGTGTCATCAGGGAAGAAACAATCCATTGATGGAATAACCTGGTCATTCAGTATATTCAGGTATGTCAGCTGACCTCATTCTTTGGACACATAATGTTGCTGAACCTAGACCTGAGCAACTGCAGCAACCCCAGATCATAGCACTGCCCCCACATTCTTGTACAGTAGGCACTAGGCATGATGGGTGCATCACTTCATCTGCCTCTCTTCTTACCCTGATTTCTTAAGGCTACACAGCTGTTCAGTCCCAATCCCTTGAGTTCCCCTCACACTGTACATGTGGAAATGCTCTTACTTTCACTATTAAACATGAGCCTTGAATTCTACTGTTGTTTTGCTGTGATAGATAGATAGATAGGTTTTATTTGTCACATGCACAGTTATACATAGTACAATGCACAGTGAAATGTATTCTTGTACCTGCAGTAAATGTTTAAGTGGTCGACAATCACGACTGTAACCAATATTAGTGATATAAAAGTGAATTACAGTATAATAACAAGTTGGACTAGTAATAAGACCACGACCAGAATCAGAAGACACCAAATTCATTAGGAGCCAATACGCTGAGCAACAACAATGAATCAGGCAGAGGAATAAATGTTGAGTAGCAACTTTTCTATTTTTACAGTGAATAGAGTAAAATGTTACAAAAAATATAAAATAATGACCCAAATGACCAGAAACAAAAAGTATGCACTTGAAAAATGAAATCAGAGTGTCCCTTGGGGCCCTTTAAAACTGAAAATTGTTGCAGGTGCACCTGATATTAAATGTCCATGGGAGTGTAATGTGAATATATGTGTGTGTGAGTGTGTACGTGTGTATCTCCTTATCAGTGTCTTTTCTTCAGAGGTCTCAGCTCTGACACAATAGGGATCACGTCCTGGTCCTTGAATTTTCCTGTCCTCTCAAAAAACCTGACCGATAAACAAGGTCATATCTATTATACTCTATTCTCAGATGCATCATTAAAGGTTTAGTTGCAGTTAAATGTCAGTGTCAAATGTCTCATTAATATATCTTCAATCTTATCAAATCTCAGATCTTCAGTTTTAGTTGTACAACATTAAACATTCAAAGATATCAAAGTTCAAATATGAGGACCAAACATTCAATAACTCACATGTGTTACTGTTCATGTGAACAGTGTTTCAATAATACTTATGACAAGTAACCATTAAAATTCAAAATGTCATATCTGTATTAAAACCAGGATAACGCCGTGCAAATAAAATAAAAGTAAATACACATACTGAGTTGTTATTGCATCAGTTGGGGTTAAAAAACTTGTCGACAGCTGGAAGATCATCACCCTTGCAGTAATTATCCAATAGGAGGCTCGTACTTATTTGCTTACTTAAATCCAAGTTGCGACTTTTTTTTTTGGCCATGCAGTGTATGTAACTGGCTGAAAACCATCATGTTTAGGGTTGCTTTTGAATCTAAATTTTGTTCTCATTCAGCAATTTGAATGTTACAACATTGCATTTAAACTTGATTTGGTTTGTGTTCACAGGACAATGGAGATAAAGTTCTAACACGTTTCCAATTGCCCATAATCACGTTTTCATGATTTCATCAAAAATCTAATTGAAAATGGAGCATTAGCAGACAGTGTGGGCAGTGACATTTATTGCTGTTCTGTGATTCACATATTAATATTCGACATTTGAGCAACATTTTCAGTTTGATCAAGCATCTAGGCCAGGGATGGGCAACTGGCGGCCCGGGGGCCGCACACGGCCCGCGACCTCACTGGCCCTTAGAAGTGGCCCTTAGATTCATTTCTGAAAATTATAAAAATGTGTCTTCTACTGTTAATGTTGCTCTTCAGAATTTCCATGGGACGTGGGATGGCTTTGTTGAATTTGTGATGCGGTTAGATGGGCTTCAGTTGGAGTGATAGACCCACTGTAGCTGTGCCCTAGCTGAGGACGAGTGATTGAATGCACAGCTGGAACCATCACCCCCAGTCCTTCCCCTCCTGTCTTTGTTGTCCCTTCCTGTGTGTTGTATTTGTCTTTTTGCCCCCCCCCCTTTTTTTTGTTTTACTCTTATTTTCTTTTCTTTTTTTTTTCTATTTCTTTCATATGGTTATCTTATTTAACTTGCATTGTTTTGGTATGATTTGATTCTGTATAAACTTGGCATTGTTTTTTCTTTGATATTTACAGATTTACTTATTTTATTTATTTATTTTTTGTTGAAGTGTTGAAGTGAACCCCTTGTGCCCTGATATTCGCTGTTGAAATGCTTCCAAGGAAAACTCAATAAAAAGAATTTTGGAAAAAAAAAAAAATAATAAATGTGTCTTCTGCTGTACTGAGTCAGTTGTAATGACACAGTTAGCCACTAGATTGCGCCTACATGCAGACGCCACCTCGTACACGCTTTCTCCACCAGTGAAGAAAAGACGTTGCGCCATGGCTAACAGCGGAGGAGAGAGAAATTTTTATCGGGAAAATCGTGTGTGTTTCAGGTGAAATGGGAAGAAGATTATCTGTTCACAGAATTTAAAAGCAAACCTATGTGCTTAGTCTGCTTAGAGATGTTATCTGCCACGAAAGATTTCAATTTAAGTTGCCGCTACAACACGTTGCACAAAGCTAAATGCGAGAAGTATACTGAAGCTGCAAGGGCTGCTATCGTAGCGGACCTCAAATCAAAAGTACGCAAACAACAGCGACTTTTTACCAGTGCCCACTGCTGACAGTGGTGAGGTAGAGTGGGTATACAGGGAAAATGTTGAACTCTGTCTTAGTGTAAAAATGCACAAATTAGTTCTTGGAATTAATGTTTGCCTGCTGTTCTGCAGCTTTCTGCCATCCTTGAAGAGGATGGTGATTTGTATGTTTTATTTTCATGAGCCCTTTGCACTAAAAAAAAAAAAGAAATGAATAAATAATGGTAAGTGGTTATTTTTTGTTTGCTTCAATAAACATATATACATATATATATATATATACACACACACACACATATATATATATATATATATACACACATACATATACACACACACACACAAACATATTTAAAATGGCAGTTTTGTCATATCTGGTTGAGTGTGCGGTCCTATGTGGCCCTCTGGTAGTGTCGATGAAAAATTGTGGCCCCCTCCATCATTGAAGTTGCCCATCCCTGATCTAGGCTATGTATAGAAAACAATGTTTTAATGAATATGCTGTGAAGGTACACTGCTGCTGCTAGACACCTCTGAAGTGTAAGACACTGGAGCCATACATTGACCTAGTCATATCAGTCTGTGGGTAACAAGTGTTCTCACTGCTGCAAACAAATTGCTCTGGGGAGCAAATGCAAGCGAGCTGAGACCACCGTCTCCAACCTGGCTCAGCTTGGTTGATTTCATGTGGAACGGAGTGCAATTGCTGTGTTCAGCCCAAACAAACTGACCTGGGGGTGAAATGCTCCCAGTCTTGGAACAACAAACCAGGTGTGAAAGCACCCACTAGTTCCGTGAGCAATATATAGAGATCACATATTACAAAGTATCAGACTCCCTGCTTGCTGTTATGTGACAATAACCTAAGTGTGAAAGCACCCTAAGGAAACATATTGTTAAGCTTAACTTAAAGATCCGATCTGGGAAATCCGATCGCAAGTGACCAGCTTTAGGTGCATGTTCAGACCTGGCATTAACATGTGTCTCCAAATGTGTCTCCACATCCGATGTCACTTTTGCACTCTGTATGCAAATAAACCCCGACATCATCTAGGGCGCAGTAGAATATTTTAACAGCTACTGTGTCTAATGGATCTCTACCACTGCTCCAGAGCCAAAACAGCACTGCACTGTAAATTCTAACTAGTTCAGTTTACTTAAAAAAAGTCGGGAAAACGATTGCCTCATTTTTTTAAAGTAAACTTCCAAGCCAAATTAAAGTTAAACTAATAAACAACTAAAAGTTAGGTGAACAGATTTTTTTTTAAGTAAGTTTAAAATTTTCAAGTAAGCTTACTGAATGACTACAAGTAAGTTTACTCTTAGATTTCAAGTAAGCTTCCTGAATGACTACAAGTAAGTTTACTCTTAGACCTTCATTTATCTTACTAAAGACAAGCTATGGTTACTTGGATAAAGTGAGGCAATCGGTTTCCCAACTTTTTTCAAGTAAACTGAATATGTTAGAATAAGTAGCCACAATTAGCTTCAACTTTCAGTGGGTAAGCAGTCACAAAGTACAACCTTGAACTTTGACAAGAGTTTATTAACAAACCCATATGCGTAAACAGATGCATATGTGAACAACCTGTGCAGTGCTGTAGCCAGTACAGTACATCAGGATGAAAGTCCAATCACAGTAATAAAAAAAAAATCAAAGAAGTAATAACCGTCACTCAATGTATCTGATAAAACAGTGAGGTAGATAAAACATACAAATAGTTTGTTTTTTTCCCCTAGCTCCGTATACAAAAAGGATCAAATGCAGGTACCATTAGACTAGAAGTTTGAATGCAATAGTACTGGGTTACTTGATACCTTAAAAAAAAAAAGGTATTGAGTACCGATGAATACTAACAAAACATATTTACAAAAAACGACAAAAAAACTTCAAAAAGACCATATAAAAACTTCAGTTAGGTCCTATGTAGTGCCTCACAACATTGGAGCGGCAATGTTATTCTTCAACTTAAAGTAGTGCATTTGTTTGCAACAGCAGGTAGCACGATCACATTCCACTTATTTGGCGTGAACAATCTAAGTCAGAAGCAGGTTTTTCAGTGTTTGTAGTTTGGGTTTCAGAGACTTGCCTCCTAATGAAACAAACACCCTCTGAATAAATTCAAAGGTGTTCTGCATGGCCTTTGGATAGTCCAAATTCAGAGCATAGATCAAACCAAATAGGAGACATACAGCTTTTGGCAGATCTGGCAGACCATCGACGACAACCCGTCCCTCCAGAATGAAACTTTTTCACCTTCCAAGTGTAAGGAGTTTGGAGTCAGGCCTGGTTCGTCTTCCGGGATTACAGAGAGCACTGCAACTGCAAACTGGCTGATATCTGCATCTACATCGTCAGCCTAAGAAAAGAAAAAGGAAAGAAATCTGTTATATATCCTTCATGCACCAGGTCACCAATCTTGACACACTATTTTAACTTAAATATTCATTGGAGTAACCATGAATGTGCTTTGGCCTCTGCCTCTGCCTGCTGACTTTTTGATCTTTGTCATCTTCACTGAAGCCAAAATGAGTCCAAATGACAAACATAGAATTATTTTTAGCTATCAGCTTGTCCGATTGAGGCTTATTTGTTAGCTCTGTTTGTGCTCACGTCATCAATGCCACCAGCATTGAGTGAATGAGGGCTAGTTGGACGGAGCAGAGGTAGAACACATATATATTGAGGAAAATATTAACCAGTTAACCTAGATGAGCAAGAACAAGTCGGTGTCAGGTTCTAAGTTTCGACTTCAATACATTTTCATTTTATTGCCCAACCCTAAGTAGCACCATTAAAATCTTAACGATACCTGCCCCTACCATTTAAAAATGAGATCGCATAGAGGTATGTATTGAAATTAATCATACAGTCCTACTACAACTACAACTCTTTTCATAATGACAGCTTTCTTCGTTTATGCCCTGACTTCAAAACTAAGTCATACAAATAATTGTTTGTGAATTACACTAATATGAAGGACACTAATGTAGTAACACGACTTACAAAGCATGTCCGGAAAACTGTTCTGGGTCATCCCCAAGAAGGACTGGAAGGCCACGGAGAACCACTGTGTGCTGTTCTGTTACATCAGATGTCTAAGAGGGAGGGAGAGAGAGATTGTGGGGTGAGTGTGGATAGAGAGAGCAAGACAGACAGACAGTGGGGTAACAAACATTTTCGGGCAAGGTCTTTAATGGTATTTGTAATAGATAAGAAATGCATAACTCAAGCCTTCAGAAAAACATTCAACTTTAACATCTTCCTATATCTTAAACTGTTCAGAAGTTATTACATTACAAACAGTTTGTGGAATAACAATAATAATCATAATGGAGAAGTAAATGAGTGCCATACCGTTGAGCCAGTTTGTCCCAATAATTCGTGTAGAATTTTCCCCTGTGCACCTCCTTTGGACCGGAATATCTCCAGGAAGCGTGCTGTGTGGAGATCAAGGGCTGTGTAGAATTCTTGCTTTAGATTTTTGGCAGAAATTCGGCTGAATTCTGCAAAAATCTAAGCACAAACATGATTTTTGTTAATCTTGAAACCAATTCATAGAAGCTCTTTGGATTGAAACACTATCAAATTATAAAATTTGAGTGGGAAAGACTACCTGATTCTCTGTGAAGAGCCCTGGCCACCTCTCCAAGATCTCACTGACAGGTGGCTGGGAGTGGACCAGCTCCTTCCTCCTCACAGCAAACATGTAGCTCATTCGCTGCTCAATCATGGTCAGGTCTGGAAACTTTTTTTTCATTTCTTCAGCAGCTTCCACTCTCTTTGACTCTAGACTGTTTTCATTCTCGCCTTCCAGGAAATTTGGCAAGAAATTTAACTCACATCTCTTTGTTTTTTTAATGCCTCTGTTGTAGACACTTTTGCCTGATGATTCTCCCCCTCGTTTTAATGCTATGTCACTGCAGCCATGCTTCCTCATTTTTGTCCTGTAGTTTGCCATCTTAAATTTTAAACTGTTCTTCCAGCTAATCCAGCCAGTTGAGGAGCCTGGTTCTGTTAAGCAGGGATGAGTCTTGATCAGGGCTTCAGCAACTTGATTGAAGTTGTCCTCGCTGGGATATTCCTTGTACATTGTTCCAGCTAGTCCTTCCAGAATGTCATGCTTCAAATCTCTCCCCACGTCTAGATATTTTCCATCGTTCATGAAGGCAGCATTCCCTAGACGGAGCCGGTGTTCCACATTAACAGAGAAGCTTGGTATTTCAAAGTTCTCTGGCCATTCTTTTTTAAGTGCTGTTGACGATGATTGATCAGAATGAACCGATTCTCCCTGACTGGAGCTTGGTATAGGAACAGGCGACATAAGAACGGGGAATATCTTCAGTGTTGCTCTCTCGGGTAAATCACTGATGTCAGTAAAGTTACACAAGGCATTATTGAAGTCAGGGTCTTCATATTGGATGATGAATTTATATTTAAGTTCCAGACGCTCTTTCAACAGCTTTATCAGTGTGTATCAAACATTTTCAGAAACATATTTTAGCTCACTGTTTAACCAAAAATGAGAAAGTTTGTAACCTTCCCCAGCCATTTTGTTTTGATCTACTTGCTTTTTGCAACTTGAAATTCAACCAAATCAGTACTGTTACATTCAATAAAGTCCTTATTTTTTTTACATTGAATCAACTTGATATTGTCATGTCAATTATGTTCAACTAATTTAATTTCAATGCATAAATAGTTCACTGAAATGATTAGATTAGATTACTTTTAAACCACACAGTTGCATGGAACCACAATTGACGTAACTTTGAGTAAACTCACACTTAACACAACATTCTGAAGTAACTCCAAGTAACAGAGTTATCCCCTCTCTGTTAAACAGGAATATATATATATATACACACATACACATATATATTTTTTATATATATATATTTTTATTTTATTTATTAACAGTGTCCATTGACTTCAAACCCTCTAAATTCTCATTCTTAAAGACAGGAGTCCAGGGACAATCTACTGAATAATTTCTGAAATGATTACCTGAGAAAAGTTCTGTTTCTAAGTGCTATGAAATAACTTAGTTAGCTTACTTCAGCTTTGACTTTCATGCTAATTTGCGGAAACATCAGCACGTCAGCACATTATCTCCTATCGACATGTGTTACATGTCTGTGAGGCAACGCCTCGCGGAGAAATGCGGCTTTGAAATTACTTATGAGTTGCTACAGTTATAGGCTAACGTTAGCTTACTTCAACTTTCAACAAAAAAACTTTAATCAAGTATATCAGACAAAAGAGGATCATTTAAGATTAGCAACAATGAGATTTAAAATTTTTAGAAAAAAAACAATTACCTTGGTTGTCTTGTTTGCGCTCAAAAATGTCATTTCCTCCTCTTCGACAGTGCAAGCTGTGCATGGTATGGGGCCATTATTGTAGCAAAACTATTTGCAAATGTGTGTGTAACCAGATTTGCAAATGCGTACATTGATCTGTATGCGTAGACAGTATATGTGATCTGGCCTCTCCATTGGATGTGTTCTTACACGTGACTTTTGCTACTCTTTCAAATGCGTGTGCAGATTTGCAAATGCGTGTGGAGATTTGTCTGTGTGCCTCCGTAGCTATACAGCTACATACCACCAGTGGGCGCCAGTGGGCGCTAGGCTAGCACCAAATGATATTAGCTACCGGCTACCTGGGCTGGCTGGTACCACAGACTGTATGGCTGGGACGAACAGTGGTCCCGATCCCGATGCAATGGAGGCTGGATGGCGTGCTGTAACTACATAACAGGGCTCTCTCGCATAAAAATAAGGTTATCCTCCTGGGCTTCCACTTCCAGCTCTTCTTTGATGTGTGCATGCATTTACGGCGCTACTATTTCACCTGGCGACTAAAAATACTATTTTGTCCCATCGATTTGCTGATAGGTCGCTGATTCAAGAAAACGAGTCTGCTTTCGCCTCATCCATTCGTAGATTACTCATTTTAAACAGTCTATGTTAATAATGTGCGGTAAATTTTATCACTTCTCAGCGTGGCGTGTGAGCGAGTGAACTTATTGAAATGTGTGTGTCTCATTCGAGAGCCCTGTCTTTTACATGATTAGCTGGCCAGATTAATTAAAGGTCTGAATGTTCCCTAAAAATACTGTGATCTAGTAAAACTTCAGGCTTGATGGTGCAACATACTGTTTAATGTTTCCGTTTGTTTTGTTTTAATGAAAATGTTAAAATCCAAAGAAAAAAGCAATAATTATACCCTGGAAGCTATGTATGTCTAATCTGTAAGCGATTAGGTGCTCTGATACAAAGGTCTGGACAGGCAGACATAAGTCAAGGGAGAAATTTCCACCTAATGAGAAAAAAGCTCTAAATACATTCACCTCTCTGAGGTAATTAAGCCAGTGCATATGTTTGCATAGTAATTATTACGAGTTTACATTTTACAATTGTACATTGTACACTCTACAAGCACAACAGAAGTCAATGTGGACTAAAAGAATAACAGACTACCAGTTACATGATCAGAAGTTCCTCTTGGACGCAATGAATGCTGGAGGTCTAGACATCTACAGACAATCTGTGACAAGGAAGTGAATTTAGTTCACCCCGGGTCTAAGTTCAGAAATCCACTCCTCATCCTATCCAGATCTCTAACATTTTCTTCTTCTCTTTCTTCCAACACCAGTATCAAGATCCAAGGGGCCCCTATACTGAGCACTGCTCTTTACTCACTACCCTCTCGCCCTCAAACCTGATGACTGTGTCTCTGTGCAATAAAATCATTACTGTTTATTCCAAATTAAATCTCTCTTGATTAAAATCTTGTTAGTGTTGTTAGTGTTGCATTTGGATGTGTGATTAACTGCTGTGTTTTATTCAATTGAACTTTATTTGGTAAAGAACACATTTTAAAGAGTTAATCTAGAGAAAAGTGTGTTAGGAGGCACAGCCAGTCCTTTTGTGTGTTATATATTATGAACAAATATAAAAGAAAGAGCCGGACAGCAGTCCAGAGGAAACACTTTGCTGTGCTTACAGTTCACCATCATCACAGCGTGTCTTCTTGGTTGTCTTACAAAATCACATTAAAGAGCTTTAAATGATGGAAGTGAGTTTGTAGAGATCCCAGCACTTGGAATATCAGCCGCAGACTGGATGTTAACTTGTGAGCCATCAGAACAAACCTAAACAGAAAGAAGAACCACATGTGATATAACTCTGGAGTTAAGATAATATGTAATATGAAACAATATGTTTCAAACATAAACTCAATGAACAAATAAAAAGAAAAGATGCTCAGTCAAGACAAGATGGGTATGGCATTTCAGAAAAGATTGAGCTGTAAAACTGGACATTCATTTGTCTGTTCTGACAACTTGTCAAATGTGATAAAGGGACTAAAGGTGTACACTGGCTTGTAAAAGTAGCTCCATTTGCTGTGGGGTGTCTCAGCAAATGCTTGGTAATGTTATGAGACAATATGAAACACTTCAGCAGCTCTGACGCTGCCAGTGCGATGTAAATTCTGCAGGTCTGGCCTACCATAAAATTCCTAAAGATACAGCATAAAATACCAAGGATACGTGTAGAAAAGCCATAATACATTTTATTTGCTCTCCCTCTCTCTCTTTCTTTCCCTCACTCTCTTTCGACTAAGTGAAAGTTTAATTAAAAGATATCATCTTTATTCCGAGCCCGCCCCCGGTGCTAAGTCAGGAGGTTATCCTCCGTAACTGCGACTCACAGGCCGGTGCAGTGAGTGTGGTTTGGGGCTCAGTGTGGGGACCAATATGTCTGTAGTATGTATAGCTATTATTGACTGTAACCACTGAAAATAACATGTTCTTTATGTGGTTCTAAACTTTGCTACGAAACAAAGGTCATAGCCCACTGCCATTCAATAGGTCGGCTGGCGTGACTCTCTTAATAAACTCACATTTGCCAGGTTTCAAAGCTTTCCAGTATCAACAGCTATGTGGTCTTATTGCCTAAGAAATCCTCCTGGAGCCATATAGTTATGGTTGTTGATTTTGTCACTAGCAGTGTTTCTATATTTGAAGCAAACCTTTGAAAT
The DNA here is from genome assembly GCF_963514085.1 of Chelon labrosus. Taxonomy (NCBI): domain Eukaryota; kingdom Metazoa; phylum Chordata; class Actinopteri; order Mugiliformes; family Mugilidae; genus Chelon; species Chelon labrosus. The sequence goes on from NC_140353.1 coordinate 23,963,467, forward strand.
GTCACAAAAAAAAAAATTATGATGATGACTACAGTGTGAAAATTGTCAAAAGGTGGTAGTATAAGCTACGTCATGTAATTGTGTTGGTGTGGCTCTAGAGTTAAGTCAGTCAAGTCAACCTGGAAACTGAAGGATGGCCCACCCTTTGAACTGACACTTCTACTTCTAGTGTTCATTTCAAGTCATTCATTCATTCATTCATCTTCTGTAACCGCTTGTCCTGTGAAGGGTCGCGGGGTCTGCTGGAGCCTATCCCAGCTGTCATCGGGCATGAGGCGGGGTACACCCTGGACAGGTCACCAGTCTATCACAGGGCTAACACAGAGAAAAAGACAACCATTCACACTCACATGCAACTGATTTAGTTGAACAATTTAGAATCACCAATGAACCTAACCAGCATGTCTTTGGACAGTGGGAGGAAGCTGGAGTACGCGGAGAGAACCCACACAGACACATGGAGAACACGCAACTCCACGGAAAGACCCAGGCAGCCCATGGGAACCCGGAATAAGACAAATTGTCTTATTACTGGCCTGATAGCGTCCATTGTCACAGACTAAGAAACAACCAGTTAGCAAAAATTTTTAAAAAGTTTAATTAGTCTTCATTAACAGTCTCATATCAGCTAATAAAGTTGTTTTAAAACACACTGCATGCAGTAACCTATATTTTGCATTATTGTAACAAAATTGAAAGCAAAAGTCCTAATAAGACATTATGTTAAAAGTTCAGAGTTGCTTCTAACTCTACTACTATTATCATTATTATTATTATTATTATTATTATTATTATTATTATTATTAATAAAAAAAAAACTTTATTCCCCTGAAAATCTCCAGTATATTCTGATTGTTTAGGAGGATTTCCATCCAGTTAAAGCTTTTGTGCTTTGGAAACAGACTGAGTGATGGCAATGCGAAGATGCAAAAGCATGATTAAAATAACAGAAAGGGGCCACATTACATACATGAACTAAAAGAAGCCAAGGAGTGTGGTTTTGAGGATGTGATAAATACCTTATTTAAGGGGGGAGAGTGAAAGGTGCCTTGTGTATTTGAGAAGAAAAGAAACATTGATTATCATAGTTACTGTATATTATTAAAAATAATACACTTTAAAGGTCATATTTGCCGTGTTACATCATATTTGCTCCTGATTTCAGCTCCCTGTTAAAAGCGTATTTGCTGATGACCTTTGGCATCCACTATAACTTTCATTCAGTTAAATACCTGTGTCCTTGTGTGTTGCGTTGTGTCATGTTGTTCATTCTAAAAGCTCAAAGGTTCACACACAGTAAGGTAGGAAAATGCTTTATTGATCCCACAGTGGGGAAATTTGCATCAGAAGGTACAGAAAAATGCTGCACAAAAACAAGCAAATTAGAAATACAAAAATGGTAAATAAGTAACTAGTCACTGAGAACTGTTTAAACATTTATTTCAGAGAAAACTTTCGAAGGCCATTTGTTCCTTGTCACTACAGTCTGCCTTGCTTTCTCTGCACACAGAGGATACATTTCTCGTCTTGTTTTCCAGACAACCAGTTTCACTGACAGGCCGTGGGCAGTGTGTCATCTCTCAGGATGTTTCAGGTGTTAAATTTCTCTTTTCTTGTTTCATCTGACTGCTTTGCTTCAGTAACAGCACACAGCCTCATTTTTTCCCCTAATCCACTACTGGAATTGTGGAAATTGTTCTATTCTGCTGTATACCTCCTTCAGTTTAACCATGAGTAGCACAGTGTTCTGTCAGTCTGAGGACTGCAGTCTTTGGTCTATTGAGTAATGGTAATGTTTCATGTATAAATGTAATGAAGGACAAAGTCCCTTTCTTGCTCCACGCAGATCTAATAATTTCATCTACTGCCATTAATAGTCTCTCCTGTGGTGTAGATATCTCATTGCATATTTAACGAGACAGGTACATTGTGAATCATTTTCTGTTTCTACTGCAGTTTGTCACATTTTCTTTTTATTGATACTCTACGTTCGTAACCAAGTCCAAAAGCCTTGTTGCAATGGCACAAATTTTTAATTGAAATTTCTGCTCTGGTTTTCTTTCGTCTTTTTTTAACATGCAAATTGAAACTATGGTGTGTTCTGTACTGAAATGTTGTTCTAACAAAAGCAGAAAGCAAGACAGAGATGGAGAGCCAAGAAACAGGCAAAAAGGTCAAGGCAAGTAATCAGGCAGGCAGGCCGGTAGAAAACAGGGCTGGAGAGCTTTGGCAAGCTCACAAAGAAAGTCTTGCAAGAAATGAATGTGGTTCTCTACAGGGCAGATAATGAGGTGTGTGAGAAAAGGTAAGTGAAGAGGGCTGGATGCTCAGGTAGCCAGAGAGAAATAATGTAGAACAGAATAACTGAGTGAATGAATGTACTATACAAAAAAAGTGGAAAGAAACCTACTTACACAGTATGACACGTTGAAGATATTCTCATATAGGCTCATAGTACTAGACATACACATGTACAACTGTCCAAATCCAAGGCTGACACACAGTACCATTACATATGCTTCACCCTTCCTTATTTCAACTACTGATATTACAGCAGGCGTTATGCCTGATCAGTGTAAAGTGCTGTTCAAACAGAACAAACTTAAATAAGTAATGGCATTGGTAGAGGCAGACATATACATATATTTGTGGGTAATAAATTTAATTGTAAACAACAATAGCAATCTCAATAATTTATTAGCACTAAAAATTATAAAGTTTACCAAATAGCGTTAGCTGTTTTGCAGTTCATAGATAATTTTGAAGATTTTCCAGGGCGGATTATGAGAAATTCTGAATTTAAGATTTTTGGAAATTGATCCATAACAGAATCAGAAAGTCAGGATATCTGGGCTCTTGTTGCTGTGATTATGACCACTTACCCCCAAGTTCCACTAGTCTTAGAAGCACAGAAACAGAAATTAAATGTCCCTTTAAATACTGAAGTTGACATAAATCTTTGTGAAAATCCAGACTGCAATGGAGACACAGGGGAAAGGAAAAAAATAAAAAATAAATCTGTTCTCTGAAATGGGACAGGCCTTGTTGACCCGAATCTGTGTTGCGATATGAACCTCTGCATCAGTACAGTGAAATAAGGACTAAAATGTATTGTCTCTTCATTATTAAACATGTCAGCAGCAGAGATCAGTGGTTGCTGAGATTTGTGTTCATCCAAATGAGTGCGAGGATGTTGGTTCCCAATGTGTATATAATTTAATATTCCTCTCAGTACATTATGAATGCTGGTTGTCCTTTGCAGACAAAAGTGCTAACTTAATTAGAATAATCAGTTGGAGAAGAGTCTCGGCAGATTTGCAATTGAGAGAGGTTATAAACTGTACTGTATTATCAGATCAAGTGCCGGACATGTGCAACCAGGATCAAAGCTGACAAAACATCCATTTGTTCACACACCAAACAGCCTGACAGTGGCTTTGAATTACAAAAGAATGAATTATATCAAATAAAACATATTTGAGATTAGAATAATAGAAGCACCCAGGGTATGGTTTATATGTGATGTCAGAACCTTTACATTTCACAGTGGTAAGACTGACCAGTAACAATATGAGGACATGCTGATGACTTCGACATCCTCCCTCTGAAACACTTTTCAATCATATATATATACACTCCCTGGCCAAAAAAAAAAGGTCTCCACCTGGATTTAACTAAGCAAATAGGTACAAGCCTCCTATTGGATAATTACTGCATGGGCGATTATCTTTCAGCTGGCGACAAGTTATTTAACCCCAACTGATACAATGATGAATTCTCATTTCTTAAACAACCATGTCAAAAGAAAAGTCCACATTTCAGTTTTTAATCGATACTTGATTTTCATCATTGAGGATGCAAAACTAAAACTGAACAGTTCCAAACAGGTATCAACCTCTTATCTCTTCAAACACATTCACGGATGACATTCTATAAGAATTTTCTAAGATAATGTGCCAGTAGTAAATCTAATTCACCTGACTGAGATTATCAAAGAGTGGATCATAGCAATGAGGCAGCAGTCCCTGCTTTGGTTTATCATGGGCGGGGGTGGTAGGATTTATTAATCCTACATTTATTAATCCTAATCCTACATCAAGCAAATTGATAATTCTAATCTTGTTGGAGGGAGAATCCTATTAACCGTGCTGTGTCCTCTCTTATGGGACCATTTTTTTCAGTTTGAATTTCATGCTTTGATAATTACTTATGGCAACTATGACTTAAACTGAATGGAGGTGGAGGAGCCAGGGGTTGTGCTGTGACACAATATAGAAGATTGACAGCATCATTCTTAGGGTGAGTTGGTGTTGACCATTTATCGATAAAATCATACAGTGTGTCATGTGTAAAAGATCCAGTTGTTGCCATATAATGTGTTACTGAATGAATCTGTACAAAATGTCTTTAGATTTGTTGACTGAAACATTCCACTCAAATACCGAGTCAAGTTCCAAGTTAAGACAGGCAAGCCCATAGTAAAATCCCAAATCTTAAAGTTTAAGGTTTAAAGTTAAAGTTTTAGTCCTAACCTTTGTTGCCAGATCAGTCAGTTTCACGAACAACTGAGAAGTTTTTAATTTTATTTTGCAGGTAAAAATAGAGTTGGCTGGCAAACACAATATGGGCTGTTTTCTGATCATTCTGGTGTTTTCAGTGCTCTATAGGCTACAGTACATGACATTATCAAATAGCTTGGAAAGTAGCTAGATATCAGTAGTTGGGGTGGTTTGTTTTTCCTGTTTATTGCTGTATGATTTTTATGCTTAAACTGCATTGCTTTTTGTGATAGGCTATAAGTAGTGTGCATTTTGGGATGGAAACCTTTAACTGTATCTGGCAAAACTTCTCCTAAAAAGTAAATCTTGTAAAACATTTCATGGTTCCAACTTTACAAATGTAAAGATTTTATATTTAACTATATATTATATGTTTAATAAATCCAGTGTAGTAAATTGTAATTGTCAAATATGTCCCTTCATAAGGGTGGCATCTCTCATTATTGTCCAAGCAATCAATGGTGAAAAAAAAAAAAAAAATCACCAGGTTAATCCATAATGAAAATAATCATTAGTTTCAGTGCAATACACACACAAAACACACTAAATGAGATTCACCTCAACCAGCAGTTAAATCCTGCATGGATGCATGAATGATCATAATCTAACAAGTAACAGGACAAGATATTTTTCTGCTTTTTCTACCTCTAGTACTTTTAGCGCTTTGTCCTTATTATTCTTCTATACCTTTACTAAAATTTGAAAAGCAAGAACACTTATAGCAAAATACTTTTTATTGTGTGATGGGCTATTATTACTTTAACTAAAGTAAAGATTCTGAATTCCTATGTGAACTGCAAATGAAATTGCTTTCAATAGCGTTGTAACATTGGTTTGAACCTTGATTTTTTTGTGTGCATTTTAAAGGTTTTGTAATGGTCAGAATTGGATTATGGTCGGGGATATGGTTGGAAACTTACTTGAGTTTATGTAGTTAAGGGGGCTGGCTGGGTGATACATTATCTCAGTGGAAGGTTTAGATATCAATTTGAAGTTTCAAACAAAAAAAAAGAAAAAACATTCTTAAAAATCTAAAAGCTTTCCTCTGGAAAGCTTAGCCCAACACCAAGGAGAAAGGGGTTCTGGACTAGGTTTGATAAATTGGTTCAGAGTAACAATAAGAATTGTCTTTGACATTTTGCTAAATATTTGAACTAAAGAATAGCATGTTATGGTCTATCAGTAGAGTAACAAAAATTCCCATTCCACATCTGTAGTGATCTGTGATCTGCCTTGACACTATAGTAAAGTCACATTCACAGCAGCCTGCATCTTGACCTTCAAGACCAGTGATTCAGGAATGTATCAGGAAGATGTGTGAAGAGACTCCAGTAAATCTAACTGTGATTATGTCAAAACCACATTTGCTTGTTTCTTCAACCATAGCCATATCCATGGTCATGGAGAGATATTTCTACAAAAAAAAAAAAAAAAAAAGAATTGAAAATTTTGCACTTGCTTGGAAGGGGTTCATTGTCGACAGAGCCTAAATGTGTTTGCTTAGTTGAATTAAATCCACACATTAAATTCAGACTTTCTAATGCGGAAGTGAATAGATGGGTGGTAACATTAAAGGAAAGGCCAAAAAAGAAATAGCTAGCCACTGTATGGAGTATGTCATGACAAAGATGTCTCAAGTACTGTCAAATAACAACAAAATCAATTGAGTTTCATTTGTGCTAACCTCATATATGATCAATAATTTCTATTAGGGCCAGAGTGTTGAAATAAATCTCAGAGTTGTCTTCAAGGTTATTTGGCTATGCACACTGTGTCTGTTATGTTCCCAGTCTTTTCTGATTGTAGCATTGACCTCAGGCCTGTTAACCTTAAAGCATATAATTCAGACATTCATCAAAACTGATTTTCTGGCCAGATTACTGACAGAAGATACAGGAAGAAACTGCCCATTTAATCACCTAAACAAATTGGTATTTGAGCAATGGGTGTTTTGCTTTTCATTTTCCACCATAGGACATACCTTGACAATTTCATGGTGGATATTCTAAATGCTTCTCTGGACAATATCCAGAATAAGTCACCACATTTCTTTCATGGATAATCTATTGCCTGTAACAAGTTAAGCATGTCTCAGTGCTGTGATGATGTCTGTGATATTCTGGAGCTAACAGTAAGGCTGTGGCAGGCCATCCTCTATTTTTTAACCAGAAAAATGAGTCTTTTATTGAATGAGCACCAGCAGCTTCTTCCCACTTTATCACAACTGACAGCTTTTGGCTGCTTCATGATAAAGGAGCGGCCGCCCCATCCCAGCCCTGCGTGTGTTACCACTGACCTCTATGTTCTTTAACCTCCTTCACTGAGGCAGCCTGCCAAACACAGCCAAGACAAATGGCTATGTTCTGCAGGTCATCAGCGGAAAATGTGGGACTGAATGTGAGTAAGTAATGATTAGTGCCACACTGATGAAATATGATGTTTCAAAACTCATATAAGCATTCATGATCCACCATGATTTACATATGAAGCGTACAGTAAGGTCGCATTCAGTTGTCGTATTGTCTGTGATTAATTTAGCTTTATCACCACCCAGCAGCTCAGTGTTTTGGCCTGAAGTGACTTATTTCAGCTCACATAATTCTCCAAACTCTGTTTCCCATAGAGAAAAAAATAATCTATTATTTAATAATATTTCACCCATACACTTAGTATGGCTTAATTATGGCATATAGATATAATAATACAGGTGACTTAATGATAGATGCGCACCCTGTGGATGGAGTAACAAAATGAAGGTGACTTTAAAGCACAGAGACGAGGAAATGACTGGCTGGAAGTAGTAGAAGTAGTAATGCGCCATTCGAGGATGGACAGATTTTGACACCGTGGGAAATTGGAAGAGATGATTCAATTCATTCAATTCAAAGCACTTTATTTGTCCCCAAGGGGCAATTTAAAAAGGCGCATAGTAGTAGCTTATTCAACAAGGGACAAGAGACACAGTCAACAACAAAAGCAGCACGCATACTGTACAATCAACCAGCACATATTCCACAGGCACACTGCACAATCATACACTGCATACCACATATCGTCATTCATCGCATAGTATTAGTAGTAGTATAGATGAGGACAAAGACCAATAGACTTCATTCACCAGAGACACGCTACAAAGGTTCATGTAGAAAAAGTAGGAGACCCCACACCCCACAAATATATGAAAGGGACTCTCTTTATCTTTCGTCTGTTTTGGACCACTTTAAAAGCGTTGCAGTGTTACATGGTTGACTCAAGAAGAGGGCACAACAAAAAGGTGATTCTATGATAATGAAAACACAATGCATTATACACTAATGTAAACATATTTATAAATAGTGTTAGTCCATTTATGCCTTTAGATCGTCCTACATCATTTTCAGAAAACGATAAAAAAGGAATAATTTCCCTGGACCTTTACCCAAACTCAGCAAAAACCCGAGGCTGTGTACTGTTAGAGGTGATGAGAAAATATCTGTTTTGTCATTTGGATGAACAATCTGCGTGAAACATTTAAAACTAAAAACCTTTCACATCACAGATACTGTTCATTCTCAAATCTAGTTAGTATGAGAAATAAATCATTTCAGTTATTGATCCATGGTGTGAGTACTTTCAATACTTTTTTATATGTGTCCTGACCGGACCTTCTCCAAATTAGCCCTTTGAATAGAATTACAGAAACTCTTATAACCAGGGCAGTTTGCAGTTGAAGAGTGTCCACTCAGCAGGCTTGACTCATTAGAAGCAGAGCAGCTGCTGTTGTCAGCCATTTAGGTTCTAGTGTGATTAGTGTTCTGCCTTTGAAAACGTATGACTTTGTGATTGTGCAGAGCTCATGCTGGGGCTTTTTGTCCTGCACCTGCCCCTGTCTGCACATGACTGCCCAGTGCTCCAAGTGTGCTCACCACCTTGTGTATGTGTATGAATGAATGGACCAAAACATAGTCTGAGCAGGTCAACAGTGTATCTCACGCTAGTGGTTGTGCTTCTGTGATTGTGGTTGAAGTCTATTGATTGTGCTGGTTAGGTTAACTGTAGTGTAGCAGACAACCAGGTAAATACAGTGGGATTTATTCTTTTTTTTATAACCTCCACAGTCTGATCAAATATTCAGGCTACTTCAGTAGTCCGGAAAGAATACTGTGATTCATTTCATGATAGAACATTAACACGTTTTAGTTTTGGCATGAAATTGAACCCCACTGTGAAAACGTCCATTAAAAAATGTATTGCTCATTTATTGCTATTTATCAATGTTATTATGTAGAAGAATAACCTCACTTTATTTTATTTCTGCTTTTTTATTCTGGGCATCCATTAAATATGTCTGTACATGACTCAGTTATGCCAAATAGCGGGAGTACAAACTGTGTTTAGAGGCGCAGAGCTGGTTTGAGGGTACTTATTTGATAACAAATGAATTCACCAGATATGCAAAATACTTGAGATGGCAGTTCTGGGCATCTTGCCTCATCTTCTTCTAGGATACTTGGTTAAAGGTATATAGAAAATGGATAAGAGAATTGCACTGATAACATTAGAGTCACTGTAAATTACAATTTTGTGAAGTTTGTGCATTGTCACATACAGCATTAACAGTTTCTGCCGCAGCAAATGTTTTACAGAGAAAAAATCTAGTATCATGAATCCAAGTAAAGTAGAGAACATAATACATTAAAAAAACAACAACAACAACAAAAAACTTTGCTGTAGTTGGATGTCTGTGTATGATTAGCTCATTTGATATTCCTCTGAGAATCCAAAATCAAACTCAGGAAAAACTTGAATGTGATACAGGAATAGTAATGACGCTCTTGTTTTTCTAAAGTTAGATTTCATGCTCTCATCAAAAACTGACATTCTGAAAAACAGGCCAAGGGCCAGATTTAATGTTGATATGTAACTTTATTATTTTTGTGTCATGTGAGTCAATTTGAGGTTTTCACCACGCCAGTTGAAATAATACATGCTTGATCAGGGCCCTTTTACTTTTGACTTGAAAATTATGGAGAGTGTCATCTTCCCTGGTAAAATAAACATGTAAGGCCAGAAAAGAGGATCTGTCAGTTTGTGTAGCTTTGTCTAAAATATACATTCATTCCTTCATTTTCTGTAACTGCTTGTCCTCTGGAGGGTTGCGGGTGAGTTTGGAGCCTATCCCAGCTGTCACTGTATGAGGTGCGGGGTACACCCTGGACAGGTCTCCAGTCTATCACAGAGCTAACACAGAGAGACAGACAACTATTCACACTCACATGCACACCTACGGCCAATTTAGAATCACCAGTTAACCTACACACATCTTTGGACGGTGGCAGGAAGCCGGAGTCTAAAATATGCAAAATGTACAAAATGTATCATTATGAAACCACAGTTTGTAACACCGGGGTGTCCCTTTCCAACAGTGTTTACATTTGAATAGGTAAATAGACCCAGTCTTTACATAACTGATTTCAGTAATCTGGCCATATTCCCTGGACTTCAGGCCACTTCAACACTTTAGACTTAATGGACAAGGGCTTTTTAAGGTGCATATCGATACCATGGAGCACTCATCCACTGGTGCCACAACCATGCCAAAACAAACCTATCCGCTTTTCCTTCCTTCACCCACCTTTCTTTGTCCTGTGAGTTATCAGACCGGATTCATAACTCTTATACATCATGCTCGTGCGTTCACGTTTTTGCTGCACTATAAATCAGCATTCATGCATGTAGACCTGCAAATCCTATACCCTCACCGTAGCACCGTCAGCATAAAGCTATACGTTTACATTATGTAAATGAGTGCTGGTTCTGTACACTGTCTTTAAATTGATAATGCAGGCAGGGTCTGAAGTAAATTACGCTCATAAATCTGATCAAGGTGCTTTTAATGCGCTCATTGAGAAGCTAATGTTTCCTATACTTCCTCAGAAACCACATTAAGTCTGAGATTGGAGGAGGCAGCATTATTGATTATGTGTAATCTGAATATGGAAATAGGGTGTCAAAGTAATGTTTGGTTACTGTGTGGTGCAAATGATTAGTTATGTGAAACCTAGTACAGGGCTCAATCAATCATCATTTCAGACACAGAAAAGGAAAAAAAGGAATGTATTCCTTAAAATCATTTGATAATCAGAGGGGCTCAGACTACACTGCTTATGAACTAGCGTACTATTTTTATTTCAGCAGGAAAATTCGTGCCACCGTGTTAGTACTCCCTTATATACAGTATTATCTCCTACAAAAGACTTCCCTCTGTGCAATTAACCTGACAGGAGGCCCTTCCCCAAGGTAGGCAGAGAACAAAGCCAAAAGCTGTGACATACAGGAAGCAGCCGACACATGCAGCACAAAGGTCTCTAGAGAGAAGCTATCCTTAACTAGCTGGCTGTTAGTGAGATGGCACTGACCTTTTCCACCCCACCCACGACAGTATATGACCACATCACGTGGCCGTGGAAAAGATGTTAGCTGTTTGAGAAGGGTCAAATCATTGGCCAGCATCAAGCAGAGAAAACACCTAAGGAGATTGAAGAAACTACTAAAATTGGGTTAAAAACTGTCCAACGCATTATTAAAAGCTGGAAGGATAGTGGGGAACCATTGTCTTCGAGGAAAAATGTGCTGATTGGAGAAAAAAACAACAGTAGAACTCAGAATTATGTTTAATAGAGAAAGTAAGAGCATTTCCACACATACAATGTGAAGAGAACTCAAGGGATTGGGACTGAACACTAATCAGTGAGGCTAACCCAAAACAATGGCTTCATTTTATTAAATTAGCATAAAGATTGGACTCTGGAGCAATGGAAGAAGGTCATGTGGTCTGATGAGTCCAGATCTACCCTGTTCCAGAGTGATGGGGGCATCAGGGTAAGAAGAGAGGCAGATGAAGTGATGCACCCATCATGCCTAGTGTCTACTGTACAAGCCTGTGGGGGCAGTGCTATGATCTGGGGTTGCTGCAGTTGCTCAGGTCTAGGTTCAGCAACATTATGTTCCCAAAGAATGAGATCAGCTGACTACCTGAATATACTGAATGACCAGGTTATTCCATCAATGGATTTTTTCTTCCCTGATGTTCACAGGCATATTCCAAGATGACAATGCCAGGATTCATGGGGTTCAAATTGTGAAAGAGTGGTTCAGGGAACATGAGACATTATTTTCACACATGGATTGGCCACCACAGAGTCCAGACCTTAACCCCATTGAGAATCTTTGGGATGTGCTGGAGAAGGCTGTGCGCATTGGTCAGACTCTCCCATCATCAATACAAGATCTTGGTGAAAATTTAATGCAACACAGGATGGAAATAAATCTAGTGACATTGCAGAAGCTTACTGAAACAATGCCACAGCAAATGAATGCTGTAATCAAAGCTAAAGGCGGTCCAACGAAATATTAGCGTGCCCTTTATTGTTTTTTGGTGGCGATTTTCTTTTATTTTTGGCCAAGCAGTGTATATATAATCTGAATAGAGTGGAGCCCTGTGGGCCAGAGAAATCAACGAGATAGGGACAACAGTCATTGCTCACACAACCAGTGCTTGCTTCCTTTTGTTTCTAACTGAAGGCATCAATGCTCGGAAATTATACCTACTACTACCAAGGCTCACTGGATTCCTACATGGGAAGACATGGACATTGGCAATGTGCTTATAAATTACACTGTTATATCAGTATAAACATTTGGACAATGTTTTTCCATCACAATCAGAGCTTTCCTCAGAGATACACAGCTGCCAGAAGCAGCAATGGAAACAAGTAGGAATGAACTAAACCTAAAACAAACATAAATAATGGATTCCATGGATTCGAACCTGGGACCTTCTCACTGTGAGGTATCAGAGCTAACCACCTCCCCACTGCCCGGGCAAGTAAGTTGAAACATGTAATTATTTGTAATTAATTTAAGATTAAATAAATGGAAATCAATTCTATTACTAAAATAAGGTTTTGTTGTTGCCCATCACTGCAGCAGCAGAAAAATTAAAATATAGAATAAAATGCTAGTCAGGAACTTAGCACAAAGTTGGTCTGGAGTGGCTCTGTTGGGAACTGATTAAGCCCCAGCAAAATTCTGCCTGGCTGTAGGACTATCCAAATGCGTGCAGAGGTTTTATTTTTTATTTAATTTTTTTGTATTGGTTGAACACCCCACATAGTGAAATCCCAGTGACGTGTCACCAGTCTCATATTCTGATAAGAATTGAGTCTGGCTATGCCAGGCTAATACTAAAAAAATTACACCAAGCCATTTGCAAAACACATTAGAGCAGAATGAGCAGTTTTAAACACCAGTTCTTGAATATCATGGTTCAAAAAAGTTGCTCTATATCACACTTAGGAAAAGCTCAAAAGGCATTATCTTTTAACAGGCATCAGTTTTGGAGGGTTTTACTGAACGCAGTTACAGAGTTATCTTTCCTTTTTCCTAGTGACTGCACACAATTCGATTTCTCAACTGCCGTGCCACACTAACATTTACTAAATCAATCTGTGCGGATTACAGTTTAGTCAGACCATAAAGAACAGACAAAGAACCGGCTACGTGATTGATAACAAAATGTAATGTAATTACTAATTTTCAAATTGGGGTAATTTACTAAAGGGTAATCTCATTTTGCACCGGACGGAACACAGGTGTCCTGTGTTGCACCTGCAGACAGTGCAGCTAATGGTTATATTTGATACTACATGACCTAACTTCTCAGGGCCTCACTTAAACAGAAGATTTAGATTAGTTTTTTTTTTTTTTTTTTTAATTGACATTAAGAAAAGCTATGGAAACAAGTAAGAATGAACTAAACCTAAAACAAACATAAATAAACCAAAGGTTTCATTTTATTAACTACAATAGGTCTGCATTTCTACATCCGAAACATAAAGAAACACCTTCCATATTGTGACCCAAAGGGTTACAGACTGACTGCAAAACTTCTAGCCTACCTGGCTCAGGGAAAATGTCGTGTTTAAGTTGTTGTTATCCAATTCAAACTACTGTCTGAACTTTACATTAAGATGCTGACATATGTTCAAGTTGAATATACAACCTCATGCGGAACTGACTGTACCTCTGTACAACAGCTTCAAACTGTGCATGTTGCTGCGTTTTCATGTGAGCCAGAGAAAATTCGATTGAATTCAATTTTATTTATTTATATAGTGTCAGTAACATAACAAGACAAAGCATTCAGATACATATGATATATCAGAAATACACATTCTATCTCTATATCATTCATACATTATCTAACATGTTTTCCAGCAGCAAGTAATTCTTTTTCTAAGTACAAGATATTGAGGGTATTTTTACAGAAAACTGGCACAGGCAACTATTGAAACTTAATAGACCTTGCGAAAATATCAATTGAACCCAAGGGCAAAGTTTGTAGGAGGGCATGGTCTTTATATGTATTTAAAATAAGTATACCGTATTTCAGATACAGGACTCCATGAACATGAAATCAAATGGAATAATGAAATTACTATAGTAAAACTGAAACAAAAATATTTATTGGGGAATTGTGGATTCTCTTCTCACACATATAAGGTGACAAGCAACCCCACCTGTTCAAGGGCACCTTGGCTTTAGGGCGTTGTTGCTTGACACTCCTAAAAGTGCTTTTCAAACCACAGCTATGAAATTGAAGAAATCTGCGAGGAAATAAGAAAATGATAAAAGAATCATAAAACAGGGCACTTACAAAGCACCTTTCTAAAACAGAGTTACAATGTGCAGAATAAAGCAGACTTATACACACAAAGTATTGAAACAGGTGGACACAAGCAACAATTACATTTAAAACAAAGTCCCAATCACCTCTGGTCACAGGGTTAAGGAACAGTCAGACAGCTACTAACACAGCAGGAGTACAATGTATCGCAGTAGTCAAGTCAGGAGGTGATGAACGCATGTATTATATTTCTCATGCCTGAAAATGAAAGAAAGTGTCTCGCCTAAGCGTAGTAGTAGTTTTGGGGATTATTTGATTAAAAACATCTAACCTGATATCACGTGCAGCATATCAACATCTCTGAGTTCCTATCAAACTGTGGCTGCATCTGGGTCTACAGATTGATCATTTCACACAGTTAATTTAGCCAGACACTCACTACCCCTCACAATTACTGCAGCAAATCATATTTTTAATGGAACACTGGGTTTAATTTAACGTGCATGCTCACATCAACCTCCGAGTCATTTATTTGAGAGAGGGGCTTGAGGCTTTGGCAGACTTCTGTTGATTGAGACGCAGAAAGGCTCCCCTGACTGCTTCCATTCACTGCTTGTGTGTGGAGGTTTATTATTTGTTGTCTCCCGGGCCTCAGTATGATGCAGAGCCATAAGATGCAGTGAAGGCTTTAATTCACAACATCAACAACAAGAAAACATGTGAATGGTTTCATGTTGATGTGCAAATGAAGATCAACATGTACATTATATGACTGGATCGGTGGCATCCTGTAATTTTTGTATCACCTTAATTCAGCCACCTAAAGTAATACAAATACTACTGGACTGAGCATACCTGTTGTATCGAACGCTTCTGTCACAGAGAGCTGAAATGCATGTCTGAAACAAGACATAATGTAGTGTTTCACTCAGCACATTTAATTTACAATTAATGACTCAGCTGTAGCTGTTAAGTTTAATGGTCCAAGCTAGGGGTACCTGCCATAATCAGGCCTCATTTTTTCTTTTTACCCTGGAGCCTAACAAATAACAAATGACTTCCTAGAAAAGTCCTTTGTTGTTCGCATACCGTGAGTTGATTTATTTGTCTATATGTTTCCACTTCTTTTTTTGGGTGCCCAATAAAATACAAATGGAAAAACAGCATAGAGGAGAAATTTGATTCTTTAAAGTATTTCCCCACAGTGGCATAAATAAAGGATTATCATATCTTATTTCAATAACACGTTCTAATAAAGACTGTGCTTGACAGCACAGAGGAGATGAAGACGGTGGGGAAAAAGGTTATTATTTTAGTATTTCTATAATAAAACCACTGAAACACATTCTGTGTAGCCACAAGAGTGGCACTCTCAGAAAATGAAGGGTGGGCCAAGTAAGACAGTCACAATCCAAAATATTGTTAGCGGTCATGTAGGGGACAAAAACGTGTCACCATTTTAAGATAAATACATTCAACAGGCTAATTAAGCAGCTTTGGCAACGGTACCCTGGTAATTACTTCATCAATTGATTGTGAAATAACTGCAGCCACCAGAACCTGATCCATTGCTGGAAGTTAACAAACCATGTAGAAACATGCATCTGCTGTTATGTTTCCTCTGTTGGCTGTGTGCTGAAAGGCCAGATGTTGGACTTACGGCGTCCTACAGCTTTGTATAACAGGAACTAACACTAATGTTTAGAACATTAGACAGCTGCTGTCCATTATAGACATAGTCAATAATATGAATATACTGTCATTATGTGTTTCTACATATCGGCATCCAAACTTAGATTTTTCACTCAGATTGTTTTTATAAAATGACAACATTTAGTTTTTAAATAATCTGTTTAATTAGCCTTCTACATTTTTGTTGCTTAACTCATCCAAGGCTAAAACATGTTTTCTTTTTTTTCTTGTATGCATCTTTCTGAAAAGCACCTCCACAGTTCTCATCTTGACATCTATCATGGAAATTACAGTGGTTGTTTAGTTGCTTTTAGGTCACCAACCCAACTGGTTTTGGCTGCAAATCTGTAAACTGTAGCGCTGTATAGAACAGTTGTTGCTTTTCGCCTCAGGGGTCACTCCCACATAGCCCTGTGCTTTTTATCCCAACCAGTATCATCTTTGTTCTCAGACCATAGAACCCACATTTATGTAAAGCTGACTGCTTGAGAGTGCCAATGTGCTGCCATGAAGTACAAAGGACACGCCAAGAAACAATATTGATTGTTGGAGATATGGTATTCTCTTGATTTAAATTCTAGGTCACAGCCCACAGGCTTTGTCTCAGATGCTTCCCCTTAAGAATTGCAGTGAACATACCCATGCACACAAGATGAAGAGAAACATCTAAATAAACACACACAAAAAACAAACTAAGATTATGCTGTGACTCTAAACACTCAGTAGGTAGAATAGGATGTCCACCAACAAGAGGGTTAGCGGTTTGATCAGCGGTATATGGAGCAATACACTGAACTGTGTTCACAGTGCTTGGCTCTGGAGGGTGAATGAGTGTGTGCTTTTGTGAACCAATGGGTAGATGCTTTGGCTACCAAAAGGAAGAAAAGTGCTACGTAAATACAGTAAATTAATAACCCTAACCCTAACCCTTAAAACAACTGCCTTTACAAAGATATTTTTTATCTAAGTTTTTCATTGATCTTGATCTCATAGTGTGGCGCGAACCACCTTCTGATCAATACAGCTAATACCAAGGAGATGGTAGTGGATTCCCGGAGGAACAGGCCCCACCTGCAGCCTGTAACCATCAACGGAGAGTGTGTAGAGGTGGTTCAGACCCATAAGTACCTAGGTCTACGGCTGGATCCCAAACTGGACTGGTTAGCCAACATAAACTCAGTATACAAAAAAGATCAGAGCTGTCTCTGTTTCCTACCAGACTATCGTTGCCAGTGCCCTTTTCTATGCTGTGCTGGGGAAGCAGTACTAAGAAGAAGGGCACCTATCAAAGTGATACAGAAGGCGGGCTTGATGGTAGGGGCAGAGCTGGAATCCCTGACAACGGTGGCCGATGCAAGAACCCTGAACAAAATCTGGACCATTACGAACAATGTCCACCAACCCTCTACACGACAACATAATCAGTCAGAGAAGCTCGTTCAGTGAGGGGCTGCTGTCTATATCCTGCTCCATGGACAGGTTCAGGGGGTCAGTTGCAGTGTTGGGCACGTTACTTTTAAAAAGTTATAGTTATTAGTTACTTCTCCCAAGAAGTAACTGAGTTAGTAACTGAATTACTCCACTATAAAAGTAAGTAGTTACCAGGGAAATTAACTATTGCGTTACTTTAAAAAAAAAAAAATGTTTATATACATTATACACTAAGAATATTTTTCTGAGCGTAATGTACACTTCACGTGTACGTTCTTGCCTTTTACCTCAATGAGGTTAAAGTAGTGCCTATACTTCCACCTTGAAAACGGCAACTTTACCTCTGAATGCTCCAAACACTCCATTGCTGCAAGTCTATCTCTGATCACTTGTGTGATACTGCAATACGCACCCACCCAACTGAACACTGCCTTGCCCCTGATTGGCTTACCATGAAATTTTACCATACCTTAGCCAATCATCATCACTTATGCCCCCCCCAGAGTCGAAAAAAAAACACCTTCGCAGCTCTTGTGGCTGGCTGACAGCGCGAGTAAAGCACCGCATTTAACTGTCGGTAACGGTGTTGTAACAGAGGAAATAGTAATTAGTTAGATTACTCGTTACTGAAAAAAATAACGCCATTTATTTTAACGCCGTTATTCCCATCACTGGTCAGTTGTAGTCGTATGGGTCAGGCCACAAAGTCTCCCTGTGAGGAACCAACTGGACTGTGGTCATTGTTGATACTATTGTATATTTTTCACAGCATTATATGTATATATCAGTGGTGGGCCATCTCTGCTGGCCTAAACTTTATCAAAATCATTGACTTCCTTTTTAATATTTTCCCATTAATCTTAGGCCCAGTAGCCTATTCTTTTTATTTTATGGCTTGACTGTCTCTCAGCTTCAGTGCTTCTGGCAGTGTAACTTTGCATTAGAGCTTTTATCCAATCTCATTTTCAGCAATTTCAGCCATCGCATGTTGCCGGAGTCAAAGAAATCTGCCTGGGCCTTCACAATTAAAATTGCAGGCGGCTGAAGCTTGAAATACCTTATAATGACGCTGTTCCTTTAACCAATCACATTTCAAGTTCATATTCTTACACCTTCTCTGGGGCCTACAGTAGCGTCAGCGTTTTCGCGTCTTCTGATTAGAGGGTCAGAGAGGAACCCACGTTGGTGGAAGGAGGAGAGGTTATTGATTTGGTTGCAGATCTTCTTAGAAAGCCATATTCATGGCTGATTTTGAAGGAAAAGCTGGATATTGTGAGGAAAGGCTGCCCAATCCCAGAGCTAGTTAGCCTGACACAGCCGGGGAAAAGGTGTGTCCGCCACTTTCAGGGCAGAAACTATGAGCGCTACCCTTGGCTAACAGGCTCCAAGGAGAATTCTAAATTGTTTTTTAAGTTCTGGTGAATAAAATAAAATGAGTAAAATGCAGTTGATTTGGTAGTGGCAGGCAGCAAAACCAACTGATAAAAATGGAAGATGCTAAACAGCACGTTATCTTTATCGGTTGGTTCTGCTGCCTGTCACTACCGGATCAACTGCCCATTTGCGCATGCACAACACCCCATACAAAGGAATATTAAATTCACTGAAAACCAATGTATTATTATTACTATTATTATTATAAGAATTTGTTTCCCCAGACTCAAGTCTTTGCAAAGCTGTAACTGTGAAGGCTCTACAGTCTTTGTGTCCAGACCTAGAGTTCATGAACTCTGTAAAGACTGTAGTGTCTGTACAGAAATGTCTTAATTTGCCGGGCGGCAGGTTTGTCCAGGGGCTTGTTCATGTTTTACATTTACAAACACTCACTGCTAAACACTCATAGACACACATAGGTAGCATGCGCACACACAGTGTGGTGGAGTTTGATGTTCATCCTTGAATGTCGTACTCTCCCATCCTACAGGTTCCCATGAGGTTACAGTGACAGACAGTAATGGCCTTTAAAAGGATGATTGATGAACACAGCACACTGTCCCCAACTTGGAAACAGACATGCTCCGAACCCTGCACACAAACACACACACACACACTACACATTAGTGCCCTCATTTGAAAGGACATTGTTAAACAGAGGTTTGAACTCATAATAGCAGTACAGTTTTTAACTTAACAGAACTGAACAGTACATGTGCACCTTTACCGAGGATCTGATGATAAATATAACAAAGCAATGCACAGAGATGAGATGATCATCAATTTTAACATCGCAATCCCAGGAAGTAAGGAAATAAGCACATTTCTCTATAAGAGATTACAGTGTCAAGAAATGCACTCGTTCATACTTTCAGCTACTTGTGAATATCAGTTCATTTCTTTTCAGTTTACAGTACACAGAAAATGTCGTTGTCTTGTTAAAATCAGATTTTATGTGTAATTTCCCCAGGTAATTGTTGCGGTAATTGTACGGTAACACCATAATGCACTTTGAAATGCTTTACATATAACATCATTATATGTAAAGGAAACGTGAAAATAGGGAAACCCTGGCGCTAATCCTAGGTGGTATTATATTATACACTTATTTTATTCTCACTTGTGTTAATTCTTTCATAAACTAATAGAATATTGACTATTTGTTGCAGTGGATGGGTCATTATATGAACACTGCATCCACTGGAGGTGTGGAGTCATCACTGTGTGTGTGTCTGCGTGTGTGTCAGCACTGTTCTGTGGTGAGAACAGATGAGGCTACAGTGGATATTTGATTTGACTTTGCAGGGGTGCGGGTCAAATGTACTTCGACCCAAACAGTAATGTCCCTGTGTGTGTGTGAGTATGCATGTGTGTGTGTGATAATTGCTGTGGGACAGAGCCAACCAGAGAACACACATATTGATCACAGTGTTATCTGAGAGTGTTTCCTTTCATCCAGCGGACAACAGCTCAGAGTGCCGGGACGGCCTTGTTTTGCACTTAGCTAATTGCCTCGGTGAGAAGCCCAGGTCTCACCAGCTTTACTACTGTTTACTGTTCATTGATATTTGCTCATGGTGTTTGGATAGAGGAATTGTAGATAGATTTCTTTTAAGTGTAATGATTAGAAATATACTTTTGTGGTTTTCACCAGGAGGGAACAACTAATGTTAAATAAGAAAAACATAATTTTAGTTACCTTAAAAAAATCAATCCTGTCTCTTATGTTTCTACCTCCTACATGCTTCTTCTTCTATACAGAGACAAGATGGTACTCAATGTATCTGGAAAATATATCTGTCAACTACGGGTTGAACGACTTCTGATTTTTTAAAGTCGACTAATATGTGGTGAAAGTTGAATCGATGCAGACTAGTCGATGACGTCACACATAAAAACACAGTAGAAAGTAATGCTTTGTAACAATGAAATCTATGTTCTTGACCTGAATAAATACAGTATTGTAACGTTTCACACAAAGGAAACTACGGAAGCTTTTCTGCAAGGTAACTGAAGCTTGAACACGACCAATGTCGGTGGTAGCCCACGTCAAGACCATCAACACCGTCAGTCTGACACTTCTAATATTCGGCTCTTGATCGGCAAACTCTCAGCTCTACCATGACTTTCGTCTCATGCATGGTGCATTGACATCAAGGGCAAAAAACACGCTCCACAACCATAGCAATAATGTCAACTAATAGAACACAACAGAACTACATGTGCTTATCAATACTGTGCGCTGCAGATATCCGTAGCCTTTATAAATTGGGACCGTCAATAGCGTTTAAGTAATTCACAGCGTTGTTAGACAGGATCGTGTAAAAAAAGCAGTATATCTCCGAAGCCTTTTCCGTGTAAAGCAGCTAAAGGTTGATGTGCAGTCTCCTTCTCTCCATTACCACAGGGCGTTTGGTGAAGTTGTTAATTGACTGTCGTTGATAGGATTTGGACCGTTCCTCTGCTAGCATTAGCTGATGCCTTTTAAGATGAGTGTGTAATGCAGTAGTACATTTGTTGTATTTCAGGACTGACTTACATATTCTTATCATATCTCAAGTGAAATATTTCCACACACTTGATGAACCGTTGCTAGTTTGCTGCAATGACCCACTGGACTCCTCACATGTCTTCTTGGAGGAGTCCGTGTTGTTATTGTCACGTGATCGGCGACTAGTCGACTTCCTGCTAAAAGTATCATGTCACAGCAGTAAACTTGACGAGCCGACTATTCGGTGCAACCCCCTCTGTCAACATATGGTGTTATATGTTTCTTTTTGAAAAGCGGAACCTTACTACTTCTTCTTTTATGGAGGTACTTTGATTCAGATGGTCACTTAGAATGTGACAAGCACCTTTTGTCACTTGATGATGGAAGTTAACTTCTAAGGAGCCTCTAAGGAGTATCAATAATTTCATTCACGGCTTGTTTTATACTATGACAAACCAAATGCAATGCATTTCATTACAACAGAGCCATTAGCAGTAAGGTAGCTACAATTATTAGAATGGAAATGTCTGTATGGGAACAAGTCAGAGTTAATGAGCATGCCTAAAATAAACACTTAAGGGCACAATTTTTTGTGGACGCACTTCATGATTTCCCTCATTCTCAGGAGTCAGTATTAATTATTTTTTAACTTGACAGGACTTGTCTACTCTCTCTCATCTCACAAAATTAAATTCTTTATTTTGAGGTAAACACAAAACCAAGATGTCACTGTAGTGCATTTATAGTTACCATGGTTAGGCACAATTTTGCCTGATTTAACTGGACCATGTTCTGTATTTACACTGTATAGATCTGACTAATTTGGAACATAGGAATTGGCCTGTATACATTCACACTACCTGGCCTAGCTGTACTGCCCTCAGCTACTTACCCATAGCTTTTTCCACAAGTTACAACTTTTCCCGGGACTACCCGAAAATCATTTATTCCATCTCAGTGGAGAGAAGATCGACTTCCTCCATACCTCTGTCTTTTCCTTCCCCAGCTGTTTAGCAACTCTTGTAGAAGCAACGGGAGGGTTTCTGTGAGCCAAAAACCAGAATGGAAGCGGTTTATCTTTGCTGTGCTTACTTCCTCTCAGCAGCTTACTGTCTTCCATCTTGTTTGCCTGATGGATCTCAGGGGCTCCAAAAGTTGGCATCTGCTTTGAAGAAGAATCTCTTCCATACCCACCCTGCAAGTTGACAACTTTACTCGGGATGGGTTTTGTGTATCCTCAAAGTGCTGTCACAATTCCCTTTTCGGGTCTGAGTTCGTTCTTCCTCACTTGTCCTTTCTTTGTTCACAGTAAAATAGTGCTTACTGCTATGCTGTTGGGGGTCCAGGCACATTTCTTTATTTTTATTTACTACACACTTTGATAAGGAGCTAGATTAGACACACTATACTGAGGCATCAGTCTTTTATAAGTTTGTACAAGACAGTGTTACCACATACAGCCAATGTACACATGTCTTGTACTAACTGTATTATATTATATGTCGGACCCCAGGAAGAATAGCTGCAGTTCTGCTGCAGCTAATGGGGATCCAAATAAAACAATAAACAAACATACTGCATACACTCACTAGTTTTTGATCTTTTATTTCTATGAGAAGTGAGTATGTGCTTGCTACACATAACTGCATTGTGTGGAGATGCTTTAACAATGATATTTGCTGGCTGACCTCCTGCTGAGTGGGAGCTTTCAGTGGTTGGTAACTTAAGATGGCGGGGCAAACTGAATGTCAGAGACAACACAGTGGCAGACAGACAAGCTGTCTGGAGCCTGTGGTTATTGGCCTCATTGATTGAGACAGATGCTTTACTGAGCTGAGGGCCAACCTGGCAAATGGAAGCCAAAAACCATAGAAGACTTTGCGGCATGCAATGTGGCTCACTTCTGTCTGATCATCGGTTCTGGTGTCTGAGGTTCTCACCTTGCCAATGTGACAATGTAAGAGCTGGCATTAATATGGCATGAGATGACAGGGTGATGACATAAGGCCGCAATATTTCTCTAATATTTCAAACTCACTTCCAACATTTTGGGGATTTGAGAAAAACTTGTCACCACATGAAATACATCAACTACCATGCTGGTGGCCCACAATATCCGATGGTTATTCCAATCCTTATAGTTTGTGATGTTCCAACTGGTTCTTATAGATTCTAAACTAATTAGAAAATTAAGTAGTTTTTGTTGTTTTGTTATAAAAATTAAACAAATGTGAAATTATAATTCAGGAGCATTTTTGAAAGTAGTTGTGGTGTCATCTGCTTCTAGTTCACCCTAAAAGGGCATGGTAAAGAAAAAAAAAAACGCTGAGTGGATATCATCTGATTCCTTATTGTGTAAATCTATTTCAAGAGAAGAGTCACATTATATTCTTCAATCTTGTGTGCTGAATTTAGATTTCTTTCATCAAGAAAAAAAAGTAGGGGTTCATTCACAACTCCATTTAACTGATTGAATTTGCTGTCAAGGCACCATGCTAATGTTTTGTAATAAAGGGAAATTATATTCAGAGTCCTCTATTTTAGTGTAGTGGTGGGTGTGAAATTAGCAAGAGGTACTGGTCTACATGAGTGCTTTTTAAAAATGTGCCAGGGAGCCAAATAGTTAAACCACAAGCTGATTAAAATGAATTCATCACTGTGGTCTCTAAGGTATAGTAATAAAATGTTAATAGTTCTGTGATCCCCTGAGAGGTATTAGATTGTACATTACCATATATTAAGTAGATGGTTACCTTATTACAGCAGAGATACAGGCTTTAGAAAAGAACTGTATCATCAAGAACAGTGTCACTGCTAGGTTATCGCATATGCCCTACAAATTAGTACACACTGAACTGGATGAATTGACAGTTTTGTGGTATATAAGTTAAATATTGCAAGAAGCACACTGGTGTTTCGATTTTGTGGACATGCTATGATGACATTTTTCATTTTTATTCAGTTTAGTTGTTTTTGTTTATATAGCTGAAAATATTAGTCTATATTAGTCTTAGGGCGTATTCACACCAGGAAGGTCCGTTAGTTCACTTGCTTTGGTCCGGACCAATTTTTTTTTTCTTTTTGTTTTTTTAGTGCGGTTCGCTTTCACACTGTGATTAATTGCAACCGGACCAGAATTTATAAACAAAAACACATGTGCTAAGGTCGTTCAGCCATTGGCTGGTAAACGTATAGGCGGGGTAAAGAAGGAAGCCAAATGTCCCACGTAAATAGGCTACAATGGAGACTTTGCGTACTGTAGGTCTACTTGTTATTATGCTAGCAATATGGTTTATAAACTGAGCGCTGGAATCCCCTCTCTCTCATTTGTTTACTAAAAATCTTATATACTTCTGCATTTTTATGTGTTTTCTCCAGCATTTGAGATATCTGGACATCTGCCCAGATATCTCGGAGGCAGCGTGTCTCCTCAGAGCTCGGTTAAGCCACGGCTCATCTCTACCTAACCTACCTGCGTTTGTTTGCTTCACGTGTCTCTCTCTGTTGTGTGTGTCACTGGGCTATCCTACATTTCCCATAACTAGTGCAGTGCCCGTCGGAAGTATGTATTCCTATAGTGGGAGCTGAAGAAGATTTTTCAGTTGTGACCATTGTCGTGACCCATGTGTCCTCCCCACAAAGACACCTGCCCAGTTTCAAATTGATTTATAGATAGATGATCAAATCACTCATGTACGGAAGCGTATTGCTGCCACACTGTAGAAAAAAAAGGCTCAATATTATGTAATTACATGAAAGTTTCTTGTTATAACATGATATTTTTCACGTTTTAACAAGATAAGTATCACGTTATTTCATGAAATTATCACGTTATTACATGAAATTATCACGTTATTTCATGATAATGATATTTTCACGTTATAACGTGAAAATATATCTTGAAATAACATGATATTTTCACGTTATAACATGAAAATATCATTATCATGAAATAACGTGATAATTTCATGTAATAACGTGATAATATTTTATCTTGAAATAACGTGATAATTTCACGTTATAACATGAAAATATCATTATCATGAAATAACGTGATAATTTCATGTAATAACGTGATAATTTCATGAAATAACGTGATACTTATCTTGCTAAAACGTGAAAAATATCATGTTATAACAAGAAACTTTCATGTAATTACATAATATTGAGCCTTTTTTTTTTCTACAGTGTGGCAGCAATACTCTTCCGTACTCATGTTTTGTCTGTAAACTGTAAAATAACGTTGAGTCTCCGTTGCCATGGTTACCATCTAGCGTTTGAGCCAGCGCAATAATTTAAAACTGTCATCAGGCAACTGGAAATATTAGAGCGGAGAAAACCTATTTTACCGATATATTTTACATTTCTTATCCAAACAACATCAAACTTAGCAGTGCACATCTTCGTGCCCGTAGCGAGACACCTGCCCAGTTTCAAATCAATCGGGCCAACGGTTCGCGACATATGCGTGCCACAGACAGACAGACACACAGACGCTTCTTGATAGATGCGCGAAAACTACGGGAGCTCGTTAAATCCAAAAAGGTAGATTTTTGCAACTTGGGTCGGATCCAGGTCGGGCTGCTTTCACACCATAAAGGAACCGCACCAGGGTTCGGTAGGAACCGCTCCGAGACCACCTCCTCAGCTGGGTCTCGGTCCGCTTGTTTGGTCCGCACCAGAGTTCGAGTGATTGTATTCACACCAGTCAAAAAGGTCCGAACCAAGCAAGGAAACGAACTTGAGTTCGTTTTAATCGAACTAAACAAGGCAGGTGTGAATACACCCTTAGTCTATATTCTAATTTGCACCCTTTGCATCTTTGTTGCAATTCTTGCCATTTTTATATTTTATTTAATCTTATATATTCAACTTATCTAACTGCACATTGAGCTGTTTTTGGTTGTTCTGCTACTTTTCAGTCAAGAATCCAGGGGCTTTTTTGTCATTATGAGATAACAGCAGAATTTTGCAGACTCCTGGCTTAAGAGGCACACATATAAATAACACAACATTTAAATAAAACACTTGTGAAAAATATAAAACACCCTTTAAAAAAGAAGAAGAAATGTAAATAAAGTGCAGCTTAGTGCAAGTCTAGTCTATGAGATGTTGTGAGCGTGTGACTGTCCTACTGCTGAGGACTGGTTGTCTGCTTGATTGCCAGCAGGGATGTGTGTGTCTGTATGTTAGAAAGTGAGTGTGTGTGAGAAGCTGAGTGTGTGTGGCTAGAGGGGGGAGGGTGCACCTGTAAGGGGATGGGATGTGAGTGTTTTGCTACAGGGGGCGATTGCTTTCACAGCTCTGGGGAAGAAGCTGTCCCTGAATCTGTATGTGCATGTTTTAATGTTCCTGTACGGCTTTCCTGATGGAAGCGGTAAAAAGAGTGTGTTACTAACAGTGTGTTTTAACATATTTTGTATGTAGTCAAGTGAACTGGATCACTTTAGTGAGAGGGATGATCAGCTCGGGAGCTTCCACTGATACCTCACAAGCTTAGGCAGGAACTTCTGGTTCTACAGCAACTACTGCTTTGGTTGGCTTGGGTTCTATTAGATTCCTTACAGAATACACGGTATCTGTTCGGTCTTGTGTTCACTAAGAAAGCGTTGTCAACTGACTGGACTGGTGTGAGTGCTAGATACAGAGAAGAATCAACATACTGATTTTTTTTTATTATTTGTGGTTTATCACCATTATGTTAGTTATGGGATATACTGTACAGTGGAGTGGTGTACAAATGAAAAAAATAAAAAAATTTAAATATGAACATACAAAAGGTTAACTCTGTAGGTAGTGAGCGTCTATAAATAAATAATTAATTTACTGTAGCAGGAACTCATTTTTCATGAATTCTTCATATTTGCTCAGCCCATCTGCCATGAAACATCTTACTGGACATTGTGTGAGAATATTTAATTTACACATCAAGAAAAACGATATTATATTCATATCACTTTGTGATTAGATCCCAAACTAATTAAGTGCTCCTCAGCTGGAAATAGCGTGTTGATTCATCAACAATATCTCCTAATCAGAAAGAGGCTGAGCCATGACTGCAATGTAGCATCCACCCTCCAGAATCAGCCGTGATGATCTCAGGTGTATCTGCAGGTGGAAAGTGACAGAGATACATGCAATTTAATAGCGAGACACTTTTTTTTTTTTTCTAACAGGCTCATATGGTGTAAGGTGACTCCAAGGTTTCTCTGTGGCTTTTTATTCCCGGGACCACCCGTGTAATCAGGCTGCCACTTCTGATTAGCAAACACACCAGTCACAAAGCTTGGATGGTCCATAACCCTGCAGCCCTGCAGGGGTAGAATGTCCAATCAGGAGTGTACCTCTGGGCATCTGCAG
The DNA here is from genome assembly GCF_963514085.1 of Chelon labrosus. Classification (NCBI taxonomy): domain Eukaryota; kingdom Metazoa; phylum Chordata; class Actinopteri; order Mugiliformes; family Mugilidae; genus Chelon; species Chelon labrosus. Next base: position 23,991,101 of record NC_140353.1, read on the forward strand.
ATGTGTGGGCTCTCACACAGACAGGGGAAGCAAATCGTACTATTCGATTTCAGACCCATTTACAATTAAGTTTGCACAGTCTCAGATAAATCGGGGAACGGTGATGTTGCATTGGTCCCTAGATCTTTAGCTTTTCCTGCGTGTTCACAGCATGAGCAGAGATGCTGATAGATTGCTCTACTCTGACACATCGTGGGTGGTGTCAGAGGCTCTGATTGCATCTGCGCTGTGGTGTGCTGCTAGAAAGTTTCTGACAGGCATATGGATTTTTCCACAGCTTTCTTTTCCCCCAAAAGTTCATGGTGGGAATTCCTTTTTTCTGAAGTAGTTCAGGTTGCATATCATCTCCCAGCTTTGCATTTGTTTTCAGTACATATTGTATTCTGGATGTTAAATATACAGTTAAACATTTTAAAAAAGTAGAAAATCATTATCTTCTGTTTGTTGACTTTTACAACATATCTGAGCAAGCAAACACTTGATGCTCTTTTATCTTGTCTACTGATAAAGGTATTATAGTTAAATGACACATAAAACTGATATGTAGTCATGATTATAATTTCAATAAATAAGAAACAAATCAATCACAATGAGTAAGTAAGGTCATTCCTACATATAAATATGTATTACATACATATATAAAAGGGTTTCAGATTTTGTACCAGTAATAAGAAACTCATTAGGGACACTATGTCTACAATCAGAGAGGCTGCACAAAAACTGACATGAGAAGTGGTCCATAACAGCTCTTGCCGTCCACAAAGAAGATTAAAGCAAAACTACAGCAGTAGTTAAAGACTAGATCTTTAATGCCTTTTGGAATACACTGCTTGGTGTTTTGTGGTGCATGTAATTAAGTACCCAGGATTACACATTACACAGTTATTCTGCATGTGTTATCATTTTAGTCCCTCCGTCTCTTCTATCTCCTCGATCAATGTCCTTCAACACACTCTCTAAAATGTAAAAATAAATAAATAAATAAATCTGGGCAACAAGCAGTGCTCAAACTTGTATCATGTTAATTGTAGTATAGGTGGGAATTAACAACTTAATGTTGTGGAGATGGGTTTATGAGGTGAGGAATGTGTCTATATACATATGGGACAACTGGGGAGCTTTGGAAACCTGGAACCTAGCCATGTTAAACTCATCAGGTGCAACCTGCGTTTGAAACTTGACTGGCTGCTGTAGTCAGTGAAATAAATCACATTAATTTTCCCCTGATCAGTCAGTGACTAGCATGCACTTAAAGGTTCGGATCACACAATGACACCCTCCCCGCTCCCACATCTCTGGTTAATATCCAGCTTTGTGCAGAAGTTAAAATGAAGTGGAAACTTTGATTTTATCCCAGCTCAGACATGATGGAGGGTCTGTGTGCTCTGAGGCCAGTAGCACAATCAGCTGGCTCTAAAAGGTCCCTTCTGAAATCCTCCATAATCTCTGAGGAAGTCTTCTATCAACAATAAAATCTTAATAGCTTATAAAAATCATCTGTGTGACCTTCAGGGAGACTTTCACGTCAGATGGGTTGTGCTTGTGTTTGTTCTAACCTCTTTCTCTGCAAAAAAACAAAAACAAAAAGGAAATAATAAAATAAAAACAACGACAACAAAAAACAGCTGCAAATGCATTTTGCTGATGTGTATCAGAGGTAGTGTCAAGCTGGCCTTTATGTAGCTCTGCACTAAAGGGCGCCTACGAGAAGTAGGCCAGCCTGGACACTAACAAAGCTTTAATTGTAAAGATTTGTGTCGATGCCACATGAGTCAAGACAAACTATGAATCTCAGCCTTTTGTGTTTGTACCAAGGTCTGCAGCTAGAGTGGCACTGTTTATGTCCAGAGGTGATGAAGGTTTGCATAATACTGTAGATTGGTGATGGATGCCTTGGAGCTGAGATGAATTATTGATTCCTGTTTTACCTTGTATGTAGGAGAGATACAAAGATCTCTAAATTGTATCTTTTCATTTGTTCACTTTCATCAAGGTTTTCCAAAATGTTTTTCCTTTCACATAGTGCCTCTGCAGCTCCATACGAGTTCAGAAAGTAACTGAACTTTAAAAAAAAAAGATCTCATTCAAAATGCATAAAAAATTTAACACTGCACTTAACCACTTTCAGATGTTTGTCTGCTGTTTCCTACTGTACTATTGTTTTTGCAATCTGGGGGGTTGAATGGGTTGCCTGATAACAGCTGAAGGGTGAGTTCAGTATGAAGGCTCAACAATATGTCCCCCCCTCTGCTCAGGATACCAGCGTGACTCTGCAGCAGTAGAGTAAAAGGATGAATCATTTTCCACACAGCGAGAAGTTCCAGCACATTTGTGGAGAGACCCGTGGGCTGGCTATTGTTTCTACCCATCCTGAGAGAGATCCGATAAAGAGAAAGTTCAGGTCTGACAGTAGTGTTACCTGTTTTGTCCTGTATAATTCTTTGTCCCTGTTTGAACCATGTATTGGTGTGCTTCAACGAGGGGGTAATTATCGCAAACGGGAAACAGCCACTCTGTTCTGCTTTTTGGTCCAACAGAAAACATCGCAGTAGGAGTATGCTAAGACTTACAGGCATGGAAATTGGTGCTCATGATGTACTGGACACAGTTGAATGCTTCTGGATGAATACATTTCTCATGGCTTCTTCAAAGCTTGTTAGTACTGTGACTGAAGAAAAATGGGAGCCAACCGGCAGGTGGGCATGGATTAAAGTTTTTTAATGCTGTCCAAGGGATAACCCGACTAGGAATAGCTAATTCCACCACCACCACCAGCATTTTCTGTCCCATCTCCTACCTTCATTTGAGCCTGCACTTCATATCAGTGATTTGCAATTCTCGTAATCCTTTTCTGTTGCTAACCTCAGTAAATATTGTTATATTGTACCGACTGATCTGACTGATGATTTCCTTTATAATAGGATCTCTCAAATTACAAGTATTAATTTAGGAGAAATGATTATAAGAGAAATGATGGTTGTTATTATAAAATGTATTTAGGATGTTGACGAGTTCTTGTAGAGCAGGGGTCTCCGACGCATCACGCAGCCTCTTTCCACTTAGCTCGCCGAAGGATCACTCCGCAAACTATTTTGTATGTCCAATCAAATTCACACGTGCACCACCTCCCAACCTTGATGAGTAAGTGGTGACTTTCCTAATTTTCTGAACTAACATTGCATCATTCATCAACACACTATGCGTAACAGTTATAGGGTTTGACCATGTCATAGCACCTGTTATTAAAATCTAAATACAAAGGCTGAATATATGCCACACATACAACTTGGACAGATATAATGACAAGTAAATAGCAACAATACAAGAAAACCATACAGAAATACAAAATGCACATACATATACGATGTTATATATATTTTTTTGTGTGTTGTTTTCATACAAAATGTTGTGGACATTCACATTTTGTAAATCTTCATGCAAAACAAGCTTAATGAGATTGTTTGGGTTGAAATAAGGTAAGAGAATAAATGTTACAAAACATGACTGGCTTTCGTCCATTTTAATTTGGTAAAAGTAGCTCTCAGTGGATAAAAGGTTGGAGACACATGTTGCAGAGCATCTAGGTTGGTGTTTAAACACAAGATCTGAAAAGCCGTTCTGACAGTTTATTTATGTACAGCAGAAGGATGGATAGAGGTAGGGGTTTGGGAGGGACAGGTGGATGATTTTTTTGAATAAAATTTGAAAAAAGACAGACAAATTAAATATAAACTAAGAAAGTCAGCATTTTTCATGGGAAAATAGAGGTAAAGCTGACAACCCACATAACTAATGCATTTGTTTTCTTTTAACTCTTCATACTACTCTTTGCATAGTACAGAAATCTAAATTAGGACTATTAAACCAAATAAACAAAGGAATTCAAAACATATTTTTTACTCACAAGCTAAAGGTTTATTATTGTTTGAGGGAATAGGCATTTTATTACCTACTGTGATGTGGCCAGGTGAGAGGAAGGTGGTGTTTGGATGCTGGCTGACTTGTGATTTTCCAGTTATAAAGCTGCACTTCCGTGTTGCCGTAGGGTTTCCACAATGAATGCATTATTATTAGTTTATTTGCTGGTAAATACTGCATGTGCTCAGATTTGTGTTGGTTTATTCCTCTGGTTGTAAGTCTGTGTGTATTGTACTTAGTCCTATGTCTTCATGTAGCTTCATGGTCCCGGAGGAACGTCCTCTCATCTCACTATGTACCACACCTACTATATGTGGTTGAAATGACAATAAAAACCTCTTTGACCTTAAACCTTCGACCTTGTGTGTAGATGTGAAAAAAAAGTTTAATACAGTGAAAGAAAATGAGACAGCTAAGCAGTTTCTTTCACAATTGAGACCGTCTTATCTCCACAGGGAAATGAGTGAGCCCTCTGATAGATGCTACTGAATGGTATGATAGTCAGTTAATGCGCAGCCAAAGTATAAAGGAGTCAATTGGTCTCAGCATGGTACATGTGCCGCTGTATCCATCACATAACCATATGATTAAATCTGAAATTTGTCAGACAGATGTTGTGGTTAACCTTCAGAATTAATGGCACATCTTCCCGGTCATATTCAAAAGGTTACAAGCTCTGGTCATAAATCAGCCACACTTACCATGTGTGAAATCAAATACAGTGTATACCTCGTGCGGGACTGTGGAGATGACATCATGTTCGCTCATACTAGGTGTGAGGTACCATCAGTCCTTTCCAAAAATAACATGTTGAAGAGGATAAACCAAAATAACTTGACCCACTTAATTGATCCATTTCACACTGCATATTGCAGCATCAATTGAGAAGCATTTCTATCAAAAGGTCATGAATTATGAATGGTGCCACGTGGCTCTCCTTTCCCCTCTCCACCTTCTAATTATGTGAAAGTCAAGAAAAATCCAATTTCTTGTTTTACATTATTAAGGAACACAGATTCAGCGCATGCACACAGAGTTCAATGCCGCGTTAGACATATCCCGTAGACGTGAAATAAATACTGTGATTTTATGATTAATATTTCATATGTCTGTGAACACCAGACCAAACAATATCCACCATCTGCTGATGAAGGTCGCCAAAATAAATTATTGTCATGTTAATTGTAATGCTAAGTCAAATCATTTAATTAACTGAAAGGTGAACAGCATGCCATTAATGTTCATCATGGCGCCACACTCATCATAGTAAGCGCTTAAATGAGAATAACAAAGACAAAGTAAAGCAAAGCAAAACTCCAGATTAAAATTTCAATTCTAAATGAACTTATTTAAAAGGTAGGCATGTAAGAAACATTGATATGAATGTTTCCATTCCCAGGTGTAGGAGCTCCACATTAAGGCCAGTGGTCAGGGTTTAGTCAGTTGAGTACCTTTATCAGTATCAGGGGAGAAAAGGCTGGATCCACACTAGTTATTACATAGTTTCCATAAATCTAAGGAATAACTGTTTGTGTTTTACTGTGACTTTACCACTACAGCTGCATAGAAACACTTCCCCTAGCGTAGTTTTTTGATGAGGGAGTATATCAATAATTCACATGGTTGCGTTTGTTTGCTTTCTACTCCAGAGGATTACGTGGGGGTGGTTGCTGTAAATATCTACAGTATATACATTTGACAACAATTAGTTCATGTGGCAGCGCTGCAGGTCACAACTTCCTGAAGCCCCCCCCCCCCCAGTCTCCAGTCAACAGATACTCAGCTTTATCAGCTTTGATGACTACAAGATTTACCTCAAAAAAATTAACATAATACCAGACAAATTGCTGAGAGACCACAAGGCAATATACAGAGATGTAGCCGAAACACTTGCTCCCAATTGCAAAATAATGAGGAGGTTCTGTGGCACTGTGACTAACAGAAAAAATCAGTGCAACTCTGCAAACGCTGTGCCTCTGCATGCCTCTTGGAAGTTGCTGCCAAACATATCTCCAAGACCACAGCTATTACCTCTGTTCTGTGGCATGCAATTTATATGGTCCTCCCTGGGGAAATTAACTTTATGGTGACAACTCACAAGATCAACAATTCTGAAAGGAATTCAGGCCATTCCTCTGCAGAGAGGAATAGTATAATTACAGGCCATGAACTAAAGAGCTGCCCCTCTCAAGAAGAGGACTTCTCTCTCTCTCTCTGGACTATTTATCATTTTCTTGGTAGGAGCACGTTTTTCTCCTACTGAACATTTTGATTTGAAGAATTGACATTTCAGATTGAAGAATTTGACCAGAGCTTTATTAGTTTTGTAAAAGATTCAATGTTTGTCTGCTTTTTGCTGATATTTGCTGCTGGCCATGGCGTTTTATGTTTGAAGAAAACAGCTGTGCAGACACACCATTATGGGACCAAGGCAACAGTTATGACCAGCTGCTGATTAGAGCCAAATGCTTACCAATGGGCTGTACAAATGTACTGCTATTCAGAGGGGGTCAGCCAGGAGTTGAACAGTGAGTAGTGTAGCCTGCCAATTTATCCACTGCCTCACATCCCAGACTGTGTTCTGGTGCATAAAAGAATAAATAAAAGAATAAATCAACATGGAAACATAAAGAAAAATAAACAAAGACGGACAAGGACTTTGATATGTGCATGTACAGAAGGAATGTTGAACTGAATCACAAGGCATTTCATTAGTGACACAGAGGAATAAAGTGAATAAGGGGGAAGGGTTCTATAAGGGTTCTGTTATACAAAACTACCAAGGTAAATAAAACCTAAAGTGTAAATTTGAACATATGAACCGAGTTAAACGCAGTTAAAGAAGGTGGTCTCAGCCCGACTGCAAACGCTCCCCGGAACGGTACGTTTGCAGTGAGAACACGTTTCTTATAATATACGTATAACCAGGCAGTTTACCTGATGCATCAATGGAAGAGTGCTGTTGCACACCCATGTCAGGTGCGCAACAGTGCACTACTTCTCCTTGGGAGGTGTGTGGCAGCAGCAGTGTGCCTTCTCATCATATACATGTAACCATTGTTTTCTACATGCAATGTTTCATCAAACTGTTGTCCATGTTGTTCATATACAGAATGCTGAAACACAGAACAGCTATAAATAACAATGCTTAATTTTCAATTAGATTTTTTCCTGAAAGTGAATCTAAATTATGACCTTTAGCAAGCTTTTGCAAGAAGGTAGTGTTGAGGGCATGTGGAAACTTTGACACATTTGCCCTGAGAACATTAACTGAACCAAGGTCAAATACAACCTTTTATCAACTGCCCCCTGAATCGGAACTAAATCCATGCGCAAAAACTGCCTTAAACTGGAGGATTGAACATGCTGGTTCGCAGATGTTCAAGAGCTACACTTATATGTGCATATATATGATTTATTTATTTATTTATTTATTTTACTGCAGCATTACAACTAACAGTGTCTTTGTTTCTATGTATACATCGTTAGACACAGAATAGTGCTAGTGCCGTCCTGAGCACTAGCCTTCTCAATAAATGACAAAACATTGACATCAATTGTTATAAAGCGTTATCCAATTTGACCATGAGTTTTTTGCCGGCTTACTCACAGGGTGCATACACCCGCAATAACTTGCAGCTGAAAGACATAGGTACCTAAGAGACAAATCCACCAAGGGCACCGGTCTAAAAAGTCATTCACAGCTGTTTATAAAGATTAGTTACTGTGAGCACAAAGTAATAAAGAAAAGTATGACAATTTTATAGACTCATCTCAACGCTAAGCCTGAGTCTGACAGCTGAAAATGAGGGCAATGTTAAGCATCATTGCGTTTGTCTCTCTGAGAATAAGGACATTAATATCTATATTTGTCTTTGACAAGAAAAGGACCATCAGTGCTGTTGATTTTGTTGAGCGTCATAATGCCACTGTTATACGTTATCCTCCAATCTGTGTATAGCCTGAAAGTAGCAGAGGAATGAATTTCACTTATCCCAGGATTTCGAGCCCGATTATGTGGTGTAATTGCAAATGATTTCACAGCTATTTCTGACTAAAGCAAACAGCTCAGTATAAATGACCTGGTGATTTTGGATCAGGATTTTAAGCAAAACAACTTTGATGGCGTGTTGGCAAACACTGACAGTGGCTTTGGCAGAGAATGGATCATTTCTCCATTACACTAATTTAATAGATAGCCTGCTTCTGAGCCAGCACACTCTCAGTTTACATCTGTTTCTGTGTTTGAATTGCTTCACATCAACACATTCTCGCAATAATGGTGAGATGAAAAAGTATTAAATGCTTTTAAAATGAAAGGATGGGCAAGTAACACAGAAATATTCTGGTCTGTTGCGAATTAATGTGTTTTTCACTTCTTTTGAGGATTTGAAAAACACAAAAATACACTCCATCTGTGTAATGTAGACGACTACCTGAAGGTGAAGAGGGCTGTTGTCTATCATGCTCTCCTAGTGACATGATTAGAAGTTGACAATGTTCAACCTGCTAGAGCCAGGACCTTACAGCCGAGATTGATTCCCAAAGTAGATCAAAGTCTCTCCCTCTGTACTGCAGCAATCATTTCTACCCACATCAGCCCTCAAATGCTGAGACACACACTTGAAGTAACAAACATCCTACAGCCTCACAAAATCCAAGAAGAAGACTGACAGAGAGAAGGTGAGCAATAGCAGCTGCAGCAGAGACAGAGAGGAAGATGGACAATTTTGCACTAATAGCTCTTGACATCACACAAACAAGATGCCTCAACCTAATCCACTGTTAACCTGATTTATCCTCAGACAGAGTGGGCAGCACCAAGACGGCCGCTCAAGTTGCTTTGAAAAGCTGCGATAAAGACCCTCTGTTGTCAAGGTGATACAGTTGGTTGTCTCACAGATGTTTGCCAGCTTGTATGCTAAGTCTGCAGGTGTGTCCACAACTTGGCTGATACCTTCACTGTTTTGAGTGACTAAGATACTGCTATTGTGTTTTATAAAGGTGTATTCCAGTTATTTGGGACTGCAATGCCATATAGTTTAAGGTGACTAATCATGTTAGAGGCTAAAACGTGTGCTTAGGTACACAATTCTGAACTAAATACTAACCAAAAAGATGCCATTTCACCTAACAAATGTCAGCGACATAGAACCACTACAGGGAAAATCAGGAAATCACAAGTGTTATTAGACTTTATTGTGTGGAAACCACAAGCTCATGTGCCAACTGGTTGTATACACAATATGAGAGGAAATGTGATATTCTGGGCACCATGAGAGTTTGTCCAGACATCTCTATAACTAAATAAATACAATGACCAGTTTATTTGTGTGATAAGCAAATGAAATCTACATTGCAACAATGTAATATAGTCATATTAAATGAATACATGCAGTAAACAGGAAGGAAATAATTTTTGTTGAATTTATTGTTGTACACAGTTTACATGCTTCTGTTGGCTAAGTCGATTACACAGCTGGACATTTAATCTGTGATTTCTTCTGTTGTGCAGGGTTAGGACAGGACCTGCTGACTGCCAGTGATATGTGTGAAAGAGAGGCACATTTCAAAGAACTTGCGATATATTATAAATGCAGCCATTTACCATTAATCCCTCAGCTTCTCATTCCCTAGAATTAGCACAGTTCTGAATCTGGCAAGAGGCTTGTAAGCTGGAGGGAATGTTTCCTGACGTCACCTTAGCTCCATTGTTGTGAAAAATGATTGCTTCCTAACTGATGCCTCAGATCTGCACTGGCTGGAATGAAACACTCTAAGTAGGTGGATGAAATTTCAAAAGTCATTGTCCATCCAAACAGGACTGGAGACACTGTGCAGACACCACAATCTATTTCTGTCAGGGAGAGGTTTAAATGTTCATCAGTGATTGCCTCGCCAAAGAGAGGAGCCCTGAGCAAACAGGACAAAAGGCATTTGGCATGCTTTGTAATGATCACACCACATACCTTTGTCATAATCAGAAAATAAACAGAGAGCAGAGGAGCACGTCTACCTTTAGATGACTTTCTCACTGCTGGTTCTGCCCTGCTTGATCTAATGGCCTCACACTTGCTCCGTGTTGATGCAGATAGTATTGATATAAGAAAAAAAATATATATATATCAGGCTGTTTGATCACCCCCAGGCACACATTATTGTGAAAGGATTGTAATATTGTTCAACTCACTGTTCAACCTCAGAGCATGCTCCCTTGAGGCAAGATAGCAATGCTGAACATCACTTATCATCATCATAAATTATTTGCTTTTAAATGATCATTAAACGTCCCATATGGCAAAATTGCACATTTGCTGTCTTCTATAGCAAAACAGATGTAGAGGAATAAGAGAAGAGAAGCAGAATGTTACAACTACGTAACCACCTGGATCAATTCTTTATTGAAATAAAGACAAAATACAGCAGTCAAACATAGAATTTTCAATTTTCAACACCCACACCCCATGAACAAACAGAAACTAGCACCCCACCCCACCCCACCCCACCCCAGGTCTCTCTCAAAAAAATAAATAAATAATAATAATAAAATAAAATAAAAAAATAAAATAAAAAATATAAATTTCTGCACTCACCTAAGACACACTTTTTACGGCCTATCATGTTGCACTCTGTCCTTCACCAGTCTGTGAGCCACCTCCCACTCCCGAAGAGTTTTAACGCTGGCTCCATGTAATTGGGCAACAGAACACTCCATCAAAACTATATCTAGAAAGGTGTTGGCCCACTGCTGCCAGGTCAAAGAATGTGGTGGTTGCCATCTTAGAGCCAACATTTTTTTGGCAGCAGTGAGACCCGCCCACAGAACACGTCTCTGTTGCAGGGTCAGATCTAGAGGGGAGTCGTCATTAAGTAGGAGCAACAATGGCGAGAGTGGGACCCTATCTCCAAGTATGTCGCTTAAAGTACAAACTTTTTCCCAGAATTCGGCCACCCCTGGGCATTCCCAGTACATATGGATAAAGGATCCCAGGACACCTAATGAACATAAATCACAATTGGGAGATGGAATGATTTTCATAGAATGTCGCTTTCTAGGTGTGTGAGATACATCCTATGGACAAATTTGAAGTGTATAAGCATATGGTCTGGATTCTTAGATGTGTCCCTCAAGTTTTTCCATATTTTGTCCCAACAAATGTCTTCATTTGCTACAGAAAGATCCCTATACCATGTAGCTTCCACTGGCAGTGACTTGTGAGGGTCAGAAATGAATTTGTAAAGTTTAGAAACCACTCCCCGCGTTGAACCAGTTGAAAATAATAATTTATGAAGAGGATGTGTAGGGAGCACTGAGCCCCATGGAACACCATAAGCCCACATAGCTGATCTTAACTGAAGGTAGAAGAAAAAGGATGTTCCTGGTAAATTATACTCAGCCTTCAAGTCGTTAAAAGCCCGTAGACCACTACCAGCACACAGGTCTTTTATAACATGGACTCCCTTGTTTTCCCACTGTGGAAATGAGACTGGTTTATTGTCAATAGGAAGTGAAAAAGTGTTTGTGCCATTTAGGGTCCGAACGCACATGCTTCGTTACAGCCCGGTAAGTTGTGAGTAGAGAAGACATTACAGGGCCTAAGTGTAATTTGGCCATTTTCAGTGGGATATTGGAATATACTAGGTCCTGTAGTCTATGAGGGAGGGAAAGGTTCTCCTCAATCAATCTCCAAGTCACAGAGGAGCTAGGATTAAACCATATGGAAAGAGGACACAGTGCAAATGACCAAAAATACATCTTGAAATTTGGCAAGGCAAGTCCTCCCTGGGACCTATCACGCTGGAGAGTTAAAAGTTTTAAGCGAGGCCTCTTTCCTTTCCATATAAGATTAGAAATCAATTTGTGTAATTTCTCCCAGTAGCCAATAGGAGGGGCGAGAGGTATCATAGAAGAATAAAAGTTTACCCACCAGGGCCTGTATTCCTAAAGATTCTGAGAATCCTCCCAGAGAGCTCCTAACTTAGCCTAAAAAAAAGTTCCTAGATATGAGTCTTAGCTTAGGAATGATTCCAGAACATACGCAGAGATCTCTGAGCAAGGAATGGGCAGAAACGAGGTGTGATTGACCTCGTTGCTCGGTATGAGTCATCATTTCAAGAGGTGTGATTGGCTGATTCTAAAAGCTAGATAACGATCCTACAAAATGTGTGAAAACTCAGGCCCACTTGCACAGTATTCACATGCTAATAGCTACATTTATTTGCTTACATTCATTTACCATGCTGGTAATTTTTGCACTTCATCCATTTGGTATTAACATGGGTAAAATGGCTCAGCTTTCATCAGTTTCTGTGATTGCTAACCGGCCTATAGGAAGCAGTGTTGGTTGGCATTCAAATCTTCCACAAACCCAACAGCAATGGAGAAGAAAAGAAGTAGGAAATCCAACTGGACAGAGGAGCAGCATTTGGTCCTGGCTCAATTGGTCAATGAGAACAAGTGTTGTGAGAGGCAGTTTGGCCCCAATGTCACACTACAAGCAGAGAAGCCGGCATGGGAAAATATAGTAAAACAGATAAATGCCTCCTTTCCACTGGTTGTGTGCACAAGTGAGGAGTGCGAGAAGAGGTGGTATGTGTTGCAGTCGAAAGCAAGAGAGGAGATTGCAGCACGCAAACTTGAATCTTCACGCACAGGTGAGTGATATACCACTGACTTACAACTGCTGGCAAAGTTTTCATATATCAATAGGCAGGTAAACAAAATATCAAGAATATTTATTCATTACATAAGCCATTTCTCATATCTCTTGTACATGCTCATTCTGTGAAATCAATGGAAACAAAACAAACATTAAATAAACTAAATGTATTCCCCCTCTCTGTAGCATGGAGCCATCAGAGGAACCGGGGCCTTCAACATCACAAGTGTACGACCCTCAGCCTGAAACATCACAGTTCAGCCCACTGCTGCTGCTCCAACACCATCCCTGCAGGACAGAAGACTGGAGATGACAATGGTGTCAGGGTTTTCAGGATGAGGTAGGACCCAAACGCTAGACACTAGGCGAAGGAGTTTGCAAAAAAATGAATTTCATTAAACCAAAAGTAACACGAGGCGCTGCATAAGGCAGGAGATCCAAAAACAAAACCTTCAAAAAGACAAGAACATAACATGACAAGACCAGAGCATGAGAACACAGGAAAACACTAACTCTATAACAAGACAAAACATGGAAAAACAGTATGACATGACAGAGGACAAAGGGAAAGGCAGGACTATATACACACAAGAGCAGAGGAGACACAGGTGAAAACAATCAGGGCGGGGCAGATGATTACACAGGTGGGAAATCACAGGACAGGTAGAAGGCAAGACAGGAAACAAGGAAAAACTTAAAATAAAACAGGAAACTCAAACATGAGACATGAATGAAGCTCAAAATATAAACACAGGAAATCAAAACGCAGAACCATGCCAAATGGATTCCCTCAGACAGCGGAAAAAAGTTCTATGCCTACAGGAGGAGTACTACCGACTAAAAATTGATCTAAAATAAGAAATAAATCCCATGACACATAGATATTATGTATTCATATGTCTTTGTGTGCAATATGTGTTGTGTATTTAACTATTGTAGGCTATGTGTGGTAAACATTAGTTGGCATATTGGTTCGCTGCAGTCACAAGTTCTTACATTACTATAATTTGCCTGAAATGTAAATTTGTAAATTGGCCTCAATAAGGCAGTCCACTCTGGGCCAAGTTCCCCTGTGGAGTGTGAATGTTTCCATCATCATCGTCGCTGTCTTCATCACCCTCGAGAGGTTCTGCAATATGTCTAGCCTTGCAAATGCTGTGTAGTATTGCACAGGCTATGATGACTTTGCAGACTTTATCAGGGGTCAGCCGCAACTCTCCATGGAGAACATGAAAGCGCCTCTTCAGTTAGCCAGTGCTACGCTCCACTACTGCCCTTGTTGTCTCATGGGCCCTACAAGTTAATACAGACATAATCAAAATTTCATTCAAAACAACTGGAAATAATGTGAATAATTTAATACATGACAATGTACATTATTTAAGGGAAATATTTAAACTATTAGGATTCTCCAACATGCTCTTTACATATTATTTCCATGCATAATTCTATATTGTTTGGGTTACCTCCATCCAGCCCTTGGTCTGGATGGAGGTAAGGTGTTAGTGTCACAGGGCAGGAAGACAGGTTTTACAGTGATTGTTTTTTTTACTTGTTTTATATTTTATTGAGGTTTTACCTTTGCATGCTTTTATTTGTGTTGTGTTTTAATTGTTTTATCTATGTTTAATGCATGCGCGTGATTTTAATGACTTCCTGAACACACCTTTTTGGAGTAGCTGCACCTGGGAGGTTCCGCCCTCTGTGCTTAATAGACGGCCACCTACCCAATCAGAGTAGCACGGAGGGTTTGCCCCGGAAATAAAAGTGGCATCACGGGACTGGTGAGAAAAGCTGATACAGGAAAGGGACACCGTAGGGAGGTCGGGACGCCGGAGGGCCAGAAGGAGGTCGGGACGCCAGAGGGGATACGCCAGAGGGAATACGCCAAGTGAGCTGGAGACGAGGCCAGGCAGCGGGTGCGCCGACCGAAGGAAAGAAGAAACCCCAGAGCGTTACAACACGAACTACTCGCAGCGGCAGAGCATAGCGCTCTGCCAGGCGGGTGAGTACCTCCCTTAGGGACATAGTAACGCTCTGACGTGTGGTTTTGCGGCGGCGCAACTGTGTTGTGTGGACACCCGTACTGGTCTCGTATTTTTACTTTTCAGGCGATTCCCGGGACGGCCGCTGCAATCGGTAACCGAGGCACCGGTAACCCCTGGCTCCAGCGGCAGACCTCCGCCACCCCCTCTGAACTGCCCTTGGACCCGGCTTGGCCACCCCAGCAGACACCCTTTAGGATTGGACTGTTTTTAACGATCGTAGTTTTTATCTTTGTTTTTTTCTAAAATCTTTTAAGGTTTTAGCACCTTGTGGTTTTATTTTGTGTTAAGTCCATTCCAATAAATCATTGTTCACACCGGCATCGAGTGGTTCTCCGCCTCCCTTTCCCCTGGTCGCTGTCAGCGTGCTCTCCCCCGATAATTCACCAATACCTGCGTTTTCCCCTTTAATAACAATAACTTTTTCATT
Organism: Chelon labrosus; assembly: GCF_963514085.1. Classification (NCBI taxonomy): domain Eukaryota; kingdom Metazoa; phylum Chordata; class Actinopteri; order Mugiliformes; family Mugilidae; genus Chelon; species Chelon labrosus. Next base: position 24,006,154 of record NC_140353.1, read on the forward strand.
TATCATTATTTCATGTTCCACTTCTCATCATTCCTTCCCCCCTCGGTTACATTAGGAGCCATGGTTTGCATTGGTAGCCACTGTACCCTAACAAGTGGCAATTGGCTGGCACGTAATGTCCCTCGAAAAGTCATCTGAGGCCACTTTCAGAGAGTATTCTGGCATTATGTGTTGAGCCTGGCCATTTAGCAACAATGTCCAAATCTTATAGTCAGCATTGAAAACAAATTGAACATTGATACTGTGAAACCTCTTCCTGTTCATGAAGACAGTTTCATCTTCTGATGGTGCAATTAGACGTGTATCCCATCAATTCGCCTTTGGCTAAGCCACACCCTAGAATGTAGATTGACCAATCACAGCGCAGCCAAGAGAGCTCCCACAGGGGTCCGACACTTTTTCACAGCGCTCCATTGACTTTAACGCAGGCGTCTCATATTTTCGGTCTCGGCAGGCGTAGTTTATCAAAAATATGGTTAAACGTTGTGCCTGGGGCATTTGTAACACAGATACGCGTTTCCCAGAAAGGTTGGAAGGGGGTGTCCGTTTTTTCCCCTTCCCAAAACCGAAGTCAAATCCTGACAAGTGTCGTCTTTGGATTAAACTGTGTGGACGTCCTCACAGTCAGCTAAACCCCTCAAGGATCAACAAGCACACTTTTGTGTGCTCTAAGGTAAATTTTGCTTTTAATGTTACTGTGAAGTTATATACTAGTTAGACAATTTTATGCTGTTTTAGGTTATGATTTCGGTTGTTTACCCTAATTAATGAAGAATCAAGGTGCTAGCAAGCAAGCAAGCTTAGCTATAGCTTAGCTATCACGTAAGTCAGATTGTAATGTTATGCTTTGACTAACGGCTGGATGTTAGCTAACTTTGCTATTCAAGATACAAACACCTAACGTTAATGTTACAGACACGAACGTGAAACGAATGATAAACACCTAACGTCAATGTTACAGTTTTAAGGTGACTATCGCGACCGTGTTGCCACAGTCCAACAATATTTTACATTACTATTTCAGCATTTTGTTAATGGGGAACCAAGTCCCGAATCCCCAAATCCAGTCCCTGCTATTCCTGGTGAAGGAAGTGCAGTCAAAGGTCGAAGACTGCCGACTAAAAGGTAAGAGTTATAATAAAATAATTCAATTACAGAAAGAATATTACAGCCACAACACAGTATCAGAATAATATCAAACACTTTAATCGATTTCACATATGTATTTACAGAGGCATTTCCACAGTATCAGGCTCATCAGTGCAGGATACCACATCAGAGGAGTTGTCCATGGTCATTGAAACAGGTAAGCTGCAGTTCATGTGACCGTTGTGGACTCTCATTGCACATTGTAGGGAGAAAGTGTTCAAAAAAGTACCAGTTGAGTTTATCTTTTATTTTCCTCCACATTCCACATCTCAGGATCAAAACAAATTCGCTCCAGGTGATAGTCACTTTCACATAACACAAAAAGGTCACACCATGGCATCCCAGTTATCCCCAATTGTCCCATGATTTGGAAGTAATATTCATGTGTATGATTGATCCTGTAGGTGTTATCACTAACCTTTTTAAGGTACTGGCAATCGGTGTAACTGATTTTCATTGAACATTTAATTTCTAGAAGTCCATAGGTCTCACTCTCACCACTCTGAACCCTTCTGTCAGGGGATGTACCCAAATAGGGGGCGTTAGGGTTGATGACAAACCCACACACTTGCACTTCATTACCAGTGATGACAGCATACTGGGCTGCAGCGGCTGGCTCAAGCTCCAGGCCTCTCTTCATGGCTTTTGTCATAATGCTCTTCTTCTTCCTCTGCATGATGGTGGCAAGTTGTTCAAAGTCGGCTCTTCTAGAGAATATTCTCTTGAAGGAGGATGAGGTTAGGCGAATAGAGCGGACTTGATGCCAGATGTTGTTGCTACTCTGCTGTCTGGTGTTTTTCTCAAGTGCCTCTGCCTCAGACTTTGAGACTACTATGGTACTGAACCTTTCCATCTGCACTTCATTAAGGACAGTACAGAAAGAGCCCGGCTGTGGTGGCAAAGGGAATGCTGGGAAGTCACTGGAAATTGATTGGGAGGATGCTTGTGAAGTGTTGTCCAATAGTGGGAGCTGTATGCAATGAAGAGGAAAAAAATATTATTTACATTATGTTTCCTGTTTTTTTTACTAGGCCTCATTTTAATAATTTCATTGTTATGTTTTTACACAGCGGACCAGATTCACACAGAGGATCCACACCGGGATCGCACAGAGGACCAAGAGGAAATAAACCGATTAAAGAGGCAACTTGCCGATAAAGAAAAAGAAAATGTCTTGCTGAGGGAAGAGATTCAAACTTATCAAGCATCTCACCCACTCACCCACACCACACCCACTCAAGCTCATTACCAACTCACACCAGAGACTATATCTAACTGCAATGTGCCTGAGTACTTTAAGTACTGCACAGGTTTTAGTTATGATGAGTTCAACAAGCTGTGTGCATTTTTCAGGATACACAAACACTTAGTCCTGTGACATACCACAGAGTAGATCAGCAGATCAACCTCATGCCTTTACGACAAGAGTTCCTACTCGTGCTTATGAAGCTGAGGCAAAACTTTGATCTGAAAGAGCTAGCCTTCAAATTTCAAATTCCAGAACGAACTGTTGGCACTTTATTCAATTCATGGATTGATTTCATGTATGGTAGGCTAGGCAACATGTCTATTTGGCCACACAGGGACAGCATAACAGAAAACATGCCTGACAACTACAGAGCAGAGTTCCCAACAACCTTTGCAATTCTTGATTGTACAGAGATTAAGATAGAAAAACCAACATCACTGTTACTTCAAAGTCAGACTTACTCGAACTACAAATCTGCCAACACACTTAAATGTCTTATTGCCTGTGATCCTCGTGGCGCAATTATCTTTGTATCCACACTTTACACGGGATCAATCTCAGACCAAGAGATATTTAGACAATGTGGCATCAAAGATTTACTGAAAGGTCTGCTTCAGTGTGGCTACCTCAAGGCAGGTGATGGGCTCATGGTGGATAAGGGTTTTCTTATTGAGAAGGATGTAAAGGAGCTTGGGCTTAATTTGGACATTCCCCCCTTTGCCAAATCAAATAGTCAGATGCCAGCTACAGACGTTGAGATGACAAAGAAAATAGCCAAACACAGAGTACATGTAGAAAGAGCCATAGCCAAAGTGAATAAATTTAAAATGGTTCCTGGAAGGATCCCTAATGTCAGGCTTGGAAACATAAATCAGGTATGGTTTGTGGTCTGTATGCTATCCAATTTCCAGCCGAATATTATAAAAGCATAGGATACAGCGCAATGATCTGTCTGTACACACAGCTAAGATAAGCTCCTGAATTTTAATGTTTTAAAAAAATGGTTGTTAAATCAATTATTGTGTTGTTATTGTGAATGAAATCAAATGTTGGCTATGTGACTGTAATAAAGTCTTCCTGCAAATGATAAGTTAGTCATTATCTTTTAACAGTTTTACATAATCTGCTTTACCTGGTAGCTCAAGCCACTTCCAAGAGGGTACTTCTCCTGACCCATTACTACGTCTATCGGGTGTTTGCTTGCTATGTAGCTCATAGGTGTCCCTGTCAGCTGTCTTAATAACAACAAATCCTGATCTGTTACCTCGGAGATGGCCCTGTGAGATGGAAAGGTCGTACATTTCTACTTATGTCAAGTGATCTGAAATACAAAATACATTTCTGCTTATGTCATGTGTCTTAAACCCATAGGCTACATCAAATTACAGTTTTTTTCAATCGCTAACAAGCGCTTACCCATACTTCAGATATTTTTTCTAAACTCTTAACACAGATTCACACCTACAAAACACAATTGGCCAAATGGATAATTTTCTTCTCAAAAACACATTTTGTTAAATATATACTAACTCTTCATTTCAAAATAGAACACATCTTTCTCTGCACACACCAACTTTATACCAAAACACTGGAAATATGACTCAAAATGAAATTATTCTGTCAACGAATAACACTTGTTTTCACTTCACAAGGTACATGCAATGAATCAAAGTACACCGGGTTTCAAAATACTGGCTATTGTTGACATTACAAAAACTGCATAGACTTTTATGCTTCAGTTTTACAGGTATTTGCATGCAAAACATGCAATCTACCGTTTTTGACACTAAATTTCTTGGTTGGGAACTGTATGTCCACATGTAATGTTCACATTCAAAAGCATTCCAGTAAAAATCAAATCATTTTTTTTCCTTTACTGTTTACTACAGGAGGCACAGTAGAAATACTGTTTACTGTATGATAGAACAGAAAAAGTTTTACAGTATTGCTTACAGTGCAGCAACAAAATATCCTTGAAACACACAAGAGCATTCAGAACAAAAAATACAACAGCAAAAAGCCCAAATAAAATGGAGGGGGGGGGGGGGGACTAAAAAAAGGACAAAATGACTGTATCTAATCTCTGCGATCTTCAGGGTTAGGCCACATGTTTTCATCAACATCGATAATGTGATTATCCAAGGCGATGCACCTGGGATAAAACTGCTTGGTATGTCGGATCCACCCTTGGCAATCATCAACTGTGATGTCCCTGCAGCCAGCATCCATGGCTTCAAGGAGGGACATCTGGTCATGTGGCTGATGGTCATAAACCTTCCGCCTCCATGCAGAAAAGAACTCCTCTATGGGATTGAGGAAAGGTGAATAGGGTGGAAGGAAGAGACGTACCAGTCTTGGGTGGTGAAGAAGTAAACTTTGAAGGGACATTGAAATTGACACGTCTGGGGCAATTCCAGCCATATGTTGATCTCTCCTGCCTCTGCTCCCCTGCTGATCAGAGTTTCCTGATCATACTACCTGAGTGTCACTCCTTTGTCCTTTTGTCCTTTTGTTCTGACCACGTCTGGGAGCCATCTCTACCCCTCTACTGAGTTCACCCTCATGTGTAAAATTGCCCTCGACTGGCCAATATGCAACCACACCTGGGGACAGGGTATATCTGTGCTCTGGCCCTACATTCAGGGTCAGTCTCCAGTCTCAGACCCACTCTGTGTCGGTAGGCTCACCATGACCTGGAACTCCAATAAACTTGCACCACTTCAGCAAACTTGGAACTAGACTTGGATTGTTTTTTTTCTTCAACAGTGGACTTCAAACCATGTTGTTAGCGATTGAAAAAAACGGTGTTATCAGCTGAGATATGTTGTTTTTGAACTGATATCATTGCAGAAGCAGAGGTTTTTATACTGTATCTAAGGTTTGGAATATTGTTTTTGCTATTGTTGGATGTTGTGTGTTAACATTCGTAAATAATACAAAAACAATCCATAATTTTGTTGGGAGGTACAGCTGGTCTGTTTAGAAAATGTAAGCATTGTGAAAATGTGTTCATTGACTGCATATTGTGTGAAAACGACATGAAATGTGTGAATGGTATGGCCACAAAAGACCGATGCTGTGCTAATTGTGTTTAGAGTTTTGAAAATGTGACCACTGATTGGACAAACGCTTGTTAGCGACTGAAAAAAACTGTAAGTTGATCATTATGGTGGAAGGACACAATGGGATAGCCAGACTACATGGTGTTAAAAATCAACATAGCTGTGACTCACCTGTCATTGCTGTATTGGCAGAAGATGGGTCTCCATTTTCGCTCTGTCTTGGCCCTGGCCACAACGACTGCTGTCACAGGCTGTGGTGCTACTTTGGCACCTCTTGGCTTATGCCATTGCTGGGGTAAGCTTGTGAAGGACTGAACTGGCACAGTGTTTATATGTTGTGCCTTGCAGAGATCCAGGGTATGGATAAGCCCAATGATGTGCGCGCAAAACCCTGTGGAGCTAACCAAAGCACCACCGTTACAGCTTAAGTTGCATAGTTGTTCATACGCTAGCACACACTGAAGAAATACAACGTTATACGTGCGTAACGTTAGTCCGTTTGCTTCGTAATAACGATTATAGAAGTGAATAGAGACGTACCCAGCTTTGCATGAACAGTGTTGCTCCTTGATATTGTCAGTCCCAGCCTCCGTCTTGATTAATAGGACATGCGGTGGTTCATTTTTTGACTGTGACCGGTATGCTTTTGCCTCTATTTGGATGCCTTGTTGTTCGTTGCGTTTCACTTGTATGTCCTGAATATAGCCTTCGAACGCATATTGCAGCCCCTTTTGCCTACTTCTATCGGACACTTTATTTGCTGCTTTATAAAAGTTTGACAAAAGTTCAGCAGGAAGAGCTGTCACAGCATAAGCCATGTTGATACCAGAGCCTTATAGATAACCAGAAAACCAAAGGCCAGAAGAGAATGTCGGACGTAGCAACAGTAACTAAGGGGGGCGGGGCTTAGCCAAAGGCGAATTACACCCACAACACTGGGGAATCCTGCAATGTCCATGAATGCTCTTTCATGAGCCCGTAAAGTGTGGATATCCAGCGGAAACAAAACAAACTGTGTCACAATACTGTGACAGTGCTGTCAGTGTTTGCTTTATGACCTTGCTGATGGAGGGTTGTGACAAACCCAAGTCACCACTGCTGCACTGTTGCATTTTTCCTGTTGCTAAATGCCTCAGTGTTGTGATGACTTTCATTTCCAGTGAAATTGCATTGTGGCGTTGGGTTGGAGAAGTAAGCGCATCTCTAATGGGATCAACCACGAACATGATTCCTGCACGATCCAATCTGTAGCGTTGAATTAATTCACTGTCAGCCAGTGTTTGGAGAATATCTCTCCTGCCTCTTCTGTCCTCTGCTTAAGAAACTCCTAAGCCTCTTAAAAGTCCTCCTCTCTGCTCTTAACAGATGTCACCTTTGGAGCTCTCTTAAGAGCTAATACTCTTTAGGAATACCTTTTATCTTTACCAGGATCTACTCTTGGAGAGAAATTCTTAGAAAACATCATGATTCTAAGAATTTTCTTAGAATTTGGCCACTAGGAGCAACTCTTTGCGCTAAGAATCTTTAGGAATACGGCCCCTGGTGCAACAGGGTCCACCACTTGGCCCACTTCTAGGGAGTACTACTGTGCTTCCAACAGCGTGCTCTAGCAGTGAGTGGAGATATTAAATCAACCCCCTACTTGACTACCAAACAGGTAAGCAGTAACCTACGGAGGTTTGTTTGGAGGAACCTGAAATATTATGAACTGCTAGACATATACCAGTGGCAGGTACTGCCATTTGGGGCCACAATCTGCCCCTGTTGTGCAACCTTTGCAAAGAACACATGAAGGACAGCATAGATGTTTATGAGGACGCAGGCTCTTGAGAAGTCATTTTATGCTGATAATTGCCATCGGAGCTTCCCAACTCCCAAGGCCTTGTGGATAAAGTGCGCAGCATCTTGACTTTAGAAATAAGACGATGGGCAACTCATGACCAAGTCACTGCGTCTCTCCTTTCAACCAGTGCCACGTCTGAAACTACAGAACACTGGCTCTTGGGGAATCACAACTGCACCCAAGAACTTGCTTTGGGGCTGAGCTGGCACTCTTTCATACACCCTTGGTTACAGAGTCAGACCTGTAGAATTGTAATTGCATTTTTTCTGGGTACTGACCACCCAGTAGGAGCCTTTGTATGCGATTATACCCTTCATCACACGAGCCAAGGTCCTAAACCAAGAACTACAGATAAAAAGGGAATGGGACGACCCAAACCTTCCTCATGACTTGCTGGATGCTTCGATTGTTGTTATTGTTCTCGTTGTCGTTATTGCTGTCTTAAAAATCAACGTCATTGTTATTGACGTCATCGCCGTTACCGTTATTATTCTTGTTGCTGTCGTTACTGACGTCATCGCCTGCCATTGTCGTTGTTGTCATTGTTACTGTGGTTGTCGCCATCGTCCTTAATGTTGCCGATATTGTTGTCATTGCCATTGTCGTTATTGACTTTATTATCACTAACACTTAAAGGTCATGAAAATTATTTCAGATTTAAATTGATGAGGCATCCACCTTTATTATTAAAAAGTATCAATATCGGTATCGCCAATACTGGCCCTGTATTTATTTGGTATCGGATCGATACCAAGTCTAGCGGTATCGCACACTACTAATGAATGAACATGCCTCTGCTAATATATAACAGACCAGGTGAATTACCAGTATTTGTAATAAACAAAATGACTTGAATAAAATGAGAGGCAGCTTTACAAAGTGATGTTTAAAACACGAACAAGAAAAAGAGTTTTTCTCACTTCCTGGGGTCACATGGTACAGCATGTCTATCTAAACTGATAGTTTAACTGGTAGTTTATTTTTTCAAACACACTTTAAGACATGCTGTCATCAAAACCCTTAAAAACCAAAAGAAATGCTGCTGCTCTAAAACTGACAAAACTGTCAATGAGTTCATACAAACAGGTCTTTTCATCATTATGCTAATGCTTGCTTATATTGGCTGACTGTTCTTCATCAAACTGAATTATTCAAATGAAATAATTAATTCCAACAGAAAGTGTGGATTATCATTTTCTACTCAAGTTTCAAGTGTGTTATTCTCTTTTTAACTCTTAAGAATAACTTGATTTACCTTATAGTAAAGAGGTAGCATGAGTATGATGAAATGCTAATAGTACAGAAATCTATTTAAATTATTTGTTTTTGCAAATTGGTATAATCACCCAATTGTCCTGCGACTGGGTAATGAAGTGTAAATAAATATAATCTTCAACAGAGGCTCAGTCGAGCAAAATGAGCTTGTCGTTGACCTTCATTCCATGTAAATGAGCGATGTCCCAGACCACAGGCTTTGGTCCAAATACATACTCTGTTTTATTTTTACAAGGTTATGCTAAAACATTGTGACTGAAGCCACGACTGACAGGTTGGATGAACCTCAAAAGAAATGTCATCTTAGGTTAATTTAATTTAAACATGCTTGGGGGTTATATGGAATTTTCTGGAAGATATTTACTCTCTGTGCAATCAAAGAAAATGCATCAACAACACACACAAGGCACTAAGCAGATGGTAGAGACATTTTCATCAGGGGAACAGCAGGAAGCTGTGATGAAGCATCGCTGCAAAAGTGAGCTTTGACAATCTTCACATCTTGAAGATCTTTGATCTCCGAACTGCACATTTTGGAGACAAGAGGAAACTTAATCCAACTGGTAGAATTGCAGGGATCCTCTCCACTTTTTATTTTTTTCCACATCACCCTGAATGAAAAAAACTGTGTCAGGGAGGCATTGAAATTAATCTGCAATTTGGAATCTTGCCCTGAAGGGCTTGAAGAAAAAGGAAAGGTCACTGCAGCATTGAAATGGAAGGTGAGACATAAATGTATGCATGTGGTGGGATTTTGACACAGGAAAGAGCTTGTTCAATCCTTAGTTGACCCACAAAAGCATGTATGACATGGTAATCATATTATTCACTTGATACATTATTATTCTCAGAGGGTCTTTACCCCATTTAAACACTGTGCTACACTTTGATGTTGAGCTTTTTTGTATCATGAGCCTCCACAGTGCTTCTAAATATTTAAACAAAGTTATGATGCGTTCATTATTTTTTCTCTTTCTGCTCTAACTCAGATAGGGCTAGATAGGATAGAACATCATTTTTCATAATATCCAGAAGGGAGTATTTCATGAGTCTCATGTTTAATGGATCTCAATTTGATTAAGTTTTAGAAATTTGGGTGCATTCAGAACTTCATACATGATAACGACGAGTGATACCCTTATTTCCTTTCTGATTCGACAAGTGACAACTGAAACCCAGTGATACCAGTGTGGATACTGCTGGGCTACTTGTGCAGATAAGTGTAAGGTCTTCAGAAAAGGGGAATAAAAAGGTCATCCAAGAGGACACAATTCTCACTGCAATCAAAGCTTAGTAGTTGCAGCTCTGATGTTTACACTGATATTAATGTGCTATTTATTCATATAATTACTTTCAGCATAACCATATGCATTTACTTCACTTGTATTAAAATGTATATGTATTAAAATAAACTGACATTCTAGCCATAATCATTTAGGTAACTCCTGCTCTTTGAACATTAATACACACTGATGCTAGACATGAATCACTCTTCCGTGGTCTGTGATAAATGTCACCACGGATACATACTCTCTCTCTGTCTGTACCTGGATATTGCCTGCCACTTCCAAGGGACTTAGTACAGCTACAAGTCTGTCTTGCCAAAGCAGCACCTTTCATCTCCTCTTCTGACCGGCTTTAGTGTCTCATGCTTTTATAGAGTTGATTGCTCCTTCCTTGATCCAGAAATTAGTCCTGGTCCAGCATCATGAAGAATGTTCCAATTTCCTTATTTCTGTTTGGAGGATTACAGAGCATGAAGGTCTCCCCAAGGAGGACTGAGTGTGGATGCACATTACTGAGTTGATTAAATGGTAAATCTGATTAGACACTACCTCATTTCACCATCTAGTTCAAAGTGTGCATTGTAGGTCTGATTAATAAGGGAACCATAATCCTAATCATTTTCTTGATTACTTTCTATCCTTTTAGTATACAGCGTACTCTATAATGAATACTCTGGGATAGGCGGAGAATCTGATGTGTTTCAGAAATATACACAATATACAGTATCATTTCCACCCACAGTTATGCTTCTTCAAATGATGGTTCTGTTGATATGTTATCTCATGTGGTTGCTTGATTAGTCTTTCTGGAATATTTTCTTATATCTCTCTCTATATACATCACTCCCAGGGTAAGGTAAAGGACAACAGAGACACAGAGTCACCTTTGTCAAAACCTTTTCAGTCATATCTGGAGTGTGACAGACTAAGATTAGAGGCGCAATATACAAAATTGTCATAACCACAGAACAAGTCTTCACACTTCTACATAATAAGAGCAATATCCTTTTAATGACAGGATGAAATATCAGGGCTTATCAACTATGGTGTATATGCTCAGTTATGACACTGTAAAGTATAAATACATTTCTAAACTTTTACAGTCCATATAAGCTGAATACTATTACCAAAGTTCAAATTCAAAATATATGTTTGCAAGAAGAACAACATACTAACATGCATCCGCAGCCTGGTATAATCTAACAGTGTATGAATAACATATCAACTTGGGTTGTGAAAGACTCTTTATAACTGTCCTTAGCCCAAACCCTAACCATCTTGCATGCCAATTACTGCTGTAAAATAACACAATCTCGCTTAAAATATGTTGCTACAACACAAAAAATGTGCCTAAAATGATGCACTCCTTATAAGCAATTTCATAATTTCACATATACATCTCCCAGCTGTAGACACTCCTCTGGCTGTTTTACTTGTGATTTAGCTGCTGAGGCTGCTGTGTAAGCTGTGAGCCATGGCATTGCTTCAGGCAACTGGAGTTTCAGTTTACCTTGCAGAGGCAGTAATGTGTCACCACCTTCCCTTTGCCTCTCTATGCCCCTCTACAGAGACGCATTTGGTACTTTGGGCACATTCCAGCAGTTTAATGCCTCTCAGACAGTTTGAAGGTCTGATACCTCAATCAACAGTCATCGTTTAAATTAATCCCCTGCCCTTTTTGACAATTAAGATTGAATATAAGGGCTATCAAGCTACACTCTTGAGCTATTTGTTTTTTTAAGCTACTCCTCTATGAAGAATTGTCTGAGGTAAGAGCAAATATGTCATTATTCGATGATAACATCAGCCTTCTCACATTAATTGAAAACTATGCCTCTAGCAATAATAATGTTTGATAACATATATCACAGAGATGGAACTATTACTTAACCTCTGCTTGTCTAATCAACGGCAGGGTCATATTTTCATTAAGTACTTCATTTGTTACTTGCATGTTAAGCATTTTCTTATTAAGTATTTAACTATTGTAATTCCTCAAGTTATTTATTTATTTTTACATAGATTTTTCAATCAGTGCCCCATCAATTCATAACTGGTCAAAAGCATAATGTAGAAGGAACCTAAAGACAAATCTGGGGATCGACCAGAAGTAAACAAGGCATGTGACTTCAATATATGCACATTTTAATACAAGAAAACAGTACTTTAACCTTCAATTCAATTAAATTAAATTCAGTTTTATTTATATAGCGTCAATAACAATACAAATTGTCTCAAGATGCTTTACAAAATCCAGTCTAAAACCCGGCCTGAAACCCCCAGAGCAAGCATGAAGGTGATGGTGGAAAGGAAAAACTCCCTTTACATATAACGTTACTTTTGAAAATGACGATGTCTAGGAAATCGAGGACCTATACAGCTGCTCCAAATGAACTTGGAAAGAACTGAATGCAAAATACAGACATAATCTGATACAGACATCCAGGACAGTGTGTGTACTTGTCTGTGTGTGCACTAATTTACCATTTGCCTTCCAGAATTTTAGATTTAGAGTGACAATGATGAACATGTCAGTGCTGGTTGATTAGGGCACACTTGTACTTATTGATGGTAACAGAAAATAGAGTTTAATACTAAACTCACCACTTGTATTGGAGTGGCATAAAAAATAAAATTAGGTTCAAGATCATCCTGTGTAAATGCAAAAGCAGACACTGAATAACTTTTTTTTTAACACATAAAATGGTGACACAGGTCACATAGTGAACTCAATTAGTTACCATCGGCCTACCTCATTACTAATAGTGATGAGATCAAAAAACTAGGGGTGGGACTTTAATGCGTTCATTTGCGATTAATTAATTACAAAAAAAATTAACTTAATCACAGTATGCATTCCAAACAATGTGGAACTTTTGTCAATGCACAATTTCCTGGTTACACAGATTACACTGATGCACACGCCAGAGCTCAGCTAATGGCTACCAAAATGGAGGAATCGGATGAAAGCATGTTGCTAGGACTGATGGAAGGCTACCTGATGGAAGCCTCGATAAAAGCGGAGTTTTGTGGAAATTGTGCACAAAAAAAAATAAAAAAATGCGTTTGCATACCACCAAAACACTTCACCCCTACGGTACCAAAGCATGTTGTAGTGAGCACAGAAACCGCCAGAGCTGTTAGCACTAGCAGTCCCGGTTTGAGTACGGACAAGACGTGTCGACAGGCCAGGTCTGTTCAGTTTTGGCCAGGGATAATTTATTTCTTTTTCTACTGTTTTGAATTGAAATGCAATTAAATGCATTTTTCCAGACATTAAAAGATCTTGAGTTTACAATATACATGTCTGTGTCTATTATTTGATTCAGTTGTCCACTAAAATCCATTTAAATTTAAAAAATGTTGTTATGCGATTAAAATGTGATTAATCGAGATTAATTAATTACAAAGCCTCTAATTAATTCGATTATTTTTTCTTATCGAGTCCCACCCCTACAAAAAACACACATTGTGTCACATTGGCTTTGACTTGGCACAGGTTAACTAGGTGACTGTTCACATGACAGTTTGGAAACCAGGGCAACCTGATGATCAGTTGAGTGGGAAGAGCACGATTCCTTAACTCCTACGCCTTGCTGGTCATCAGGTGGTTGGTGGTGATCAGAATACTTGGGACTGTGACGTCCAAGCTGGGAGAGTGGTTCCAGGAGATTCCAGGAGCAACATCTGAGATCTTTGCCCAGAATAGTACAGCATACTGTGCATGACCATCAATCTCGAGCTTTGGTAGAAGTTAAAACAAAGACTTTGAGCTATAGTCCATAAATATGTATATGGAATAAATATTTTCTTGCTTGTATAATTTTTTGATGTTTGATTACTTCTCTCTAAGCAAAGTTTTTTTTTTTTTTCTAAAGCAGTTTTACTAGTCTAACAGTATGTGCATTAAAAATAACCACATCCCTTATTGAATTGGGTTTCATAATGGAGGAACATCACATTTTCTAATATCTTCATTGAGTATGGATTGAATCTAAATTACTTTCCTTACAATTCTGCCCCAGAAAGGTTTCTCATTAAGTGTCCCGGGAGTGATGAATGACACGCAACAGAGGTTAGATTGGGGAGAGAGGGAGAAGGGAGAGGAGCATAGAGCTTTGAAAGGACGTCAGATCTTTGCAACTATTTCAAGACACATCTCATTCTATGAGAGAGATAAGAAAATAGATGATGAGAGATGTGCTGAGATTTTCTATTGTGCTTTTCTGTACTGCAACACTTGCTTTCTCACAGCACTGATTTTTTTATACCTCTCCTCTGTTGCACTGCCCTACCCCCATGGATGTATCTTAGGTACAGACAGAGGTAAGGATACAAGCACTCTTGAACAGGAGTCAAAATTGAGTTTCTTTCTCAAACACCATCAGGAATTTTTCAGAGACCTAAACTAAACTTAACTAAAGCTTAACAATAGAGGTGGAATGTCAGAAAACAGCCATTTGGATCAAAATGAAATCACTGCATGAAAGACACTTTCAGTCTATTTTGTTGTTCGTGTTGAAGAACTCATTGGCATGGATATCCTTCCCCATACTTCTTGTACTACTTGTGATATCATACTTTGGCTCATATGCTTGAGTGTGACTCTATATCAGCAGAAAACAGGGGACTGGGGACAAAATACTATTTATAAAACAACATGTCCACCGCAACAACCACTAAAACAAGGCCTATAACCAATTAGCATAACCAGGATTCTTACTGATGACTGTGGAAAAGTAAGAGGTATAAAGCATCTCCTCACTATCAATGGACTTTATTGTCAGGATATTTCCAAGGCATGGGTCCAGTAAGTCCCCTTTGAGCATTTCTTGGTGGCACTGGGATGGAAAAACTCCCTCTCAACAGGAAGAAAACTCAGACAGAACCAGAGTTGGGCCTGTCTGTCTCAAATGGTTGGGTTGGGAGGGAAACAGCAAAAGAAAGCGTGAGTGTTTACTGTGGTGATCCTTTTTTCTTTTTGTAATTTATATATGTCACCATGAGTAGGTCAATGCTTTAAGTTCATAGCAAAATGTTCTGATCATTAATGGATTGTTTGCCAATCAATAGTTGGGATAGTTAGGAAGTTTCTCTCTGGATTAATAGATCTAATGAGTACTTTGTTTTATGAGTTGCAAACTAACGTGATTTTAACATGCTAAAACTTTGGTCATGGAAAACATAACCTGCTTAATATTAACAGGGTTTGACCTGATGAGATGTCATGCAGTAAAATACTCGTGTATAGGCAAGAGCTTCTAACTCGCAAAATATATTTCAAATTGCCCACAATAAGTTTTCAATTCTGCTGTATTACACCTACAGTACACAATGTATTCACATTTTTGTTACTTACATAGGCCAAATCTTTTTATTTCAGTTTTTCCTATTTGGCAGTTCACAGGTACAGTCGGGCTAACATTATATCAATAAAACTAATGCGAAATATGAAAACAGAAAAAAATATTGCATTGGCTTTTTCTCAGTAGTCTATGTCTAATGCAAAAACTGAAATAGTGCAGATGATGAGAAAAGAGAACTGTGTTGTGGTTGTTTGTGCCTTGACAACACTTTGAGTAATGTACCCACCAATTCATTTCAGTATGTTGGTAATAAGATAATACAACACACTTGTGTGCGAAAGAGTCTGCACAGCAACTCACACCTCTGCATGCACACACAAACAAAAACACTCTAGAACAATAGAATGAGCCTCACAATGCATGCTGAATGGAAGAGCAAGGTGGCAAGGTAGATGGATGATAAACTGAATCAACTTTTAACTTTGGACTTCACTGCTGGCCCTACTTTGTTTGATTGATGTAGAATAGAATAAAATTAGAATCAGATTTAGATTCCTTTATTAGATCCCTCATGGGGAAATTCTTTCTCTGCATTTGACCCATTAATTCATTTGCACAGCAGTGTGTACACTTGGAGTAGTGGGCTGCTACTTGTGTAGTGCCTGGGAGCAATTTGGGGGGTTTGGGTGCGTGCTCAAGGCACCTCAGCCATGGACACGCTGAACAACATGCGTACAACATGGAACAACACGTAGAACAGTCATGTGCTTGGGGATCTCTCCCCAAGGTACTTGAATGGGTGGGTGGATAAATGGATGTATTGATGTATCTGTATCTGTATGTATGTGTGTGCGTGTGCATGAAGGGATATAATCAATTGCTACAGCTTTAGAGGGTGTAGCCAATATGAAGTAGTGTGCTTGGTGTGTGGGCAGATGAAACCAGTATAAATCTTGTTGATAAATTCTAAAGGCTTTTTTCCCAAAGAGACAACAATATGGAGTGTTCTGTAATGCTCTCATGTTAACATTTACTAGGATTTCGGGAAAATTTTGCTCTTTGATTTTTGATTTACACAGGTCAGAAAGTATTATTTACACTGATCTGTTTAAGCTTGTGTTTTAGCTTGCCGTATTGCAATAACGATAATATTAATAATAGTAAACGATTATCTGCAATATTGCGAGATTACAAATAAATTTCTTTAAATTTGATCAAATCGCTTGCCTGTGTGCCACGTGTGTTGGACTATATCACCACCAAATGACCCTCCACTCTTCAGTCCATTGATCATTTCCAGCATAAATTATCCCTTCATATCACAATTTCAACAGTTAATCAATGCAAGAAGATACAGGGACAGACTGGGACAACATTTTACCACTGATTTCCCTGTGCACGCATTTTCACCTCACTAGTCAAGCAGTGGAGAGTGGCAGTCTATCTCAGGTGAAGTGTCATTAAGGTTGGTGCCCATTTTTCATAATCCACCGGAGCTTCAGAGATCAATACTTGAGCGTGTGGAGTAGATTTGTGTGTGAAGGAGTGAAGGCTCTTTGTGGCTCTCTAATGCAATTTAATGTAAGCTGACCACAGTAAAGACAGGGAGAAATGGAAACCAAACATTCCTGGAATAAAAGAAGAGGTATATTTTAATCAATTTAGTATAAACTGAGGAGCAAAAGACACTTGATTTAGTCCACCACAATTTCTTGAAACCACAAATGTGCACAGACTGAATCAATTAGTGAGGTTAAAGTACTGCATGTGGTATTTTTAATCTAGAAGATGTATTTATTTATTTATACAATTTAGTCCTGGTTGTTCCAGAAAAAAGTAGCACATTTCTGTTTTTGGTTGTGTTGTGAATATTTGCAGTGCACCTGTTGTCAAATGGATGAAAAGGTTTTCTTAATTTGCTTGTGTTTTGTGTGTTTGCATATTTATTCTCAAACTGCAGCGTGTTGAGCTCTCATGGCCACCGTAATTATTGCTGGTGGTGCAAAAGGAAAAAAGTAACGGATTTATCAAGCCAGCAAGACACACCATCAAACAAGTAAGCTAGCCCCCACTAACCACACCACAGGACTCCTTCACTAGGCCCATGTCCATTCTCTAATGAGTCTCTGATGCTATGATGATTGAATATAAGAGGTACCATAGGCAGGTTGGAGAATGATGGATTCAGGTAGGAGTGGATAACTGCAGGCTGTGGAGACTGGGCATGTATTGAATATTTTTTTACTCCCAAGGGATCTATGCTGTTTACTAATTTAAAAAAAAAAGAAAAAGAAAAAAAAAAAAAACTTACCAAATACTTTAAAATAAACTTCAGTCTTAGTATACAATTTGGATTTATCTTAACTCATATGACCATTTTTACAAATAATGTGATTTGCACAGTCTATCTTGTCAGCTGTATTACTTCTAATGATTGGATTACTTTTCTCAGTCTTTATTCCACAGGCTGAACAAAATCGATCACATGATTGACCCACCTGGCGCTGTTCATTGTGTCATGTTGGACTGATAGCATTGTTAGAAAGCATGTATAACCACATCAAATACATCATACCGTGACTTCCGGTATATCAGTACATATAGCACAAGTTTCTATTTTTAATAGGCGAAATGCACTGACTTTACTGTACTGTAACCACAGCCACCTGTCACATGGTGTTAAACTGTATCTGTGCACATCTTTCTAGCCATTACAATCAATAAACACATTTTCCTTGCACCAAACTGAATCTTCCATTTAGATGGTTTTAGGTTACCAGATTGCAATTTGCTTTCCTTTGTGTACCATGTGTACATACAATTAACAAGTTACATTTACAATAGAATGCACTTTACACCACCTGCATTCTCCACAAATATTATTCCATTTTATTTATGGAATGGCACATCATATGATATGTCATCCCAGACCGCTTACATGTAAGGTCATATAAGGACCTGACATTATTAGAGAGAGAAATCCAACAATTCTCCCTTGAGACAAAAAGGAGAAAAAAAGGATGAAACCTCTAACAGAACCAGACTTGGTGTGAGGCTGTCTGCCTCGACTGAAGCAGAAGCAATTACTCGTCAGACAGCTTCTGACTGACAGAGAAATTCCCCCTTTCCTCTCACATAAGAATAAATGTGGATATGGAGATGTTTGCTAGTGAATGATTGGAATGTGTGATCATGGATGACTTCAACACTTGTGACAATAATTTTAACAATAAATGTATTACATTTACAAAACAAATGCATTATGAATTATAGTTATTTCACAGTATGCATGCTACACATGTCTTGAGTCTACGTCACAAAACTCTTATTGTACGTAGAGATGGGGATTCTCCTTAAGGAAAAGTGCTAGTCAGTCCACTGCAGAGACACTGATCACCTGGAACAACCAGGTCGTGTCTCTGTAACACAACTTAGCAAAGACAAGCTTGTTTTGTGTTTCACAGAGACAAAAAAACAGGACATCCACGAGTAGGTAGCCTCTTGAGTTTTCAAACTATGACTGCTGAAACCTGAAATCAGCTCAGCTGAACATTGGTAACTAGGATTTTTTTGTACTGTCAAATTCCAACCATTTTCACAAATGCCTGACCGCTTTTGAACAACGTTGTTTCCAAGTCTCACTAAATGTTTTTAATACTGATTATTATTGGCCAACTGTTACAGCCCAGCTGGCTATGGGTAAAGGGATGTAACATAAATGAACCAGGTGTGAAACAGGTTCAGTTGGTTGGTTACTGTTTAATGTACACAAAACACATAAACAAGGGGCAACAGAAGTGGGCAATGGATGCTACTGAAACAAATTTAAATGAGAACAAAGGAAGAACTTTGTTTAAATATCTCTCTAAAACAAAAAAAATTACCAATGTAAACTCTTACCCAAAACAGATAACAGCAGATAGCACCTCTAAAGCTTGTGTTTCTAGACACAATTGTTTTAAGTGTATGCAAGCATTTGAAAACAAAACAGAACTTAACTCTGGCCCCTGCTCTGAAACAAGACAGCTGATAATCCTAATCTTTCTAACAAAACAAAAGTATCTCTACAGCTCTGTTCTAAATAGGCAACTAACAACAATTTTCACTGGCACCAAGGCAAACTGTTATCTTGCTCTCTCTACACACGGATGCCTTGAATGTCAGTAAAAGAACACTTTAAACCAGTTCTTCTGATGGACAGCATTGGTGGAAGATGAGGGTGGATCGGGGAGTAGTTTAAACACACATACACATACAACATCAACCATGAAAGTAGTTGTAATTAATTTGGTTGATAGTCAATCGAAAAATGTAGTATACTGTGTGTATGGATACGTTAAATGTATTTTTCAGCCCTCTCTGTTGTCTTTTTTGCTTGCCACCCTTTCTTTCTAAAACATATTGTAAAGATTCGTTCTCTGCTTTGCTGGCAAGAAATATATATCTATAGTCATCAGCAAGATTAAATACTGCCCAAAACAGTTTATACAGTATGAAGAAGAAATCTGAGTAATAGGATCTTTTTGTCCCTGAGGCACTTCAACCAAGGAAGTGCAGTATCCTGTCCCACAACTGATTCATCATTTATTCTTACCATCATTTCAAAGATACATTTTCCTCTCCATTTAGAAATGATAAAAAGAGAAAAGCGGTTATTTTTTACTTTAGATAATGTGGACTCTAGTGCTTTAAATCGTATGTTGCTATGCAGCTCATGAATTGCACATGAAAATATAGAACAAGTCATATATTATAATTAACTGCAATATGCAATGTGATAAAGTGGTATCATAAATAATGGGCTGGTCCTTTTAAATGTCTTGGATTAAGTGCAATATATAATTTTTTTCCTGTTGTGTAAGGATCATAAATTAAATCCCATTTATCTCCTATTAATAAAGATCATAAAATCTTAACTGGAAAGAAAAACGAAGAATCAATTAGTTTAATGCAACAAACTGAAATGAGGAACAGTGTGAAAAATGTTTAGTTTACTTTTCTTTATATTTCTTACTTTCACAACTGATATGATATGAATATTTGGAGTCAGTGTGAGCCTCTTAAAGTATTGATAGAATAATAGACATTTGGATTACAGACTGAGACAGTTACTGAACCTTGAAATTATGCATTCTCTCTCTCTCTCTCTCTCTCTCTCTCTCTTTCACACACACACACACACAATTAAGCCATGTGAAGAAACACTGTAAGCTCCAGAATTGGTCAGAAACGACAAAGAAAGTAAATAAAACAGAAGATGCAATTTCTCACCTTGGTATGGAACAAGATTATATAACTCACGGTAGATTCTGGATATTGTTTAACTGCCCTGAAAAGTCATTCAAACCTATGTCCACACCTACACACGGCTGAGCAGTGAAGCTGTTTTATATGAGATGTGCAGGACTTAAGAATTTAATTATTAAACGCAAACCCTTGTCAAACATGTTCACACAATGCTGACTAATCAGCACCAGCCACAGCTATCTTTTTCTCTCATATTATATTTCCCTCATAATTTAATAGTGACCACACATAAGCCAGCATACACACACAACCACTTACATTTTACCATTTTGCCTGTGAAATATAGAATATAATGATGAAAAAAGCTATTTAATTAAAACAAAAATGTTCTATTACTCATAGGTTTAAACCATTTACACATAATAATGATTATCTAAGTCTAGTTTAAAAGACAACATAATTAAATGAATATGCTTTTATTTGAGAGTGTCATTACTTGTCATATGCTAAAGAGTCTCTTATATTCTGTCTAGATTTGAGGCCAGACAGGTGGATGGTGCACTGGATGGTTCTGTATTTCATTTATTCATATACTTATGACACAATGCACATATGCAGTATATGGTTTAAAACAGATATGTTGAATAAAGCAAGCATGTGGTTACAGATCAAGTAAAATTCAAGTGTATTGGAACAAGTATTTTAACGTGGAATCAAATGACACCAAATTCTCCTTTGCTTACCATTGTCTTAAGATCATGATGTCTGATGCTGACAGAATATATTTGTGGTTGTGGTAGGTTACTGTTCAGAAAGCACCCCTATCAGAAGAATGTAAAGTGATGTGTCCCATTAACTTATTCACGTCTGTTGTTTTGGCAGTTTCCTGACTCGCTCCCATGTGTGTAATGTTTGTATGGCAGCAGACAACCAATTTTTCCGGTATTCATATTCAGATTAAACTACTTTCTCTGTACACACAGCATTATTTGTACTGATGGTCTGCCATTGTGCTTTTCTGGACAAGAGCCACTACTGTTCAATTGAAAATGAGATTTTTTTTTTAACTAAATTAATTGAGTACAGTTTCCATTTCTGCATACAAATTGCTGTTTCTTTATTCCTTCTCTGTCTGTCAAATGCAAATAAGAAAACATTCATGCTGGAGGCCCATTGAGAGCATGTTTGTGGTGACTTTTGACCTTGTACTAGTAATCCAGGACCCTTCATTAAATCCAAAATCTGGTACTCTGGTACTACGCCAAACTCCTACATAACTATAAGTGAGTAATCACTCTGGGACAGAATGAAAAATAAGTTCCCATTTGGAGATATGTTTTAATTCAATTTGTAATGAGGTAAATAAATTATCAAGAGCAAGATGTTTTCTCAACAACAATTCAACTGAATGTATATACAGGATACAATTTCTGCAAAAACATGGATTTAAAAGACATTGTGAGCTCATAAATTTAAGGCACACACACACACGCACACACACACACTCATATACTTGTTTTGCGATAATTAGCTGGACAGAAGTCAAAGAGCTGGTTTGTAATGGGTCAAACATACTGCACATAGCAGATGTGCTTTTTTGCTGCTCACTGCTCTCACTCCACTATCAAATACGGCTACATGACCCCTTAACTGTGATAATGTATTCATCTCAGAAAGCAGGTGAAAGCACTGCAGCCTGCCTCTTTCTGTGAATGTTTAATGAGTGTGACCTTTAAATTTGTTTTTGAAGCGAGAGAAATCCATTTGCATAAAAATTGTTCTATTCCTAGAGCAGGAATCTAACAATTAGCATTGGTGCAGATGCAATTAAATAAACGTGCCAATGACGGGCCCAGTGTAGCTTCCAGAAAACTAGCGGTAAGTTGGACATGTCTATTCTCTTATTCGGAATTCTGCCATCTGTTTTCATCTAGTAAAAGCAATGATGTACTCCAGCTACAATGTGGATCTTGGAACTTTTTGCGCCACGTAATACAATGATTGAAAGATTTGATCACTGAAAAATAACATGAAACCCAGCCTTAATATTAAGAAAGACATAAATCCCATTAGTAAACGTCTGTGCTCGAACAGTAAAACCCCAGAAACAAATAACTTATAAATACAATGTTGTTATATAAAAGGCATCGTCCTTCCAGTTGTATAAATTACATTTCTTGAAAACACAGGGGTTTCATATCATTAACACTGTGCAGTGTTCACTAAAGTGAGCATAACTGTCAGTAAAAATGCTCCTGACACACCAAAACTATTATGTGTAACATAACTCTGCATTCTGAACATTGTTCTTGCAGTAGACTGTGCTGTTGTTCCCCACGGTGCAGTCTTGGAAGCCAATGCCCCCATTAGGGGTGTAAATAGGCTGAATGTGGAAATCTCCCTTGAGGAATTGCTCGTTGTTGAGTGAGACTATCTGGAAGCTTGTTTCAGTCATTTCCAGGATGGAATTATCTTTTTTGGTGCCTGCCTCGCAATAGTCATCTTTTCTGCGGCCCCTGTTGTATTTCCATTGGGTCGAGGACTTGGAGCAACTTTTCTTGTGCATATGCCAGCAGAAGATACTGAGCAATACTACCAGAACCACAATAACAACACCGCCAATCAGCCCAGCTAGCAAAAAAGGCGAATGTGGTTCTTTTTGCGTGGCTTGTACAGGCCCTGAACGTCTTTTATTGTTGTTGTCAGGGCTGAATGAGGCTGCCGTGGTCATAGCCTCAGTACACACAGTATCATCTTTGGGTCGGTAATTATTGAATGCATCCAAAGGAATAACACAGATCCGATAGGTGGACTTTGGCTCAAGGTTAGCCAGTCGAATCCCCCGATGATCCCCGCCCACTATCCTTTCCCTGACTGTGTCCCCCGTCAGGCTAGGGCCCATCCTGGCCCAGGTCACCTTGTAGGCAGTGACTGGAAATATAGCCACCCAGCTCACATGGATAGCTGACCCATTTAGTATGGCAAATGTGACCTGGAGAGTCTCCTTCCGGGAGTCCAGAGGTTGCTTAGTCCTAATCCCCCCTTCTTTTGTTGTATATACCGGGTACAGGGTGGAGAATATGGGAACGGGTTGCTGCGAGGAGGGGGAAACATACTGACTGACCAAAGGAGAGTCTGTAGAAGAGGACAGGGATGGGATTAGAACAGTGTCTCCTGGGAAGATGTGCTCAGGTGTTGTGGCTGTGCTCTGTGGACACTGTACCAGCTCAGCATTCAGCTCCCTGATCACCATGCCCCTGAACTTTTCAGGTTTATGGCACATAAAGCCACGTACATTGAGCGTGGCAGGCAGAGATTTCAACCATGACACCACCCATTTGATACTGCAGTCACACAGCCAAAGGTTGTTCCGAACAGTGAGCTGCCTGAGACTCAAAAGGCCATCAAATACCCCCTGTGTCAATGACTGTAGCTGGTTGTTAGAAATATCTAGCCTCTCTAGCTTGTGCAACCCTGCAAAAGCTCTGACAGGGATCTGGTTAATCTGATTTTCCTGAAAGTTTAATTTGACAAGCACCTCCCCAGGGAGGAACGTTGGAGGGTAAGTGAGTGAGTTGCGGGCCAGGGACAGCTCCCTCAGGGTTATCAGGTCCTGAAATGTCCCTGGAGATATCCCTTCATCTGTCAACAGGTTTCCATCCAAAAGGAGGCGTTCCAATCGGGTGACATTCTTAAATGCTTCCTCTGCAATAACTGCAATCCTGTTCTCATCCAATCGCAATTCTTTTAGATCATCTGGGAGACCAATAGGTACGCTGCTCAGGTGGTTTTTGGTGAGAAAGAGCATCTTCAAGCTCACTGCCTCACGGAATGCCCCTTCCTCCACCCCTACGGTAGAGATTGAGTTATCATCCAAATGCAGCTCCTCCAGCCAAAGAAGTTGAGCCAGAGCTGCTCTGGAGATGGTCTGAATGTTGTTCTCTTGCAGATGGAGAACCCTTACATTTTTGGGCAGGTTCACTGGGAATTCATCCAGCTGGTTACCATAGAGATACACAGTTTCCACAGATGCCACATGGTGGAGCTCCAAGGGAAAGCCAGCATTATTGATTTGGTTGTTATGGAGGTAGAGAGTCTTATAACCCTCGCCAATTCCCAGAGGCACTGAGGTCAGACTTCGCTCATTGCAGTAAACAAAGGTGCGATCACAGCGGCACTCCTCGGGACAGTTGGAGGCTCGGGAGAACTGGAGATGAAGGCCTAATATTATAGGTATCCATGGCCTCATGAAGGAAGCCCAATCCTTATTCCATAAACGCCAGTGTATCTCCATTTCAAACAAATGAAAATCATACACAAATTAGAGAAAAAAATATATAAGGAATTCAGTTTTCCATTGGAATAGCCATTATCTTTTGTCTGGTACTGCAGACGGTGTTAAGTAATCCCTTGGTAATTGCTGGTCCTGGGGTTCCAAACACAAGACCAATGATCTCATTAAGCAATATTATTCTTTCAGCCGCCACTGTCCAAAACTGAGCTAGGAGACATTAGTAAAGTTCATCACATTTTCACCCTTTCTTTTCCCCACGGCTAGAGCTCTCTTCACAGCACAGCACACTGATGGTGTCATGTACACACTGGAGGGTTAACATTTGATGTCCTGCTCTTGCTTCCTTTTCCTTTGTCATCACAAACAGCTTGTTCCAGAATAACAAAAATTGTCTCTGGTTTGATGTTTGGGCCCATAAAACCTGTGGCAAAATAAGAACAATAACAAAATCAGTGTTTCTTTCCTTAAAAGGTATTTCACCTGATGATTTCTTTTTCCCGTTTCCTACGAATGCAAAATGAGGCATACTAAACTGGCATGGCAGAGCAGCATACAAATTACTGAGAAACTTGTTGAATATTCTTCAAATACACGGCTAGACGACAAGGGCATTTGAATAGATGGTGAGGAAAAGGTGCAATAAACAGGTGGGCATAACAAGTTTAAAATGTTAATGTTCACATTGTCAATCTGAAATGGAAAAGTAGTGTGTTTCAATTTATTTTTCCCTAACGTCCACAGATGTAAACAAACTGACAATAAGAAGATTTAAAAAGGGCCAATTTCAGAAAGACAAAGAAACAGGCAAAGCAGATCGAATCAGGTTGTCGAAGGAATTTTGTGAGCAATGGGGTGTGAAGGGAGCTAGGAGGCTCACTGATGAGCACCACAAATCTGTCAGTCCCAGTCTAGCCTTGATAGATCTTGCCCTGCATCATCAAGGGTTATTATCCAGAGGTTAGACAACAGAAGACATGATGTGGCACTAGCAGACAACTAGATACAAAGAGCCAAATGTTTGCTCTAAGATTTAACTCCAGTAATGGTGTATGTGATGAAAACAGCCTATCTGCAGAGGTAAGATGAGATCCTTGCACAGGGACAAAACTAACATCAATGTGGACCTCTCTTAATGAGGAAAGGTGTCACTGTGCATACAAGGTTATATGATTTAAATAACGTCAGGAGACATAGTCCCTTGCCCACATCATCTGCATTAGTTGGCACAAAACCAAAAAACCTCAGATACAACTATTAATAAAGTGCTTAACACCTCAATATAGCCTAGTCCATACAAATAAAGTGATGATGTCTTGTTAGTGTTTTTTAGCTGGGTGGTAGTGATGATTGATAAAAGAGCACCAGGCAGCAGCAGCCTGTTGACAGATTGCATTGATTTCTGGCCAAGATACTTCAAAAGTTATGTAATGTTCTTTCCTGGGGCAAACAAAGCAAACTAGGTCCAATTAATGTGACCAACCTCCATGTGGTTATTATCAGCAGTGTCTCAGGCATCAAACATACAGTAGAAATTCATGTGCCTCTGCAAAACGTAGTCTGCATTCAAGGAGAAAGCCTGCTTCTTGCACCATACTAGTTTGGGGAATAATTTGGCAAGTTTCCTAAAAGAGAGCAGTCCTTTTCATCTAGAGTCTCTAATATATTTTGCATTTAAACCCAATTAACGTTGAGTAGGTAATAAAAATTAATTTAATAATAAATGACTAAAGCTATATAACAGTTGAAACATTGCAGTGGAATAAATACAGAAATTGCTACAGTTATTTTGTTTTCACTTATTGGCTGCGTAGTTTAAGAGTAATTGGCAATTATTTTACCTGGAGTTTACTGTAAACAGGATGTTTGAACATTGTAATTGTCTAAAACTGACATTATAGAATGAACAATCTTTTTTTCTGACCTTAAAGAGAGCAGAAAGTCTTGTTGCTTCCAGCCGGTCCACTTGTCTTTACGCAGACTACTGCGCTCACATCGGACACAGAGTCCGCATCCTGCCCGCTGCGTCCGCTCGCAGGTCCCGCTGCGGCTGCAGTCCTGTCTCACTTGGTTTTCCTGGCCTGGGAAATTGTGGCATTATGCTAAATGTGCATGCCACGAAGCGAAAGGAAATTCAGAAGACCAGCGGTTCGCTCCGCATCTGCCCCCGCCTCCTCAAACACACCGCGGGAGCCTGAGACTCTGGACGGCCGCTGCTCCGGAGCTGTCGGTGAAGTTAATCCGCTGCCTTCAGAGAAGAATGCAACACGAGACAGGCAAGAGAGCAGAGATAGAGGTTACCGCCTTGACCCCCGACGGTCCGCTGATAGCAACCCCGGATAGGAAGTCCATCGTCCGTACAAAGTATGTCAGAGGCTGCCTGGTCTCTACTGGTGCCCCGGGACTCACCTATCTCTGTTAACGCACGGTCTGTCTCTGCTTCCCCCTCTCAGCCTCACTCCCTCTACTCACACACCCCCTTTTTTTCGCTCACTTTCCTCGCAGCCACCTTTACCTCGCTCCCTCTCCCTCCCAGAGTGTTTAGACTGGATAAAATAAGTTGTTTTTCAAGTGACCAATAGGAAAAACTGAAATACAATGAAAACGACATGTTTTCCAAACGTAAGGCGATTAACCGAGTATCTGTCTTTTCTGTCCGTTGTGTACAAGACTCGTGTTTAGGTGCCAGCTTATAAAGCACGTATCTATTTTACTGTTCGCTACATATGGGGCGCCGTTTGTAAAGTTGCGCATGTTAAAGTGAACACGCATTTGTTTCCCCCCTACATTTAGCTCCAAAAACATTAAAAAAATTAAGTGTGAATTTTTCAGTCATTTTTTTAATCACATTTACTAAATGTTAAATCTAGACGTTAAATGTGAAATCTAAATGTAAGTATTACATATAAATGTTCGATGTTAAATCATATGTTAGATGTTAAATCTAAATGTCATTACCAGCATGTAGCAGTCAGGCGGTGTGACAGGATAAACAAGATCGCATCAACAACAAAACTGAACATCCCAATACTGGAGAAGTGATCTTGGCTCCAAAAACTGTGGTTCATCGTGTAAGACTGTGACTGTGAAGGATGGACTCAGCAGGTGTCTTATCCTGGAGAAGAACAGTTTCAGTTCCACGCGTACATTGTGTCCAAATTTCATTTGTCTAAATTTCATGTTGCTATTGATGCCTTCTGAGAACTTCATGAGTGAAGACTCATATCAGGAGGTTATGTCCACAATGACAGGACTGAATATTTCAAAAGAGACTTGAACAACTGCAGTCATGTTTACACCCATTTATTAACTGAAACCCATGAGTATTCTGGAAATAAAGTCTGTTCTGTATGTGAAGTTGTCGTCTGATTATTTTCATACATAAAAACAACTGTGCCAGCCAAATAAGAGCAGCACTGTAATAATCATCTGATATACAAACTGTGTGTCACAGAAATGTAATGTAAAGAAGTATCTTCCTCCAGCTTAACTTTTTATGCTGTATGTCAACGAAGGTACTTGAAGATGGCTGTGTCAACAACATATTGTGTAACTGATTTATTACATATTGAAAATCTGGTGAGAAAGTAGTTTTCTTTTACAAGAACAGTAAATGTGAAAATCCATAACTATTGCCGTAAATGTGATACAAAAGTGACTCTACAAAATGTACACCTCATTTTTTAATGTTTTTGGAACTAAATGGGAAAAAATGTGTGTTCATTTAACATGCGCAACTTTACAAACGGTGTCCCATAGCTACGGACAAATTTAAAGCAAATTTATTATATAGTTTAGTTAGTCTATACAGTACATGCAATTTATGTTTCAGGAAATGTAGCTGTTTTTTTCCTGTGGATTCTTTGCTGCTGTAAGACTTCAAGGACTCTTGAAGAGTCTGTGAAAGATGCTATCTCGGTATGTTAACCTGACTGATTTTTCAGACTTATTGTTTATGTTTTCTTTTGGCAATGTCATATTAAGATGATTTTTTAGTGTTCCAAAATTGTCAACATCAAAACTAAGTTTGGGTTAAAGTTATTAGCCTCTTTTGTGGAGTAACCTTTTAACCAGTTTTGACATTTGACAGCAGTAAAAATACCCTAAACGTCATTGTCTTAGCCTGAAATGTGACTTTTCCTAAAGTGACCCAAAATATACACTACATATTTTAAAATTGTATACTTTTGTACAGGTGCTACAAATTTATAAACATTGAGGCAGTTTCAGGTCAAGTTTGACCCATATGTATTAAATTAAAATGGATTTTGGGGTCAAATCAAGGAAAATGGTGGTTTTAGGGATCCTCAAAACTGTGAAACTGTACAGGCCATGTATTATGGGACAGTGGTGACAGAGTTTAAGGGGAACCTCGACAATGTCACGAGAAGTCTGTGCTGCCAAGACATTTGCCCAGGTTCCCGAAGAGACAGACATAGTGCATGGGGAATCTCAAATCAGTGAAATTGTAAAGCATAGCAGTGGTTACATATGGTGCACAAAGGGAATAAAAGTCATCCAGGCGTCAGATTGTGCCTTGACACAGACACAAAAAGTGCACCTGCAAGCACAAGCACCTGCAATGTAATACAATAATTTACAAAGCAATAAATTTGAATCAATTCGTGTTGGGAGGGTGGTAAACAGGAGCAAACATTGTAAGGGTACCTGAGCTGCCATTTCAGTGACTGACATCATGGCAGCAAGATTTAGTCTGTTACAGGCCCTTGATCTGTTCTTCCCAGAGGAAGAGGTTTCTAGTGATCTGGAGGAAGACGTGTCAGAACAGAAAGACTATGTGGAAGAAAACTGTGATTACAACCCCTCTGATGAAGATGACTTTATTATGTCTTTTGTATGTTTTGTGTTATAAGTGGTAAATGTGGAATTAATATTGATAATTCTGATTTCTTATGATAAACTAGTGAGCACAGTGTTTAATGGAGGCAATGATTAAACATGGTTATATTATAAATTCCAACAGTTCCAAAATGTTCATGCCATTTTTAAATTCAATCAAATACACTTAAATCATTATGGTTTTTATGTCTTGTATGTGTAAGACTTAAAATATACACTCTGACTGCTCTCTGAAATATTTATTAAGGAATAATCATACATTTATTAATAAGACATAGGCTATTTAGACATTCTGAATATATCTGTAGTTTAAAATACTTTACTATAAAGGAATTCTTGGTCTGGGTCAAAATTGACTCTGACCATACTGTGAAGGCATTAAATATGAACAGTATGTAAAGGTTAAATGCATGACAACCAAAGAGAATAAATCATAACCATAATGTGCAGTTTCTGAACTGACCTATGTGTCATTTACCCCTGCAGAAGAGTAGAAAAGTTAGTTTTAGTTTGGTCCTTGCTCTTTGGTTATTGGTTATTTCCTGCGGAAGACACAAAACATTTTTGTGCTTTTAATGTTGGGTCTCTACTAGTAGGTGGATTAATTTTGGATTCAACAGCATGATGAAACAAAACTGAGAAGTCTGCACGGCTTCGATGTGTTCGAGTGTTTGATTAAAAATACATTTAAAAAATATTTGATTTTCTGTCTTGTTTTCTCCTTCACAATGCTCGGTCCTCTCAGAATGCTCCAAACAAGGCTCTCTACCTCAATCAGTCACTGAGGCCTGTATTACCCCCATTGTCAAAAAAGGTAAAGACCCGACTGAATGTACCTCGTACAGACGAGTATCGTATCATACGATCTCTCTCTTGAACACGAATGTTAAAGTTCTAGCCAAAGCTGTAGCTCATAGATTGGATGGTTTTCTCCCCACAATCATTTCAAAAGACCAGAGTGGCTTCGTCAAAGGCAGTCCTATTTTAACATTAGACGACTTCTCAATATTATCTATATTGATGACGTCCCAGAGTGTGTTTTCTCTGTTGATACTGAAAATGCATTCGACAGGATGCAATGGGCCTACCTGTTCGCTGTGCTGGACAAATTTGGTTTGGGACCAAACTTCTCCTTTTGGATCAAATAGCTCTACTTACATCCCGCTGCGTCAATACGCACCAGCACACAACAGTCAAGCCTGTTCAGCTTACATTGTGGTACTCATCAGGGCTGCCCCCCTGAGCCCTATACTTTTTGATCTGGTCATAGAGCCTCTTGCTATAGCACTCCGTAACTATAGGGATGTGTCTGGGATACAAAAGACGTGTCTGGTATACAAAGGAACAACATAGAACACAAGGTCTCCTTCTGCAGATGACCTACTGCTTTTCATCTCTCACCCAGTCCAGTCGCTGCCTCCTGCTCTGTTGCTGCTCAGTCAGTTTGGCAAACTCTCTGTTTAAAGGATAAATTTTAACAAAAGTGAGCTTTTCCCCATAAACAACAAAGCACAAGCATAGGACTTCACCAAATTACCTTTTTTGAACACAACAAGCTATCTTACCTTGGTATCATAATGACCAGGAAACACATAGTCTTTTATTATGCTGTTAAATCAGGTTAAACAAACACTAACACAATGGTCCTATCACTATCCCTTATAGGATGTATTAACTCCATCAAGGTGTTCATCCTGCCTAAATTTATGTTTATTCCTGGCCCCTTCTTTCAATAGCTTGACTCAGTAATCTCATCTTTTTTTACGTTTAAGCAAATTTCACCTTCAAAAAACAATAACCAGTGAAGGTCTAGATTCGCCAAACTTGCGTTTTTACTATTGGGCGGCTAACTTCCAGACAGTTTCTCTCTATAACATGATGCTTGACCCTAGATGTCCCCCTACAGATCAGTTCAAACATTAAAATAAAAAATGAAAAATGGGAAGAAGACCTGCGTTTTTCCATACCAGTGGATGCTTGGGCTAACATACTCAGCCTGCTATTCCATGTACACTGCAGTTATTCCATACTGTGCCAGATGTAATGTTGCTAAAGCTTCTCTTATTCATATGTACTGGTGCTGTCCTAGCCTGGTCATATGCTGGAGGGAAATCTTCTCCACACTATCTCAGCTGTTAAATGTCAAACAGGAGCCTAAACCCCTTGGCCTGCTTTATTTGGGGTCATGGAGGAACATGTTAAATTGACCACAGAAAAGAAATGCAGTTTGGCCTTTGCCTCCCTTCTTGCACGACAAGCTATTCTGCTCAAGTAGTTGGACTCTTCTACACCCACCCACTCGTACACAATGTCTGCAAGATTATGCAGTGCCTAAAACTTGAAAAAAAATAGATACTCTAAGTAAAAAATGTTTTAGAAAGCTTGGGATAATTTCTTAAAAGCGTTCCAGTATACTGTAAAACTTAAATAAAAAGATGATGATAAAAAAACACTTGACCAAACACTGCATTGACCAGATGAGACCAATTTAGATAAAGATATGTTCAAACACTGAGAGAGCTGTATAGACAAAGGCCTTGATCAAATTGCTCTCTGAATCCTACACAAAAAGCCTTGGTGTAAAGCTATAACACACAATTATTGAAATGACTTGCAACCACGCACACATTAATACACACACACACACACGCACACACACACACACACACAGATTCATATCCTCTAATCCTCTAGTCACAACTCTTTTGGTTTTAAATGCTCCGTGCCAAACACCACATCTGCTGCTGCCTCTTGCCACACCAATCTATTAAATTAAAATTCGGACTAAATCTGTGCACCGCTCATCACAGTGTATGCAGAGCCAATGACCACCATGACAATGCTGTTTGTGCCATGGATGTTTACGTATGTAAGCTCACAGCAACCTGGACAGCTGCTCTGAGGGTTTAGTGTGGGTTTAGGGAGCCATGAATTACCTGGATATGTGATCTGATTACAGGGATCTAATTACAGAACAGACAGTGAATGGGGAAATGTACTTTTTAAATGGCTTATGTCATGGGCTGTCCAGCAGTAGCCTCCAAATATCCTCCCTAAACCATGCCACAGCATGGGTCCTTCGGACTATGGGCCCTAACTGAGAATATGGGGGCTTTAAAGGTACATGTATAATAGTCACATTTTGATGCTTATGCAGTTTTCAGTAAGAATAATTTCAAAGTTGTTGCAAATGAAATCAAATACGCTTAGTCACAAATCACATCTGGCTGTACACTATGTAGACTGTGCTATGGATTTCTGGAGAATCATATAACAGTGATGTAAGATGAAGAAAAATAGATACAGAGGCATATCTTCAATTTACATCATCCTTTTCCATTACTTTAATATTTTGAAGTTTCTGCAAAACAACACATGCTTTGGATCTGTCTTGGCAGTGCTGTGTTGCAAAAAAATATATAAAAAATCTTAAAAGGAGAAGAAGAGAGGGTTGTTGAGTCGTCTGTGGCCTTGGTTGTTTTAGCATGATCTTCATGCAGGATAGTTGGGGTGATCAGCATTTTGTTCATGTCAGATTTGTTGGTGTGTACACTTGTTCATAAATCGAATGTTCCTAAAGTAAACTTTCAATTCAGGCTGTTCATAAAATATTAAATTTTGTTTGAGTACTACTGGGAAAACTACTGAACAATGTCTTGTAAAGATCCAAAGGAGTATCCTTTAATATTATTGCATTCATCCAAAAAAAGAAATAAAAAACTAAAATAGATTCATTTAAAAACAGGATTTAGTATCTCAACATTGAGACAACCTGAGACATAGCTAGATATTGTCACATTTAAATCAAAACATGGAAGTATTTGAGATTCAACTTTTTGAACATGACTATTTGAGTTGCAGCCATGTCAAAACAGTAACTCTAGCTGATGAAGCCAAAGCAGGCCAGTGGATTCTTGGGCCCTCTGTGCCAGGTTAATCCAGCTAAACCCAGTAGGGCTGTTGTTCTGATTACAGCATCCACTCAATAAAAAAATCCACCGCTGTGCTGACCGACAGATAAAAGACAGACAAAAGCAAAAGAGCTCTGATCCTGTAAAAGGTCACACAAGTCCAACTACTTTTGAACAAGCATGTTAAATAAACACAGTTCTTACTATATTATATACTGGTGAAATCACTTTCTTTAGGTCATTAGATTAATATTATGCATGTAAGCATAAGATATTATATATACACTCAGTGCCCTCTCCAATCATTTTTTTCCCCCCCAGACCTTTATCATAATGTGAAAAAGAAGAGCAAGAAGTGTCAGATAATTTCCTGGTGCACACCCAAAATGAATTCAAGTCCTGCAGGTGTGGAATGCTTTGTGGCACCCTGGCCCCTGGACTGGAGCAGAACAACACCCTCTGAAAAGGTACCATGAACTGGCTCCTTGCACGCTACATGTGCTGTATTGTCAGATGAAAATGGGAAAGATGGTAGTGAAGGCATCAGCAGCTGAGCACCTATCGGGGCCAGTCAACCCTTTAAAGCAGACAGCTGCTTGTTATTTAGCAGGACAATAAAAGCCGTACACAAGGGTAGATGAGCGAGCAACTTCTCAGCGTGGCAGGTCATACTGCAGATCAGAAGAGGAACAAGTTGTCTGCCAAAAATGCTATGTTTGAGAAGAAAAACATGCCATTTGTGACTTGAAACAATATTGACTTTGCTAAATGCTGATTGGAGCACCTGTCTTTTGACTATGGATCGTGTGAGACAATCTGCTTGTAGATATCTCAACTGGAAACTAGAAACTGATTAGACAATTGTAATTTATTGTATTTTGCACAAAATTACAATTTCTTATGTTGAGATCTAAGTAATTAGCACGCAACATTTAAAATATCATTTGTCTAATAAAGCAAAGAACTGGACAAACTGACTTTTGATGTGGTGGTGTGCACAATATAAAATAAAGTCTTCACCAGTGACAGGAATTCCTGAGGAAAATGTGAATACATATTCCAAACTTTCCAGAAACAATAGCTGTTGAGGCATTTTACCATAAATTCCAAAACATTATCTCTATCACACACATCTGACAGAACAGATGCACTTCACCACTTTGTGACACGAGATGAGCACTGAGGGGATCATTAAAATCATTGCACTTCATTTCCTAAGCATCTTAACTATACAAACAGTTGTTGCTGTCCATCCAGTAGTTGTCAAGACATATCACTGAAAGACAAAAAACGTCAACCAAGTGACACTAGACTTCTAAACAATACTGTGGTCTCAAATATGACCCTATTAGGTAAAATTACTTATTCATTGCATTATATCCTTTGCCATAGATTCATAGCTAGTCCCCATCCTAACCAAAACTCCTCCCACTGTGTAGCATTTCCCTATACTACGTAATTTTTCTTGTTCCAGATGTGGTTTCTGCACACTGTGTTAAGATCGCAGTTATGCACAGGATTGCACCATTTTCTAGACATTCCTAGACAGGAAGAATTCACTGTGACAGATTAAAATCAACACACTTTCAGGGCTTTGACCCTCTTCTTCACCCCTGTGAGTGTGGCGTTCATAAAACCATCACCCCAAGGAGCACAAAGAAACCCTTGGCTATTTCCACTGCCTGTTTTGAATGATGATTCCTACAGCCTGACTGCTTTATTAAAGTCTGAAGCTTTAATAGCCAAAATCACTGTGAACAATGTGCTGATCCTTGTATGTACTGTAAATATTCAATCCTTGCATCCAAATACATACTCATAATTATTCTATGGCATCCATCCTTAGATGGATAGACTCTTTCAATAGGTCTCAAAACTTTGGGCACACAGCACTGCTGCCTTTCGACAACATCTTTTGCTATTAATAAAGGAGCAGATTGCAGACAGACAGACAGACGGCAGTGGAGACGACAACAAAGCGGTCTTTGTCAAGACTTGGGGAGAGGAGGGGGGTGACTGGCAGTTCAATCAGTGTCAAATTTCTTTAATGAGGGTATGGCTCAGCCAAGAGTGGATTATCAAGCAAGAGAAAAAAAGCTCTCAGTCTTCCATCTGTTTGGGGTCATTTTTTTTTCTGGGACAAGACAGAGGGAGAGAAAGATGTTTCTTTGAGAAAAAGGTTCCATATTTTCTGTCGACGT
This sequence comes from Chelon labrosus, assembly GCF_963514085.1. Classification (NCBI taxonomy): domain Eukaryota; kingdom Metazoa; phylum Chordata; class Actinopteri; order Mugiliformes; family Mugilidae; genus Chelon; species Chelon labrosus. The sequence continues at coordinate 24,041,834 of NC_140353.1, forward strand.
GAAAATAAAATTATTAAATTAGCATGTCTTAGGGGATAAACTGCTATGGTTCTTAAGGTAAAAAAATAAATAAATTAAAAAAATTATGTAAAAGTCCAACGGAGTTGGTTTTTTTATTGACGATGACGCCATTTTGGCAGGAAAACTCTGAGGAAAAATTAATGGAGCCAGCACTGATTTCAGGCCGTCAGAGTTTACTGCACACTTTAAAGAGATAGAAATTGACCAGTACAAGGCAAAACTCAACAGATTATATACTACGGACCCTTATCATGCCCCAGGTGTGCTTTTTTTCGAGCACTGAAACAGCCTACGCAGACAATGTTCCTGACCTGCAGTATCTGGATATTATTTCATTAACTTTCCTTGGTCCTACTCCAGAGAGTAACTGAAAACATACAAGAGCCTGGAGGAATACAAATGGACGCAGTCAGGCTTCATGATGCACATCCAGCTTTGGAGTTTGTCAGATAAAAACAGTGTCATCATCACTGGAAGGGTCTCTTCCTCACAGATACGCTGTCATAACGGCAGGATAATGTAACTAGCTAATCACTGTGCTAAATGACCTGTTATTAAAGAATATTTAATAACAGGATATTTAGAATATTTAGAGGAGGAACTGTTTGTGACAAAGGCGTCGTCACAGGCCCGGGACAGCACATGGTGTTGAACAATGGAATTTACTTTCACATTCAATAATTTCTTTAGGTATGGTGGTGAGTGCACACACCACTTACAGGTCAATTAAACACATTACCACATTTAATTTAGAGTAGGCAATTTATTTTCATTTTTGGGGGTGCGTGAACTGCCTCTAGGGGGTGCGTGAGATGCAAAACGCAATGGCGGAGAAGAAGTTATCTTTGTTTGCTCTTTGTTATTTATGTTGTGGGTCGTGTGTAACTTTATTGCAATTTAATTCAAATTACTGGCGTTCTAATTTTATTTCCATAACCGCTGTGTTATGATGACGGGGCTGTGTTAGCTCCACGGTCATTGCTGCAATTTTTGTTTAATGCGGCTGAAAATATTATCCATATTTCCCCCAACTTATCTGCTTTCTGCCTCTGAGCCTGAGCCTGTCATCCATCCCCTTTGCTCTTGAAAGTGGAAGCTTGTGCGTAACTTTGTTTCATTATATTGAAAATGTTACAGTGTTTCAATTTAATTCAAATGCGAGAGCGCGTTGTTGTGATCGTGATTATTTTGTTATATGTGTGTTCTGGTAACTTGAGCATGATTAAACATGCTGCCTCTAACATGGCTAAAAAATATGTAAAAAAATAATACCTTTACATTATATCATTATTAATCATTAATCACTGTTACGAAAACAGGAGTTGTACACTTAAGTAGAGTATAACAAAGTAACATTTATTAAAGTAAATCTCAAAATGGATGGGATGTGGATATCAGTATCAGTGGTGTAGGTGAATGTATGGGTGTGAAGGTCAGTGTGTGGTGCATGTTGTGCATATGGTGCATAAGGTAAATCAAACAAAACATTAGCACGCTGGTTTGGTGCCACCGGGCTATATAGGCCTGACAGGAAATGCTGGCCAGGTGCTCCTTGTCAGCCCAATGTACTGCTTCCAACCTGCAACAAACAAACACACCAACAGTACACTGCATGCTGACACATCGAACCCTGTAATTTGTTTGCAAACTTAATGTGACTTTCACTTGTAACTGTATCACAATTACCCAGTTTGCTATGGATAATTCAGATTCCAAAATTTCTTCAATTATCTTCAATGATGTTTTAACACTTACCAAGTTTTAGCATGTAGTCGTCACTTGTCCAGCACGTCCTGAACTTGGGGACGAGAATAGCAGCAGCTATCAGCTCTGGATCAGCAAGCATCTGCCCGAATCGCCTTTCAAGTCCTGCTTGAAGAGTATCCACTAAAGGCACACACAACTTGGAGGAAAGTCGAAGGTTCTGTAGCTTAGTCTTGAGAAGTGTTATTGTGGGTACCAGCCATCCCATCTGCACATTGGCCTCTCCCTGAAGAACATCAACCGCCTTTGCAAGTGGGCTCATTGTCTTGACATATTCTGGAAGAAAAGCAATCTCAGCAGGAGGGAACCTGTCAGGAAACAATATTTAAAACACAACAAGTGGTTACAAAAAGTCAAACATGTAACACTTGACTTATGTATATTGCTCTCACTCACACGCACACATAATGGAATTAACATTAACTAATCGATAATGGTTACTAAAGTCAGAAAATAAAAGTTACTAACATGGGAATTTTTAGCACACTGCACACAGCTGTAATGGCTCCTTCTTGTTTTTCTCTGATGGTCCTCCCAATCCTCTCCACGGTCAGGAAAAGAGAATTCCACCTTGTCTCATTTGGCCTCAAGAGCTGGAGTTTGCATTTTTCTTCAGTTATCTCAGCAGCTGTAGTGGATCTTTTGCTTTTGTTCCGTAGACTTCAGCACTTGCTCAACACACAAATGCTGAACGAGAGAGTCGCTTGTAGATGGTGTTGGTATTTGCCTCTGAAACATCAACTGTTGACACCAGGTTAAGAAGGTGGCAGGCACAGTGATGATGCTTTGGCAGTTGGTATTCCAGGCCATCATCTTCTTCCAACAAGGCTCCTGCTTCAACAAACTCAAGGTGGTCACTGTTTTCTTCCTCTTCCTCTCCTTCACTGCCCTCTCTTTCTGCCGATTCACTCTGCCTTGCTTCCTCAAGTGGAATCTGGTTGTTATTTTCATCCAGCTCTCCGTAGACTCGAAAAGCTTTGATAAAGTTGGAGCCATCATCAGTGGTCGTACGCACAATCTTGTCACGGATGTTGTACTCTGTGTGAATGTCATTCAGGGCACCAGCAAGTGTGGAAAATGTGTGTGATCCTTTGAGCTGTTTACACGCTAATGCAGCAGAGCATCTGCCCATTGTTTCAGGCTCTATGCAGTGAGCTGTGACTCTGATAAAACTCCGTCTGTGTGCTGTCCAGCAATCTGTAGTGGTAGCAATGAACTCAACCTCACTCATAGCAGCCTTCAGATTCCAGTGTTGCTTTCTCAACTTTGTTTTTCATGGTGCCTCGGGACATTACAACCACATCCGGTTGCAGGTGATGCACAAGAGTTTCTAAAACCCTGCTGTTGGACAATACTGAGAGGGTGCAGACCTTGAATGACAAAGTTCAGGATGGCTTCATCCACACTTTTCTTGATTTCCCACAGTTTAAGTTGCTTGGATGGGCCTTCATCTGAGGTGGACTTCCTCTTCAAAGTAGATGCAGTGAGGTTTTTGTATCTCTCCGGGTGTTTCACATGCTTTCTTTGGGAGCAATAATAGACGCATATGAGACACAGACATACACAAAGAGAAAAGTGGTTCACCTGAAAGAATTGCAGTTATTAAATAAATATTTAACGTTGTCTTTGTGAGGGGTTGACATATATGACTACCACTGATACATGCGGACATTAACCTTCAGGGCTTTCAGCATAAAAGCACTATCTATTTATTTTAAACTACCGTTCAACCCCTAAACCTACTCAAGATGGGCTTCCTGACAGATAGCCCTGGAAAATAACATCTCACAACAGTAATAAATTGAGGGTTATTGGGTTGGTTTTTTTTAACCGAGAGCCAGCTAGTGTTAGCTATATACTATCATAACAATGTGTTCTCATAGCATTGCTAACGTTGTACACTGGCTTCCAAAAAATCCTCAAAAAGCTAATGATAACAACAGAAAATACACTTTACCTGAATGTGTTTTTTCAGATTAGACGGAGAATTCTTGAACGCCAGAAGTTCATCGATCTTAGGTTCGCATAAGACAGAATGCATTCGCCATGAGTCTTTCTTGGAGCAGACAACAGAGAACAGTTCTTTTAAATAAGACCATGGATGGGGAATGTCACTACACCCCAGAATCAAACAGGAAAAGGAAAGGAGAAAAAAAAGGAGACATCTGGTGGGTCATGAACCATAAAGACACTCACACACCCTTCTAGTGGCTTTGTACCTGCTAATGCATGGCAACTTTTCCTGTCATTCCTTATCTCAGATTGCTTCCCATGAACCTTTTTTTCCTTCTTCAAATAAATTGCATCAGCACATCATTTTGTGTATTTGAGTTGCCATTCATTTTAAGATCCAATTTTCAGCAACTCCCAGGCTTATATTGTTTTTATCATTTTTCCATCATCAGCAGGCTTCAAAGAGGCCTCCCTGCAGGCGGTCTTAGACTCTCACCAAAGGTAACGCTCAGTCAAAGTTTTACAGCGGTTACACTTACTTTATTTCATGCATAAGAACACCTTATTGAACATTTTTACAGGCCAGCAGCATCTGGCTCACCTCTGTGCTTGTGGGTTTTATTCATGCAGCCACCTCACAACACAGCCAGTTGACAGTTAAGCATAATGTGGAAAGACTAAACAGGCCAGTCTCCAGAAGACAAAGAAAAAGTGTTTTGAGTTTAGAAACAATCTAGGGTGTCCTTGTATGTGTTTTTATAGAGTTGATACAAAGATTTGCATTTGCATTAGAATGCATTGCTGTTAACCAACACCACATTCAAAGTCAAATCCATCAGAGAGAATGCAGGGAAATAAGGAGTGGCCAAATCAACAGTTTACATTCTGAGAAAAAAAATAATCCCCAGTGAGCTTGGCACATAAAAAAGTCCAGACGACCACAGAAAAAAAAAGTGGTGGATGAATGCCGGATCCTTTCCATGGACAGGAAAAAAAAACCTTTAAAACATTTAGACAAGTGAAGAACACACACCAGGAGATATGCAAGTCATTATCCTGAAACTTGGCATAAAAAGAAGACTTCATAAGATCTAATGCAGAGGGTTCGTCACAAGGTTTAAACCATTAATTAGCATAAAAAAGGAGAAGACACAGACTTGACTTTGCCAGAAAAGTTTTATAAACATAACACCTAATCCGTGGAGGCAGTATCACGCAGGGCATCCAATGGAACCGGTTCACTACTGTTTATTGAGGATGTGATAGAAGACAGAAGCTGATGGATGAATTCCCAAGTGTAAAGGGATATACCGTCTGCTCAGATTCAGCCAAATGAAGTGAAATGATTGGAAGGTGCTTCTCAGGAGAGATTGTCAGTGACCCAAAAAGGCTATCAAAGCAACCTCAGCGGGTTGGAATTTAAAGTAATGAAATATTATCTGATGCCTGAGTCAGAAAGATCAACAAAGAAAAACAAGTGAAGGCAGCTAAAGACAAGGAGGAAATCCATTAGATCCAGACTTCAGGCTGTCATTGCCAGTAAACATTTCATTGATAATTAAATTATTTAAAGTCCATCTGCATGTCTGAAAAAAAGGGAACTGTATAAAAAGATGGTAATTTTTAAACCTCTAATTTGGATGCAAACACTATCAAATTAAAGTAGAGAGTTTGCACTTACTTTAAGCACACATTCAACTAGAAATATGTTTTAGTAAATAGCTAAATGACAAATATTGTCAGTGTCCCACTTGATATTAGTGAAAATATCCACAGACCTGCTGCTAAGGACCCTTCTTGTGCTGCCTTGATCAGAGCCTCAGTGCTGTCAGTGAGGCAGCCCTGTGCTTCATCTTTCTAATATAGTCACTAATGCTCCATGTTTCATCCTAGATAGTGGCTCTGACTCTCACCGTTCCTTGCCTCCCACTGGCATGGAGATGAATTTTAGGTGGAAACCTCATTGCACAGTGAAAACCTTTCATATCTTGACATCACAGGCATCTATCTTCTCTTGAGGTCAGCTCTCTATTAAGAGAGACAGGAGATCAACGGGCCAGAAGAAAGCATTAGGGCCACAGTCCAGTCCTGCTTGATCTAACATGCAGCCGAACCTCAGAGAGCGGTCACAACTCATCGCCTTGCAGAAGTAGAGGAACAGGAAGAGAAAGGACAGGAAGAAACAAACCGACAGGCAAAGGTAAGAAGGATTATGAAGACTTTGAGGTAGGAGGTCTGGAGCATTTGGCACCAACAGACAAGAAATGTGGGAGAACAGAAAAGGCACAACTTTCCTGAATTATTTAATTTACTTCCAATAGTTGTTATCCTGTATGGTGACATCAGCCAACAACAACATAGAGCTAAAGTGAAAATCTGTATCTATGACACATTTTCTGCTCTTGTATTTCCATGTGGGTGGAGGCTGACAGTAATTGTGGGGTCTAGCTGTGCAGCAGAGGAGGTACAGTTCTCCCATGAATCACTGTCAAAATAAACCACGTTTAATACAGTTTCCTCACACAAATCCCCTAGACACAACATGGACTGGCTTTACAATCCTACAATAGTCTCTGTTATTTTTCTTTTAAACAGAAAAACCTAAAAAAAAGTACATACAGACTTGAATGTTACTTTTCAGTTGAAGTAATTAACTTATTTTAGAACGTAGCCAAACCAGTTAATTAACTGATAAACAACATCTGTTCTTAAATAACAATGTCAAACCTTGTAAGGGCATCATACTAAAAGGCCTTGTTGAAACACACACATGTATTCTGATCTGTAATATATCAACAGGATTTCTAAGTATACTATCAAATCGGACATTGATTGTAAATTAATCTTATAGACTAATCACAGGGACGCTGTGCACAGCCCTGTGATTGCCTCTTGACCAATGTCAAATGGGAGAGGTTCCAGCCCGACCCCTACGACCCATTAAAGGATAAGTATAGCCTCTGTGATGCTATGATTAGCCTTAGCCATGAGTACAGCTGGTCAAAAAAGAGTTGCAACAACACCATCTTCACATACAATATATGGGATTAAACCATCAGTGTGGTTGGTAGGATACATTTATTAGAGATACATCGTAAGAAATAAGGTAATAGCTTGGATAACTTTTTAGTGATATTTTCAAAGGGGCCAAAGACTGATGAGTATTTCCACATTCAGCATGCTGCAGCTGTTCTCTACATCAGTTGATCAGAGTTTGGCATGCTTACGATGTACCATACATCCATGTGTGTCTGTGTGTGAATCTTGGATTTAAGTTATTGCAGACACTTAACTCATGGTAGAGAGTGAGCATGTGATGTAAACGTGTCATAATTGAATAATTGTGAGTACACAAGATAATACTTAAACAAGTAGTTGTGTCACCTGTAGCAACCGGAGAAACTAAATGCTTCTACTTACTGGAGCATCGATCTTGATATCATTGTGGTGGAATTCTGGCTCACTCCACTTTGCATAAGTTTTAGTTTCGACACATTGGAGGCTTGTGAACATAAACTTGACCACACCATTTCAAAACTACTTACTGAGGGGTGATAGTTTCATTTTTCTTACTCAAAGCAGTAAGATGTGTTGATGAATTGAGTTTGATCCTAAATTGTCTCTGTGAATCCATACAAAGGCTGAAGACTTAAATGCAAGCCAATGCAATTTGGCAGGTAATCTTATACTAAGATAAAAGAAGTAAAGAAAAACATGCAAAACTGAAAAGAGAATGTGTCCTAAGCTCAGCATTTCCTTCAGTTTGGGATCAACACCTTTTAGCCAACTTCCTTCTTCTGAAAATGGTTTATTTAAGTGATGATTTGAATGAACAGGACAGCTAGTAATCTGAGCTGTGTGCATCTTGTCCAGCTGCAAACAGTTGAATACTTTATAACGCTGCATTTCTAATGAGCTGCCAGTTTGAAAGAGATATATTAGAGAACTGTACACACAGTATATGTGTCTTCACTAAAGAAAAACACAATGAGTAAAAATGAACATTTTTTTTATCTATAGTATATCAATATAAATATCAACAGCTAAAGGAAAAACTAATTGAGTCACATATTCTTTTACAGTATATGTTGATATATTGGGTCTGTTACATTTATCACCAATGTGTTTAGCTTACCTTAGTATAACAAGTGGAAGCAGGCAGTCTTGCTGTTTTTAAATTTCCCATCAAGCCTGCTGCGTTGCTCTGGATTCCTCTTCACTCATATTCTACTCATCTCATTGAATCCTCACCTCCAATATTTAATAGCAGTTAGAGAAAGTATTGTGGATTGCTGAGTTCATAGCAGTCTAAGAACTCTGGAACAAAGTGTTCCGCCGGAGGAGCCTGAGGAAAAGTTTTCCCTTTTTTCAGTTTGCTCCAACTTTCCTTTACATTCCAGTTCATCAACAGCTCCAGTAATGTCTGGCTGTCTTCCTTTAACCCTCTTTTTGCACTCAACAGGACTGCACAGCTTTTACTGTAAGTAGGCCAGTGACTGATGCAAATACAAGCTGTATTAATGAGGTAGGATCACTTTCTGCTCCAATTATTTACTAGCAGGTTGGACCCGGTGAGATAATTCTTCGTCAGATGGCACTGTGCCGAGTGCTGAGATTAATGGATGCTCTGCTCCCTCAGATGAATCACATATGGTTTGTATCAGGTAGTCTTGCTGTGACATGCAGACTGGGGAAGTGTTATGATGTTGGGAAATAATGTTTCATACTGGGTTGGAATTTGTGTGCAGGTTTAGGAGTAACAATGTGTAACGGCCAATGTTGACTGTAATTGATTTGTTTTAGGAAATATATATCCAATGGAAATTTCTATGGGGTAAAAGAAAAATATCATGTCAGACCTACAGTGGAGGGATCCCTCTTCCTAGATGGGAACTGGTAAATTGTTTTTCATTGATTGCCTCTGCTATAACTCAACACCTCCCCTTCAATCAAACTGCTTCTGTTGGCTTGGAAAATCTGTCACTTGAATGTGTACATTCAAACAAAAAAGTGTGTGAAGTGCATTTGAAAAGGCGCTATAGTATTTTTGGCCCACACTTCCACTCTTACATTTCACTGAAATTTTAATTATTTAGATGGAGACTGTGGCCTTTTCCCTGCCAGGAGAAGTAAATAACATTGACCATCTTGTAACAATTCAGTGTTCTGTTGGGAAACTTCTGGACCTGGCATTCATGTGGTTACTTAGACATGTAGCACCCACCTAGATCAGACCAGACACCCCCACCCCATAGCAATGACACTCCTTGATGGCAGCAGCCATCCCCAGCAGGATGCAGCCTGACACAGGCACACACACAAAAATGGTTTAGGAACAACTCAAAAAACATGAAGAACAGCACAAAGTGTTGACCTGGCCTCCAAATTCACTAGATCCCAAACTGATCAAGTATCTGTGGGATGATCCACAGAGGACCCTCTCCTCAACCCATAGGACCCAAAGAAATGGTTCAGTAGAAGAAACAGAGGGTCAAAACCATGACTTGGATCTGGTTTAAATGTTGTAAGGTGATTTGAAATGGGCGAAACAAAATTCAGTTCAAATTGAAGGATCTAAACTCTCATGGATTATCTATCAAGCCCAAATACAGTGTAAATCCAATCCTTTCGGCTACAGTTTAAATATAATTATTGTACGACCAATAACTGTAGCATCACATTATATATATTGCTTTATATCAACGCTCCTAACTTGTCTTTTTACATCATTCCACAGGGACATACACACATACAGTAAATGAAATTAAATATGTAAATGTACTTTACATATTACTTGTTGAAGACAGCAGCACAGCTATCACTCCATACAGTCTGACAGCATTTTTAAGATGTCACTCTGCATTACAGTGCTCAGCAGTAAGTCACAACAAAGCGCCGAACTCAGAAAATAGTAAAGGGGCTCAGCTGACGTCATAGAGATATGAACCATCGGTGTTGACGTACACAGAGATGTGCCATCCATCCATCAAGATAAAACAACCGTCACATCAAATCCACACTTTATAGTATATGGTATTACTCATAAATCCACAAATATATTTGCTGCTGTATCTTGTCCCTGCATTCACTGTGGCAGATTTCATCTCATTTTAGATTTTAGTTTATCGTATTCAAGGAGAACTGTAACTATTCTGTGAGCATGTCCTTTAACTCAAGTCTTTTGTACTGCACCTGTATTTTATCTGTCCAGTATTGTAAAATTTAGGAACATTCTGTCTCAAAGTGATGCTTAAGTAAAAATAAAAACGCCGCTTTATACTTCTAAGCTGGACCGTTAAAATACCGTATTATCTGGATGTTCAAAATAAGATAAGAGATCATATTTCTCCAATTTTAGGGTTTCTCTTTGTTGGCTTCCCGTAAAATCCAAAATCTAATTTAAAATCCCTCTCCTTATATAGAAAGTCCTTGATGATCAAGCTCCATGATATCATATGAACCATATGTGGAAGCAGACGTTTATGCCGAGTCTGCTAGAGGACCTCCTACCATGCACTAAGCAACTCTCCTCTCCTCTTTTCTCTTTCACTCCTCATCTACCCAGTGTTTACTGTTTCTCAGTGCTCATGTTCACTTTTAACACTGTCCTCTCAGTCACACTATTTTTTATAACTGTTTTTGACCGATGGCCTTTCTTCATTTCAAAACCACGTTTTTCCTCTCCACTGTCATCATGGCCTTGCTCAAAAGTGAATTGTGGTGTATCCATTATTATGTATGGTCTTGATATTAGTGTGTAATGTGCCCTGAGATTACTGATAGAATTATTTGGCCTTAATTTTTTTTTAAACAAATGAATCAGACTTGAAGTGGGATTGCAGTCTGATTACAGTCAGATGGATTTGTTCTGTTCATCAGAGACTGGTTGGTAAAATTACAGTAAATCAGCCTCTTACTTCCAGCAGAACATTGCTTAGTAAGTAGCAATGAGACAGTAGGATCAGTGTCAGCTGTCAAGTTATTCTTCTAAACAAAGAGGAGCTTTCTTAGCATTAAGTCACGACTGGACTGAAGGTTTCTAAGGGGGCTGTGCATGGAGCTCTAAAACACTTCTTGGAAACTGGATCAGGTGTATGCAAAACATTAGGCGGATCAAAACTGTTGACACCATCAGAACAAAGCTTTGTGCACTGAGAGACTGAAAACTAACATCATCAGAGATACAGAATTTCCTAAATAAAATAATAAGATATTTCAAAATACATACAACTTTCAATTTGTAACGAAATAAAGTACTATATTTAAAACAAATCCAAAATATGCTCACTGTTATCTCTACTCATGGTCTGGGACTTTTGGATAGTGTTTGATCCAAACTGGCATATATATAAAGACATAAAGTAGTTTATTATTATTATTATTATTATTATTATTATTATTATTGTATGTCATAGGCCATCAAATACTAGTCCCATCAAAATCATGGCTGAATACATAAACAAAGACACAAAAGCACTGGAAACATTGCTTACTTTTCCAAATGCATTTCTCAGAAGTGGGTTTTTCTGCAGGGAATGAAAATTAAACTGAGAAATATACCGGAGATGAGGAAATGGTGTCTCCCTGTTTCTCCCATCACAACGATATTTGTGCGCACACAGTGACGCATAAAACACCCGAACGCATCCCAAAGACACAAAATTTCACATTCCAGTGGCAAACGGGGTTGCATGTTGCAAGGTCATGGCGAGATTCTAGCTGAGTGGATGAAATGGAGTGCATAAAAGAAAGACTTAATCAATGGCCTCTTTCTTATGTGCCTGGGCAAGGAGCTTGTGGACTGTGCAGCTTGGCCTCAGACCTAAATTTGAGGGCTTTTTGTGGCGGTGGAGAGATTTCTCCAAGAGTTGGCAGACTTCTATTTTTAATCTAATTTTCCCCTACAGGATCGTGGAGATTTTACACAAGGCCAGTTATTGTATTTTGTGAAACTGGAGTGGAGCGTGCGTGAAGTCTGGATGACAAAAGAGAGTGTGTGTGGGCTGATGGGGTGAGGAGGTTAGAGGTAACAATGAGGTGTTCCCTATCTGCCTTTGTGCATAACACCACTAATGAAGTGTTCTTAAATGACAGTGTCAATATAAACAGCTGCCATGTCCTGTTTATACAACTTCTCCACATGGCTTCATCAACGTCTTATTTTCAAGATACCTGCTTCTTTATAAAAAAAAAGTAAACATACACTGTAGCCTATACACTGAGAGACCTGTTAAAGCCCTTTCCTTTGTATTTATGCCTAAATCATATTATTTTTGATTAATAAAAATGTCCATATAGTTTCTGATTCCCACAGATTCTTCCAGTACATGCTTGTCAATGCTTGGTACGGTACAGCTCTATCTCCCTCCCACACTGAATGCTCTTATCACAGAAAGCCCTGTGGGCCTAACAGCTGTCAACGCCCTGCACCTCCATATCTGCACTCTGCTCTGGATCGTCTACACACTGTCAGGACATTGTGGCTCCTTTGAACATTGGCGGCTTGCTGCATTTCCTCCGCAATAGTAAACTTGCTGTACGCTTCAATCGTCCTATGAGCTAGAGTCACAGACAGGAGGATACCTGGTGGAGGTGGATTGGGCCCAGCCAATCAAACTGTATGGATGTCCTTTTGTGTTGATGGACAGAGGATTAACAGGGCCATCATCAAAGTGCTAAGTTGTTTTTGTTTATAATAAAATTGCTACCATCTGAAAACAAATTATTTCATCTAACAACCATTAAGGCATTCGCCAAGAAACATATTTGTTGCTCCGATTGTAGGAATGTCCATGAAACAGTTGAAACACCTCCATAATGAAACAGACTCATATTCTGATAAGAATATAGTATGGCTATGCCAAATTAAACATAAAGTAAAAATCCAATCTCTCTTAAATTTTCAAGAAATACCTAAATCTGATTTCCATTCTGGACACTTTCTCAGTTGTCCTCAGGCATTTCTATCATGGTCATAAGTTAATTTGGCATAAAAAATTATACCATACTGGCTGATTTTCATGAGTAGACACACTGCAGCACACTCTCACAGGATAAACATGCTTGTTCTGCTCCAAGACATATAGACCCAGGTTGTGGTTATAGGAGAATATTGCTAGTGAAATAGTTCACAAAAATCTACAGCAATACACAATAAATTAAACAAAAACAAGGACCCACACTGAGGCAAATGGCACAGAAAAAGGTACTGACGCACCCCACTTGCAGCTTCACACATACATTATAGTGCTCTGGATTCTGGTCTCATTTCACATGCAAACTCTTTTGAGGGTGTTTCTGGTCTCGGGTAAAAGACTGATTATCGTGCAGCTTACAGAGTAAAGCTAGCTGCTGGATTCCTAACCAGAGCGCAGTCAGATTCACTGAGTGTTCAGAGCTCATGGCCGAGGTCCAGCCTTCATCAGTATGCTGCGAACTGCCACAGACACTCTGCTTTCATCTTAATGCTTAGAATGAGATGTAGAGGAAGTGCACTCTGTAAATGTGTGTTGCTGTTTTTTTCACAATTTGAACAACTTTGAACAACTCCTCCAAAGGGGAAGGATTACACAGACTTAAGATTTTGCTTTCTTTCTAGTCTTTGGCACAGGTAATTCACCCTATATTATTAAATCAAAAAGTATTCATCATCTCATTACCATAACAAATAATGGAGTACATGCATGCTTAACCAGTTACTGCTCATCCTGGAAACTCTCTCTCTGTATGTTTTATATTCAGTTTTGTAACTGAACCATATTGAAACTGATGGTTTACTGACCCTAGAAAGGCAGGATATCCAGTCTGGTGGTGAACTTCTCACAGGTTGATAGACACTGACACGCCTCCCTAATGTACATTTAATATATAACGTATTAGGTGAATCACAGACTCCCTGTCAGACAAGAGGCAGCATGTGAGGCTGGGAAAACTCACCTCTGACTCACGGACCATCAGTACCGGTTCCCCTCAAAGCCGAGTTCTTTCTCCTCTGCTTTTTCCCTGTACACCAACACCTGTACCTCCAGTGAGCAGTCTGTCAAGCCACTGAAGTTTACTGATGACACCACACTCACTTGACTAATTCCTACAGATGCTAGATTGATCATCTGGTGTCCTGGAGTGATGCAAATAACCTATAGCTGAACACTGTAAAGACTGTAAGGACTCCCTCCCTGGGTGGCTCCCAGATTGACACTGTGGGGTCCTTCTGCTTCTGATAAACCCAGGACCTCAAGTGGTAGGGGAACATCAGCTCCCTAATTAAAAAGGCACAACAGAGGACGTACATCCTGTAGCAGCTGAAGAAGTTCAACCTGTCAAAGGCGATGATGGTGCACTTGTACACCTCCATCATTCAGCCCATCCCCACTGCCAAGGACAAAGGCAGACTGCAGTGTATAAATCACACTCCTCGTGTAAACTGAGACTGAATGGATCAAATTCTGACAGTATAAATGTATTCATGAGGTTTGAGACAAATGTGTATATCCATTTGTGGGGAAAAAAACAAAAAAAAAAATTGGCCCAGTGTGCATCACATAATAAATGGGGAAGTTGTAGTAAGCTGCTATTCCTGTCACAGTTCAGTCACCCATCTTCCTGTCAGTATTTTTCCATGGACCCCGCCTCTGCTTCCCTCAGCCTGCCAGTCACTCCCACCTCATCAGTCAACTCAGCTCACCTGTGCACACAGCGGCTCCTCATCCTCTTTAATCTGGCCAGCATCTATTCGTCAGTTCCACACTCCTCTGCCAGATTGTTTTTCGCCATGCGAGCCTTTCCAGCACTGTTTTGCCTGACTTCCTGGTACTGACCTTGCCTGTCTCCAGCTCACCTGCTCTGTTTGCTTCCTGGTAAATCATCTTAGCCTTCTGTTCTGACCAACAGTTCTGCCCTTTTTCTCCTGTTTAATGGTTGTCTGAGTTTCGTTTTCCTACCTCTGGCTGCCTGAATAAACGGTTGAACTCCATACCTATTCTGTGCCTCACTGTCAAGCAATTGGGTTCGTACACCACCTGTTTCAGTTTCAAAATTGCTACACAGCCAATTATTTTTTGTTGTTTTTAGGAGTATTTGACAGAACGAGAACCAGATTAATATAATGAGACATAATTTGCATAATTTGTTTACTTGTTAACAAGTAAATATTCACTTACAGGACCAGTATTAGTTATTGTAAAGCCTGTTGAACTACAAATGAACCAGGCAATCTAGACTTAGATAAACTTTATTGATCCACAAGGGAAATTGTTTGGTTACAGTAGCTTAGTTGCACATATAAAACACTATTAAGAACCACAAGTAACAGAAAGATAAATTAAAATAAATATAAGTAAAATCTAGTTAAATAAAATAAAAATGGTATAAGAAAAGAATGTACAGAATTAGCATATGAACAAATGTACACGAAATAGAGACGGAAGAATATATATTGTATACATAGGAATGATAGTCAAATCTAGGTTTATCTTCTCTAGCAAGTACTATTTAGCTCCCTGGAAACTGTAATATCTATTTGTTTCAGTGAATGGAGCTCTGTCACTCTGGTTATGAACAAATCAAATGAGCCCTGAAGTGCCTAAGCACTCTCTGGACTTGTCTTAAGAGCCCCCTTAAGTCATTCATACTATCAAATATCTATAGAGGGTAGAATGAAAGCCTATCTGTTCCATGAAATGAGTGGCTGATGGCCACCAGAGACACTTTCCATGAAGGAAATGCATTTAGAATGATTTTTAACAGATGATGTGGGACTAAAAAAAAAAAAAAAAAAAACAACACAATAATAAAGTATTTTATTATTATTTGATCTCATCTAAATATTCCTAAAACCAAGCCTGTTTGAGAATGGGTTGTTTTCCAGAAAATTATATTCACCAGAACTAATCTTTAATCAAAGTTTTTTTTTGTTGTTGTTTTTTCACAAAACAAAAGACTCAAGCTGCAACTAAGGCAATTCTCATCCCTCAAGTTTCATGGTGTATTCTGTACCAGACATTTATCAAGGTTGTGTAGAAGAAGAGAAGCGTTCTCCCAATGGCACAGATATAGTACATCATTCAGTTGGTGTATAGGAATTTACACGGCACACACTCGCAGCTGTCAGTGTTCAAATGTGGGCTGGTGTGTTTTCCCATTGGATTTGTCTAGCCTTTCACTGAATGTGGACACATCTGACAGCAGCTTGTATGTTGGAATTTGTAACTTCCAGGCCAGAGGTCAGCTTCCTCACCGCCTCCAGCCAAAACATGTAATTCTAGCCCTCAACTGTGCACTTTTAGACCAAAGTCCATAGCAAATGGAAAATTGAAAAAACAAAAGAACACACAGGGACACACAGCAGTTAACATGCTATACAGTAATAGCACAGACTTGCATGACTAGTAGTAGATAGGAAATTAGAAGGCAAGAGCTCTGTGCCAGAGAAAAGAAAGTGGAGGATGCGAGAGAGGAGAGAGAAGAAAGAAGGAGGACATGTGTTTGGTGCATCGTCCCCCAGCAGCCTAGGCCTATAGCAGCATAACTAAAGGATGGTTCAGCCCAGCCCTAACTATAAGCTTGATCAAAAAGGAAAGTCTTAAGCCTGACCTTAAAAATAGAGAGAGTGTCTGCCTCCTGAACCCAAACTGGGAGCTGGTTCCACAGGAGAGGAGCCTGATAGCTGAAAGCTCTACCTCGCATTCTACTTTTCGAAATTCTAGGAACCACAAGTAGGCCTGCACTTTCAGACCGCAGTGATCTGTTGGGATGATATATTACATCAACATTTATGTAGATAAAATTGACAGTATCTTATTGTTTATCATTAATGGTCGTTGCGGAGTTTGTTTAAAGTAAGAGTCATTCATTCTACATAATTTAACCATTTAACCAAGTATTTTGATCTGAACCAATAATTTCCCAAACCAAATTGCTTTTGTGTCCAACAGTAACTAAATCTTAACCATATTGGTGGCATGTCTTATATAAATATTGACATCTGACTCTGACATCACGTGTCATGTTGCCATTGTCATCTTCATTTGGACTGTCATCCAATTATTCACAGTACCATAATATCCCGCAGTCCCGAAGCAATTTCAGATAGAAGTCTGACAGAAAAGCTGAAACATAGTGGTAAACCTTTTCTGTGGCTTTCAGAGACCAGAATACTAAATCAAACCACAAAGATAATGCTGGCAGCTGTTGTATACAAAGCTGACACGCATATACTCACTTACTGTTAAGATCTACAATTGCATGCTGTACACATGGTGAACTGACGAAATAAGACTGTATTGATACAGTCTCACACATGCAGTGTCTAGTGTTTCACTGTATTGGCTGCTCTGCTCTGATTTATTGTAGCAAATTAAATGATTCCAAGAAGTGAGTCAGTTTGTGTTGGCAAGGCTCTGCTGTAGTGTCCAAGCCAGTGCCCCCAGCCCACAGACACACTTTAACATATTAGCTGGAAAAGCCAGTATAACCCCTTCTCAGCAAATATACTACTAAAACAATATAAAGCAGAAGATGGTGGCCATAAGTCAGGATGCTTCAGCCATTGGTAACAGCTGCCCCAGCACTGACAGCAGCTTTGACTGATGAGCTGTCATCAATCAAACCTCACTTTTGTCCTTTTCGACATTTTGAAATCTGACCCTCACCACAGAGACAGGTTATCACTGGAATGTCCTCGGCAGGGACAGTATTCCTGTCATCTTATCATTCATATTTCTTCTAATCCAGACTGAGATGTCTCTTATAATGACCTTCTTTGGGATTGAAAAAGTATTTTAAAGTACAAAAAAGTTTAATGAGGCCAACCAGGGTGATGGGAAATGTATTACTAATCCAGACCTAGAAGAGCATTATGATAACTCAAAATATTAATGTATGGTCACTTCTTTGTGAATGAAAATATTACTTGTAAATGCAATTAAAAATAATAACAATTCTATTTTCTTAGCCCATAATTAAGCATTTATTATAGAATTGAAAAACTATTACAACTGATGTTGTTACAACTACTGTACATAAACCATTTTAAATGCTTTATAGATGAGTAATTGAATCAACATAATTTCAGTGACTTTCCGGAGGAAGTATCCAACCTTGTGGAAAATGTCCAGATTTCTCAACACATCCATGGCAAGGAATGGCAGAGATGCATATTTTTTCTTTACAGCCAGAGTCTGCCACTGAGAACAGCAATTTAACAAATACAGAGCCAGCTTCAACTACGGGTGATGCTCCCCCTGCCAGTCCCCAAACACTGTCTTCCAACTACACCCCTGAATAAAGGTATTGGAAGGCAGTAGAGTCATTACAAAGAGACCAGGATCTCACTGTCTTACTGGCTGACAAAGGAAGATGTCCAGTGGTTCTAAATACATTTGATTGCCACACCTAATTAGCCTTTCTTTAGGTATGCCATAACCTGAGTGACTGAGGGCCTGTTCAGACCTTGCATTATGATGCGATCTGGGTGATCTGATCACATAAAAGACACCCCGTCTTGACGCATTGAGATTGTATTCAACAGGGGGTACTCCTGCGTTAGCGGAGTTTTGCCTCATTGATTCACAAAAAATACCCACATACACAATGCTATTATAAATCATCGCCTGAAAAGGAAAAGGCACCGCAAGTGATGTCTGTCATTAGTAATGAGAGCCTTTTAAAATATTCTGGCCTATTAGCTGGTAATTCACTAAATAAAATTAAAAAATAAATAAATAAATAAATAAATAAATCTCATGTCTAAGACGCATGTTAATGTCTGGTATGAACACACATACCTAAAGCTGGTTCTGCCCATATCAGATCTTAGATCAGATCCGCTGAACAAAAGACTGATGCTGCCTGCTTCTTTGTGTTGTTCCTTTTACTCTCCCCAACATGCAGCTTTGTCTAAGGAGTGGGACAGGGTAGATGTCTTGACAGAGGCACTGCTGTTCATACTGCTGGCTATTTAGTGAAGTGGATTCTGCATACAGTCCCTGAAAGCAGAAGCTGACTACATGTGAATATACACTACTCACAATAAGTTAGGGATATTGTGAGAGACTCAGTGGATGTCATACATACGGTGTTTGTTTCACTTCAGAGATTTTTGGGATAGGGAGGCAATTATATTGGGGTGATAGACACACCTCATTTTGTGTTACCACGTAATGGTCTCACTGTGTACAGTGTGCCTTACATATTAGGGCCAATACCAAAAAATACTAAAAGACAACCCTTTTCAATGTGGCATCAATTTCAACATTCTGTGGGTATAAAAAGCTGGTATTGTCAGTAAGTCATTCCAAGTTCATCATTCAAACAGCCATGAACACACGACGTCACTTAATGGACGAGCAGCGCCACCTGGCCATAGCACGCCTTCGGGTCGGTGGCAGGCAGTCAGATGTTGCTCGTGAACTTGGTGTGTCTCAAAGTGTCATCAGCAGACTTGCATCAAGACACAGAACTACTGGCAGAGTTTGTGACAGACCCAGGAGTGAAGCCCCACGAGTGACAGACCGCAACGATGAGCAGTACCTAAGGACCCATGCACTCAGACATCGTTATGCAACTGCCACACAGCTGCAGGCCTGTTTACGAGATGTGAGGGGTACTAGGGTTTCCAGGCAAACCATTTGCAACCGACTCCACCGCTTTGGCTTGAATGCCAGACGACCGTTGCAGGTGATTCCACTGACACCAAGACACCGCCGTGAACGTTTGCAGTGGGCACAAGATCATGTGACCTGGACAATGCAGCAGTGGTCTACCGTCCTGTTCACTGATGAGTGTCGGGTCACCTTGCACAGAAATGATGGTCGTCAGCGTTGCTGGAGAAGGCGAGGTGAGCGATACGCCGAGGTCAACTTGGTCCCCAGGGTTCGCTTTGGTGGAGGAGGTGCAACAGTCTGGGCAGGCATCACCAGTCAGCGCAAAACAGATTTGGTTATTGTAGATGGCTCAGTCACTGCACGTTCTTACCTCAGAGACATCATAGAACCCATCATCATCCCCCAATTCCGCCAGCACACCCCCAACTTTCTGTTCATGGATGATAATGCTCCACCACATCGTGCCAGAATTGTCACAGCTCGACTTCAGGAAGTCGGAGTGCCTCATATGGTATGGCCAGCAATGTCCCCTGACCTGAACCCCATAGAGCACGTCTGGGACCAGCTGAAGCAGAGACTGGATGATCGTACCCCACCCCCACGTGACCTGGCAGAACTGCGTGTAGCACTTGTGGAAGAGTGGAACGCATTGCCTCAGAACAACATCATGAGGCTAGTGAGGAGCATGAGACGTCGCTGTCAAGCTGTCAAGCTGTCATTGCGGCAAATGGTGGAAACACCCGCTACTGACATTGTCAATTTTTATTATTTGGGGCTATCCTTGTTATTGTCTAAATTATTGGGGAAATAAATATTAAACTAATGAAAATGGTGTTTCTTCTCATTCATTATTAGTAATATCAACGGGAACTTTTACTTATTTCATTAAAATTCAGAGCAAATAGGAAAAGAACAAATAACAATATCCCTAACTTATTGTGAGTAGTGTACATAACAGGTTTTATGTCCCCCCACATGTTATTGGTGTTGGTGACTGATCTCCATTATATATGTGAATGAATTACTTAAACTATCAATTTGGGTTCATCTGGCTTTGAGTTTAAAGGTTGTTATGTCAACTGTACATAATGTTAAGGTTTATAATAGGGTTAGACAAGTTCAATGGGTGTCATATGTTAACTGTTAATGGCAAGAAATGATCATTGAAATTTGTGTTTTACAACACTGAAGACATGGGGGAATTGTGAGAGGAAACCAGATATCATGAGGACATTTGTTGTGCTGTGAATGTCTGACTTATGGGAACAGAAGGCGAAGACTAAAGAGGGGAAAGAAGCCAAAATACATTAACTAATCTTGTTCCCAGTTAATATGCAGTGTTAAGATCTGCTAACATTACACGACTCTAATTTCAGACTTTATGGATGTGTAAGACTGAAGATTAAAAACTTTCAGAAAGGTCTGAAATTCGGATCTGGAAAGTAGTCACAGCGCTTCACTTTTTCCACATTTTGTTATTTTAAAGCCTTATCCCAAAATGGATTAAATTCATTTTCCCCAAAAAATTCTACACACAATACCCCATAATGACAATGTGAAAACATTTATTTTTGAAAAATGTATTAAAAATAAAAAAAACTAAATCACATGTACATAAGTACTCATAGCCTTTGCCATGAAGCTCAAATTTGGGCTCATGTGCATCCTGTTTCCACTGATCATCCATGAGATGTTTTCTACAGATTCTACAATTTGAGCCTACCTGTGGCAAATTCAGTTGAATGGACATGATCTGGAAAGGCACACATCTGTCTATATAAGGTTGCACAGTTGACAGTGCATGTCAGAGCACAAACCAAGCATGAAGTCAACAGAAGTGTCTGTAGACCTCAGAGACAGGATTGTCTTGAGGCACAAATCCAAATGGAAGTTCAGAACCACCAGGGCTCTTCCTAGAGCTGGCCCGCCGTCTAAACTAAGCAACTGGGGGAGAAGGACCCTAGTCAGGGAGGTGACCAAGAACCTGATGGTCACTGTGTCAGAGTCCCAGCATTCATCTGTGGAGGGAGGAGAACCTTCCAGAAGGACAACCATCTCTGCAGCAATCCACCAATCAGGCCTGTATGGTAGAGTGGCCAGACGGAAGCCACTCCTCCTAAAAGGCACATGGCAGCCTGCCTGGAGTTTGCCAAAAGGCACTTGAATGACTCTCAGACCATGAGAAGCAAAATTCTCTAGTCTGATGAGACAAAGCTTGAACTCTTTCGTGTGAATACCAGGTGTCATGTTGGGAGTAAATCAGGCACCACTCATTACCACGTCAATTCCATCCATACAGTGAAGCATGGTGGTGGCAGCATCATGCTGTCGAGCTGTTTTTCAGCGACAGGAACTGGGAGACTAGTCAGGATAGAAGGTAAGATGAATGCAGCAATGTACAGAGACATCCTGAGGCGACGGTTCATCTTTCAAGATATCAAAGGAGTGGCTTCAGGACAACTCTGTGAATGTCCTTGAGTGGCCCAGCCAGAGCCCAGACTTGAATCCAATTGAACATCTCTGGAGAGATCTGAAAATAGCCGCGCACCGATGCTTCCCATCCAACCTGAAGGAGCTTGAGAGGTGCTGAAAAGAGGAATGGGCAAAACTGCCCAAGGATGGGGCAATTTTTTTTTTAAATGAAAACTAAAAAATCACAAGTATTCACATTGTCATTATCGTGAGTTGTGGAATAAGGTTGTAACATAACAAAATGTGGAAAAGGTGAAGTGCTGTACGTACTTTCCAGATGCACTGTACACTCGTGTCTAATCGTGACTGGTCCAGAAGGAGATACCATGCCTGACACTGACAAAATGCTACATGAACTCATTCTTTCAGTTGATCACAGAATTAGTAAAGAACCAAGCGACCTACATCAAGACCATTTTCACACACATATTAATTAATTATTATAATGTATGTCCTAGTAAGGCAAAAGTGAACTATTATGTGCAAAAGCAAGACCTCCCATGAGTGGAACGCAACCATCATTAATATTACAGTGTTTTTCCGACTGTTATAAGTCAAAATGTCTACCATATTTTAGGCCTATCTAGGGCGGCCAGGAGAGCTCAATGCACTGCAACTTGAGATAACGCATGCAAGTAAACAAAACACAAGAAAATTAAGAAAATGTTTTCATCCATTTGATAACCGGTGCACAGCAAATACTCACAGCACAACCAAAATCAAAAACCTTTTGCAGCATGTTTCTGTTTTTGGTTGTGTTGTGTTTTGTCTATTTGCTCATGTTATCTCAAGTTACAGATTGTTGAGCTCTCTCTGCCACCCATACCTATCAAGCTTGGCAAACCCTCTGCCTTCAGCTTGGTGAATATTTGAGTCGGTGTGCTGAAATGTATACATCGGTCAGCCACAACAGTAAAACCACTGACAGGAGAAGTAAATAACATTGACCGTCTGACAGTACATTGACAACACAATGTTCTGCTGGGACCTGGCAATCATCTGGATGTTACTTAGACATGTACCACCCACCTAGACCAGACCAGGCACCCCCACCCCATAGCAATGACACTTCTTGATGGCAGCAGCCTGACACAGGTACACACACAAAAACGGTTTAGGAACAACTAAAAAAAAAAAAAAACATGAAAAACAACACAAGGTGTTGACCTGATCCCATACTGATCTGAGGCCCCTCTCCTCAACCCATAGGACCCAAAGGCCCCCACTAACAACATTCTGCTGCCAGACACCACAGGACACCCTCAGAAGGCCAATGTCCATTCTCTGATGAGTTACAAGTGTTTTGGAGTCACAAGGGAGACCACGAACAGGTTAAGGAGGAGGTTTGTCCCTCAGGCCATAAGACTGTACAACGCCTCCCTGTGAGGAAACAACTGGACTTTGGTTATTGCTGACAATACCATATAACTTTTACACAGCTACTGGACACATAATTTCCCTTGGGATAAATAAAGTATCTAATCTAATCTAATCTAATCTGAATGGAAGACTTTGTTATCATATTTTTTTTTTTTGTGAAACATAATTTTGGCATTTATATCTAAAGTAGCACCCACCTGCAGACCTGCTAATAGAAGGACAATAATTTGGCCTGCCGACTGGGACGTGCGCTTTAATTAAAGACTTGATGCATACCAGCAGCTCGCACTGTTTTTGCTTTGTTTCTTGGCAGCAACACAACCTTCCAGTTTCCTGCCTTACCTATCCAGAGACATCATAATAACAGCACTTATAGGGAGTTAAGTCACAGACTTGTGTTTTCCCCCTAGCCTTCTCTCACTAGACTGGTAATGGGCATCTTTTGTTCCAGCTAAATGTCACGGCAGCAGAAAGCATACTGAAAGAACACCTAATGTCTACGGTGTATATTTGTACAAAATACAAAACACACACTGCACTAAATTGTCTACATTCAGGTCATCTCCTCATAATCCTCTTCTTTCTGCTGTTTACTTACAGCATACATGGAGGGTAAACCTCAAAAAGACAAAATGATCTTAATGATTAAATACCAAAGAGAATTAGACAGAGTTACAGTGATGTTCAGAATTCCTGTAGTCAGCTATTGTCATTTTGTCTTGTGGTACCGGCCTCTTTCCAACACACCCAGAGGCATAGAGGATTTTTTTATGGTAGAGTCAAAATCCTTTTCAGCATGCGTTCATTCTAATCAAGGAATGTGTCACCTAGAATCATTTTAAGTAGTGTAATTAAACAGCTAGTTATTTTAACACAATTAAAAATAATATCTACTCAGACGACAACAAATGATAATCATGTACAAATGTAAACAAGGTTTACATTTTATAAATACATGTCGTACTTTTACATTTGTTGTTGTGAATCAGTTCTTCTTTTTGTAGCTGTAAAAACAAAAAGATGAAAAAATGCACCACCAATGCACAACATTTTTTACAGCTTTATATATAAATTTGCACCATATGCATTTGCAGCATCTTTGTACAGCATTGCTCATTCAGTATACAGCTAAGCTTTGTCAAATAAAAAAGAGTTACAAATAAATATTAAGTTCTGGCTAAAATGTATCTCTAACATGTGTTTTCTCTTCCAAATAATTTGTGCTACTGCATTGTTCACAGTTTGCAACATCCAGGAAGGAAAGCTACTGCTGCTTAGCCTCAATAAGTCTCAGCTCATTTACGTGGAAAACACCGCGGGAACTACAGTATCTGGAGCTAGCTCGATTTTCTACATTTTGTTACTCCTGCATATTTCAGCTCTGCCCCAGTGTAGGAACCCACTTTAAGCAACATCTCTGGCCCAGAACAAACAGCATGCCAACAGCGGGTTGGCAAGCATGCTTGCGTGTGTGTGCATGCGTGCACATGGGTGAAGAAAAGTCTAATCAGCAAGTTACCCTCTTCCATGGGCCAGAGTGGACTTTGTTTTGTCGATCAGTTTTCTTCTTACACCATATTGTGCAAAAAACAAACATTGTAAATACAGAACAAACACAAAAAACACACAAGAGCCACATAAATTAGTTACAAGGCATTGATGCATTTAAACTAATTAGTTAGTGTTGTTTTCCTATGTCGGTTTTAGTTTGTTGTTTGTAACATACAGGTTATATATGCTATTATTTGTATCGGTAGACTAATCAGAAAGGCAACTGCATCTGCAAAAGTGTAAACAAACATGTTTCATAACTGATTGTAAAGTCTAGGTCATCTGATGCAGCAATCTATCACTCTGCTTACTGGTCACTGGTCATTGCCCTGCTGAAAAACAAATTATGCTCTCTTAAACCAGGTAGCTAAGCAGGTTAAGCAGTCACTTGAATCCTGAGGAAGTTGAGGAATCTGAAATGTGAATATTTGCTTATTTGGATCTGTGTTTTCAGATACTGCAGTGCTGTTTTCTTTTCTCTTTTTCTGGCTGCTTTCTGTCTTTTTAGCATGTGTCTTCTCTCTTTACAGGCTTTGAACATAAATGTGGCCCATGATTTGTTGTATTAATATGTACAACACTTCAACTGTTACTAATATGCAAGTCCTCCAATGTGTAATTCATTTTCGACACAAATACCTACAGAGGAGAGAGATTCTCCTCTATAATCTGTTGAGCCTGCATACTCACTGTCAGAAATTGCAGCTTAATAAGCAGCTACAAAGCAACCATTTGGATACAGCTCCCTCTGTTGTGCTCTAAATTCAACCTTGAGTAAACTTCCCTTTGTTTAGTGAAGAAAAGCTCTCAAAGTCTTGTGCGAGGCTGAGAATGTGTATCAAGAATGTGTGTCAGACAGATCACACATCGACCACACTATTTTTTGCTCAATACAATCTGCATTTAAAAACATTCAGTTTTCAGTTGTCTGTTGAAAAGTGCAGTAAAAACATGATTATGTAGCATGAGCGCCTTACTGATTACTGATTTTGCAATCAGTGCCTGTACCACCATGCTGAAAAGAAGCACCACTGACAGAGCCGAGCCATAACTGTGGCTTCACCTCACCAAACGCTGTTTCCATGAAATCCTTCCGCATATCTGAAATACGACTTTACAACAAGATGATTTGCTAGAACAGTTGGATGCTGTTCTGTAAACCGTCAACAGAAGGGTTTGATGGTTTTGTGTCAACATTGTTTGATATGTGTTATTACAGGCGTTCCTTCCTTGAAGTTGGTATGTGTGGACAGAACCTTTACTTTCATGAACCTTAGCGGTGACTTACTCACAATGAAGTTAGAGTGCTAATGTGCATAATCAACTGAAGAACTCAAAGCTTTTTCAGCAAGAATTGTGAAACATATCTTGTGAAATTGACTGCTAGATGAATGGTTGTGACTGCCACCACATTTCAAATAAACTGACTGCAACACAATGATTGCTACATAAAAAACACGCAATCAAGGGTATGTTTGGGACAAAAGAACTGAAAACAGTCTTGACATGAATCAGTTGTGGTATGTATATGTAGTACAGTACACCTATCTGGGTCCACTTGGCAAGGCGAAGCAATTATTCACTGTCTTTGAGCTTTCACTGTCTCTTGCTTTACACACAATTGTCTTTTTCTGTTCACCAGCTCATCTCTAACAGTCTTTGTCTGCTGTTTGCTGAGCTGGCAGTGTTAATCAGTGTATTTTTTTTACTCAACAGCTTCTTGCGGCTCCTGAAAACCACTTTAAGAGTGAAGTTCAGGTTCATGAAACGAAAATAATGAGGCTATATGAGGCTTTGAAATGAGCTGAGGTGACCTGATGTCCAATAAGAGCAATGACTACAAATTGTCGCTGACAATAAAGGCAAAGACTAGGCCTGTAGGACTTATGCACTGTGGGCAGGTGAACTGGAGTTTCAGGAAATGACAAATGTGACCTATGGCAAGTATCATGGAATGGACATGGCTGGAGTTACAGTCAAGGACATGGGTGGGTGATCCTTCATTAAGATTAAGACATCACATCTATATATTCTTACAGGGGAGTGAGATCACAACACCGTAATTGTGGAATGATATATGCAGCAGGTACATGGACTTGACATGAAGGAGAGACAGAAATAAAACATTTCACACTTCAGCTGAGTCATTCTAAAGATCACATTGCATGGCTCATGTCACAACTATATATATGACTAGTTAATAAACAATTTGCAGTGGAAACAAACAAGTATTTGTAATACCACCACTTAGATCAGCGGGAATCATATCAGTGTCTCAAAATATTTCCTGAGCCTTCAGTAACAAAACTTCCCTGCATCTATATAAACCTTTACACAACTCATATGTCAGTGGAGCCTGATTGAAACATAACTCTTAGGAGTCAGGTTTCCTTGAAGTGCCTTTGCCATGAGGCATGCCCAATGTTACAGCTTATTCTATTTTGCTGGATTACAGGAAACCAAGCTTGAGAAATGTTATTGGTCCGGAACACTGGCACGTTATTATTTGTATCAAATAGTCACACCCTGTCGATTCCAACCTGCATGAGAATCTGACAACAACTCTGCAGCTTACTTCCAGTGGCGTTTTCACAACTCCACTGACACCACTGGGTCCTCTGTTGGTTGGATTTTTCAAAGCCAGGCTCTGGCCTTGTCACTTAAAGCAGGTCAAGCAGATACTGTCAATCTGTTCTACAGCAGTGTGCCGTACATATGAGGCAGGTCAAATTAATGTTTTCTTGTTGCATTAAATTTTTTACCAGCTTTTAGAAATAACATTTTTACATTCACCATTTGTACAATTAGTGTTACATTTGATACTGCAACCTGAAAGGTTACCAAGAAAATAGATGAGTTTTCCATGCAAGCATTGCATCGGAGCCTGCCTGCTGTGTGAATGCACTTTGACGATGCTGTCGACAGTTCTCAAGACTTTTTTTGCAAGCTTAAAACTAAGTTTTGAAATGTTGTCTGTGGTTATCTGAAAACCGGTGAGAATACAGTATGCTGGAGAAAAAGTTCTCCGAAACTGAAATTGAAGTTTCATTCATTCCTGCCACAGGCACTGGGGACAGCCAGACAACACAGAACCGTGCAGCAAAGTAGATGCTGTAAACTCACTTAAGAAAGAACAGTGCGATACAAGTGCAAATCTACATTTGCAAACGTTCCAAAATAAAGATTTTCTCTTTCCCTTCAAAGTTATAACACTATTTTTTTCAAACATTGTGCTGCTTTTCAGATGAACATTTCCAAAGTTTCAGACCAGAAAAACAAACTAAGTTTCCTAAACAACACTGACAATTTTAAAACTTTTCAAAACATTATGCAAGCCTCACTCTACTCCAGGCAGACCAAGGGCAAGCAGCTGGATGGGATACTTACAGTATCACATCTAGATACAGCTCTATCCCATGAATGTGTTGTTTGGCAGCAATTTACACAAAGAAAACAACAAAAAGATCCCTTACAACCCATTTTTAGCTCTTCAAACTCACGCAGTCAGAAAAAGAAAAGCCATTTCAGGAATGACTGAAATAGGTTTGCACAATTCGTAAGAAGTAGACTAATGGAAGGACTAAAAATGCTGAAAAATATGATACATGGCCATTGAGAAGACAGGACATTCAGTCAAACAGTGAAGTACATACATTTTATATCTCAACTAGCATGGAGCTGTTTATTAGTATCCACAATATCTGCTCTTTCATGTAGAGAAAATAATTTAGTAACTGTTCTCTGTTGCTGTTTATCATATCTTATCAAACTCATCAGGGCTTGCCCTGTATCAGTAATCAAAGAGAATGAATTAATATATGAAAATGACACAACCTTCTATGAATAAGAAGAGAGGTACCACATTTTGTGGTGTGAGAAAGGAGAAATGCTGTATCTAAAAAGCAAGCTGAACCAAAGGCTACTGCACTTGGAGGGTTTCTTAAAGATGTTTAATCCAGGTAACTTGTTCAGTTCTAAAAGACTGGAGTGGAGTTGGTGCAAAAACAGATCTATATAGTTTGCATGGTTCAGTGCAGTGAGGAATGTACAGACTTACACATTAGAGAGACAAAACCTTTCATAAACGTATGGCTCACCACAGGAGAGCCAACTCTTCAGGCCAACATTCAGCTGTCCATCTAAACCTGAATGACAAAGCACAACAACGTCCACATCTTAGCCAGAGAACACAGATGGTTGAAAGAAGAGTAACGGAAACCATCCATGTCAAATTGGAAAAGCCTTCTCTAAACAGGAGAGGTAGACTGAGACATAATCTGCTGTCAATGTACACAGTTATCTGTCCCCAAAACGTTTCACCCCTGTTCACACCTTGAAACTGGAGTCTCTGGCCATTAATGGTTGTTAGGGTGCCTTTCAATTTCAAAACAGGATCAAAACAGATTCCTTCCATTACAGGTAAGTAGCTGGCTGCCAGCAGACCCCAGTTTCAGATGGGCAACACCCACAGATGTTCCTATTTAACCCTACCACTCATTAAGAACTGAAGAAGCTACTTGGATGAATGGTGAAACATCTTCAAGAAACTGTACAAGTCCAGTTGCCTTCATTTCAGCTTGCTTGTTGGATATACCATGACCTGGATGACTGAATACTTTCACAGAGAAACGTTTTAGCAACAAGCGGTCATACATGTCTGTGGCAGGAGAGGCCAGAATTCAGAGGTTCACATTTTGTGTTTGTGATTGCTGAGCAGCTATACTCACCATTATCAGTCACCATTTTCTGTATTCACAGAACGCAGAAACATCCATGCAAATACCACATGCTTACAAGGGGCTGTAAGTGCTGACAAACAAATGGATACCTCCAGTGAAGGGTCTGACAGTGACAGTGTTCCTACATAGGGAAAATGGTTTGTATTGTTTTTAATTGCAGTCTCAGTTTCAGCCTCCACCATAATAATAACAATAAACCATTTCACGGTGCATATTTAGACACATGTAAGTAATAAACAAGTATAAACAATAACAATTAAAAAGTGGCTGAATTCCTTTTAACTGTTTAGGTTGGAGCCATCATCACTGCTGTTCTGTAAAGGGCCTATTAAAATAGTTTAATTCAGAATAGTTTTCATTGAAAATGTACCATCCCCAGCAGGATGCAGCCTGGCACAGGCACACACACTAAAACGCTTTAGGAACAACAAAAAAATAAAAAAAAAACATGAAGAACAGCATGAGGTGTTGACCTGGCCTCCAAATTCACTAGATCCCAAACTGATCAAGTATCTGTGAGATGATCCACAGAGGCCCTTCCCCTCAATCCATAGGATCCAAAGGCCCCCAACAACAACATTCTGTTGCCAGACACCACAGGACACCCTCAGAAGGCCCATGTCCATTCTCTGATGAGTCACAACTGTTTTGGAGCCACAAATGAGACCTACACAATGTTAGGAAGGTGATCATAATGTTATGCCTGATCAGTGTACATTGGTTCTTGTGTTATTTTGATGTTATTTCATGCTGTGTAATCTTGATTTTGGAGCACCTACCCCTGTCCTTCACACTTAACCCGTCTTGTGTGTCTGTTAATGCTCTAAATGCATTGTCATGACACACATAATGTGTTAGAAATTGAATCTTTTTATACACTTGCTATCAATTGATATCTTGAGTTGATATCCTTGACATCATAATCAAATAATACATTTTATAGTGGACTTGTATGAACAAACCAGACAAAGGTAGACATGCAGTAATAAACAGATGTAAACAACATTTGTTTAGCTCAACTGGTTAAGTAATTGATTACCACTGTAATTCCAGAAGGCAATATAGAGTTAGAGCTCCCTGTCTGCCACCAACCTGATTAACAACAAAGCTAAGAAGACTGTATATTCAGTCACTTATGGTTAAACATCAACAGTCCAGTTTTAAATTAGCAAGACTTATTATATTTCAGTCTCTTGACCAAGAGAATGAGGTAAAGAGAATGTTACTGATGCATAAACCAGCTAAAACAAAGCTAAAACAAAAAGTGCGCTGTGAGTAATACTAAAGGGGCATGTTGTTCATCATTTAATCTGTGGACCTCTGTGGATGTTAAACCAAGACATAAAATGAGTCGGTGCAATCCCTCAGCACAAACAAACAAAAACAATACCTTTCCTGTATCCAAGAAGCAATCTGGTTCACAGTGTCACATAATGATAGTAAATAATGTCTCCTGTGAAATCTAGGCGGCCTGCAGGTCCTAATGAGCCCTTGCATATTGTAACTGCAAAATAACCGCCTTATAACAGATTAATGTTGAGCAGTGACCATGAACAGTAGAAAAAGTGCTCATAGTCTCTCATGACCATGTGATGTAATCACAGCCCTGGCCTTTTAAACACTCCCAGAAAGATTAAAACTGTCACAAAGGGTATTTGTATGCCAATGGGTTGGGGCATTATCGAGAACCAAAGGACAGTCAATATTTCTCCATGTACCACTACATGAACATTTGGAGATAAGTATGTTCTCTATATGAGTTCCGGTTCATTACAGTGCACTAATACCTAATGTCATGATCAGTCATGATCATACTGAGTTGATCATCCCACATTGTTTTCAACACTGTTTTCTATTATTCAAATTCAAATCATTACAGTTTTGTGGAATTATGTGAGGCAAATTTGGGAAAACAGGAGAAAGTGTCAGTGTTTAACTGAATACCCAAGTGTGGAACTTTAATACTCCCTGGCAGTCATTTTTAAACTTGCAGTCTTTAAATATTAGTATTTTTTTCTCGAATAAAAATCATTACATTTTATTTCTCTCTCAGCTTAGTTTTCTTCTTGTAATTTAATTTTTTATTTAATTTTATTTTATTTTTTGCCATTTTAACAACACTAGTACAATTGTAACCTAATAATTATTTAATGTTTCACAGACCCTGATTTTTAAATCATTCTTTACCTTTTCACAAGTAAAAGTGATGATTCTGATGAAATAGTACCACTAAAGAGACAGGTAATGATGACCCCACTGACTGTTGAAACAAAAATACTGGTTTACAACCAACTTTGACAACACATATTTGTTGTATATGAGCACATATTACAATCTGTTTATCCATTAATGTTTGGCATGATAGACAGCTCAAGTCTTCATGAGATTAATTAATGGAAATTGGTGACTTTTTTTTTTTAATCCAGAATATGTATCATAATTAAACCAGGTTCATCCTTTATAGTGGTAATATCATCAATAATAGATGATGAATTGCCTGGCTTTTTATAGTTTCTTTAATCTTATAAACAATGAAAATCTAAACAATCCACCCATAAACAAAGATCTAAATCCAAATACCGTGAAGGAGAAAGATAATCCTACAGTTTTGGAGCGCCATCCAGGTTTGCGTGGGATATTAATAAAATGACTCAATTTAATCAATCTCGTAATGGGAAGTACTAAATTCAAGATACATTGACTGAAAGCATCTGCCTTGAATGAATGCACAAGACCCCCATTTAGTTAAAATGCATGCTTTAATAATAAATAAATAATAAATTAAGAATTAAGAATCTTTCATTCATTCATTCATTCATTCATCTTCTATACCTGCTTAGTCCTGTTAAGGGTCGCAGGGGTCTGCTGGAGCCTATCCCAGCTGTTATTGGGCAAGAGGCAGGGTACACCCTGGACAGGTCTCCAGTCTATCACAGGGCTAACAGCACAGAGAGACAGACAACCATTCACACTCACATGTACACCTACGGCCAATTCAGAATCACCAATTAACCTAATGAGCATGTCTTTGGATGGTGGGAGGAAGCTGGAGTACCTGGAGAGAACCCACGCAGACACAGGGAGAACATGCAGACTCGAATTAAGAATCTTAAAGAATGTAAAGAATAGAAAAATTAAAAAACAAATAAATAAATAAATAAATGGCAGGATTAAAGTTGTGAAACCCAAAGTAGAAAAAATACACAAACAGACGTCGATGTGCATATAATACAGAAGTTAACAGTTCTGTGGTTAAAAAGGCAATGACAAATTAACATTAAAATGAACTTTAAAAACAGCTTTTAAGTAAGCAAAGATAAAGTAAGCTGGAATAAATGCATCTGATGAGTGCGTGTATTGTGTGTAAAAGCACACCGCAGCATATGTGGTCCACCATAGCAGTTCGCCTGGGTGCTCATGCCCCACTCATCTTTCTCACTTACCATGAGATAAAGGCGGTTCAGTGACGGCTGCTATCTGTGCTGACAGGTCCAGCAGTGGCCATGTTGTGTTGTGATGCTCTGCTTGTGGAGCTGCCTCACCCAGCATACATCAATGTGTCTGATCATCATTCTCCACCAACCCCAGCCCGCTTCCTTCTCTAGCACCTATATTTTCCCCTCCTTGATTGTTATGAAACATTTTCAGTAGCTCATTCTCACTTGTTCCTTGCTCGGACAGAGATCGTGCAAAGCTCTATGTGATGAGTTATAGCTGTCCAGGAATTTGCCCTGCAGAGGTGACTGCATGAGCCCCAGTCAACACAATCCCGTTTCCACAGTCCAGGATTATCCTCAGTATAATAAGGCAGATCCTCACCTTAGACTTCTCAGGAATGAAGACAAGAGTTTTGTGCATAGAGTCATTTCTGGTTGTTTCCTGGACAATTTCTCAAGGCTCTTGTTTCTGGTGTGACTGGTGTGACAAAAAAAATAAAAAATCCAAATCAGCCAGGACAGGTTTAGTTCTTGTTCAGCATTGCGGACATTGATAAGATCAATTTGAAAAGGATACCTTTCACGTTTTGAACATGAACATATGCAGCCATTTGCCCTCACATTCTGCAAACTTCATGCACTTCAGCATATTATTTCAAAGCACTCTGGAAAGTGAGGACAAGCTTCAGGCTGAAAGACGATGTAGAGCTTTGCAGGGAATTGTACAGTGTGAAAAGAATGTTGTGCAAAATGTTTCCTCATCCCTGGTGGACTTGTAAAAGGAAGCAGAGAAAGAAAAAGTCAGACAGAATCAAAGAAAACTGTCTTGACTGTGGTATCCAGGCTACATGTAACTGCTTGGTGAGGGTAAGTGTAATCGCTGTAAGATTTATATTCACTATAGCACCAGATTACACTAGCGGTCACTAAAATTAATGCGGTGTCTGTGTGTTTTCTCTGGACCCTTGTCTAATCTGAACACTGGTGACATTTTTTATCCACATGTTGTCATCCCATAGCTACTTCAGATGGTGCAGCTCTCATGTCTAGAAATCCGGTCAATTTTATTAGTCTTTCAAAACCGTGACAACCCAGAGTTAAGGCCAGGAGGCAGTTGTAGTCTTATACACTTCTCTGCAGCCTCTCTAGAACAGTCTCATGCCAAAAAAACCCCAGACCCCTGTCTGTCTTCTCCCAGATTTTGTACACTGAAAACCAAGGTAATTTTTATCGGAACAAAAAATGTTAATATCAGATCTGTCTTTTTCGAAATCTTAGTCAGTACTATGGTAACTAATCATCAAATGGACCTATTTTGTCTGACTAAAATGAGACTAAATATGATAAATATGTCACTTTAAATTAATTAATGCCACTTTGCCATATTAATTATTCCTTGAAATCGAAGCTGATGAGAAGTAGCAGCAGACTTCCATTCTAAATTGTTGATTTATCTTAAACCTAAACCTGTTGAATTTGAAAGTTTACTTAGTCACACCTAAACTGGAAAACACAACTGTTGTTGTGTATCCTCCACCTACCTATTTAGAGTTTTCAACTGAATTTTCATACTTTTTATAAGATTTAACAGAAACACAGAAAAACACATTCCAAATCATGAGTATATGCAGAGCAGGGTGTTGACGGTGTAAGGTACCTTGTTTTACAGGACTTTCCGTAACAAATCCCTTTATGTTTGACCATTTCCTAATACTTTCGAATTCACAGTAATAGTCCATTACTGTGAATTCGAAAGTATTAGGCAGTTGGAAAGAAATTGCATTACGGTAGAAGTCTATCTGATTATGCTGTAATTACATTTAAGGAAGTACCCTTTATTATTTACTTCAGTCCCTTGTTCCAATATAATGTACTGTCGGACAGGGGATCCAGTATAAGTTGCAAATGTGTACTTTAAAGCAAACAGAAAGTGGAAAGAAAGTGTCAACATCCAAAAAGGCCCTGTGTAATGCTAATTATCATCATCATGATGAATGGAAGAAAACTAGACCAAATGTTATTGCTACATTTTTCATTACGCCATCACAATTTTGTCAGTATGTGTCTGGAAGTCTTATCTTGGTCATTCTCTTCTACTTTCTGAGATGTCTCCTCCTTTGACCTTGGGACCTCAAGTCCATACTTGGTACAGATGTTTCTGAACTCTACCAGTGACTTGGTTATTCCACGTGTGCACTACCTAACATCTTACTCCCCACTGTCATGTGGATTGGTGGATTGAAGCATCTTTGCACAGCCTGCACATGGACTCCTGCGTGGTCTGATAGCTCTTAGCCCCTGTTGATTTTGTTTTCAGAGCCTGTTCCTGAGCTGCCATGATTAGTGCCTCTGTGCTGTTTTTCACTCCATCCTTTTCCAGCCACCGGTGGGATTTCTGTATATAAACCCTCTGCTGGTGGTAGATACCATGCAGGGATTTGTCCTCCCATGATGGTTCTTGCTCTTCCTCTTTCGGGTTTCTGCTTTTTGAGGTATTAATCCTGGATAATGGCTCTGACACTGCCTCGTTCCTCAGCCTCTTTCCCTTCAACTCAATGTACAGCCTCAGGGTTTAGGAAAGCATTATAAGGAGGTTCCTTGTTTTGGTATCACTGGCCTTGTCTCCTCTTTTGGGCAGCCTATTATGCTTGTGTGCTATCTGATATCCAGCAGGGCATAGGTGTTGATAGCCCAGATCTTGTTCTTCCAGCTCAATTGACTTTTCGTGGTTTCCATTTGCTTTTGGGATTCCAAGGTACTAATAGATCTTAAGATATGTTATGTTGCCTTCTGGTAGAAGAACCCCCTCAGGTCTGACAACCTCCTCTTGTGGTTACCATTCTACCACACTTGTCCAGTCAGAATGAAGTTCCAAGGTTGTGGATCATGTCATCCATATAGAGATTCTGATGGTTGCTTCATTCCATATACAGTATTCATAACCACTTTCGCTTATGATCTGACTGACAGGGTTCAGGTTTATGCAGAACAGCAGCAGAGACAGAGCCTCTCCTTGATATATACCACCTAATGGTGACTTAGGTAATTTGATGTTGACCTCTAGAATTGTTTTCCATAGGCCCATTGAGGTCTAGGACCCATGTGGGAGGCACTGAGGTGCAGGTTTCTGTATTGTCATTCCAGGTGCTTGGTCTGTAAAGGCTTACAGTCTCAAGTGACTGCTTCATCTACCAGTAGCTGGTGCTTTGTTCCTACTGTGATTCTTTTCCCATCCAACTACAGCTGCTCTGTATCTCTGTCTCTTCTGACTATACATACACTGTATACCAGCAACGAGATGATGGCCAGTCCAGTTAACTTGACGTATAGTCATTCAAAGGTTAGAATAGTTTTGTACATAAACCAGCACTATTACATTGTTTTTAACATCTGCAGACTCACTGAACTGGAAAACAGACCACGGTGACTCTTTAAATCACTCCACCGCTGTGCTTCAGTGTCCTTCACAATTTAGTCTATTCAGCTGAAACTCTGGTAGCTGCAAAAGGCACCTGTGTCATCTTGTTAGCTGCAGCTTCTCCGAGCTGTACTCCCAACAATTCTTCACTGATAGTGAACAGTATCTTAGCCATAGCCACACAGTTAGCTACTAAGTACTTTCAGAGCAGCAGCATTGGTGGCTGGTCTCAGAACTTGCTTTTGTCCTGCTTGCTCATTTGCAACACACACATATCAGGTCATCGGTGATGACACTGATGACCTCACATTTGTGATCGTCATGGGCTTGTCAGAGGTGAGAGTGAAGTTAACCTCAGTCCTGCCGCACATGCTAAGTTCTGTGTAATTACCATGCACATAACCTATAATGGCAGATTACTGAGGGGTATTTGTTTATTTAAGTTTTTTGCAGAATCATATCCTTCCTCATGGCCCAGTGTCAGACTATCGATCATTGCTTGTGGACCTCTCCATCATCCACTTTTTATGCTCCTTATAGACTGTGGTCTTTATCTATAATATATACGTAAATGAATAATTGCTCTCCTTGCTAGCTTCAGGCAGCTTTTTCCAGATGGGGATAATAATAGTTTGGAGGCCAAAGAAAACTCCACTGCACTGAGCATTCGATCCCTTTAACACTGTCGAATCAGGTTGTTTAAGAAATAGATTTAAATAAATGCTACACAAGCAGAGAGGACAAAACTTTACAGTCTATACATCAATTGATGTCACTTTCCTAATTCAGCTAAACTACGAATCTACTGTTCACTCTGATATGAAAGGAATGACATAAATGGTCAAAATAATGGAAAATGGAGCAAAGCTGAGTCCATTTGTTTGGCTGTAGATACAGACAGAAGAATAAAAGCCTCAGCTGAGGAAGTTGCAGTCACAAGATCTGCAAAGCCATACTGCAGTGTGAGCTTAAGGATGAAGTTATCTCAGACTTGTCCAGGTCTTATGGGACTAATTAATTAGAGTTCAGCATGTTTTTATACTGACAGACAGACAAGAAACAGAGGGGAAGGCAGGGAGAGAAAAACAGAAGGAAAGCAGAGAGGAATCGAAGGGTGTCTCAGGAGAATCCAGCCTACATAATGACATGCATGTCTCTCTCTGTGCCTCACCAGCTTCCCCTAGTTGTTTTCCTCAAAGGTGCATGGCACAAGGCAAAGGGAATTATTGATAAGGTGCAGGCTTGCATTGATTTGTTGTGTTGGCAGAACATGAATATAGCTCACATTCAGACCTCCCACTGCCTTCCACACTGCCTCCATGAGCACAGTCATTAGCACGACACTCTTACAAATGAGTGGGCAACAGAATCACAGTTGGAAAGTGATTTCTAGAAACATTACTTATCCAGGGATCAATTTTGCATGTGATTAAACACAGTTAACTAATTATGGTGACAGCATAACTTATTATTATCGGAAAATAAAATGAATTACAACGCAGTAGTATAAAAATCCTTCCTGTGATTTATTCGGAGAGTAATCCTTTGGGAGCCACATGAGAAAAAAATGGTATTAACAGATGCAAAACGTTAATGCATGGGTAATGACCATCCTACTAAGGAGCATCAGTCACCATCATGTTAATGGTGCATGACGCTAAGTGTAAACAGTGATAACTAAACCACTATTGGTAATTTAACCACAGTTTAAAAACAGAAGTGAACACCGTTAACTCTGAGCTGTGTCTTCAATGATTAAAAACTGCATGTAATTATTGATATGCTGCGTGAACAGAATCACAAGAAGGGCTTCACAACTGTCTCAACACGTGAGTGTGTTTCTGTTATTTGCAGTAGTTAACTATTGTTCTTTAAGTACTAAGCAATTTATTGCAATTAAACATTTTTAATGGCAAGATAATAAAGAGATAATGAAAGTGTTTCTATCCTTCTTAATTTAGATGCTGCATTTGATAAGACTGACAATAAGA
Source organism: Chelon labrosus (assembly GCF_963514085.1). NCBI lineage: Eukaryota > Metazoa > Chordata > Actinopteri > Mugiliformes > Mugilidae > Chelon > Chelon labrosus. The sequence goes on from NC_140353.1 coordinate 24,080,162, forward strand.
TATTGCTTATTTGACTTAAATGTCTGATTTGGAACTTTTTGGAAGTAAGAGTTTGTCAGTGGTGATCCTCAGGGTTCCATTCTTGGCCCGGACAGAGAGAAGAAACGTTATGCCATCATAGAACTCTCGCTCAGCTTAACTTTGAATTAACATTTGAAAGTCAGAACTGTAAGGTACTGTTACAACAGCAATGTCCTCAGCTTGTTAGTGGTGTTTGGCCGTTTACTATGGGAGGTTCTCGCTCAGCTGGCAGGCGTACCGCTGCCGCTGATCTCCCTTTGAAAGATAATAAAGGTCTGCTCGGTTGGATGAGTCACATCAGTCCCATTAGCACATGATAATTACCACCTCACTAGTTTCGCCATTCATCATGGACCACTCTGCACTTCAAAGCACATGCAGCATCGTCCAGCTGGATTACACAGGATACAGTAGTTTATGCTTTTGTGCAAATGTAAAAGTGTATGTTTTTTGAAGGGCTATCAAACGATACATGATGTCCACCGGTGCTTGCTTTGCACGATTGTATGTTGTTGTTATTATTGCACCAGAATATTCACAAGGAAAAACTCACAGACAACCTAGAGGCCTCTCAGCAGATTCAGAGATATTTAGTTGGATCGGTGGCCAGGGTTTGTTTCCTGAGAAAACACAAGTGTTAACATAGTTTTGAGCTGGATTCAGAGATATGAAATAGATTGGGTAAATCAAAAGGACAATTAAATAAATGTTTTCTAAAGTCAGCATATCAAACAAGCTGGCATCTAATAAACACATTATTGTATTTCTATTCATGAAGAAGAGCACAGAAGCAACTCTGGGGTTCTGGAAAATATGCATTAGATTTGTATGTGTTTGGGCTGTCACTTATGAACATCCATAGCTAATAATTTAGACAATCCACCTACCAACGAATTACAACAGTTTGCAATGATCTGCATCATGTTTTCACTAAAAACTTAAATCAAGGACTATATACTAACCATGAGTGTTTTTATGCAATGTATTGCAGTGCCGTAGGTACAGTTATTACAACACTGTACTCAACAAAGTAATTGCTGCCAAGAAGGCAAAAAAATGCCCAAATTCACTTTTGATTAAAATATGTCTGCTGTGCTCACTGAGAAAGAGCACTGAATTTCTTTGAACATAGCTACAGCCATGAAAACAATATAACTCTGAACCAGAAACCAGCTCAAATAATCACAACAATGTCCAGTTAAACAAAGCCATTGAACTCAAAGCTTAAAAAAACTGATTGCTGTCAGTTTTGCTCAACATTTCTTATTGAAATATTAATTTTTTTCAGATGAGCGCAGGAATGTATATTCCAGGGAATCATATACACATATATGTCTTTTAAAACAATTTTTATATTTATCTTGTATTCATATTATGCAAACAAAGACCCCAGAGGCTCAACTGTCGGTCTTCTTTGTTGCATACCCTTTTCTTCTGCCCTTGCGTTCAGTCTCTCCCCACAGCTTAAAAATTATTGCAACTTCCTGTGTCGCCTCACTATATTGCAGCACCAGTATGGATGGCTCATCCTGTATCTTAAATTCATCATGAAATAACCTAAAATATAAAAATTTTTATCAGACTGTAACCAATCTGCTTATGTCTTCTGACAGATTATTAAAAAACACTACTGATCAAGTGCCAGGTGTAAACCGTACATCCTGAGCCACTGAGTCCTGAGCCATTTCAAGCCTTCGATGCACTTTTATCGCCCCATCATTCTTGGTGGGCATGGTAGAGGTTGAACTTTAGTTTTATCTGTCCAAAGTATAATGCCCTACAACCATTGTGTTTTTTAGTTCATTTATTTATCCATTTATTTTTGGCAAAGTATAATCAATCAAAATACTCTTGAGGCTTATGAGTCCTTTGTACCTTGTGTCAAAGATTTGCAATTGCTCTTGCTCTTTGATTTATGATAGATTTGAATAGTGATATCCCTGCTTCCTGGACAGGAAGCCGGGATGTTCCTGCTATCTTCTGCTAGGTTATTATGTTTAATTATATGTTTTGGTTATTATGTTTTTGCTGACTGCATGCAGTATGCACTTCAGTATGCACTTCAGCAATCAACCAAGTTTGGTATTCTATGGAAATCTGAATGGACAAATCTGCTGTCAAACAGATCTTCTTCTACCATGTTCCAAGACTTATTCAGATATCCAGTCAGGACGCTGAGTAGCTTAAAAATTGCTTATGGCATAGAGCTCACATCGATAAGACATAACATTAAGACTACGACAGGTGAAGTGAATAACACTGATTATCTCTTCATCACGGCACCTGTTGGTGGGCAGGATATAATAGTCAGAGCATCTCCAAAACTGCAGCTCTTTTGAGGTGTTCCCGGTCTGCAGTGGTGATCAAAAGTGGTCCAAAGAATGAACAGTGGTGAACCAGCAGGCAAGGGTCATTGATGCATGTGTGGAGTGAAGGCTGGCCTTTTACATAACTTGGGTGGCCGTGTTCGTGTGTGTTGCTTGTCTGGGGAACACATGGCACCAGGATGAAGTATGGGAAGAAGGCAAGCCGGCGGAGGCAGTGTGATGCTTTGGGCAATGCTCTGCTGGGAAACCTTGGGTCTTGTCATCCATGTGGATGTTACTGTGACATGTACCACCTACCTAAGCATTGTTGCAGACCATGTACACTCTTTCATGAAAACAGTATTCCCTGATGGCGATGGGCTCTTTCAGCAGGATAATGCGTCCTGCCACAAAACAAATGGTTCAGTAATAGTTTGAGGAGCAGAACAGTGATTTTGAGGTGTTAACTTGACCTCCAAATTCCCCAGGTCTCAATCCAATGGAGCATCTCTGGGATGTATTGGACAAACAAGTCCGATCTATGGAGCCCCCACCTTGCAGCTTACAGGACTTAAAGGATCTGCTGCTAACATCTTGGTGCTAGATACCACAGCACACCTTCAGGGGTCTAGTGGAGTAATTGTCTCGACAGTTCAGGGCTGTTTTGGCAGCAAAAAGAAGGTGGTCATAATGTTATGTTTGATTGGTGTATGTGCTCAATACAGATTCCCTTTAAGTCATTTGAGTATTATGTTCTGGAGATCCCGAAAAATGGCCCTGAGTTCTGCATAATTTGTTAATTTTATGAAAGGTTAGTTTATATGAGGGTATTTTGAGTTTTATGATTTTATGTGTATCTTGAAGAGAGCTAAAGATTCACCCAGCTAGTCACGGAACTAATCTCTAAATCAGCAAACTGACCTAGCCAGCTGAAAAGGAAAGAACAGACTATCTTTGTTGTTGCTGATTGTTCAATAAACACAAAATAGCAGGGAAGACAGGGGAAATTGTTACCAATGCACTTTTAAAACATGATGATAGCAAGATTTTGGTCTAATCAATAACCAGTTTGTTTTAATAAGAAAGAAAACAGATACTCACACAGTGAGTGAGGGTCATGCTATTTGGAGAAGTGTGCTAGGAGGTACTGTATATTGTGGCAATCAGGTGACAATTTAACTGGCTCAAACAAGAAAGTGTTACATTTTCTATTCAGTAACAGTGCTATCAAGCTTTCAGCTTACAGTATTTTGGAGGGATATTTATGATTGGACATTCTGTGAAGTTCCACCACAGGGGTCGGGGTCATCACTCCTCAGACCCAGGGAATTTTGTCTGAATATTTAAGCAACAAAATATTTATAGATGAAAAGCCAAGTAAATAGTCGTGATGAATAATTTATAAATATACATGATTGGCATAATTGCCAATTGCCGCGATTGCTGAAGAAAACTGGGACCAGGACTCAAGCTGAGCAGAGATTATATACCCAGGTGAGACCCATGCTAAGCACATGTTGGGAAAGAAAATTTTCAGGACTTCACATGCCATTGGGTAAACCTAACAGCAACAGCCTGCAAATAGTACTGTCTCTGTGGTAGCTTCCTTTCACATTTTGAATTATACTCATAAGCAACATCAAATCCACTGCCCATATTGGGTGGGTTTGGTGCTAATGCATTTTTTTTTGTTTTTTTTTTATGTGTGAATGGAATATATTCGCATTTCAGTGTAGTACAATATTTATTTTTTAACAACAAAGATGGCAGATGAGAACACAGAAGTAATCCTATTACTTTAATACATTAATATAGATATTAATATAAGTAAAGCTATACTGGCCCGCCAGTTTTCAAAAATGGTGTGACTGCATGGAGAGATCTGTTATTTTTTTATTTGGTAATTTTTCCAATTCTCTGCTGCGAACATTTCCTTATAGACCTCCTCCTTACAGTGTCTGCAGAGACACTAAATTCATCCCAACAGCCAGTAAGTGGAGAGGGAAAGAAGACTCCTCTCTTTGTGTGAGCTTTCTCTCCTCTTTCATCTCAAACTAATCTCATCTCTGCTGATATTAACACCCACACACACACACAAATGCACATGCACATACACAAATTAAAACCTCCACCTACTCAACAAGGAAATGACCTGGTGACCTGATGAGATTGAGATGACCTTAAATTATTCATTGGTGTCTTTTCACAGGCCAGACACATAGCAGCACTGCAGGGTTTTTTTTGTTTTTTTTTCTGAGTGACAGTCTTTCTTTCTGGACCTAACTGGACATGTGTACTTTTTTCACAAGAGATATTCGGACAGACCAACGTTTGGTCCCCCTCTTTGGTGTAGACTGGAACATCTCAACAATTATTGGTTTACTTAGCATTTATGTAGCATTGGCACCAGCAGTTACACTTTGTACAGTTTTGTTCAGAATAAAATGTCTGTAAAACTTATACATTTCAATGTTATTTATGTCAGATACTGTTATGTTTGTAATAACGGTGTCAGAGAATGACAAGCTCATGTAACTTATTACAAACCTTTATTAAAAGTTTCTTTTTTGGTCTTCTATCATGCAGTTATAAAACTGTATAAACAAGTCTGACATATGTATGGTGTACTGTAATAGTCAATTTAGGGACTCATGGTTGGGCTATTTTGTCAGATCTCATATGACATTTTGTCAGAAGCAATACTAGTCCACTGAAATGAGATGACAGGAGCAGCAGACAGTTGTGTTTATCCTCTCTGCCCTCTGGGAACCTGCCCCTCAACATCTGCCTTTAGCCACAAGCAGCAGTGGCCACAGCAGGCAGTTTCATTTCTCTAATGAGAGCGTCAGACACCTTGCCAACAACAGTTGGATGTGGTGTAGCATGCAGCTCTGTGACCTGCAGTGCTGACCCATACACACACACTCACACACACAGAGGGAGAGAGGGAGAGAGAGGAAAGTGTGAACAGCTCACTGTTGTTGGGTTAAGTGAGGGAAAAACACATAACACATAACATTTTGCAGACAAAGAATTGTAATGTCACAAAAAAGTTGATATCAGCGAACAAAAAAGGTCCATAAGAATTGGTTAAAATCATTTACAGTGTGATGTACAGTACCTGCAGCACTGATGCCTCACAGCAAGAAGGTCACCGGTTCGAATCCATGGGCCGGCTGGGCCTTTCTGTGTGGAGTTTGCATGTTCTCCCTGTGTCTGCGTGGGTTCTCTCTGGGTACTCCGGCTTCCTCCCACCATCCAAAGACATGTTCATTAGGTTAATTGGTGATTCTAAATTGGCCGTAGGTGTGAATGTGAGTGTGAATGGTTGTCTGTCTCTCTGTGTTAGCCCTGCGATGGACTGGCGACCTGTCCAGGGTGTACCCCTGCCTCTCGTCCGATGACAGCTGGGATAGGCTCCAGCAGACCCCCGCGACCCTTAACAGGATTAACCGGGTATAGAAAATGAATGAATGAATGAATGAATGTACAGTACCTGCTTCTAAGTAATTTTAATTAACTGCTTCATTTTATGAGCAACTTACTTAAACAGCTGGAATGTCCTGCTCTGTCTGCATGTTACCATTTATAACATCTCCTTGAAACAACAATAGCAATCTTCAGGCTAGCAACCTACACGAGTCTGACCAATGTGCAAAGCCTTTTCCAGCACATCCCAAAGATTCTTAATGGCATAAAGGTCTGGACTCTGTGGTGGCCAATCCATGTGTGAAAATTATGTCTCATGCTTCTTGAACCACTCTTTCACAATTTGAGCCCGATGAATCCTGGCATTGTCATCTTGGAATATGCCATCAGGGAAGAAAAAAATCCATTGATGGAATAACCTGGTCATTCAGTATATTCAGGTAGTCAGCTGACCTCATTCTTTGGACACATAATGTTGCTGAACCTAGACCTGAGCAACTGCAGCAACCCCAGATCATAGCACTGCCCCCACAGGCTTGTACAGTAGGCACTAGTCATGATGGGTGCATCACTTCATCTGCCTCTCTTCTTACCCTGATGCGCCCATCACTCTGGAACAGGGTAAATCTGGACTCATCAGACCACATGACCTTCTTCCATTGCTCCAGAGTCCAATCTTTGTGCTCCCTGGCAAACTGAAGCCTTTTTTTCTAGTTAACTTCACTGATTAGTGGTTTTCTTAAGGCTACAAAGCTGTTCAGTCCCAGTCCCTTGAGTTCCCTTCACATTGTACATGTGGAAATGCTCTTACTTTCACTATTAAACATAGCTCTGAGTTCTACTGTTGTTTTTCTTTGATTTGATTTCACCAGACGTTTAAGTGATCGCCGATTACGATCAATCAGGAATTTTTTTTCCGACCACATTTCTTCCTCCAAGACGATGGTCTTGATGGCCCTTGGCCATTTTGTGTTTTGCTGGCTTCTCTGTGCTCCTCCCTTCACAGGTTCTGTCTGCCTGTTTTCTCCCACCTCGTTAGGGAGATCCACCCCACCTGTGGCTTCATCTATAAGGCATGGCCCTTCTAAGATGGCGTCCTCTCCTTCCTGGATTGCTCGTGCCTCCAGGCACCCCAGCATAGTTTTGTTTGTTTGGTTTGGTTGCGTTCTGTTGGCTCTTTTGTTTAAATAAACTTATGGTTAATTTAACTGGTCGCTGTGTGGTTCTCCCTATTTGGTTGTGCCCTCAAACGAGTTGGGCATAACAGTTCCCCACTATCCTTCCAGTTTTTAATAATGCGTTGGACAGTTCTTAACCCAACTTTAGTAGTTTCTTTCTGTATGCCTGTGAATTTTTTTTTTATTTATGAATAAAAGTTGTCACACAGGAAGTGCACATCGTGCCTGGTGTATTCCTTTGAAGAGAATTAGTTATTGTAATGATACTGCTCAGGGCGGCACAGTGGCGAGGTGGTTAGCACTGATGCCTCACAGCGAGAAGGTCCCGGGTTCGAATGGGCTGACTGGGTCCTTTCTGTGTGGAGTTTACATGTTCTCCCTGTGTCTGCGTGGGTTCTCTCCGAGTACTCCGGCTTCCTCCCACTGTCCAAAGACACGCTTGCTAGGTTCATTTGTGATTCTAAATTGGCCGTAGGTGTGCATGTGAGTGTGAATGGTTGTCTGTCTCTCTGTGTTAGCCCTGCGATAGACTGCCGACCTGTCCACAGTATACCTCGCCTTTCGCCCGATGACAGCTGGGATAGGCTCCAGCAGACCCCGCGGTTACAGAAGATGAATGAATGAATGATACTGCTCCATCAATGTTCCATCAAAACAAGTTTGCCCTATAATTTTGCAGAGACACTGTCACAACCAAGACTGGGTTTGGCACCATCCAACACCGATGTGTCACCAATTGTGATTGGTTTTAACGAAACACACACGAACCAAAGCTTTGTTTTCACCATTCCACCATAGGTCAGATAGATAGATAGTAAGATAGATCAGACTCAATCTCGAGAGCTGTGGAGATAATTTGGAAATTAAAGGGATGTCCCAGAATTGATTCCTTGAGCATATACAAAAGAAGCTAGGAGGATACTTCCTACCTACGAGCACTGAGATCTCTCTGATAATCAATTTTGACAGGCCTATACTGATGGATCATTGCTTCAATATTGCATGATGCCCTACTTTCTATAAAAGGAAGACAAAGATGAAAGTGAATTCATGAAGCAGAACTGCAGCAGTGCAATTTATTTCTCGCTGACTGAAGTACAGGTAGAATGTAACAGTAAAAGTCCTTTTTCAAAAAAAATAAATCATTGAGAGCCACAGCATCTTTCAACTTTGAACTCTCAATATTAATCAGATTTGACTGGATGAGAACAGTGCTAGCACTCAGTTTTACTGCGTGAAAGCAATTGTGTCTATCTCTACTCAAAAATACAGAAAGTCTGTATCGCTGATATAATTTCTGCTTCCAGCTATCATGTAGTATTTCCAACAGCTAATTAGACTTTGATGAAACATGGGAAAATTATGTATAACATCACTCTGCTTTTGCAAATTATACTGATTGGCCCAGTGGGAGAGTTTGCAATTACAAGTTAAGATGAGTTGACATTTCTGCTGTGATATGCTCACTGGAAGTGAACATCATTTGCTCGGATGTGTGTTGCTTTTCAGTCTCTAAACTGACATGACTGAGATTTCTAGTAATTTCCTATAGAGTCAGTCTTTTGCCAAGTAAGTCTGAAGTCTTGGATAGGATTTTTTTGATTTAGGTTGGACTCCAGGGCAGTAAACTCCTAGAAAAAGTCCCATGTATGGAGTCAAGACTAACATGCCCCAAACAAAGTTAAAAAAAATGTATCATGTCCCAAACAAGTTATAATCCACCATTTGATGGAATTTCATTCTCAAGTTTATATTTTCAAGATACATCTCTATACTAAACTGGGATGCTCATGGGGTCATCTGAGGTTTTGTATCTTTCAACATCAGACCAAATGGCCAATCATAATCCTAAAGAAGGCTATGAGCTGAAAAGCACTGTTCTAATAAAGTTGTTCATTTACTCGGTCATTTACTACAAGTGACCTTTCTATATGTTCGTCAGACTGCCTCACTTGTGACCAAGTCCCGACTTGCATCCCATCAGCAACAATCCATGGGTCTATAACCATTATTTTGCTCAATACTTCCACAACCACCTTAAACACTTTGGTGATAGAAATAGCAACCATCAGCCAGGGCCTTAGGATAGCTGTTGAGAAGGTACTGCAGGTTCGTAATCCACTGCAATGAGGACAAGTAAGTCAGCCTTGACCCATTTGTAAAGGTTAGGGTTCATTGGAAAGGTGTCATAGACTACCTGGACCAGGAATCTGGTGTGATGCCAGTCTGACTAGGTGATTTCACATTGTGTTAAAGTTTCCCCAACTTGTCCAGGCTCCTTGCTGACCGAGTCTCACCATCCTGCTGACCTGTGCTTCTTCTGCTGTTGCATGACCTCCCTGTGACTTTGCTGATGTGGCGCTTTGAGATGATGTTGCAGTGGTTCCAACAAGAGCCCTCTGCCTCAGCCACTAGTCTGCCCTCTGGCAGTGCTCCACTTTCTGTCAGTGTAGCCTCTGTACTGCATGGCCTCTCTCACTTGTGTTACCTCAAACTCTAGGGTGCTTGTTTGACCATAGACCACACCTGCGCATCTGCTGATCTTCTTCTCCAGGGCCTCCACAGTAGACAATGAGATGTCATACAGTAGCAAGGGCCATAATACCCTGGGCAGGATGTGTGCTGCTACTGAGAAGCCCAGAGCCACTTTCTATCTATCTGTACTGCATGAGAACAACCCTGGCCAGCCAGACTTAAGTCCCGTTTGCTATCTGACAATGTTGGATTGTTGGGATTGTCCCAGAGATGGTGATGCAGAACTCGTCCACAACTGATTTCCAGTTTACTAGGAATTTAGACTTTGATCAATTGAAAGTCTTGGCCATTGCAATATCCGGCTGCTGACTGGGACTGATGTTATGGTGACTTTCTGGACATCCAGAAATAATAGAAAACATAAACTTAAAGAATCTGATTGGGAATGACTGTAAGTTATATGTTTTCAAAACTGTCCTGCCTCTCCAGCTGGCTCACTGTGCAATATAAGAGGATTGTGACTTTGTGGCCTGGATTATAGACTACCTTATAGTAGCTAATTTTCAGATGTAGTGATAAACAGCACCCCATGAAACTGAACTGTCACCACATTTATTCACATTTCGTTCTCACGCTCTGACATCTGTTTTAACTTGAGAACATGCCACTTAGGCACATGTACAAACTGCATCCCAGCATATAATGTATTTCTACACAGAATAAGCGGCTGTGGGGCGGCACAGTGACGTGGTGGGTAGCGCTGATGTCTCACAGCAAGAAGGTTCTGGGTCTGAATCCATGGGCCGACTGGACCTTTCTCTGTGGAGTTTACATGTTCTCGTTAGGTTCATTCGTGATCATTGGCCGTAGGTGTGCATGTGAGTGTGAATGGTTGTCTGTCTCTCTGTGTTAGCCCTGTGATAGACTGGAGACCTGTCCAGGGTGTGACCTGTCCGGGGGTTCCAGACCCCCCGCGAAAATTTAGTCGGACTTGTTTTGTGGATCTAGGTTACATTGGCTGAAACAATGTTGTAAATACCTCACTCCTGGTGTGGATGTCCTTAAGCTTTATTAATATGAACACATTCACAACCACGTGACAGAGGTGACATTTCCACCATAGCTGTTTTACTCTATGTATTTTGTGGGGTTTAGCAGCAGCTGTGTCCAACTATCCCTTGGTTTTCTGCCACCCACCTGCCACAGCTGTTCCTCTTCATAAATGCAGCTTGTGTTAAGCCAATGTTTTCATTAAGTTCCAGATTGTTCCTAGTTCCTTCCTAATTAGGTGTTGTTGTAATTGTCATTTGTTAAAGGAATTGTTATTAATATTTAAGTTTATTCTTTATTTTTTACGTCTGTGTGTTGATCAGAGTGCTAAAGAGGAGAGGATGTGATTAGCTTCGCTTAGCATAAAGTCTGGATGCAGTGGACAACAGTGAGTACAACTCTATGCAAAGGTAAAATACACAAAACCATATCTCATTAATTAACATGCATTTCTTTCAAAAATAGGGCATAGGGCACAGTTTTGTAATGAGCCATTCTGGAGAGTTAGTTCCAATTTACTTAAATAACATATTGTTTCATTTAGTAATTATATGAGAACTTTGAAAATTTAAATAATGAAACATTGCACGTTTGCCTCCCTAGTGCTGATTTTGCCAATTTCTCAGATTTCCTCCTTATTATTGTTTCATAATTTTTTTTATCTCTGTCTTGGGGGCAAGAATGAAAAGTAGATAGAATAAAAAGGCTGAGCCAGTAAAAGAGGCCTTTTGACTGTCTGGCTTCTGTTGCCTGGTTTCAGCTCAAAGGCACCGGGGAGGCACCTTGGGAGATGTGTTGAATCTCAAACAAAGGAAGATGAGGGCTGCAGGTGAGGGCAGGTTCACAGGTTCCCTGGAAGATGGGGTTCTCTCTTTGTCATACCGCGCAACCCTGGAGTACAGTTTACATTTCAGTACAACAGGGTTGCATTTCCCTTCTTTCATCTCCCTCAACCCACTGCCGGAGCAGCGAACCAGAATTAGCCAGGATTAGTATTTTAATTCTCTCAGTGCCTCTGTATTCTGTGGAGAAAAACTGTTCTGTGGTGTATATCTCAGGCTGTCTAGGTCAGTGTTTAATAACAATATAAGGAGTTAGGACTTAGGTCTGTGAGATATAAACTCATTAAGTACAATTTCTAGATCTCTCTGTGTTAGAAAGAACTCTGTGGTGTCACATGTAATGTAATTTTAGAATATAGGTAAAGAGAAAAAAAGAAAAAGTGTGTAGCATAGTGGTGGATATTTCATGGCCTGACTCAAAAAGACTGTTTGTGTACTAAGGGAATTAGTGCTGAATTAATCAAGACAACAAATGTGGAGAAAGCTTGTTTCAAATATAGACCTATTTCTCTCTGCAGAGGTAAATACAATTACAGTATTACCAGTATCAGGCCCTTCTTTCCCTGCAGTCTCATATCGGTCATTAAACAGACGCAAAATTAGATGTGATTCAGACAGAAATTAAGAATCTTTTTTTCCCAATGCCATTAATTTGATTTGGCCTTACCTAAATGACTTGCCCTCAGCCCTATGTGGGATTCTGAGCTTTATTCAAATGATCCCATGTGCATTAAGAGGCTTTTAGCTGCCTTTCCATCCACAAGGAAGACCCAGAGCTCCAGGTGAGATTAGATGTGACTGCATGATAATAGAGGCACTAATGCAATGACAGCCAGATTCACGCCGTGCAAAGGTTATGGCCCAGGCAAATTCTTAATCAGCTCAAAATGTCAGAGGGCTAACCTTGGGTCCAAATAAGGGCATATCCAGGCATTAGGAGGCAGACCATGTCAGCATGCTGATGAGCCAGGGGGGTGAGGAGCGTTAGGTCAGAGAAATGAGCAGCCAAACTCTCTGGAAACATGAGATGCTTGTCAGATGGGATCATCCATCACAATGAACATGGAAAAGACATTTCCATTTTATTCCTATTTAACAACCTTACACTTAAAGCATATTTTTGTCTTGTTCTTTATATCCATCAGAGGTCAGTTTGCTAATTTCTGTACATGTTATAAGCTTTATGTCAGAGTCAATATGTTTAAGAAGTGATTGCAAAACAAATGTCAAAATATACTGTATATATAAAAACAAAAGTCTTGCGACAAATGTCATTCATTCATTAAGCTGCAATTTGAATTTTAATGAAAAACCACTTCCTGTATACTTTATGGTGTGCAAATGTATCCACTGTAGTTAAAAGTTCCTAAATTAGATGAAGTACAGATAACATACAATTTTCATGAAATTTCCTGTAGGTCATGTACAGTATGTAAGCATAAAACAAAAATGACTAAACAGCTCTGTCTGCCACGATAACAGCTAGCCGGGTAGAAGAGAGTACTTTAAGAGGAGAAGTGGGGTTTAGCTCTCACATCCCACCTCATGAAGACACTTGAGCGGCTCATACTCCACCTCATCCGCCCTCAGGTTCAGCATGCCCAGGACCCCCTTCAATTCGCCTATCAGGGGAAAGTGGGGGTCGAGGACGCTGTCCTGTTTCTCCTCCACAGAGCATACTCCTTCCTGGACAAAGGAAATGGCTCACTGAGGATCCTTTTCTTCGACTTTTCCAGGCCTTTTCCATTCAATACAATCCAACCCCCTTTCCTGCAGGAGAAACTGACCCCTACACCGTGTCTTGGATCACAGACTACCTCTGTGACAGGCCGCAGTTTGTCAGGTTGGGAAGCTATATCAAACACTGTGACCAGCAGCATGGAAGCACCACAGGGGACTGTGCTCTTCCCCCTCCTCTTCATCCTGTACACTGCTGACTTCCAATACAACTTGGACACAATGTCACATGCAGACGTTTTCAGATGACACTGCCATTGTGGGGTTAATCACTCTTAAATGAACTTTGTGTTCAGGAACCTTCTGATAAGCCAAGGATGGAACCTACGATGGGTAAACAAGACTTGTGTGAAATACAATAGAACATAAGAAGCTTTTATTTTTGATGCTCCAAAGAAAACAGATTCTGTAGCCAGAGAAAGGATTACAGCCTAAAAAAAACATACTCAACACAGTGCTTTACTGCTGGGAAGTATATGCTGATAAGCTAAAAGTTTTTGTAATGGAAAGTTTTCACACAATTAGTACACATGGTTTAAATGCTGCTTTAAACTATAAGTCTATTGTGGTGTATCTCATATGTTCTGTAGTATTATTGTGTTATTTCAGGGCCTGTGCCCGAGGGATAAACAGAAAGGAGTGATCAATGTGACCTCCAGTAAATAAGAAGTATAAAGCAGATCTATGCTGTTTTCTTTGCTCATTTGCCACTCTGAGTGGTTCGTGCTTAGTCTATGTTGCACGTCCATCTGCATGTGCAGAATTGAACACACACACGGAAACAGTGTTCTGACTTCTTCATTTCCAACAGAAATTTGCACCATAGTTTCGAAATAACATATTTATGGTTTGCATTTGTCATATATATATTTTTTTCTGTATTAATCCTTCTCATTTTATGTGTAATGTTACTGAGATGGCAGATTCAAAAATCTTAACAGTCTAGCTACCTAGGAATCTGTTAATCCTAGAACACTCCACACACAAGTGTACCACACCTACTCCTCCCTTTAACAACATTCCTTGTCTTGAATATAAGCCGGGGTATATCCAGCTGATGTTCAGACTTCAGCTGCAGATTAGATTAAAACCAACAAACATATAAAATAAATGCAACAAATGGAACTGTGTTTAGTAGTGAGACTGAGGCTATACATCAGCACGTTCTTATGCAGAATTATGCTTCCTGATGGGTTTTCACTTCAGGTTCCAGTGGTTGACTTTGCTGAAACTGAATTTCTGTGCCCTCTTGTGTATTCCAAAGACGGAGCAGTAAATGCCTAGAAGCTGCTGATTCTGAGGGCACAGAAACAGTATTAACACATTGCAGTTATCTGCTGATAACAAGTGAGAGAGAGAGTGTATTATGACATGCTGCAAAGGTCTCTAGTTAGAAGTGAACGGTGGACATTAGGCTACTGGCATGACAATTTATACTAGTTTTAATTTGACTAGATGGTGTTTTTTTCTGTTAGATAGCTGATAAAACAAGGAATCTGAAAAAAAAAAAAATACCTGAGGGTTTGTGGAAATGTGAAGGCATATTTTGCTATAGTATAGCTGAAATGAATACTCTCTGATGAAACAGTAAGTGATTTCCATCTGTTGCTCCTAAACAAAGGGAACATATATGTGCAGTGTTCATTGGTTGATTATCAGTGTGATCAAGAGCATCACACATAAAACTAGCTCATTTGTTGATGATGTCCTAAAGTAGAAACACATTTACACAAAACTAGCCAAACTTCCTCAAGGTGCCAACCCACATGTGAGAATCGCATAAGTGTACGGCTCAGATTAGAGAATTAATGTCCCAAGCAGCTCTGAATGTTGTTTCAGAGGATTTTCCACTGTGCCAACAACAATATTGTGAAAAGTCTATCAGCAAACCGCTCTACCCACTGACTCAAACTATATCTCAAGCTGAAAAAACCCAACCTGTCCACCTCATAATGTGAGGAGCTGGGCGGAGAGCTAGATGAGGTTATAGAGGATCCATTCTTTATTTATCCACCTGAGCTCTGTCAAGGCCCCCTCTGAGGCTCCTTTGCACCTCCCAGAATAGACAAGCCTACGCGAGCTAGCGGGCCTGATTACACCCTGCACATTTATCAGTTTCCAAGGCTATCATTATCCCTGGGGGAAGTTGTGAACATGCTGCGTTGGTTGACAGGTGCAGGGCAATTTCAAGATTATTTATAATGACATCAGCATCTCAGAATCCGCCATCATCGACAGCTGTCCTCAGAAATATAGTATGTTCCAGCAACGAACAGACAGACGCTAGACTTTAATGGCAGAGCACTTTAAAAGCAAAAGAGAAAAGCTTGAGGCAAAATATCCTACATGAACAGAATAAATTAAATGAATGATTTGCACTGTTTCTTTTTGTCACCTCAGGTAAGGCACAGCAGGTTCAGTACCTTCCAAGGTTTTAACATGAGCTGGTGAAAGCATTTACCAAGTCCACAGAAAATTAAATAAATGTACTCGTCCCAGCTGCAAATTATCGGATTTGCATAAGGTACAGCTAAATAAGACATGAGTGTGTTGTACATGTGTGAACAGGAGCTCAAATGAAAGAGTTTTCTACTAACAGAATATCGGTTAAAGATAAGACACATAGAAGTGAAAGCATGTATTCATTGGACTATGAAATATTAAAAGGAGATTAAGAAGACCAGACCAGCTGTATGTGTTATGTTCACTGGCACTGGACTTTTTTTTCAAGACTTTCACCACTCATCTAAGTGGCCACTTATGTTCTAAATGGCCAGTGGGGAGTTTAGCTTTCTATCTGGAACCTCTGTGGGTGAAAACACATATGATGAGCGTGCATCTGTAGTTATCTATTAAAAACCCCAAATAGGGGGAGGTGGCTGAGGCACATGTGAGCAGCATAACGTGGACATGAAAAAGAAAACAAAAATATACAATAATATTATTGTATGTGTAGTTCCCTCATAAAAATCTTCAGGTCAATTATCAACGTTACATGTTCCATATGATCAATGTTACAGTAACAACGTAAATGCCAGACTTGGTTCAGTTTGATATAAAGTGTAGAGCTGTGTTCATTTATATTAAAATATTAATGTCACCTTACAGCATGGATCCAGACATAATGTTAGTCTAGATGTTGAAACAAGGTTTTATGCTAGTCGTTGAAGTTAGACGGTAAACTTAGACAATCGAGGAACCAAAATGTGAACATTTGTAATAATATTCTGTACACATACACATTCTGTACATATAACACATACATTATTTCACATGTCTATTTGTCTGCGCAGTTTTCCTCCTGGTGATCCAGACAGGCTGCAGTGATGTTCTACATGAGATGAAGGACTGGACTAACAGGACTTCTCATTTGTGCAGAGAACACTTTGAAAAAAATCACATCATCACCGATTCCTTATTACAGCCCAGATGTGTGGACTTTAGTGTTGATATTTTGATGATTTTGATTTTAATTTGTCATTTTTGCTATTGAAATTGAAATTAATGATTAATTTGTATGTATTAGTATAGACCTAAGAAGTGTAAACACAATAGAATTCATGTGACCTATAACTTGTAACAGAACTCTAAGATTTCTTATTTTTTAATTAAAGACATTAAATACTAAATGGTGACTATATTTAAGACTATATTTTGTAAAAGTAAACATGCAGTCAAACAAGGCATGTTATGTGAGGCGGGAAAGTAGCATCAAACCGGGAGCGAGGCCACCGGCTGCTAGCACCTTGGATAGAGATTAGCCTAGCTTGGTAGCCTGAGCTAGGCTAATTGTCGTCTTGGAATATGCCCGTGCCATCAGGGAAGAAAAAAATCCATTGATGGAATAACCTGGTCATTCAGTATATTCAGGTAGTCAGCTGACCTCATTCTTTGGACACATAATGTTGCTGAACCTAGACCTGAGCAACTGCAGCAACCCCAGATCATAGCACTGCCCCCACAGGCTTGTAGGCACTAGGCATGATGGGTGCATCACTTCATCTGATGTGCCTATCACTCTGGAACAGGGTAAATCTGGACTCATCAGACCACATGACCTTCTTTTTTGGCCAGGCAGTGAATTTACAGTCAGTCACTCAGGCCACATTGAAATAATCAGGTTTGAACAGGGCTTGAGTCAGATCTGAGCCCTCATCTCACTGGATCTCACAGGATCCTCACACCTGTAATTTGAGCTTCCCAGTAGTGTTCCTATCTCTCAGGTCAGAGAATCCATAAATACAGTGAAATTTACATCACTGTGTTATTCAATTTTCTTCAACAACTGTGTTGAAGTGTCTCTGTCTGTCTATAACTTAACGTGTGTGCCTTTGGTGAGAGAGAGAAAATCTTTATAGTTTCTACCAAAATATGGAAGTCATGCTGCACACACAACAAGCAGCTGTTCATGATTCTGATAAAGTGGTAGAGCCACATTAGATGCCATATGTGAACACATATACTTAAAGCTGGCCACTTGCAATCAGGTTGCTCAGGATGATAATGCGAGGTCTGCACAGGTGATTGGACACAACTACTATGTCTTTTCGTTTTAACACTTCCATTGTGCCTTATAGGTCAACATAAAGATGTGCTACTTTGACACAAAGATATGTTAAAACTTGTTGATGAAATGGATGTTATGGTTAGAACTAAATGTCCATTTGTGACACTAGAGAGAATGTAAACTGATTATAATAACATTTTAGACTTAAAAATGTACATACTGTAAAATTATTTAATTGCAACCAATATTGTCAGACTGAAAATAAGCAATTTTAGAAAAAAAAAAATCTGTTCTTTTAGGAATACAGTATGAGCACTTATAACAACTGGTGTGAAGATCATGCTGCATGTTTCTCCAAGATAAATCAACAAATGTCAGTGTTAACCTTTTATTTCAACAAGATGTCCTAATAAAGGGCAAAACCAACAACAGGAACCAGATTTAAGACAATGTCTCTTTTACTACACTCTCACTGGAGCGCAAGTTCATTATGACACCTGGCCTGTTCTTCACATTTCCATATCCATATTTAAAACTTAGTGTAGCATTGATTTAATATCTGAAGTACATCGTGCTAATTGTTCACTGTTACATGAAAATACTGAAGCTTATTCAAGCAGGTATCCTCTTTTGCACTTGTTTGTTGTAATCACTGAGGCCGTCATGCTGCTGCTAATTGTCTGTCATGTGCAATCCTGCATCCATGGAGTGAATACATTGCTGTCAACAGGAAAACTGAGCCATACAGACAATGGCTTTGACCTTAGGACCCCGCGACCCTTAACAGGAATAAGCGGTTACAGAAGATGAATGAATGAATGCATCTGTCACAATGGAATTTTTAAAGATCACAACTGGTGCAGAATTAATATAATAAACTGTGTGGAGTTTGCATGTTCTCCCTGTGTCTGCATGGGTTCTCTCCCCAAAGACATGCTCGTTAGCTTCGTTGGTGATTCTAAATTGGCCGTAGGTGTGCATGTGAGTGTGAATGGTTGTCTGTCTCTCTGTGTTAGCCCTGCGGTAGACTGGAGACCTGTCCAGGGTGTACCCCGATGACAGCTGAGATAGGCTCCAGCCCCCCACGACCCTTCACAGGACAGTGTGACAGTGGAAAAAGGTTGGTTTACTCCACTTTAATAGTCTTATCTGAGAAGTTGATCAGTGGACAAGTTATAATAGGTATTTCAAATCTGAAGAACCTCCTTCTTTGAACAACATGGTTCTATAACTATACAACATAGAGGACAAAGAATTAAACAATCTCTGAAACCTCAAAAACTATGGCTCACCATGTGGGAGCTATCATTACATCATAACATTCCCAGCAGATACTCTCTGTCTCAATACTGCAGTGTTTGTTTTGAGGAGGATAATGCCATGCTTTGGGACATTACAAAGCTTTGTCAGCAGGATATTGCTTGCAGCATTGCCTCTGACTTTTTTTTTCAGCTAAAGTGTGAAACCGATTCCTCCTTCCACTGCAAAGCTCCTATCTGGGTTCCTGTTTAAGACTACATTATGGTCACGCTACATCATACCAGCTGTCACATTTATAGAAACATGAGTCACATTGTGCATCTTAAAAAGATCAGTACAAAAAATGGATTAAGAAAACCATATTCTTCTTATAAGATACTAACGATGCAAATCTTTGGATGCCAACAACTGTCAAGTGTATCATAAACCAAGTTCAGTTTAAAGCTACATGTAAATTTTATACATGATTTTCTTATTGGGTTATCTTTTGATAACATGTAAAGTCCAGAAGTTATTTTCATTGATTTGTATTCAATGATTCCAAGTAATAAGTTAAATATTGCAATAAACAAGTGGTCAAATACACTGGTGTTCATATATATATTTTATTCACGTGGTGATGTCATTTTGCATTTTTATTAAGCTTAGTTGTTTTTGTTATATAGCTATTGAAAATATTCAAATCTTAGTCTATGTTCTAATTTTCACATTTGCATTTTTATAGCAGTTATTGCCATGTTTATTTTTATATTTGTATTTTAATCTGAGCGTACAACACTGACTAAAGTGACTCAAGTGAACCGGATCACTTCAGTGAGCGACTCAGACGAACCAAGTTTACCACCACTATTTAACTTGTGTTTCGAAGAACAACTATTAGAAACAGGTCAAATATTACTCACTAGACCAGATGAAGTATTATTATATGTTTTATTGATGCTTTATTTAAATTATTGAAGATGTTAATCAGTAGATGAGATAGGGAGGGTGAAAATTAGATGGCGAGGTGATTGTGGGGGTTGACGGGCATATGGTTGTCGAAGAGGTCAGAGGTCAGGCTGCATCCTGCTGGGGACGGCTGCTGCCATCAAGGAGTGTCATTGCTATGGGGTGGGGGTGTCTGGTCTGGTCTAGGTGGGTGGTACATGTCTAACATCCACACGGATGCCAGGTACAGAAGTTTCCCAACAGAACATTGCATTGTCACAAGATGGTCAGTGTTATTTACTTCACTTCATAATGTCTGTGAAGGTTCTCAGTCATCCAGGTCATGGTATATCCAAAAAAGGTTCACAAAAGGCAACTGGACTTGTAGAGTTTTTTGAGAAGAGTGGTGAAACGTCTTCTCAAAAAACTCTACAAGTCCAGTTGCCTTTTTTGAACCTTTTTTGAATCCCCTCATAATGTTATGCTTGATTGGTGTATTATCCCTATGAATGGCATGAGGCCAGACCCAGACAAAACCAGAGTAGTACAGAACATGAGTGACCCAACGAATGTAAATGAGCTAAAGAGTTTACTGGTTGAGTTCTATGACCCCAACAAGCACCTGAAAATATCAGCTGTAGTGTCATTGTATAGGCTACATGTAGTGTGGCTGAATAAAGAGGGAGATATTTGGTCCTTGTCGCTTATGCTTCCAGATCACTGGCAGACTTGGAACAGTGTTATGCTCAGCTGGAAAAGGAGGCTCTGGCACTCAGCTGGGCCTGAGAGGTTTAGTGACTTTCTCCTGGGATGACATTTCAGGCAGGAAGTAGACCACAAATCTGTTGTGAGCCTAATAGGTGGCTCAGGCTCAGGATTCACTGCCACCAAGAATAGAGAGAGGGTATGCCTAATGAGGTTCTCCTTCACAATCATACAAACACTAGGAAAAACCCTGAAACATTTTTTCAACCTCATTCAGATGTAGTGTAAAACAAATGGAAAAACCTGATGGAAGATACTAACAACTATC
This sequence comes from Chelon labrosus, assembly GCF_963514085.1. Lineage (NCBI taxonomy): Eukaryota > Metazoa > Chordata > Actinopteri > Mugiliformes > Mugilidae > Chelon > Chelon labrosus. The sequence continues at coordinate 24,100,927 of NC_140353.1, forward strand.
TTAAATGTGTGTTGGACAATCTTCCAACAAGTGTCAGGTTCCTGTCAGAGATCTGAGTGCAGCTGTCCGGCTATTAGATTATTTTTTAAATATATGGAAATAACATACCTGACTTCAAATAGATCCACAGACGATGTTGATGGCCAACAGTTTTCCAGACATGATAGAGCTTGCAGATGACTGTGGATTTGACCACATAACCAGCAGCAGATACATATCCTCAGAGTAACAGCAAAGTGGACTGTGCAGTTCAAATTGTGAAAAATTTGCTTAAAAAGGCCAGAACCCATATCAAGTGTGTGGCTCTGTAAGCCAACAGGGCTTGAGTAATGGCTACAGTCCTGCCAAGCTACTAATGGGATGTGCCATAGAAGTTGAAGTTGGCTCTGCCGGACCTGCTAACACTCCAGCACAAGAACAGAGCAAAAAGATGGATGATTTAAGAGGAGGCACAGAGCAAGGGATCTTATGAACCTGCCATGAGGAGACCATGTTTGAATGGCTGATGATAAAGCACAAGGCAAGATGACTTCCATACATCATAATGCACATTCCCGCCTGGTTAGTTAACTACAAGGGCCATTGAGGAGAACCAACATGAGCAGTGGCTAGAAGTAAACACTTGTGCAGAGGTAGGTTTAGGAATTCTGTCACCAGCAGCACAACATCAGACACCACCAGGTGTTTTGACAATAGTCAGGCAGAGAAGTAGTAGAACCACAGAGACTCAACCTTTGGTACTGCCAGGTTATGGAGAACAGGGGTTGACCGACTTTGGATTTTTTAGAGCTGACTAATATGTGGTAAAAGTCGAGTCGACGTCGACTAGTTGATGACGTCACGTATAAAAACACAGTAGAAAGTAATGCTTTGCAACAATGAAATCTATGTTCTTGATCTGAATACATATTGTAGTGTCTCATACAAAGGAAACTACGGAGGCTTTTCTGCAAGGTAATTGAAGCAACACCATAAACTCCGTCAGTCTGACACTTCTAATATGCGGCAACCACAACCACAGCAACAATGTCAACTAATAGAACTGGCAAAGAACAATACTGAACATAAACACATGAGACTATCAATACTGTGCGTTGCAGATGTAGCCTATATAAATCGGCACCGTCAGTAGCATTCAGTAATACTTCACAGTGTGTTGTAAGATAATATAATGTAACCAGGATAAAATAAAAATGTGGTATATCTCCGAAGCCTTTGCTGAATGACCCACTTGGCTCCTCACCTGTCTTCTTGAAAGAGTCCGTGTTGTTATTGTCACGTGATCGGCAACTGGTCAGCTTCCTGCTAAAAGCGTCTTGGCACAGCAGTAAAGTCGACTACTCGACTTGTCCGTTCAACCTCTAATAATGACACTTTTTTTGAAACAAAACTAAAAGTTCCAAATGAATGAGAATTGTGAAAGGTTGTTGAATTGAACAGAAACAGCTAAAGTGTGCCCTGATCTGGGGGTCATCACAGGGTGTGATGGATTTTTTGAGGGAAAAAAAAATTAACTCAGCACATATTAGAGTCAGTAGGTCTTTGAGCTAGTAATCACATGTTTTCAAATAATTTCAGTTTGTAAGAATGTAACTGTAAAGCAACATCTGGAAAGCTACATGTATAAATATCCATGAAAAACTCAAGACAAGGGTCAGAATTTATACTGACAATTTCAGTGTCTCACAGCATGGTTACTTTGAGCATTAACACCTGAATCTGATTTAAAGACACTGCCTCCCAGTCAGCCTGTTAAAAACACTGAAAGCTGAGAAGCATGTAGACCAGGACTATGTGCTTTGAACTACTTCACTAGTAGTTTGCTATATGTCCAAATGATGCCCAAGCCAAAGATGATTGAACAGAAAATAATCCAGGAGAGAAAGATACAGGGAGAAACAAACCAAAGTAACTAGAAGGAGTCAAAACACAGGGAACCCGCGGTCCATATGGAACACACAAGGTCCTGTCCTACTAATTCCTGTGGGTACAACTCAACAACAGACGGGACTGGTCAGCCTGTACTTAGGCCCTCCACAATCAAGGATAGTGCAGGCTTTTGTTTCTGTTGGGGCACAGAACCAAATTAAAGTCATAGCTCCCTTCCCTTCCATTTGTCTAGCAGTCTAAAAGTGTTAGCATAAAATAACTGCACTGAGGTGTTGCCAACATAGCTGCTGTGTGATGGTAGTTCTCATAAATACTGCTAATGTATACCAACCTATCCTAGTAGCTATTAATTGTGTAAAAATGCAACACAACGATAACAAGGTGGGGATCAAATGCATAAAAAAAAAAAAAAAAACAGGGGACCTATGGAACTGTTCAGTAACCTGACAGTATGTCCATAGTTCAACTTTTACATGACAATCTTGGGATGCAAAAAAGAACACATCACAACACCTTGGTCCCATTTGTTGTTTTGATGTTGTTTTCACTTAAATATAAAGCTTCTCGTATGTGTCTCCCCAATCCAAAACCAGTACCAACCAATACACTCCCTATCTGCTCGGGAGATGAACTTTCAATGTGTTTTATGTTCTTTATCTGTAATACACTCTGTAATTGAAGATTCAAGTCGTGTTTATTGTCACTTCCACAATATGTTAATAAAAACATATAGAGGTGTGAAATACTGTTTCTTCTAGCCCCACTGTGCTACATATATTGCAACTACTGCCACACTGCTTCACTGCTCAATCTACTTCACTACTACTACACCACAGCATATTACATATTGTTAAGGTTAAGGAGGTAAATGCCTATAATGCAGGTTTAGTATAGTGCTAAAGACAAATTTTCTTTTCAAGCATCACTTACTTGCTTCAAAAGCTGCCATTATACACTTGAACCCTAATCATTCCCCTTCCCATTAAATGTCGCCATAAGTTGCCATGGTGTTCATCAAAAGTCTGTCATAAACATACCCATATGTATGTTTTGCCCATTGCTAGCTGCTGTGGAAGAGATTACAGATTCCCACCACTAATGTGAGCAAGACACACACACAGGCTGTGCATGCTACGCCTGTTTTATCTGCACCCTATAGCAGCTTGTTGGAAAAATGTCAATCTTCTTTTCGAGTGCCAGTGTGCGTCAACATGCTTGTCACAGCGTCCTTTCACCTAAGTACCATAGAAAATTGCACTTATGTGTCACTCTCCCCTTCGTATTCATCTACTGAATGGAAAAGAAAGCTTTACGTACATAACCCTGATACAGTTTAATGTATTATCAACATATCAACAAGTTGGATGAAACATTAAGTGACATTTCACAATGATTGAGAGAAGGCTTTGCACCCTACAGGCAATTACATTTCTGACAGCGAGTGTGTGTCTGTTCAGTCACACGAATACACATTTTCCTATCCTCGAACAATCTATCAGAAGATCTCCTTGACATTTCCTGTGGGTGTTTATGAGCTAAATGTCTATTTCTCCATAAAGGTTACATTTCATGTCTTTTATTTGTGTGTGTGTGTTCGTGTGTATGTGTGTGTGTGTGTGTTATGTGGGCCAGATTCAGAGCCGAGCTTTGGCACAACATGCACGAGTAACTAACCAGCTAAAAAAAAAAAAAGAAAAGAAAAAAGAGTAGCTGTAACAGGATAACCATTCCTCAGAGTTTCAGCTGCGAGAGTTAGAGCCAGAAGTTGGGTGTATCTCAGATCTGCTTAGATTTAACCTTCTAGTTTTGATGTTTTGGTCAAACACTAGTACACTATCATTCATTGCCCCTGTGTTCTTGATTCTTAGCATGTGATTTGTGCTATAGGTATCACTTTATCTAATTTACGTAGATTGTGCTTTTTCAAAAGTATCTTGTGTTAGCTTAAAACTTTAATCCTTGCTATATTATTTGCTTTCATACATTGTCTCTATTATCAGCTATTACTTGACATTTTCCAAGTACACCTTTCTGAGTGTTTTCTTGACCTTATGGCACTCAACATAAGGATATGATTAACAGCAACTGACACTTAGATTTGGACTGCCCTCGAAACTTAGCCTAAGTAGACTTTATAAACCTTAACATAGTACAATATGCAAGCCAGTGCACTTTGGCTGTTTTTTTGGAACCAGGAGTTTACATCAAAGAGAAAAAAATCACAGCAGTAACTGGATGTGGAAGGGAAAATGCCAATGATACATGTAAGCCAAGGCAAGCCAACTCAGTGGGCTACATTCTAATAACCCACTTCTGACTGAGAGACAGTCGAGTACAGGGGAAGTCAAACAGCCTGTAAATCCTATCTTAGCAACTTTGGTTCTGCCAGGAGATGTTTCCTGCATTCTCTACAAGTTGCCTAAATCAAATGTCCAGATTTGTATTTGTAAAAACTGTGTATCTATGTAAAATTATTCCTGGCAAAACTTGTCTTTTTGTTACTGGCCTCTCTAGGACTGTTATCTTGCAGCCTGTTCTATGGAAGCAGATGACGTTTGAGTTTCCAAATTTATGACAACCACAGCATACAGTAGCTATACCACATATTAGCCTGGATTCTGCATCTCCTCAGAGGTGGATTTTGAACGTCATTACTAGAAATATTTTTCTCCAAGATGCACTTCGGCTGCTGGTGGCAAACAGAGAGACTTTTCTTGAACTTCAGTTATGTGTTTCACAGAAACTTTACTGTGATGACTGGTTCTAAACCCTTCGCTTCAGCAAATCTGCACTGCAGCAAATCTTCAAAGTAGATTATGAGTTAGGTGTAATGACCACGTCACAGCATTGAGTGATAATTTGTTCTCTGTGTACCACACTGCAGAGTTATTGTTTTCCTCTTCATATTAATTCGCATCACTGTTCGTAATCCCACTGATGATAAAATAAGATAAGAAAAACCTTTATTCGTCCCACAATGGGGAAATTGCAGTTTGCAACAGCATGCAGAAATGATATAATAATAGATATATAATAATAGATATATTGCACATATTAGGAGGTCTGCACACAGGCCAATATGGCCCTGTTCAGACCTGGCATTGACATTTATTCTGGGCAATCCAAGCGCAAGTAGCCCACTTTAAGTATTTGTGTTTACACATGGCATTAAAATGCCTCTCCACATGTGTCCCCAGCCACCACTTGAGATCCGATCTCATTTTCGCACTCTGTATGCAAATAAACTCAGACATCATTTGGGGTACCTTTATGAAAGCCGCTGTATCTAATGGATCACTATTGCTGTCACAGAACCACAAACAAGACTGTTTGTGTAGGTCTCGTGACTTGGGCACACACGTTATTATTTATTTATCCCCACTTTAGTTAGTTAGTTATTTTAGAGATCTGAACAAAGCTCAGATTACAAGTGGAACCATGGAAACTTCCATATGCACCGTAATCTCTAGTAATGAAGGAAAATAAAAACACCAGTGATTGACTTCCTTATACATCAACATGAGTGCATCAATAGATTGCTCCCCTGGTTTTTATCACTCTGTTAGACTGTAAAATCCAACCACTGTTAAAATTACACACAATAGTTTTTGAAATATGCAATATTTATATGGCATAACCTGTTTAAATATCTATATGTATATTTTGTCTGTCTATTATATCTGTTTGATGTTGTCGCACATGTACATCCCTTTATATTAAGAGGCTGGTGAAATGGAATTATGTTTGGCTGCACACTATTTGTTGTGTGGTCTGATTGACAAGTTGAACATTTGAACACTTTGATCAGGCCTAAAAAATAGTGTGGAGTTGACAAACTGGTTTTCTTACATCTCCTTTTTAAGCACCTGTGTGATGTTAAGAGGCTGATAGGCTTGGCAAGCATCACTTTTCTTCATCCAGCTCCACCTGGCTTATATTTATCAGCAGATTGTTCAGTCTGGATTCATTAATCATCATTTTCTGTTGAGCAGAACTGTTTAAGAATGCAAATATTGTTGAGATTTCTTTGCCAACTGAAAGCGTGTTCATTGTTGTCAGCCTTCAGAGAGCAGGTATTCTGTTACAAGCATAATCAGAGGGTCTGAACATTCTTCCAGTATCAAACTTGAAATCTGAACATATCTCACCGCTCTTTGTAGAAGTGACTGGGAATCACATTACTATAATAGGGCATGCCTGCGTGAGATACATCAGGGAGATTATAAAATAGTACAGAACTTCTTGCACTAATGAGATAATGTGTGTGGATCGACTCACATAAACTTGCTGCAGTACTCTGTGATAAATTCTATGCACAGTTTTAGAGTTTGTGTCATATTTTTAAAAGCATTTTTTCTTTCCCCAAATGGTCCTCTGTCAGCTTTAAAAAGCCTCCTAAACCACAGAAGAGGGTACAGTCAGAACATGTAGCACTCTGCACTCTGCTGAGAGCACTGGTGAGAACTGGAGAAGCTGCTGCTTCTGGGATCCATCTGTGTTTTTCCTTTTGGTCCTGACTTTTAAATGTTTTTGACAGCTACACAGCAAAAAATCACTTTAGCCTTAGTGTCCGCATAAGGTTTTAACAATGACTGTGTCTTTTGAAGTCTTATCTGACAATGGAATAAGGTTACCTTGAAATAGAGCTGCTCTTTTTGGGCCAATTAGCTGCATTCTTTGTTTGTATGTGGGCTTTGAATGTGAAATAAAAGAAAAAAATAAAGAAATAATTTCCCCTGTCAATGTCTTGAACATTTCATGGACAAGTAGCCTTTATTGACAGCTTAGTTCATCCACTCGAGAGCATCTCCAAACACTATAACAAGGAACAAACACAAAATGTCTGAAAAACAGCACAAAGATAATGTACTAATAATGATATGTAAAGTACTAATAATGTATAATATAGTTGACTTTGGTGGACCGTGCCTATCAAGCCTTGCAAAGGTTACACAGAGCTGCATAGTCTGCTTCAAAAAGCATCAGTCCTCATGACAGAAAGGTTTCCACGACATCTTCGATGCCTGATGGAAATAAACAATATCACCTGTGCCTAAAAAAAAAACATTTTAAACCTAAATATGATGAGAAGTTAAGCTGACAAACAGTATACCTGGTGTGTGAGGATTTCTCATACAAATGGATATCCACTACATTAAACTTTTTGCCAAACAAGTTGACACAATGCTGATTAAGGCTATCAGTGGCAGGTACCAAAGTTAAATCTGGTATCTGTTGTAAAAGTTCCATGCTCGACCACCAGAATCAGTGTGTTTCATATCAACCAACAACGATAGGTTTGCCTTAGATGAAGAGGGGAACAACTACTGTTCAGGCTACAAGCGGTAGCCCTGTTTGTTTAATTTATGGCGAGACAAAAGTTATGCCCTGTATCTACAGGCAAAAATGAATGAAATGCAACAGTATACAAATGCACTAAAGCAGGGGTGTCAAACTGATCCGTGAAAGGGCCACTGTGGCTGCAGGTTTTCATTCCAACCATGCAGCACCCATGCAGTGGGTGTGGCTGGCAAGTTTTTGTTCCAATCAAGCAAGAGGACACCTGAAGTGACTGTGTGAAGGCAGTTCAGTTGATTGATTAAGCCAAGTCAGGTGTGCTGCTGCATGGTTAGAATGAAAACCTGCAGCCACACTGGCCCTTTCATGGATCACTATGACACATGTGCACTAAAGGTATTGTTTGAATCTATGTGGTAACGAGAGCTTCCATTACATAAAATTTGGATTGGAACATGCATGGCTCTGAGACAATGTGTCAATACAAGTGTGAAAAAGCAAAGTCAAATAAATAGAACAGTGTGAACTACACTTTAACATGTGCACAGGCTAGACACACTCTCCCTGTTCTTTAAACTGTGCGAGTATGCACACTCTGCTGAGACACATGGAACTACCTTTATTATTTCTTTAAAATAATGTAACTTGTCATATTTGATTACTATTCTGACAAAACTGGTTTCAGGAGGAAAATAATGATTAATTTCCCGCACTGAAAGGCATGATGTCGGACTAGATGTAGTCCCATCTTGGTGTAGTTATCTGATCGCGGACTCAGGTTGCTTAGATTAATGCACATTGATTGGCAGGTCGAAGTCAGTGCAAATTCAGCCAAGAGATCCAATCCAAAGCAATGCACAAATATTGACTGTGTACCTCCATATGAATAGGGCCTGTACAGATGTAGAGCCACCTCCTTGTAAGCCATCCTATCCAGAGGCGGTCCTAGCTAGATTTGCGGCCTGGGCAAACCATCCCTTGTGAAGTGCAATCTAAAACTTGACTTTTCTAGCTTTCTTTGATGCAAAATCATCAATTACATCATCATACGAAATCTGTTGTGCAACTGTGTAATTGATGCTGATGATGGCAAGTCCAGAGAGACGCTCCTGTGACATAGCCTATAGCCTACTGTCACTCATGTCACTCATAGAAATATGCATACCTTTATCTTTTGCCCGTTTCTCCTCTTCTTCTTTTCTTCTTTTTCTGAACTGGGCACCTGATGGCTTCTTTGGTCTTTTACTTTGATCCATGATGAAGATGAAGACTCGACATCATTAACTTTTGCATTACCTTTTGCCAACACCGTCCGTTCGTCCGTCAATCAACCAGAGTTGATGACTGCACAGATTTTTTTTTATTTAATTTTTTTTTCATTTCTCACATAACCCAATTAATTACATGTAGGTATATGGGTCTATGTTAATTTTAGGAATGAAATACAATTTATTTGAAGCAGTTTGTGTTGTGTGGCCTGGGATCAGTCTATCCCCTGCCCCCCTCCCCCTTGCCTCTTCTGACACACACACAATCTGTATGACTCTCAGCAACAAGTTGACGTGACAATGAGGGCGCCCCAGCGCCCACTCCACTAACTTAACATGGAAATGAGCAGTAGTCTAGAAAACTGGCGAGTTTTGTTTTGAGTTTTTTTTTGTTTTTTTTTTGAGGGCGCTCGTGCGCTTGTGCGCCCTCACATAGATTGCGCCCTGGGTGGTCGCCCACATTGTCCATAGCAAAAACCGGCCCTGATCCTATCCATGACAGTACCCTTGATGGTGCTCTCACATTTGTGAACCTGCGCTGATCAGAGTGAAAATATGCAAAGCAACAGAATGTTACATTCTATTTATATGGTATTTATACACAGTACACTTACATGTTGCTGGTCACACATCAACACAGAGTGCAGAGAAAGAGAGTTTTTTAAACATCAGTCAGTTAATGCTGACATTTAATCAGTGGTACACTTCCTGATGTTGTTGCAGCAGTCGCAGAGTTGCAGTAGCTTCACCATATTTTTGCATCTTTGCATGTGTCTTTGTCATCTCATTTGTAGCACGGTCCAGGCAGAATTTTTGTTATACTGTACTGATCCCACATGGGGAAATCATTTCCTGTATTTGACCCATCCATTCATACTGTGTACTTGGAGTAGTGGGGTAACTCTTGTGCAGCAGCTGTTTGGAGGTTAGGTGCTTGCTCAAGGTACCTCAGCCACGGATGCAGTGGCATGCAAACCTGTGACCCTGTGATCCCAAAACTGCTTTTGCTGAACTAGCATGCCTGGATTTACTTTATGAAACAAGGCACTCAGTAAGCAGCTACAAGAGGAAGGACACGCTGCAAAGGATGCAAGAGGACACAGAAGTTAGACAAGTAGTTCCCTGTCCATCATGGCCACCTTCTACTGAGGCAACATTGAGGGCATCCTGTAGAGCTGCATCACTGGTTTGGGATCTTCAGTTTCTGACTGTGAGACAGAGAGGAGAGAGGGTTGTGGGAATCTCCTTTAAAGAAATTCTGTATAGTTGCATAAATATGTAAATTTGCACTACACATTCTACAACATTATACAATAATACATTAAATAATACTACATTATACAATAATTATACAGCTCAATTTGAAACTTGTTTAGCTCTGTATACTGTTTACATGTATTTCCTTTCGGCCTGGAGCAATATCGAAATGCCGCAAGAAACCTAAAGGTTTATTAACTCTGTACCCTATCTAAAGTGACTTTTATCTGCTTTTAATCTGATTTAAATAATAATGTGGCTGTTCTTTATAGGCAAAGGATACCAATTTGCAGAGTATCTGTTAAAAATGAAATACAGACTCAGCATGCTCCCAGTAAAAGAGTTGTTAAGTTAATTGTTTCTTCAATTATTATGTTGATGCAGCACTTTCTTCCCCTGCACGGGCCTAAACAATTCAATACCTCAGGCAGTACAGTGCAGTTCTGTTCTAAAGGAAACTAAAATGGTCAATACATATTTGGATCTCTATGCTCAGGCGAGTATTAAGGTTATTTCTGCTTCTGAATCTTCCAGTCACAGCATGCTGCTTCGACTGTCCAGCAGAATCAAGAGAAAGCAGTTAAATACCCATTCAATTTTTCCGAATTACCCTTTACACAAACACACATTTGTTATTATCCTTGAGTGATTTATATAGGTAATTACTACAAACAGCCCTGCAGCACTCTGTTGTTATAATGAGCCGTCACTTATACATTCATGATGTTATTTTTGAAGACTAATAAAATGGATAAACCAATAAAAGACCTCCATCCTGCCAGCCCCTGTAACAGATTGGCAAAAGACTAGTTATGGTTAGGTTACAGTTGTGTAGACTTTACATATTCAGAGTTCACATTCTGTGACAGAATAACTGGTCGCTCTCATAAAACAACACACTATTTCCTGCAGCGGCACAGTACTTGACATAAGACATTAAAGGCACTAGGATGATATAATTTACATAAATGTATAAAAAAAATAATTAAAAAAAATAAACAGTGGAGGTACAGGTCAAAAGACATGAATAAAATACAAACAAAATTCAGGAAAGAGAAAGGTTTTAAGGAAGTGATTGAAAAGACTTTGAAGCAGACTGTTTTCTGTGAGGTTGTGTGGTATTACACATGAATGCCGATTCCCTGTGTCTCTGTGTGACTTTATGTTGTCCACTCAATCACGAAGTGCTATTGTGAAGTGTCAAGTGTCAAATTGCATAGTTGGTTATTTCATTTTTTTAAATTTCATTTAATTTTCATTTATATAGTAGAATATATAAAGTCAACAGGTAAGTGTTTTCTTTGTTTACACCTTTTTGTTTCTTATGTAAATCTGTCTGTGTTCTTTAATAGCATGAATTTCTTGTGTTTTATAATAAAAAAAAGTTAATGTAAAGAAAAGTATCTCTTAGAACTTTTGACTGCCACTATACATGCACAGATGTTTTGAAGTAAAACTGTAAATGTCACAGCTATGTAGATAGGTGAAATCACATTGCCCCTGTACATTAATTGTCACGACTTGCACAGGTTATTTGTTGTGGTTGTTGTTGTTGTTGTTGTTGTTGTGGGTGTGAAATGGAACACAAAGTAGGGTAAGTAATCCTTTATGCAATAAACACAGCCCTCCTCAAGCCCTTTCCAGCCAGCTATTTCCTCTGTTTTTGGTTCACTTGCATGTGTGCGTGGAGGGTGTGATATGATGGATTCTCAGACATGGAGACTGATTGGAGGAGGACCAGAAAACACATTGCCCTAGAGCACATGTCCTGAACACCCACAGAGGTGAAACAAAACAACATCAAAACAATTTTTAATTCTGTACTGAAAGTGCAAACTTTGATATAAATGTGCAGTACAGAATCTTGGCATATGCTTTATAATACACATTTTGACATGAAGGGAATTAGCCTTGAATGTGGTTATAAAGGAAAGGACATGACAGTGGGAGGAGAGAAATTAACCTTTTTTTCATCCCAGATGGGAGACAGTTAAAAAACAATAACAGCTTATGAAATATCTTGTAACTGATGCATTAGATGAATATACTTGTTGAGACATTAATAGTATGATTAAATACTGACTTTGTTGATTTTGTGACTATTCATCTCGTGCCAGCATGGGATTGATGGTTGTAAAGAATTCTGTTCCGGAGCTGGTTAACCCTCTGTATTTAATGTGTAATGTCTCCTCTTTAAGGAGTTAGATAATGATATCACCCACTTAGAGCAGACAAGACACCCCCACCCCATAGCAATGACCCTCCTAGATGGCGGCAGCTATGCCCAGCAGGATGCAGCCTGACACTGGTACACACACAGGCATTGACCTTCACCCTCAGAAGACCCATGTCCATTCTCTGACGAGTCAGAACTGTTTTGGAGGCACAAGGGAGACCTACACAATATAAAGAAGGTGGTCATAATGTTATGCCTGATCGGTTTATATACTATATATATGAATATGTTTTGCTCTGAAATATCAGAAATGTGACTAAGGCTTAGGTGCACACACATTTGCTGTGGTGCTCCTCAAAAACCCTGTGGTCCATATGGTCCATTGAACATTTTGTCAGACCTACGAAGCAATTTGTGAGCCTCAAATGCTGTTGCTTCCAAAGGAAAAGAAGAAAGAAAAAATAAAAATATAGCAGCTTGAAGTCTCAAATTCAGCAGTTGTGTTTCCTAAAAAATAATTAATTGATAATTCTGGGGCACATGGGAAGATAGGAAAGGTAGTACTCATTTAGATTTCTTAACTTCTAATCACGCAGGACCACATCAGTAAGGATTTACTTACACTACACAGTAGTTTAGATTTCAGTGGTATTCACAAGTAGGTGGTTCCACTATATTTATTACATGCATCATTTTTGAAGATGGAATACTAGGCTTAGGGCTTCCAGGAAATCACACCATGATTAGACTGCATGATGTTCAATGACTGACAGTCTGTCCTGCTGTTTGTGATCAAGGCAACATATGTGTTGAATTTGAAATAACACACACATAAATATAACAAGCAAGTAAGACCATAAACTCATCAGACAGATAAGATAAGATAAGATAAGGCTTTATTCATCCCACAGCAAGTTAACCTAATACAAGCCCTGTTCCCTTTATGAAGGAACAGGAACGTTTTGGCCACTAGTTGACGATTTGCATTATGGGTTAAGTTCAAGGACCGTGCTTAGTCATTTCAGAAAGCATAATATTAAGGCACTGTGTCTTCTTTTTTTTTTTTTGCAAAGTGCGACACAAATTGTCAGAGAGAAGGCCTTTCTTATACAAATTGGGATATATGGTCGGTCTAATCCACAAACGAGATTTACACTCCTTGGGTAAACTAGACTGTGACTAAGCCTGAGGCTGTGGAAGGCTCTGTGTGATGTTAGTTTGAGCAGCAGGTGGAGACGGCCAGCTGAGATCTGGAAATACACGCCTGATCCAGTAAACGTAACAGCTGCAGGGACTATACACACTGCATGAGAGATGTGTTATGCCTGGAAACACACACATACACACACACACACACACACACACACACACATAAACAGCCACATGCTTTACATCCATGACAATATGATTTGATGACTTAACTTCACAATAGGTCTATTTATTAAGGATCACATGTCATATAAAACAATGACATGCATAAATGACTATGGTCATGGAATAATGGTATCTTCTCCAGTGCACTGACATCCCAACATTTTTAATAATTTAAAGAAGAGACTAAATGTTATGGTATACTGTCATGACATGTATGTGATGACTCTTTGAACTTTTTCCTGGAAATCCATTCATCATTCCATATTTACTCGTGGAGGTCATGTCAGCAAAGCCCAGTTTGACTGATGATTTATGCACTGCATGTTTTGTGAATGAACTAACCTTGGCAACATATTGAACCGGGCTCTGTGCTGGAGAAGGTGAATAATGTATTAGCAGTTGATAAAAAACAAGGTTTGCTAAAAACATTCAGTGAATGCATTACAGAGGCACAATTGCAGCGAGGTCAGGACCTTTGTTTCATTATCACATTTTCAGAAGGCAAAATTTGTGCCTGACAGAGTTGACAATACAGTACATCGTAAACACATTAAACTTGGTTTAGACTGTGGTTAACCTTTGTCTCACCCAGAGAGACAGAAATGACTCATATAAGAACAGTAGCTGTTTTAACTGAAGAAAGCACGACAGTTGTGGCTAGCTTTTCTGAAGCATAATTTCAACAACTGAATTGTCTGCAGTTGTTTTTGTCAGTCACTTGGGTATTCATCAGCTAAGGAAGCTGAAAGAGTGATTTTGGGGTGTTGTCTGTGATGGCTTCTAGCTTCTTCTGTCATTGCCTCCTACCTGTCCAGGTCTATTCTAACCAGCTTGGCTAGTTTGTTGGCACTACAAGTCCCAGTGCCACTACCCCACAGCAGACAGGCTACTCGTTTTCCTTATAATCTGTGATACTGCCAAAGATTTTATCCAAAAGTATTCACTCGCCCATCCAAATAATTTAATTCAGATGTTCCAATCACTTCCATGGCCACAGGTGTATAAAATGTGCACCTAGGCATGCAGACTGCTTCTACAAACAGTTGTGAAAGAATGGGTCACTCTCAGGAGCGCAGTGAATTCCAGCATGGTACTGTGGTAGGATACCACCTGTGCAACAAGTCCAGTTGTGAAATTTCTAAATATTCCACAGTCAACTGTCAGTGGTATTATAACAAAGTGGAAGCGATTGGGAATGTCAGCAACTCTAAAATGACTGAGCGGGTTCAGCAGATGGTGCGCAGGGGTCGCCAATCTCTACAGACCTCCAGACTTCATGTGGCCTTCAGATTAGCTCAAGAACAGCGGGTATGGAGCTTCATGAAATGGGTTTCCATGGCCGAGCAGCTACATCCAAGCCATACATCACCAAGTGCAATGCAATGCATCGGATGCAGTGGTGTAAAGCATGCCGTCACTGGACTCTAGAGTAAATGGTAAATGGTAATGGCCTTGCTTTTATATAGTGCTTTTCTACCTATTGGCACTCAAAGCGCTTTACAGTCACAGACACATCTACCCATTCGTTCACACAAGCACACACACATTCACACACCAGTGCCATGCACTGGGAGCAACTGGGGGTTCAGTGTCTTGCTCAAGGACACTTCGGCACGTGTCACATTCCGGGGATCGAACCGCTAACCCTCTGGTTCGTCGACAACCCGCTCTACCTACTGATCCACAGCCGCCCCTGGAGTACTCCTGGGGCTCCTGCTACACAAAGGAGATCCAGCAGCTGCACAACAAACACAAAAAGCACTTTAGCAAATGGATGTTACAAGTAGTTTTGTTGAGCCGCCTCCAGCAGTACTGGAGACGTGTTCTCTGGAGTGACAAATCATGCTTCTCCATTTGGCAATCTGATGGATGAATCTGGGTTTGGCGGTTGCCAGGAGAACGGTACTTGTCTGATTGCATTGTGCCAAGTGTTAAGTTTGGTGGAGGGGGCATTATGGTGTGGGGTTGTTTTTCATGGGCTTGGCCCCTTAGTTCCGTGAAAGGAACTCTGAATGCTTCAGCATATCAAGAGATTTTGGACAATTCCATGCTCCCAACTTTGTGGGAACAGTTTGGGGATGGCCCTTTCCTGTTCCGACATGACTTCCAACATTGGCGTGCACAAAGCAAGGTCCAGAATGGGATGTCACTTAAGTTCATATGCATGTAAAGGCAGATGAGCGAATACTTTTGGCAATATAGTGTAGATATATGTGATCGGTAGGCCTGGACCCACATCCATGTTTTAGTAATTTATGGTCATTTTACACAGTTTGCACTGGTCTGCTATTCACTTTGCTGTGTCTGTGAAAGCAGACTTCAAGTGCAACAGTAGCCCCATGGATAACACTAGGGATTAAATGCTAGCAAAGCTTGAGACCCTGATCATCTCCAGTAATGTGAAATCAATCCCCAAAAAGATGGACGAAGTAACAGCACTGACCCTGCCCTAGACAGTTAAGACATAGCTGACTGCTAACCACTGCTATGCTGGATGGTTTCCAGCTGGTACAGGCATACAAAAGAGAGCAGTAAGACAAATAGTGGAGGGCTGGCAGTTTTTGCTAAAGATAGATGGTGTAACCTTGGGCACATCACTGTTAAAGAACAACCTGGCAGTAAGGACAATGACATGTTAGCCGTTAGCGGATTCTCAGAACAGACACAACATCCACAAGCCCTGCTCATTATTTCTGGTGACTTCAATCAAGCCTGTCTGTCCTTCACTCTGCCCACGTTCATTCAAGTATGTCACCTGCCACATCAGTAAAATACAATAATGGACCTATTTTTTGCCAGCACAGAAGAGTCATATATCTCCTCACCTCTCCCTCCCGGTAAGACCTGACTGCACCCTGCTACACCACCTGCATGTGTACAAACCTCTTATACACAGACAACCACGGGACTTTGAGTTGTCAGTCCTGGAAGTTTTTTTGTCAGCGACAGTCTCACCCACTGCATAACGGACTATACTGATTTCTGTGTGAAGAATGCCAGACCCACCAAGACTGTACAGTGTTCTTCCGACACTTAACCTGGGATTATTCCTTATTTAAACATTTTCCTCAAGAAAAATAATGCACATCTTGTGGTGGTCAAATGGACTCAATTTCCTCTTCAATAGATAGTAATTTTCCCTCCTGCCAACTAGTCCCATCTGATGCACCCACCCCTGGTCCTGTTCCTTCTTGCTGTTAACATGTGTCTGGAGTTCAGGTGTAAAAAGGCAACATGTGTTTGGTCTGGGCCTCTTCATTCATTTCATTCATTCATTTGCTAGTGTGAACACACAGTGTGTCCTAGCCACACTGACAGACCATCAACACCTCAGACATCATTAGTAAGGAGAGGGTTTTAAAATATTCTGGCATGTTAACTAACAAAATAAATAAATACACACGAACAAAATTGTTGCCCTTATGTTAAAGAAAGAAAAACCCACAGTGGTCACTGAAATAACTATTTAAAGGGTGAAAAGTAGTCACAGTGCTGTTTGGTATCATGGTGTGTACCACACTGAACATGGACCACAGAAAGCCAAGGAGAGAGCTGTCTCAGCAGGTTAGAGAGAAAATCATAGACAAGCGTTTTAAAGGTAAAGGCTATAAGACCATCTCCAAGCAGCTAGATGTTCCTGTGACTACAGTTGCACATATTATCCAGAAGTTTGAGGTCCACAGGACTGTAGCCTACCCTCCCTGGACGTGGCCAGAAAAATTGATGACGAGTTGAAGAGAAGGATAATACGAATGGTAACCAAAGAGTCCAGAACAACTTCTAAAGAAATTAGAGGTGAACTCCAAGGTCAAGGTACATCAGATCGCACCATGTGTCGCTGTTTGAGCCAAAGTGGAATGGAAGGCGACTGAGGACGACTCCACTATTGAGTTGAAATTTGCCTAAATGCAATGACAAGCCACAAACCTTCTGGGAGAATGTCCATTGCACATATGAGACAAAAGTGGAGCTTTTTGGCAAGTCACATCAGCTCTATGTTCACATACACAAAAATGAAGCATACAAAGAAAACACTGTACCTACTGTGAAACATTTTGAAAAATATACCCTCATTTTGAATCTGATCACTGTTGTAAAAGGTGCCACAAGTTTATCTTGTCTTTCGCAAACCACAGCTTTACGCTTTTCTCTGTACTGCCGATTGCTGTGCACTGAAAGGTGTTGAACTGTGATGAAACTACAAGGCCATCTTTTGGCACTAAGTGCTGCAGCTTTAACAAAGCTACAAGACAATCAAACTATGTATCTTTGATTCTTATGTGAGAGGGTGAACGTAGTTTATATATTAATATATAGGATGTGTTTGTGAACTGGAGAAACAGATATGTAATATAAAAGTGTAAAAGCATCTGGGGTGGAGAGGCAGGTTGGAAGTCAGGACAAGAAAGATGAGAAAATTGAATCTAACCTGAGCTAACATTCATCCATTTTCTGTAACCACTTGTCCTCTCGAGTGTCACAGGGGGGCTGGACCCTATCCCAGCTGTCATTGGGCGAGAGGCGGGGTACACCCTGGACAGGTCTCCAGTCTATCACAGGGCTAACACAGAGAGACAGACAACCATTCACACTCACATGCACGCCTCAGCCAATTTAGAATCACCAATGAACCTAACAAGCATGTCTTTGAATGGTGGGAGGAAGCTGGAGTACCCAAAGAGAACCCACGCAGACACAGGGAGAACATGCAAACTCCACACAGAAAGGCCCCAGTCAGCCAGTGGGTTTGAAACCTGAACCTTCTTGCTAACCACTACACCACTGAGCCAACATGATATGGAAAATTCCAGGTTGCACACATCTCTATCCATAATGGATGATTATACAGCAATAATGTGCATTATCTCCCACTTTTCAGTTCTGAAGCAGAAGGGTGGGAGGTGGAAAGTTTTTCCAAGTAACTTGCACTGTCCATCTAAAGTTACTTTAGATATGCATGAAACCTTGAACAAAAAAGAACACTTGAGACAATATTTCTAGATGGCAGGCTGCTATCCAGATGATTCCATTTTGACATTTCTCCTACGCTTAGATTGAAAAATAATACTGCTGCTTTTGTCGCTAAATCACAATACAGTCATTATACTGGACAACATCATAGCTATGATTTAACTCTACCAGTCCATCTTCATTTACCACTTGTCAAGACATCTCCAAGTGCCAGTAATATCTGCTTTGTAGCAGATAGCCTTTATGTGCTAGTGTCATCCTTCACTACCAGTAAATCTATTTAATGTCCCCCTGTAACAATAAAACACTTCAGTTATCACTCTTTCAAGCCTTATTTTGATTTGTGCATTGTGGCACCACCATAAATAAAATTTGTGTGGCAGCACAGCCATCCATACACTGTCAGAGTATGTCATTGCAGATGTTGCTGAACTTTAGCATCTCCATGGTAACTATATAAATGTTTTCCTTGCACCCACACAGGCCATCCTTCACAGGTAGAGATGCTGAAAAATGGGCTTCCATCTTATAACAGGTCTGTATTTTCTGTTGCAGTTATTGCCACTGAGCACACTGTCATCTTCACCGTGTCGCTCTACTCTCACTCTTACAGTTTTTTTTTCTTTTTTCTGCTGCATTTATTCCCAGTTCACACAGGTCATATGCTCCTGGCAACAAAACAGAAGAATAAAACTACTTAGCACAGCAAGGACTTCATCAGCTTCACCTTGAATATTGTTGTGTGCTTTCAGATCCATGGTGATTTGCTTTCATCTTTCATTTTCATTTCAATTTTATTTACAGAGCGTAGGGGTTGTACCGACTAGTCGACTAGTTGATTTTACTACTGTGCTATGACGCTTTAAGTTGACTAGTCGCTGATCATGTGACAATAACAGCATGGACGCCTCCGAGATGACAGGTGAGGAGCCCAGTGGGTCATTCCAGCAAACTGGCAGCGGTTCATCAAGTGTGTGGAAATACTTGACTAAAGATGAAGGACAACCTATCATGACATGCACCAACACCAAATATGTAAGTCAGTCCTGAAATATAACAAATGTACTACTGCAATGCACACTCATCTGAAAAGGCATCTGCTAACGCTAGAAGAGGAACGGTGCAAATCCTCTCAAAGGCAGTCAATTAACGACTTCACCAAACGAGATGAGATAACAGAGAGAAGGAGGCTGCGCATCAACAGTTTGATGGAGAATTTCATTGTCAGGTTATTAGACCATTAGTTGCTATACACAGAAAAGGCTTCAGAGATATACCACATTTTTTTCATCTCAGCTGCTAATCTTTTCTTACAACACGCTGTGAAGTACTGTTAAATGCTCTTTACGGTGTCTGTTTATATAGGCTAAACATATCTGCAGCGCACATTATTGATAAGCGCATGTGTTAAAATGTTCAGTTCTGTTGTGTTCTATTAGTTGACATTATTGCTGTGGTTGTAGAGTGTTTTTTCCCACTGATGTCAGTTTATGCATCATGCGAGAGACGGAAGTTATGGTAGAGCTGAGAGTCTGCGTATTAGAAATGTCACACTGACGGTGTTGATGGTATCAGTGTGGGCTACGGCTGACAGTAGCCCGTGTTCAAGCTTCAGTTACCTTGCAGGAAAGCCTCCATAGCTTCCTTTGTATGAAACGTCACAATACTGTGTGTATTCAAATCAAGAATATAGATTTCGTTGTTGCAAAGCATTACTTTCTACTGTGTTTTTATGTGTAACGTCATTGATTAATCGATGTCGACTCGGTTTCACCACATATTAGTCGACTTTAAAAAATCTGAATTCGTTCAACCCTTAATAGAGTGTCAATAACAATATAAAGACGCTTTACAAAACCCAGTCTGAAACCTGGCCTGAAACACTCAGAACAAGCATGAAGGTGACAAAGGACAAGGAAAAACTCCTTTTAACAAGAAGAACCCAGCTCACATGGAGGGACCCATGTGCTAGAGGCCGGCCAGGTAGAGACAGAAAATGAGAGAGAAGAGAGGGGATAGGGGAACAATACACACATCTGTCATAGACACATACATCTGACTAAAGCGTACATGTAGAATCTGATCATGATACAAATACAAGATACAGCTAATGACTAAACTGTTATATGACAGTTTGATATAAATAAAGCTGTTAGGGACAGCATTTGTACATGTTGTCTCATCTCATCTTAATTTAGTCTACTACATAGATCCTACAAATTTCACAGGAAATTGTACATTCTCAAATTTGTCAGTGACAATTAAGCAACTGCTGGACAGAAACACCTAAGCTCAGCTTATATTATTACTAAATCCTTGACCTATATGGCCAAGTACTAGAGCTTTAGAGCATTATGGAAGTTCTCTATAACAACCATCAAGTTTCAGGACAAATCTATACAATCTCCCCAGTGTTTATGGAGCACATTGTTCATATTCCCCAGTGTAGTATCTTCCCAAAGATAATGAAGCCATAAGTCAGCAGTCTTATATATGAAGCATTTTAAGCTAAGTAATGCAAAGCAAAACTACTGTTAGTCTGAGGGACAAAAACAGCCTTCTTAAAGTTAAAGTAAAAATACTGCTGTGTATGTCTTTTTCATCTGGTGAAATAAAGTGAGAGAATGTCATTTTCCATCCTAAGAATGCTTCAGGGAAGAAAGGGGGGAAGAAAAAAAACAGTTCATTTTTTTAAAAAAACAATGTGAGGTCTACTTTCCAGTGCCAGCATTTGTCTCGAAACCTCTCCAAGTGCCCTGAAGCAAAACACTGAAAAGTGTTCATATTGAAAATTGTACCTGGCATTATGTTTTCCTTGGTAATCTACGACTTGATTGTTCTGGTGCCCAGAAAACTTTCACACACTTCCTGTAATACACTACAAAAAATGTTTGCAGAAATTATGCTAAAATCTGTCAAATGACAGTTTAAGGCAGTAAAATGAGACGGCTGTTACCACTTTTAAATGTGCAGTGGTGTTGTGTAAATGCCAGTGTCAATTATGAAATATGTTTCAGCTCACTCGGAGGAGCAGTAAAGGGATTCACAAATCTTTTCAAGGTCAAACTGTCACTCCTCATCCTCATGTCACAGAAACACTGTGATTATATGCATTTGATTGTAATTAGCAACCTATGTATTGAGAAAGTGAAAGAGATGACTTCTTCGTTCCCTCGGGAGGATGCATGGCCTCCTGTCTTCTTTTGTCTGTTTACTCTTTTTTTCAGGTTGTATTACCTCAGTAGTTATACTTAAATTCTTTGCTACCCTATGAGTCATCAAGGCATTTGAACAACAAAGCAAGCCTATCACAAAACTACAGGAAGTTTTATTTGTAGCAAGGTACCCTGAGAGCAGGTTCCTGTCATTTGACAGATGACAGAAAACTGACAAAGAAGTAAAAACTCAGAGCTATATGCCAGTTACTACCAGACATTGCATAGATTGCATGGATACCAGGAAAACCACAAGAACATTTTACTTTGCCTGCAGGCTAAGTTTGACCACTGAGATACATAAATTCAGTGGCATGGGCAAATGCCCAATGCAGGCTTTAGTTGTTTGTTTGTTTTTTACTTGTGACATTTGCATGTACAAAAGGGCATTATTATCCTTTAGGCTATTGATTTCTCCTTATGTTTACCGCTTTCACTCCCAGCCAGTGGAGCAGCTTGTGAAGTTTTTTTTTTTTTGTCTTAAACCTATGGCCCCCAATTATCTCAGCTGTCTGTGTGCCGTAGCTGCAACATTATGTGTCCTTGTTTGAGTAAACCCTTAGAGCAGCAGATAAATCTCCCCTTCCTCTTGAGGAAACTTGAATTTCATTGCAGCCCTCTAATTTGTCTGCCTGATGGATTATAGCAGAGAATTTATGCACACCTAACTTATAAATCTTGATTCAGCACTCTTAAGCATCAGAAATCACTACTTATGCCATTATCTGTGCCTGGCTGTGAAAAGGCTTTAGGGATGAGAGGTGTTTTGGACAACAGATTTGAAACATTTAGCATGTTTATATTCATGTATTCATTCAGTCACAATAAATCATGTTGCAGTGCAATTGTACATTTCTGAAGCTATCACTGTTGTTACTATTTTTCTTCTTCTTTGCTTGTCAGATAAAGGCACACTTTTCTTGGCCTTGATTTGTCTTGGCCAAGGAAAGGCCCGTCACCTATGGGGCCCCGTTCACAGCTAAATGGATCACTTTGTGGGGCCGACATCTGTATTTGAACTGGCCAGAAGCCCAGCTCTAGGCCCTGGTTTCCAGCACAGCATGCTTTTTTAACATACCAGCACCTCCATTTAGGAATTAAACAGAAAGTGCCACTAAAGCAAAACCTGCTCCTGTGAAACTCACAGCTGTCTTTTACAGTTGCCTTTGTACTCAGTCTTTCTGTATAGACCTTGAGCTGTGGTTATTTAGTTTGGCACATGGATCTTGTTCACATCCCTGCTCAACTGTACATCCAAGAAGATGAAACATAAGGCTCCAGCTCAGTGTTTAAGCCAGAAATCCACTGCTGCATTTGAAAGTAAGAACATGCAAGATCTTTGCTGCTGTTTGTTATACTTTCTGCAGTCTGTGGATGGAATTTCCAAAATTTGAGACAAGAGGATAAGAGAAAATGATGCCTGTGGTTCTGGTGGAAGGTTTAGAGCAAGAGTTTATTATGGTGTGGTCAATAAGCTCATCTTGCAGATTTGGGTTCAGAATGAAACATTGGCTTTTCCCAAAGGAAAAGGCAGAATCTGCTGAAGGCATTCTTCAGATCTCAAGCCAGTTTAACTGTGTTAATATCCATAAAGCTGCTGATGCATGTGATGGAGAAGCAGAACTACTCTCGATTTTTCTCTGCTGTTCCATATCTGGACTTTGACATGGAAAGCTGATGCTGTCGCAAAGGGATTTGAGATGTTTGTGTTTGCAAATGAACTGCTGCCAAGCATCCATGACTGCCTGTGCTGACAGAAGGCTGGATGATGATGACTGATAAAATGCCACATTATGCAGTGAATAATCTCTAAATGAATGCTGAATGGAAAACCAAAAGCAGACAAAAATGATTGTCAAATAATAGCAAATAAAAGAAAACTGCTATGCTTCAAGCATAAGATTCAATTGAATCTATAGTGATAGAAGTAAATGTTTTTATGCATTTTTTATTTTGGTGTTGCTTGTCATGTAGGAGATGGAGATCTGGTTTATTACAACTTTTGCATTATTTCCAGTTATAATTCCCTTCTCACCAAAGGGAGTAATGAGATCATAAACACAGCATACCTGAAATGTCATCATTAATCCCTCTTTGGACCATATACTTGTGTACACGTCTAACAATTAAATTGTGGTGGACTCTGTCGTCCAAAGGTTTCTCTTACAGATAGCTGCGTCTTACCTCAGCTTGTACATAACATGTCAGATCAACACAGCCAAATCTAACAAAACTGCAATTTTAGTTGTAATAAGATTCAAGATTCAAAGAGTTACATGCACAGTATAGAAACATGTTTCCCTGGTATACCTTTAATTTTGTAGTATTCAAATAAGCAGTAAATTTACTTCAAATCCTATCAGTGTGTGCTATTCTGCCACAGAAATAAATATGGCTATAAAACAGCAAGGAGTTAGCTATTCAGCAACCAACTCCTATCATGAATGTAGGGATTTGAACACCGATCAGGCATAACTTTAGAACCAGTTGGATTATTGTAATTCATTACTGTCTGGCTGTCCAAATAGCTCTTTAAAAAGCCTCCAGTTGATTCAAAATGCCGCAGCAAGAGCATTGACAGGAATTAGCAAGAGAGATCATATTACTCCAGTTTTAGCTTCTCTTCACTGGCTCCCTTTAAAGTCTAGAATAGAATTTAAAATCCTCTTCCTTACATACAAGGCCCTTAAAGGCCTAGCTCCATCGTATCTTAAAGACCTTATTGTACCATATCATCCCAGCAGATCACTTCGGTCTGAAAGTGCAGGCCTACTTGTGGTTCCTAGAATTTCAAAAAGTAGAATGGGAGGTAGAGCTTTCAGCTATCAGGCTCCTCTCCTGTGGAACCAGCTCCCAGTTTGGGTTCGGGAGGCAGACACTCTCTCTATTTTTAAGGTCAGGCTTAAGACTTTCCTTTTTGATCAGGCTTATAGTTAGGGCTGGACTAAACCATCCCTTAGTTATGCTGCTATAGGCCTAGGCTGCTGGGGGACGATGCACCAAACACATGTCCTCCTTCTTTCTTCTCTCTCCTCTCTCGCATCCTCCACTTTCTTTTCTCTGGCACAGAGCTCTTGCCCTCTAATTTCCTATATACTACTAGTCATACAATTCTGTGCTATTACTATGTAGAATGTTTACTGCTGTGTGTGTCCCCCCCCCCCCCCCCCCCCCCCCCCCCCCTTCCCCCCTCTTCCCCCCTCTTCTTGTGAGTATCTCTGGCCTGGAGTGGTGTGTTTCCTGTGGAGCTCTATACTACATCTGTTGTCGTGGTCTCATCAGCCTGCCTAGTCTTCATGGAATCCTGCAGTTATCCACTCCTACCTGAATGAACAATTCTCCAACCTGCCTATGATTCCTCTTACATTTTCAAACTGTCATGTAACATCATCAGTTTGTATCATAAGATTCCACATGTACACTTTAGTCAGATATGTGTGTCTATGACAGATGTATGTTTATCTTGCTGTTCTCTTCTCTTCTCTCTTTGCTGTTCTCTTCTCTTCTCTCTTTCTTCTGTCTGTACCCGGCTGGCCTTAGGCAGATGGGTCCCTCCATATGAGCTGGGTTCTGCTCGAGGTTTCTTCCTGTTAAAAGGGAGTTTTTCCTTGCCACCGTTGCCTTCAGGCTTGCTCTGGGGGTTTCAGGCCGGGTTTTTGTAAAGCGTCTTGAGACGATTTGTATTGTTATTGACGCTATATAAATAAAATTGAATTGAATTGAATTGAACCACTGCCAGGAGAAGTAAATAACACTGACCTTCTCTGCACTGGAAATGTCTGTTGATTCATACAACTGACAAGAAAATTGCTAAAATGAACGCAGTCTATCCAAACATATTTTCTAAGTTTAGCTGGTTTGGTCTTTCATTATATGAAACATTGGGCTTACCAGAAAGTGGCTGAAATTAGTCTAAATGACAACTGAGTCTGAGAAAACTCTCAAGCTTGTGCTAGGCACAGCCAGTAACATCCAAGAAAGAGAGATATACATATTCAGAGAGAACTAGGAATGAAGATAGGGTGACTTGATCCCATGGGGTACTACAAAGTCTTCTCTGACTGCCATCTTGCTTATTCTGTACATGACAAAAAGACAGATTCAAAGCATAGATTAAATTTTACACTGAAATCATTGTGTATATACAGGTATTTTAAACATGGATAAACCCAGTAAGCCAGAGATTGCCATTCTCTGTTTCTTTTTATTTTCCCTGGTGTTTCAAGTATGACAGCCAACTGAACAATGTTTGAACTTGAAAGAAGATGAATGGAATTTGTGACTGGAATGGCAAAGGCTCTCAAATGTTACTGAAACAAGCAACACTGACTTCATGACGTCAATGCTTTGAGCTGGATTACAGAATAGTCATTTGACCTTGGAATGATTGCTTATTGTGCACTCTCCTTCTGGAAACTTGAGGAATGCGCATGTGACAGACGTGCTATGCCACGTGCCAGCCATGCTCAGCTTGCTCTACCATCAGCTTCCGTCAACTCTCTGCCTTCAATAAATACGCGAGAGAACTTGAAAACTTTGCTCCCAGCTGTAGGGTTTCATGTTCTGGGTTCTGTAAACTGTCTCGAGCTAATTTTGAGTGAAGCTGATAAATACATTTGAACTGAACTGAAAATAGTACAGCAGTCTCAGTCTCAATCCTGCAGAAGTAATGGAGAGAGAAGTGAACTCTCTCCATTACTTCGTTGCAACCTGACAATCAGGACACAGGGCAATGACAGTAAGAATAAATACATTTTAAACATGTTAAATATTGTTAATTCTTATCAGACTATGATAATATACCCTGGTAACACACCACTGGGATTTCATTATGGGCCATGTTTCAACCAATATAGAGAAAAGAATACGGCAATTGGATAGTTCTACAATCAATCAGTGCCATTGTGTTGTGAACAAATTCAAGTCAGCAGTCCTCAGATGGCTTGTATGACTGGGTCGCTTTTCCTCTTCTTTCTTCTGTCTGCATAAAGGTCGCCAAAACAAGCGGCATAATCAACTCCAAGGGGAGCAGCTCCAGATCAACTTTCACCCACAAAAATTTTGCAAGAAAGTTCGGCCGTGCTTTCATGCTAGGAGTTGCCTTTGGTGCTTTCATCCTTCTCCTTCTAACTAGCCATGCACACACACACACACACTCCCTCACACACTCTCTGAGGCAGCTCACATGTCCCCTGACTGAAACTCTGGCATGATGTATTCCCCATGTCTCATCTTTTATCTAGCCCTTCTTTTCTCCCTTATACTCACAAAACATATTTCCATCCATGTGTGCCATATGCTTGTTTCTTATTTACAGCTGCTTGTTAATAGCTATAGTATTGGGAATATCAATGTATCCGATTTGTAGAACATCAGTGAAGTTCGACTCCTATCAGTGTTTCTGGATCTCATCAGAAACCATTTAAAGTTTGTATAACATGTGGCTATGCCAAGCTAAACTCTGCACATCACTGAGAATTATCCCCTCCATTTTCAGTTTCCAATCATATTTTTCCTTTCATTTTTACGACCTCTCCTGCAATCGTATCTCTAGAGACAAACTCATAGTATGTTGCAGGAATATTAAAAGGATTTCCATTGGACTGCAGAGTATCGGAGTATATACAATTCACAGAATGTAGAATATGATCATAAAATTAGACTAATGAATCTAATAAGAGTAGTTGCACATCATCTCGGACCCCTTGTACAGTACATGATTGACTGGAGGACAGGCTTTGTACCAGACTGACATAAGTGGTGAGGAGGCCATCATCTACCTGCTCCTAAGAGCTTACACACATCTGCAAAAGTCAGAGAGAGCTGTGAAAATCGTTTTTTGACCTCTCCATTGGTCAACACCATCTGGCTGATCCAGGTGGCTAAGGACCTTGTAGCCTGGAATACAGACTACCTCACTGATAGGCTGTTATGGATGTTCTGCAGCTCTACTCTGAATTATGGCCCCTATCAGGAGGGTTTGAATTTGGAGTTTTGAAAAATTTAATATCAGAAACAGGATGAAGAGAGACTGAAGAGCGTCTGAGAGCGCTGACCCAGACGGACAACTCATTAGCAGTTGTACAACTGAATGAATCATGATGGCAATAGGAACGAGCTAAAGAAATAAATACACCCAGAATGAAGAGCTCTGTCCTAACCTGCAAATTGTGAACATTCAGTCATCAAGTTCAGACACTGCAACACTTATGAGTGTTGGCTACTCAACACGCAAAACACATTTTCACTTTTGTATCTCCTGTTCAGATACCAATTACAGTAAACCCACTCCATTTTAAATGTTTAAATGATTTTTTTTTTTTTTTTTTTGCGGTGCCGGTTGAAGCCGGCAGCTGTTTCCAACAGCTCTTACTCGATCTCTCTTTTTTTCAAATTTAATTCACTTTTTGCTTCACTTTTTGTGGAGATTACTTTTGTATATACTTTTTCAGACAGCATTGCACTTTTTTAGTTTTGTTTTTTATTGGTAGTCTTGCCTGGCCAAATATTTTTAACAACATCCAGACCGGCCGGCGTAACTATGCAAGAAGCGGCTGGCGTAACTATAAGAGGCGGCCAGTGTTTGCATTGTTTACAGGAGGGAACAGCTGATCGCCCTGCGTGGCGCTGTAGTGTTCCCTAGGGACAGACATGAGATCCCCATGGAGATACTTTGTAAGACCCGCCGGGGATGCAGAGCGGGAAAACAACATTGAGAAAAGAAGAGAGCTTCACTTCTCAGCGCTGTTCTCCCCTCCGTTACCATGGGCAACGTGAGATCGCTGCCATATAAGACGTTCTAACTGGACGCACTCTGCAGGCTCTGTGGTGGCGTCGGCCATCCTGTGTGGAGTGGTCTGCTGGAGCAGTGGCATAGCAGAGAGGGAGAAGGAGAAGGCAGAAGCTGGATAAGATCATCAGGAAGTCCAGCTCTGTCCTGGGCTGCCCCTTGGACTCGGTGGGGGAGGTGGGTGACGGGAGAGTTCTGGCTGAACTGTCCTCCATGCTGGACGATGAGTCCCGCCCCCTGCACGGTGGCCTGGTGGAGCTGAGGAGCAGCTTCAGTGACAGACTGCTTCACCCTCGATGTGTGAAGGAAAGATACAGAAGGTCTTTCCTTCCTGCTGACAAATAACTGATGGTTTCTTGGCCGTAATAAGAATAAGAATAAGAAAACCTTTATCTGCCATGAATCTGTGTGGGGCCTGTCAGGGTCCTGTCAGTGACCCGTCATGGACCAGCCAGTGTGTGGTGTGACTTTCAAAAACACACCACACACTGGCAAATTGTCTTATAACAGTAATGCACATCTCTACACCCTGGTGACCCATGACTGAACATCAAAGTACAGCCTTCAAACCCCTTCATAAAGTTTGTAATTGACACAACTGTGGTAGGCCTCCTCTCCAACAATGATGAGGCACTGAGGTGAGCCTAACTGCACGTTGACACCAATGCTACAGCATCACCCCTGACCCTACGCAGGTCCCTGCATTGTACCCTAACATGCACTTCCCCAGAAGTGTAACTGCACGGCACTTATCGTTACGGCTGTGATTGGTCCGAAATGCATTTCCTTGTTTATGTGACTCAGCAGCTGGACAAGCACAGAAAGTTCTCGTTTGTTCAGGCTCATACACACCGTCTACTCAGATGTCTTCTTTATGTTCAGTTCTGCAGTGACTTTGGTAAAACTGTTACTCCACATTTATTTACTTCAACTCCAAAATAAGCCGCTCAGTTCCACTCGCCATTGTGTGAAGTGCAGAGTGAAACTCACTACAGCTGGCTGGTTGCCCCCTAGTGTTTCGGTGGCATAATTACATAATAATGCGGACGAACTAGCGCACAGGTATAAATGCTTTCAGTGGTGTAACCGTCTACGCCATAGCTACGCACTCAGTGTGCAATGGTAGTATAAATTACGCTTAAAGGCCATGCACCGACAACCAGCTCTCTTGATGTCGAGAAGACAAATGAGATTGTTGTGGAATTCCAGCAAACACACACCCAGCACCCTCCTGTGACTACACTACCGTTCAAAAGTTAGATTAGAAAAGTTAAAAGTTAGTTAGAACACCCTAATTTTTCCAGTTATTTATTGCAATTCAAGTCGTGCAAGTCTAATGAATAGCTTGAAATGGTACAAAAGTAAGTACTGAACAGCCAGAGGTTAAAAAAAAAGGTATGGTTACCCAAAACTGAAAAATAATGTACATTTCAGAATTATACAAAAAGGCCTTTTTCAGGGAACACGAAGTGGGTTAACAATTTAAAGCTGTTCTGCAGCAATGAAGGTTGAATCAGCCTTGAAAGCTGGTGCTACTAATTCCTACAAGTGTTCCGACTTTTCTTGATTACTTACAACCCCCTCTGTCTGCATAAAAGCAGTGTTGGAACACACTGTGGTACCAGACCCTCATGAGCATCAGGTGAACAGCATTGTACTGCAGAAAGTAGTGTGTTGCTACAAAAATGGTGAGAAAAAGGCAATTAACAACAGAAGAGAGACAGACCATCATAACACTTAAAAATGCAGGTCTTTCCTACAGGGAAATTGCAAAGAACGTCAAGGTGTCAGTGAGTACAGTTTTCCTCACCATCAAAGCACTCAGAAACTGGGGGAAACTCTGACAGGAAGAGGTCTGGCAGACCCAAAGCCACAACTGAATCAGAGGACAAGTTTCTGAGAGTTAACAGCTTGCATGATAGGCGGCTCACAGGACAACAGCTTCAAGCACAGCTTAATAGTGGTCGTAGTAAACAAGTCTCAGTTTCAACTGTGAAGAGAAGACTTGGAGCTGCAGGTTTGACAGGACAAGTTGCAGCAAGAACGCCGTTGCTAAGATGCCAGAATAAAACAAAGAGGCTCGCCTGGGCCATGAAACACCGCCATTGGACTACTGAAGACTGGAAGAAGGTATTATGGACTGATGAATCAAAATTTAAAATCTTCGGTTCATCACGCAGGATCTTTGTACGTCGTCGAGTAGGCGAGAGGATGGTTCCACAGTGTGTGACATCAACTGTCAAAGATGGAGGAGGAAGTGTGATGGTCTGGGGCTGTTTTGCTGGATCCAGGGTCGGTGACTTGTACAGAGTGAGAGGCACCCTGAACCAAAACGGCTACCACAGCATTCTGCAGCGCCATGCAATACCCTCTGGTATGGGCCTAGTTGGTCAGAGGTTCATCCTACAGCAAGATAATGACCCAAAACACAAGTCCAAGCTATGCCAGAACTACCTCAGGAAAAAAGAACAAGATGGTAAGCTTGAAAACATGGAGTGGCTGCCGTGGAGAGGTTGAACAGCACTAAGTTTTGTGGTTTGCACCTAAAAGAAAACCGCTACTAGACCAACACACTGCATCATTGCTCCAGTAAAGCTCAGCAGCATGTCTATTACCTCCGTAAACTGAGGAGAGCCACAAACCCGGTAATGGTCATGTGCTCCTTCTACCAAGACACCACTGAGAGCATCCTGACCAGCTACATCACTGTGTGGTTTGGCAGCTATACCATCTCAAAATCAGAAAACCCTGCAGTGCATAGTGAAGGCAGCAGGTACGATCATTAGTGCCTCACTCCCTTCTGGACATCTACACCCACTTCAGCCGCAAAGCACTTGCCCTCAAAGGATTTCTGAATTTCCTCTCATTTCTTCTACCAAGTTTAACATCTAAGGTTTTTCTTTATGTTTTCTACTTTACGGACATTTAAATAACAACAACACTGTACTGAAGGGTGTAACTTAATCTACACAGTGTGGCCCATGTTTTCATGCTACATTGCACAGTAGTCAAATACCCATTTGAACATAAATAAAGGTTTTCAATATAAAGAGCATAATTGGGTGTTAAGGTTTTGTCCAAATACGGACTTTTTTTCTTAGGGAACACACAAGGATAACATGCACACTCACACTCACTCCACATCCAGTGATATGAGTATTGTACATATAATATACAGGTCTCTGTCGACTGCACACATCAATTTGCAAGACAGCAGTGCAACTTCATTAAAGCTCATGACAGAACCAAACATGGTACAGTGAGGAACTAATCAGTGGTATGTCACACAGTACCATCAGAAAAGAAGTGGCACTTGGGTCCCTCATTATTCTGCATGCAAACGTCAATATAAGCACATGTTATTTTGTCTGACAACATACAATATTAAGGCAGCATGCTCTGAGGCTTTGATGTAAAACACTGCTGATGGAAGGAGGTAATGCCATTTGAAACTGAGAAGCATATATATATGTTCAATTTAATTTAAATGGTAAATGGTAAATGGCCTTGCTTTTATATAGCGCTTTTCTACCTATTGGTACTCAAAGCACTTCACAGTCACAGACACATCTACCCATTCGCTCACACAAGCACTCACACATTCACACATCAGTGCCACGCACTGGGAGCAACTGGAGGTTCAGTGTCTTGTCCAAGGACACTTCAGCATGTGGCACATTCCGGGGATCGAACCGCTAACCCTCTGGTTCGTGGACAACCCGCTCTAGCTACTAGATTTAAATGATTTTCTACCACAAATAAGCCACACTTACTAAGGTGCAATAACATTAAACTGCAAACTGCATTAATGATTATATGAGTCTTTTATTTATCACAGCTTAATAGCTTATATGTAGCCACCCACCTTGCCCCCATTAAGCATTGAGGCAGAAGCATTTGACTTTGGGGTTAATTAGTATGATTAAAAGCATAAGAGTGACTGAGTGGCCAGAAATGAAAAGCACATGAGAATCTACACAATGCCGTAAAATCAGGAAAATAATTCCAGATTCAGTCAACAAAGCTTAAGAAAGTTCAACAGACACGAAGCGGAATGTGCTTTTGGAATGTTCCTCATAGTCTCATGAATTGAAGAATATTAAAATCTGTAGTAAGTAAATTTGTAACCAAACATTCATACACGCATTTATTGTGGAGATTGTATTTACTTGTTTTCACTGTTCACTGAGGTACCCTAATGTCTGCATATATTTGTAAACTGTGAACCCCTCCCCTCCTTCTGAATCTTCTTGTGAGTGTCTCTGGCCTGAAGTTGTGTGTTTCTGACCTGTGGAGTTTCATACTGCTCATTTGTGGTCCTGGTCCTCATTAACCTGCCCTGTCTTCATGGCCTGCAGTTATCCACTCCTACCTGAATGCGTCATTCTCCAACCTGACTATGATGCCTCTTATATTCAGTCATTATAGCAGTTAACTCACCTGTGACAGAACAAATGCTGTCACTAACAGCTTTATTTATATTTATTATTCGAACGTATATCCTGTAACATCATCAGCTATATGTTGTATTTGTATTGTTGTATCACCATTAGATTCTACATACTTTAGTCAGATGTATGTACCTATGACAGCTGTGTGTTTATCTCCTTCCTCCTGCTTGTCTCTCTTCTCTCTCTTTTCTGTCTCTACCTGGCCGTCCTTAGGCAGATGGGTCCCTCAATATGAGCTGAGTTCTGTTCAAGGTTCCTTCCAGTTAAAAGGGAGTTTTTCCTTGCCACTGTCGCCTTCATGCTTGCTCTGGGGGGTTGAGGCCAGGTTTCAGACTGTGTTTTGTAAAGTGTCTCGATACAATTTATATTATATATATACTTTATAAATAAAATTGAACTGAACTGAAATGACATTTTACAGCTACATTGTCCTCATAGCAGGTATAGCATATCCTCATCACACCTCTCCATTTCCCTCCAAAATTATCAGAGACAGAGGCACATGTTCCTGATGAAGCTACAGACAGATGGTGGTGTCATTTGCTGTGTTCTCTTTATGCCACCAAACAGTCTGGCTACATCTGTCCTGGCACTGAGTGCCATCAGCAGCAGCTGTGTTGCCATGTATACCTGTCAGTCAACGGCAGCGTGGCAACATAAGAGCACCATTTAGCCTCACAGTGTATTTTAATGTCCCACTGGATAGCTAGAGACATAAACCTTGTTGTAAGTGAAAGGTCAAAAAAGGGCTGGTGCGGTTACTGCAGTTAGAGAAGGCAAATACGGCATTAACCAAGGATACAAATATTCTTAACTGAGTTAATTTGTTGAATGTCTTTCTATATATTTTTGCCCAGCCTTTACCAGGGATCACAAGAAGACAGTGATAGTGTGGACACTTGTTTTGAGGTTTGTCTTTTGTCACTGCCTGAGTTGACTCTGTAACAGAATAATTAAATGTTTAAATTCAAAAAAGAATACACTGAACTGATAAATAATAACAGAACAGTCAAATATTTCTGTCAGCCACAGTGTCCTGGTACAATAGTATTTCTAGTAGAATATTTGGGTTTTCTAAAATGAGGGTAAAGGGTAATCCACATTTCTGAAACCACAAAATAATCTTGACATTTGCAAACACATGCTTGCTCTGGGGGTTTCTGGGGTTTCTTGAGACAATTAAAAATTTATAATTGAATTATTGTAAACAGTCATTCTAATGCTGGCATTCTGCTGTAAACCTCTATGCTGTGATTGAAATAAAATGACTTTCCTTTACTTATTCTGTACTCCTAAGAGGACACTGAGTAGTTTAATCTGTAGTGAGTACACAATTATAAATCATCATTTTCCCTTATCACCTATATATTCAAAAGGATTTATTCAAAAGATAATACATACAAATTCACTGCAAAATTTAATCTAACTAAAAAAAACAAAGGATGTGTGTGTGGTGAAAGTGTGTGATAAATAAAAGACTCATATGTGTGTGTGTGTGTGGGGGGGGGGGTCCAACTGTGGTCAAACTGTAGTTAAAAAGACTATTTCCATCTTTGTTTGCCTTTATATGCCATATGCAGGACATGTCCATGTGTTAGGTCAGAACAAACAAATGTGTGGAGCAAGAGATTTGAGCCCGCCTGTAATCCTGCCCGGTAAAACTCATCAATCCATTAGAATCCAGGACAGAAACTGGCTGCAGAGCACTGTTTCAGTGTGCTCTAATGTAAGCCTTCCTGTCAGAACTACACACATACATGTCCAACGGGCACTCAGGTTAGCATCATGAAAAAGCCCTTCACATGTCCTCCACTCAGCATTTGAGTGACTATATTGTATATTATAGAGTTCAAATAGTCTCTGTACAGAAAACATTCTTCTGGGAATGCCTTGAGTACATTTACATATCTGAGAATGTGTGTGCTGGAACTGGCCACCTGTTTAGAGAAGGAATGTCTGAAGTTCCCTCAAAAGTCATAGAGCAAAAGTAGATTACGAAGCAAACTGTTGCTGTGCAATATGAACATGGAGCTTAGTCTGCTTTCTTCAACGCAGCTTAAGCAGAACATCTTTGAGCAGAATGATTTATGAGTTACTCTCAGTCATGGAGTTAACCATTGGGCATTTTGTACTTCAAAATTAACTAGTTATGCCCAATACATATTGACAGCATTTTGATAAGTCCCCCTGCGGCCCCACTGGTCTGTGCAGTAGAGTCCAAGGGCACCTCATGGGCTTTATTGTCCAGAATATCCTGCATGTGAAGGAACCTGCAGCAGCGTGGAAATTGGAATACACACTATAACTACATTTATTTATTTGCAATATACTGTACTTGTGTAGTTTATGGAACTATTTAGTTGAAAAAGAATTAAAGAAAGGGAGTGCCGTTGGAAGCATAACATTATTTAAACAGTAGTGTGTCCTCCATGATTACATTAAATAGCAGGGGGAAAAGTACGTAAAGGCAAGTCTACATACAGTAGAAGGCACACTGTGAGCACCAAACAAGCATTGTCGCTACACCCATAAAACACAGGAAAATAGACTTGAAGTACATTATCAGTCACATTTATGGACATATAGAGGCAGTAAATTGTGAGCTGTCAAGCAGTCAGTGCAGACAGCTGGACTGACAAAAAGTAGGGGTTTCTCTGTCAGATGCTCAGTGAAAAATGCAGCAGAAACACTGACATCACCTTCTTACATGCCAATGTATGGACTGGAACTACACTCAGCTGGTTATTGGTTAAGCTGTCTAATTCTGCCCCTCTTAATTTTAGTAGATTTACATCAATCTAGAACAAGCTGCATGGGAAATACAGCTTTTTTAACACATGCCCAAATTGCTAGTCACCTGACATCTGAATGTTGCTTGGGCAGCTTTGTTTCAGTTGTGTATGTATGTTAGAGCATGCACCTATGTGTGTGTCAGGTTTCATTTCTTGAGAATGTCCCTTACTACTATCACACCTCAGAGTAGCTCACTGTTGTGTTCACTGTTCCTGAAGTTTTTAAAAAGGCTCTGTCTGTGACAGAAAGAAACTGATTGTATGATCTAAGGTTTTGTTGAATGTACAGATGCATTCGTATCTCAGCTACTTAATGGAACAATGGTCCATATCTTTGTCAATAATAGATATTTACCAGCATTCCAGCATTAAGAGGAAACTTAACTTGAGCATACATTAATGACTTTCCATTGGAGTAGAGGGAGGTGGTTCTAATAGATGTATTGTGGTCTTTCCCACAGCTTCTCTCACTATTCAGCTTGTGAACCTCTTCCCATTTCATTCCTGCTGTTATCCTCATAACCACTGTGTTATCTTATTTTATTTCAGCACTCTCCAAATATCACCTTCCACCAACACCACTGGATGGTTTCAGGAAATTCCCCAGGTTGGGATGGACCAGTTGGAATCTGTGCAGCGGCAACCTGGTTTCTATGCTCGCTCAATCTAAGAGCTGCACCTGGCACTTGATTAGCTCACCTGATTGTCTCTGCTCTCCCTTGGTGAGTAAATGCACAAAGTCTTAATGAATTACAATGTTTCAGGGCCTGCTCCGCTGCTGATAATATTGTATAAGAGCAAGAAACCCATGAAGAAAAGTTTATTTGAAGAGTAGTCTTAATATAAACACAATGAATATAAATGTGCTTTGACATAAAGCTGTATGTGCACTGTCCTTTGTGTAAACAAACTCTGTTGTTGATGTAGGGTTTAATTCCTGCCTTCTTGTCAAAGCCTCTCTTAATTCCAGTCAATATGGATGTTGTATAATCAATGTTTGAAAAGAGGAGAGACTTTATCCTCTGAAAACATGGTACAGCACCCAGGACAATTGACTGATATGATAACATGTGAGTCACAAGTTAGAGACTGTGTCACACTTGCTAGCATGTATAAAAAATACACCAAAAAAGTGAATGAGGTGGGTTGTGCACTTTATATTAATTTTATGTTTTCAGTTTACTTAAAATACATGTCTTTGTTAACATATTTCTTTCTAATAAAGTCCATGTAATTGTGTCTTTCGTTATGTGTACAAAATAATTATGTATTGGTTAATCACAAATCATTTAATTTAAGTGAATTATGGTTGAAATACTTCTTACATCCAGAAGGTGGCAGTAAGAAGAAGATTAAAATGCTTCAGACTGCACGTGCGCAAACTCACTAGCTTCCTTGTTTTTGGCGGTGAAGTTGCCAACGGTTCAAGAGAGGTAGGAGGACA
Organism: Chelon labrosus; assembly: GCF_963514085.1. Taxonomy (NCBI): domain Eukaryota; kingdom Metazoa; phylum Chordata; class Actinopteri; order Mugiliformes; family Mugilidae; genus Chelon; species Chelon labrosus. The sequence goes on from NC_140353.1 coordinate 24,137,853, forward strand.
TGTTTCATCCATACTTATTATTGTAGTAGCCTGTTATTGAGCATGATTTAATTGTGTGTTTGTGATACAACACTCATTCTATATTTCTGAAGTGCTTGTGTTTTAGAGAGCGGTGGGTTTGGCACGTTTGCTACGCTACGTTAACGTTAAGTCGGTCTGCTGTTATCCCGCCGAGCTTCATATTAAAAGTTTTCCATTGGCAAACTAGTGGAGGGCTTTTATTGTAAAACAGGTGCAGAAAATGCTACGTGTTGTAAATAGCAAATTACATTGGGCTACTGAGGTAACACCTGTCACCTCTTTCCACTTGGCTGTTTACTAACCTGTTTCTGGCCATGCACTAACTTCGTGTCACTGGTGGGGCTGAGCAATATTTTGATATTATATTGATATTGTGATATGAGACTACATATTGTCTGGGATTTTGGGTATTGTAATATCAGACTATGGCATAACTGTTGTGTCTTCTTAGGTTTAAAGGCTACACTACAGTAAAATGATGACATTTTCTGAACTAGCAATTATTTGCCTTTACCCACATAGTTATTATAAACACGTTACAGATGATTATTTATCAAAAATCTCATTGTGTAAATATTTTGTGGAAGCACCATAGTCATCCCCACTATATCATCACAATATTATAATAATAATAATAATAATAATATAATATGATGTGATATAATAATATATCACATATAATATCACATATAGTAATATGTGATATAATAATATCACAATATCAATATTGAGGTATTTGGTCAAAAATGTTATATTGCCTATTCCAACCTAAAGCAACTAATTTGAGCACCACTAACCATAGTATGACAATTCATCTTCCATGCTGGCTTCTGTCTGTGGATTGCTCAGTGTTTGCTTTAGTGTCCTGTTTGTTTTACATATGATCAAAGTCAGTTGGTTGCATTCTAATTTGAATGCTTTTAATTTATACATATTTAATGACTTTATATTTGTATTTTTATCTTTTCTGGACCGATACATTTGGATGATGGCTGCACCAGTAAAACTGCAGATTATCCTTGGTTCCAACAATGCTGAAAAACTGACCATAGAATTAGGCATGGCAAAGTCTGTTGAGGATCTTTCAAATGAGATCAAATGTCAGTTTGATATAGAGGGGAACATTAGACTCCAGTACATGGACAGTGACTTTGATAATGAGTTTGTTAACCTTAACCAAATTTGCGACATTCAAGACAAGAGCACAGTGACTCTCAGCCAAGAGCACACTCTAGACCTCAGCCAAGGCAGCACGAACCAGAGTGAGGAAGAAACATCCTTCTTGTCATCTTCTGACACATTAATACTCTCCTCTGATTCAGAAACTGCTCGATCTCATTGGCCCACAGAATTCCAAATCCCAAACTTTTCATATGATGTGGAGATGCAACTTCAAAGTGCAAACCAGGCCTTCATATCAAATAGAGTTCTTCTGTCCCCTGGTCATGAACTTAAATCAGACATCTTGGAAAGTCTGGCACAGGAAATCATCAAGTTCAAGGCATATCCCTCAAACTTAGAAATCGAATCTGTTGCTGAAGCTTTAATCAAAGCACATCCATGTTTGAGAGAAGAAGGATCCTTCAGTGGTTTCTATGGCTGGCTACAAGCCTGTTGTATTGTTATACAATAATATTGATGAATCAGGGATGTTTTGTTGGATGTTTTGTTTGTTTATGCTGCATCAAGGTGGTTTATAATTGTTTATGTTGGGTAACAATGCTGCAACACAAGTTGACATGTTTGTTAATATAATTACATTTCAGGGTATTCCCTCCACAATATTAGAAATAAAAGTTGACAGCAGCACGTGTGTTACGTGGGTATGGTTAGGTTATTATGCTGTTACAAAAAAAAAAAAAAAGAGAGAACTGCAAGCCTGTTGTATTGTTGGACTACATAAAGGCAGTTTACAACTGTTAGTGTTGAACCATGCTGCACCCTAATGTCTATTAGGATTAGTTGTGGGGTTGTATTATGGACCCAGTGGCAACAAAATGTTAAATGAATGTTGGTGAATAAAGGAAATACCAAAAATATGTTGGGTGTACCAAATTCATTTGTGTGGAACCTGTTGACAAACTAGAATTAGGTCACACTAATTAGTATAAAATAAACTGGATGAAAACCTATTTTAATAAATTGAAAACCTGTTTACAAAATAATTTTAATTAAAGTCAGTGTTTCATTTTTTTGAGTGTAGGAGGGAACTACAAACTCTATGTTCTGGCTCTGTGACACACCACTTGTGTCCCTGTATTTTCTGTTGTCAAGAATCAGAGTAGAAAAAAGTTAGAAAAGTCAAGAGGCACATCATATTCAGAAAAAGAAATTTATGTTGGTAAAACAGGGAAGTGAAGAGTTTTGCTAAACAACCTTAAACCAACATCTTTTGTCATTGGCCTCAGGTTTTCACTTGTGGGTAAACACTTTGGTTTTTACATGTATTTAAGTACAACATTCTCCCTGCAAAGGGACATTTTTATTTTACACCACTACATTAACTTCAGTCAGTCTGCTCCTTTTAAATGTATTCATTGTTTCACACAGACTTGAAGGAGTGAAAATGGTAACAACAACAAAACTACCACTGAAGCTAAACTAATACTGGCATATTTTAACTATTGTATGGTCATTGCATGTTATTACATTACAAAATATACTGAACATTGAAAAAAGGGGGAAAAGGGGGGTTGTTCAATTAACGTATAGATTTCATGTAGAAGACATGATTGAGTTATGTTCAAGGAGGCTTAAGACGCATAGTTTTCATAAAGCCGATGTTTTTATGTTTTTATGTTTTTATTGAGCAACATGAATAAGACGATGTTAGCTAACATTTACTGGAGTTAGCTATGCTGCCCCGGAATATCATTTATGTGTGATAATATTTTTCAGTGATCAAAATGACAACACAGCATGTGTTTTTGTAGTGTTAAAAGTTATGCAAGTCCGTTCGTGGTTATTTATAAAGAACAATTAAGTTAATTGCCAATAGCCTAAATCAGTACTGGGAGGGTGGTCATAACAGTTATATTAGCTTGCTGTCGCGAGGTGTGGAAAGTCAAAGTAACCCTGAAAAGTTTTGGGGAAAGAATCATTATTGAAAAACTGCCACAGCTGCCTTTAGTTTACTGCAAATTTTTGCAGTGGACGCCCCGACTCGGTCGAAGTCCATCCATCCAATGGAAAAGTATGATACCATGATGAGTTATATTCAGCACATGAGGAAACTGTACACTGCAACTGACTGATAGTGAGACAGGGAGGAGTCAAAACATTAGTTATATTCATCACATGGATTCCTTCACATCCAATAAGTCCTTGCTAAAGACATGAACTGAAGCGCTATTCTGTATGTCTGTATCACCTCGACAGATTACAGGGACTGGCTGTATAAATCTGAATGAGCAGGTAATAAAAACGATTGCTGTAAAGCTTCACAAAAGCTGTTTGTAAAATCGACTAAATCACATAGAAGTTTAATTTTGTGAAGGCAAAATCTTTTGCTATTTTCAAATGCCCATTTGTTATTTTATATGATTTTAAATTAGAATCAACTAACTTGGATGAGCTATGTCACAAGCAGCAAATACAATAATTTGTCGTAAGCCTCATCAATCAGTGTGAATAACAATTTCATATATCTTTTTTTTCTGGATAGGTAATTGGTGTTGAGACTGTTCACCCTTGGTTTGCTTTGATCACTGCATGTGGTGAGTATTCAGATGTTTTTGTTGATTTACTTGACCTTTAAAATTTCTGGGTATGACAAAGTTGCTGCATTTGTTTTAGCTAGGTGTACCTATCCTATATGGCTCGATCCGATACTTAGGATCGGTATCGGTCCGATATTGGTAAAAATTTCAGGATCGAACATCGAAAAAAATAACTATAGCCCGTCCGATCCGATACCTAAGCCCAAATGCTCAACTTAACTTTGCGCGACATGCCGTAAACAGAGAGCAGCTGCTGCAAGCGTGTGTAAACAGAACCTTGTGACAGTGAATTAGCCTAGTGCTCATATCATGTCAGCTGTGTGGAGTTACTTTGCACGCAAGGAAGAGAAATGTAAAACAGCCGAATGCAACTTGTGCAACGCGAGTGTCTCAAGGGGTGGCAGCAGCACTGGACGCAAGTGTTTGTGACAGTTATTTAAAATTAGCAGTCACTTAAAGCAGCTATATGTCCTACAGCAGGGGTGCCCATTACGTCGATCGCGATCGACCGGTGCGGGTAAAATATTTATTTGTTTTAGATGTTAGTCTGGCTTAACATTATCTGTTGCACCTCCAAAACAAACAGCAACTTACTTTATATTTGCAACATACCCTCAGTTCAGCGGCACACATCCACAGCCACGCACAACTTCAACCACAACAACTCAAAACTACCGTCTTTCTTAAAGAGACAGCGCTATTTTTCTAAAGGTGCAGTGCACCAATTTTTCTTGATAAAAATAAAAACAAAGATGGATAGAGCTTTTAACACTGTAGCAACAATTAATATAACTTAGGATAGGTAGATCACTTTGACTTGGTCATTGTAAAAGCAGCTCGCAAGCCAAAAAAGTGTTGGCACCCCTGTCCTATAGTAAGTCCATTCTATATCTAGTTTGATATGGGTGGTTTACATACAGTTCAACCCCAATTCAGTTTCAATTCAATTCAGTTTTATTTATATAGCGTCAATAACAATACAAATCGTCTCAAGACGCTTTACAAAAACCCGGCCTGAAACCCCCAGAGCAAGCCTGAAGGCTACATGTGAAAGAAGAAACATTCAAGTTTGCAGTTTGCACTGATTTGAAGTTTAAATAAAGAGCTTATGGCTTGAGAGACACATCGTGGGCTATTTTATTTCTTCCCTTAGGGGAGCAGAATATTTGTTGCACAGTTTGACCATGGTGTTTTTAGATGTCCATATTAAGCAAAGTACATCTATACAAACTATATGTATCATAAACAACTTAACAGAGGAGAAAGGAAGGTATCGGATTGATATCGGTATCGGCAGATACTTCAAGTTGCGGTATCGGTATCGGACATGAAAAAGTTGTATCGAGCCATCCCTAGTACCTAATACATTGAAAATTTATTTTACGTATTCAAATCACAATAAAGAGTTACTGTGAAACATTGTTAACCTAAGCTCTGTTGGATGTGTTTTAGATTGGCTAGCTGTTTCTCTGTCTCTCTTTCTCTCTCTAGTGAATGTGGCAGTGTAAGCGGTGTTCAGTGGCTGTTGCAAGCAGGTCTGAACTACTTAACCATTACAAACTCAAACATCCACATTTTGGACGCACCATTCGCTATCCATGTACATATTCGAAACGTCCATGCACATTTAAGATATGGAATGCTTTAATCGTGCATCAAAGTAGAGTGCATTCCACACAAGTTAGTCAGACTCAAAAAGAGTTATCTACTTTCAGTTGTCACTTATGTAATTGCAAGTATTTATGTAATGAAAGAGAGTACTTTGTTCATATCAACAACACATCTGAGAAGGAATGAAAATGTCTCTTGCATGTTTATTAACTGTAATTTTCAAACAAGTATTTATGGAACCTTTAAGTCTCATAAGAGTCGCTGACACACACCTCACACCCTAACTGATGTTACACCTGGTATTGTGATAACGACTACATTGTCGTCATCATCATCACGTGATTCTTTTGCTGATTGCCAGAAGGAGGAGTGTGTGGAAGAGGAGGTCTCTGGTACATCCCTTTTTGGCATTTTGGCACACATGACTCAAATAAGAATGCATTTTGGGTAAAAACATACTGATTTGACATTGTACACACTTGATTGAAGAAAAGGGATCCTAAACTAATGTCTTGCTGTACTTATGCCCCTTAGGATGATGTTGATGTTGAGCAGCAATGCATCCTCAAGGGGCTGTGGGGACCCAGCAAATCTTGTGAGAGAGTACATGGTGAGTATAATTGTACAAAATAAAATATCAAAACCTGTAATATTTTTTTGAGCACTAAAATACTTAGTTATTGAAACAACACAGAACAGTTAGTCAGATATATGGTATTGATTTTGAATTTAAAAAAGAGATCACAAAATGGGTCGATTTTATCATGTACTCAGACATTGTATATATAAGACTTGTTTTTTCATTCATTAATGTCAGTATCCAATTTTACATGTACAAGAGCACTAGGTTAAAATTTCAGGTGATTAGTAACATAACTCCAAATGAATGATGACATTGAATTATGAGATATCAGGGTTGAAACACCTTAAAGATATTTTCTCCTCCACATTTCGCTATACTTTAGATATACCTTAGAGCTGAAACAATTAATCAATGAATTGACTAGTCAAAAATGTCTCTGCAGCTCCTTTGAAATATGCTTGAAAAATAAAACAAATTATTATCAAAGGATACGTGGTTCCTGCTTCTCGCAATCTCAAAAAAAATCATGGTTTCCTTTATCATATAGGATAGAAAACTCAACATTTTGGTCTTTTAGACTCTTATTGGTATTAAAAAACCAAGCAATTTAAAGATATTACCTTGTGAGGTGCTACAGTGGGCATTTTTCAGTGTTCTCTGTCATTTATAGACAAAACAATTGAGAAAATAATCCTCAGATTAAATGATAATTCAAATATTTATTATAATATTTATTTATTGTAAAATAGAGGGATTCAGAGTTTTGTATATTATTAGTTAGTGCAGACATTCAGTATAATGTGTTTTGTTTGATTTCACTTTGTGACTGTGTGCTCTGCAGGCAGAAGATGAAGCCCTCGTTCAAGGATCCATTGAGGAGGTGCGAATATATGTCGTCAGACATGATGCCACCAGTAAACCACGCGGTTGTCTTGGAAGGCCAGATGGTACTGCATGATCTGGACAACATTGCATTAGCTGCTGCCATGTTATTTGGCCTAATGTATGCTTTGAGCCTCAGCCACCCTCCTGAACTGAAGTATTCTTTTGAAGTGCTTCAGAAAGTTGTGATGGAGCTGGACGGAAACACACTCTCTAAGTCCAAGTCCTCAAAAACAGACTCTGTGAGTGAGCTGTTGCCATGGACCATGGTTGCTCTTTTGTTGCATTTGTACGGAACATTGGACAAACACTTGTGCCACTCTCCTGCACTTTCTTTATGTATGCTTTTTGCAGTATTTATCTATAGCATGTCTTCTGTGTTGTTTTCAAGTGATAATTTCTCCAGGGGTCATATGTTTAAAAATGTACTTCTTATATCAAAGGGCCACTAAATGTTTTCAGATTTCTCTTGTGCTAATAGAGCGGTAACAAAGGGCCAATCCCTCTTCCATCATATTAGATTTTGGAGGTGATTTTGTGTTTTAAATGTTTACTGTGAAATGTTGTGGTGACAAAGCGAGCCATGATTACTCTTAAATTTCAGCCATTATCAAGCAAGGAGATGCCGACACACACTCTAAAGCCCAAGTTCTCAAAAACAGATTGCGTGAACTGCTGCTGTGTTATGAGAAGGTGGACACAACACATTTTGCCTTTTGGAGTATGGAATATCTGCAGGGCAATAGGATAGACTGAGACATCAGACTGAACCTTTAATCTAAAAGAGGTACTCCATGAAGTGCTGCCAGATCTTGTAAAATTCATCCTTCCTTTACCAGGTGAATTGGAGAAGATTAAAATTTTATCTTCTTTCATTCCAGATATTTCCTCACATCATTCATTAGATTTAAGTGTTTTGGTGCAGATTCCTGTTTCCAATTAAGTAAGACCAATCTTTGGGCTAGCAGACTGACAAACTATACCATATTCTGTTCTGCACTGTTTTTGTATTATGTAAGCTGCTGTTACTCCCAGAATTACCATCAAGATCTACACAAACCAATAATCTGATATCCTCTGACAGTGGCAGAACATGTGACCTAATGATGCTGGTTCAAGCCATATACACAGTCTATGGTTCCAGCCTGCAACGTTCACATGCTGAGCTTCTGTTTAGACATGTGCAGATGGTGTACTACCTTGAATAGAAAGGAGCATGTCTTACAGAGACTGAAGAGCTTATGCATCTGTTTGTAAGGCTGTCTAGGTCTTGCAGAAATATCAGTTTCGTTGCTCTGAACCTGCATTTACCTGCAAAAAAAGACCACAGTATGTTATTTCTTTTGTAACTTATCAAAGAATGAATACTGAAATTCCTTTTCCATACCAGTGATTAAACATTATATTTTTAAATGAGGTTACACAGGATTTTCAATTCATTGACTTAGGACAGGACTAGTCTGCTGACCTTAAAAATTCCAAAAAACAAACAAAAACAAAAAAATACCAGTGATGACATCTCAAGTGTATGGGAGAACACTGGTTTGTCTAATGATACAAAAAATACAGTACTATGTGCTGTGAATAGTACTAATATAAATCTTGTATCCTGGTGTTCTTCCAAATGAATTTAAAACAGAAGTTATTGTGGGGAATGACTTAAAAGCTTTGGAAATGTACAGTAATCAGTCATCTGCATACAACGAGAACCCCAGAAGAGGAAACAATATTATTTATATATCAAGTGGAGAGAACTGGACCCAGGATTGATTTCTTCTGACATATTCAGATTTAACATTTACAATAGACATTCACACTGGTGTCTGTCCAAAAAGTAACTCTGAATCTATTTATATGCAGTGTCATTAAGATTTAGGATTCAAGACACAAGTTGTGTTGTATCCTTCCGCAATCTGTTATTGAAAACATACAGTTGTGAAATACTGTTTCTCCGAGTCCCACTGTGTGTGCAGACATGACACAGACAATAACAATAACTTACTGCAAAATACAATAAGAATACAATAAGGAATATATAAACAGAAAATATAAAAGAACTTTAACTCTATAGTGAATGTACACTGTTATTTAGCTATACAACTATGATGAAGCAGGACATGGCCAGCTGTATCAAATGCATTTGAAAGGTGATAAAGAGTATTGCACACTGTGTCTTAATATTCAAAACATGTATGAAAGTATTTAAAACAGCGGAACCAGCAGCAACAGTACTGTCCTTTGTCATAACTAAGTTTGCTGAGAGGAATGACTCCTAACACATTTACATGATCTGATCATTCTTCTTTATTAACAGTCACAGTATTTGACAAAATTATACAACGATCGTCATAGAAATGGTTTATTTGAGGATTTTTGGTCAGGTTGTACATCATAGCCCAGAAAAGATGCTGGGGAAAGCTATAATCTTCAGACAATGGACTGCTAGAGCTTAGTGCTGCAATTGACACCATTTTATTACAGAGACCAGAATGTGTCACTGGATTAAGGGAACCACACTCAGAGGGGTTGTTTATGTCAGTGATTATTCTTCCAAATACACAAAGAAAGTTACTCCTGGAGTTCCACCAGGTTAAGTGCTTTAACAGATGCTATTCCCCTTATACTTGCCTTCTTAAAGCAGGTTAATATGAAAAACTGCATAAAGTTCATTGCTAAATTGATAGCTGCTATATTCAGCCATTGTGACATGGCAGATGAAATCAGTTAGTCAAACTTCAAGACCTGGGTGACAGTCAAATCTTCTACTTTTGGACTCAGAAAATGATGTGTCATGCTCCCTGTCCCACTCTTTCACAATTTGAACCTGGCATTGTCATCTTGGAATACGCCCATGCCATCAGGGAAGAAAAAAATCCACTGATGGAATAACCTGGTCATTCAGTATATTCAGGTAGTCAGCTGACCTCATTCTTTGGACACATAATGTTGCTGAACCTGGACCTGAGCAACTGCAGCAACCCCAGATCATAGCACTGCCCCCACAGGCTTGTACAGTAGGCACTAGGCATGATGGGTGCATCACTTCATCTGCCTCTCTTCTTACCCTGATGCCCCCATCACCCTGGAACATGCTACATCTGGACTCATCAGACCACATGACCTTCTTCCTTTACTCCAGCGTCCAATCTTTATGCTCCCTAGCAAATTGAAACCCTTTTTTCCAGTTAGCCTCACTGATCATTGGTTTTCTTAAGGCTACACAGCTGTTCAGTCCCAATCCCTTGAGTTCCCTTCACATTGTACGTCAGGAGATGCTCTGACTTTCACTATTAAACATAGCCCTGAGTTCTACTGTTGTTTTTCTTCGATTTGATTTCACCAAACGTTTAAGTGATCGCCGATCACCATCAATCGGGATTTTTTTCCAACCATATTTCTTCCTCAAAGACAATGGTTCCCCACTATCCTTCCAGTTGTTAATAATGCATTGGACAGTTCTTAACCCGGTTTTAGTACTTTCTGCAATCTCCTTAGATGTTTTCTCTGCTTGATGCATGCCAATGATTTGACCCTTCTCAAACAGACTAACATCTTTGCCATGACCACGGGATGTGTCTTTCGACATGGCTGTATAAGAAATGAGAAGCTACTCATTGCATCAGTTGGGGTTAAATAACTTGCATCACCCATGCAATAATTATCCAATAGGAGGCTTGTACCTATTTGCTTAGTTAAATCCAGGTGGCGACTGTTTTTTAGCCAGGCAGTGTATAACACAAACATACACACGTTTGTGTTATGTATAGACAAGGGATCGGGAAAGCAGTATAAAGCACATTGTAGTTTTTAGTATGCAAGCAAGTTGGAGTTTCACTCATATTCGTGCTGTCTATTTCAGGTGCTCATTTGATCACAGATCACATATTAGCTAAAATGAATTTACCAAAAAGTTACAATGGATCTCAAAATTTAGACCTTGTTGTTTGACAGTAAAAATATAATTTTGAAATGCTTATAAAATATTAAAGCTAATAGGCACAAACAACATGTCCACTTGTGTTTTCTATACATGAGTAAAGTAATATCTTTACCCCTCTCAACCTCATTATTCTCCTTTTCAAGGGCGCAAAGGCGAAGCAGAAATGTTACAATGTGGAAAATCACTTGACAAACTGTAAAAAAAATACCTTGTGTTGTCTAACTGAAGCAGATGTATTTCTTTCCTTTCCTGCAGATATTTCCAGTCAGACATGTTGAGACTTTGACACTGATGGCAGTTGATGTTGCTTCGAGTGTGTTTAAAAGACCGCTTTCCACTATACAATTGTTTTTTACATTTCGCAGATATTACTGGGTGTTACAACCTTGCCTTGTTGGAATTTCTAGGTTGCCAGGGTCAGCAATAACCAACAATTCAGCATGAGTCAACATGTTTCAAAAGCTGTGGAGGGAAGGAGGGGTTGTGCCCAAATAAATAATTACAATAAACTAGACCTGTGTGCTACTTACTTAGAGAAAACTTACTCAGGCTCACTTCTCTAACCAAAAGACCAATCAACCACCCTAGTGTTTTTAGACAGTGTATGTGGGAACGTGTATAGGCATATTTCCTCAAAAACAGATTAGTCATAGGATTGCATATTTTAAAAAAAAAGATCCACACATACGAAAACGATCTTTTCCCTCTCCGTTTTCGAGGGCATCGTTTCAAGAAATATCCGCGTCCACACAGATCCGTTTCAGCTCGACCGAAAACGCTACTTCATATTCCAGGCCTATAGGTGGCGCTGTTTCAGTTTCAGAAATTCACCAAAAACGGAGAGGAAGAGGCGGAGCATGCGCACAAATCTTGAGCGCTTTTTACAAATCGCCTTTTTGCTCAGCGTGGTGGCACAGGAGCATGATATGTTGCCCTAGTAACCCTAATAGGCTCAATATCGTCTCCAGCATGAAAACAAGCATGTAGTCCGCCATTGTTGTTGATGTTGTTATGAGACGTCTCGCGGGAGGTGGAAGGCTGCTCGGGAGTGTGGCGATGACGTCATCGTTTTCTCCGTTTGTGTCCGTCCACAAAGAAACGCAAGAGCTGCGTTTGCGAATTTCTCCACCCTGGGACCCGTTTTCAGAAAAGTGCGTTTTAGGGCTATGCGTTTACAGGATACGTGTGGACGATCGGCCAAAACGATGCAAAACTTCTGCGTTATTGCGTTTCTGTGTGGACGGCCCCTTAATCTATGGGTTTTTATTAAAACTAGATCATATTCCTTTTTTTTGTGTGTGTGTTCCAATATTTTAGATTGTATTTTGTTTATTTCAGTACACTCTTCAACTGTGTGGTCTGTTCTGTGTGTCTTGAGTGAAGGAAGATTGAAAGAGCCGAATTCATTGGAACTCAGTCTGCATTCACACCCCTTCAACTGACAGAACATAAAGTATCTCACATGTTTTGGCGATTAATCTTGTATCAGAACATATTTTGTGAGGTTTTATCATTACCATTCATTCCTATAGTCTGCCTACTGTATAGTGCAGGTTCTGATTACATCTTAAGTGTTGAGTGGGCTGAAGTAGAAGAAGCAAAGTCTCACTGTTTGAAACTAATGCAATGCAGCTGGCTGGCTATTTCAGACTTCTCTCAGGACCACTTCCCTTGATTTACATTCAGTCAAAAGAATTTCTGTCTCTGCTACATACTACATCAGCTACCCCCCTCCATCACTCTCTCTTATACATTTTTTGTGATAGTTTGCCAATTTTCAAAGATGTGAATTGTACATTGATTCCTATGCTCAGCTCAGCTTAGCAGTGTGGAGGAATGTTGTAAACCTAGCCTTGTTTTAGCTGCAAGATGAAATGAATTAGATATGGGCCAGCTGCAAAGAACAACACACACACACACACTCTAGTTAGGGTTAATAAGTTTTGTTCTAAAAAAAAACAAAAATACGTGTTATGGGCAGAGATGCTCATGTTATGTGGTTGAATCAAGTGGAAACAAAACACTTTCTTGCTTCTTTGTGGCTTAGAGAAGACAGTGAAGTCAGCTGCCTACCTAAACTATACGACAAACTGAATTTGAAGCAAAAGACATAATCATCTCTCTCAGGAGGTGGGGTGGACAGTCATCTTTACTGACTTGTCGAGGCGAGCAGGGAATTCATTTATGTTATTGACAAGCTGTTATCATTGCAACCCATGGTAACTTAAAGTCAATAACACATTGAATATTAGTAGACTCGAGTAGAACTTGCTGGGGGGATAATATATCACCTCAGGCCTGGAAACGTCTCGGGATCCCCCAGGAAGAATGGTGCTTGGGAGAGGGGCGTCTGGAGTGTCATGGTCCTGGGTTTCCCGTGCATCTGGTGCCTTGTTTTTTGTTCTCTCTTTCTCTACACTCTCTTTAGCTCTGTCACTCTCATTAAACTCACCTGGGCAGGAAACTGGCGGAGCACCTGACCCAGCCGTGGCCAATCTCCAATCAGCTCTCTTTAAAAGGCTGGCCGTGGCTTCCCTCCAGTGCTGGATAGTTCTGCATGTTTTAGTCTGTGCCAGCACTCGAGTTATGCCTCACGCTTTTGTGGTTTTCTTGTTGCAAACATAGAGCTCATCTTGTCTTCAGGCTTGCTCTGGGGGTTTCAGGCCGGGTTTTGTAAAGCGTCTTGAGACGATTTGTATTGTTATTGACCCTATATAAAAAAAAAAATTGAATTGAATTGAATCTCCTGTGTTTTCTCTTTTTTCAATGCCTCCCTGAGACAGCCAGTTTCCTGCCCTTGCAGCCATTTTATGTTTGTTTTTCTTTCGCCCCTGGAGTTTCCAGCATTTTTTGTTTTGTTTTCCTTTTGCATTTTTTTTCTTTTGCTTTTGGATTTACATTTTCTGCTGAGTTTTTTTTTTTTTTAAATAAACTCACTTTGATTGACTTTAACACATTGTGCTTCAGACTTGTGCATTTTGGGCCCGGCCTCCAGCTGGACAGCCCATTACATGGAATTCCTTACTTAGCCTGTTGCCACTGCGACCTATCCTTGGATAAGTGGATGGAAAACGTATGAATGAACATTAATAAGATTTTCCCCACTCACAACAGCTGGCCATTCATTGTTCTCCACCATCTCATCACACACACTCTGACTGAAGTCCTTTAAAGAGCTGAGTCATGGTTTTAGGTAACCAATTCTGAGGAGGGATGGGATGCATAGTGTAGTTTCCATGACTTTTCCAGCCCTTAGAAGAAGATTTTAACAACCAGAAGAGGATGCTTGGTGAATCCAAGAAGAATAGGCTGAAATTAAATGTGATTTGGAGCTTTCACTCAAATTACATAATCTTGCCAACTTTTCCAGGCACCCAATGCTCATAAACAATTCTCATTGGCAGGATTGTTACTCCAATCCAATATTCTGCATGTGACTGACCCTAACCCTCTAAATAAAGCTCTATATGGGCCATTGAGAGGGGCTTCAGCAGTACATTCAAATGCCGAGCCAGCTGGAAAATTTTTTCTTAAATCCAAATTAGTGACACCAGGGGCTACGGTTATCTGGATGAAATTTAAATCTTATTTATGTCGATTGAGATCAGTGTCACAAAAGAAATCTCCATCCACCATGCTTAAGTAATTAGATTCTTAGGAATGCATACATTACTGCCACCCATCAATGCAACCTCTGCATTATGACTCATTTATGCATGTCATGTCTAATTTTGAAGTACAGTTTTGCATCCATTGATTTAACCAGGTTGCCTTAGTTTGTCCTTTTGGCGTCTTTTCAACAGTGTCATTTTAATTACCCATCTAAAAATAGAAACACATAATGTAATTTTGTTTGGTGATGCAGTTGAAGAAGACAGCTGAAGGGACATACTCCCTAGGACATCATCCTGATTGTTGGTTAGAGCAGTGAGCCGTGCACTGCCTAATAGCTTCCCGTTTGACCCTAAAGAAATTATGTTTGGTGATTGTTGATAAGGACAGTGAGGAGTTTTATTCATAAAATAATGAGCATATACTTTTCTCTTCACTCTATAGTGTATCATCAGTCATCTTTGCCATCATTCCCCAGAAGGCTTTTAGTAAAGTGAGACATCCTTCCCTCTCAAGCACTGTCTGAAGCTGCATCAGGTACTAGAGACTGTGGCACCGCTTGGTCTGTTGTAAGGTAGTTTCAGCTGCTACTTTTCAAATAATATTGCAATCAGGTCAAAATTTATGACATGATACATGCAGCCCTCATGACAATCCCTTGACCGAAGCTGTACTTTGTGTTAAGCGTTAATTAGCGAATGTTAGCATGCTAAGCTGATGCATAAGTACCTTAAAGTGCAAATCCACTTATAGTAACTTGGTGTAGGATCTCACCATCTCACCCATTCAAATATCATCAACTTTTCTAATCTTCCCAAGAGCGTCCTTGTGGTACTTTTGAAAATGATTCCATAATTAAGAAGAATATGAACTCAAATACAGGTGTGCTTGGGGGAATGCCTAGTCTTATTGACACCCATCTCAGTTGCCTCACAAATAGACACATTTGGCTGTAATAAACGAACAAACATAACTAAAGGCTATACAACTCCCGCTGCCTAAGGAAGGCCCAGGCGATAATAAAGGACACAACCCACCCTGGACACTCAGTCTTTGAACTGCTACCATCTGGTAGACGGTACAGAACTCTGAAGGCCAGTACTAATAGACTGAGGAATGGCTTCTATGCAAGAGCCATAATCGCACTGAACAACTCGAACACTAAAGAAATAAAGTGAATGTACAATAATTCCCATAGTAATGTCCAATACATGTGTGCAATAATTTCATATATGCAACTTATAATAGCTTTCATATGTGTAATGTGCAATAATTTCTCACAAACAAGTGCAATAACTTCATGTTGCAGTAACAGTTGTTATGTCATGCCAGTGTCTATAGTCTTACAGCTTTGTACAGATTTGTTTATTCTAGTTTTCTTACATTCCTTACCTTATTTATTTTTTACTGCACATAAGGGGGGAGCTCAGGCCACCTTAATTTCGTTGTACTACAGTGACAATAAAGACATTCTATTCTATTCTATTCTCTAGAAACCAATGGGTGTGGCTACATCACTTCAAAGCAAATACAAAACACATTGTTAAATTCTAGGTGGTTTTGCTGCTTAAAATTAACTAACACTAGTCATCACCAATGGGTTTTCAGTATCATATGCGACTAAATGGAATGTGAATTTATTATGAACTCAAGTGTGTTTATTACTGAAAGACGACATAATTCCAAAAATCAAATAAAGACAATTGATGCATTGGTTGTAATTTAAACAAAACCCACAGTTGCAGTCCTCTCCTGTTATCAGAAAAGTAATCACACATTAAATTCACTGTTAGGAACTTCAGGTGAAATTGCTGTCGTAATGATGCTCACTTCACCATGTATGACATAACATCCCTCAATAGCTTTCTGCGGTATAATGATGCAAAATCATAGAAAACTTACAAGTGACTTTTAGTTCTTCAAACTTTAAATTGAGCATGAAAAGCCTGGCTCACAGAAGCGAGGAAGATAGCATCAAGCCTGAGCAGTTTTCATTGTTTAATGTGGCTCCTGTCTCCCATATTTGTTTTCTCCTTGTAAAAGTAACCAGCTGTGAAGACACGATTCCTTGTAAAGTGTAATCATGCAACATCTACAACAAGAAAGAGCAGTTTCAGTAATATAATACAATATTATTAATATTATATATAACATTCACTAATATCATTTGTTTGACCCATGGGAAGTGGATTACAATACAATACAGTCATACAATACAGTCTCATTCAGTTTGGTTTACATGTCTCTTACTTGTCCAAAAGTGTTTTTAAAAAAGGCAACTGGACTTGTTTTTTGAGAAAACATTTCACCACTCATCCGAGTAGCTTCTTCAGTTCTAAGGGACTGGTGGGAAGTTTGAGGTTTAAACACTGTGGGTAACAGCTAGATACTTACCTGTCACTGAGGGGGGGACTGTTTGTCCCTGTCCTCTTGCCCTATGAATGGTGCTCTAACGACCCTTTATCAGTCAGAGGCTCCAGTCTCAAGGTGTGAATGGGCTTGAAACTTCTTGGGGACGGAAGTTAAAACTGTATTGTAAATAGATGGCAGATTAAATCTCAGTTCACCTCCTCTGTTTAGCGAAGGCTTGTCCAGTCTGACATTGATGGATTGGAAGAGGAGTAAAGGAAGCTATCTGTCTTTTCTGGCTAAGATTTGGACGTTGTTGTCTTCAAAGGAGTGCCCTTTGTCCTTTAGGTGTAGGTGGACCGCTGAATCGTTTCCTGATGAGCTGGCTCTCCTGTGCTGGTACACGCATTTGTGGATGGGTTGTTTGCTTACCCCAATGTACAAGTCTGTACAATCCTCACTGCACTGAACAGCATAAACTACATTACCCTGTTTCTGCCTGGGTGTTTTGTCTTTAGGGTGGACCGGGTTTGAAATCAACTGGAATACGTAGGGGATGACGATGTTCTTCCTCTTGTTGTACTCATCCTCTCTGTCCTTTTTGGGGTATCTTTTTGAGCCTTTGACAAAGGCCCATTTGCAATATCTACATGTCTTGAGTGTTTGTTTGATGTGTTTCTGCTCCTCCTCCTTACTATCCAATCTTGTGGGTATAGTCTGTGCTTGGTGCTGAAGGGTTCTGATGTCCCCGAGTTTGTGTTCCAGGGGGTGGTGGGAATCAAATTATAAATGATGATCAGTGTGAGTGTGTTTCCTATATACTTCAATGTCTTCTTCCACGTGCACCAGACAGTCCAAGAAGGCCAAGCTATTTCCACTGATATCGTGTGAAAGATTCCACCTACTGGGGTTCCTAGCAACCGGGGCATTCCAGAGAGAGCTGGCTGACCGATTGGGACTGTGCCAGTCGACCCCGAGCCGAGTCATGCAAGCCGTGCGGGACGGAATTATCTGCATGTCAACCAGATATATCAAATTACCATACAGTGTAACTGAACAGGTCAACGTTAAAGTGCAATTTGCAGCGAGAACAGGTTTTCCTAATGTAATCTGAGCTATCAACTGCACACACAACTGCACACACATTGCTATAAAATATATATATAAGATATATACAAATTCATCACGTGATGAATTTGTATATATCAAAGGGAAACATTGTCATTCAATCAATGTACAGATCATATGTGATGTGCGAATGCAATTAACAACATCGTGACGAGGTGGCCTGGTTCAACACACAATTCATACATTTTGAGTAACAGCATGGTTGGGAACAGACTACAACAATCTGGAACTGTGCACCATGTGTGGCTTCTTGGTGAGTGAATAATTTATTCATCTAATTGTCCTAATATTAATCACCATGATGCACAATGAGCATGTGCGCCCCCAAATACTATCCCGTCTTCACAGCATCATTCCTAGTCAGTGGTTAAAGTTTGTGACTTGCTGTTTTTTTGCTGGTTAAACTACAGCTTCAGAGCTTTCTAACAAGCCCATGATCGTCCCTGTGTGCAAAGTACTCATGTTAATAACCCCGTGTGTAAAGTGTGAAATGTCTTAATCAGCCTCACCTTTTCCCCGGCACACTTCTTTATTAATTTGCAACAATGGTGTGTGATCCATGTAAGTGGTGTATACAATTAACAAATGGAAACTGTAAATCCAGTGTACTTGTGTGCTTTCAACTGACCCCAGGCGACCGCACTTAAGAGCTGGCTGATGACCCCTCTCACCAACCCTCAGACTTACCAAGAGCGTACGTTTTCTGTATTTGAGCGTACGCCATGTTTCAGTAGGAAATCCTTACAAACACAGCCCTCTTACTATATCAAAATAAAATTGTCTTCATAGAGATTTGGCTGGTACTGCAAACAAATCCCTATGTCATATGAAGGTAATTATTTGTGGAACAAGCAAGACAGTTTTATCAGATTTCTCAAAGCTGAAATACTATCATCACTCAGTGATAATGGCCCCTGAATGCAGAGAGAAAAGTCTTCATTATGCATCAAAGTGTCTGTCGGATTTTCTAATAGCAGCCGAAACCTTCTTTGCACCATCAGCCAGCCACAAGAGCTGCAAAGGTGTTTTTTTCCCCTCTGGGTGGGGGTGGGGGGTGGGGGTAGCCGCATAAGTGATGATGATTGGCTAAGGTAGGTTCAGTTGGGCGGGTGTCGTTTACACACAAACGTGCACATAGCAGTATCACACAAGCGATCACAGATAGACTGCAGCAATGGAGAGATCGGAGCATTCAGAGGTAAAGTTGCCGTTTTCAAGGTGGAAGTATAGGCACTACTTTAACCTCATTGAGGTAAAAGGCAAGAACGTACACGTGAAGTGTACATTACGCTCAGAACTAAATCTCATTCTTAGATGTATTTAAACATATATATTTTTTAAAGTAACGCAATAGTGACTTTCCCTGGTAACTAGTTACTTTTATAGTGGAGTAATTCAGTTACTAACTCAGTTACTATTTGGGAGAAGTAACTAATAAGTATAATTAATTACTTTTTAAAAGTAACGTGCCCAACTCTGTTTATTAACAATCAAACCGTTATTTGTGCATTAAAATGTGGTTGTGTTAGGGGACTGGGTCATATGACTATTGACTGTTTTCAATCACAGTCAATAGAACATTACACACTTATCTCCCAAAGTATCTTCACTGCAGAACTGTGTCATGGTCTGTATTGGAGGTTTATCTCCAAGTGGGTTTTGGTGGACTAGTTTAAATAGGTCCATGATCCTCAGTAGTGTCCCAGTACTGACATTTAGTAAGGTCCATATGTGTACACTTGGACACATATTGTGTAATGTATAGCAGGAAGGTAGGACCTAAATGCAGGCAACACACAAGAACAGAGGCAGTTGAGTCAGTTGAAACACAATGAAATATTGATTTCTCGACATGCAAAACATTAGAGCTGTATGGGATAAAGGCCTGTCAGTCAGCACACACTGAGCAGCTCACAGGAACACCACTGATCCAAGGCTGTGAAACATTGGCCAGTATATAGGGCAAACAAGACAGCAGAGGAAGTGAAGCAATCATTCTCCACCTCCCCCTTCAGGACCAAATCTTCCTGTATTTCAATCAGACCAGCCTTCAAAGAGCACCCCACTCACTGCTCCCAAGAGCACTGCCCTGCATAGGTGAGGCAGACAAGTGAAGTGGTAAATGTGTTAATTTGTAGGCGGCCCTCATTTTATCGATGTTTTCAAGGCTGGCTGATAGATGTTGCATGGGGCTAGCTCAGCAGGGAGAGTCACTTAACCAAAGGGCATTTGTCAACCCCAAAAATGGGTTCACACATTCCCTGCTACAGCTAATGAATCTTTTAATAAGAGGTATCCAATTAAGAAATAATCTCACATATGACCTCTCACTTTTTGAGAGTGGAAAAGTTCTCAACAACTTCCAAATATTTCAGGCCACATTTAAAGAAAGATGTTTCTTGGCCTTAATGTGTTATGCAACGCTAAGAACATATACAGTAGTATAGGAATAATTCTGTCCCAAGCTTTTAGATGCATATAAGCAGCTGGTCACTGACACGTGGGTTTTCTTTCTTTAACGTAAGGGTACCAACAATTTTGTCTACATGTGTAAAGGCCAATTCATCACAGGAACACCCCTAGCCCTCTATGGCATGGTGTTGCCCCGAGGCAACAAACCATTATTTTGGCCTACACACCACCTCTTTAAGTTTTTCACATTAATCACAAATTAGTCACATTTAAAGTCTGATGATAAGTCTGTAACCAATAAAATTTGAGGTGGGTGTGGGTTGGACGTTTCCTCTCTAGGGCCCTTTTCTGGACCCTTGTCAGCTTGGATACACTGCTAGCAGGATAACATGTGTATGGATGGAGATGTGCAGGGATACATAGTTATCACCATAATCAATTTTCATCTAAACAGATGCAAATTCATCAAAAAATCCCTTCACTTCAACAACAATGACATGAGACAAGGAGAAAATGTTGATCCACTCCACAAAATCCGACCACCGGTCTCTCATCTTACCTTGAAGCTGCGGGCGATCCCAATGGTTGAGAAGCTCGCTGTAGACGAGCAGATGGTCCCATTCAAGGGAAGAAATGGACTCAAGCAATACCTGTCAGCAAAACCAAAGAAATGGGGCTACAAGATACTTGTCTTGGCTGGCACAATTTTGAGATCTACACAGTAAGAGTTGTGCAACCCCCTGAGCTGCCAGATATAGGAACAAGTGGCAATGCTGTCCCCTGCCTGGCCCAGCCAATACCCATGCAGCAGAACTACAAGGTGGTCTTTGACAACTGGTACACGAGTGTCCCTCTCATACTCACACTTGTTCAGCAGGGAATTTACTGTACTGGTACTGTTCGTAGCAACAGACTACTACGTGTGAACTTGGATCTTTTGAGCAGAAGACGGCCATGGTTGGTGAAACTAAAATAAAAATTCATGCCATAAAGGGCTAGGATTCACTGGTGCCTCCATGAGATCTGGCTGGATCAATGAAGACACCTTTGCTGAGTTCTTCCAGCATATATAATTGAATGTTGAATTGTTTAAATACTGAACAGGTGATATATGAAAGTTGTTCATTATTATTCATGTATTAAAATATGCTGAATAATACACTTATATTTGGTTTGTTATATGTTGTTTAAAGTTTCCTTTGAGGTTTTTCTAGTCATGGTCAGGTTTAAACTGAAAAAAAGTACACCAGAGGAGATGGAAAGAGACAAATGAGACATTGCTATGCTAATAATCCAGCAGCTTTATGTTTTCACATCTTCTCAGTCCAGGAGGAGTCACCACAGTTGTTTAAGCAAAGAACTGGGAGTCCCACACTGTCTTCCTTGTTTTATAGCAATTTGAATATTGAAACAATACTTAATAATAATGCAAGCCAAGGTTGCTTTTGTCCCAAGGCTCTGTAGCATCATCCTTCATTATCAGAGGCACAAACTGGTAGCCGTTAGTATGTGTGCAGTCAGTAGAAAGCCAATTGTTGTTCAGCCGCACATCATTCACCAGTTTGTTAGTTGTCACCAAGACTGCCTGCTTAAAGCCTGTTTTAAAAATACATAAAAATCTGGCTTATCTGTGCTCCAGCACTTATGTTGACTCACCCACAATTTGCCTTTGAATACAGATACTTCCTGAGCCAACTTGAAGAGAGTTGTCACTCTCCCCTTTAATGACAAATTGAGTTTATTCATTGAGCAAGCTGAAGAGGAAGATTCATCATCCACATGTGCTGTGAGTGGGACATTTTCTCTGAAGGAAATCTCTTCAGCAGCTCAAACATCCTGGCCAGTGATCACCCTTTTTGGCGAGGGAAGGTGCAGCCTGCCAGTAAATGAGTTGTTGTCTAAATATTGTATTACTGCATTAAAAACACTTTGCTTGTACATTTTAAAAATCTTTTACAACTATTTCATACAACAGTTTGGCAGGACAGACAAGTGAAGTACACCAGAGAGGCACGGACAATGAATAGAGAGGGAAACAGTGTAAGGCAAAGGCAAGAAATTGTCCATAATATACGCTCAGAAATGATCTGCGAGTCAAGTGTGGGCTGAACAACAGTTTGTTCTCCAAACAGCTAACATGTTTATTTAGGTTGTAAACTTAAGGAATTCTGCAGAAAATTACATCCATGTAAATGGTATTCCATGTGTGGTCTGACATTTGTTTATTAAAAAAAAATAAACAACTACTGGGTAGTGGGTCCATGTACATGGCTCCTCTAAAAACTGTTACAGTGTGTTCATCAAGTTTGGATGAAACTTATCTATGCAGAGACCAAAACTACAACATGTGTTCGCTGATCTATGTATCTGACAAACCACGCTACAGCCATCACACAGCTTAGTTTCAACCATACTGTAGCCATGTTACCAAGGCTACCTAAAGAGTCCTCTGTCACATTTCTCCGAGATACAAGTCAAAATTTAATACCAAGTTAAAAATGGGCCTGCATACAATGAAAAATTCAAATCACATAATATATCGTAAAATTGTCTATCGTTATGCATGTTTCACTCATTAATGTGACCTTTTTGACAATGCTAATTGTTTTGTGTAATTAGTGATGCTTTCAGTTGTTGAGGTAAGCCTGTAGGAGCTGTCCCTGTATGCCACAGATCTCTGTCTTACCAAAGTGAGACTGTGATCTGTAGCTGTATGATGGAATTAGAATGAAAGACAACTTCTGTCTTATCACCGCTCACCCAGAAACTCTTTTTCCTAGTGAATAATGCAATTAACATTCAGTAAAGGCTTTTGTACAATACCCTGAGGGCGTCACACTTCTTCTCATTCTTTGTCTGAATTAATAATCAGAGAAAATTATTAATTTAGTTTCCAACAAAAGAGGTTTGACATATGGGAAGCTGTGAATTGGACCACAGGAATGATGGCTTTGCTGGCTGTCACACCTAGCAGACATATTCATAATGTAATCTCAGGCATGCAGCCGTAGAAATCGACCTGTCACAAGTCTGATGAGCTAACTGTAGGCAGAGATAGGAAGCGTTGAGTCAGGACATTAGGATTCAGCCTCGAATTCAGATTAAATCTACATCCTACGCGTTGTACTGAGATGTCAGTCACAGTGATCGATGCTCTAACTCAAACATTACCACATTATATTTCCTGCTTCAAAGATTTCTTTGTCACAGTGGGAACTCAAATGTCACCTGTGGCCTGGCAACCCAATCAGATTTAATGTGTATAAAGTTCAGAGGCTTCTAAAACATCCAAGTCATGGAGTGGAGCTTCCACTGAAAGATAGTATTCATTGTATATAGTTGCCCTGTGTCAGTCACCGCTAGAAAACAAAATAAACATTTTGAAAAAAAAAAATAACAAACAAAAAAATGCCTTCGCAAATTAAGTATGCAAATTAAGTAAGCACTCCATCCTGACAATCTGTACTCCAGATTTCATCAGCTCTGTTTTAACTGACAAGACATTAGTTATTTCGTTTCCAGACTGAAAGGTTTTTTTTGACTAACAATGTGCTTTAAATACACAGCAAATTAGTGTTAAAATATCAGTCTTTTGTTTCTCTTTACTGTGACACTATAATTGAATGGGTGTAATGCACTCTTGCTGAACACATTTCTTCCTCATATTCAACTACTTACTAACTGCTTCATGACTGGCTTCATTTTCCAGAGTTAAGTCCGTCCCATTGACTGTACCATCTTATAAGAATTCTTTATACACATCCAAACAAAATCTTAAGGGGGAAAAATGACAAGAATTTGCATTTCGCATTGGTGGGTCTTAACCAGATTGTATGTAGTGTTTAAAATGCAAAAAGAAGCAACTGAAGCAAGAGATAAAAAACAGATAGTAGTCAATTTGATAAAAAGTAGCCCCACTGTTCTTGTAAACAATGGGATTTAGATCAGGGGAAAGCGCACAATGGGCTAAAAGGGCAACGTTATTCTCCTGGACAAAGTCCTTCGTCGTCAGGTGGCCATTGTGAACTGCAGCGTTGCCTTGTTGAAAGACCCAGTCAATACCGCCCGGACTCAGTCAAGAGTGAGTAAGCAAATTCTTGTAATTTTTCCCCCAGTCTTAAGATTTTGCTCAGGAATGTGCTGTCTGTGGTTCTTCCACACAGTAGGTGTGTTTAGTCATGTGATTTTGGTTCCTCTTCTTCAATTTTTGGCAGGTTTGACATTAACCAGTTGCCATTAAAATAGAAGAGGAAGAACATGTTTTGAGAAATAGAGCCCATCGGGACAAAATATTAGAAATATTAGAGTGTGTGGCCTTGTTTTTCTGGCCACGCAGTGTATTTTTGTAAGCGACTTTTTTCTGTCTCTTTTCTTGAGCTTTTTTGAGTAAATTGAACACAAGATTGAAAAGGGAAATTTGATGATTTTGTTTGGATATCATACTTAGTTTTAGTTAGTTTTTAACAGTGGTCAATGTAAGGTTTCCCATACCTTGAATTCCAGAAATGTATGGAAAACTGTAATTTTTGCCATAAAGTAAATAAAATGTGATGTCATTGGTGTGTTTTAAGTTCTGAAGTGACCTTCACGTGTGCTAAGGCTCAACACTTGTAAGTTTATCATTTCACATCACAGTGGTTTCATTTATTATTTTTTATTAGATTACATAAAGACTATATGGTTGGCCAAAGAACACTGAGGTGTTCCATTTTCACTTTTAAGAGTTACCTGCGTAGATTTTTACACTCAGAGTTCAATATCAGGATATATACGCGGCATTGCGCTTTTAGCTAAATATCTTCCGAAGGACTAAGAATGACACAAAAGTTATATGGGTGAGTAAGCGACCATATTAAATGCCAGAAATAAGGTCCAGGTTGTAAAAAACTGTATTTCCCTTAGCAATATTTAAGCATGTCACTGGCATGTGTTCTCTGGATTGCAAAGACTTTAACTATATATAACTGGGTGGTTTAGAAGCTAAACAGTAGTGTGGAGAGACTACTATAAATTGCCTGGTTAAGTGAGAAGACTTTGACAAGATATTCTCATGTTAAATTTATTCAGCCATAAACTAGTTTTTCTCAGAGACCACATTTCAGACGACATGGTTGTTTCCATGTACAGGTTCTACAATAATGCAGTAATTGGAATGTTGCATGGAGGGCAAAGCAAGGATATCAGCACTCTGTAGCGCTTTAAATCCACTAACACTTAGCCAGGTATGTGGTCTAATTTAAATTTAGTAGCCAAGGCACCTCCACAGAAGGTGAATGCTGAATCTTAATTAAATCTCTAGCTCCAGCTGCTCTTTAATTCATCTTAATATAAGGAAATCACATAGTGTAATAAAGTCAGTTGCAAATTAATCATAGCATAAGGCTGCCTTTGTAGCTGCTGTTGTTTGGAGACATTTTATAACTTGCCTTTTACCCTTACCATTTCTGTATAGTCTGTACTTAAGGGGTGTATATTTCCAAAGAAATATACAATAACCACTGGGCTCTGCTAGCCTATGACACTGCCTGATTAGTAATCCAGTAACTGAATTTTTGATTGTATAGGCCACATGGGTCACATTTACATCCCATAACAGAGGATCACAGACCTTGTCCACATATACAGTACAGTATTTTCTAAAAGACAGCTGACTTTTTCAGGCTTGTGATTGGCCAAAACAGTTGTAAATCACTGACATGCTCTTGACAGCACTTCAGTCAAGTGTCTTTGCATTTTCATTGCTTTTGTGGATCAGATTTTCTTGAGAAAGAAAGTAGTTTTAAAAAAGCCACAACATTAAACACAATACTAAATGTTGTGACTCATCAGAGAATGGACATGGGGCTTCTGAGGGTGTCCTGTGGTGTCTGGCAACAGAATGTTGTTCATCGCTGCTTCATCACTAATGTGTGGTTTGACTAGATTTTAATGACAACCTGCCAATATCAGCATAAAACCTCATAACTGTCTGATGTTCAAATGTTAATTATCTATCCAAATGATAAATCTGCATTGGTGTAAAAAAATTTTTTTTTTTTAATGTATGTGATGTTATGTCATTTCTAAGCGAGCCATGCTCATTTTATTCATTCATTTATTTCTCTAACCGCTAACAACAACATCTCATCAGCACCAGATCTTTGGTCTGAAGTCTTTGGTTAGCATCCAGACAAATGTTTAATCTTCAAAATGAATCAGACTGCGGCATTTGATTCCACATTAAACAAAGCACCTTGATTTTACTTAGTCTAAAATGTACCATGTAAATATTTATTTTAAGCTGCACATGCAACATATAGTAAGTACTGTATATGAAAAGATAAAATATATCAGTGTTATTTATTTTATTTTTCACGTCAGCACTTCCCAACTATCATAATGCAGTCAGTCCTAAAGTAAGATATTAGAGGCTCTTAAGCATGTATCATCCACATTTTCACAAATTACAATCTCAAAGAAATAAGTTTGTGTAAAAATGCAGTTTATAATAAGTGTAATCATTTAAAATGATTAAATCCATCCGTATTATTGCACCTTATTTATCCGTCCTATGTAAATAGCGTATATCTACTTATGTTTCTATTTCTTTTACATTGTGCAAATCTTGTAATTTTTTTATTATGCTATTTTATTTTATTTATATTTTCTTTTTCTTTTCTTTTAACTTGTGGGTTTCAAGAGTGTTTTTATGTGCAACTGAGCTACTGTGTCCCTTGTGGATCAATAGAGGCTGTTTAAGTCTGAATGAATAAATAATTTTTCCTTCACAGCATTATTATTATTTCACAGCACAAAATGCAAGTTGGCTTTTGTGCATACTGGCTACTACTCCCAATTATGCCAAATTATAAAGAGTGGTTCTGTAACATGTATTATCTGTTTACATACATACAGCTGGTGTAGGCAGTATAGACTGAAGGAATTTGGGAACCATGGCAAAATAAAAGTAACCCTGCACCCGATGTAAATGTATTATGATTAGTGAAGATTCTCACTCATCCATGTGATGGTGTTTTGTCCTCAGGCTGAACAAGTTTTTGCTATAGTGTGTAGCTGGGCTTATTCACCCTAAGGGCAACACACCCAGGCAAAAGCTGAACCATGTAGTTTGTGCAGTTCAGCACATTAAAAGTATGCACAGACACATACACAGAGAAACAAAACAACCCCAAACACATGATTGATCCCCTCAATGCAGAAGGGAGGACTCATTTGTATCAGCAGACTGCAGCTGCAGAGACAAAGACTACAACTCTTCTGTAACTATTGCTGTCTCATGGGGCATTCACATGAGCACATGCTTTCCTTACATTTGTCATGGTACACATTCGTAACGTTTACATACACTGTTCTACATAAAAACACACTGCAGACAAAATGGACACACTGTGCAGACAAAATGGACACACTGTGCATTCACAGCCAGTGCACCACTGTCATCTCTTTTCATTTGTTATATTCTTTCTCAAACTGTCCTCATGATTTGCGGGGACGTTAATTTTGCATATTGCATTGCATATTTGGTCATTGATTCTCTGCATCTGTATGCAAGGTCTCAGTGTGGCATTTGGCTGAGAGAAAGATACTTGTGTGGCATGACATTATGACAGACTTGACATTTTAGACCTTAATGTTGCACATGCTGTTTTGCATTTGAATATGTTTCCCTAAAATCCAGGATTTTATTTCCTCTAGCTATAGACTCAAATACCAACATTTGACCCAAGCCTTGGACACAAATAATGAGCCTATATGGGCTGTCTTTTTTAATTATTTATTTTTTAATTATTATTTACGACAATTTAAAGAATATGTATGAAATCAGTGAGCAGGTGAGTCCATGAGAGAATGTATGCATTCAACGAGCTGGAGGAGGACAAAAATACATTATTGGCATGGAAATTTAGAGAACATTTTACCTACGAACCTGGTCAAGAAGGTCGCAACATCACAGTGTAGTGCAAGCTTTGCTTACCGTCGTCTAAGCTGAAGAAGCATCACGAGGTAAATTGGCTGATTAAGTAAATTGGTAACTATTAATCCAGCTCCGCTGGCTGAGAAAGCGGGGAAAAAGAGGAGGGTTAATGTCCACCGGTTCGCATGTTGCTTGTCCTACACTCACAAACAAGGCCTATTTAGGGGTCCATGCAAATGAAGTTGCAGGATCCCTATTGTTTTTCTTCCGATTTTTATTCTCATATTTCGCCTTAATGTTCTGCGTAGCTAAAAATGTCTGCCCAGGACAAACTGCAAGGGCGAAAGGCATTAAACCTGGTAACTTGGTAGAAGTCCTGCCATTCCACTTTGCCAAGGTGTCAATACACATGCCTACAGCTAGGTGGCACTATAATAAGTCAATTTACGTTTTGGCTCATATCTTGAGAACCGTGTGCCCTAGAAAAAAAATATATGATTCCTTATATAGCCATGGTTCTAATGGACTAGGCCACTCCCATTTCCGCCTGCCATTTTGTTCCCCCATTTTGAAAAAATTGCACCTCAAAGCAAAATCAACTCCTTCTAGACTGTTCAACCAATTCTTACCAAACTTAGCATGTATCATTTATGGACAAAGATAATGGAAATTCTTCAAAAGACCTTTAGCAGGGTTATTGATTATAAAGTTAATGCCTAATTAATTTTCATGGTGTGCAACAGTATAACTGAAAAGCTAATATTTTGTGAAGTATATACCCAAACTTAATCAAACTTCATTACAAGCACCCCAACTTTTGTGACCTTTGGTCTTTAGGGGGCGCTACAAAAGCAACATTTCAGTATCTCAAAAACTGCAATAGCTAACTTCATGAAATTTGGCATACACAATCTGTAAAATATTGTGTAGACGCCCATCAAGTTGCATGACATTACATCTACAGGGGGCTTTACAGGTGACATGGAAACATTTCATAAGACTTTAAGGCCTATAACTGTTGAAGTATTCACCCAATCCTTAGCAACTGTCACTATAATATGCCTGCTTACAATCATGCCATGTTTCGTGAAATTCGGCCTGTAGGGGGCGCTACAACGACTACATGTTTATATCTCACAAACCATCACAGTAAACACATACAAGCCCACCACATTTAGTTGCTTCCGAGCCGCCTGACTCTCATTCACTTGTCGGCCTAAGGATTCCTCTGCAGACACTTTGCCTCCTTTAAGGCCATGTACGACCCACTTACGCCTCTGCGTCCCGCTCGGGGACGACTTGGATACGGCATGGACCCCTTTATGATCGCTTGCAATCGTCTAGTAAATTTAGTTTTTCAGTTTGCCTGAAATAAAAGTGACTGAAATGTGTTGTTGAGGTCGAACAGGTTTAGTGAACAATGGAACAATGGTTTGAATTCAGACATTGGGGTCTTATTATGTCCAAACACATTAATAAGAAAGTAAAGAGACACATAATTAAAATAGACACATAAGACTAGCACTAACACTGTGAGGAAGGTATTGCACTTCCGTAGTACTCTTCATGAATCTATAGCAAGGTATAGTCACCCATGAGTGAGTTACATGTTCATCTTTGATAATTGATAAAAGAACAAAACCATACCATAAAAGAATAAACCTATGAATTATAATCTGCACAAATGCATGAAAATGACTTTGGGTTTGTTTTTTTCTTAAACTCAGATTCTGTCATGCTGCTTTAAATATGCAGAATCATTAGTATTTTATAACTCAGAACTTAGTTATAGAAGAGACATGTAAACATTAGTGTATTTTGTAATATTTTTTTGTGTTGTTAATGAAATCATTCACTCACTCATTCGCTCATTCATTCATTCATTCATTCATTCATTGTCCGTAGATGGCTAGAGCAGAGTCCTGTTGATGTCTGTAGCTTCTTCCAACAGGCAATGGACAAAGGATGATTTTGCCCAATACCATAAGGACAGGCTGCCAGTACATCACAGGATTAACACAAAGAGACACCGGGCCACTCTGGGCAGAGGGACACAGAGGGACAAACAACCATTTACGCACGCAATAATGCAAATGGGGGTTTGGGTTAGCTGAAAGGGATGGGGGAGGCGGTTTTGGAGGAGGAGGGGGTTATAGGCTGGTGGTTATGGCAGAGGTCAGGCTGAGGCTGGGTTCTCTCAAGTACTTTTGAAAATTTCTTCAGAGACTTCTTCACTTTTTTCGGTGCCTCCTCAATCTGCTGTTCTAGGTGTTGCAGTCTGTCCATTAACTCGTTTCTGGAGTTTTCCCCCTCCTCCACCGTCTTCTTGATGGCCTCGGTCATGGATTGTAGGCAGTGCTGGAGGTCGGCTTTTTCCTGGTCCCACTGTCTTCTTTTGTTTTCCAGGTCCTCCTGCATCTTGATGGCTGCAGCCGTCATAGTTGATGTCGTAACTATGTTCTCAGAAAGGTAGTGGAGCTTTTCCTCTTCCCGCTGACGTTGTTGCTTGTCCATCTGAGTCTGCATGAGAGTCAGTGCAGCTTTAACTTTAGCGGTCTACTCTGCTTGTTGTTGAAGACAGGCCTCTGCTTCCTTCCTTTTGTTTTCTTCTGCTTAGAGAGCTTCCTCTAGCTGTGCAGGGAAACATTTTCATGCATCTTCCCCTTCTTGCTGAGCTCCTGATGAAGAACAGCCATCTCTTCTTTTGCCTCTTTTCCTTGGGCTGTGAGCTGTTCTTTCAATTGCTCTAACTCTTTCCTCAGAGCAGTATTTTCTTGCTCCAGTGAAGTGATCTTGTCTGTCCCTTCGCCCAGAATTCTGTTAAACTCCTGCTCCGAAATCTGAAGTAGAGCATTGTTCTTGATCCCAGCACTGGTGGGTTCAGGCTGGGCTGCAGGCTGCGGTGTCTCAGCTGTGTTTCCACGCAGCATTTGGAGAATCGGATGTTCCTTAGCTGCTGCCGGCTGCTGTGTGGGCTCCGCCTGCAGTTTTTGCAGGGTATAATTCGTGGGAGGCAGTTTGGGATTGACAGGTATTATTAGAGCTGCAGTTTGGGGCCTGCTGGACAACAGCACTTTAGGTGTCAACTCCGTCAGTTTTGGCAATGCTGAAGGTTGCACTTTGATCCTTAAGGTCGTCTGTACAGAGTTTGGTGCAGCTGGTACGTTGAGAGCAGCGCCGGGAATTTTTGGAGCTGCCCCAAGTACACTGGTAGCTGCACTTTGGAGCATGGCAGTAGGCTCCAATTTAGGTGTTGTCTTAGCCCATTTTCTTTGTGTGGATTGCTGTAATTTAGGTGTCCAATCCATTGGTTTTGGACCTGGTTGAACTTTAGGTCTCGTGTCCATCCTGTTTGGCCGTGTGGAAGGTTGGTCTTGATGTCTAGTGTCCATCCAATTTGGCCCGTGTGGGAAGTTGGACTTTAGGTCTTGTGTCCATCCTATATGGCCCTATCGAAGGCCTCATGGCAGCAGGGGTTTCTCCAGCATGAACTTCAGATGTTGCCGGAGGTCCTTTGGGACCTGCTACAGGAATCTCTAGAGAAGCACCACGTACAGCAGTAGCTGCAGCAGGCACCTCTGAAGATGCGGCAGGCACTTCTGAAGATGCGGCAGGCACTTCTGGAGAAGTGGCAGCCATATCTGGAGATACAGCAGCCACTTCTGGAGAGCCGGCAGGCATGTCTGAAGATGCGGCAGGCACATCTGGAGATAGGGAAGGAATATCTGGAGACACGGCAGGCACTTCTGGAGATGCGGCAGGCACTTCAGTAGCTGACTCATGTACTGAGGGAGCTACGACAGGAATCCCTGGAGCTGCATCAGGTACTGTGAGAGCTGTTTCAGGTACTTCAGCTGCTGTGGCTGGTATCTCGGCGGCTGTGGGGGACAGTTTAGGCCATGTGGCAAGTGATGAAGGTTTGGTTGCCTATGGGTTTGTCGTAATCAAACCAAAGCTGATTTTAACAGTTGCCATCTTGTCTTTCTGTTTTCTGATTCCCCTTTTCAGGTCAGCGGCCTTGGTGTTCTTCTGTGCCTCTTGTGCAGGGGGCTGAGTCTGCTCTGTCTGGAGCTCTGTAAAATCTTCATCATTGAGCTGCATGCTGACGTTTTGCTCAACCTCCTCCTGGAAGTTAGAAGTAATTTCCCAGATGGAGTCAACCATCAACAGGTGTCCGTGAAGGAAGGGAGGGAGGAATAGGACAGAGCGTCTCAGTGCAGCGATCTCCTGGGGGGGTTGCTCCAGCAGCGGCCTTGGCCAAGGCCGGTGCTGCTTAGGGCCGGAATGCAGATTAGATTATGATTGTTTGGGTTAGGGCGAGTAGTCGCATTTCAATAGACACGACCCAGATAGCAGTAGACTCTGGAGCGACTCCGCCCTCAAGCTGGCAAATCCGTGTAACTGTCACCTCTGTTTTACTGCCGTATGGAGACACTGGCCCGTACTAGGCACTAGGGGGCGGGAAGCACAATCAGAATACGGCCAGCCGTCGTCGAAGCAGAGGCGCGATTTTTTTTCTCTCAGCTCGTTGACTCTTTTGTTGAGCTGGTTGAGAGTGAGACGTTGAGATTACAGTCTATGGTTGAGACACGTTGCGGTTGCAGTCCCTTATCAGTTAAGCCAAACTTTATTTAACCATATTGGAATAATTTTTTTTTGCTTTTGTTGGCCCATTATTCATAATGTTAGTACCTTCTGAAGTTTACACTACTTTAACGTTAAACACTTGATTTGAATTGCTAACGTTACTTTCTAACTAAGCTATGGTAATGAAGTACATGTTTATCCATGTACAAATTCGTTTAGCAAACGCTTTTATCCATTTTATGAATTTACCAATTACTTAATATAGGATAAGAAGTACTTTATTCACGTCGTAGGAAATGTAACGTTAAGGCTAGTAGCAGCTGCTAACGTTAACGTTACCTAACATTAGTCCCGAACTTGCCTTGCTTAGGAACCCCTTATTTCTTAGCACGCAAGCAGATAGGTTCCTTTACCGCACTGCCATCCTCTAACTATATATAAGCCACAATATATTAAAATACGTCTGCAAGTTATCTGTGATGAGTAGCAGGTGTTTGTATTTAAAAATATTAAGTGTAAAAAGTTTGATGGGTGACCAAATATAAAAATTACTCATGCCGTCCCCCCTCCCCCCCCACGCCCAGACCCAGGATAGAAGCAGGTGGCGTGGCTGATGGTGTGAGCTGGAGTGCCTCGTGCTTTTTTCCCAGTAGCAGCTAAGGTAGGCTAATCTCACACACCTGCAAACTGTCTGTCATGTGAAGGGGGTGGGGGGTTTGCTGCCATTAACAACATAGCAAAATAGCAAACTTTACTAGACAGCTAACGTTAGCTAGTTCTAATGTCGCGCTGCTTGTCTTGAAAACTAACGTTAGCCATTTAGCTGCTAGCTTGCCACGGCAGTCATTCATGTGAGGTGAACGGAGAGATGTAGCCAATGTTCCCTCAAAGCTGCGTGGATACTTTTCGGCGCGCTCCACGCAGCAGTTAAAAGCTGAGGGGAAATAAAGACAGAGCAGGTGCCCCTGAAAAAAAGGTCAGCCTAAAGGCCTATTCACACCAAGAACGATAACTATAACCATGACGATAAAAGCGTTCACACTGAACAACGATAAACAAAGTCTCACCTTGTGTTAATGAATGTGATGGCTGAAATTCGATGGGTTCTGAATGGTTATTAGCTTTTTATCGTTCTCAAAATCGCTCTGAAAGTGATCCCCAACGATATCGTTCTTCATGTCGTTATCGTTATAGTTCATGTGTGAACGTCGTCATTAATATTAACGAGAATGATATTTGTTTATAGTTATCGTTATCGTTCTTGGTGTGAATGACCCTTAACGTTTTAACATAAATGGTGGCTGAAAAATCGGTCGGTCTTAACGCAAGTTTACAACCGGCAAGTCGGTCAGACTAAAAGGGGAAAAAAATAATAGGTTATAGGTATATTAATAGGTTTTATTACATTTTCAATAGACTCAAGTGCAATTTTTTATTACATTATCGGGGATTTATTACATTATCAGGTTCTACAAGGCTTTTTGCCAAGTATGTGTGAAGGCCTGAAAAGAGCTTATACTTTTATCTTAAAACAGTGTTTCTAACTTTGGTACAATTCCAAATAACAATGTACAGCACCTTAGAGGCTACGAATGAAATACAGAATGATCTCACGAACATTCTTACAATTTCTCACCAGCGCCACAAATTTCTTCCCCTGCACCCAACGTGGCATATGAAGATTATGAGACCCCTGTGAGACATACAGGTTTGTCAGCGTTTGTAACTTCAGCTATGAAACTACATCATTCCCCTGTTTGCTGATTGGGGCGGTGAGACAGATTTGTGGGTTGGGCCAGACTACGTATGAGAGCACAATCAAATTGGGTGGAAGTACGTAGGCTGGTATCACCAGGCTAACTGTACTGTACTCTAGTTGTCCCCCCCCCCCCCCCCCCAAGGAAGTGGAAATGCAACCTCGATATTCAGGCCAACATTCAGACTGGGGAGAACAAGCTCCAGCTCTATCCATTGCTCTTGTAAGTGCTTCCAATTAAATGTCTGTGACTACAACATACAGTATACACTAACGTTCAGAAGTTTGGGGTCACCTGCTAATTTCTCCATTGAACTTAAAGGGACACCAGGCAATGTTTTCATGTTAATTAATCATCTTCGTAAGTCGGTATATGGTTAAATGACTCATTACAGGGCGAATAAAGACTCTCTCACCCGCCCCTACTGCCTGTAGGAAAAATATCCCGCTTGCAAGTTCGGTGTATCCTCCTGGTTTTGAAATAGCTGGTTCCTCTGCTCAGCTGGGTTGACAGCTGATCAGCTGGGTTGCTGGTGGGGAGGGACAACAGTTCGTTTTTACTGTGTTTGAAAGCATTTACTACCAGACACTAGGGGGAGCTTTGTAGAGAAAAAGCACTCAGGCTTGCCTGGTGTCCCTTTAATCTCATCAATTAAGTTGAGTATTTATACATTGTTCTCTAATTCTGTTTACATACTCTGACATGTAGCTACCTTATGAAAAACACCTTGAAACGCAACATTTCTGCAACAGTTTCAATTGTTTTCTTAACTGTTTTTATAGCTGCTCAGCTGCACATCCTTACGCTGCTCGAAAACATCAAGGAGCAACAAATGCAGCTCGCTGTAGCAGTAAACAGTTTGGCGACACGTTTCCAGACTGAAGCTCCTGCTGTGGCTGAAATGCCTCATGACATTAGTCTCCCCCTAGACACCATGTCAGAAGTGGAGAGATTTGAGGATTGGCTAAAACATCCTGGAAATAGCGGTGCCAAATAAAACATGGTATGTACTGTTAAGCATTTAGGAACCCTTGTTCTCTCACTGTGTACTGTATATATTTATTGTCTTTCTCTTTGGATTTATACTTATGTTTGCTTTTACAGATTAGTGTTTTGGGTGCAGTGGGTGGTCAGACACCAAAAAAAGTTACCTGGAACCCATTGACTCGTATTTTCACAAACTCGGTTGCTAAGCAGATAAACTGGAAAGGTGTGCATGGGAAAAAAAGCTTAAAGGACATGCAAATAAGAAGTTTCTTGATCAGTAAGTATGGTATAGTAAAAGGGATTTTTAACGTCTGTGGTATAGTACTGTATATTATACTTACTGTGTTTAGAATAATTTTCTTTTTTTTTGTTGTAAAACTAGTGAACTAGCTACCTAAAAGACACAAAACCTTCCAAACATTTTCCAGAGTGTTATTGGCACTGCTAGAACATGCTTATTGTTGTTTGGTGGCAATACAGTCGGCAGTGTCATGCTGGAATCTTAATCTGGCCGGGGACCGGGGATGCGGCCGCAAAGAACGGGAGAGAGCAAGGCAGGAAGAAGCAGCAACTTCACTAGGCTGTCACACACACGAATGACCTACTGTACACACACACACACAAACAAACACACACTGTCACTCTCTCAAACACACAAATAAATATTTGTTGTTATTTGTTATTTCTGGTTACGAAATTGCCTATTTGTTGTTATTTCTGGTTACGAAATGGCCTGAGATTTTACCTGATCATTTTTTTTTACAATAAATATAGTAAAATATAAAATGTGTGCTTCTTTTCCCAAATACATTTATTAAGGGTACACGGTTTGAATTTTAAGAAGAAAAAAAAAACTCTTATGTAAAACGTTTTAGCACGAGGTAGGTAGTGGTAAGTTAAAAAGCTTTGTGAATATGGCCCCAGTTGTTTATTAGCTATGTATCAACTGGTGAGATTGTACCTGATCATTGTTTCATAAATATAGTAAAATATAAAATGTGTGCTTCTTTCCCCAGAGACATTTATTAAGGGGCCAAGGTTTTTTACATTCAATTTACACTATCAAACTGGCTACTAGGGGTATTAGATGTTGTAGTTTTAAAAGCTTTATAATGTTTCATACATTTCACTTTGCTTTGTACAGCTTGAAGTTCTAAAGAAGTACTGTAACTTCTTGATTTGTTAGTGACATTGAATATTTAGTATATATACTAGGGCTTTGACTTTTGCCCAAAAATCATATTCGAAGTTTGTTTGTTTATTAATATTAAAATTCGAATATATTCGAATATTTATTAATTATATTTTGACCATTAAATTTCTTCAGTAAGACTGATATTGGTATCAAACTTAAGTTCTATATGTTCTGTCCACCAGAGGGCAGTGTATCAGTTAATGTTAATAGACTACGTGCACGAAAGGCTGAGTACCGTAAATTCCGGACTATAAGCCGCTACTTTTGTCACTTGCTTTGGACCCTGCGGCTTATACAACGGCGGATGGATTTTTACAGCTAACGGTCACCAGGGGCGCACTATCATGTCATAGACGATGACACGAGGATTAAGAACTGACTTTTCTGGTATAGTAGGCTGGTTATTTTGATACAGTAAACGGCCGTGTTACTGCACCTTTACTGTTGTGTTGGCTGTTTTCGAAAAAGATGCTGGTTATTTTGTTGAGCAGCCGGGTTACTGCACTTTTGCTGCCGTGTTACAGGCAAGCACTTTTACAAACAAATTAAATTCAGCCATTTAACGTTATTGCCTCGTCAAGCGTTGTAAGCTTTGTTTTTTGTTATACTGCACTACTACGGTACTATGACTGCAGGAAGTGCGCTAGGAGCGCACTGTTGTATTATTTGTGCACTGCACGAATGCTGTTTGTAATGTCAAAGATGTGAAAGTTTGATCGATTGATTGTTTGTTTGACTGATCGAAAGATTTATGTTTGTCAAATGTAAATAAATGGGACGCTTTGCGTTTCCAAACAGTCATTTCTGTCCCGACAATCCCCTCCGTGGTAGAAGAAACCCTTACGGTAATTAAACATTAAAACACCAGCGGCTTATAGTCGGGTGCGGCTTATAGTCGGGTGCGGCTTATAGTCCGGAAAATACGGTATTTATGCGTGTTAAAATTTTTATTATTAAGCAAACAAGATATGCAGTGTCGGAATGAAGATGTAACGAGCAGAATATAACAGAAGATGCTGTTACGACACAGTTAACGCGCCATCGGAAATACACAAGCTTACAGGAACCTTTCGTAAGTCAGTGATGCTTTCGGAAGAAAAACACTGTCACACCAGGCGTGAAAAAAAACCTCGGAATCTGAATTGAAAACAACGTTTACAAGCAAACATATTTACAAAAAATAATTCCCATACAGGTTCGAATATTAAGAGATCCCTAAAATTCGTTCGAATATCTAAAATAATCGAATTATATTCGAATAACGAAGTTTGGAGTCAAAGCCCTAGTATATACATGGGTGCCAGACGATTACAAAATGAGCTGGCCTAAGTAAGATCTGGTCCACATTTGGCCCAAATAAGGGCCGCAGTCACCACTATCAAAGACTCATCTGGTCCACATTTGGCCCAAATACGGCCCTGATCCGCCCCAAACACATCCGGTTCACATTTGGCCCAAATACGGTCCTGATCCGCCCCATAAAAAACACATCCGGTTCTAAGCTGTCCCAGAGCTGGTCCAGAATCATGAAAACGGATGCGGAACAGTATTGGCCCGTTGTGCCAAAAGACACCGGCCCAGACCCGTTTCGCGGATCTGGCCCAGATCTAGCTTAAGATCTAGGCCAGATCCGGGCCAAATACATTTTGCTATCTGGGGACTTACTCTATTTGTCCATTCTGGTCTTCAAATCCATTCATTCGCCTTTGCAAAGCCGAAAAGCTTCTCCAAGATGTTTTCCATGTTGCAGTTAATGACCACAGTCAGTGTGCTGATAGCTCTTTCCAAGGTGTTTTCCATGTTGCGGTTTATACCCACAGTCTGAGCACTAACAGCTCTGCTCACTCCATCAATCATGTCGGGCAGCTTCATGGGGCTTTGGACTGCTGACACCGTCTTCCGAATTTTCCGATACACCAGGGCAATGCCTAATCCAATCAGCAGATAGCCTGTTATCATGGTTCCGAATATGTAAAGATCCTCGATGTCCTCTATGGAAAGAGTCGCCAGGCACACGACCCTCCACTTCTCCCAGGAGTCCATCATGTATCCAGCGGCAAACGTTCCGTCAGGGCAGGCAGGTTCCCCCGAACCCGAGCTTTTCGCCGGGAAGATTCTGTCAATTGCGTTGAGAGACCAGTTGACCAATTCCATGATTTTAAATTTGGAGAACAATGCGGAGAGAGGCTCCCAAAGTTTGAGACAAGACAGGACGAGACATGAGAAGCAAAATAGGGAAGATAAGGGAGAGGGGAGAGAGAGATGCGTCCACCTTCGTTGAGTGCTGGTGAAGAAGTCACGCAGGATGACTTTAAATTTACTTCTGTGAACCTTGTTGCGGTTAGGGTTTGTAGCTGTAGTCTCCATTTGAAATCGAGTAGTTTACTGTTTCTGTTACTGTCCCAAACTTTGTGGAATATGAAGTAATCTTCTCGTCCGTTCGCTGTGTGTCTTGTGGTAGGTACCGATTGTATTTCTCTCAATTAAAATGTACCTAATCAACTGATTATGATTCTTTTTTTCACTCTATTCGCATTTATTTATTTTTATTTATATTCAGAGAAGGCACCCCATAGTCATACAGAGGACAGCAGCTAAAAGGACTGAGAAAATGGTGACTGCTGATGACATTGATAAATGCAGCGCCACTACCAGTATAACTTTTGGACCTCATCAGAAACAAGCAAAGCACCTGCCACC
The DNA here is from genome assembly GCF_963514085.1 of Chelon labrosus. Classification (NCBI taxonomy): domain Eukaryota; kingdom Metazoa; phylum Chordata; class Actinopteri; order Mugiliformes; family Mugilidae; genus Chelon; species Chelon labrosus. The sequence continues at coordinate 24,177,251 of NC_140353.1, forward strand.
ACTACCCAGAGCAAAGTTAATGTGCTGATTTTTGACTTTGTAATTGGCAGTGCACAACTTTACTTGTGTAAAATCAGTGGTGGGAAAACGCCCATGTGCAGGAAGACTCTGATGCAGCGCATTGACTAAGCGCCACCTTTTGACCACGCATAATGTGTTTGCTGTGAGTTCATGAAGTACATGATTGCACTCTGTATTGTTCTCAATGTAATTTACAATTATTATTTTATTTTAAAGCATGTTTTTGCTTTGTTATACACCTGCTTGTTAAAGCAGCCATGTTACACTTTAATTTCCCTAATATCTGAGCTGTGGAAATTAATAAAGGTAAAGGAAATTGAAGACTATTTACTCTTGGATGCCATTTTTCTTTAAATAGCATCAGTTGCAGGACAAAAGCACCACATTTGTGTTTTGTGTACTTGCATAACTTTTTCTCTGAAGATAGTAATTAGATCATTCTCTAAAGCATATATTCAGTGTCCCAGATAAACACGCACAGCTAGACGATTTTGAAGTGAGCTAAAAGTAATCCAAAAGTATTTAGAATACATTACTTGAGTAATCCAAGGGAATACATTACAGATTACATTTTAGGACATGTAATCAGTAATTTGTAGGGGAATACATTTTAAAAGTAACCCTCCCAACACTGGTCCGAGCAACGTGCTTTCATCCGATTCCTCCATTTTGGTAGCCGTTAGCTGAGCTCTGCGTGTGCATCAGTGTAATCGGTGTACCAGGAATCGTGCACTGACAAAAGTTCTGCGTTGTTTGGAATGTAAACTGTGATTGAATGCGGTAATTTATATATGTACGTATATATACACAGCATGAAAGAAATGTAATGAAAAACTTGTGCCCTACCTCCTTGTGCAGAGCCACTAAACATAGAGATGCTGAAATTGATCACTACTCCAGTCTTTTTGCCTTCCCCACATCACCACCATCTCTATCCCCTGGAACAATAAGCTTTTGGCCAACTTGAGAGCGAGGTAATCAATGAATCAAATCAACCTGGGCCATTCAGCCTGCACAACCATCACAGCAGATTTATTACATGTCCATCATGGGAGGGTTGGGGAAGAGGTGACGTTCGAGTTCAGAGAGGGGGAGCAGGGCTTGAAGAGGCCCGATGGAGCTATTAGCTGCTGAAGTGAAGTGATCAGCCAGTGATGAGCTATTGGACAGGCCCAAGATTGGGGCAGTGGGAAATACTGCAAAGGTTCATTACAGCTAGTTCATCTTGTGTTGTGCTGCCTGCAGCTGCATTCCCACCCAGGTCCAATCCCTGGACAATCCAGGCCCTTATCTGCCTCAGTCTAATCAAGTTCTCTCCAACTGTGGAAGCTTTTCAAGGCCTAGAAGGCTAGATACAGCCACCTGATTGGACAGATGCGCCTGGGTCAGACTGAACTTTATCTCTAAAATGGGAAATGTTGCTGTTGAGACACTGTTGCTAAATAATTATGTGTAGTGGCAGTGGCCGTCTATTTAATTATTATAATGAAATATCATTTTATCCAGATTATCTGAACACACAATTAGGAATTAGGTTCACCATGTTATATGGTATATAGATAGTATCTTACACTGAACAGGTGCTACAAAGTCATTTATGGCTTCACACAAGTAAACTGATAATAAAGCCATCTTATGTGTATATCAGTATATTCCTTTGACAAGTATTACGGTGCAGTAAATCTGCATGTAAATAGCCCCCAATAAAAGAACTATTCCCACCCATTTGAAGCATAAACATATTATCATACTTCGTGTCTGCAGATGACTGCATGCAGAGGTGCTTCCAGACCTTTTAGAATGTGACACACCAAACAAGTAGCTAAATGTGAGAAGAACTAGCTGGGCTATTTATGTATGTATTTACAGTATGTCTGACAGAAAATTAATTTCTATAATAATCCTAGATGCAATTGCACACATCTCTTCTTCCTTAGAAAGATAGCGAAGCTTTGGATTGACCTGGTTATGTATCTCTTTCCTCCTTTGGTCTCTCTGTAGCTGGGTGAGACAGAAACGAGGTGACGTAATTACCCCAAAGTCTGTATAATGGCAGATCAAGGTAAACTCTATTGTGTAAGATAACAGTCACTACACCAGCTCCTGGTACTGTCGACCAGTCTCTCTGAAAACATCACAAACGAATTCTCCATACTGGAGACCCTCTTCCACCTGGACACTGGAATCTTGCAACACTTACAGTGTGTAAACCCATTTTCTTTCATTTACACTGAAATACACTGTTGTCTATGTGGAGTACGGAGTAATGACTGATTTGAACGTCTTTAATAGATACTTTGAGCCAGTGTACGGCTGTGCTCTGTGTAGAAGTGTTTTAACAATGCACACAGTCCCACACATAAACTCTTAGAGCAACCAGGAGAGAATGTCTTTATGACTTTATACTAGACTTTGAATAATAGACTTGTATTTCTTTGCATTATGTATATTTTGTGATCATTTTGTATGTTGTGTCTGTCAGTGAGATATTTGACTTGACAGACTGATACTACAATGATAGTGTCCCTTAGTCAAAAAAGTAGAGCAAAAAAAACTTTCTCAAACATGAAAGACCTTCACATTTTCTTCACATAGTGTAGATGACTGTCATCATTGTACCCAGGGGGCAGAGGAAAAAAACAGACGCAGAATGTTGTAAAAGGTTATGCAGCAGAAATGATATCTAGGGCCTTCAAGGAGCACAACCTGGGTGGACAACCCAGTCAACTAGCTACTGGAAAGCTACACGGGGCCAAAACCCCTTTCTGGGACATGTTCCTGGCATACAACTATAAAATTTGGCAGAAAGTATCCTGACACATAGGGGGAAGCAGGAAAAAAAAGATTCTGGGCCTTGCTGTAACTCCATTTTAAGATAGCACTCTCAACATCCCAAAAAAAGACAAAAAAAGTACTGTTCGCCTGACAATTTCTCATGAAAATTAATATTTCAACACTTTATGGTAAACAGGTATACCTAACATGTATATAGAAAACTTCCCAAATTCATTCCATGTGTGACAATGATGTGTCATGCTCCCTGAACCACTCTTTCACAATTTGATGGAATAACCTGGTCATTCAGTATATTGAGGTAGTCAGCTGACCTCATTTTTTGGCCACGTAACTGCAGCAACAGGCTTGTACAGTAGGCACTAGGCATGATGGGTGCATCACTTCATCTGCCTCTCTTCTTACCCTGATGCCCCCATCACTCTGGAACAGGGTAGATCTGGACTCATCAGACCACATGACCTTCTTCCATTGCTCCAGAGTCCAATCTTTATGCTGCCCGGTTAGCCTCACTGATTAGTGGTCTTCTTAAGGCTACACAGCTGTTCAGTCCCAATCCCTTGAGTTCCCTTCACATTGTACGTGTGGAAATGCTCTTACTTTCACTGTTAAACATAGCCCTGAGTTCTACTGTTGTTTTTCTTTGATTTGATTTCACCAAACGTTTAAGTGATCGCCGATCACGATCAATCAGGATTTTTTTCTGACCACATTCCTTCCTCAAAGACGATGGTTCCCCACTATCCTTCCAAACAGAGCTTTAATGAAAATCATGCTTGTAGTTCTTGATTTACTCCAGGTATTCATTGTATTTTAGTAAAACGTATATTAGGGGTGTGCATCTCTCCAATATAAGACAATTCGATACGTATCTAGATACATGGGGTACGAAACGATTCAGGAAGGATACATTTTAAAAACAACCGATTCGATTCGATTCGGTAGGATTTGATCCGATCCGATCCGATCCGATCCGATTCGGTACGATTCAGTGCAATATGATGTAATCCGATGAGTCTGTGCAAATTCTCATTTGTCCAGGTCAAAGGCATCTCTAGGCAATTGAATCAGGTCAACTGGACTTGGTTTTTGTCTGTGAAGACGTTTCGCTCCTTATCCAAGTGGCTTCATCAGTTCGAGAGACTAGCAGGCAAGTCTGACTAGCCCGCAGACACAGACAAAAACCAAGTCCAGTTGACCTGATTCAATTGCCTAGAGAGTAATCCGATATAGTTCCTTGTTTAAAGTAGACATTTTACATTATGAATGATCCTAAATCAATCCTAAAAATGTGATATTGTTTACCTTCATAGTGATAAGTTTAATAGATTGTCTCGAGATTTTTGCGGGAAAGATAGAGAGAAAGAGAATAAGCAAGCGGGGCTTCTAGCTGTATTGCTGATATACCGTAAATTCCGGACTATAAACCGCTACTTTTGTCACTTGCTTTGGACCCTGTGGCAAATACAACGAATTATGGATTTTTACAGCTAACGGTCACCAGGGGCGCACTATCATGGAAGCGCAGGAGCGAGACAGACAGTTCGCGCCAGGTAACGAGAGCAAAACAAACCAAGTGAGTCCAAATGCAGTACGAGAGCTGCTTTTAAGTTAAAGGCGATCGATCTGGCTGACTTTTCTGGTATAGTAGGCTGGTTATTTTGATACAGTAAACGGCCGTGTTACTGCACCTTTACTGCTGTGTTGGCTGTTTTCGAAAAAGATGCTGGTTATTTTGTTGAGCAGCCGGGTTACTGCACTTTTGCTGTGTTACAGGCAAGCACTTTTAAAAACAAATTAAATTTAGCCATTTAACGTTATTGCCTCGTCAAGCGTTGTAAGCTTTGTTTTTTTTTTATACTGCACTACTACGGTACTATGACTGCAGGAAGTGCGCTAGGAGCGCACCGTTGTATTATTTGTGCACTGCACTAATGCTGTTTATAATGTCAAAGATGTGAAAGTTTGATCGATCGATTGATTGAAAGATTTATTGTGTTTCTCAAATGTAAATAAATGGGACGCCTTGCGTTTCCAAACAGTCATTTCTGTCCCGACAATCCCCTCCGTGGTAGAAGAAACCCTTACGGTAATTAAACATTAAAACACCAGCGGTTTAGGGTGCGGCTTATATATATGGAACAATCTGTAGTTTCCCCAAAATTTAGCTGGTGCGGCTTATATTCAGGTGCTCCTTATAGTCTGGAAATTACGGTAATAACCCGATTCATAACTTTGTAATCGGGCCATCGACCGGTTCGTGGTACATTTAGATCGGTCCAGGGGCTTGTGTATCGATGCACTCACATCTTTTAAATCAAAACCGATTTCCGATTCATATCGGTAATTTGTTACATCCCTAACGTATATGTTTCCTGACTGGCTCTGTTTTTTAATTAGCTGCTGTTTTCTGTAAATAAACAAATTATTTGATAACTGCATCTAATAATTAGATAGAACTTTACTCAAACTGCACTGTTTACTTACTGTTAGTAAAGCTTGAAGGTGAACATTTTAATTAAAATAATATATTGAATTCAATTATAATTATAATGTAATTATGAGAGTGTTATACCCAAAGCTATCCTAAAATCACATACAAACAGTTTTTCTTCTTCTTTTTTTTGTCTTATGGTAGTAGTAGTATAGTCCTGTTTTGCATTAAAGGCACCTCCAGCATTTAGTAATTTTATAGTTGAATGAGCTGCCTATTGTAACCATTGTACCATTTGTTTCTGGCCAGTATCCCTGAGCAACCCTTTATATAATTTTTCTGGAACTACTGTAAATCTTATGGCTGATTTGTTTTAAACTCATTTGGTGATCTCATAGCAACCTTTATTATACCATACTATTATACAATTAAATGAACACCTACGTGTTCTTATTTATCTGTACTCAAAAGACAAGTGGATGCTTGAGAGAATGTTCTGGCTGCATGCAGTCTTAACTTGGCAAGGATGCCAGGGGCTCCAGAGGAAGTGTTCTACAACCTCCCTACACTGATGCACCAGAGTTAACAAAGTCACAGTTCTTGGCAGGGCATGGCAGAGAATGTTGTACTACAAAAGGGAGGAATGTCCAGGTGAAGGTTAACTCTTATCCCCCACATAGCAGGAAGGAAAGCGCTAAGCAAGGCAAGATTTAACCAGGAGCTGTACAGTATGAACTCAGGCATGCAGTGGTGGTTAAAAAATCCTAATGACAAAATAACTGTGGACATCAAGCTGCTTCAAAAAGCCTGCTGAAGCTGAGCACAATGTCAAGTCCAGTGTGAAGTAATACAGTGAAGCAACAAGGTTAAATTGAAATGCTATTTGGGACACAATTCATTCTAAAATATGACAAATACATATATTTCCTGTAGAAGTTTTCACAATAAAATAATTTCATTTTAACATATTTCTTTCTGTCTAATGTATTGGGATCAGTTAGCTCTAGCGTTGTGTTAGCCCAGTTTAACCTGCAGGAGTTTCTGAAAGCTTGTGCAGTGTTTTGTTTTCATGCCACAGATGACATCCTTTTGTCTTTAGTGCGGAAACATAGTCTAAATTATTTGTCAGGCAGTCAGAGAACTGCCACTGTCACATGTTATGAGGATTGCAAATAGACAAAAATGGTTTCAGGGGCGGTTGTAATCATTTTAATGTTCACATAAATATCAGTCAGTGTTGTGGACCATAGACAAAGAGGGCAACATCTATCAAGGGGCTGATTGACTTAAACACAAAATTGTGGACCAAGATTAAACCTGACAAATTAAGCAAGTACTAAGGCAGCGATGGACAAGGACAAATTGCCTTTTAACGTGAAAAACCTTGAGCAGAACCCAGCCAATATGGGGGAAAACTTGCTTGAGGCCACATTCTCTAAAACAAAGCCAAAGATGTGAAACCATACCAGATGTGAAGGCCAGAAAAAACACATTCTTGATAAATGAATGGAGAGTGGGAGAATACACACCACGACTGTCTTCATGCAGAGCACTGAACTATGATGAGAGAGAGAGAGAGAAAAAACTATGGGTTGGGGATGACTGAATTAACAGTGTTACCACTGACACACATAACTGGCTGTCTAGTATATTGAGACTGGGAGACACATTGCACAGACAGAAACTGATGAAGAGGTGTGGAGATGCCTTTCAGATCTGCCCTCTTTTGTACCATGTCTGACACAAGCTTGCTTGCAACTCTAACAGGGATATATCCACCACCTGCATACACATATAGTATGATATGAATATATGTTATATATACTCTATAATCAGTTATCTGATATCAGGAATAACTTTTGCCGCTACTAAGCTATGTCGGAACAAGAAACTGGACTTGTTTGACATTTCATCCCTCATCTGAGTGGCTTCTTTACCTCCGCTCCAAAATTTCAAACATTGCATACCTCAGGAACAAAGGTAACCTGAGTAAGTTGTGAAGTAGTCAAAAGACTTATTTACATTTTGTTTTTTAATCACTGTTTACTTTTGTCTATTTTGTGTCACCGCTTTGTTAGGGTTAGAAAACGAGAGCCTCATGGTCTGGGTTAGGGCTACAATTCGGACACTGTGCACTAACTGAATACATTTTAGAAGAGATCAGGAAGAAGGTTAATGAAATACAAATTATTTTTTATTTAGGGTTTAGCCTCTGACACTTCAAAACAACTGGGGAAACGTGTGAACCTCTGTATTTTTCGAGTGGCCCACTGAAAGTCCAGACTTGATCCACATTGAGATGCTGTGACGGGATCTTAAAAGATTAGTTTATGCTCCCAAATGCACTGAGGTAGAATGATCTTCAGTTATTGGTAGAAACAGTATTTTGGTGTTTAACTAGCTGATAAATTCAAATTTGTTCATGAAAATCCTTGAAGGTGCAAACAAAACTAAACAATAATAAATAAATATGAGTATAAAACAAGTGAATAATATTTTTTCTTCAATAATTTCATTCTTTTCCTTTAATTTAATGTAAACTTTTAGAAGATCGGACATAGTTTAAGTAATCGACTGGACTATCACATTCCATTGGAGTTTCATAAATTTACTGCATTTTATATACAATAACACAACAATAGAGAAGTACAGTCTTTCACATGAACACTGATGCAGACCCAACAAATGAGTAGCTTGGCAGGCTGTCAGACCCAGCAGCTGCAGCACAGTGAGGCATTTCAAAAAGGTGATTATCAAAGACTTCATCTGACCCAGAATGGAGGAACGCCAAAATGCTGCCCTTTAGTCTCATTATGAGCCACATCCCATGTCAATCAACCCTGAAAATCACTCTCCATCCATCATTGACCAGAGGTTGCCATACAAACAGCACAAGTGAAGGTTGTCTTTTGTCTCAGACACCATATTTGACTCTGACCTCTTCCTACCTCAGAATAAATTAGTTACTGGAGCTGGCATGGCATTTGAAGAGGTGAGGGAAAGATGACCTCACTCAGGTTGACAAATGGACATAGATGTCATGCACTAGACTAACTCCTGAAAGGCTTATTTTCTACCATGAAAACAGGCATGGGCTGGTGGACACTACAGTCCATCTAAATTGAAATTACAAAAAGCAATTCAGTGCATTCAGTATTATATTTGTGTAATGAAAGCTGCATCAATCACGGTTTTTATAAGTGAAAATTGGGTATACAGTAGTCCCTCGTTTATCGCGGGAGTTACGTTCTAAAAACCCGCAATAGGCGAAATCCGCGAAGTAGTCAGCTTTATTTTTTACAATGATTATAAATGTTTTAAGGTTGCAAAACCCCTCACTACACACTTTATACACTTTTCTCAATAACTTGCAAACATACCGCACTTCAGTCACACTGCCAGCGATCAAAGATACTGTAAATTTGGCAAGCTGAAAGCATTCTGTACTGTACAAGAGACACCGTACAGAGGAGATTGATTGACAATGGTCTACAGTCCCTTAGCCAATCAGGACGCAGAAAACAATGCGCTGTTAAAAAAACAAAAACAAAAAAAAAACATGCAAAATTGCACTATAAAAAAATCCGCGAAACTGCGAGGCCGTGAAAGGTGAACCGCGTTATAGCGAGGGACTACTGTAATACATATGTATGATACCAAGATATTATGCCCTTTTGTTCGTGTTCTTCCCTAAGATATGAGGATAGACAACCAGCTTTATTTATTCACTAAAGACCCAGATTTCGGAGGTATGCAGAATGTCAATCTTTTAGAGAGTGGGAAAAGAATAGGAAGAGACCTTGATTATGGTAATAAAAGTAGACACTAATAAAAGGACTCAAACATTCCTCTTCTTCATTCTTTCAGGACCTGTTTTCTTTATTAGAAAATATGATCAGCTTGTTAGAAACATTGATTAATTGTTGCCACGTGACAATATTGTGGTCACATGGCAAACATACTGTTGTGAAGAAAAGGATTTCATATGTATCCTGTTACCCAATGGGATTATTTATAAAATACTTGTATTGTTAAGACATAAAATCTAAGTTTTCATGTCAAGACCTCGTTTTTTTTTTTTTGTTTGTTTTTTTGTTTATGGGGTTGATATTTTGTAGTCAGATCATGGAATACTTTTCAGAAATATCAGAAACCAAGTGAACCAGTTAATGAGTCATGTTTGACTGAGTACATAATGCACGATGGCATCGCTGAGCACAGTGTGTGATGTGTGTTACAAAGTTGGACTTACTACAAGAGTACTGGCAAGTCCCACTGACTGATCGAGCAGAGGAAATTTCTGCCTTTGTGAACCCTGATGACTTTTTACAATGTATTCTCATGGCCTTTGGTCTGTATAATGAGCCCGACACTTGCTGAGCCAGCAACTAATGAATGTTGTTCTCTTTGGTTTGTTGTAATGCGAAGCATACCTTGATGATTTAGTTGTTTGCTACACATGGACATACTGTTTGAAAGAGGCAGGTTTGATGGTGAATCTGTCCAAATGTGGGTTTGTGCAGGCAATGATGAAACCTTTCTACCATGGCTTTAACTCTGACTGATCTGTTGTTTCCAAAAATTTAGTTTTAAGTGGTCTGATGTCTGCCAGTCGGCATTTGAACAAACAAAAAGTCTCCCATTACAGGCATCTATCTGTAATCAGCCCTCGAAATCAGTTGCAAATGCTAGCGATAGCTGGGTTGGTCTTACAGAAGGGCTCTGACAGGATAGAGCATCAAATCTGTTATTATTGCCATCAGAAATGGTACTCCACAATTGAAAAGGAGGCCTTGGCACTACTCAGGGCTCTGGAACACGTGTATGTTGGTTCGTGTTGTTCCTGTGGTCAGCTATATAGTTCATAAGCCTTTGGTTTTTGCACAGAGAATGCAGAACAAAAGAAGGCGCTTGATGAGTTGGAGTTTGCAGTTGCAGGTATCCAAAAAAAGTTTTTTTCAGAAACCATGGGAGTTGTTACTGCTTATGTCTGCCATACAATTGTTTCTCTCTTGGCTGGTCCTTTCTCCATGTCACAAAGTGACCAAGTGTGCAATTAAAACTGCATTTAAGGTTTATGGGACTAACCTGATAAACCATCTACATCATTTTGAACATGTTTATTATTGTATACAACTATGTATACGACTTAAAACAAAATGAGATAGCGACTTTTTAAGCTGCATTTTTTGCAATAAATAATAACTTCATAAGCTTACAATTAACTTTGGAAGACATTATCACAAATACCTTCTGGAGCAACATTTATTAGTACACAAATGTAGCAGATCCACAAAGAAAGATATTAAACTAAATTATTAAAAAAAATAATATTTTCACACAACTGTATAATAAATAATTCTGAATTCGGATGCAATAAAGTGATGATGATGATGTCAGGTGCTTTCAAGCATGTCAGGGTGGAATGGAATACAGCGGCGATCAATGCTCCAACTGAGCTGTACATTGCTGCGCAATGTATAAAGAACTCCTTAAAAGACACAGCAGGCAGGTTAAACTTGATGCGTTTGCCACAAAATGTGCTGTACAATTCAGAAAGATCCAGCTTTGGGAGATACTATCAATGCCTTTAAGGCTTCTGGAAAGCTGTTGCCTTTAAAATGCAAGCGATGTGACCTAAATAAATGATCTGAATTTTTGTTTTAATGTTTGAAAGTTTGAATCAGTTGAATGTTGGCACCTTGCAATATTTTATAATATTCTTATTTTCTTATGAAGATTTTATTTGCTGCACTTTGATAATGTGATTCAGTGTTGGCTCCAGTGTTGATTTTATTCAGTAATGTTTACATAGAAAGACATTTATTTTCATCAGATTGAAGAGAGTTTGTTTAATTTTGTTGCACAGTTTTTCTAGGAGTTTTCAGAAATGTTATGGCAACGTAAGTGAAACTGTCAAAAGGTTTAGAGGTAAAAAATGTATGATATTACCTCTGACATGTAGTGGAGTGAAGCAGAAAGTACCAGAGAAATCATAACCAGGGACAACGTTTGCCAGTCATAGGTCTTTGCTAAATCACATGACTTCCGCAGGTAATACTAACACTCTCGTGCAAGTAGGGCTTTAGCGTAGCATCTCTACATACTCATTTTAAAGAATATTTCCTGGACAGCTGGGCCATTCGCATGCAGACTCCAACTGAAAAAGGTAATTGGTAGGTCCTAGGCCCCAAGTGCTCACATCTGGGTATGGGTACATCTAATTGAGAATTTGAGACAACACATGTGCTTGCTTTACTGCAGACAATAAAAGCTTGGGCTTGGTGCTAGCCAGTGTCCATATTCTATACAAATACAAATGTATATACACAAATATATATATATATACACAAATATTTTGCCATAAGACCATCTGCCAAAACAATACACCCATAAATCAACAGGCATAGGTTCCAAACTCATACCTACACAAACTTTTGTATACTACCTTCTTTCACTGCCCCCCGCATTGCTGATTTAATTAAATTGAACCACGCAGAACATGACAAGAACATGGACATGGTTTGCATCAACACACATGTCAAAAATGTAACTATGCAGGTGTGCAAAGACATTTTTGTCAGAACAATCTGTAAGAACCTGGGTGACAATGGCTGCAGTTGTTCTTCTTCCCTTGTTGCCTTTCCCCCTCATTAGCTTTTAGTAGCCACTGGAAGCATTTTTCAGTAGCTTGTCAAACTATAGTGATGCTTGGTGATGATTTCTGTATCCTTCAAAGTCAGGATTTGATGCACCTAGTTTCCTGTGGTTAGTGCTTGCGAACAAGGCATGCAAGAGACCTTCAGTGGCTTTTTTTTTTTTAACAATGAAGCCGGCGATGTAAGAAATTGCAGCTTCTTTGTACTCAAACGTCTGGAAGGTCAAAGAGTGTCTCATCATCTTTCACGGGCTCCACATCCATCCTGTGTGCATTGTTCACAGTCACAAGTGTTGAATCAAGAATGGTTGTGTTGTCACAAAACAGACAGTTGCCTGTTCCTTTTTTAACCTGGTGTTGTCCCAGGAGGTGCTTGTATGCCCCTCAGACCTGCCTTACATTGCGATCTGATTGCAGAGAAGAACAGCTCTTAGTGGTCTTGTCTGAGTTTGTATGTCAAAAGGTACTGGCATGGGGCATCTGGCTGCTCTACCAGGTCTTCATGTATCGCAATTTACAACAAGTTATGAACCATAGGTGGTGCTTTTTCCTGTGCACTTGAACAACAGTTCAAATAATTAATCATATATAAAGTTAGGGAAAAATAAGACAATACATGCTAACTCCGCTCAACTTGTCTTTTTCAGATCGAAATGTATTGTCCATTTTGTGGCCTCAAATTTGAGGACTTGCCCAAATTTTGCATTTCTTGTGGGCGAGATGTGAGCTTTGTAAAGGAGAATGTATCTTCAGTGTCTAAAGGTGCAGGTGAAGGCCATGGGTTATCGCAAACTTTGTCTAAAGGTAACATTCTCTTACCTAGTTCTCTAGGGTACATTGCAGTCAAACATGGTGACTATTTCCAAACTATTTAAAATCAACTCCATTTACCTATATTTCTTATTGTGTGTGTGCCTGTGTGTGTCAGTCACTGATACACGTCCCAATTCAGCAAAGTCAGCTGTTGTCCAGTTCATGAAATACAGAGAACTAAAGGAAACAGAGAGGAAGGCATTCTCAAAAAGCAAAAAGAAATCAAACAGTGAAGGTAGGTTAATATTGATGTTTGAGATTGTTAAGTTGTTGTCAGACACAGAGGTATTTATTGTATCATATACTATCTTTTCTGATTAACTATTTAGATTTCTGTCGGAATTATGAGCAAGACCAAGAATGGTGTCAAACCTGTAAGAGGGAAAACGCTACCTCTAAGTGTTGACCCCCAGTGGTCATCTGAGCAACTTTTGGCAGCTGCCAAGAAAAAACTTAAAGATTTCAACCAAGACATGGAAGATGGAGAATATGTCTTACTTTATCCCGATGGCACTCAGATAAAAACTATCCCTGGCACTGACACCCCTTTTACCATTGAACTCTACAAAGAGGCCACTGGGAAGGCTTACCAAAGGATCACACTGTACATCTGCACTGTCGATGCTTTGTTGTATTGATAAATAAAGTTTCTATCTGTCAATGTATCTATGTAAAAACAACTGTGTGGGTTTTGAGTGCTTGAGAAGATTGCTTAGTAGCCTTAACATTTAACAGTAAATTTTAATTTGAGGAGATAAATCACATAATCTTTTGTAAGGTCACGGAGATGACTCCATTTCAGAAGATGAGGATGATGAAGTTGTTGTTAGGCTGCCACCTAATATGTCATCTCTTTCTGACACAGTGGTAGGTAGTGGCACATATCAAGGAGCTATAATGCAATAACATGACCTTGTCAACTGTTACAAGATTGCAAATGTATATGCATTGTTTGAATTCAGTGTTAAGACCATAAATGAGTTTAGGGTTTCATCTTTACGCTTGGCAGCTTTGGGAAAGTCCTGAAAGCAGTACACCAGAGCAAAGACATTGATGAGTGAAGTTTCTCCTGACACATTGTTTTGGTCACTGCCCTATCCAGATAAATGTCAGTACATAAATCTATTCAAATGATTTGTATGCTTTAGGTCAGACAAAACATCTGAGCCACCTACATCCCAGTCATCCGATGCACACGTATGTAATATTCCATAAGTGAAATGTGTTTAATTTATTTTCAGGCTATTTATGTGATGTTCTTCTCTTATTGTACTGTGTGGTATTATCTGTGTTACAGGCCAAGAGACCCCAACATACGACCACATCTGTAAATCAACTTCCTTCAAGTGACTTCTACAAGTCAGTCACAAGACATAAATGTAACACTTTAACTGTGACATCTTCAGTGCAGTACAAAATACTTGCATTTAAAATAAAACATTGGCTATTACATTGGCAACAGAACCAAAACAACATCAATCAGCAAACAATCTCTGTGTCACAATATTTGATGGATAGTAACTGCGTTACATTTTTGTACCTGTACCTTCCTTCCACAGTACATACACCCATATCTATGCATCATTGACAGCAGCTCCTCAGATTCTGAGGAAGGAGAGAAAGTACAAGGGGAAGACAGGTACTATCGCATTTGAAGTACTGCCAGCTCCTAGTACATATTAATTACTTCCTATAATCCTACAATTGAATTTATGAAACCAAGTAAAATTAAAGGACCACTAAAAGACTCAAAAACATTTTAACATATTAGTAATGGTTTAAATTATCCAATTAACAAAGAATAGATTGTATTAATATTTTCTTGCCTTTCATGTATTATTTGCTTGTTTTACAGTGATGGACTGACAGCTGCAGATGTACTGATGAATCTGTCACAGAGGCTTAAGAAAATATCCTGTAATAGATTTAATATTAACTGGGCCAATGTCTGGGATGGTGCCTTAAGAGGTTTCAGGGGATCCTCATTTGACCCCACCTGCAGCATGATGGTGAAATTCGCAGATGATGTTGGGCTGTCAGAAGAGGGGTTGGACACTGAGGAACCCACTAGAGAATTTCTAACCCTATTGATGGATGCCATCAAAACAAGAAGAGTATTTGAAGGAAAAGACAATGCCAAATACCTCTCATTTGAAAGTAAAGGTAATCCTTTTTGTCACATTTTTTAAATGCTGTAAATTAAATTGTGCTAACATATTAATATTGACAATTATAGCTGCAGAAGACAATGAATATTTCCATGTTGGAAGAATGATTGCAGTGTCCATTGTCCACGGCGGTCCAGGACCTTGTTGTCTTTCCCCAAACTTCTTCCTTTACCTAACTGGTAAAGTTAAGACCATTGAGGCCACAGTTGAGGATATACCAGATGATGACATAAAGAAGGCTCTCCTTGAGGTAATTTGTTGGTCTGGGATTATACAATATTTCATGAAAGCAATTTTTATATTTTTTTATCAACTGACACAAAACTATCAATAGCGCAGTCACCATAATAGCTGTACAAACAGTTACATTTGACAGTATTGAAATAAAAGGTATGGTCACTTCCATATGGGAATTGCGACTAAATTTCAGGCCTGTTATAAATTCTCACATGAATATTTAATTTGATCTTTCTCTCTCTCTCTCATTTGACAATTCATTCAGAATTCAAATCTTCCTTTATGCATGTCCTTCCAGTAGAAAGAATTCCAAAAAAAAAAAAAAAAAAAACTGCTCTTAGTAAATGAATGAATAGTATTACCTTCAGTAATTTGGATAAATGTAATGTTACCTGTGCAGAAAAAAATACATTTGTTTTTTATTTTACTCTAGGTAAAGAATGCCACATCGCTCAGGAAACTTCGAAGAATCACAGAAAAACACTCCAGCATGCCTCAGACAGCAGGCTGCTATCGATTCATAAGGACACTGGAGGATAAGGAAAAGTAGTTGAGGATTACATTCAGTGGTATTTCATCTACCGAAACCATGTTTCTGTTCAGAGGTATAACATTTTGACTTCTCATGAAACAAATCTGTAATATAAAGTTGAACAGTTCATAATTTTAAAATTTCATATTACTACCCTTTACATATTTCTTGGGCTTTCACTGTAATTTGATGTCTACCCAACAAAATCATGAATAAAAGCCTCATGTATTTCTGCCACATTTGCCACCACTGTGGCAAATATTTGCTCCAACACCATTAAGATTCCGGTTTTACCGACTTATAAAGACTTTCAGGAAGCCATGGATTATGGCATACAGAATTCGCCAGGGTTTGGTCTTCATTGAAGCCAAACTTTGATAAGGTTTATGCCAGTCTTGACCGCTTTATTCGAATGCTTCAAATGGCCAACTTTGTTCTTGCCATTTTAGAAACAGGCATTTTTGTATAGCACAGTTAACATTTCAAGTTGCACTGCAATAATTACACTGATACAGTTTAGAGTAAGAATGTAAGTTTTATTTTGAGAAGCAATATAATTTTCTCATTTCCTCATATTTTAGTACAGTAATGTATGTTATATTCACATAAACACACTTGTGTTGTACGCATAAGTACAAGTTCTGTTGAAAATATAAAAAACACAAGTAAGCAGGTAACTGGTGAATGCAAATAAACATGTTATTTGAAATACATAAAGATATCTGTTGTTACTTAATTGAAAAAAACAAAAAAAACAATAGTCCTATGAATCTAAATGCCATCTTTTCATTGTGGAAAGACAAAATAATCAGCCCACTCAGCATTTATTTATAATTGCTCTATAGAGGTGACTGCAATTACGTTAAAAATAAAATATCCTTTATATTGCTTGGATGACACTCTTCCTAAAAGCCATTATGGAAGCTACCTTACAGTTTCCGAGATTTCACTTTCTGAAGGGGTAATAAACCTAACTGCCAAACGATCATAAATATTGCTTAATCAGGAACTGATTGTTTCAAAGTCCAGACAGCTGTTTCAGTGACATATAATGTTCAACAGCCGTTGTCCAGTCAATGGGTGGAGTCAGCCAGGCCACTTTGTCTCTCCAAGCTGGCAAAATGAGCTTGAAGATTGTCGTCACCACAGAGACTGGGTATAGCAGGCAGAATGGGCACAAACTGTTGCAGGTCTTCCTGGGGCACAGGGAACCCACACTCCCTTCCATTAAATCTACGGTCAATTAGAAACTGAAAAACTGTCAAATTGTTGCACATTTTATCATTTAAACATTCAAAAGCTAAGGCAAAGGGTACATAGAGTAACTATAACTACAGCTAAGTAATCCTTTCGCTTTATTAATAATCCAGACTCCACCAATTTCACATTATTATGAATTTCTGATCTCACAAATCCACCATAGGTTGACTGAGGAGCATTCAGGGGGGATAGTAGCCATTTTCTATCAAAATCTGATCATTTGGTTTTGACTAAAGGCATTAAATACACTTTTTTTGCTTTGTACATTACATCATAAATTTAGATTTAGTGTAGAATTGTTCGTTTGTGTAAGTGTTGTTTGAATAATGATCTAATTTTAAATAATGGGATAATCATCAAGTGAGGGACCTGATGTCATATTTGGCCACTGTAACAATGGTGAGAGCAAAGTTACAGTGAGGTACCCACAAGAAATTTGAGCTATTTGACTGTACACTTCTTTGTCTTTGATAATAAATAAATGTACATAAGTGAAAATGCAATACAATATTTATTGAACGTAATCACACAATGCATGGGCTAAATACAAACCTGTGAGGGAGGTGATACATGACTTCTGGTTTACCAGAAGGGCAGTGCAAGATTCCTAAGAAAGCACACCTCAGAAGGCACTTGTGTTCATGGCTGCCATTGAAAGGGTGCCTTTCTCTGAACTGAGCCCTAATGATAGAATGACAGCATACAGTACACAGTGCTGAATAAATATTATGTGGAAATTATTTCCAAAACAAACAAAGTACCCACCTGTCACCACCTGCTGTCAGTGTGGTAACGTCTTCCGTGTCTTCCTCATCAGCGTTAACTGCGGAGGTAGCCATGTTGATGTCTGCCGCCCCGCGCATCCCTTCTAAACCTCGTGAGAGTACCGTACGTTGTTCCTCTCGTCCTCTCGCACACGCCCATTCCAGATAATCCTTCGATGATTAATTATATTTCTATTTTAATTTGTAACGAGTAACGAGGTGGCAAACATCACAGTAACAGAGTAAAAGTATATTTTTTAACTTTTAAATGTAGTAGAGTAAAAGTAAAAGTCCTGATTAAAAAAAAAAAAAACTAAAGTAAAGTACAGATCCTCAAAAAAACTACTTAAGTAGTGTAATGAAGTACATCTACTTCGTTACTATACACCTCTGAAAAGGACCACCAACTTTCAATTCGCTGGTTTGCAGCTGAGCTGCCATACATGACTGAGGGCTCCTGCAAAGTCATCGCTGTGGTCTGCCCTTAACGCACAGTGAATGGCTGCCATAGTGCCATTTTCTGTTTCACAGTCTGTACGAAGGCGTGCTGGAAGTCCGGACTCCGCTACACACTGCATATAGTAGTGAGCAATGATGCCTGGATCATTATTAAAGCTGCCACTGCTGAGCCACATAACCTTCCTTGAAAACCCGTCGATGCAGCCATTGATGGCAATGCTGAAGGGTTTCAGCTCATCATATCCATCTATATGCCACACTTGGTTTGGTCCTGCTGTACAGTATCCTCTTCGGATAAACCTGTGTCTTCGGCGAAGATTAATGCCAGATGGATCCAGTCTGCAAAGTGCATGCATCACACCATCCCTTTTAACTAAAGTGATATTTTTGTAACAAAGTCTACCATCATCACCAACACTGGAGCCCCCCAAGGTTGCGTACTCAGTCCCTTCCTGTATACACTTTACACAAATGACTGCCAGAGTTCACTACCCAACACCACTTACTACAAATATGCAGATGACACAGCCATAGCAGGACTACTTACAGACAACAGCTCCATCACAGCTTACCACCAGTCCATCACAGATTTTGCACTGTGGTGCTCTGTTAACTACCTCCAACTCAACATTGACAAAACAAAAGAACTGGTCATTCACGCATCAAAAACAGCCCCTGGACTCACCCACATCACCATCCATGGCCAGCCAGTTGAACAGGTCAGCACTTTCAAATATCTTGGCCTCATCATGGACAATAAGCTTAACTTCAATGAACATATCACCATCACACAGAAACGTGCACAACAGAGACTGTATGTAATACGAAAACTAAGATCACTGTCTGTTGCCCCCCACCTCCTTCTGCTACTCTACAAAAGCATCATCCAACCCCTTCTACTTTACTGTTCCCCCTGTTTCTTCACCATACTAACTGTTGCCAGCAAGAACAAACTCATTAAAATCTCACACTTAGCATCCAAGATAATACAGCTTCCCACCCCCAGCCTCACTGATGCAAACGACACAGCCACCACACGCCTTGCCCGCACCATAACAAGTAGCCCTGACCATCCCCTGAACCGGTTTTTCACCCTACTCCCATCTGGCCGCAGATACAGAGCCCTGGACTGGAAAAAAGCGCACTTTAAGAAGAGTTTTGTACCCTCAGCCATCACTGCATTAAACAAACTCCAGTGACAATAATCCATCCCCTCTATTCTTTTGTGTTTATGTTGTCTGCACTGTCCACTTTTGCTTGCACTGTGTTGAGGAGGGAGGGTAACTAGAGGGGGGGGGGGGGGTATGGTATGGTGTGTCATATTATATGTTATATGTTATATGTGATGTGTGATTTTTTTGTATGAGACTGTGATGTTAACATCAAATGCTGCTGTCTTTCTTTTATGGAATGAATTGATGTGTGAAGAAGAATATCCTTTATAGGACAATAAAGACTCTATCTATCTAAGTCTGCCACATAGCTCTATAACCTAAAAGTTGACCTGAGCCTCTCACTTCATGTGTGACAGCTGCATTTAGAGTGGCAATGGGAGTATAGTCTGTCCTCCTAGATAGGCCTGCATTCTTCAAACTCCTTTTTAAAGTGCTCAGGCCCAGAAAAACATTGTGCTTGCTTGCAAGAAAGTCCAGGATAACTTCATCTGAAATGGGTTCTGGGGTTCAAGGGAAATGAGAACAGGGTCACCAGGAATTTAGGCATCCATCAATACAAAGATTTATAAACACAGGAAAGCAATAGGTGAAAAAAGAAATGGTAAAAAGTGTAAGTACTTGATCTGCATAATTGTCTGCATAAATCCACACTGAATGCCACAGAGAACAATATGGAATACATAGACTGGAAACTAAACTGACCACTTTTAACTGCCAGGCAGCATCAAAAGATCATGTATATTCTAGGATATGTCCAGATAACTATGTCGTGACTACTGTCACCTAAAATATTAGGATCCCACAAATGCTTTGCATTCAAGAATCTGGTTATGCATAAATCATGTCACACTGTAGGTCAACATGAACTGTTTTATGTTGCCTGAGGAACAGCAGCATAAGAGAAATGTTGGACATTTATAGCAAACCTCACCATCCTGTAGAAAGCTTGCCAAAATGTAATGGTGTTGCCACAGGAGCCACAAAAACATCCAATACGCCCAGTCAATTCAATTCCACAATATGGGCAATACCTGGAGAAGAGGAACACTGCGACTGTTAAATGTGGCTAAAAAATGTCACAAAACTAACAAATACCTGTGATAAAGTGAGGACCTACTTCAAAGCAGACATTTTGACTTATGATCATCCAATGCAATAGTTAAACCTACATACACTCACTAGAAAGTTCATTAGGTACACTGGTGAAATCAAATGCATTATACCAGTCCTGCACTCCAGCAAGTTTTAGCTTCATGAAAGTTCCGATATTCAGCATTAGTTTCAACTGTTGATTCAACTGTGTTATCATTTTGGAGCCTGTAGTTTGAAGCACTATTCAAATGTATTGTACAAACAAATGTTTTTTTTGTGTGTCATGTATTATTTTGACAACCCCGTTTTAGGCAGAGGCTAAGCTAAATAACAGAAATACTTTAATGTTTAATTCAAACTGTTTAACAGCACAACAAACTACATCCTCCATAATGACCAGTTGAGTTAACACCTTTGTTTCGCTGCATTGGTTTTTAGCTTAGGATAGTTATCTT
This sequence comes from Chelon labrosus, assembly GCF_963514085.1. Classification (NCBI taxonomy): domain Eukaryota; kingdom Metazoa; phylum Chordata; class Actinopteri; order Mugiliformes; family Mugilidae; genus Chelon; species Chelon labrosus. The sequence goes on from NC_140353.1 coordinate 24,198,112, forward strand.
ATGGCTGTTCGTACCCGCGAGCTGAAGATGAGGGCTAACATAGAGAGACGGACAACCATTCACACTCACATGCACACCTACGGCCAATTTAGAATCACCAGTTAACGTAATGAGCATGTCTTTGGATGGTGGGAGGAAGCTGGAGTACCCAAAGAGAACCCATGCAGACACAGGGAGAACATGCAAACTCCACACAGAAAGGCCCAGTTGGCCCATGGATTCGAACCCGGGACCTTCTCACTGTGAGGCATCAGTGCTAACCTCCAGAGATATATAAATATCTCAAAGCAAACGGTTTGAGGAATGATTTGATCAGGATGTTTTAACTGAAATAAAAACTTAAAACTTAAACAACTTACATTTTAGCGTTTTCCCATCACAATGTCAACATCTCCAAAAGTTTTGAGCAGACAAGGTTCATCGCTCTTTAGGGTCCTGGTAAGTTTGCAAGGTGTTTTTCAGTTTTCAGCGCGTTCTTGAGTTTGCAAGGCGTTTTTCAACATGCAGCACATTTCTGTATTTGCTGGTGTTGTGAGTTTTTGTATTTGCAGCACGGTTTTGTGTTTGCTGGTGTTGTGAGTCTATTTGCACATGTTTTCTTAAGTTGCAGTGCGCTGAGCTCTCTCTGCCACCGTACTTACTTCCTCATTGCTACTTACCAAGCTTTCTCCTCCTGGCTTTTCTTCTTCGGCCTCAGAGGCAGAAAATTGTATTCACAGCAATGTCCTTCAGGCCTGTCCTTCCCTGGCAAAAATTACAATAAGTTTAAAAAACATGACATTGAGGAAGAGAGTTTACATAAAATATGTGCTGATGTTCTGTTGATATCCAACTTTGTACTTGAGTGTGGTTTTAAACTTAACAGTGCACTACCAAAGAAAACAGGAGAATAAATATACAATACGCAACTGATCAATATTAAAAATGACTTAAAAATAATGTATTATAATTGTAAAACTTGTATCATGCTTGTTTGGCTGTTTCACTTTTGGTAACTGGTGTCAATACAAACTCCAACCTAGTCAAGTATATAATAATGTCTTTCTGTCTGATATCATTTCAGTAAATAAAATTTGTTTCAATACTTCAAAATGTAAAACATAACTGTATTGCACTCAATATTGTGAATTCTCATCTTATAAAACTTTGGCTTTCAGAGCAGTATTTACGACCCAAGGTACAGACATTAAATCAACAGCATTGTTAAAAATCTTATAGTGTAGAAGAATATCAAGATTAAGCATTTCGATGTAGCACACTGTCCATGTTTGAAGGTTTTCTCTCATTGTCTGCTGCTGCGATGTTGGTGACTAAATTCACAGATGGTGGCGAGTGGAAGTTGAAATGTCTGCCAGGATGTATGCAGACATGACAAGAGTTGAAACTCAAGACTGTGAAATTATCCTGCAATGTACGATACAGCAAAGGAAATCACTTAGGGCTATCTTTGGAAAAAGTCTGTAAGTGCAGATGATCGCAATAATTGAAGTTTGCTTTTAGAAGGGTCCAGTATGGTTCAAATGTTACAGTCTCCGAATCTTCTTAATGTATTGTCTTAACAGAGTGCTTTAATATGCACAATACCTCATTCATTTCAAAGAATAAAAGAAAAGAGTACCGTCTCAAATGTAGGACAGGCACCTCGAGGCCAAACGTAAATCTGTCAGGGGAGCAACTCAAGTCTCTAACCAGGAAAGAAAAGATTGTTTTGGTGGAAGGAGTGAGTCTTCCCTTGAGGTCCGGGGGCAGCCCCAGATCCAGGGCCTAATTAATCACAAGTCTGTCTAAATGCAAAGACCCAAAGCCCTCATGAGTACTCTTTCTTTTTTGGAAAAACACAATTCTCTGCTGAAAGAGAGACACTGGGGCTGGAAGTGCCATAACATGTCCTGGAAGAGCCATGAAAGTGACAAATGCAGCACATGTATAATCAGGATATTCTTTTGTCATATTTCCATAGTAAACAATAAGCAATATTAGTTTCAGTGGGATGAGTTGGTATAGTTGTAATGTTGATGGGGATGACACATTTCCTCTCTCTTTCTGATTAGCATGTTCCTTAGCGATATCTCCAGAGGTTTGTCGCGCAAATGAATCATGGTGCTTAGCCTGGACATACACTGCCTTGCCAAAAAAACAGTCGCTACCTAGATTCCTAGATTTTCATTCATTCATTCATCTTCTGTAACCGCTTATTCTGTGAAGGGTTGCGGTGGGGGGGGTGGGGGGGGGTACACCCTGGACAGGTCTCCAGTCTATCACAGGGCTAACACAGAGAGACAGACAACCATTCACACTCACATGCACACCATTTAACTTAATGAGCATGTCTTTGGACAGTGGGAGGAAGCTGGAGTACCCAGAGAGAACCCACGCAGTCACGTCCAAGTCCACACAGAAAGGCCCAGTCGGAACATGGATTCAAACCCGGAACATTCTTGCTGTGAGGCTGTAAATACAATTTTTCACTTGTTTAATAGATTAATAACATTTTAGGCCACATTTATGCAGACTCTGCTTCTATGGTATGGCTAATAGAAACTATGAATTTAGTCAGCAATGTCTGTGTGGTTTAAGAAAGGCCCAGCTGCTCCCAGTGCGTGGAACTGGTGTGTGAATGTGTGTGTGCTTGTGTGAACGAATGGGCAGATGTGTCTGTGACTGTAAAGCGCTTTGAGTACCAATAGGTAGAAAAGCGCTATATAAAAGCAAGGCTTGTCATGTCTTTGGATGGTGGGAGGAAGTCAGAGTACCTGGAGAGGACCCATGCAGACACGGGGAGAACATGCAAACTCCACACAGAAAGGCCCCAAGAATTGTCTAATGACACAGAATCACAGTTCTTTCCCATATTCCACCTGATTGGCCTTCATATCTCACTGCTGCACAACGCAGACATACAGTATATATTATCCACCATTAAATTGCCACATTTGCCCTAAAAAAATTTCACCCCTGTCCACTGTTCAAACTTACATCTCTGGCCATTAATACGATGTTCGTTTGAGAATGAAAACAGGATTGCTGTCACTAACAAAAACTCTAGTGAGTTTCCTGTGGGCAACACCCACAGAAGCAACTTGGATGAGTTGTGAAATTGCAAAGAAACACTAAAACTTTCTTAGTTTGAGCTTGTTTTTTTGGATACTAGTCTAAAATTATTTACTGAACTAAACTACACAGGAAAACTGTCATGTCATGTAATATAATAAGTAATTGAGAAACAGTGAAAGTGATGCAAAGAGAATGTGTTTAATTTAAATGTTTGTATAGAGTTTTTACTGACTTAACTATGTTTTTTTAAAAATATACGACAGAGAAACAAAGCAGAGGGAGTGCAAAAAATATATTTTTATGCCGATCATGAATAATGACTGATCAGTAATAAATGCATTTTGACAGAGTGCAACTGTGTGATGACAGTACATGTCAACAGAAAATCCTGAGATTTTATAAAGTGGGATTTATTCCCTTGCTTGGGATCATACTGATGAGAATTATCCAGGAATACATTGAACCTGCTTCATTAATTTCATTTCTCGTAGTCTGTTCCCACGAGGGAAGTCATGAGGGATGATTACAGCATTAGCTCTGTAGTCACTGGCAACTCCACCCTGCCTTCAGACCTTAGGGAGGACTTTGGCTTCAATAATATAAGAATACTGTTTAGTCAGTACTTCACTGTGTTTAACCAAGAACACAATGGCAAAAACAATCCACACCAGGTGAAATCTTACTGTCTATGCCAGAGTACTGTAGATCTCTGTAAGTACAGGCACATTGATAATATAAAAACAAGTGAATGTCTACAGCTATTTTGCTGCCATTACTTTTTAAAGATATCAAAGGGATTACAGTTTGAAATTCATGAATTACATTACTGTTATTAATTCCAGTACAACTGTTATATTTGAGCCGAAACAAACATGATATAGCTGATCTGAGGTGCCATTTTTTTTCCATTAGTCAAAATTATGTTATAAATAGTAATTTATATCGATATTGCTCTCTTCTACAATTATTTAGTAAGTGTAGTATAGTATAGTAAGTATAGTAATTATGCTGGAGTGGTGGAATCACAGAGAGGGACAAGAATAGACAAACTAATCTGAGTGGAGTAGATGGGTGAGAGGAGGATGTTAGCCAAATTGTCAAACATCCTGAACAACATTTCTCACCCCCTGTACGATACTGTTGGGACCTTAGGTAGCTCCTTCAGCAGCATGTTGCAAGCTGTGTAATCTTTGACTCTGCAAGAAGGAGTTTTGCCGGACTGTATGATTTAGGCCACGTCCACATGTACGAAAACTATCGTGCGTTTACAGGATTCGTGTGGACGATCTGCCAAAACGATGCAAAACATCTGCGTTTAGACCAAAAAGCATTTCCGTGTGGACAGGCCCTTAGTCATAGACTCTAACATGAGCATTTCTTATCACTGCTGAGTTTCCTCCACAAGCAAAGGACCACAGACAGGACAATATATCTCTTTATAAGATAAGATAAGATAAGATAAAATAAGATAATCCTATAATTTATCCCACAGTGGGGAAAAATCTGAGAAAATGTACTTATCATAGGCCTGCGATAGACTGGCGACCTGTCCAGGGTGTACCCTGCCTCTTGCCCGATGACAGCTGGGATAAGCTCCAGCCCCACCGTGACCCTTCACAGGACGAGCAGTTACAGAAGATGAATAAATGTACTTATCATTTCCTTTTGTTAAGTACTTCTGGTCTTTTCTCAAGTGCAATACATGCATGTATATCTTTTTCTTCTTATTCGTCATACTCATCTGTGCAATATTTCTTTTCTTAATCCTCTGGTGCAAAGAGGTCACTGCAGTGGACAGCTACTAAAAAGTCATTTTGTCTTTAAGCAATTGTTCTACGGTGGAATTACATATCAGCCTCTAGATTCCCCTCTGCTGCCCTACTCCATTGAGGTCTATTCAGTGGTCTGTCGGTCTAACTGTAAGTAAACTTCTTCTGAATCCAAGATGGCCGCTTAAGAGCCACCCCTGCCGATATGTGCCAACCACTGCTGGTATATCCTGTCAAAGCTTCTGTTCTAGAAGAAACCCAGACGTGAAAAAAATATATGATATGATATACAGTAACATTTAAGGAAGGATATTATCTGTTTGGGGTGACACAGTGGCGAGCTGGTTAGTACTGATGCTTTACAGCGAGAAGGTCCCGGGTTCGAATCCATGGGCCGACTGGGTTTGCATGTTCTCCCTGTGTCTGCGTGGGTTCTCTCCGGGTACTCCGGCTTCCTCCCACCATCCAAAGACATGCTTGTTAGGTTAGTTGGTGATTCTAAATTGGCCGTAGGTGTGAATGTGAGTGTGAATGGTTGTGTGTCTCTCTGTGTTAGGCCTGCGATACACTGGCAACCTGTCCAGGGTGTACCACTGCCTCTCGACTGATGACAGCTGGGATAGGCTCCAGCAGACCCCGTGACCTTTAATAGGAACAAGCAGTTACATAAGATGAATGAATGAATATTATCTGTTTGGAATATGACATTTTTACTTCCAATATGTAGAAAATTACAATTAACCACATGTCCAATGAAGTGGACATCATGCATCACCCAGTATATTTTTAACACAAGTCATGTAATTGCTTCACTGTTTCTTGTGACTGTTTTGGTTATAAGTCATTTGTATAATTGTTATATTTCTAAGCTATTCATTTAAAATATACATTTTTGTGCAGATAAACTGTAGTTTGTGTTACTATAATAATTATTTTATCATGTCATATCATTTGTAGATTTCAAACACTGCAAAGAAAAAGGCAATCTACAGAATAGTTCAGGAAATTCCGTCCTGCTCCAGTGATGATGAGTGGCAGAGACAGACATAGGAGCTGAGGATGATGGAGATACAGACTGTCCAGATGCAGAAAGTGAGGGTGCCTATAGTCAAGATGAGGGGCAGAATGCAGAGGGAGGTCAGCATGATCAGGGAGTAGTGGAGGATGGGAACATGGTACCCGACCTACTCAAGCCCGCAAAAATATCTGGAAAGTCCAAGACAACAACTTTGATGGAAAATTGCCTCCTTTTCTAGGAGAGTGGAAATTGAATATGGAAGGAAGAGAGCCCATAGATTTCTTCACACATCTGTTCCCAGCAGATCTCATTGATGATATAGTGCAGAACACCAACTTGTATACTCTCCAGGAAGGGAAAGAAAATCTGGCAATGACAGGAGAAGAAATGCAGATTTTTTTTAGGGATCAACATGATCATGATGTGCCACATGCCGAAGTGTCCTTGAGCAAGACACTGAACCCCCAGTTGCTCCCAGTGCGTGGCACTGGTGTGTGAATGTGTGCGTGCTTGTGTGAGCGAATGGGTAGATGTGTCTATGACTGTAAAGCGCTTTGAGTACCAATAGGTAGAAAAGCGCTATATAAAAGCAAGGCCATTTACCATTTACCATCATGGGGTACGTTCGGTAACCTAGAGCACAAATGTACTGGTGTGGTGAGGAGGGCCTTCGTCTTGGAATAATTGCAAATGCCATGTCTGTAAACAGATATGAGCAAATCTTAGTATAAGGGCATGGTGATACCAGTCCTGCATCCTTATACGTAGAACTGTGGAGACTCACAATAATGTCTCTCCTGTTGGAGATGGTTTGACACATTCAGGTGTAAGATTCACAGCGAGTGTCAAGTGTTCAAGCCTAAACATTGTGCCTATACTATATAGTTGAAATTTCCAAAAATTTGTTGAAATCTTTTTCAAAGCATAAAAAGAAACAAGTGTTTGTATATTTAGAATAAAACACAAGTTAATTCATTTCAACAATAAGTTCACAATGTTTTATGTTGAGTTATCAGGTGCATGTAGTCCACTGGATTGGTCATGTCTGGAACACTATGAATAAACCATATTTTTTTGGGAAAAAAAAAAAAGGTGTTTTATTCAAATTGTTTGAGATGTTGCTCACAGCAAGAGTGTGAAGCCAAATTTAGCTGCTTTGCAGGTTAGCTCCTTGGGAACTTGTACACTTGTAGACTGATGTAATAACAGGGATTATTTTAGACAGATAATAATGAATATGCCCAACTTTTAAAAAGTGTAGGGAATATATTTCTCACATCCTCATTTAAAATACATGTCTTTGTAGGACATGGGTATTTGGAAAATTAATGTTTTGATCATTTAAATCCAGGTGTCCAATTGCAGTGTTTGCTGCTTTTGAGTAGGATGGAAGGAATACTTTGTGTAAACTGTATTAATGCATTCTTCATCTCCCCTGTTTTCATTGTGTCCTGTTTTCTCTCCTGTATCCCCTTTTCATTAGTTTCTTTGACAGTCTATTTGCCACAGAGGCATCAGTATAATACCTCTGAATCAAATCTCATTAAATCAAATAGCAGTGACACTGTGGGCCTTTCTTAAATCATTCATTCTGCTGGTGTTTCTCGAATGGGTTTTGCAGGTAAAACTGCATTTTGTGTAAGCAGTAAAGTAGCCATTTGTTAGGTCTGGCTTTTGACATTTCATCAGTACTGTGTGTGGGACTATATGCGTTGTGTTTGTTGTTCTGTTCTTGAATGTACAGTATATTTGCTGTAGCTAGAACTGAGGTCTACATTAAGGAATAAATAAAAATGAGAATACCAGCTTTTTCAGCTAGAAGTTCACTCCAAGACCTCCCTTCTAGAGGACTCTGGTGTAAAATGCCCTCATTGACGCCATAATGTCCAGAAATTTCCCCACAGTTACTGCCTGTGTCCCTGCCTGGTGCTCTGAGTTCCCCATGCAGGAACAGAAAATCAGTCACACTCTTACCATCCCTGTCTCAGGTCCTCCCAAATAATGGAAATGCTTTCAGCTTTCTGGTGGATATTATGGATAGAATTGATATAAATGGATATGAATTTTAAGAATGGTACACTTTATTGTATTTATCTCACTATCTGGTTTAGCGGCAAATGTAGCATCGTAGTGACTAGGACTGTGTGGCTGTTTTAGAATACATCAACTAAATAAGCTTGCCAGTCATTTTTTACTTTAACTGCGACTCTCCTTTTTCTCAGTTACTTCTATTTTTCTTTTTCTTGCTGACCTAGTAAGTGAAAAAATCAGGGTCTGTTTATTCTGCTCTTGACAAGCCATTATCATGGAATCATTGTCGATATTTAAACATTCCAATTCTTCCTGCAAAGATGTTTTGTATTAAAAACATTGTAATAACATATTGTTGCTATGGAATAGAAGGCACAGCCACAAATTGGAAAAGAAAAAAAAAAAAATAGATATTAAAAATACTTGTTGCTGTAGTTGTTAACAAAAGGTGGTTGGAAATGCTGCCAAATTGATTATTGTTTTCTGTTTTTCACCAATATGCCCCTTAGGGGTTGTAGTTAACCTCTGTAAGAGCTTAAATTACTCAAATTACTGTTTCATGTTTTGGTAAGAAATCTCTCAGGTTTCTGTCCATGTTCACCACAAACAATAAACCCCAGTATGTACAAATGGACAACACTTCCACTTCAACCACAATACTGAACGCTGGTGTGCCCCAGGGCTGTGTGCTGAGCCCCTTCTTCTATTCTCTCTTCACCCGTGACTGCAGGCCTGTACATGGTTCTAACACCTTAGCCAAGTTTGCAGATGACACCACGGTGATAGGTCTCATCAGTGAAAATGATGAGACAGCCTACAGGGTGGAGGTAGAGCACATGGTCATTTGTTGCGCTGACAGTAACCTGCTCCTCAACACAAACAAGAGCTCAACTTTAGCACGGTTCAGCAGCACAAATTCCTGAAGTTGCGCACCGGAACTTGTTTGGTTGTCGAAGCTACTATATGAGTCGCAGCACTTTAAACAGTCTAATTATGCATATGTTATGCATTTGTAATCATCTGGTTTTGTCTGACTTTCATACACGTTGATTCAATGGCTCACTGCTGTCTGATTTGCGTTTGTTCTGGCTGAATCATTAGTTAGCTATATGTCGCAAGGTGAGTTCTCCCCTGCACACTGGACAGGCTTGCAGTGTCCTCAGCAGGATTAAAAGCTTCACATTTTTAATAGAGCAAAATTTGCAATGGCCTGAGCGAGTAATGAGAGTCTTGAAATAAATTAACAAGGTCTTACTGAGATCTGTCACCAGTGAACTAATGGTTCCACTGTGCCTAAAGAGTTCTTGCAGTGACGTGCCATTTCAGCCACTTTCCAAACCTGACGCCTTCGCTTCCTCAATTTCTCCCTGCCGACAGGCCTGCGCTACCACCATCTCACACTTAATTACCATTTCATTTTTCATTTGCCTCCAGAGTTGGCCCTCAAGGCCCCTAGTTCATAGCTTCCTCTCGAGATGATGGAGAGGACCAAAACAATCAGTGGGACCTCAACCCGAATCATAAAATGAAGGCTAATGACTTTAGTCTGCATTACCTCTGGAAAAGAGAAATTATAATGAGTGATTTAGAGTGCCTTTTAAAGTTAATGCTACAGCCTCACTCCAAAGATATGACTTCTTGTTCCTACATTAAGAAATCAATTCTACCAAGTGTAGAATATATAGTGTTTCTCAGATTCTACTTTACTTTATTAATTTCTCAGAATCTAGGGCAGCAAAACAGATTGACTTTATAATTGAATATGATGCCAAATCTCTTCAGTTAGATATTATGACTTAGACACAATTTATTATTCAATAAATATATATTTTATAATATAGGTTGAACACAACTGTACTTGCAAACAGTCCAGATTTTAAATATCTTGAATTTGTAATCCACAGGTAAGTACATCTCTTTAGGTTTGTAAGTTATGAGTGCAATTGTTAGCAAGGAGGTAGGACCCAAACACAGGACATGCACACAGCAAAGCAAGGACTGGATGAAAGATTTTGTTAAATGTACAACTGAGGTAGCAAAAAGCTGCCTGTGTGAGGCACAGTGATCAAAATAATAATTAAAAAAAAAAAAACTAAAAGCAAGACAAAACTGGGAAAACAGGGAAGCATGAGGAGCTGAACAGAAACACAAGGGAACAGGTAATCCAAGGTAAGAGAGGAAATGAAAAAACAGAACAAGCAGGTAACTCAACAGATGACTTGACAAGGGACAAGCCAATGTGTTTATTCAAGATAGGGCTATATATATACACTCACCGGCCACTTTATTAGGTACACCCGTCCAACTGCTCGTTAACTTAAATTTCTAATCAGCCAATCACATGGCAGCAACTCAATGCATTTAGGCATGTAGACATGGTCAAGACGATCTGCTGCAGTTCAAACCGAGCATCAGAATGGGGAAGAAAGGTGATTTAAGTGACTTTGAACGTGGCATGGTTGTTGGTGCCAGACGGGCTGGTCTGAGTATTTCAGAAACTGCTGATCTACTGGGATTTTCACGCACAACCATCTCTAGGGTTTACAGAGAATGGTCCGAAAAAGAGAGAATATCCAGTGAGCGGCAGTTCTGTGGGCGCAAATTCCTTGTTGATGCCAGAGGTCAGAGGAGAATGGCCAGACTGGTTCGAGCTGATAGAAAGGCAACAGTAACTCAAATAACCACTCGTTACAACCGAGGTATGCAGAAGAGCATCTCTGAACGCACAACACGTCGAACCTTGAGGCGGATGGGCTACAGCAGCAGAAGACCACACCGGGTGCCACTCCTGTCAGCTAAGAACAGGAAACTGAGGCTACAATTCGCACAGGCTCACCAAAATTGGACAATAGAAGATTGGAAAAACGTTGCCTGGTCTGATGAGTCTCGATTACTGCTGCGACATTCGGATGGTAGGGTCAGAATTTGGCGTCAACAACATGAAAGCACGGATCCATCCTGCCTTGTATCAACGGTTCAGGCTGGTGGTGGTGGTGTAATGGTGTGGGGGATATTTTCTTGGCACACTTTGGGCCCATTAGTACCAACTGAGCATCGTGTCAACGCCACAGCCTACCTGAGTATTGTTGCTGACCATGTCCATCCCTTTATGACCACAGCGTACCCATCTTCTGATGGCTACTTCCAGCAGGATAACGCGCCATGTCATAAAGCGCGAATCATCTCAGACTGGTTTCTTGAACATGACAATGAGTTCACTGTACTCAAATGGCCTCCACAGTCACCAGATCTCAATCCAATAGAGCACCTTTGGGATGTGGTGGAACGGGAGATTCGCATCATGGATGTGCAGCCGACAAATCTGCAGCAACTGCGTGATGCTATCATGTCAATATGGACCAAACTCTCTGAGGAATGTTTCCAGTACCTTGTTGAATCTATGCCACGAAGGATTAAAGCAGTTCTGAAGGCAAAAGGGGGTCCAACCCGGTACTAGCAAGGTGTACCTAATAAAGTGGCCGGTGAGTGTGTGTGTGTGTGTGTATATACACTATATTACCAAAAGTATTCGCTCACCTGCCTTTACTCATTCTATGAACTGAAGTGCCATCCCATTCCTAACTCATAGAATTCAATATGATGTCGGTCCACCTTTTGCAGCTATTACAGCTTCAACTCTTCTGGGAAGACTGTCCACAAGGTTGAGGAGAGTGTTTATAGGAATTTTTGACCATTCTTCCAAAAGCGCATTGGTGAGGTCACACACTGATGTTGGTCGAGAAGGCCTGGCTCTCAGTCTCCGCTCTAATTCATCCCAAAGGTGTTCTATCGGGTTCAGGTCAGGACTCTGTGCAGGCCAGTCAAGTTCATCCACACCAGACTCTGTCATCCACGTCTTTATGGACCTTGCTTTGTGCACTGGTGCACAGTCATGTTGGAAGAGGAAGGGGCCCGCTCCAAACTGTTCCCACAAGGTTGGGAGCATGGAATTGTCCAAAATGTTTTGGTATCCTGAAGCATTCAATGTTCCTTTCACTGGAACTAAGGGGCCAAGCCCAGCTCCTGAAAAACAACCCCATACCATAATTCCTCCTCCACCAAATTTCACAGTTGGCACAATGCAATCTGAAATGTACCGTTCTCCTGGCAACCTCCAAACCCAGACTCGTCCATCAGATTGCCAGATGGAAAAGCGTGATTCATCACTCCAGAGAACGCGTCTCCACTGCTCTAGAGGCCAGTGGCGGCGTGCTTTACACCATTGCATCCGACGCCTTGCATTGCACTTGGTGATGTGTGGCTTGGCTGCAGCTGCTCGGCCATGGAAACCCATTCCATGAAGCTCTCTGCGTACTGTACTTGGGCTAATCTGAAGGTCACATGAAGTTTGTAGCTCTGTAGCAATTGACTGTGCAGAAAGTCGGCGACCTCTTTGCACTATGCGCTTCAGCATCCGCTGACCCCTCTCCGTCACTTTACGTGGCCTACCACTTCGTGGCTGAGTTGCTGTTTTTCCCAAACGCTTCCATTTTGTTATAATAGAGCTGACAGTTGACTGTGGAATATTTAGGAGCGAGGAAATTTCACGACTGGATTTGTTGCACAAGTGGCATCCTATGACAGTTCCACGCTGGAATTCACTGAGCTCCTGAGAGCGGCCCATTCTTTCACAAATGTCTTGTTTCACAGTCTGCATGCCTGAGTGCTTGAATTTATACACCTGGGGCCAGGCCAAGTGATTAGAACACCTGATTCTGATCATTTGAATGGGTGAGCGAATACTTTTGGTAATATAGTGTATATATATATATATATATATATATACGTATGTATGTATAGACACACACACACACACAAGCTGATGGATTAATGAGACACTGGTGAAATCAATGAGGGAGGAGCACACAGACAGAAAAGACAACAAGGCAAGACAGGTGAGTGGAATCACAGGGGCAGGATTACATCATTGTATGTGTAACACCCTACTCACAACATCTATTTCAAATTCCAGATTCTCAGAATCATATCAAAATGACTTTACCCCGGCAAAACATGTATTGCACTCTGTATTCACACATTCAAATGCCAAGCATAAAAATAAAATTTGACAGTTTCAGCTCATACAACATTTAAGTGGCAGTAAAATTCACATCAAACAATGACCATACAAATCTTACACCGTCTTTGAATGTAAACTTTTATCTCCGTTTAAAACACAGTAATTGTTTCAGCAATTACAGCAGGTAATATTAATCCGCAATTAAATTCTCATCAAAATCTTTGACAGCAAGCGTAAGTGGATAAAACTACTGAAGCTAGCATTAGCTTATCGATACACGTGTTAAGTGCTGCTAATTAAGGTAAAACAGCACATCCACAGATCTCTGAGCACTTGCAAGGAAACTGTTATCTGGTGAGTGCTCGACTTCAGTAACAATGTGAATTTTGACACGTTCTCATTCAAAGCGACTACATTTATCACAACATGGAGACTTTCTGTATCCAGCTTGTAAAAACTGCACTGGAAGACGCTGCGTAGATCCCAGCAGAGGGCAGAAAAGAGTGGCAAGATTTAATTCAGGTAGTTTATAATAAACAACTAAATTAATCAACTTAAAACTTACATCAATCTAGTTAAATTGTTTAGAACTTTATACATTTCTATGGTAACCCATTTTATTCAGCTGGGTTACAAGTACATTTCCAATTAACATCAAATATAATCTAGAAGAAAGAAAGAGAAGGTGCCAAAATGTCTCATTAAAACACCATAATATTCACATATAAACTTAACTAATTTCTACTGTTGAAATGTAATATGAAAGCAAATTGTGTGAAAACATATCATGCAGGTCCTGTAATAAATTCAAACGATTGTTTGTAATTTGCTCAGTGGCATCGTACAGGTGAATGAGTCCTATGAATTGGTAGGGCCTGTGTGTATACAGGCTGGGGGCTAGCATGTTTTCTGTTCATTGTTGGTGGCCTAAAGCCTCCTGCTTTAATCCAGCCTCTAATGCTGACAGGTCCAATATACTGTATTTAAAGAACATTACGCACAGTACGTAGGAGCTGCAATTCTCCCAGAAATTATGTTCCTATACTATTAAATTGTTTTCCAATAAATGTGCCAGCTTTTTATGTGAAGTGTATGACTGGTGTAGTGCACAACTCTCACACTGAAGGCTGGGGTTCACATCCAGCATACCATCTGGTAGAAAAGAAAATGCATAGTACTGTCAATAGATCATTGAAGTCACACAAAGAGACTTGTTCCCTCTGGGAGAATCCAGTAAAAAAGAAGACAAAGAGTATTATCAGCCAGCCTAAGCATATTCTGTTGTGTGAGTTCATGGTGATGCATTCAGGCTGCTGTTATTATATACCCCAGAGGAAAACTGACGGATACTCTAAATCTTAAATTCCTTCTGCTGACAGATTACAAAATTTAGATAATTGGTCATTTTAAAGGAGGTTTCTAATGATTTGGGGGCGGCTGTGGCTCAGTAGGTAGAGCGGGTTGTCCACGAACCAGAGGGTTAGCGGTTCGATCCCCGGAATGTGCCACATGCCGAAGTGTCCTTGAGCAAGACACTGAACCCCCAGTTGCTCCCAGTGCGTGGCACTGGTGTGTGAATGTGTGTGTGCTTGTGTGAGCGAATGGGTAGATGTGTCTATGACTGTAAAGCGCTTTGAGTACCAATAGGTAGAAAAGCGCTATATAAAAAAGCAAGGCCATTTAATGACTGACTTCTTCTTACAAAGAAAAGGGTAATGTATATTTATGATCAATTCTATGCTTTTTTATTTGATTGTTAATTTGCCTCATCTTGCTGTCCTTTACCTACCTCTATGTTTGTCTGTGACCTGTGATGTTGACATGTGACCTGTGTAGTTGTGGTTCTGTGATTCTGGATTAGGCAACATAGGCACTTTATTTACAGTTAGAAAAGATCATATTTATTAAATGCACTTGGCCAAGCTGTGTATCAAGTCATGGCATAGTAAATATGTACACATAACTTCAAATTAATTGCATAAGAAGATACGTAATTCATCCTTTACATTATTTCTGCTGTTTTTTTGAGGATATATAAAGTTCGATCTCTTTTGGTTTTTATCAAGGCTTAAACTGACAAACACTAATGCTAACACTCCTTATGTATGTCAATTAAATCTAATGATCATGTCCATCTTAACCAACCCAAAACAGTCCCTTAACATCTTCCTCTATTTCCATGTCAGTCTATAGGTAATAAAGTCCGGTGAGGGTGCTGTGTTATTTTCAGACTGTGCCTTTTGCATGGGGACTTCGGAGAGAAGAGTTGTTAAATCCTGCTGTGACAACAGGCTCAGTCTTCAACACTGGAGACACAAGGAGCAGGGTGTTTGATGAATTGGTCTGGGTACTGGAGTCTCCAAGGCCTTGTTTCAGGGCTACAGCAAGCTGTCAGTAAAGTACCCCTGGGGCTACTGGAGTGTGGTAGTAATAAAAACAAACCACAGAGAGTCTGGATCCATGCTCCAAACCATCTGGCAACAGCTGTGCTGCTAACCCTTCTTCAGATTATGCCACAAACAGCTTTGCAAAAGAAACAATCATAAATCTTTGATATCACTGAATATATTTCTCTTAAACAGAAAGTCTGTGTATCTGTGTTATTGACATTCCATATAGATTAAACAGGCCTAAAATTGAGATCTACAGAGATCTTATGTTTGAGTGCATTCGTCATCAACCACAGGGGAATAAATAGAATCAATCCATTCTCACTGATGAGCCCAAGTTAGCAGTACAACACAGAGCATAGAAAGAAATTAATGAACACAAAACATGAGAGATGTCTCTTTTTGCTCTACCCATGCTTACCATCCAATGACACAATCAATTTGCTCTTCTGCCCTCCCTCATGTTCCCTCAGCCATGGAAATCAATCACAGAAGTGAGGCCACTCATCGTGTCTTAATACCCAGTTTGCAATTTAGACAAGAGTGCTTTAAGGATCTCTCTCTTTCCTTCTCTCTCTCTCTCTCTCTCTGTGTGTGATTGTGTGTGCGCATGTGCAAGTGTACCTTGTACAAGACAGCACTGTGAATGCCTTCATAATACACTATACAAACAATTAAAACTGTTTGGGTCTTTGAGACTGTCCAAAAGATCTGTGCCCTTTAGATTGGATTTAGTTTGAGATCTTTTCCATAATTCCTAGCTGCAGAAATGGAATAGTGTGCTTAGCTTACGATTGATTAGTTATGATAAACCTGAGAATGATGAGTAACTCTAACAGGGAAGTTTACAACATTTCTTTCTCATAAGAAATGTGGATCTAATAGAAAAACCATTGCATAGTTCTAGGCAAATATCATGATTTGGGTCAAAATAGTTAATATTTACAATATTAACCATGTGTTACAAAGCAAAAGTAGGTGCTTGTCATTTAAGGAGAAGAGTAGCCTAAACTTTTTCATAAACCATGCAGAATACTCAACTTAATGACAAACCACTGGCTCCCTGGCTGTGATCAATGAGCAGCTGCACTGAATGTCTCTTTGATTTGTTGAAATCAGGGTCATTGTTTCTAAAATAAACCCTGAGAGGAAAAGGATTCAATTAATCAGTTTGTCCGTCTGTTCAACTAGCACGGAAATTATGAATGCTTACCGCATATGAAGTCAATTATAAACTCCATCCATCAAACTGCCACAGTGTTCTCTGTACTGGAACACTGGCAGTTCTAAAGGTGAAACACTGCACCAGTAAAATTAAAAAACACAGCATATTTTCAGTCAGGGGTTCATGAGGCTTGTTCATCTCTTGTTTCTAGGGTTCAAAATAACCTTTGATCAAGGATTGAATACAAAGCATTATGACTGCTCCACCAATGAGCTACTTCCTGTTGTTAAGTTTTCCTGTCAGTTTTTCTATCACAATCTTTCTAATTTAATTTATTGCAGTTTTTCTTTACATTGGTCTTCTTAAGTCTTTTGTTAGTTCTTTTCAACAATAATCTTTGCTATGTTTGTGAATAAAAGCTGGCAACACTAAAATTGTAACTAGTAAATTAGAAGTTGTAATTCTATTATTTTACTTTGTACTCGTAAGACTCAATGCAAAATAATATTCGAAAACCTTTGTGATACAGAGGGCGTGATATCAGTAAACACATTTAATGTCTGGGCTGTGGTTCAATGAAGCTGTTATGTTACTTTGAAAAACGAAATGTCCTCAGCAGCAAAAAACAGCTTCCTGTTGTTGAAGGATTTTGTGAGGCAGAGATTCTAACTAAAATGAGTGGTTGGACAATAGAGAGTACAACACACAAGGTAAAATACTATTACACATACATATTCTGACTGCAGCAGGCAGGAAAGCCATCACAAGAAGATGGCTCAAAGAACCATAATAGATGAGTGATATCATCTATGACGTTTTTAAGATGGAGAGGATTACATTCTATTAGAATGCAACAGCATACATTTCATAACAATGTATGCTGTAAATATACATTGTTACAATAATATTTTGCTTTTGCATAATCCAAAAGTAAAATATTACTCTTCTGCCAAACCCATTACAAAATCTGTGTAAAAGCATTTCAAACTATGTCAAATTGTTGTGTGACATTACTGTGAGCTTTGAAGTTTGCTATACAGATTATGGACTTTGGGGGACGTCTTGTGCTGATGAAGCTGTATGAAGATTTTTTTGGAGCATTTCAAAAGTGAAGCAAAAGGGTTTTGGATAAGCGAGGTCAAGCATAAATCAAACCTAGAAGCGGGGCACAAGTTGAGGCAACCAAAGTCAGTTCATGCAAATCTTCCACGACCTCAATGACGATGCCAATGTCTTCAGGTGGCTCCTGCAGTCCCTCTCCCTCCTTCCGAATCACAAACACTGCCATGGTGAGCTGCTCCAGGTCCCTCTGAGCACCATCTGCTCCAGAGTCCTACTGAGGGGTACAGGACACAAACACATCATCATTGGCGTCACTTCTTACTGTGATGAAGTTTTTGGGTGATGTACCAATATGTGTTATATGCTGGGCTATTTCCTGGCTAGGCGTCATCACACACCACAATGAGCAGAGAGAGGTGTATCAATCTGACCATCTTACTGTAAGCAAGAAAGATAAGATTTCCCAAAATGTCAAACTATTCCTTTGAACTTGTATGATCAACTAAGCCAGGCAAACCCTTCTTACATAAAAAAAATATTCAATTCAATATATTGTGTATTGTTGCTGGGAATTGTATTGTATGTCCAATTTGGCCATGATAATAAATACAATGTCAGCAATCCAACCATGGTTCTAACAGTTGAGAAAATCTCTCTAATAGTATACTAAGAGAGATGAAGAAGGAAGAGGAGAAGAAGAAGAGAGGAGAAGAGAGAAGGAAAGGAGAGAAGGACAGGGGGAGGAGAAGAAGAGACAAGGAAGAGAAGAGAGAAGGCAAGAAGAGGAAGAGGAAGAATAGGAGATGAGGAGGAGAAGAGAGAAGGCAAAGAGGAGGAGAGGGGAGGGGAAAAAGAGGAGACAAGGAGGAGAAGAGAGAAGGCGAGGAGTAGAGGGGAGACAACGAGGAGAAGAGAGAATGCAAAGAGAGGAGAAGGAGAGGAGAAGAAGAGAAGAAGAAGAGGCGACAAGGAGGAGAAGTGAGAAGGAAAACAAAGGAGACGGGGAGGAGAAATATGGCCATGATAATAAATACAACATGTCAGCAATTCAACCATCGTTCAAGTGTTATGGTTGTTCTAACAGTTAAGAAAATCTATCTTATAGTACACGAAATCTCAGATATTTTTTGTGTTCCTTTGACAAGATGTGCTGCCATACAAACTGTTGAAACTTACAAGATATTCCTTGATCAGGTCATCTGCATCTTCTCCCAGGAAGATGGTGAGGACTGTAAGCACAAATTCCCTCCGAAGATTAATGTCCACAGTCTAGAACAACAAACATTGATTCATTTTAAGTTCTAAATTTCGTAAGACAGACATCCATACTCTTAGAGCTTAACTCTTAGACTTACTTCAATTAAAAACAGACAGTCACGTACAAGCCCAGAGATTCATTATAGAAAGAAAAAGGGATGAGCTCAGTGGTGTAGTTTTTGAGTCCCTAAAAATATTCATGCATATGAAAGCCATGATCAGCATTGGCCTGCCCATATTAATGTTTTTATGAAGGATACCGATATATTGTCACAGTCCTCTTAGTTATGAAGGGTCTCGTTTGATGGTACAGATTTACCTGGTCTAACGTGTCCATGATGTTTGCAGTCTTTTGGCATGTTGCTCCTCCTTTGGCACGGATGACTTTGATCAGCTGACTTGAGTGCATGTCTAACTAGGCCATTGTCTTCTCCTCAAGAGGAACAGCCATGAGCCTCTGGAACTCTGTATTAATCTAAAAAACAAAAACATAAATGACAGTAGATATTGTATTATGGAAAAAATGCAACTGGTCTCATCCTGTATTCAACCTCAGAACACACAAAGTAACCACTGAAGCATACCTACCAAAGTGTCAATACCCAAAAAAAGTACACCACACGTGGACATTAAAATGTAAATTCTGTCATTAAGTTCAGTGTTATACAATCTCAACCACATCAAGTTACGACCAATTCATGAAAGCTGTAATAAATCCTGAAGAATACAGACTTTCATCACTTGAGTTCCATACTTACCTCTTTCTATGTGAAGAGTGCAGGGCATCCGTCAATGAAGTCCTGAATGCTTGGTTCTTGGTCTGTAGACGAAATACCTTTCCTCCGGCCAAATCATTACCCAAAATAAACAAAATGCCACTTATCGTGGCAAGTTATCTAAGTTCGCTCAGTTTAATTCACCACACTACCAAATCGGAATCTTGCTGTTCTCTTCTCTTCTCTCTTTGCTGTTCTCTTCTCTCTTTCTTCTGTCTGTACCCGGCTGGCCTTAGGCAGATGGGTCCCTCCATATGAGCTGGGTTCTGCTCGAGGTTTCTTCCTGTTAAAAGGGAGTTTTTCCTTGCCACCGTTGCCTTCAGGCTTGCTCTGGGGGTTTCAGGCCGGGTTTTTGTAAAGCGTCTTGAGACGATTTGTATTGTTATTGACGCTATATAAATAAAATTGAATTGAATTGAACTGAATGGCATGAAGTCTCGTTCGAGAGACACTAGCCAGCATGAAAGAATGATTGGCAGCGGTATCACGGAGAATGATTACCGGTACTTTATCTGATTCCTCCCTCGTTAGGGAAACAAAAATCCACATTTACCTCCAGTTCAGGTACAGACTCAAGGTGTGGGACATGGGAGTTTTAGCGGTTTTATGTTGTCCCTTTTTCCTAAGAACCAGACAAGCGGCGATCAAATGGCCTGGCTCACAGCAATAAAAACACTCGCAAGGTGATGTGTTTTTACGTGCAAGCTTTGGTGACCGGTTTCTGCGCTCAGGTATCACATTTGATGCACGAGGTGCCGGTAGAAAACACGCTTTTATGAGTCAGAATAAATTCGTCCACCAGTACGGCTGCTTTAGTTAGTAAGAACACATTCTACTCATTTAAATATATAACGATTCGCTCCGGCAAACACTTCTTAAATTCTTCCAACAGAATTAACACTCTCATTTCTGCCACAGTTTTGACATTACATGCCTGACACCATTTATCAAACAACACACTCTTATCGCGCGCAAACTCAGCATAGGTCTGGTTGGCAGTTTTATCACCGTTTCTAAATTTTTGCCAGTAAACTTCAGGGACAAGCTCATAAGCCTGCAGTCCAGTCTTTTTTAAGACATTATAATCCAGACTATCCTCAACCGATAAACTGGCACAGACTTGTGGACCTTCCCCACAAGCTTGCACTGCAACAGAAGTGACCAGAACTCTTTCGGGCCACTTTAATGCAGCAGCTACACGCTCAAAAGTGTCGAAATACGAGTCCACCTTGGACTCACAAAATGGAGGTCCTAATGCAATGTGCTTACTAATATCAAAAGCAGGAGCAGACACACCACGGTTAAAAGACACCGGGGTGGAGACTACAGGTACTCCTCTTTCCAGCTCGAGAGCCCTAACACGAAGATGCATTGCTTGCACTTCAAGCTGTTTATTCCTATTCTCCATCTCCTTATTTGAAGGGCTAAGCGGAGATCCTCTGCGGACACCTTACCAGAAGGATCAAAGATAGGCTCAGGCTCCACACCAGCAGCGAGCATGCCAGAAACCTCCACCACCGCTGTCACTTTTCCCCTAAAATCACCTTCAGTCTTGAAGGTGTTGAATCAGCCATGGTGGTCTGAAAATAGAGCACAAGTACAGTTAGTAAGGATCAACATGTGAAGAAAATCCCCTCTAGGGGTACCACTGACTTATTTCAGATTAGGAGAATTTACTGTGTGCACCAAGGTTGTCGGCGACCACACACTGAACTGTGCCTTTTACTGTTCTGCCCAACTTTGAGAGAACTATCCCACTCTGTTCCAAAATTACAAGATCATTAATTACAGGGTTTAACACTTTCTTATACCCATAGCACTTGAGATCATTACTTTTGATTACAGTCAGAATCCAGTTCAAACCACAAATTGCATGCTTCCTCCTGGATTTACCAAGGGCATTACATATTTCAAACTCATCAGTGTATAATATCAATGAAATGCTTTTGAAATGCAACGCAGGCGGTAGCAAATTCACATAATAATTAACGTTAATTAATTAAGCATAATTAACGTTACCTCCCACATCACCCGTGGCCGTGGCTGTGACTGAACCGTGTGCGCCAACAGGCATGCGAACCAACACTCATGTATAAATGCGCGAGCCCGAAGTAGTCTGAAGAGAACCGCGAGCGAGCTTGCTGCGATAATGTGCTAATGCTAATGAATAACTAACACTAAGCCAACATCGGCATGAATACACAACTGTAAGCTAACTTTACGATATTAAACCAAGACAGTCCCGCCCGCAAACTACTAACCTGCCTGTCCAAGCGCGAACTACCAACTGGTCTGATATTTAACAGCCATGGTTAACTAAAACTAATCATCCTAATACGGAAGCCGAGAACGGCCATGTTTTATTTTTTTTTATTTTTTATAATGCACTATCGTGATAACGACTTATTAATCGTTATCTCGATATAACAAAGTTTGTTTATGAATTAATTCATAATGTGTTCGTCTCAGGTTCGTCTTAACTTCAAACTAATGTGCTGCCACGAACAGCTTCCGTAGCACCACTGGCTGTAGCTGTAGCCTATCGGTAACTTACACTTTGTTAGTTGACTGGGTTTGTTTAGGGGCTACCGGTTAGCAGATGAGAGGCTGACATACTCCTATCTATCCGGCTGCTTCAGCTAAGGTAACGTAAATGTAGGCTAACCTTAACTTTGCAATGTAATGTGAAACGTAATTAAACGTTTATTAATTCATTTAATAGTGCTTTGATATGTGACTGGGTTTGTTTAGGGCTACCGGTTAGCAGATGAGAGGCTGACATACTGTAAAAATTAGCTGTGCCCATTAGTCATGATAACTTCAAATTCATTGTCAGAATGACTACAAATTATTGAAACTGTTGTGATAACTCAGAATTTTGTTTATGTCTTCTCAACTAGTGAAAAGTTTTCAAACTAAGAAACATGATTCAATTGAAATTCAGAATGTCAGTCAAAAGGATGTACAGATAATCGCTTCTGTCATTGGCTGACGTCACGTTCAGCTAATGTTTCTGCTGCCCGCCATTTTCCCTCTTTCACTCTTTTAGTATATACAGTCAATCCTTTCACCACATCCAAATCTGTTCGGTACTTTGGATTACCCTGCTGGAATCTGAGGTAACTGGTGATAGCTAGCTTTAAGTGATAGCTAAACGTTTGGCAAATAATTATTATATAATTCTAATTTATATTATAATAAATGTTTAGCCTTTTATTTGCATTAATCACCAGAAGCAACCAGATGGACCTGCTTCTGTTCAGA
This sequence comes from Chelon labrosus, assembly GCF_963514085.1. Lineage (NCBI taxonomy): Eukaryota > Metazoa > Chordata > Actinopteri > Mugiliformes > Mugilidae > Chelon > Chelon labrosus. Next base: position 24,220,918 of record NC_140353.1, read on the forward strand.
TGGCATTAATGTCGTTTTGAACAAAATTCTAGCTCAGCAAAACCTATATCAAAAGATATTTGAAAATAAAAGAGAGAGAAAACAATATTTTTCAAAGCCTTTTATTGATATTCTCTGATATCCCTTAAACTTCGCGCCTGACCCTGCCTCCCTGTCTGCAGCGAGGCCTCTGATTCTGTCCCTGACAGGTGAGCTCAACGTGAGGAGAAACCCACAGCTGCTGCACAGAGACACTCTCCTTTCTCAGGAAGAAACTGGTGCCTGCTCCAAAGTTTTTCATCAAGGTGGGTTGAGTTAATTAAATTGCTTTTGTCTTGTCTTTCTTTTCCTAACTTGGTTACCAAGTTAGCTACTGCTAACTTAGCAGTAGCTGGGTCATTCTACAGAAAAGGTGGAATTCGGGTGATGGAAATCTGTTTAAATGAACTTCTTTCAACATACCCAAAACTTCTTTCATAGCATTAATTAACTTGTCAACTCTATGAATCCGCAAAACGGGGAGCTTAATCTATTTTTAATATTTAAATACATTTTAATAAAGAATCCATGAGTCGTTTATTTGTCATTGGTGTTACCTGTGATTTAAACAACATTAATGTTGATATAAAATATTTTTTCTCATTACAACTTGTATATTTAGTTAAAGGTTGAGTAGAGGAATGATAACACCAAGAAAAATAATTGATTATTTATATTTGTTTAATTAAATTCCTCATCTTTACACAGCATTGTATGAAATTATTTGATTCTCAGTTTCACTTTTTTCTTTAAAACTAGTAAAAACAAATATATTCAACCAAAAAGGCTTTGATGCAAAGACTGAAATATCAACTATTTCTTACATCCAATATCAACAAACAAAATATTACTAGAAAGTACAACACCAAAACACTGTAAAAACTTGGTGTAACACCAATGACACAATGTAACACCAATGACGCAATAGCATCAGTAAAGAACCGTTTGATTCTACATTCATGAATATTTAATTACAAACAATTTATTTCAATTGCTCATGTCAAACACTTCATTTAAAAAAGTTTGTTTCAACCATTTCTAACAGTACAATTCAACTGTTCATTGAACTTTGAACTTCTCATTGGACATTACTTTCAACAGAACATTTCAGTCGATTCATGTCAAACATTTCCATTTAAAATAGCTAATTCCAAAACATATTTCTAGATTTCATCATGTTGTTTCTCTCACTTTAAAGACCCAGTTCTTCTTGTACATATGACCAAATCATCTCATCCAGCTGGATGACTCTCTTGTTGACAGACGAGGGCTCTGGCATTATACACATGCCTTGATCTTCCCCGTACCAATTTATGTCTGCTATTGGGGATGGCCAGAAAAACTTATTCATGTGATACTTGCTGCTCCTGTGCATACATTTGATTTTGACATTATGTTCCTCCACCTCAAGGATAATGCCAGGGTAGGGCAGATTGTCATACCGAACAACACACCACTGCCCACAGTGATGAGCCTCAATCACATCTGGTCTGTGTTGCTGTGTTTGGGATTGGTCTGCCTCTGTAGATGGAACATCTCCGACAACTGTATCTTGCAGGTCATAGCTTTTATCTTTAATCCGTTGTCTGCGTCTTGCTTGATTTTCACGCCACTTTTTTTTCTGAGCTTTTCTCTCCTTTTCACTTAGATCTCCTATAGACTTCCTTTTTTTGGTGAGGATATCATTTGCATAACCCTGCCTTTCCTTTGCCAGGTACTCTTCCCTACGTATAGGGTCTGCATCTCTCCGCTGCCTGTATAATCTTTGCTTTTCTGCTGCACTCAATTTTGCCATACCTGACAAAAGGAAAATATAATAATAGATAATGAATATGATTATAAATTCTTATTAACTTAAACATTTTTCCCTCTTGTTTTGTTTTTATGCTTTTATGTTGGACAGTTAAAGGAATATTGCTTAGGAAGGAAGTCCTCATTAGAGAAGTAACACCAATGACAGTAACACCAATGACAATTTACAGAAAAAACTAACATTTTAACAAAATGGCTGCCATTAGCCATGTGCTATTTCATCAGAGATGTAACAATCACATACTTATTCAGTCTAATGTATTTTTATGTTAAGATCTTAACACCCACTGCTATAAAAAAGAGTAACACTAATGACATCCAAAAAATCTTATCTCAAAATTCTTAGATAAATCATGATATTTTAGACAAATGAGTTAAGATATCTCACAAACCTTTTTCCTTCCTCCACTGCACTTCTTCCACTGACCTCTTGACCCAGGAACAACTTCAAAGAGCTGATGCATTGTTTCAAAATAAAAGTGCTTTGGGTAGGGTAACCCCAATGACATAAATTTAGTGGACAAATATTTATTTGATATTATTGATATTAATAATGTATTTTTTACCATTTCAGTGTTCTAGTTAATTCATACAGGGTTAAAGGTAAATGTAAATTAGATTTGTTTTATAAAACAAATGGTTTTGAATGAAAAGTACACAGTTCAACTTCCATGTATGATCAAATGGACAGGGGAATTTTCAGGACCAGGCATTTTAAAAAAAAAAAGGGGGGGAAAAAAAAGAAAATTTAATAAATAAACTCTCATCATCTTAAGGACAGTCTATATTTATTAAATATATATAATTATGGGATTATTGGGTCAAATTAAATGATTCAGGGGTCTGCAAAAGCAAGGGAGAAGCATTTCCACCTTTTTGTAGAATGACCCAGCTAACGTAGCTAACGTAGCTTATAGTAATATTGATGTTGTAACAGTTAGCTAGTTTCAGCCCAGCTCGGATGGATTGGTTTTTCAGGGGTATGTAGTGATGACCATGAGACTCTAGGTCTCACGTCCAATTTCTCACTAAGTTAAAAAAACAAAAACACATTCATAACTGATAATGTCACGGCGCGAAAAAGAGCCAAGCATGCGCACAGACAGAAAGCGGCACAGCGCGTTCTCTGCTGTGCTGGTACGTTATTCAGAGAAAAGAGAAATATTCACAAGCTATTTAAGTGTAATTTAGTCCCGTGCTCAGAGTAATCTCAGTCAGAAACTCTTCCAGCAGCAGCAGCAGCATCGCCTCTCCTCTCATACCGAGAGCACACAGGAGTGACAGTGAGTTACTGTACTTGAGAGGACGCTTGTGTCCCTGTCACACTGAAACTTTCTCATGATTGACCCAATAAGCGGTTTTTAGGTTAGTATGCCTGTGCAAAGTCATGAATGTAATTTTACCTTAATGCTGAAATTTCTCTGAAATTAATCTCTCAAAGTTTACGCCAAATAAGAGCGCCTCAAAGCCTCTACATAATGAAAAAATATAATAAATGTTAAATATCTTTATGTATTCGTTATTTAAGTGTATATATCTATGGATTATGCTCGTTTTGCAAGGCATGCAAGGAGTCAGACATTAAAATATATATATAGAGAGAGAGCAGCACAAGCAGCTATGTATATGAAATTACAGACCTATGACAGTAATTAAGTCTTTCAACCTGTCAGTCACAATTTGCATTAAAATCAAGCATCAGGTTTTGAGTCTAAAAACTTTGCGTTGCTGGATACAGAAGAATCTCATCTTTTAGAGATGTATTATATAATCTCGTACAATATTATCAAAATATTAAACAAATTTCCACAAGTTTGAGTGGATAGAAACATTAAGTTGTATTGAAGTAGTAGCCTTAGAAATTGTAAACAATTACCCTACTGTAATGTCAGTGTGATGAGGATTGTAATGGAATGTTGACACATACAAACTGTCATTTCTCCATATTAATTAGCATTGTTACCCCTATGAACTGTTTGTAAATTGATTGTGTTGCGGTTGTAGGGTGTATTGTAATTCTTTCTTTTGTAATTCAGCTTTCCAGAGCTGAAAAATGTCCTAAGCATGCTTGAGGAGGATATAAGTATATTTGCTCAGGGATGCAAAAATGTATCAGTCAAAGATACTGTTTGATCAATACTCACTCTCAAGTTTAATAACATTGATTTATAATTTGGATGATGCCACAGGTGATATCATTACACTAGAAATCCCAGCATGTATGATGTAATTTGTTTTTCTTCTCAGCATTTATGAACATGTCAGTGGTGATTGTATATTTTCAACTTATACAACTACTAATGCTAACACGTAGCATTGTTATCATCAGCAACCTCACTAACTCACACACTCTTACTGTTCCTTGCACAATTTATCTCTCCCTCATTGTCTCACTGTCACTCATTCATATACTTTCATTCAGAGCACCATTTTGAGAGAGTGAACAAACTGTTGCTTGTTAAATGAAATTAACTTAATTTATCCATAAATTATTATTAAAGTGAGGTGTCCTCATGGCCACATCTACTTGAGTGACTAGTGGCTTTAATAGTGTATTCTGTCTTTTAACAGAATTCCACCCAAACAAAAAGGGCTGTCATTCTGAGGGGCCTGCTGTATTTCCTCCGTGAAGATCCTTCAAAGTTCCTCAGGACTGCAGAGGTAAGCTTAGTTATTGTTACTGAATGAATTGATGAAACTCTGTTGCTGGCTGTAAATGTTGAATGAATGTTTGAATATATTGAATGAAAACTGACGTCATGAAGGCACTGGCTCCATCTTTAGTATAGGCCTATCAGCTTCTACCTGAAGTGTTATTTCCACCAACATCTCTCCTTCAAGAATGATGCATAGTGTTCTTTCAGCAATGTTTTGTTGAACATGATTACTCATAAGAGGGTGTCCTGGCTGGGGGCTTCGCAGCCTGGTGCGGCGGCTGTGCTGTCCTCGGGCGCGGAACTCTGCAGAGTGATCCGGTCGGCGTGGCATATCGCCGGGAGTGGGCTGCCGGCCGTCCGGGACCTGTACAGCCGCTGCTCGGGGGGAGGGGGCAGTGCGTCCTTTCTGGCTCCGGCCATCCCAGCCGCAGTCTGTTCACGCTCCTGCCGTCAGCCATCAGACTACTGACCTGCTGAGAGACCCTACGCGCATACACTCGCCACTTTAAGACTCTACTGTTTACTTTCTGTTTTTTGTTTTTTTATCTTGTAACATTTGCAATTTAATCTATTCTCTTAATTGTAATGTTATTTTACTCTATTTAAAGTAAACAGAGTCTTAAAGTGGCAAGTGTGTGCGCGTAGGGTCTCTCAGCAGGTCAGTAGTCTGATGGCGTGCGGGTAGATGCTGTCTCTGAACCTGCTGGTCCTAGTTTGGATGCTCCTGAACCACCTGCCTGACGGCGGGAGCGTGAACAGACTGTGGCTGGGATGGCCGGAGCCAGCATGACTAGGGGAATGAATGTCGGCATTGTCCTAGTAAAAGAAGGAGAGGATCTTCTTGACATATCGGTGGTCCTGGAGGAACAGATCATTCTGCATGGCATCAAGGACTACTCGCATGTGGTAGCTATGTTAATGGGTCTGCTATATGCACTGAACATTGACTACCCAAAGGAGCTGCAATATACCTTCGAAGTCATTCAGAAGGTTTGCTCTGTAAGGGTTCATGGACTGAGGAATAGACTTCTGCGTAAAACTGTGTAGACACTACACTGAGACTGAGCGTTGTCTTTCAAGTTCTGTTCCACTATTGTAATGGTCACTGACGTTCTCAGTTGCAAGAATTTAAGACATTTTCCAGGATGTTCTAAGTTGACATTATTCATAGCTGACTATTGAGGTCTTTCCTGGAAAGTCTTTTTGACCTGTTTGGGTGTGCATAATTTGTTTGTTTTTTTTCATGTTATGAAAGACAGCGACAGAAGTAATGAGTAGAGAGTACTCATTTGTTCTAAAGAGATGTTTTACCCATAAGCTTGTGCTGTTTTTGGGGACAAAACTTTTTGTACTTGTACTGATGTGCTGATGTGTTTACCTTGCCCATCTGGCTTATTAAAGCTTTGAAGAAGTGGAATTGATTTGGATTCTTTGGAACAACCAAAAACCTATGGAGATAAGATCTTTAAGCATAATCTAAAATAAAGTTGAAAGATAATTACCAAATATGTAGTATACATTTAATCTTAAACAGAACTAAATTATGAAAGTTGACTCAAATATAAATGTATAATGAAGTTGACATAACATAAAGTTAGGTAAACTAGATATTGTAGGTAGACTGAACTGTAGATTAATTATTTTCAGCTTTGGAATTCCAGTTGAAAGAAATTAAGATTAGATAAGAGACTAACTTTTGTTAGTTGAAACAACTAGTTATTTTTTTTTTTTTACAGTGTATCAATCCAGCTGCTTCAGCTAAGGTAACGTAAATGTAGGCTAACCTTAACTTAGCAATGTAATGTGAAATTAATTCATTTAATAGTGCTTTGATATGTGTCGTGTTTATTATGGTTTGTTGCACAGCATTACTTACTTACTTTTTGTCTGATTTCAGCCTTCAAGAGCTGCCACTATCTGGTCCAGGTGTGTCCCAGGGAAATGAAAATGGTAAATCACATTATTGATCAATGCATCAGGACTACAATTAAAGGGGAAATGAAGCAATGAGAACTGTGATAATTTTTTGGTTGCTTTTTCATTTTTGGAAATACATGGATTTTCATTAAAGCTGAAATTCAAGTAGTTTCACTGGAAAATGACATGTAGATAACGACTTTCGCCACTAGGGCGCGGCCATGTTTTAAAAATTCAGGCGCTACGTCATCAGAATGGTTAGCGTTTGTTTGTGGATGTTTTAGCCATTAGCTTGCCATTAGCTTCCTACTAGCTTTTTCGCTAACTGGCAAATAAACATGGCAGATCTTGGAAAAAGAACAGGGGGGTCATTTTGTATTGCCCCTGGCTGTTCAAACGAATTCTATCGGGTAAAAGAGAGCGGTAAATTAGTGCTGCTATGCGTAGAGACAGAGCGCAAAAACGAGCTTGCCAGGCAGAGGAACGAGAGGTAGCCTATGCTTAGCTTCTAGTTCTACTACTATATGAGACATCTTCAATTTCTTCTTCTTCTTCTTGTTTTATTGGCGGTTGGCAAGTATTGCTTGTACATTACCGCCACCACTGGACTGGAGTAAGGAACGGGAGTTACTGGCTATTCTGAACTGTTTTAAATAAACAAAATAAACAAACAAATGAACAAACAAAACAAACAGATAAAGTAAAGTTTTGGTAGCCCAGCTGCTGCACCCGTGTACTTTTCATAGCTGTAAGCAACATCCGGTGGGCGGGCAGAGCCGGGAGATGTCAGTCATTATTTCCTGGCGTAGGCCTAGTAGCCTATCAAGTTTGGAGTCTGTTGCAGAGTGAAAATCAAAATGTTTCTCTGCTACTCTGCTATAATTTAATACATTAAAACTAATTTATTTTGGTGAAATTCAGACAAGTGGACTTTTGTTAGGATAGCTCATACCATACACAAATTCACATGCCTACACTGTAAACAATTTTCCTGTAAAATAACAGTAAAGAGCTGGCAGCACGGACGCCAGCAGTATACCGTTATTTTAACGGTATTTAAACGTAAAATTACTTTACGGTATTAGTCTGTAAACCATAAAAACAGTATATTCCTGTATTTCTATAATTTACAGTAAAGAGCTGGCAGCAAAGACGCCAGCAATATACTGTAATTTTACAGTAGTAGTCTGTAAACCAGACATACAGTATATTTCTGTATTCATACTGTTATTATACAAAAAATAAATGCAGCATATTTCTGTGATTATTTGGAAATTAAAATAATATTTTGTTTAGATTGTTACTTTAACTTCTCACAGTTTACTGTAGACAGGCACTGTAGATAATACAATAACTAAATTTAGCAGTTTCCTAAAGTATCAGTCTTCATTATTCTCAGGGCTGTAGACAATTGCTTAAGATATGCATTATTGTGTATATTATGCAAAATAAGCAATAAAAACTTAGAGAGACTCAAAATCAAATACCTTTATTTCAAAGAGTAATGTCAACATGAATGCTGCTACTTTCAAAAAATGGAAAAAAAGGAAATGAGCCCTGTTGGACGACGTGGAGAAGAGATTTCTAGCAAACAGAAATTTCCTCAAAAGTAAACTTAAAATATTTACATTATGTCATCTGTAATGTTTTGTCTGCTGTCTGAAAATATACTTTCATAATAACATTTGAACATATGCATAATTGGACCAGGATTCACAACGGACTCAGCCAAATTTTCCTCAGCACCATTTTTATGTTTCCGACTCATGTGTGATGTGAATGTTGATAAAACTGTAAAGCTCTTGCTACAGTGTCTATAAGGACATGCGACTGTTTTCCTCTCTCTAATATGTGTTTTGAAATGAGAGTAATATGCCTTCAACGTCTCACATCTTGCACTACAGAAATCAACATGACATGTTAGTTCAACACCAGACAAAGAAGGCCTAACTACACGTTTGTTATGTCTGTGAGTGTGACACTTAAACGTTGAAAAGTTTTGAAAAGTCTGATTGCAATCCGGCAAAGCACACTTAAAAGTTAAATTAGGTGTATTTTTATGAATTCTCATGTGCCTAACGTATGTCACTATTGTGGCACAGCTATGGCAACAGATCTGACAGGGGAACATTTTGTTAGCCTACTCCCCGATGTTCCTTTTCATCAACAAACATGCATATTGATTAGACTACGGCTGCTGGCTGTTTTTTAGTGACACCGTATCAGTCTTCACGCAGAAATGTCTAACTTTAACCAATTGCAATGTTAAGGGGGGAAAAGCGAGATGATGCCAAACGGCCGACAAAGCCTATACTGTAAAACAGTCGGTAGAAGCCTCGGCTTTGTGAGACACGCAGCGACAGATAAATAAACAAAATGCATTCACAAAGAGTCCAGTAAGGCAATATATTCACACCGATTTTCCGTTTAAACAAAAAAATTCAACCCGTCCCTAAGCCTGGATTCAAGTGTCTTTCTTTAACCTACTGCAATTTTCCTGCTACCTCCATCTAACGAGTGCCGATTGGCCTCTCTTACCGGTTAAAAATCAAAATGAAAATCAAAATGAAGTCTCACTGATAAATTATATTCAAATCCATAGCGAGACAAACTCTTAAGCATCAGTTTGATAAAACATCCTTGGCAATATGAAGAATAAGATTAATTAATTACCGTTTAATTTGTAGATGTCAGACCCAATGGATGTAGATAAAGAACATTCGATAATGAGTAGCACATGTCATCTAAATTGTGCGTAATCTTCTGTAAAATCTCCAACCCAAATTATGGTTCGTGAAGTCACTCCAGATGTTGATGGCAAATTATTTCTGTATTTATAAAAGAAAATTGACAAAAAGCAGCCTCAATTTAAAAGACTAACGTATCAAACTTCTGACCGTAGGCTACTCCAGATTTCCCAGCAACACCACTCAGTTTCCAAAAAATACTGTAGTGTCCTGTAATTTAAAACATCACCATACTGTTTGGGGCCTCTGTCCTGTTGCTCCAAGTTAAGCAGCCCACAATGCATTGCTAACTACAGTACTAAACTGTTTAACACGAAAACAGTATTTTAATGTTGAAAATTGGCTGTAAATTTACAGCAATTGCTTACAGTGTACAGAATATTTTAATTATTCTATGATTTTTCTGTCACAGCCACAATGCTGGAAATTTATCTAGTAGAATTTGCCCACTAAACACCTGCTACTTGTGCGGTGTCCCATGGTACGCAGCCTTATATCTTTCCTATGTGGGCCAAATGTCTATATTGTGTGTGTGTATGTATGTGTATGTTTGTATGTATGTATGTTTGTACTTTTAAGTCTAAATTCTGCTAAATTCTGTCTCTTTAAAGATCATAGAAGCATGCAGGGAATTGATGGAGGGTCAGTTGACAGGAAGGGAGGAAGCATATCAGGAACCAGAAGAAAGTCAGGGCAGCAGCAGAAAAGTGGATGCCAGTACACAGACTGATCTTGTTGAATGCGGAAGTGAGGGTAGACACATCGTCCTTGTGAGCAAAGGCACAATGACTGATGACATGTACAACATGCAGGGTGTCATTAATGACCACTCCTACTGCACATTGTTTGATGACACAAGTCTGGAGAACATCTCAATGCCAAGAGCTTCATCACCACAGCAGAGTGAGGTATCATTCCTGTCTCTAAGGAGTGAGGAGTCAGTCCATGAAGAGAGTGCTGAGGAGGACATGAGTTTGGATGATGAGTTTCGGCTGAGTGAAGAAGACACAGACACGAGTTTTGACGATGAAGAGGATGAGGAGCCTAACCTCTCAGATGACCCAGACCTGCCAACATGTACGCATTTTTCGTACTCGGCACGCATTTTGACCCTTAAGTACGCTTGTACGGTTCGCTGCTCTCTTGGTACGCATTTTGTTGAACCTCGCATTTCGCCGGTTTCAGTTTCTAAACTTTCTATGCAATCTATGATGTTGATTCTGCCACTGAGCCACAGCGTGTAAGTGGAGTGAAAAGCTTTCGGCCAATCAGAGCGCTGCATTTTAACCCTCCGCCCACCTGCCCCCCTAAGCCAAATGCTTCCAGCGTTCAGTTCAATTCAGTGCCTAAAGCAAGCCAGGCTGGCCGGATAACTCGCAGGCTTGCTTGCTATGGCTGAACCGCCGCATAAAAAGCTTCGTAAACCACAGCGGTTTCTTGAAAGCGATCGGGAGAGATGGCCTTGTCTCCACACTTCAAGACTGCCTAATCACGCGTTCTGCACCGTGTGCAAGACCGATGTTGACATCAGTCACCAAGGGGCAACAGGTAACGAACACGGTACCACACACAAACACTTCCCAACCCCCCGAAACATAATGATATTAAAAATAAAAGGATGATAAGAAAAAAAAAAAAACGTTAATAGTGTCAATAGGCTAGCTAGCTATCACACCCGTCATCCTTCCAATCGGGCAGTTAGAAAAGTGGTAGAATGGCTAGAAATCTAGAAGGTTAGACAGGCCAGTTGCTGATTAACGTAAGATAAAGGTAACAGTGTGGTGGACACTATGGACATAATTCACCTCGTTCCGTGCTTTAGGGACGTTGTCTCTTTAAGAACACGCTGCTGGTTTGTTGTTATCATGGGCAGCGCCATGTTTGTTTTCATATCGTAAAAGTAGGAATGAATAAACGACACGCTGTTGCGTTGTCAACGTGAGACTCTCTCCACCTCGTTTATTACATTCTACAACAGGCTATTTTAGCCTAATTGAATTTATGAACTTTAAAAATTACCTTGTCATCATAACGGAGTCCAGCTTTGATGAGCTCTGATGCATAGCCTACAATAGGGCTATTTGCTAGGCAAATATGATGGCAACTGACATAATGCCATGTCAACCTTTATAAAGCCTATCTGAAAAAATCTGACCCACGTTATTTATTAGCCTATAATCTTGTGCAGGTTTAAATAGTGTGCTTTTGCAGTAGTTACTTTAGGCCTATTTAATGTTGCAAATCATTACTTAGACTACTTAATTTCCCTTCAGTAATCAGAAGAAGGCTAACCTGGTCTGACTCATCTTTAACACAGAAGTACTTAGTTAGGCCTATTTATTAGCTCAAAAATATATGGGCACATACACTACACATACAGTCATTCATCCACTCCATTCCTCTACACATTAATAATTTATTCTAATCTAGGAGGTAGTGATGAGCCAAACAATGTATTTCAATATAAATTACATGTATCTAGTTTTCCTTTGGTTAATTGTGTGTGTGAGTATATGATCATAATATTTGTAACAACATCCAGGAATATGACCTACTCATAGTACTTTATCATAATCTTCCCCCTCTCCACCTACATTTTCAGATTGCAGACGTCATGTGGAAGGAACAAAGCACAAAAAACTGGAAAGTGCCATGGCCTCAGTCCCTAAGATCACCACAAAGTTTTTTTGGAGATCAAGATCTACGGACCATCAGGGCAGAAACACTTTTCTCAAACTTTATAGCTGAGCACAATGTGCCAGTGTCTATAGCTGACCATGCTGGACCATTATTTAAGAAGATGTTTCCAGATAGTCAAATTGCCCAGCAGTACGGCTGTGCCCGAACCAAGACAGCAGCTATATTGAACACACTTTCCTCAAATGATGAACAGGTCATCAGTGACATTATGTGCCGTTCCCCATTCAGCATTGCAACCGATGGTAGCACAGACATGGATGATGTCAAGCTTTATCCTTTAGTTGTCCGTGTCTATGATCCCAGTGTTGGAAACATAGTTGTAGTACTCCTGAAAATCGTTGAGTGTAGAGAGTCTACTGGCCAAGCGATATACAATCTCATTGACCAGGAACTAAACAAAAGGAAAATACCATGGGGAAACTGTGTAAGCTTTTCTGCTGACAACGCCTCTGTCATGCAGGGGTTAAGAAAAGGTGTCGCAGCATTCATTAAGTCACAGAATCCTCACATTTACATGGTCGGCTGCGCATGCCACCTGATGCATATAGCTGCGGAAAAGGCTGCAAGAAGTCTATGTGTTGACATTGAAGACATGCTCATTGTGATCTACTACTACCTTGACAAGAGTAGCAAGAGGAAAGCTTTGCTGCGTGACCTCCAAATGCTGTGCGACACTGATGTGAGGAAGATTTTGAAATTATCCTCAACCAGATGGCTGGCTCTTGGCAAATGTGTCAATCGACTCCTCCAGCAGTGGGAACCACTGACTCTGTTTTTTGCTGAAGAGGCAACAGGGAAGAAAGCAGCTAAACCTCACACGTCCTCAGCTCATCCCTCTCTGAAGAGCCCAGCTGCCCCTAAGCCCTCAACTCTTGCACCTACCTCGGGTAAGCTGTCTCAAAGACTTTGTCCTCCAGCTTTTTGAAGACCAAAGTCCACCAGAGAAAGTCCAAGACAAGACCAAGCTCCACACAGCAACAGGCAGGGCCTACACCAAAACAGCTGCAGGCAGGGTCTACACCCAAGCGGATAGAGGTGGGGTCTGCACCCAAACAGCTGCAGGCAGGGCCAAGCACTACACAATTGCAGAAAGGGCCCACACTCAAACAGCTGCAGGCAGGACCAAGCACTGCACAGCAGTCAGCTCAACCACCCAAGGGATTTGACCTAAACCAATTTGTTTTTCAACAAAAAGAAATGGGCAAAAAACAGAGGGATCTGTCCAAAAAGAAAACAGAAAAAGAAAAGAAGATAGAGAAAACAGAGGTCACAAAACCACAGAGGGTGTATGCTTTCTTGACTGACCCACAGTCCAAGCTGTATACCCTTTTTTTAAAGAGAGCTATACCTTTATTTGAAACGGCAAATGAGAACCTGCAGAAAGAAGAGCCATGTGTGCCCATATTGCTGCAGATATTGGAGCTACAATTGCAAAAAATTCTTTTGGCCTTCTGCAAACCTGAGAGTGTTGTGGGAATGATGGAGGAAGTAAGGAGAGGATCCCAACCCACTCGCTACAAATCCAGTGAACACCAGCTGCCTGATAATGAGCTGTCGATTGGGCATGACACACAGACATTTATCAGAAGTCAACCTAACTTACCTCTTGGAGCTTTCTTCAGGGATGTAAGGAAATATTTCACAGCAGCTGTTCAGTACATGCTCTCTAAATTCCCCTATGGGGACGAATTGCTGCGTCATGCTGCCGTAGCTGATATAAGCAGACGCCAAACAGCCACATTCTCCTCACTGACGTACTTCATAGACAGGTTCCCCTGCTTGTTGGGAAATGGTGTGACAGTGGATGAATTGGAGGACGAGTTTCGGCTCTTTCAGTCCACCACCTTGAATGATGGTATTCTTACCAAACGGGCTGATGAAGCTTGGAGAGAAGTAGGTGTGATGGAATCAGGAGGGAAGAAACTTTTTGCAAACCTCTCCACAGTTATGCTTGGGGTGTGTGTGATTTTTCACAGCAATGCAGACTGTGAAAGGATTTTCAGCTTGGTCACTAAAAACAAAACACAATGTCGTGCTAGCCTGAGCACAGAGATGCTTAGTTCTCTGGTGACAAGAAAAGTCATGATTGCCTCCAAAGGCAGCACTTGTTACAAAGAGACTTTCACTGACGCACTACTTAAAAAAGCCAAATCTGCAATCTTTAACAAGTTAAACAATGCAAATGTTTAAACACTATGCACATATGCATTGAAAATTTGAATCTTTTTTGTTGTTTGTTTTAGCAGCCTGGTTTTGACATTGATAACTGCTGGTTTTGCACATTTATTTAATGTTTTATTTAGTTACAAAGAATGTCCTCAGTTTACTTTTATTTCTGACAAGATTTTCAGGTGGAAGAAGTTTCCATGAGCTATGCCTCCTGTACGACTTTGTTTTCAATTCAATGTTGGGAGTGATTGCAGTAATTGTATTGTGCTAGCCTGAGCACAGAGATGCTTAGTTCTCTGGTGACAAGAAAAGTCATGATTGCCTCCAAAGGCAGCACTTGTTACAAAGAGACTTTCACTGATGCACTACTTAAAAAAGCCAAATCTGCAATCTTTAACAAGTTAAACAATGCAAATGTTTAAACACTATGCATTGAAAATTTGAATCTTTTTTGTTGTTTGTTTTAGCAGCCTGGTTTTGACATTGATAACTGCTGGTTTTGCACATTTATTTAATGTTTTGATTTATTTATTTACAAAGAATGTCCTCAGTTTACTTTTATTTCTGACAAGATTTTCAGGTGGAAGAAGTTTCCATGAGCTATGCCTCCTGTACAACAGTTGTTTTCAATTCAATGTTGGGAGTGATTGCAGTAATTGTATAACATTCATGGTCTAGTTGTATATGGTTATGAAGTAACTAATAAATTTTGATTGGTGAAAGTATATTATGTGTATATGTTATGTATTATGGTGTTAGGTACAGGTCTTAAAGTGTCCGGGCACTGTGCCTGAATTCAGGCGTGGGCCATGGTGTTTAAGAATAGAAAATAGGCAATATGCCTATAGGCCTATGACATCTTCAAAAATGTGTTATATATGGAATTTTCTTTACTTTACCCTGTAGGTATCTCATAGGTTTCTTACAGTTGGGTGGTCAACGGTGGAGCGTACATAGGTGGTTGGTTGCCGGGGGGGGGGTTGTACTCATAAAATTTCTTCAAGGTTGGCAGGTCTGGATGACCGAAAGAGTATTGTTTCTACCAAACAACTTTTGAAACTGTTCAATTTGTGTCACTGGGAGAATTGTGGGAAGTGTTTGATGGAACCACCGGTAGTTTCAAAAAGTGGATTTGGAATGACGTTAAATACAGAGTGCATTGATGGCCACAGATACGTCTGGAATTCCCAGCCTCTGGTGAGAGGCGTGATGGAGTGCAATGTGTCGATACCAACGGCAGTGTTTGTTACGGGAAATGAATGTACTCCATTCATAGAAGTCTGTGAGGCAATCGGCTTGGAGAGCCTGTCAAAGAGGCAGTGGTTCAGCATTCAAAAGGCCTATGTTATCCCGGTAGTCAACGAGACATGGTCTCTCCACAACCAGGCCATCATGCGCGCCGTAAGTGATGTTAATGACTCAAGGCATGACAGCCCTGGTCACAATGCGTCATATGGCACTTATTCACTAATTGACACCAAGTCAGGGTTAGTCATTGCTCAGGAGACTGTAAATGTAACTAAAGTCAAAAACAGCTACTGGCTAGAGGTTGAGGGTAACAAGATGCCTTAACAAGCTGTTGGAGCATAGAGTTTCCGTCTCACTGCTGGCAACCGACTGTCACCCATCAGTGCAAAAAATTATGCGGGAGGAGTATGGAGACATTAAACATGAATTTGATCTTTGGCACATAGTGAAAAATATGAAAAAGCGACTGCTGAAGTGCCAGGATGAACAGTTATGGTACAGTGCAAGTACATGCAATGGAAGTGTAACAAAGCTGAAAGAGAGGTGGATATCTGTGCTGCACCACATCACCAATGTCCACTGTTGGGCATCTGGGGAGACGATCACAAGAAGCGACCACCCTCCCTACACTCCTGAAGAGGAGAGCAAACGTCCATGGCTCCATCCCAGCTCTGCAGCTTTTAAACACCTCCAGAGTGTAGTGCTGGACAAACAACTCCTGAAAAAACTTGAGAGTGTCACTGAGGGCATCCACACTGGTAGACTTGAGTGCCTCCACTCTGTTTACACAAAGAATGCCACCAAGAGAAAAAAGTTCTTGAAAGAGAGCTTTCAGGCCCGACTTCGAGTAGCTGCACTGGACCACAACCACAATGAGAATGCATCAAACAAAGAGGGGGAGAAGCAAATGAAACACTACTTTTCAAAGGCTGCTAAGCAGTATGTGGTGGCTCCAGTGAAGATGCCGAAAGACTACAGTTTCAGAAAAGACATAATAGCAGGAGCTCTGAAGAGTTGTGAGGCAATGTCAATCCGGAAAGCACTGAGGGAACATCCAAAGGAGAGAGTGGTGACCATCGCTGAGCACAGAGGAGTCAAAAAGCCAGACAAGGATGTGTCAGTATCCACACACCTCAGCAGATTTCCTGAAAAGCTAGATGCATAGATAAGGGGGTAGGAGAGAGTTGGAAGACAGGGTAGTCCTGCACAGTCTATAATAAACAGATAAATATTATATTATTATTGCAATGTTGTATTGACTATTAGTGTAATTGTACTTAGAATAGTGTAGGCTACATAGTATCTTATATAATTTAAACAATATTACAGTACAGCTGTTAGATGAAATAAATTATTGCCAATTGCCAAGTGAGTTAATTACTAATTGCCATTCAGTATTCCTACCCAACTGTCTTTGTTCTTGCATAAGAAAAAAGTTTGTCTGCCTGTGTCTGTGTTGTAAGGTTGCAGTCTGTCCAACCCCAGCAGTGTGAGGGTGACTTGTCTGCAATTTAGACTAATGAGTTGACTAATTAAAATATTTGCTATGATAACATAGTTTCAGCATTTCATTTGTAAGTTTTCAAAGTACCTATTTTAATGGAGATATTACAGAGGCCATAAGGATAGTAAATACATGTAATGTTTGATCAATTAGCCAATACAAAGAATTTCTACAAGTCACTATAGTATTCAAATCCACAGTATTCTGGGGATGGGTAAACAGTCCTGATGGCATTCACAACACAGGCTGGTATTGGAATCCTGTTCCTCCGGCCAAGATGACCCCTGGACCAAAGGGTGAATTGTCTGTACGCTGTAAGCCTGTAAAGACTGATAGAGAAAGAAGAAAGGTTAGAATGAGTAGCGTAAAGTGGGCAAAGCCTGTCTATGAATAATTTACATTCTAACTGACACAAGACATAAGACGTTTATTTAATCCCACGTGTGGGAAATTTCCTTGTTCCAGTAGCACAGAATTTGGCAAAAATATATATACAGAAGACAGTGACAACTTTGACAGGGCACAAAAAAAACACAAATACAAAAATTTAAAAAATATATATCAGAAAATATACAAAAAAAGAATAACCATATTCTGAGAAAATATAGGGAGGAAAAATAACTGGAAATATAAGACATTCTGTATGTACAGTGTGGTGGTGGAATAAACTTTACAAATAAATAATTGCTTAAACTTTGAGAAACATTTTCAGAGAAACAAATTCTGTTGATGTTTGTTTTTGTGTTTGTACAAGAACAAGGGCCGCTGTAATGTAGCCTGTAGGCCTATCAGAGACAGGACTTAATTAGATTTAACTTCCTGTTCAGTCGCAATAACGTGTTTGGATGTTCTCGCATAATTTGTGGATTACCGCGACCTGAAAATGCAGTTGCATCGTTGATGAACTGGTGAATAAACTCGGTGGAGCGAACTTCTAATGTGTGAGTAAGAGGTTTGTTTTTATGATGGAGTAGTATCGATAATTGCATTTGTTTCGCTCAATTAGTAGTGGAAACTATTAGTAGCAGAGACTTGCGAACTTGGTGAGAACCTGTTGTGGGTACGCTAGCTAGCCTCCGTCTGACTTCTGTAACGTTAGGCTACTCTGTAGTAGCCTAGCTATAGAGAGCCAAAGTCCCGCCCCCTCTACTTCCGGGTTATGGGACCTATCTTTCGAAAAAATATGAACGGCAGTCTATGGCGAAAGATAAATTATTTTCTGGTCCCGATCGACTTGTGCCTTGGATTATACATATGTTGTTTTTCAGAATAAAAAATGATTTTACATGTTAAGAATGTCGCAGTTTGTCGCAAGATAGTTAAGTAAAACGCTATGGAAAATACGTAATTAAACGAACTACAAGTCCCGCATGCTGGCGTGTACAGAACCGACCAAAACTCCCTTGGTGTAACTACAGCTCTCGACATGACCCGATTTATAATGATTTTCACCTCGTTTGATGCTTCTGCCTTCGTCCTGGAAGAAGACGGTAAAGGAGACAGCCATAGTTCTCTAGTTACGTACATTGTTCGAGACGAGAGATGTAGTTCACTAAGCGATCTCATACAAAACCTAATGTTGTTCAGCTTGTTTACGTCAAATAATTTATCTCTTGATTAAATTATCTTTTAAATTCACACACATCATATGTGAAATTCATGCCACAATTCGAACGGGACCAAAAAATAATTATGATCTCTCCATAGACTGCCGTTCATATTTTTTCGAAAGATAGGTCCCATGACCCGGAAGTAGAGGGGCGGGACTTCGGCTCTCTATAGGTCTGTGATTGTGACTGGCATGGTTTTGTGGGTAGACGTTGTCTAAGTTTTGATTTGTTTAAGTAAGCTGACATAAAATAGCATGCTGTTAATAAATGCACGGATGTGCTGCTTGTAGCAACCATAGATTTTAGGGTTCATGCTATGTTATGCTAGTTACAGTATGTGCTTGTTATGTTAGGGTTCATGGTATGTTATGCTATGCTATGCTATGCTAGTACATTCTCTGGTTCTGTATCGCAGCTTCTACCATGATAATACATTGCAGAATAACTGAGTATGTGTGTAAAAATTAGCGTAGTCTTAGGTGATCAGTGTAGTCCCCTACTTCCCCTGCACAACCTATCAAGAGTGTTTTAGTTGGTTACCTGCTGTTTATTGGGTGCTCCAGTGTTTCGGCTCGGATGTCCCTCAGCGACAGCATTGCGACCTCCAACACCTCTCGCTCTAATGACAGCCTTTGGCACGTCGGATTGGACGTGATACATCTGTTATTTTGGATGAGATGTTCCAGATTCATTTCTTGGCAGCAGACACTCTCCATGTCAGTGGACATAGGGACACAACCCCCACATAAGCACCACCGATTGTTTCCTGTGTGCTCAGATACATCTCTCTCTCGTTCATCTATTTCTCCTCCATCGTCAGGCTCTGTGGGGGGCACTAAAACTCCCACTGCTCTAACAGGCTCAAAAGCATAGGCAATTGGATGCCTGCCCTCATTGGTGGGTCTATCCCATTCGTCCATATCCATTTTGTTTTCCATTTGAGGCAGTAAGCTAACTGTGAGGCTACGACAGCCGCTATGTAAACAACATCGAATGTTGCACCAACCATTCTCGTGATGTCATCATTTTCGGAAAACAAAGATGGCGGCGCACAGGCTGAAAACATTAGAATTAATGCAACTTGTTTGTGCTTTTTTCTGAATAACGGGTCATATTTCCGACTTTATTTGTATTTATGGTATATTTAAATATTGAACTAGTGCTATAGACATCTGTTTTATTTGACTGCTTCATTTCCACTTTAAGGTCTAACACTGTTAGAGATGGCATTCAGTTTAGTCCTCATCATTTAAGGAGAAGACTAGCCTGGTTACAACTTCACAGGCGACGGTTAAGTGATCTTGCTGAGATTGTTAACTTCATTACAAGTTTTCCTGGTAAGATTTTGAGTTTTTGAAGTGGACAGCAGTGGTCACTACCGTGTTTGTATACCTTTAGACAGAGGTAAGACTGCTGAAACTGGTTCTACTTAAGTCAAATATTCCTTCAAGTGTGGTTAGAAAAATGTATATATAGCACATTTGACACTGACAACATAGAACAGTACTGGCAAAATAAACTGCCAGGTTTGAAGATCTGCATAGCATTACAAACACTGTAATTTATGAACTATGTTTAGGTTAAATTTAAACAACAATGGAAAAACATCAACCACAAACAGTTGGTTTTTACATACAACTTGTCCAATACATTGTCACATTTCTATTTTTTGTAAATAAATTGTCTTTATTGAAATATTAACTCAAGAGTGATTTTTTTTCCCACAATGCCTTCAGCTGTCATATTTGAATTTTAAAGAGATCATAAATTGAAAAGAAAAATCTACCTCCTTCTACTACGACGATGCATCTGCCCTCCACATGTACACTCAAAAAAAGAATTAAGCCAAAAACATTGACTTTATGTATTTTAATTACATGTAAATTTTCCATGTAATCTCATTACATAAGTTCAATGTAAAAGGTCACATTAAATCCAATGTTTTTCTATCATGTATACATAATGTAAATAAATCAAATAACATCACTTTTTCTTAATTCAAGTTTTTACATAAACTTCATGTGTCCATTTAATTACTATATATAAGGTTAAGTTGAACTTTTACATAAACCTTATGAGTTTATTCAATAATAATACATAAAGTGTATGTAAAAGATCTCCTTCACATTATGCGTTAATTCAGTACTTACATATAGTTTAAAGGGAACTTATACATAAACCATATAGGTTTATTAAAGCATCACACACACAGTTCTGAAAAAGTTATTTTATTTTAAGCCCAACAGGCCAAATTCAGTAAAACAACTTCTTAGTAAAGACATATATATATTTATAAAATAAATAATTAGTATACATAATGAATGAGTAATACAAAGCCATAACATAAGCATCAAATGAGGGCAAAGGCATGAAAACCACTTAAGATTTTCACACTACTTCATTAAACAATAAAACATCAATCTCTAGTGCACAGTACGTGCAAGTGCTTACTGGAGCATCTTCTTCAGTGTTTGGACCTTTGGGGAGAGCTTGTTTCCATCCAAGGACATCAGCACCTTCTGAAAGAACTCAAATGTGTATTTGAGTTCCCGGGGATAACTCAGGTTTAGTGTGTAAATAAGACCAAAAAGCATGGCAAATCCAAATGACATGCTGGTCAAATTGTCAAGCAGCTCCACACCTTCAATCACAACTCCAACTGTCTCTGGCTCATCCTCTTCATCAGCACCTTCTTGTCGAATGACAAAAATTCCCATGATGGTCTGAGCGATCCCTCTCTTAGCTTCTTCACTGTTGCTGGTCTAATGGTGGAAAAAAAACAACATTGTGAAATAAAGAAAACATTGCAAGTTAAACACTAAAAAGCTTACAGTAAAATGCCACTACTAACCAAGTACTCCTTAACGAGTGTGCTGCTGTCCTCGTTGAGGTAAGCACAAAGACCTCTAATGACACAGTCTCGTTTAACTTCAATCTTGTCACTCTGCAAAAGAAGGCATATTAAATATTATGAGTCTTCAATCTCCGATGTAACACATTTCCAGGACACTTTTATAACCATTTTATTCTTAACACAGTGATTATGATATTCTATGTGACATATCAGGCTAACTGATTAAAAACATTTAGCAAATCAGAACATATTCCCTTTCACCTATTTTTTTCCATCTGTGGCATTACTGTGGGATCGCTCTCACACTTTTAAAAATGGACTTAATGAAAAAGGACACCAAGTAGAACACAAGCACAGTAGTTTGACCAGCTTTTTGACCTGTTAACCATTGAAAAGATCACACTCACAATCAGACCCTGGGGTAGGCCAGACAGTCAGACTGAGATCATTTAAAAAGGTGATCTCAGCCCACTTCACAGCACTTTACGATAGCATATAGCATGTCTTTAGCATACTTTAGATGCTAAATTACAAATACATCCATCAGCTGATCTTGCAATGTGTTCAGGAAGCCATCTTTATCCAATTGTGAATAAGAGTAACTATGAGTAACTGTTGCAATAATGCGACTGTTTAATGCACTTGCCTTAGCTGTTGGAGCCATGACTAATCTCATCTTCTTCCCAGCGGCTCCCCCTCTGACACTGAAGACCTTGATTGTTAGCTGTGTATTGGTCAAGTTGTCCGAGTAACTTGGCGGTAAAGCGGCAAAGTTGTCAAACGCATGAATTCTGTATTAATCTGTAAGAGAAAAGGTGAAAGAGTATACATGAGATATCTAAACAACAACGATCTAAAATTGTAATGCTTTCCACAAGATACTGTAGATAAAAACACAAATTTTAGGAATGAATAAATCAAATTTTAACTAAAGGAAAAAATGTGTATAAAACAGCATGCAAAACATCAGTATCAAAACTCACTTCATTCACTGTAAACAAGGCAGGCCACCTGTTTACAAATTCAGGAATCACAGGTTCCTCTTGGACAACCTCCTGACACCTGTAAGAGAAGCAGTCGAAAAGTTGTATACCCATTGAATAAAAGACAATTTTACCTACATTTTAAAGTTTAAATGAAGTCTCTCAGTTGAAGTATGCAAGAGGAGCAAACTTTTAAAAATACCAAAAACGCAGTTTCACGTCAGGAGGCACTAAATATTCAAATATGCCATGTAGCACGTAATAGCAGGTTAAATTTAAGAGCTAACCATATATTCTGTATATGACGCAGCAATGTCAGCGGCGACAACCATGACTTGTTTGGCTGTAGCTGCTAGCTTGTAGTTAAGGCACATATCGTGACTTAGCATTAGCAAGTACTAGCATGGTTGCTAGCAGGACACGAGGCAACCAGAGCAGAGCGCTAACCTCAATTAGCCTAAATTCACCAACCTCTCACACAGAATAACAATCATATTCGCTTAAAATAAATTATTAAATGCATTCTCTGCCATAGTATGACATAACAGATGGAAAACTGTTTGAGAAAAACTTACCAAACCTGCAACTCCAACGCCAAGTTCGTACTCGCCCGGGAAAACTTTCTTACATGTCCGTAACATTAGCCAAACCAGCCAGACACGTACCGTTAGACAGCAGTAGGCCTATGCGAAAATGCTGCGGGGTCTCCCACACCAACGGCCAGCGGTTATATGAGTCTTCTTCTACTCCTTTCGGGTGGGTGGCAACCAGTAAGACGCACTACCGCCACCTACTGTGGTGAAATGTAACACACATAGCGGCCTAATGGAATCTAATCACATAAAGTTTACTCGATTTGTTTACATTCACTTTATACTAAGTATATTCACATTATGTTTATTTATTTTCCATAATAAACTTTGGATTTCTTATATTTCAATTAAAGTTTACTTGAAATTATTGCTTCATTATTATGAGGGCCAAGAATCATTTTTTTGAGTGTAGAACTTGTGGATTATATAAAAGATGACTGCTAAACTTCAGAATGTATGTGTGTGTGCAGTTTTCATTCGCTGTCTAAGCTAACAAAGCTTTATTTGGCCAAATCCATTACCCACACTCTACTCTTCAACGCAGAGATGAATTCTGTTCTAAAATCTGCATAGTCTTTGTAGTTAGATGCCAGTTCCAAAGAACAACTACAGGTGTGAGCCAAAGGCGCCCTTGCGAACTGTGTCTGTTCTGCTGTGAATGTGACTTTAATGGTCTTAGATAGGAACAAGTCAGAACCTGTGCAGTACCTGAGGTATAGGCCAATATCCTTCTCATCTCTTTCTGGGAACTTGATGGTTTTGGTAATGTTTCTTGCCTTGGGTTTGAGATCATCCAGAATCTTCTTCAGTCCTTCCGTACTCATGGATTGTCCAATAGACCTGAGAATTGGCTTCAAACACTTTATGATAAATGCTGGTTCTTGTACCATCTCTTTGTGGGCTATTTCCTCCACCAGACATGGCAGATTTTCTTCAGTTGGGAGTACACAGCAGTTGTGACTGCTGAGTATGCTGAGGAGTTCATCCATATCTGCCCCTTTGAAGTTGCTAATTGCCTCAGTTAGCACATCCTTCTCAGTTGCACTGATATAAAAAGAAAGCCTCTAGTAGATTGTCTGAGCAGGAGAGAGGCAGAGCCTCTGTAAGGAACGGAGGGGCAAGTTGGACTGGAAATAACTGAAATTTCTGCCATCCAAAGGCCAAAATGCGAGCAACAGCAGTCCACTCTTTCTCTTGGAATTTGTGGTACAAAATTGGGATCTTGTAGTTGGTTCCACAGGTCTTTGTTGCATAAAACATATCCCAGAAATCAGTGAGGCAGTCTCTGGTGACCCCACTCCCTACTCCAGCCTCAACATCGCCACGTTCAAGCACACGCCTCATTGAAATATTAGCATCCAGTATGCAGTCGTCTGTAAATGCTTCAATTATGTCCACAAGACAGTGTGTTTTGCGGATCACAATGACTTGCTTCTCCACCATATTCTCTGGATTTGCAGAGAAATCAATGGCCATCGTGCTGGTGGAACTTGAAGGCTGCTCAGAATCCACAATGTCAATAATATTTTCTTCCATTTGATTTTTCAAAGACTGTGTTTGTGCCGCTTTCTTGTTGGCTTACTGTGGTCTTGACGTGTAGAGGTATATAGAGTGTCAGCAAGACCATCGACAAGTTCATAAGGCATGTTGGTGTCATATCCAAGTACAATAACTCCATCATCACTGGATAGATCTATAAGAGGCTGGCCTGATGTTTGAGAAGCAGGAGTTGCTTGGAGTGTTGAGGTAGCATTGAGAATGCTCCAAGAGAAAGGCCTGCTGCCGTACCGAGGTCTTTTGACAGGAGTGGGGGAGAGCAGTGATGGGCTGGATGAGGATGGAGATGCATGTTTAGCTGGCCCAAGTGTGTTGGATGTGTCAGGTGAGAAGGGCATGTCTGTTGTTTCATCACTAAGCTCAGAATATCAGTACAGTCTTTTGGCTTTGTACAGAGGTATAGTCTGAGGATCTTGTAATTAGTTTGCTCTAACAAACTTCCAACTGTGACACTACCCTCAAGGGGCTCATCAGAACCAATGACAGAAAGCATGACCTCAAAGTCCTCTAATTTGCCTTTCGTCGATGGGGAAAAAAAAGGGTTTTCCCTTTTTCAAGAATCGTGGATACAGTATCATCTTTGCTTACAACTATCTCTCTTGTTTCACCCCCTTAGGCCTTCTTACTTGTACATAGAATCTTGGTAGTTCAACCAGCCAAGTTCAATTTTCCTAGTCTTCTTTTCAGCATTCTTATTTCCACGAAGTGTAAGCTTAGAGTTAAAGCTGCTGGTTGCTGTGGCTGAGGCGGTGGATGGAAGTTTCATCTTCTCTCTTAGTCTATTTATTAAAGTGTATTTCCTTTGCTCTGTATCCTCTATCCTTTCACTTGAGGATAACTCCTTCCAGTTTCTGGCAAAGACAGACCGTGTCTTTGTCCATATCGAGGAATAAAAGCAGAGAATTTGTCTTCTCCAAGGAACTTTACAATGTCTTGATCGATGTAAAACACAAAAGCAGATATAATGTCATAATCACCTACTGGTAACCATCACACTCAGAAAAAGAAGGCTCTGAAAGGGCTATTCACAGAGAGATTGAGTTCTACGTATAAACATTTGGCTCTAGAGAACACTTTTCTCTTGGCACTTTCCCCCCCCTATATCCAGAGGTGGTAGTAACGAGTTACATTTACTCAGTTACATTTACTTGAGTAACTTTTTAGATAAATTCTACTTTTAATGCAAATACTTTTTATCATGGCATATTTTTGTTATTCTTTTTGTAGAAACCCCACACTCATCACTGTAAGCTCCAACTATTATACCTGTGTGTTGCTGATAAGGAAAGGAAAGAAAACTGAAAGAATGTCAACCCCTCTAAGCCTTTACATACTCTGAATTGTGGCCTCAAGTTGTGTTCTGGCCTACACACTGGCGTGAATCTGGTGATAAACTTTGAACTAGTGCCCAGTCTGAACAGTAGTTTCTTCACTACAACCAGAATGTCATTAGCTGGTTTAAGCTGGGCACCAACTGACCCACCAGTTCAACCAGCTTGACACCAACTACATTACATATCATAAAACCTATTATGATAAATTAAGATACATTTCTGTAAGCCTTTGGTTTCAGACAAATAAAGTTTCTATTATATTCTTACACTGCTCATAGCTGTTTTTGTTTTTCTGTTTTTAACAGCAAGGGTGTGTGTCCAACCTTTGCTGCAATTTAGTAGTTACTACTATTAACTTAGATCATATGAATCATTTCCATCTTGTCCATCTTCTGCAGGTAAATACAGGTATTATCAATGTCCAGATGGATCATATTTATGATTCTACAGACTTACAACAACCAAAAATACTTCATTTGTCACTTTAGCATTAGCAGGCATTGCCTTTGAATATTGACTTACGTAGATTATGTAGCTACTTCACCTTGTCCTCTGCCATTCTTGCCAGGTTGTTCTCAGGAACACCCCTTTCTCTCAAGGTTGAGAGAAACTGGTCCATGGTGATCTGTAGGATTCAACAGTAAATGTAGTCATTGTTAACAGCTGCAACAAAGTTGTTCACTGATAGCCCTCATACGAAAGGGTTGTCATAGTTATTCTGATTATTCCCAGATCACCATAACGGCCCTCCTACTCGTTGCAGCTTGGCAATTGAGGCTCCCATTGTTGTTGACACTTCACTCGGAGTGTATTTCCTTTTCTTTGCAGTCCTGACAACTGCTACCAATTGCCGTCAGGGGCAGAAGGGTCCAGTTTGACTGTGCAACCAACAAACCTTTTAATTGCAATTTTATATCTAACATATTCAATTATTATTTACCTCTGACTTACCTTCAAGGACGATGGAAAATATCCAAAGAATATAAATAAGTAGCTATCTTCTTCCCAAGTTGTCGGAGCAGAGAAATTGATGTACAGCATCACAAGGAAACCTAACTGATGCAGGTTCACTCAAATGAGAATAGCAGGTTGCATGTGTGCTGAGGGAACAATATGTTATTCCAAGTTGATATACTCAACAAATGTAGATTGCCTTCATTAAAGCAGAAATCTGAATGAAACTCACTCAGAACTTAACGTTATTTCAACTACTGCTGAAATACACTTTTTAGAGTCCAGTGTTCATGTTCAAAATAAATGTGTTATTGTATTATACAAAAGTTTGAAGAATAAAAAATAAATAAAAAAATGCGTGGTTGGTGATAATTGTGTTGTTCACAGTAAATGATCCCTCTCATATCACACGTAGAGGTCTAATTTGTACATAACGTACGGCTTTGTGTGGCTGTATCCAAATAAATAATTAAATAAACTGCAATAAAAGCAGAACAGCCGTAAGTGTGGCATGTGATGTGAGTGCATCCCAACTGGAACTTTGTGAAAGTGACTCCTGTCTGTGGCAACTTCTCTTCCTGTCGCAGCAACTGGGCACTAACTGTTATTGAGAGGCCTGCTGTAATTCTGCCTAAGACAGCACAGTTGTTGGTGCCCTTGCCTCCAGTAATAACAGTAGCTTTTAGTGATTGGGATACTTGTCTGACAGCAGGCAGGAAGGACCAGGCAGCTATTTTACATATAAATGCACATTCATCCCCTTCATCAAGAAGGACGTAATTAACATGCATTGCCATCATGTACTGTATATACTTGTAAAAGGCCTACTCAATTGCAGCACGGTGGTACCATGGTTAGGACCCTGCAGAAGGATTCCAGCCTTTCTGTGTGGAGTTTGCATTTTCTCCCTGTCCCTGCGGTGATTTCCTCCTTGTGCTCCAGCTTCCTCTCTCAGTCCAAAGATATGCATGTTTGATTAAAGGGTGGTTTTAAATTGAACATACCTATTCATGTGAGTGAGTATTTGCCTCTTTGGGGTAGCACCACAAGATGCATGCCATCCTGGCCGGGTTGCCAACGCTGGGTTAATATTAATTCCAGGAGTGCTTCTATCTAGCTGATAGCTCATAGTTTGTCTGATTACAATCTCTAAATTGTGTAATTATTGTAAATAAGTGTAATCAGAGATTGTAAATTGTGAACCAATGTGAAACCAGATGCTCCAAAGACAGTGAGTGTAGTGGTACAGGCCTAGTACACCTAGAGAGACAGGGAAGCTGGATTTAAATGCAAGCATGTTGAGAAAAAGTAAAAAAAAAAAAAAAAAAAAATACACACATCCAAGCTGAGTCATCTGGTAATTCTGAAATCCAATGTGCACTGAAGACTTTTATCTAAACTGTCGTAATGTTAAGACTTTGGCCTGTATGTATTTAATTTGTTTGCTGTGGTTCAGCCAAAAGATCTGGCTCTTCTACGGGAGCTGAGCCATGAGAGCCGATTCTTTGAAAAGAGTCGGACTTCCCATCACGCATCTGTATTGGATTGGTACTTCATTTCCACAAATAAACAATGACAAATTAATTACTAGAACTTAATGAAACTGTCACGACAAGCCGAGAAGAGGAGCTGAATGACTCAAAGCTTATCCCCTGCCACCTTACTGTCTTGCCATGTTCCTCATTACTAATCCTGCACAGTGACACAGGTCTGCAGTCTGTAGTTGTCTCATCAGATTGTTTCCACTGGCACTGTCTGTGTCTGAATGCCTGGGCAAATTTGGAAAACAAATTAGAAAGCAGTGATTGAAACTCAGCTGTAAACTGTATTAGAAGTTGTAGAGTAGAAAGAAACACTCACTTGCCTGTGCATCATTCTAGCAATTACTTTTTGATGAGGTATCTAAACAGCAGTTACTGATTTAACCCTTAGTGTACAAAAAATGTTCCCTTTTGTTTTACCTTAAGAATGTTTGGGAGAATCATTTCACACTGTCTGAAAGTATCATATAATCATAGATATAATTGTTTCAATTGTGTAAACATGTTCGCATTGAGTGATTCAGAGCTTGTTCTAAAAAATATTTTTCACTGAGATTCATTTCATATAATTTTCCACAACCAAGGCTGCATCTCCAGCAGGACAACCCACAGGCTCTTGCTATGTCAACCACCTACTGATGTCTAATTTATCACAAGGAGCTAACATCTGTCATGCATGCCTGCATCTTCCCATCTCTTTCCATCTTTGTTGCAGTTAGTTCAGCTCCTGCACACCTGGAGCCAGGCCTCCATTGAACCACTATTATGCCAGCTCAAACAGTTGCAATACAGAAAAATATAGTGTAGTTTCTTTTCCATTTTGTACATAAGTACAAGTACAATCAGTACATAAAATCAATATGAAGTTGTGCGGCTTTACCAAACAATGTATAGAACAATGAAAATCCTGTGACTTCACTTCGTTATATGCTGGTATAGGCAATGATGGGCTGATGGAGCAAAGATCTGCCGGGCCGATCAAATCATGGACGGAAGAGTTACTGCAACATAAACCTGTATTCGCACGGTAGTTTTACCCGGGGACCTCCGGTAATTTGTAATAATAGCGGAGTTCGTCTGTGATCTTAATCAGGTGCGAATCGACCATGTCCGTAATTTGTAAAGTAAAAATTACACCGCAAATTACCTACCCTATTTCACGTAACACAGAGGTCCTGTGATAATACTAATCCAGTGCGAATCGGCATCTCTGTGATTTTGGGGTGTGTTTTTACTTTTTCAAGACTTTTGTTTGATTCGCAGCTTTTTTCTGCATGAAACACAGACATAGAGGGGTCGTTTCTGAATCGCCAGGTAAAAGTAGTCCCGTGCGAATAGGGCTATAGTCATGCACATCGTCTGAGCACCATGACTTTGTTTACAACAAAATGGCTCTGAAAGGCCGACTGGGTCTTTCTGTGTGGAGTTTGCATGTCCTCCCTGTGTCTGCGTGGGTTCTCTCCAGGTACTCCGGCTTCCTCCCACCGTTCAAAGACATGCTGGTTAGGTTCATTGGTGATTCTAAATCGGCGTGAATGTGAATGTGAATGGCTGTCTGTCTCTCTGTGTTAGACCTGCGATAGACACTCATCCTGTCGGTGCTTCTTAAATGTTGGACCCTTGAGAATGGGGATGGGAAGACGCAAAGTAACTTAACTAACAGCCACAGTTCCGTTCTCCAATCTTAGTGCAACTACACCAAGTGCTATCCGCAAATGATAAGGCATCCAAATGAGCCTGCTATCTCCAGGGCCTAGTGAGATTATTTTCAAACAATTAGTGTTATTACAAGATTGATTCATAGGAGGAATACCAAGCTAAGCAGATGCAGGGAACTTCAAAGCAGAGGGAAAACAAAGCAAACACTTTGCAAATGCTGACGCAAGATGGAAATTTTTAATTTGAGCCTAACTGCCTGAGCCTGCTACTCATATTTAGGATGCTTGGAAATATCTACCTGCAAAACAGACATCAACCTGTAACAAGCTGGTCAAGTTCTTTTTTAGAGGTTGGATTCAGATGCACCTATGTAACATTTCTAATGTATTTGTTGGGGTTGTTTTAGAATTTTCCAGCTTAGATTTTACAAAGTATTCTGTTACTGTTACTCTTTTGAGAGAACTGAGAAGGTACAATGGTACCTTGGTACAAGCCATAATTCAATCGCGCTCACATACATACAGTATATTCTCCTTTCACATAAATATATTGTCACTCCCTACCTGCATTTGATCAAAAAGTATTTTATCTAAGTAAATATAATGTGTAAGCAAGATACACACTGATCAGGCATAACATTATGACCATCTTCCTAGTATTGTAGGTCTCCCTTGTGACTCCAAAAGAGTTGTAACTTATCAAAGAATGGACATGGGCCTTCTGAGGGTGTCCTGTGGTGTCTGGCAGCAGAATGTTGTTTGTGGGGGCCTTTGGGTCCTATGGGTTGAGGGGAGGGGCCTCTGTGGATCAGTTTGGGATCTAGTGAATCTGGGGGCCAGGTCAACGCCTTGTGCTGTTTTTCATATTTTTAAGTTGTTGCTAAAACGTTTTTGTGTGTGTGTCTGTGTCAGGCTGCATCCTGCTGGGGATGGCTGCTGCCATCAAGGAGTGTCATTGCTATGGGGTGGGGGTACCTGGTCTGGTCTAGGTGGTACATGTCTAAGTAACACATGAATGCCAGGTCCAAAAGTTTCCCAGCAAAACATTATATTGTCACAAGATTATCTACATTATTTACTTCTCCTGTCTGTGGTCATAATGTTATGCCTGATCAGTGTATAAAAATGCAATTTGTTTACACTATTTTATTGTCCTTCTGAGGACGCTTTTACCTTTGCCTTCCTCTTATACTATGTCAAATCAAAATATAAGTGTTGCCCGACGGTATTTTGACTTCTAATGTCATACCATAGAGTCTAGTGACTCTATACTATACTTTCGTAGACAGAGAGTAATAGCAGATGATTATAGGGGAGGTTGTGGTTTAGACACAAAACACAAAACTCAATTTAAGAGGGGGCATTAGGGACATTGTTCAGAATTAGGCTCTCACAAACACATATGAAACCAAACTCATTCACATACTGTACTGAAATCCTGACACACCATAATAAGTTCACACACATGAAAAATTACATGACAGGGACTAGTTTTACATGGGGACTTCTAGTAATTTGTAATAATTGTAAAGTAAAAATTACATTGCAAATTACCTAACCTATTTCTCGTAAAACAGAGGTCCTGGGATAATAACAATCTATTTCGAAATGGCATCTCTGATGTTTGGGGGAGTGTTTTCATCTTTTCAAGTTTGATTCACAGCTTTGCTCTGTCTCTATCACTTAAGTATTATGAAGGATGTGACCCATTCACCCATTCAGTACGAAATCACATCAGGAAGTTGAGCAGGGGCTGATTTACATACTTTCCAGGTCGTTCGTAATTTCCCCCTTGGGACTGATAGTCTCATCACATCATGTTTTATTTTTAAAAATATTTTTTATATTGTCAATCAAGCTGTGTGAATGCACCGTACGAAACACAGACGTAGCGTAATTTCTGAATCACATGCTATCCCCAGGTAAAACTAATCCCATGTGAATAGGGATTAAGTCTGTTATCCAGTTTCACTTGCAAAAAAGGCAATGTCATATAACATGTCAAATTCAATGATTTAATTTGTTTAAGCACTACCATTTCTCTTTAACAATATATTACTGTCAAAATGTCAAAAACGATTAAAAACAAAAATATAAAGGGCCACTAACTTATACCTGTGGGTTAAGGTGAAGTCATTCACCAATGTGACACTGCATGCTAGTTCCCTGTCCCCTGAAGTGCTACATCATGTTTCTATCATAACACTTTGTCTCTCTGATCAGAAACGCCAAGATCAATAGACACTACAGGGAACTGCAATGAGCCCACTGACGTGTCATTCCACTGAGATTGCATCAGTGCTCTTGAGCTGATAAGACTTTGATTCCCCCTCTGCTTTCAGAGGAGATATAATCAAGACAAGATGGGGCAGAGAAATTAGAATGTAATTCACACATATGAGAATTGTTCCCAGCCTTCCTGCTTTTCACATCTTTTATACCTTAACCCTGCTGCTCTGAATAAATAAGATACAGGTTGGAGATTGTCTTCATAGCCCTGACTGATATCATCACCTTTCATTCTGAGTGCAAAAGATGGCTCAGATATCCATAAACTCTGATAGAAGAACGACTCTCATTTATGTGTAAGAAAGCTTTCAGTGGTGTTGAGTGCACAAGTCAGATTTCCAGCAAATTACAAAGTTCCCTTTCTGCACAGCCAAAGAGGTTTGTTTTTTGTTTAATTGAGTTTAGCTGAGATACATTAACTTGCCTTCACAACAAATGTACTGTAGCAATGAACCCATCTTTGTGAGCTACAGATAATACCCAGTTATCATGTGTCAAAGATGAAAACAAAATGCATTACTAAGCATTATTACAGCATTACATGAATTACATAATTTATAATTTAGAAATTAAATATTAAAGTTATCAGTGGTTTATAAGATCATTTAGAAAGTGCAAGTAAATTAATAATAAACTATAAATATACATTTATACATTTTATTATTTACACATGTATTAATAGTTACTGTGTAGTTAATAAATGGTTTATAAACTACAGTGTTGTCCAGTCCAGCTAGTGTGTGGTCTGACTGCCGCTGTTGACGTCCCATCTCTCATATATAATCAATGAATCAAGGAAAGTTCTTGCTTGTAGACATCATCAAAGTTGGACAAAGGAATGCTGCAGCTGAGTGTATGACATGGATAACTCCCACCGAACTCTAAAGGTGTGCAGGGCTCTTTTATATAGTCTATGGTGAGATCCTGGGCCAGAAGGAATACCAGCGTAGAAATTCTGTAAAGTGTCACTAGTAAGTACTTCAAGTTTGTGTACCTGACGCCGGGCATGCGCACTGGGCGGGAGCGCTGCAACGTGCCACACAGGCAGAAGCCTGGGTGTCAGCCATTGACTACAGGTGTCAATCAACAGTCTATGGTGTCAATCAGTACTTAAAGTCCTGCACCTTCTGTACCTCTGCTCCTTGTAACCTTACTGTTCCACACACATGTATTCAGTCTTGCTTTGGGTAACCTTCCTTCCTCTTCTCTCCAGAGCAAACTTCGACCTCTCTACATTTTCTTCCACCTGCTTCTTGCTCTCGCCACAAATCACAATGTCGTCCACAAACATCATAGTCCATGGAGATTCCTGCCTAAGCTCATCTGTCAGCCTGTCCATAATTCAATAATGAAATCAAGTGCATAAATTCAATGCTTATTTTAACTATGGTTTAAGTATCAGAAACTTTAAGTTTGTGGAATGTATGTAGATTGAAACAGTGTGCGAGCCAAAGGGTGGTCAGAAAGAACAAAAACCATATAGTAACACTAATTCTATCTCTTCTGAATTACAGCTCAAAAGCTATAGCAGTTAGTGGCCTGGTCTTTGGCGCTTCAGTAGAGGAGGGAGTTTGTCAGCAGTTTTTAACGGGGCAGACCAGATTTTCACAAAAGAAGCTGAAGTGCTGTTCTCTAAAGTCAGAAAGTGAGCTCACTTTAGATGGGCTCACAAAAATAGTTTACTAACA
Organism: Chelon labrosus; assembly: GCF_963514085.1. Lineage (NCBI taxonomy): Eukaryota > Metazoa > Chordata > Actinopteri > Mugiliformes > Mugilidae > Chelon > Chelon labrosus. The sequence continues at coordinate 24,254,751 of NC_140353.1, forward strand.
ATCAAATGTTTTATAACTACCTTAATTAACCATGAATTACACTAAGAATACATGTCAACACACTATTAGTACATGTATAAACCCCGATAACTCCTCAACAACTAGTTTGTAATTACTTTAGTATTTAATTTATGAAAGATAAATCCATCATTACTAAATAGGAATAAAGCATTTATAATTACATTTATAAACTAGTGCACACTTTGCTAATGCTTGCAGAGCTCGATCTTCCAAGGACAACCTAAAACTGCCAGTACACATTCTGAGACAGTTTGCTTTTATGTGATGACAGCAGTGGTAGATATGTGGTTGAAAATGTAAATACACCTGTAATGGATTTATATGCCCAATAGTTTCTTCTTCCCCTCTCTCCAATTTGCCCAGTCTGCATCATAGTTCAGCATTAGTTTATGGACGTGTGACTTATTTCATTCATATTGCTTTGTGCTTCTGTCTGTCCAAATATTTTTCCATTTCATTGTCATGAAATGCTATAAGTCACGGAAAGTGCAGGAAAGCATGGGAGCTTGTGAAGTATGACTCAGAGAGCTGGACATCTGCTATTGTCTCTGGACAGAGCTTAGCACCCTCAATTTCCTTGGCTTTAGAGCTGTGATGCACAACTGGCCTGTCATGAATTCTGTCACAGTGGTTATTGCGTCTCATAGTTTGGGGCTGTTCTGATTCCTTTATAAACTTGAATAAAACAAACTGTTGAAATGTGTGCTCTATGTCTGTGTCTGGTGGCCCCTGTTGATCATCAGATCCTCTAATCAAAATACCCATGGCATGCAAGGTAAGTGTAATCACTTTTTGGGGGGGCAAGATATTGTTTTAATAGTGATAATACACCTCCTGGCCAAAAAATTGGATTTAACTAAGCAAATAGGTACAAGCCTCCTATTGGATAATTACTGCACGGGTGATTATCTTTCAGCTGGCAAGAAGTTATGTAACCCCAACTGATGCAATGAGTAGCTTCTCATTTCTTAAACAACCATGTTGAAAGACACATCCCGTGGTCGTGGAGAAAATGTTAGTCTGTTTGAGAAGGGTCAAATCATTGGCATGCATCAAGCAGAGAAAACATCTAAGGAGATTGTAGAAACTATTAAAAGTGGGTTAAGAACTGTCCAACGCATTATTAAAAACTGGAAGGATAGTGGAGAACCATCGTCTTTGAGGAAGAAATTTGGTCTGAAAAAAAACCTTAAACGTTTGGTGAAATCAAATCAAAGAAAAACAACAGTAGAACTCAGCTATGTTTGATAGTGAAAGTCAGAGCATTTCCACACGTACAATGCAAAGAGAACTCAACGGTTTGGGACTGAACAGCTGTGTAGCCTTGAGAAAACCACTAATCAGTGAGGCTAACCGGAAAAAAGGCTTTAATTTGCTAGGGAGCATAAAGATTGGACTCTGGAGCAATGGAAGAAGGTCATGTGGTCTGATGAGTCCAGATTTACCCTGTTCCAGAGTGATGGGGGCATCAGGGTAAGAAGAGAGGCAGATGAAGTGATGCACCCATCATGCCTAGTGTCTACTGTACAAGCCTGTGGGGGCAGTGCTATGATCTGGGGTTGCTGCAGTTGCTCAGGTCCAGGTTCAGCAACATTATGTGTCCAAAGAATGAGGTCAGCTGACTACCTGAATATACCGAATGACCAGGTTATTCCAGCAGTGGATTTTGTTCTTCCCTGATGTCACAGGCATATTCCAAGATGATAATGCCAGGATTCAGAGTGGTTCAGGGAGCATGAGACATTATTTTCACACATGGATTGGCCACCACAGAGTCCAGACCTTAACCCCATTGAGATCTTTGGGATGTGCTGGAGAAAGCTTTGTGCAGTGGTCACACTCTCCCATCATCAATACAAGGTCTTGGTCAAAAATGAATGCAACACTGGATGGAAATAAATCTTGTGACATTGCAGAAGCTTACCGAAACAATGCCATAGCGAATGCATGCTGTAATGAAAGTTAGGCCAGCCAGGCAGTGTATTAAAGTGTCTCAAATGACAAGATATGGGTATAAAAACTTGCATATCCAGCAGAATCAGTGGTTTTCAAAACATAGCGACTGCTTAATAAGAGTCCTCCGGAAAAGGGCATATTGAAGAAACATATTAGGAATTTAGTTTTTCAGAAGCAGATATTCCATTATTGTTGGTAAAATTCACAGCTTAGGCCTGACATCCTGATAAATCAGCTGGCATGTATGGTATTCATTAGCTAATGCCTTGCTTTTTCTGCCTGTTCCTGATGGGTTTAAGTAAACTACCTACAAATACTACTTATTTTTGTCAGATTCTACACAATGGCTTTAAATGTTCAGCTTTACAAGCATTGGATATAAAAGGATATTTCTCTCATTATGAAAGTTGGTCTTAAAATACCTGTAAGTTGGCCATATGAGCATATTTTGCTTTCTTTAATTACTCCTTATGTTCGTATGAAACATTAAAAAATCTCCTCTCAGCATGTTTGGCAGTGATGGGGCCAAGCTTACAGTCCCCATTCTATACAGATATGTTTTAAAGTGTTTAGTGGAAGCTGTAATAAAGTTTCAGCAAGTTTGCGTTAGTAAGTAAGAATCATTTATGGTTATTGGCAACCTTCTTACCAGTGCCTTTGTGTTTCCACAGACAGAGATACAGAGATGACAGAGATGCTGATGATACTGCCTTGTTTATCTTGTTATGCTCCAGACTCACCACTCACCAAACTATTTTATTCTAACGAAAAAAAAATGCATGCTGCATCGCTGACAGACCTGACCTGTCCTTGACATGTGTGGAAATCCATAGTTGAGTCCTTGGGCTAGGGAGCGTAAGGCATGAAATGAAAGGCCATTACACACCGTGCGGTCATGTCTTTCAGACTGCGGGAAATTACAGTACAGAAGCAAAACTGAATTCTCCATTCTCAGATAAGTGGCTGCAATGACTTCTATATGGAAAACAGAGAAGCAATTACTTTAAATTAATCTGGAACAGTCAGCCTATAAACATTACCGATCAGTGTTGCCAGATACATTAGACAGTTTCCAGCCTAAAAACTGTTAAAAAGAAAATTTTAAAATGTACACAAAATCACCCAAAATATTAGATCTTTTGTTAAGTATTTTAGTGTAGCCTTTCATAAAAAGCAATTCAGACGAAGCACAGAAATCCTATAACAGTAAACAGCAGCAGCCAGCGACCACGGCCACAAATCACACAGCTACTTGATGATGTAATGTAGTTCTATGGAGCACAGCTGTACATGTTAACAGACTGATACAATACAATAGGCATCTTCCTCTTTGAACAACCAGAGTACATTCAGTGCACTGACATGCATACACACATGCATGCACACACGCGCACACACACGCACACACCATAACACAAGTAATTTTACCTGAATTCAGTAAAACCTGCTTCAAAATACCCTGCTTGCCATTTACCAAACATGGAAGACCTGGGACACATTATAATGTTCAACAGATTTGCACTTCCATTTTTTTATAGACACTTTCTAAACTACAGTTTATTCCAAAACACTTTGCAGAACTTTATATATAATGTGGCACTACCATTAATAAATCCAATACTAATTTATCAGGAATCCAGTAGCTGTAGACCCTATGAACTGCTGCAACACTCCCTTGCTTAGATTCAGATTAATTCAATATGCCACTTCAGTAAAGCCTTCACCTATCATGAACATGAATATGTAAAACTGATTTATTTGCCACTCTACTACACTGCCAATATTTAATCGCTTGTGGGTTAATTGCTATGCCATACCGAGGGTCCCTAGGAAAGGATAAATCACATGCTCAGCTAATAATGCCTTTCTAATGGCTCATTGAAGCCGCCTTCCTGCCCTGCAGAGTCCACCTTTATTCATACTTTATTGCCAACTGTGGTGAACATTTTTATGTCCATCTACAACATCAAGGGCATGTACTGTTAATTTTCTGCAACTCAGAGTCTATGCAGTCACATCATGTTCTATTAAATCTGTACAAGTAGGGATATCTGAAAACAAACCTTGGTAACTTTCAATAAACTTAGTACACAACTATTTCATCCAAATTTCTAAGCATTCTAACATGGAAAGCTTTAAAGGTTTTTAAACCATGGTTGCAACAACCCTTCAGACATTTCCTCTTTTCCCATCACATTTTAAAGTAAGTTCCAACTTCACTGATCCACAAAGTGATATTTAGGTATCTGCAGACATTATGAATATAATGAATAATGACAACTCCAATATTACTGTACATGAGAAAATAAAATATTGCAAAGAATGACACGATGGGTAAGTATACATACGGACAAGCAACAGGGAAAATAAAAAAAAACAAAAGTCGGCCCCCAGATTTGAACCCAGAACCTTCTTGCTGTGAGGAATCAGTGCTAACCACTACCCTTGCTTCCTTTACACACAATCTGACAGAATATTCAACCATCTCTCATGTGTAAAGCCCACTCTCAGTTTCCTCTGCCCTATTTTATTTTTATTTTTTACATTAGATGATTCACCATTTGGGCGGCACAGTGGAGAGGTGTTTAGCACTGATGCCTCACAGCGAGAAGGTCCTGGGTTCGAATCCATGGGCCGACTGAGCCTTTCTGTGTGGAGTTTGCATGTTCTCCCTGTGTCTGTGTGGGTTCTCTCCAGGCACTCCAGCTTCCTCCCACCATCCAAAGACATGCTCATTAGGTTCATTGGTGATTCTAAATTGGCCGTAGGTGTGCATGTGAGTGTGAATGGTTGTCTGTCTCTCTGTGTTAGCCCTGCGATAGACTGGTGACCTGTCCAGGGTGTACCCCGCCTCTCGCCTGATGACAGCTGGGATAGGCTCTAGGAGACCCCCGCGACCCTTAACACAGGGATTAAAGCAAAAAAAAATCATCTGACTGAAAATTTTTTTAGGCAATCACTTTGTGTCGTGGTCGCATACTGCATCAATATGCAAAGACCATGTGGTCCAATACCCCTTACTAGTTCAAAGCTAGGACATATAACCAATATTTTTTGCAAGACTTAACCAGTTTTGTTAATGGGCGATACATGACAAAAATGTCTGCACAAGTTGTCAATGCAAGCATTTATTTCCACAATGCTTTCAAGAACAAATACAGTATAGGTCTATGATAAACCATACCGCAAATCCTGAAATTACGCCCGGGGTCTTTTATTTACTTTGCTGTGCAAAGCACATGCCTTTATTAGGGGCAGGCCGGTCGCGTTCGCCTCGCGGCCGCTCAATTTAGTATGGGAGTATTTGGCTGCTATTCGCGGAGAATTTAGTAACGTCAATGATTCTGATAAGCTCAGGCCGGTCGCGTTCGCCTCGTGGCCGCTCAATTTGTGATCCGCTGCGTAAATCCTTCGGCCGGCCGACCGGGAAAAGTCCCGGTCGTCCCGATTGCCACTCCGCCCCTGCTGATAGGTGAAGTTGTTGCGTATCATATCGGTGTTGTCGAAACCAGACCTCTGTGGAAAGAATAAGAATTAGATTTGCTGTGAGTTAACCTCTCTTTATATTAAATGGTGCACATCGGTTGTTCTCAGTATTTACCCAGTCTACTTCATTTCCCCCTGTTGCCATTATTAAGCAGTTCTGGCCAGTTCAATTAACAGACAGTATAATTGCAAGTCTGGTAGTCCTCATCCACCTTTGTCTGTGTGGGCACATCATTTACTTAGTTTAATACTGGCTCTCTTCCGTCCCTGTTGTTGAGGATGTTTGACAGTTTGGCCAACATGCTTCTCTCACCCATCTGCTACACTGTCCAGAGAACAGGCCAGGATAGAGCTGGCTCTCTTAATTCAATTGTCCAATCTTTTCTTGTCCCTTTCTGTGATTCCACCTCTCCAGCAGAACACGGTGTTGAAAGGTGCTGATGCAACTACTGTGTCATGAAACATTCTGAGCAGTGTCCTGTCAGTGAACCTCACACTCTTTCTTGTACAGGACACTTGTGTTGTCAGATCACTCCATTTTATCATTCAAGGGTAACTCCCAGCTATCTGTACCCATCCACCATCTTAATATCCAACCCCTAAGATCGGTGTTCGAATTATACCATGAGCTTCGGGGGGTACCGCTATTTTGATTGGTGACGTCACTCTCCATTTTATATAGGCTTACACACACGATTTCACACTTGTGGTTCACAGTCAATTTTCCTTCGAAATATAGGTCATATGACCGTGGCTGGCTGGCCGACAAGGTAAAAAAAACTAATCATACTAGCAAGCACAATGCACCCTACACGTTATAGGAAGGGTTGAATTCGGGCACGGATAAACACTGTTTCACGGTGCGCCCCGTGCGTAAAATTGCGCGCCACAGTCAAAAAATATTTTTCGGTATAGCAGTGCAATGCAAACATGGAAATGCATACAGACCAATAGCACAGATTACCGAAATGTCAAACACCCGACTTAAATGTAAAATCCAGAATTATTAACAGATGGGCTACAGAAAAATTCCCGTTTAATAGCCAAGTTCAGCTAGCCTAATACAAGGCCTGCACACTGTGCATTTGTTTTAGTTCGTCAGTATTTCCACCATATTTTTAGCGACCACTAGATGGCCCTATTGTCCATTCGATCGATGCCTCATCTTGGCATACTTCCCAGTTTTGTGTAGATTCATATGCATTATAATAAAACAACACAAAAGGGTGTATGTGCTTTTCAAAGCAATATGTAATCATTTTACTATCAAAATTCAGGATTACGAAAGTATCAATCCAACATGTAAACCTCAACAGCTATTATTATTATCAATCAAACTTCAATGAAATGAAAATTAAATTAAATGAAAAGTTAAGCCAATCAACCAATTATGTATCTTTACAAGTTAAAGGTATCAATCAATCCTGTTACATTGAAAAGCTAAGCCAAGTTAAGACAATCAACCAATGATGTATATATTAATTTAAGAGTATTTATCTATCAATCAGTCAATTATGTTACAATGAAAAGTCAAGCAACCAACATCACATTTGAAAGCTTTAAAAGACTCAATCAAATATGTTGCCTTGACCAAGATGTAATCATTTTACTATCAAAATTCAGGATTATGAATGTATCAATCCATCATGTACACCTTAACAGTTATTATTATCAATCAAACTACAATGAAATGAAATACAATGAAAAGTTAAGTCAATCAACCAATTATGTATCTTTACAAGTTAAGGGTATCAATCAGTCCTGTTACATTGAAAAGACTCATTCATTAAATTATCTTGAAAAAACTGACCACACTGGTCTTGGCTGGCAATCGTTCCCCTTTCGCCCTGGAACCCATGATGTTGAAAGGCGATGGCCAGATTTCACCCAAGACTCTACAAATGGAGTGGGGTCAAAGCTGTCTATTGGTGGCCCATTCAAATCCAAAAACAGGAGAGAGGTGAGACTGTCGACACGCAGTTTATTACGTGCTTTCCTGTCAGTGTCATTCAATGCAGAAAACCCTCTCTCGCATTCTGCAGAGGTTGCCATATAGGTCTTGCTAGCAATTATGAGTCGTTTAAGTGTGTCTCCTTCCTTTCTGCCATTTTGAAATCTCCGAAATCCTGTACTGCCTCTCTGCATCGCTCTCCAAGCAACTTGGCCAACAAGTGGACCTCCGCTTCCCCATGTAAAATGAGGTCTTCCTGGTTTTGTGGCCAGGTAGATTTATCTAGGGGCTGGAGCAGTTGCACCAGATCATCTGTTGGCATGCGAGCAGTCAAGTTGTCTACAACTGCCTGAAAAAACTGATGTCTATCAATCTTTTCTACACGGTCACCAACAAGGGTGACACCTTTGAACTGGCCAACTGACACACACTGCTCAGCCTTGGAGATAGACTTCCCACCCCGTGTTTTCATTGCTGAAAGGATTTTGACAGTCTGTTGCACATAGAAAACACTGCTGACAAGTGAGGAGTCTCTTTGCTGCAATTTCAGCGAAAGGCTCTGCAGTTCTCTTAAGATGTCCTCCATTCAGGCCAGATCATACAGGAAAGTTGAACTAGTAAGCAGTGGCGGCTGGTGAATTTTATGTTAGGGGGGGGCGCAAAGTTTGTAAATCAAACCCCTCTAGGGCGGTCTGGGGGCATCCTCCCCCAGTAGATTTTTTTTGTGATTTTCACATACAAATTAAGCATTCTGTTGCATTCTGACAAAATAATAAAGACAAAATAGAACATTTCCTTACAAAGACAAATGGGGCCATGGACATTCACGATGTCTTGGATAAGTACTTCATTACCCACAATCCTGAACAATCCCACAATCCCACAGTGATGCATCTGATTGGTGGAACTCGTCTGGTTAAACCCTGCGAAGGTCCGTGAAGACTGAAGAGTCTGTGCTGCTGTGTGGGCTACTGTAACGTTACTGTCTACTGTACGATCACAAATAAATAAATAAAAAAGAACCTGTGTTGCGTTTTTGCACGGTAGACTTATCAGTGCAATCATGATCTCCTTGGCTGCCATGATGGCTTTTTTCAAGGATGAAAACAAGAGTGACCAGAGGGGTGAAAACCACTTCAAATCGGGTCATGTTGTTGAGTGTAGCGTGTCCGAGGGTCAGCTTGTGGGGTTTGTAAGGGCGAGCATGAGAGATAAGACCTACAAAGCACTGCACCATGTTGCTAACGTTATCGTTAACTGCTTTCACACATGCACACAATATAAAATACACGATGCTAAATATAAAATTCAATACACAATACCTATATAAAACGCTATTATTGACACGATTACTACTGAAAGAACTGATATTAACTGCACATTCACTATATAAAAATCACTGGAGGAAAAAGTTCGCGTGGCCGTCGTTAGATTTGGAAGTCGCTGAAAAGGCTCTTTCGAGGTTGTGGCTTCAAGTCGACTTCAGTCAGGCGCGGTGGTTTATGGGATGAGTAGTTCCTTCTCTCGGAAATGAAAATATGTACTCAGTCTTGTACCTTTGACTTTTTTTGGACTTTCTCTTCGTTTTTTCACTCGAAATGATATGTTATATGCTTATGAGTTCAGCCGTAGCTGGTTATTCTAAGACATGCTCTAAAACTCTTTAGATACGGATTTTTCCAAACGTCAATGAGAGAAATGAATGGGAACCGTACTTCCGGCACCACCGCTCTCTTTGGCTGTGGGCGTGATTGATTGATGAATTGTCCAATCATGCCAAGATTAAAAAAAATAGAAAACAATGCCATTGGTCTGGGCGCAGAGAGCTGCGACCTAGAATCGAATTTTCATGCGCCAATGAAAAGCTGTTTCTGCTCGTAAACAGTAAAAAAGTTTGCTAGCTCTCATAGACTCCAGCATTACTGGCGCTCTTGATCTGGAGGAGGGCTTTATATCGAATGGCAAATCGCAAGCTTAGCCTAAAGTCAGACGCATTTAATGATTGCTGGCAGTGTGGCGGGTACCACTACACCATTGCACAAGTAAAAACGCGATGTATTTTTGTGTATTTATTTCGTATTTGTTAGGTTTGATTTATTCATGGTTGATCTTGGTAGATATATAAAACAGTCAATAGGCGTGTTCGACTTCATGCAGATCTGTGCAGATCTGACTTGACGTGATGCATGCTGGGTAGTTCATGCTCATAGACCTCAAATATGATTGGTTAAAATGAACTTGTTCTACCCAGCATGCATCACGTCAAGTCAGATCTGCACAGATCTGCATGAAGTCGAACACGCCTAATATTTCACAGGAGGGGCGGCGCCCTAGCGCCCTCTATTGACCAGCCGCCACTGCTAGTAAGATACTTATAAAGTCCAAGGTACTTCTTCCTCATAATGTCTGTGTTACTGGCATCTTCACTCTCTGCTCTGAAGAATTTGGCCAGGGCCGGGTAGTTTCTCCAGACAGCTTTCACAGTCTGAAAGCTGCTTGACACCCACCTAATTGTAAATACCTGGCCAATCTTGAGCAGTTGCACGTTAAGATCTCCAGCTGCCTCAAGCAGCGACCGAGTAGTTTTGTGGGACTGGTTGAATAAACTATACAATTTGGAAATGAAAATCTCAAAATGGTTACAGCCAGAGACAGATTTAAGGGAGTCTCCTACAGCCAGTGAGCTAGACAGTGAATAAATTTTATCTTTGGGAATTCTTGTTTAAGTTTAGTAATTACACCAGATTTACTACCAGTTAAAACTGAGGCCCCATCTGAAGCAACACTGATAAGATTATGTTGTAAAAAAACATCATCAAAGCCAGCTTCCCTCAGACTTCCTCTCAACGAATTATAAATGGAAGTGGCATCCGTGGCATCCTTCAACTCAACTAGATCTAGGAAGACATTGTCAAGATCGCCATCTCCATTAACATCACATCGGATAAAAATAATCAGGTATGCCCGCCCAAACACGGTGCTCTCATCTATTGTAACAGAGATGCGGGAGTTTTTTTCTTGTGTGCAATGTGGTCTATGATTTCTGCGCAAGAGTGGTCTGATCGGTGCATCTCCCCCACTACAGCACCATTAAGTTCTTGGAATGTCATAAGTGATGGCATCTTTCTGAATGCCAATCTCTCTTTAGCAACAGCATAAGCTGTTCTGAAGGAGCTGGTGGTTTCACGAATTAAATTAGCACTAATTTCCAAGATGTTTCTGGGTAATACATATTTTTTCCTCTGATTTTCAATCTCTATAGCTCTCTGGTGTGCTGCACTGTCACGGTGCTTGTAGATTTTCTTTGCCAGAGTTTTTTTAGAACAGCTGCCAACTAGTCCATTCATCCATTGTTGTGAAAAGTGCATCCCGATATATTTGTCAGACAAGAGCAATGTCTTTGCGTCTCTGCAAGTGGCACAACCTAGCATTCCGTTTTGTCTTAAATATAACCATGGGTTTCTATCTTTCCACCCCAGCCACTGTTCTTGTGTCCAGCAGAATGGCGTTATCCCTGTCTCCTCATGGTCAATCCCTATAATAAACTAAAGGAAAAAAAGGCTATTAGGATGTGGTTTGGTGGCATACTGTGCAGATCTCTATGTCTAACAAACTCACCTCTTGGTCATGTCCTGCCTGCTCATCGATTTGCTCCTGTCCTCCTCTTGCCTGCTCATGTTCACTACTTCCTGCTGCTTGTGTTTGTCCACTATTTCCTCCTACCTGTTCATTATCCTGCTCTTGCCTGCTTCTTCCTGCTGCCTGCTCATTGTCCTGCTCCTGTCTGCTTCTTTCTGCTGCCTGCTCATTGTCCTGCTCCCGTCTGCTTCTTCCTGCTGCCTGCTCCTGTCTGCTTCTTCCTGCTGCCTGCTCCTGTCTGCTTCTTCCTGCTGCCGGTTCATCATCCTGCTCCTGCAGAGGACCTATTTTCTTCATACACATTCACATTTTGTTAAATATATCAGCACTCATACCTTAATTATCTGTCTCTTAATTGTTTTATGTCCTACTTACTGTTCTTTTACCACCAAAAAAATCCCTGATGTCTGGAACCGTCCCTTTTCTCTTACTCATAGTTGCTCTGTAAATTGCATTAATTTCACGTTTTAGTAGGATGACTGTAAGTGACTTCCCTCACATCAATGTTTTGAAATGAATGGCGTTTATTCGTGTGTTAACGTCAAACATTAAAATCCATAACGATTTTTTAATGATTGTTTCACTTGCTGTAGTGGTGAATGTTCGTGAGTGAAGAAATCACGCGCCACTGTATGTTGTTTGGGACGGGAGTGAAGACTAAATAGCCTACAGATAGACTAGCAGATAGACTAGCCTAGCTAGCTTCTGCAGCAGTTCAAACTGACACACACACATTTGAGCACGTTTCCATCCGACAACTTTGTCCATGAGATAATAAACTGCTTGCATTAATGCAACCAGAATTGCCTTAGTTTCTCCAAGATACTGACACTATTTTCTTGGTGCAGAGAGCTTCAGGAGCTGCGTGAACTTTAGCTATTTATCTAGCTAGAAACTATGACTACATTATCACACTTCTTCACTTAGGCCTTTGTAACCCTTTCGGAACATAGGCCATTGATGAAAAGCCTCCACCCTCGTCTGTCTTGGGCCATCTTCTCCAGCTGTTGCCACGTCAGCCTCTCCTTCTTGATCTCTTGCTCTGTGCTTCTTCTCCAGGTGTTCTTGGGACGACCTCTCCCTCGTTTGCCTTGTGGGTTCCAAGTCAGTGCCTGTTTGGTTATTGCTGTTTTGTTTCTTCTCATTGTGTGACCAATCCAGATCCACTTTCTCCTTTTCATCTGTATTTCTATTGGTTCCTGGTTGGTGCGTTCCCACAGCTTGATGTTGTTAATTGTGTTTGGCCAGAAGATCCCAAGGATGCGTCTTAGGCAGTGGTTCATGAACGACTGGAGCTTGCTTGTGATGGTAGTGGTGTTTTTCCATGTTTCGGATCCGTACAACAGTACTGCTTTGACGTTGGAGTTGAAGATTTTGAGCTTGGTCTTGAGAGAGATGTTTTTTGTTTTCCATGACTACATTATGGATGAGACAAATACTGAACAACCAAATTAAGACAGTTCTGAAAACCTGTTTCGATGACGAGCTGCTCATAACATTTACCACAAAATACAATGCATGATGATATACATGGTAGTCAAAACCATAGGCAGAGTTTAAAGTTGATTCAGCCACTTACTCTTAATTTCGCACACACCAGCGCCTGTGCCCGCACCCAGTAGGCTACGTACGTTTGACAGCTAGTGAAGAACCATAGCAAACAACTGAACGTACTGAGAAATGGTACATCCCAATGGGGGTGAGGGTTTGAAAATCGTATTTCATTAGATTATTTCCTGAATTGATGTGATGGTAATACCGCATTTAAATACATACAGTTTTGGAAAGGCTAACATTATATTTTATTAAAAAAATTTCAGTACCCCCCAAACTATTATTTTCATCTACTTTGGGGGGGGTCTAAGTCTCATCTAGGGGGGTCAGACCCCCCCCCCCAATACCCCCCGTAATTCGAACCATGCCTAAGATGTTTACCGGTGTGGACAGTGAAGCCTTCATAAAAAAAAGTCAGTCAACAATTCCTTTGTCTTGGAGACACTGATGTGAAAGTGATTGAGTCCACATTCGTCAAAAAGATCCATGACCACCTTTCTGTATCCCAGATGGTTGTTATCTGATACAGGTCCAACGATGGCTACATCATCTGTGAACATCTGGAGATGGCAGATGCTTGTGTTGTAAAGAAAGCTTAATATCTGTAGGTTGAAGACAAAAGGAGACACCACTGTCCCTGGTGGAGCCCCTTTAATGGATACGACGTTGTCAGACACACAGCCATTAGGCCTAAGATACTGTGGTGTGGGTCCACTCTCTCTAGCTTCCCATTGAGCAGCAACAATATTACTGTGGTGCCTCTGAGGTCCTCAAAGTGCAAGAGGGATCTGTATAACAGGCAGATGACAGCATTAACCACCAAAATGCCCAGTTTGGTTGCAAACTGCAGGGGGTCCAGCTTCCGGCTTACCAGGGATTGTGGGTGGTTTTCTAGACTCTCTACATGGTCTTAATCAGGTGAGAAGTTAATGCCACAGGTAGTGGCAAGTGGTTTGGCTCTCTGGAGTGTGCAGTCATTTCTACTGGAACCCCATGGAGTATTCTACAGAACAGGAACTTTCTCTAAAATGAGGATAAAATGTACAGAGACAGAGCTGGTTGGCACATTCCCTGAGCAGTCTGGAACATATGTCGACTGGACTACTTTCCTCACCTGATCCTGGTAGAGGGTGTGATGAGTAGGGGTCTGATGGGGTAGCAGTCATCGTTGGTTCTCCTAGATTCGAAGTGAGGTGGAGAGGTGTGGAATGAGGAGGTGTGAAGGGGTCCATAAGATGTTGTGGGTGCTGTGGGGAACGAGCCAGAGGACATGGATATGGGGGAGGAAGTGAATCCTGAATCAAATCTGTAGTGAGGCTTTGTATGTTCTCCCCATCATGTGCTCTACATAACACCTTGCTTGTTCTGTCAGAGATGTAGACTAAGACTGGCCTAAAGGTTCTTTCACTGACAGGAACACAAATCTTAAAGGAAAACCTGTTGCATAACCATCAGACATAAACTGGGCATAACAAAAGTTCACCTGTATCACCAACTACAGGAGTACAAAGAGATGTAGCTAAATTAGCTGACTTCCACCGATATATTTTGCTTTTATCTTTCAGCAAAGGACATTCTTTTTTTAACCCAATTATCAGTTTGATGGATATATTTACACAAGATTTGATAATTTTTCCCCATAGGTTGTTGTTTTAAACATTGGGGACATGGAATCTACTTTCTGGGATTTGTCCATATACTGCTCACCAAAGATATGCTTGTGAGTCAACACATGTTCACTTTATGCTCATTAATATACACCAATCAGGCATAACATTATGACCACCTTCCGAATATTTTGTTGGTCCCCCTTTTGCTGTCAAAACAGCCCTGAACTGTTGAGGCAAGGACTCCACTGGACCTCTTAAGGTGTGCTGTGGTATCTGGCAGGATCTGGCAAGATGTTAGCAACAGATCCTTTAAGTCTTAAGTTTAAGTCTGTCAGTTGCAAGGTGTGGCCTCCATATATCAAACTTGATGTTGTGTTTCTCAAACCATTCCTGAACCATTTTTACTTTGTGGCAGGGTGCTGAAAGAGGCCACAGCCATCAGGAAATACGACTTCCATGACCGACTTAGGTAGTTGATCCATGTCATGGTAACGTTCACATGGATGGCAGGACCCAAGGTTTCCTAGCAGAGCATTGACCAAAGCATCACACTGCCTCAACCGGCTTGCCTTCTTCCCATAGTGCTTCTTGGTGCCATGTGTTCCCCAGGTAAGCGACACACACGCACCAGCCATCCAAGAGATGTAAAAGAAAACGTGATTCAGCAGGCAAGGCCACCTTCTTCTATTGTGCCGTGTTTTTATGCTCATGTTCAGCATGGGCACCCTAACTGTTCTGCAGCTATGCAGCTCCATATGCAACAACCTGCAATGCACATTTTCTCAGAACCATGTGAGCTTCAGTAGCTTGTCTGTTGGATTGGACCACATAGGCAAGCCTTTGCTCTCCACATGCACCAGTGAGCCTTGGTGACCCTGTCAGTGGTTCACCTTGGACTACTTTTGATAGATACTGACCAGTGGAGACCGTTTTGGAGATGCTCTGACCCAGTCATCTAGCCATCACTATTTGGCACTTGTCAAACTCATTGGAGTTTGATTGGGCCAAATCCTTACACTTACCCATTTTTCCTGCGTCTAACACATCAAAATGTTCACTTACTTCCTATTATATCTCACTTACCAACAGGTGCTGTAAAGAAGAGATGATCACGGTTATTCACCTCACCTGTCATTGGTTATAATGTCATGCCTGATAAACTCTACAGAATCTGGGCTACTTGACAAGTGGTCAAAAAACAACCTTGTTATATTAACTGTTATATTAAATAATTGATTAACTGGCTAACTGAACTCAACCCTCACACTGAGACTCATTTGTGATTGGTACTTTTTGACTGTAGCCCAGTGACACTGGAAGGAAACTGCATACAAACAGTGGCCCCTTGGAAAACCCTGGCTGAGATCCTGACCCAAATGCTCTAACCGGTTTTTCAGTCTCACCACCCCACAACAAAAGAATGAATGATTTTAGTCATACCTCTGAACATGAACTCTTTAGTTCTCTTGTGAACTCTTAATTTATTCTAAATTAATTAGAATAATGCTATCTTAGGTACATAATATATACTAGTCATGTGCATACTATCATAATCCAAACGGACAGGTCCCCATTTTGTCACAGTCCAGCTCAAAGGTTATTTATTAAAAAAAAAAAGAAGAGAAAAAGAGAGAAAAATTGACTGCTCTCTCTTTGTTTCTCTCTCTCATTATATGTACTGTATATAAGCAATCACACCAAACCAGGATTTAGCAATCAGTCCTAATCATCTGTTGCATGATTATTACTTAAACATGAAAAAAGTAAATGCTAAAAAATGCCCATATGTAATAAAGATTAAATTAAAATAAAATTAAAAAACATTTGGTGTTTGTTGGTAAACTGTTACTAATGCCCAAATACCATAAAATTATATTCTTCTCTATAACCATACTTTTATTGACAACATCACTGAAGAAAGCCAACTTATCGTTCTCATTTAATGCCATTATAAATGCCAGCAAAATCTGCCCTGTTTACTGTCTCCATTCTATAGAAAAAGATGGCTTGCTTGGCCAAATAAAATTTATAGAACACCAGTATTTGTTATAAAAAACAGATTAGCATCAATAACAAGTACAATAGCTAGTCAATAGTACAAAGGCGACAGTGGCAAGGAAAAACAGGAAGAAACCTTGAGCAGAACGCAGCTCATATAGAGAGACCCATCTGCTTGAGGCCGGCCAGTTAAAGACAGAAAGAGAGAGAGAAGAGAGCAGCCGGAGGAATGAAATATACATACATCTTTCACATACACTCTAACTAAAGTGTACACGTACAATCTAAGTGTGATACAAATACAAGATATAGCTGATACAAATTACATGACAGTTTGATAATGAATATAAATGGAAGGGAGGGGAATGGGAGATGGAGAGGGGGATACAGCTGTAACATGCCATACAGTAGTCGCACACAAATTCATGAGTAGTAATAGAGAAGAAGTTAGATAAGAAATTAGAGGGCAGGAGCTTAGTGTGAGAGAGAATAGAGTAGAGGATAGGTGCTCAGTTCATAATCCCCAGCAGCCTAGACCTATAGCACCATTACTAAGGGATAGTAAAGTGACGTCCCTTGTCTGTTGATACATGGATGATTGATAGTGGATAAAAGGAATTGATAAGGCTATTATTGGAGGTATTCATTGTAGAGAGCTTAGCAGGTATACAGTGAACTCATAAAGTTACCGCTGTACAAATAAAGAAGGCCACAGAGGCATGAAATTAAGCCAGAAACATCATATCACCACTGCAACTCCACAGCAATTCAAACTGCTGCAACAACAAATCATCAGAGGCAGGTGATAGCTTACGCTGCGGAGAAGTATGTGAGACTTTGACTCTGCCCCCTGGCCTCAACTCTAGATTTTCATGCTTTTAGAGGACTAATTAGACAGATTTCTAGATATGAGAGCTGCACCCGCCAAGTTGGGATGAATGCCACATCTCCTAATCAGACTAGTCTCTCCCCACAATGTTTTCCAATTATTTATGAAGGCCTCATCGTTTGCTGGACACCACCAAGACAGCCAACGATGGAATGACAACATGCAACTAAACATGTCACCAAACTGGTCAGATGGGGCCGGAGTCCAGAGACTGACATGGTTTGGTTTTGCGAAAGTTACACACCAATTTCCAATTACATTGATTTTTGTTGTAACAGGATGTCATTTATACTGATGTGTATAAAATGACGCTTTAAGTGAGACATGACCGAGAAAATACAAAAAAACTACACTCTAAAGAGAGTTTCTATGTTTGACTGCAATAAAACCTGTCATACTTGGCTTTCACAATGTCAGCAAAGGGTAATTTGAATCATTTATCTCACATCTCAGCAAATCTCTGAGGTAGTACCTAGAGGCCACTTAAATCCATAGCCTGGATCTTGCAAAAGTCAAATGACAATATCACTGGATAATTACAGCATGTTGATACAAGGCTCCAGAGATTTTCTTTGCCTGGTTAGACTGATAATTGCTTGTAACAACTCCTCGAGAGACAAGAGAAAATGCCTCAGATGAAAGAATCCCTACGTGATGAGTTCTATAAGTCTGGAGACAAATTCCCCTTGCACAGACTCTGCTTGAGGTATAATGAGCATTAAAATTTATTAAAATTTCAATTAAAAGGGTATGGCACAACCTTCCAGTCACGGTTTTCCTCTTTCATTCAACTCTCAAAACCACAGTGGTTTTGAAACAAAGTATCCTATATAGACCTATATTTTCGGATCATCCAAAAAAATATTTTTCATATATTCTCTCCCTCTGCTGCACAAACCAGACATACAGATGTTTGGTACATACAACTGTGCACCAAATAATCTTTTAAAAAGTTCATAAACAAGGTGTAGCTGGCAAGGAAGAGAGAAAGCCATGCTAAATGATAAGGCTTTTATTTCCTATGGGAGCACTGGGGCTAAGTGGTCTAGACCGAGCTGATCACTGTAATCAGACTTCAACAGTGAGTCTCCCACTCACCTATGCACAAATTAAAATGCACAGTACAAGCTGCAGTGCTGGATCCACGTTAAATTTACCCAGTACCCAAGCCAGCTGGAAAGAGGTATATGAGACTGATTTATCTTATCATAAATCAGAAGAATAGGTCACATTATGTCCCCTAGATTTGGTTCTAAATGAACCGAAAAAAGGGAACAACTTGTAATAAGACCAAAGACAGCAGTCTATCTAGTTTCTTTCAAGGTCTGTTGGAGCACACTCCATCCTGCCAGCGCAGGTCAATCTGGCTGTTGTTTGAAGTATAAAAGTACTTCATTTCTGATATGGGTAATTATCTAAGTTCTTCACATCACATTGTCATCTTTGTCATCAAAGGAATAGCCCATTAAGTTATCGTCCTTGTTTCATCTGCCAGAATGACAACATTTTCCTTCCTTACTGTGCTCATATAAATCCAGAGGAGTGTCTTTAGGAAATAGAGTACACTTTACTATCACAAGGGCTGACTGATAAGAAAGAAAAAGGGCATTATTACACCAATAGAATGTATTTTCTGTTACAGCTTATTGCTTTTTTATTGCTATATTAATGAGTGCTGTTTGGTTTGGATTTGTGGGAAAGCTGTTAGTTAAACTCTTGATGCAGACATCCTCCAACTGGTGCTGATTTTAATGTAACAAAAGTATCAATTGAATACATGCAAATCACTTTCCTGTTGTTTACAGGCAAATGCACATATCTGTGTAGACCATTTGGTAAGTATAGTAACAAACATGATGTTTTTTCCTGATTTACCACACAGTCAAAAGTACTAGTTAAGTTATATGTGGTCCCAGATGGTAGATCTATATGAATAAGATCTACCATCTGGGACCGTACACAGTGGTAATGCAGTGGTAAGTATGCACCTATTGAAAATAGGCCAGTAACCTCTTTAGAATGGGAAACCTATGAAAAATCACTTGCACCATAAAAAAGGTCTAAAGCAGTCTAGAGCCCTGACAAGTAAGTGCTAGCAAGGCCTGGTTGCTAGAAAGGTCTTGTAAAATATAAACTGTATTTTTAAACTACTTATGTCCCCGAAAGCATTAAATTCAGTTGAATCACCTGTCTTATCTTTGGAGAATGTAGAGTCTTCTGTACCCAGCTAAAGTGATAAGGAACTCTACATTTTATACTGTACAAATTACTTCTAAAGATATGTCATTATAATGGCTGAATGCTCACTGCTTTGGGCTATATAAATGCTACTCAGCAACACAATGATATTATAAGCTTGCTTCCAATATCACTTTCCTATATTGGGGAAACCCATTTGCCCATGAAACACTTACAATTATTGGGAAACTAAATTAAATGCCCATGCATTTCCACTCACCTGTGATGGCCACTCACAGTTTCTAAGCATTATGGGAGTACAGGCTACAATAAATAACTTATTGATTTCAGCACGCTGAAACATGAGAGCCTTAAGGAGCCCCAAGCCATACGGATGTAATTGAGTCGGCCAGCCACATTTATCTTGATTATGGTCAATTTAGTCCTATAAGGATTAGGTAAGTATAGGCTATTTGTCAAAGTCACTGTGAGGGAGTACATGGAATCCACTTTTATGACACTTTTGTCATCAGAACTGTTGGTTATGCTGAAAGTTGTTTTATGAACTAAAGCTTGTCATTAAAGTTGATGATGATAAATCACAAAAATATCTCTTTATGGTGTAATAGTTTAGAGATATTACTACTACTATTGTGTGAATTTTCATGCTGCCTGTCAACGTTCTTCAGAACTAAAAGCCACATTTGAGCCAGATCTTAAAATTACATTCTTAAATATGTCTACAGCAGAAACTCATAGAAATATGCCATGGAAAACATTCCAAAGCTCTTTGTTTGGAGTAGATTAATGCATTGCAGCCGCTGTGCAAGATGGCTTGGTTGACAAAGCTAATCTTTTTTACTGGTTTTTAAATACTTTGATTTAGAGAGGATAAGCATGTCTCAGTCCTTGAGCCTGTGTACAGACAGACTCAAAGCGTTCACTAATAGCAGGGTCACATCTTGCGCAAACAATTTGCCTGGGCAAAGAAGGGAAAAACAAGTAAATGAGAAAGATACCACTGAGTCTGGTGCAATCTTGTGCAGCTGATTGCACAAATCATAAAAAGTTCACAGCACAACAATTGCTTTCTTTAAAGCTTGACCAAAGACTAATGGGGATTCTGTGAATAAAAGCATGTTGTAGAACACAAAGCTGGGACTAATTATCTTACTTAAGTAGAAAAGAATAACCTTAGGTATTTTATTGGGGCGTGTAAATATAGATACTTGTTTATTTCACATACTTCACACATACATAGGAAAATGCAATAGGTGTAAATGTCCCAGAACAGGTAGTGCTCATAAAACCTTCTGTTAGCATAATATAACTTAGCCTTATGGTCATAGCAATATGTCTGTGAAGGTTCTCAGTCAAACAGGTCATGGTATATCCAAAAAAGGTTCAAAAAAGACTTTAAAACTCTACAAGTCCAGTTGACTTTTTTGAACCTTTTTTGGATATTTATGGTCATAGCAGTTACTAAGAGTCAGCTACATAAACTAAATGTGTTTGTCACGAATGATGAAGAAAAAGGATGCAAGGCTTATATGAATCCCAGTTAACTTTGTTTGTCCAATGTATCATTGTCCATGCAGTTCTTGATGTAACAATACAGTGTCTGTGAAAGGTCTAGATGTTTAAAAATGTCCCAGTTGGTCCTGTCGAAGCAGTCCTGCGGCTGCTGAGAGGCTCCATCAGGCAAAGTTTTAACAGACTTAATGGTGGTAAGAGCCTGCATATAGCCCCTCCGAAGAAGGGTATATGCAGGGTTTAAAACAGGGACCTGTGGTTAGACTGGTCCAGGTGTGGTAGTGGTCTGGTCCTGTAGGCCAGCTTGATGTTCAAGCAGACTTTGTCCAGTGTGTTAGCTCCTCTGGTAACACAGAGGAGTGAGCAACGTTTATAAATCCCCATGAAACTTTGGTTTCAGTGCATCTCGGTGCTTGCTTTACTCATATTTTTTGCTTTCTTTTTCTTTTCGTATTTTTGGCGGTTTTGATGCTACAGGGCTTATTACTGCACTGTGTGCCAATGTGAGAGTGGCCTTTAGTTGATTAAAAGTTACTCTGGGTTCCTTTGTGACCTCTCAAACTATTATGCATCTTGCTTTTTGAGTGATCTTTGTTGATTGACTACTGTGGAGGGTAATAATTGCTTTAAATCTCTTTTTGTTCATAATCTGCCTGACTGTGGATTTGTGGATTACAACCTCTTTAGAAATAGCTTTGTCACCTTGTTCGGCCTGATGATCAACAACGACTCTTTTTCTGAGCTCAAGAAAGCTCCATTGTCTGTGCCACTTCTGAACGGTTGTCTTATTTAGCCTTGAAAATAATTTATTATCCTAAAGGTGCACTTACTTTTGTCCCTCACAGTTATGTAATATTGGGACATTTTCCTGAATAAACAAATACCAAAGCATAATATTTCAGTTTCATTAGGGTGATTGGGTTTTCTTTGTCTACCGATGAAATCATGTTACGAATTTAGGATTAAGGATTACAGCGATTCAGTTGAAACGGATGACGTGTTATTTTAACCGGAAGGTGTTTTTAAGGCGCTTGCCATTGACATGGGCATTAGTAGAACATGAGGCAGGTGTATAAAGCCAGTGTACAACCCTGTCAGTCCCTGAGGACTGATTGTACTTGACATGAACATAGAATTGGCACATAATATTCCCTCACTGCTTCAGAGAAACTAATGCAGGGCGTTCTAGGTTTGTACCGTATGCAAGACCTGTGTGCATATGACAAATTGCATATGAAATATGGTGAGATTTTCACAGAAAAATGCTTTTGAATATGAAGCAAACAAGTCTTTTGTGACCAGACTTAATTCTTATCAGAATATGACTAGAGCAGATTTTTATTATGGGACGTCTTTCAGTTGATTTAGAGAAAAAAAGACTCAGCCTTTCGTCCTACAACCAATCAGAATCAATTAAACTCCAACGTGTATGATTATGTCACTGTTATTCTTTTGTCCTTCACCACGTAATGGGACGTTGTTAAAAGATTTGTGGGAAAGTTTGGACTGGATTCAGTTGTCCCTCTCCATCTGAGTGGAATCCACATATCGGCAAAACTTTCAGGTCAGTAAATACAATATCTGTTTTCAGTGGCACCAAATTTCAGGACAATCTCCCATTAGATGTATTGTGTATAGCATGCATCTTCACACTCTCACAGGTCTGTCACAAGCTTACCTGTACTTTGCCTTTCTTATTCCTTGTGCTGCTAAAGATCACGCCAATTAAACCCCACTGAAAAATGAGATTAAGGAAATGCAGGAGGTACAAATAAATCACGAATGATATACTAAGGCACACTCAAGCTGAAAGGAAAGGGGTCAGCAAGGTTCTCACAATCTGTCATTCACAAATAATTATCCCTGTTTGTGAAACACTTAGATATGGTTCAGCCATTGGAAAATATACATATTAAAGTTCCACACTCTGCCTTAGGGTCCCTACTGGTGAGGAATAATGATGTGAGGAGAAAGCACGAAATGGACTGTCAAGTGTTTGCTTGTAGGGATCTGTAGAAGTGAGCAATCTTAGTGCCATCTAGGGGCACACCAAAGTACATTTGAGAACAACGGGGGGACAAAAACAGGAAGGTGTATTTGTGCACATACTTGGCAGATAAAATTGATTCTGATTCTGATTTCTGATTATCAAGAATAAGCTTTTAGTCAACAGCAATCTAATTAAACAAATAGATGTTTGAAATATGTTTATTGTATAATTTATCAATACTTGTGTTTTTTATAATCATTATGTATGAATCATTAAAAAAGCTGCAGTGTAAGGAAATTCCTCTCACACAGTGAAATCATTTTGTGTGTTTGTGTAGTTCTTTCGGTTTGTGCCCATTTTGCACCACAATCTGTTACTGTGTTCCTTTAAAGTGGGCTGTAGTCATGTCTATGTTCTTCTTCTCTGGAATTTCCAACAAGAAATTCTTGTAGTCGCACAGAGGGCATAGACCATATTCGGGAAGGTGTATTTTACTTATAGTTTTATTGCAGGATATTTTTAACTTGTTATTATATTTTTGTTCGACAACTTTAACTCCAGGGCGGCACAGTGGCGTGGCGGTTAGCACTGATGCCTCACAAGGCATGTGGAGTTTGCATGTTCTCCCTGTGTCTGTGCAGGTTCTCTCCGGGTACTCCAGCTTCCTCCCACTGTCCAAAGACACGCTCTTTAGGTTAATTGGTGATTCTAAATTGGCCGTAGGTGTGAGTGTGAGTGTGAATGGTTGTCTGTCTCTCTGTGTTGGCCCTGCGATGGACTGGTGACCTGTCCAGGGTGTACCCCCGCCTCTCGCCCGATGACAGCTGGGATAGGCTCCAGCAGACCCCCGCGACCCTTAACAGGAATAAGCGGTTACAGAAGATGAATGAATGAATGAATGAATGATGCTAATAATAAGGAGAAGAAGAAAGAAGAAGGAAAAGAATGTTCTGTGTGAATTCAACAAGGCTAGCTCCACTCCATGCAGAAATGAGTGATGCTTTAGCAATGAATAAAAGGATGAAGAGACAAATGAATGGTATATTATGGAACATGTGGTACATGAAAACCAAACAGCAATTATATTTATTTTAGACTTGATGAAGGACTTGGTTTCCTACAGTATGGGTCGGATAAGTTCTCTTGACGGTACCTGGAATAATCTTTCGAACTCTATCATGTCTAAATTCGACCACATTATTGCTTGCGCAGCACTTTGAGGCTCCCATGGCCAATTCAAGCTCTTTCTTATTGGAAAACAATATGTCTCGTCGTCTCCATTTTTATCACAGCATGTGATAGATGAGATGGGCCGTGTACTAGTTTGTTCTACCTGTGCGCATGTCAAGGCTGTTCATTGTGTATCACTTTCTCTTTTCAGCTGACATCAAACACATCTGGAACTGGAAATCTCTATTTTCCATATTAAAGAGAGATCTTGTGTGATGCAGCTTATCACACACTCCCTACTGTGTGTAGCCTGAAGAGAGGTGTGATGCAACTGCATCCTGGTTTGAGAAAGGAAGAAAAAACACAGAGGAATAAAATATGTTCAGTGCATTTGTAAGGATGAAAAATCAAAACCTAGTGTACCTTACCTGGGCACTAGGAATGACTTATTGTTAACTGATTGTCATTAATGATGTCAGTTATGAATTGGGATTGTAACAAAAAAAATAAAAAAATAACTTTATACTCACCTCGGGCTCAGTAGGTAGAGCGGGTTGTCCACGAACCAGAGGGTTATCGTTTCGATCCCCGGAATGTGCCACATGTGTCCTTGAGCAAGACACTGAACCCCCACTTGCTCCCAGTGTGTGGCACTGGTGTGTAAATATGTGTGTGCTTGTGTGAGCGAATGGGTAGATGTGTCTGTGACTGTAAAAGTGCTTTGAGTACCAATAGGTAGAAAAGTGCTATATAAAAGCAAGGCCATTTACCATTTACCTGCCAGGCCCGGCTAATTGTGGCAGGCATGTTGTTGAAGATTCCAGCATACATACAGTAAATAGGTTTGAAAAAGATGTCTGCGTGAAGGATTTTCTATTGCAGTTCATCACTGTAAAACTGCAAACCTATCATCAGTTACACTGCATGAACTGTGCAACCAGATATCAACTCATGGATCAGAAAGTTATGTAGCTAATGTTAATTCTTAAACATGCTAATTAACATCCCCTGAAACGTGTAAATCATAGGGGAAGAGACAAAAGTGACTTCTTTCGACTGCAGTTTTGCATTTCAGTGTTTAGGGCAGGTGCAAAGTACAATGAGTCAAACTACACTCTGCTTCAATAGCAGCCAGCATGCCTTGTTTGCCTGACATTAGCTGCTGTAACAGATCATCTTGACTGTGAATTACATGCTCCATTTACTGTCCCCTGTCTCCCGTCAGTCAGCAGTGACTATAAGTGGCCTGTGAGTAACTGAAATGAAAATAAAAACAGAAATAAATGACATGTTTTTTTTTATCTTTGACATGAACTAAATTCCCTTAAAGTGTCACCTTTTTACAATGCACGGTTTACTATGCAGTCCCACAAATGGGACAAGAAGAAGAAGAAAAATAATTATTATGTTTATTTTACATTAGGTTAATGATTCTTTAGGTTGTTTCCTGAACTGGCTAACAGAGTCAGGGTCAGGTTGTTTTTTTTTTGTTTTGTTTTGGGTTTTTTTTACAGTCAGCTGCTGCCATCTGCTGGATTATTCTTTCTGTACAACATAACCAGTATCAAACATCAGACAACCAACTGTGATAGCCTGGCGTATTCTGCACATAGAGAGTTGTATAATGTTGCCATATTATATTACATGGACATTCATTTTTCACTATTTTTTTTACTAACTAATGGTGTCAAGAATCATTAAGTTTATGGTCATTTAATGCTTTGGCTAGGCAAAATGACACATGTTCTCTTCAAGGGACAACCACCATCCACCTGCGGCATTTTAATAGTGCTAATCATATTATGTATTGATGTGTGGGTATTTACACATGGAGCAACAGAAGTGATACAGTTGCTTTACAAAAGATTAAAACCCCTTTGCCTCTAGCACACTTGATAGTTTACTTATTAATTTAGATTTTTTTTCAGAAGTGAAAACAATGTGCCACTTCCCATTATCACACTGGCTTATGACTAAACAGTGATGATTTATGACTGACAGACCAACAATTACATCAGTTTATAGGATTCTGGCCAGATTTTCAAGTTGTTGAGTTGCACTGGACACTGATTGACTGGAAGGTTAATGTACATTTTTTAGATGTTTTACCCGGTGCAGTAATTTTGCTTTGTGAGGATTTGTGTTTTAGATAACTTTGTAACAATGCCATTTTTGTGAGAGTATGTTTAAACTTTTGTGCAGTGATGCGATTTGTTTGAACACAAATGTACAAAACAAGAGAGAAACCCGTGCTTTTCATTACACAGTGCCATTACACAACTGACACATGCTACCAGATCATTTTCTATTATTATTGTTCAGTAGAAAATGGAAATCTGTGTAAATACAGACATTAAAAAAAAATATATATATATATATTTTTTTCACACTTCCAAAAATTGCTTGTGCTGTAGTCTAAATAACTGGGACACTTAACAGAACACACTCACTGCCAAGAACATTCTATAAACATGTCTGGAGGATGCATTTCATACTAGTGCTTGATGCTGCTGGTACTAACAAGGTACAACTGGCCAAAAAAAAGGAAATATGTGTATATGAGCTGGAAAGCCACTCCTATACAATGTCCATTGTGTAGAAGTTGGTGGACACTATAGTTTCTGTTTCAGCTGGGAGCTCAGGATACATGTTGTAAGTTGCTCTAAAAGGTGGTTCATAAGTATGGGCAACTGGGTGCCTTTAGATCTGCTTTACGCCTAGCAAAATCTCCAAATACTCCACAGACAAAAAGTGGTACCAAAAAAACATCAGGTACATATGGAGGAAAGGTTTTGCCACAGTGTAGACATTTGGTTCCCATTTGTCAGAAAGCTTCCGTTTTCCCCTTACTCCCTTTTTTGCCACTGATTTCCAAGAGACAAAGGCAGACTCTTGGTTCACTTGTTGTACTCTCTTATTGACGTTTCTGTTCCTTAGTGCTGCTCCGTTGGGCAAGTAGCGTAGCCAAGCGAAGGTCACCCACCAGTGACTTGACATATAGGGGATGTAGTCACAGTCACAGTCATCACAAAGGATGTCATCAAATGGGAGATCAACTGGCAATCTGGGGACCATCCCAAACATAAGGTAGAATGGTCAAAATGTGGTGATCTCATGTATAGTCCAGTTATAAACAAAAATTATTAACTGAATCACTTGTGATATGATCTTGGGAGAAGAGATTTTAACAAGAGATTTTAACATGTTGCCCAGAGTGTGATTAAACCTCTCCGTTGACCCATTACCCATTGGGTGGTAAGGTGAGGTATGAGATTTGTTGACACCAATTAACTCCAGAAGCTGAGCAATCAGCTGGTTCTCAAAATCCACTCCCTGGTCAGAGTGAACTCGTTGTGGGAACCCATAAACACAGAAAAAATCCATGCCACAGCTTCTTAGCTAATTTCTTGGCAGTATGGGGACTTGCTCAGTGACAGTTCCTCACATGATCATGTATGTCTTTCTCCATGGCATACAAGAAGAAGCATTTGCGAGCCAAAGAGAATGTGAGTGGTTGACGTGATGACCAACATTGTCATGGACATCAAGTACCACCACAGATTTCAGGGAATCAGGGACAACAAGCTGAAACCTCTTGTGTTTTGTCAGTGGGCCTTTTGTGACACGGTAGAGTACACCAACCAGAAGAATGAGTTTATCCCTGTGTCTCAAAAGTTTGTTGGGTGTGTTGGCTCTTGTGGCAACGCTTACGTCTACACAGTTTCAGGCTCTTCCGTCTAACAAAAAAGGCTAATCTGGAAACAACAAGGTCCTGTTTCTGGTTGGGACAGGAAGTTGGTCAGAGAAAACAAAATCATCTAGATCAGGTGTGACAATCATTATCAGGTGGTAGAGAAACTGCATGCTGCTGTTGAGCAGAATCCCAGTCACTGATAGAAGAGAGAAGAGAGGAAACCATCTGACATGGAGATATTAACAGCAGCTAAGAAAGAGGAGCTGTCCAGTAACTGAGGCTGACAGGTCAAATGGAAAGCACCCTGCACAGAATCTTTCTGCACAGATACCCATTTGTGAAACCAAGGGTTTTAGATGTCAGATCCATGTCAGTGAAGAAGACATTTCCACCGAGGCCAGCCAGACAGTTGGACTGATGAGGCAGTGGATGAGCATCTTTAATGTTCAGCCAACGGAAATCAGTGCATATTCTCAGGTCTCCTGACTTCTTCCAGACCATCACTATTGGTGAAGCATATTCACTGACTGACTTACTGATGATGCCCTTCATTTCCATGTCTGTCAGCACTTCCCTCAGCTGTTGATAATATGTTGGAGGCACCCAGCGATTGGGCAGTCAGAAATTGTGGTCATCAGTGAGGTGAATACGATAGACAACATACTTTGTCTCACCACAGTCCAGCTTGCCCCTAGAGAATACATCTTGATGTGCCAGCAGAAGCTCAGCCAACTTTCTTTTGAACTCATCCAACACTCCACAACTTTCAGTGTCAGCCAAATCACATTCCTGAAGTATCACCATGAGATCAGACACTGCATGTGGCGGAACAGCTGATCCATTTGTCTGCTCATGCTGGGTTTTGTATAGACCCTGAGCAAAAGTCAGGTCCTCCACATGGGATGAAGCCAGCAACCATGGCGTTATGCCGCAGTTTTACAGGGGCATGTTTGGGACTGAGAACCTTTAGTGGGACCAAGTGGTCTCCCCACATGAGAGGGGAGACCCGCCATGATGTTTTTCCGGGTGGAACAAGTTGTTGAGGGCTCCACAATCACTGTGCTCCCTGGTGACACAGGAGCAGAGGGTGGCAGCTTTTCCTGCAGTTTGTTTGTTTCAATTTCACTGTGCCAATCTTGTTGTGTAGGCAATCACGTTTCATGTGGCCAGGGCTGCAGCAGTTAGGGCATAGTCTGAATAGTCTAAAATGTGTGTGGATAGTGTGGTCCGTTGATTCACAAACCAGGTATGAGGCACATTGAGAACTTTGAAGGCCATGAGGGCAGTCAGGCTACTGATGTCCTCGATGACCTGTAGCAAGAGCAGCAGTGCACAACTACTGAAATTTATCAAATATATCTACCATCAGTGGCGTGACAAATTCAACAGCTGGAGAACTGGAAACTGTCGGTGTTGATGGTGCAGCATGTACAGGGGGCAACTTGCCTGATGCTGTAGGCTGCTGCTCACTTACTGTTGCACCATTTGACTGAGGTTGACCAGGATTAATAGCGCACCGAAGAAATGGCACAGGGTTAGATACATGTTCGTCTGATACTGAACCGACGAGCTGAGACTGGCAAGTGAGATTAACAGGGCATTGGTTCGGAGCAGAGAGACTCAATGCACCACGAACCACTGTTCTTTTAAAACTGCCCACATGACTATCCAAGTGGTCTTGCACCTCAGCTGCCGTCCACTCTTCAGGAGGGTTCAGTTGAAACGCCAAGGCAAGGATCAAGGCAATGAGTAATGAACATCATGACAACTTCAGCACAAGGGACTTGACTACCATTCAAGACTACCAGACTACCAGTCCACCCTGCCTGCAGAGACTGGTGCATGGTGTTGAGATTTGCAGTGATATTTTCTTCAATTTGCTTTGCCAACCAAGTAATGATACCAGTGTGTGCTTCAGTTGTAATGACTTGGGTGGGTTGACAATATACATTCACATTAGGTGTGGAACAAGCAGCAGGGACTTGTGGTCAGTTTATTACTGACTGGTCAAAAGTGCATTCAGAATTACTGAGGGCTACTGGCCTACCCCTCCCAAATGAAACAATGTGCTGACCCCAACTCAGACCAAACATGACCTTGTGTCCTGTATTACTGAGCTCAGACATGGTATTAACATCGATAGTGTAAACAACTTGAATATTCAATGAGATACTGGTTCCATCACCAGACTGAAACAGTAAATAAAGGGCATTAAAACTAAAAAAATATACACAAAAACAACGAAAGGGGAAGGCACAGCTAAACCAACAATAATATATTAACAAATAGTTTGTGCATAAAGGTGAGAGTTTGCCCAATTTGAGGTGCTGCCTCAGCTGATCAAAATGACTGGAAATCACACTGAAATTACATTTAAATCAAAGACCAATGGACAAGTAGTATAATTTATTTTATCAATAGAATCATTTATTTTATTGTCATCGTACCTTTCATGATGAGGCAGGTGAGGCAGAGGCAGTGCCTCACCAGTGCCTACCCTGACCACACTGGTGCTACCATGTTTTTCATGGTAGAAATTAAGCTAAAATCGACTGAGTGATACTAAATGAAGAGATGTTTGAGAGATGTTTTGGAGATGTTTGGGAGCCATAAGAGCCATCTCTTCTATGGGAACCGAGTCAAAAGAGCAGAGTCTTTGAAAAGATCAGACAAAATTGTGTTATTTGCTCTGCTGACAGGGTAGTTGGCTGCAATCTGCCTTTACTCCAGAGCCTGTATTCTCCTTGTTAATGCACACATTTTTTAATGCACAATCTGTACTATTTCTCCTCTATTTGGATATTTTGTGTATTTTTTGTATTGTTTGATTCCTGACTTATGTTTATGTTTATGATTATTGTACCAACCACAACAACAAATTCCTGCAAACATACATGGCAATAAAGACGATTCTGATTCTGATTACTTATCCGATCAACAATAAAAATCATGACCACTAGATCTTTAAGATCTCTTCTAAGATGATTAACAACAATTTTCCTTCAAAAAAAAATGTATCTTTAATATGTAGAATCATATCAGAAACAAGTAACTAATAGCAATACAGTATAAGACTTTCCAACCAAATGCACTCCAAAGAAGTGTCAAAAAATGTCTGAAGAAGGGAAAAGGAAGAGAGGGAGAAAAGAGGGGAATATAGGAGGGTCTGTGTGTGCGTGTGTGTGTCCGTGCGTCATGTGGGTGTGTAAGTCAACGTGTCCTTTAACGTGATGGAAACAGGATTGTGTGTGTGCATGTGTATGTGAAGGCTTAAGGGGGTGGTGGGGCTACAGAAACGTACATATGTGTCCCCCAAACGACCATGTCACAATTTATTATGTGTCATTTTTCTTCAAGCCATGTCACGTTTACGCCGTCTGCCACAGTGGGGACTGGCCAGGCTTAAAGAGTATTGTCAGGAGAATAGTTTTGCATATATTACAAGGTTAAGTGCAAACCAATCTGCTTTATCCAAACACAGCAATCCAAACAGAGTGCAGAGCCTGGGAGACTGATGAGTAACACACTTGGCTGGGGCCCCAGCAACCCTTTACTCCCCCACCCCACCCCCCCTTTCACCTTCTCATCAGACACTTGGCTCACACTGATTGGCTTTGATTGGTTGTATAAAACACAGCACTGGCTTTTTGATTATATTACATATGGTCACGCATGGGCTGGTGCCCCATGCTGCAGATACCAGAACCTCAGCAGCCCTGAAACAGTCAAAAGAACTCCAGATTAGAGAAAAAGAGTGAGCGGCTATGATTGTAATGACTCAAGGAAATATGTAACACTCATTGGGAAGGTCTCTGGTGTTCATGACACATCTGTATTTTGTCCTTTCGTACTCATGGTTCGCAGCATGTGAGGCCCATGAGCAGCTCATGACCAAACCTACCGCACCCCCACCCCTCCCTCCCAGGTTACTGCAGGTTTACTGGTGTCACATGTCAGGAACTGCATTGTGGGTGGAATGGCAGTGGAGAATTTCCAAAACAGACTTTCAGCAGGTCAGAGGGAAATTGTTTTGGCATTTTAAATGGAACACCTCCGTAGGCAATCCACTCTGACCTCTCATGTGCCTGTCTATCCCTCGGAGATAGGGTGCTTAGGTTTTGTGATCAGCAGCACTGGCCCAGAGGGAGGGCAACAGATCCAGTCTCTAATCCGTGAAGCCCTCGGCCAAAGCTGATTTCCCACATAGCCTCATCAGCTTGATTTACAAATGTAAAAGACAGGGCCCTTCTTGTATCACTTGTCTTTTCCCCTCTCTGAGCTCTGTGATTTCCCAATTTTAGTAGTCTTAATCCAGCTGGAAATCCGAGCCATTTTACTGCAGACGGAGCACTTCACACTTCAAGGTAACTGGTCTTGTGTAAAGTGCCAAAATAAGTTTGTTTGCTAAGCATAATTGAAAGGTCAGTTCATGAGAAAACTGTATCTATCTCTTGGAGTTTGCCTGAGCCCTGTTATATCTTCCATCTGGTGCAATGAGGTAGAAATATCCCAATCTCTATTTTTCCATGGTAACACAGTTATGGTGCATTCACACTGTCGGTGCTACAACACATTTGCAATAGAAAGGAATGAAGTGGCAGAAGATAATCTGATGTCCGACACAGACATGAAAGTTGAGCTGGCTTTTTTTGTCACTCAACTGATGCAGTCACGTTTGAACCAGTTGTATGCATTTGTTTCACTGGGTCTTTAATACCTGTACCTATCCCAACCTGTCGATGACTCACCAAGCATTTGAGTGTCGCCAATGGCGATTCGTCGTTAATGGTACTGGCAGCTGCCATTTGAGTTCGGATCACCCAGGGCACATGTCCGGAACAGGACCTCAGAGCACCCACTGCCCACCCAGTAGTGCTTCATGATGATTAATGCGTGGTATGAGGTAAAGAAATATACGAATATATCCAACTCCTTGTCACAATTTATTTTCACTGTCAAACTATTTTTCATTTTAATGCTGAAATACAGCAACAGCCAATGAATGCTAAATATCTGTGAAGAAAGAGTTTTAATAACTTTTGAGAACATCACTCTGATATATTACATTTAAAGAAACAATGTTAAATATCTGCAATTTAATATCCTCATGGCAAATCTAGTCCTTGGCAGTTCCTGCACAACACACACATGCACACCCACACACGCACACACCCACACACACACAGAGAAAACAGAAAAAATAACATCATATTGTACGCATACAAAGGAACAGGATGCAGTGTGCAGAAGAATATACAAAGTGTTTATAACATGCATTAGTAATGATAATCAGTGGAGTTGCAATACAACTCAAAGACTGATTCAAAAATAATAGTTATGAAAGCAATACATTTTTGTATTTAGTGCTTGACATTTGTATTTATGTGATTCTCCCTTGGCTGAGAAAAAATAACATAATTTTACTTATTTTTCTTGCATCATGTTTCAAGCTGCATATTTCTTAAAAAGTATGCGCGTCCAGAAGGCTTTACAATCAAAGGTTTTACAGTCTATCGTTGGAAATGTATGGATGAACTATTCACTGGAAGAGAACAGATCCAAAACCAAACTGGATCAAATTTGCGCAGGTTATAAATATTATAAAATACAGGGAAATACCTATATAAGGAATGCTGGGGGGGGGGGGGGGGAATCTGTTAATAATCCATGGGTATTATTTTACTCCTTTGAAACTTCATAGGATGGTTCTGCTGACTTGTTTATGTTGAAATATCAAACCCAAACAAGAACATTTTTACACACAGTCTGGGAATATAAGCCTGTTAACCCATTTTGGGATAAAGTTGTATAATATGTATGTATAATATGCCGTGACAAACATAGGAGAAGTCACTGCTGCCTGAGTGATCCTCAGATTCTTAAAAAGCACCTGCCTTCCAGATTTGAACTATTCTGTGAACACTAGATTCAGTGCTGAAGGTGAATCCCTCAAGAGACCCAAGAGACTCTTTTTTTGTTGTAATATAGTATGTCCACTACATTATAATAATTTAGTTGTTGGTTGTACCAATGTGGTTCCTTTGAATTATAATTGTCCATAATGTGTAGGGTCTTTTTTTTTTTTTTCATTTTGATTGCATTTAAGAACAATACTGTTTAATTCTTCATATATGAAATAATTCATGAAAAGTGGAATAATAAAATTTCATCACCATCATGCTGGCATTTTCATACAAAGTATTATTTTTAATCACAATTAAGCGTTTCAAACGCAATTGCTATTTAATCCTGTTGTTTATTTCTTTTGATAATTTTATTCACATATAAATAACTAGTTTAAACCGATCGCACGGTTTGAATTTAAACAAGACTAGCTGTTAAAATATGCTTAAAGTTAAAGTATGTCTAATAATAAGAATCGGTTGAATGTATTTCTTTTTTAATGAGTGTCAGTGTGTTTCCGTTCATTAGGAGCTGTGGGTTTTATTCCTCCAGTATTGTGCTTGGTTACTTTCACTTGCCCTGTTCACGCCACAGCTGGTCTCAGCTTTTATTTTATCTCTGTTCTTATGCACGCAGTGCACTGAACAATGGGTCCAGGTTAAGCTCAGGAAAACCATTGAGGAATGACAAGACCTTTTACACAAATATCATTCCATGAGCACACATGCACTTCTCTTATGCAATGTTTATAGGCACTCCATCTCAAGTAAATACTCATGATTTGTAACTGCTGTTAATTTGACTACAAGTGTGTGAGGATGTGTGTGTGTGTGTCTACTGTGGACGTGCTTATGGTGAGATATAAAGGTTACTTTCAGTCTAATGCTACATCGATGTAAATTATGTATCATATGGGGAGACAAGTCGGCAAAGCAAGTAAGCTTTTTGTCTAAGGCTGCAGATTGAAGGGTTAGTATTGTTGATGCTGTGCTGGGTGAGCAGTTGAAGCCCACCCAAAATACGCACATGTGCACGCTCATACACACACACGCAACACACACACACACACACACACCTATCCATCCAATATTTGACATTTTGTTTTGTCGTGGCCATTGTGGTGAGAGCTGTCACCAACAGAGAAACAGTGTGACCATGTTGATTAGACAAACCTTTGGGGCAAGGAGTGGAAATATGCTGTCAGCTCATTGCAAAAATACATAAGCTCTCACTTCCAATTACTCACTTTGCAGCTGGAGGTTAGACAGGGGAGCAAATGCCAACACCACAGTCTTTGTGGAATCAGTGGATCTGACTGTAATCGCAAATTATATCAGTTTCTATGAACCTCCCCCACCTCAAGCAGCCACTCCTTCTCCTGACAACCTTCTCAAAACACAGTCTGCTGGTCATTTACTTAACTCACCTGAAAAGCTCTTGCACTCACACTGGCATGTTAACTGCCTTATAAGAGAATTTCATAATTCGTGAAACTGAAACTGTTGTGTTTTTCTGCCTCAGCTTGGACAATGCTGTAGAGGTCACAGTGGCTGATTGTTATGATCGGAAAATTAGACAGTTTGAGGGGTTTGTGGGGATATATTCAGTGTTAAATTAGATGATTAATACACGTGGCTCTGCAGAGGTTTTTAGAGCCTTTGACCTCATTCTTTGGTTCAATCTGCGTTCAAGCAGGAGCAGCAGGCACCAAAAGGTTCTGACATATTAACCTGCTCAGCGCCAAACTCCGGATGAATACATTTACAGTATACCTTTAGCAGCTAATGCAAGGTGCAAGTATGTTTATTACAGCTTTCCTTTGTATGTTTGTTCGTTTGATTGATTTTCCTTTTTTTAGGTGGAGCTATAGGACAACATAGGAAAAGTATGGAAATCAGTGCATTAAAGTTGAGCAACTTTTCAAATGGCATATCATATTCTCACCTAATAAAGTTACAGTGAAAGTGACGAAGAGTAATGCATAGCTACATAATAAAAGTCTCAAGAATGAGCTGCTAAATACGCTCTGTTCACCAGTGTTTGTGTTGTTTGGCAATGAGCATTCAGTGAGATTTATCCAAGAAAACTGCTAATGCTGCTGCTGTCAATGAGGGTGATAAGATCAGAAATTACCATCTGTAGATTCAAAGCAATGAGCACAAAGAGGCTAAAAAAATATGCACGAGTGCAATGTACAATTGCAGAGATGCAAATAATTATCTAAAGCTGTCACTACAAGTGACTGCTTTCACATTGCTCATACTGATAAGAATAATATAGGAGTACTTTAATATTTAATTCTCAAATCAATATGTTGTTTAGAGAGAAATTCTTATCATTTTGAGCGTGAGCAACATATTGCTACAATATGAATTGTAGTAGTAGTTATTGCGAAAATGACTGCTCTATTACCTGTATAAAGGAATTGCAAGTAAAAGCGATATCCAAAAAGGGTTAATAAAAAGGGCAACTGGACTTGCAGAGTTTTGAGAAGACATTTCACCACTCTACAACTCCAGTTGACTTTTTTTTAACGCTTTTTGGATTGTTATACCATGACCTGGATGACTGACAAGTAAAAGCAATGTTGACAGACACTGACGTTAATCAAAACGTAAATTATATTTTGCCATGTCTCTGGCCTAATTTTACTATATTTTTCCGTTAAGGACATACGGCTCCCATAAAGTATATATAAATGCACATAACAACGCATCCACACAATCCTAAATCAGACGTAAGAGCATGAAATTTAGTATGACCATGACTGCAAACTGAGTAAAAATTCTTGGCTGAGGCCCACCACTGCTCCATGGACCCTCAGCCTCTACGGCAAACTTTCCTCTCAAAGACCCTTCTTTTTCCAGTAAGGTGACTGGCTTTATTGTTTTTTTCAGAGCTGTGCTGGTGATGAGGGGATTTAAAGCCTCGGCAAGCTCACTATCTGTGTACATACTATAGGCCAAAGGCTAGAGGTGATGTAGCAAGAACAGACATTGTAGATAGCATGTCATTTCCATGAAAAAGCAACAAAGCAATCTGAGACAAATGCTCAGCATTTGGAACCGACTGCGGGATTATTGTGTCAACTATGAGGATGATGAGGTTTGCCTTTTGGATCCAAAGGATTTAAGTGACACCATGAAATTCACACTGAGGTTACTTGATGAATTGTATCTTAGTTTGCAGCCCTGGAACAAATTTTGTATTTTAGACTCACTGAGGATGTGTTGTTCTTGAACAAATTGCATGAAGTCTCATCGGACGAAACCTAGAAGGGAAAGTCTTTTCCCTGTTCCAGATGGCCACACTCGAACACTGTACGGTGACATACTGTACAATATTTTTTTAAATGGAAACAACAGCACGATTGCAACAATTTTAAAGAAAATTTGTAACATGGAACGGCATACACAAATACACAAGCTGCATGTGTTGTGATTATCCAAAGTAACTGAGATACTCAACAGATATTACTATTTCATTTTTAAAATATTATTTTTCGGCCTATTGAGCACTACAGGCTAAAATCTATTCATCTCTATTTATTAAAGGCAGAACCATCGCTAAATTTGGTAATTTGATTAATTGCACAGTTTGTCAAGGACTTTCCACTACTACATATACATTGTTAACAAAAAACATATATTATTACCCAATTTCTCTTTGTCTTTCGTCCTTCTCTTTCATCCTTGTCAAAATCTGCTTCTTAGACCTTAGTTTTATTATATATATATACACACACACACACACACACACACACACACCCACACACACACTGTTGCCCGTGCAGTTAATTTTGTTTTCGGACACATTCCTCTTTTTATTCCTATTACACGTCAGTTATATGTTTGGAAGAGTTTCACATTGTCAAAATCACTTCAAGAGGTAAAAAATGTTAAAACTAAAAAATATTATGGTCTTATGGTCTATAGGTTATATATATTTACCACTGACTAAAATATCAAAGAAACAACACGAAGAACTCTTGTTCACACGTTTAAAATGGGTTTTATGTGTGTCATTATGTGCCTAATATACCCAAAAATGTATGTCTTCAGATTCTTGTGTTTAGAAGCTTTCCATTCATTCCACTACAGATGGATATGAATGTATTTTCTATTCTGAGAGTAAATATTTAGTCACTGGACTTAAGAACACAAACCATTACATTCTCATGAATTTGTTGATATAATAAAAACATTATAAATGTTAATAAATCATGTTAGAATAACAAATGGACAAAAGGGAACATTGTAAAAGAGAAATGAGACAAAACATTACACAACCAAGATGATTTCTTTACTGTATTACAGTTTTATGCCACAAGGGGACAGAAGCCACCTGTGTAGATAAAGATTTCTGCAAAAGTTTGCAAATGTGTCTTTGCTACATGTTTCAGTCTCCTGCAAACTTGGCTGAGAACAACATCCCACTAGCTGTTTAAAGAAGGAATTGGCAGCCTGACAAGCAAATCTAATGCAACAGTCAATTAGAATCTACTCCCTGCATGTCAACCATAAACAGATACAGCTGTTCCTCAGTGAAGCAGCAGCTCCAAGGGAAGTTGTATAGGACATATATGTTGAAAGATATGAAACACTGATCACCGTCCTCAACTCCAAATATAGGGAATCCTCAAGTATGGCTCTTTCTCTCTGACAAAGGGATAGTTATGGGAACACAGAAAGGGAGACTTTGATTGTTTGTATAGGCGCTCATCCTGGTTAAAAGAACACACCTAAAATACAAGTCCACTGAATGGAACACTTTAGTACTTTAGTAACGGTTATCTGGAGACATCTGGACCAAGAGTAGAACACACTACATGGAAAATATAAAGAATTGGACCTAATAAAATGTAAATAATGACATTTAATAGCAATGGTATTTTACCACACAACATAAATTAAAACATCACATGTCCATGATTTTAATCAGACTTGAGTTACAAATCCAGTGATTTTGGCAAAATGAAAAAGTGCTTGTAGCTGAAATTTAGCACTGATAATCTGTGAGGTCCCCCTTTTAATGAACCAGAAGAGTCATAATAAAAAGGTTCTGTTATAAAAATTAAAAACTGTTGATAAAAGTGTGCAGCATATGAACTGACTGAGAGCGTGAAATAAATTGGACAGCAAGTTGGAAAAGCAGGGGGAAAGGAACATTTGGCAGTGGCAGATATGTTGCTACTATGCTACTTACTAAACTTGTGTTTATTACTCATATTTTGACTTGACCTGACTTCACTTGACTTGATGGTTTTGGTACGGGACATGACTTAAAACCTCACAGCCAAGACTTGAGACTTACTTGTGACTTAAAAATAACGTCCTATATTGCCACCTATTTAGCTATGGCTGGACTCAGGCCAGTTCTTCCAATCTCTTTCTAATTAACAAATAGCATTTGAAACAGGACCCCCACTCACTCCTTTGAAGTGATCCCAACTTACAATTTAACCCTAAAACCCAAAACAAACTTGTTTAAGTGATAAAGTGGTTGTAATCGCAGGAAAAAGCTGGTAAGCAAACCTTGAATCAGGACTTTTCTATGTTTCTTCTCTTTGTGTGTATTCTTTAAGTGAAAATCTAGATTAGTCAGTTTGTCATATTCTTGCGTGTGAAGAAGCAGCTATTATCAGATAACTATACAGAAGGGACTTTGTGTAATTCATAGCGTATTCTTTTCCACTGATGCTCTCTTTTTCCCTCTGTGGAGCACAGTTCAATTGTTGATACAGCCCATAATTTTGATTTATCATTTGGATAAATAGAGAGCAGTTTGCTCTGGCCCTTGGAAGAACACAGCTTTCAAATCATTTGCTCATTAATCCACACATTGTTTTATTTACCCCTCGCTCTCAGCAACTAGGAGACAGAGTGGAGGAGGGCAAGGGGGACACTTTGGGGTCAAAGACAAGCACTCTACTGTGAGCCCCTGCTTATAAGGTGGAGGTGGTGGGGGAGGATGGGTTGACATTTCAGGCTGATATAAATATGCTGCTTGCTGAAAGTTTCACGTGGTGCTGTGGTAAAGGTTTTCTGGATAATGTTGGTGACAGACGAAAGCAGCAGCCAAAAACCTAGAAACCCCCTAAGGGCGGGACTGAACTTGGGGCAAACGTTCCCTTGGAGGTCAGCAGGGCATGTACTCCTACAAGTCTCCCACTGGTCTCAACATCCAAACATTAGCCTCAGAGCCCAACCATGTAGCAGTGGTTGCTTCACTCAACATAATCCCATTTTCAGATTAACAAATTAAGTGATTGCAGAGAATTTTAATTGTGTTATGCTATTCTTTATTAATTTGTTTTGTTTCTGATGAAACTACCTAGGTAGATAATATTACTAAGTAATTCTCTACACTGGTGACACTGGGACTGGTAGACCTGCATGTAAAGCAAGCTAATTGTCTGATCCAACTAACTATTTGGCCATTTTCTCTATTTTCATTGTCAGTGTTTGGGCATAGTGCTTGAACACGCACATTATACCCCAAGCCCATGCAAATATGAATGAAACACATGTTCACTAAAGGTGTGAACAGACAAACCTGTCTGATACTGTCCATCAGTTAGCTATGACATTTTCAGTTGTTGAAAATATCAAATGGATTTCCATTAAATGTAGTACAGAGCATAATAGTATCCAGAGCACATTTCTGTTTTGATTAGTGAGGTTAGACATGACCGAAGTGTGGAACCTTTGACCAGAGAAAAAACATAGCTTTTCCGTCTGCTGTTAAATTACTCTCAGAGAATCTTATTGGCTTATGTGTAGAAGTTAGTTTTTTTCTCTGAAACTGTCTGTTCTGTCTGACTTTTTTCATGCACATTCCTCAGGATATTGTTTGTTCGCTCTAACAATTTCAGCATTTAGAGCCCTTGTTATTGTAATGGTGCTAGACTTTGTAATGCTCGGAGCTTCTTTTGCCCTTGCCTTTAAGCACACTTTCCACCTCATACTCATCATCACACTTGATCACAATTTTCCTTCCCTGCCTCTCTTTCTCTTTAAGCTTTACACTCTCTATAACCTGCGGCCCCCAAACCACACCCTGTCCCATGAGCCTACAGCCACAGCTTCACCCTTGTGTAATAATGCTGTAAGTGGTCAGACCTTCATCCCAGTTTATGCTTGGCCTGCTCTCCATCACCAACCAAAAAAAAAAACCACAATGACCCCAGACTGTAGTACACACCATGCAGAACGAGTGAGGCGGACATATGTTTTTATGGGTATACTTTAACTAGATTATTCATGTGTATTTGGCTTGGCATGAGCCCCCCACAGCAACTCCAATCTACACCTCCCCTTTATCCTCTCTTGGCAGAGTGAGAGACTAAACGACCTTCAAAATAGAAAACATACCATAAAACCTCAGCACTGCATGATGGAATTAAGTCACCTCATTTTTCACTGCCACTGTCACATACCATCAACTTTTCATGTTAACTGATGTGTAGGAATTATGTTGTAATGTTCAAAAGTTTACTTTTTCCATCATTCTGCTTCATCTGCATGTGTTCTGTAACAACTCTCCTACAATTCCCAGAGTTCTTTTCAGTCTCCAGACCACACAGACAGGAAAAAGCTTGATTTGTGAGAAATTGAACATATAACGATTAAGAATAATTTACACTAAATTCACCTAACAATCCGAACTAATTATACATTTGGTTTATATGAAGGGTTTGAAACATTTCCAAGAGCAAATATGATAATATTAAAATGACAGTAATATATGGATACTTTATTGTAAGCGGTTTTAAGTGTTTCCAACATGGATTAAAAGTTGGAAAGCAACAACCGAGGAATGTTTTCTATTTTGTTTTATTATTTTAGAAGCACTTAATTTGTAATTTTTAAATACTGTAGGGGGTCACCTAAAATATGGGGGGAAGTAAGTGACAACAGGGTTTGTTTGTTTTTTACAAATAATTGCATATATGTTATGTCTTTTGTCATTGTGATTCAAGAAATATTAAAAAATATATTTGAAACTCTTAATTGCCCAGACATTTTCAATTAATATACCCCCGTACCTAAAAGCAGACATGATACATACAATATAAATAGTGCTTAGAAATTACAGTAAAGTTTTAAATTACAGTGTAGTGTCGTAATTTCTAGTAGATATGGTAGGCTACAGCATTCACACTTTAGAATGAATCTTTCTTTTGAGGGTAGTGCATTGCATTAGCAATACCTTGATATATACACTATATTACCAAAAGTATTCGCTCACCCATTCAAATGATCAGAATCAGGTGTTCTAATCACTTGGCCTGGCCCCAGGTGTATAAATTCAAGCACTCAGGCATGCAGACTGTGAAACAAGACATTTGTGAAAGAATGGGCCGCTCTCAGGAGCTCAGTGAATTCCAGCGTGGAACTGTCATAGGATGCCACTTGTGCAACAAATCCAGTCGTGAAATTTCCTCGCTCCTAAATATTCCACAGTCAACTGTCAGCTCTATTATAACAAAATGGAAGCGTTTGGGAAAAACAGCAACTCAGCCACGAAGTGGTAGGCCACGTAAAGTGACGGAGAGGGGTCAGCGGATGCTGAAGCGCATAGTGCAAAGAGGTCGCCGACTTTCTGCACAGTCAATTGCTACAGAGCTACAAACTTCATGTGACCTTCAGATTAGCCCAAGTACAGTACGCAGAGAGCTTCATGGAATGGGTTTCCATGGCCGAGCAGCTGCAGCCAAGCCACACATCACCAAGTGCAATGCAAGGCGTCGGATGCAATGGTGTAAAGCACGCCGCCACTGGCCTCTAGAGCAGTGGAGACGCGTTCTCTGGAGTGATGAATCACGCTTTACCATCTGGCAATCTGATGGACGAGTCTGGGTTTGGAGGTTGCCAGGAGAACGGTACATTTCAGATTGCATTGTGCCAACTGTGAAATTTGGTGGAGGAGGAATTATGGTATGGGGTTGTTTTTCAGGAGCTGGGCTTGGCCCCTTAGTTCCAGTGAAAGGAACATTGAATGCTTCAGGATACCAAAACATTTTGGACAATTCCATGCTCCCAACCTTGTGGGAACAGTTTGGAGCGGGCCCCTTCCTCTTCCAACATGACTGTGCACCAGTGCACAAAGCAAGGTCCATAAAGACGTGGATGACAGAGTCTGGTGTGGATGAACTTGACTGGCCTGCACAGAGTCCTGACCTGAACCCGATAGAACACCTTTGGGATGAATTAGAGCGGAGACTGAGAGCCAGGCCTTCTCGACCAACATCAGTGTGTGACCTCACCAATGCGCTTTTGGAAGAATGGTCAAAAATTCCTATAAACACTCTCCTCAACCTTGTG
Organism: Chelon labrosus; assembly: GCF_963514085.1. NCBI lineage: Eukaryota > Metazoa > Chordata > Actinopteri > Mugiliformes > Mugilidae > Chelon > Chelon labrosus. The sequence continues at coordinate 24,297,650 of NC_140353.1, forward strand.
GACAGTCTTCCCAGAAGAGTTGAAGCTGTAATAGCTGCAAAAGGTGGACCGACATCATATTGAATTCTATGAGTTAGGAATGGGATGGCACTTCAGTTCATAGAATGAGTAAAGGCAGGTGAGCGAATACTTTTGGTAATATAGTGTACATAGTGAATAAATTGTCCCCTGGTGGCTCTGGGTTGTCAAGGGATTAAGGATCTCCTCGTCCACCTTTGGAGAACACTGGCAGAGGCTGACTTTAACCCACACTATAGCTCCTCAAATGTTTGGCTCCTCTGTGATTTTAAGCCAGCTGGCTGCGGGTGCCGCAAGGGGTGGTGGGGGGGCTGTTAATTGAAGTCAGCATATGACGGGTGTGCTGTGATTTGTGTGGTGACAGGCAGTGCAATTACACGGCTGGTCAGAAAGAACATTACAGTAGTTAAGAGCTTTAACGGGTGCTAACTCGTCCAATAAAAGGATCCTTACACGTCGGTATTTGTAAAGTGTGGGCAGTGCAGCCGTGCTGCTAAATATAGTGAGTGTTTGTGGTGGGTTGAACATGTGCAATCTAAGTACATTTCTATGTCCTTGTTTTAACTGAAATATCTCAAGATATCTTTTTACAAGAGAGGTCAGGATAAAGTGGATAAAGTATTTCAAATCCAGTTTAATAGATTAGTAAATGTACAACTAAGAGTTAGCTAAACATATTTACTGGTATATGTATATGCAACTTCCCAGCACACATTGTTAGTTAAACCATATGAAGAAATTTGTTTTTTATTGTTAGAAGAAAATATGCCCGACAGAAAATGTGTCTTTCATGCTGTTGAATGCTGCTTGAATTTATAACACATGATACGCAGCAAGGGCTTGTTGCTTCTTTTCATAATGATGAAATCAATGCTAAACATCATGAAGGTTATTTTTGCATCCAGTCTGTACAATACACTTACAGTTCAGTAAATACAGTCAAAGCAATGTCACATGTTGCTGTTGTACTGGTACAAAATTGCTTCAAGAAAATAAAAAATAAATCTTCTGTGTGATCGAACAGTTACTGATTCAGCTCGTCTTACATTTATTTTACTTGTTTTCACAAGTTCACTTAATAGTTTTATATGGCCAAAATCATTTAAGTTAAACATATACATATTTGTTTTTTATTCCTTCAGGGACATTGTTTTTAAATTGAACCAACAGTAGTTTACTTAATATTACTTGTTTTAATAAATGACATAAAGTGAATTACATACAGTTTCAAACTTGTTCACTTCTATTTATGTACAGCATGCTAAACATATTGCTTCAACAAGATTAAAAAGGAAAAACATGGATAATATACCTAAGTACAAAACATGTATTCCTTTTATTTAAGTCAGCCACAAACACAACACAAATCATACCACATTACACACTTGATATAGTGACTCTGTTAACAATGATGTTAACAATGTATTGGTGACTATTTTCTGAGGATTTTTTTTACCACAAGCAGTCCTTTCACATCTAATTGAGTCATTTGAAATTATTGTAAAAGCTTAAAAATGTAAATAAAAACAATGTTACATTTAAAGTCCAAGCGAGTAGGATTTAGTGGCATCTAGTGGTGAGGTTTCGGATTGCAGCCAGCTGAATAGTATTATGTAAATGATAGCTGGACAGATGAATGATGGCTAAAACTGTGACACCTATAGTAAAGTTAGCCTGTTGAAAGCAAGACAGTGTAACTTTGGCTGGATAGCAGCTCACTGTAATGTAATAGCTACTTAACAATTTAAGCACGTGTTTGTTAGAGAAACATATTGGTTAGTTGGACAGAAAATTACACCTGCTTGCTTTATCTTTCATTATAACATTATAATCTGTACATTATGATGGTTTATCATCAGCAATACAATATTTTTGGCAGAAATGACATATTATATATACTGTACATAACTTTTTCTGGAATTCTGATAAAGGTTTAATCAGATAAATCTGTATAGCCAGCTTGTCAGCTCCTATGTAAAATGGTCTCATAAAATCCAGTCCAATAAATCTCCATGGAAATGAATCCAGAGATGGTGAGGAAGTTGACAGGCAACTCCATACAGCAGTCATATGGTGGGTATTTAAATGGTTGTGGTACTACTCTCCACTTTGTATTTGTACATTCCTTTATGTGTATTGGTGTATTCAGTAACCTTTATCTGGCCTCAAAACTCGGGCTCTCTGGAAAGATCCAGAGGCAAAAAGACAGTCATGGACAAAACAAAAACAAACTAAACCACACGTCATCTCAGTGAAATATGGTAATAATATAGAAGGAAGTTTACATTTTGTAAAAATATGCGTTATTTGTCTTAGCCTTCGTTTATGACTGGCTGAGCCAGCCATGATGAGGGAGGCCATTTTCTCAAATGTTTCTGGAAGTGGACCACAGAGCAGCCAACACCCCTGTCTATCTTTAGTGCAGGGAATCCACCCAAGAGCTGTCAGTCCAGCCGCCAAATCCACGACAGCTTAAACTCTCCAGACCCCAAACAGTAACAGCATCATTCAGAGACATCAAACCGCCCACCACACACAAACAGGCACTGATACTGTAAGATGTGAAGGTATCTGCTAAAAGAAAGTAAATAAACCGAGGCTTGCATCATCAGCTGGGCTTACATAAGAACCTGCTTGTCCATTATATGTTGCACAGAAAGAAGAAAAAAAATGAAATGCTTGCACAAGATTTATCTCTCTGAAAGTTAATACTTAATACTCAATACTTAATTTTTCTTGGACTCCGCTTTTGTTTTTCCAAGCGCTGGGAACTGTGTATAAAAAGGTCAAATAAATAATGTTGTTTTTTTTTTTTCAAACAAATGAGATGCATTAAATTTGTGAAATAGAAAATTACTGCAGCTAAAAAAAAAGATTAATGACTGGCTGTGGGCTTTGTGGATCTCACTGACGCTGTGCAGTGAAGCACTTAATAAATCACTGTTATATGTATTCTAAAAGGTACTGTGTTTTTCATGATTTGTGTTGGTGCCAAATCTCGGAGAGCCCAATCTGGCGATCACTGGCTCTAATCTGTTTTTCAAAAGCCACTGTTGGAGACTGCTGCTATATTATTTTCTTTGTGATCCCAGTATAACTAAAATGAGTATTTACACTGTCTTTTCAAGGTTAGATTGATCAACAGCTAATCCTAAAATCTGAGATACAGTAAGTGTGATCTTGGTTGCATTCATCTCCATATAGATTCTATTTTTTACTAATTTAATACCAGCTTTCATTCAAAATCTATATCCATTTTGCTGTAGTTTTTGCAAAGATTAAATGTGGCATTTCGGCTTCTCCAAGTCAATGTTCATTTGTCCTTTCCATGGCTGTTTCTAGGATCAGCAGTATATGTGGGCCTAGATGTATAAACATAGGGTCTAGCTGTATTGAGGCCAGGAAAACGTCTAAATGTTTCTTCCATGTTCATTTTAAAACAGCATTTGTCCATACATTTACATAACTTTTTTTGTGAGGAAATTCAAAAATGTAAGGGAATCTGTTAATTATGCAGTGTCAACAGAACTAAAAGGAGATTTTTAAAGCCACAAACCCCATGCTTTAGTTGAACTGTTTCCTACGGTCTCTAGTTGTGTTCTGGGTTTAGGAAGGATTAGGGCTGAAGCCTGCTGAGTGGTCCTGGGTGCATCTGTCTCAAGAGAGTGTGTGGGGAAGGTCACATGCTACGCTCATGTTGATATGAAACATCTAATTATGTGAAAAATAATCATTATATCAATCATATGCCCTAAAGATAGGTTTCAATGCTTAGATCATATGGACAGATAGTAAAAACAATCCTTTCCTGTCCAGGAATGACTGCATTATTACCAAAGGAGGTCACAGTAGATGCAACTCCACATTTTTGTCTTTGTCACCATAAAAACACGAATCATGCTTTAGGCGAAGGAGCTGATTTTGTGGGAAGACATGGCAATTCAAAATTATAACACATAGAAAAGGTTGCACTTTACCAGGATATTGTATGCCTCTTGTTTGCTTGGCCTTACATTATGGTTTGTATTGTGCTGTTCTGATTTATGTTTAAGGGCAGAGGTTCTGTTCTTTGAACTCAAGCGTCATTCAAGTGTCTATTGCTTGACAATAAAAAGGATTCACATCATCAGGACATGCTTTGAGTGTCTTTTCTATGTAAATTGATATTTTCTAAAGAAAATGTAAATGACAAGTTTATTTCAGCTAGTGTAACACAAATGCTTCAAACAGGTTAATGATTGTAATGAACACGACATGACCAAACACTGTAGAATATAAATCTCGAATAATTTTACTTCATTGCAGTTTTTGCTCTAAATATCATTTGTGCTCTGCTGTTAAAAATGATGTCCCATGTCTGCACACTTGTCGAGTCTTTGCCTGCCTCCATTTTCTTTTTGCTCCCATTTTTGTTGTTTCTGGCTGAGTAGAGCTATGTAACAGAAGTTGTAAGCAATACTGTGGTGATCCAGCATTTCACCGTGTGACTATAAGAAAAATAACACTGTGGTTATTCCCACAAAGCTTCAGCCTTTCAGTCTGTAAAACCTCCCACCAGATATTTTGAGTTTCCGTGGAAAGGTTGCGTATCCTGATATTTCTGGCATTAATTAATATAATCTGAATATCTGTGAATATTGGCATACATGATTAGGTGAGCCTTGGAAACCCAGATATATTAGAATAATACAATAAAGATAGTAGAGCTGGGTATTTTTTAGTACTCAGCTAATAGTGTCTTTTTTTTCCAGAGGTACTATTACTGGTTGCTGTAGTGGCCTAACCAGAGGGACTGGTTTTAATAGTAACCATCAATGCTCATTTAACATGTTTTCAAATAGACTAGAGACGTATCAGGTCATGTCACCCAGTTCTTTGTGTATGGAAAATCTGGCACCGCTTGCTTACCACGTCCACCTTTGGTTAGCAGTGTGGCCTGCAGAGTGTGCTGTGCACTCAGCTTTGATAAAAGAAAGCAGAAATCACACCATGTGAAACTGTCAAGCAGCATTTCTGCAGGTCAAGAAATGTGATCAAGAAATAATGCATATAAGTTACATTACATTACAGGAACTACAGAACAGGAGTCATCAACTTTTGGGACAGTTTTACATACAGTGCCAGTATGATACCTACTTTTTAGTAGTGATAAATATAATAAATAACTAGACGTGGAAATATTAAATGAACCTTTAAGTCTTCTTATCCATGCAAATCAAATAATTATTGCCGCCTATCACTGGAAACACATGGTAGTATACATTATGAGTAACCGAATAGTATTGAGCATTAAATAAAGAAGGTAAGAAGGTCTAACAAACAATAAACAATATATATACAGTCAGAGGTCAAACTGTATGACTGTGTGCTAAGCTAATCTTTCCCACTTGTAGATTTCTTCTTGTTCCTTTTTTTTTTCTTTTTTTTTTTTAGTAAAATTTGAACATCCGTCTCAATGGAAAATAAAAATGTGACTGAATAACACAAGTGAGATTCCATTTATTCATTTATTTTCTCACTTATGGTTTTTCAAAATAGTTACTAATTTCAAGTCAGTATTGTTGGGCTGAATTTCCTGCTGATGAGTCACTCTCAGCTGCACCTACGGCCAAACTTTGTTGTGGCCATAGGTTTCAGTTGCATATTTCCTCTGTATTATATGAAAATCTGATTACACTGTTCTCATGTGGGGAATATGAAAGGGGAACTGTGCTTATCTGCACTGTTTATTTGTGCTTTTCTTGCCTTTAAATTCATCGGTGAATCATAAGATCATGTGTAGTAACAGCAAGGTTTTGGGCATGGGCTATCACTTGTCATAATTGTGCCATGAGGTCAATGTACAGCACAGTGACAAAGGCAGATACTGAAACTGAAGTTGCTTTTTATGCTTCAATCTATCCAAAATTGATGCATCCATATTTTTGCCCTCTGGTATGTTTAAATGAAATGCCACACCAAAAAGTGGAAGAAAAATATGACGACTGAGTCTTCAGAGTAACAGACACAGAACAGAACAATGTTCTGAATAGTTTATTTTCATTTATGGGGATTTACCATACCAACGCAATGTCTGCTTTGTATTAACCACAATAACCCTTCTGAAGCAGAATTTCACACTGTCAGTGATTATAACCATGTTCTGTAGGGAGTAGGTTTAAGAAGCTGTTCTCTTTGGCAAGTGAACAATGTAAAACTAAGACGGAAAGAAACAGACCTTTACGTGACATTAGTTCCAGGGGAACTATTTGGAGTACAACAAATTCTCTGACGCGAACGCTGAGATACATACAGTAAATTTATTTCCAGCCACAAGATTTGACCGTATAAATGCCTCATTATTAAAGACTAGCATGTAGTGCATTACAGAAAATGCATTGATGACAACATTTGTCAATTGTTGTCAGATTTGTTTTAAATATATAAAATTTATTTTTGTTATTTTTTATTTTTTTTCTGCTGCCGAAACGCATTTTAAGTTTATCACACCAAAACGTTGGAGGTTTTAGAAGAAAGTTTAAGTTGAATCTCCCCACGCTGACAACGAACAAAGACCAGAGAAGCATTTCTGATGCAGCCCAAAGCGGAACAGGAGAGCGTATTTTTACAACTGCCATAAATCCAAGAACATGTCACGATACGAGCTACTTTGATAAAAGCTAGTTTTGATGAAAAATGTCAATTTATCAAAAAACAATGTTTTGATGAATACAGAAACCTGGATATGTTTTCCCTTGATCTGTTCTCCACAATTCTGAGTTTTAACTTAGGCTACTGTATTTCAAACCCTATTTCAAACGCATTTAAAAACTAATTAAAATCAACCAGTGGCTCTTCCCCTTCAAGAAAAAAAAAAAATGAAATCAGACACTGAGTTTCCATTTATATTTAATGTAAGCCACGAGCTACTCTTATTAATTCGGGGTTCTTCTTCTGCGTTGAAAATAAAATGTCATAAGAAATTCAGCATATCTATGCTGATGTTGTGCTCATGAATGTTTTTACACTCTCCACATATTTCCTCTGAATGATGACAATGAATGATGATACTACGGGAATTAACTGAATTACAGCATTTAATATTCAATAAAATGTCACATAGAACATTAAGATATCTTAAGACATGTCAGTCGGTCCCTGGACCGTCATGTGCTCTGGCGTGTGTAACATTACGAAAACTTAAATTAAATATAAATAACGGGAAACCGAATTAATAATAAAATGTAGATATTTACAACTGTGCAACATGGCAACACGTTTCATCACACCACCAGCATGTCGTCAAGTCCACATCACTTTCCACTATATCTATACACACATGTGGCCGTGTAAAAGACCTTTCATTATCAGCTGTCCGAGTCCACCTCACTTTTACTCTCCTCGGTTTTCTCCGCGGACGTTTTGGTCGATTTGTTCCATTTCTGAGAGTTCTCTGATTCCTCTGATGAAGACCTTTTCTGCCTCCTCCACTTTGCGCGTCTGTTTTTGAACCAAACCTACGTGACAGAAAAACACAGTTTTAATGCGTAATTTCTAAGTCCCTATCCCTTTTTCCCCTTTCATTTTAATATTGTCAGATGAGAGTGCGTCACTCTCGATAGATTCTTCAAACATCCACTTAATACCAAAATATATTTTATAAATACTTCTTTTAAACTGAGAACTCCTCCTGATAATTGTTCAGTTCATAATGTATATGCCTCTTAAACTCTTCACTAGGTTTATGTCCGTCTTTGATTTGAACTGTTTTCTTCCTTTCTTCCGTATATTCCTATATGTTTATTGGAAAACACGCCTGCATTTAGCCTGTATTTCACCGACAGCGGAACAGCTACGGTTTTATATTTAGCTTAAATCACCATTGTGTCTCACATCATTTAGGCTACTTTATTTGATTTAAAAAAAAAATGCTTTACTTATATGATAAAATAAAAGGAGCCGTGGGTCGTGCTGTGGACTGGTATCTTGAGCAAGAACCTAACCCTCAGAAAGTGCTTCCTGTGCGCCCTGTATGGCTGCCTACTGCTCCAAGTGTCCTCCCTGTGTGTCAGAATGGCTGGGGTTGAACGCAGAAAACAAATTCCTTATATATAATAAATGTATGTATAATAAAATGTTATAAATATTATAATGATTATATTATCAAATGAGGCTAATTCATTCTACTGAATTTCGTTACTTAGTTTTATCAGTTATTATTATTTCTCTGGTTCGGTTCTCAAGTGGTTTTCCATAGAAACTGTCTTCATATTGTATAATTTCCATTTACACCAGAAACGCTTTATTCTAAATAAATAATATGGAGCTCAGTTGAATTAAATCGGCACTATCATTTAACATAAAATTAAAAAAATAAATAAAATAAAAATACGACAGCAAGACAAATCCGCGCGAACAACCTCGGTTAAATTTCCTCTAATAAAAATGTATAGATCTCCTAAAAGCACAGCAGATGTGAGTGGCTCTTGCTAATATTGGTATTAAGTCTTTGTTACGCTTGTCGACAGCAACAAATGAAGCTCTCGAGAGAAACCAGAATCTTGTTTTGCCTGCTCTGAAACAGAATCCGTTGATTGAATGGTTTCCGAAAGCATTAGGAATCTGTGTGCTACTGTCTGAAAAGTCAAAACGCCTCTGACCTCGACCTTCTCCTCCCGGAGGTGGACCTTCCTGGCCAGCTGCTCCCGAGTGCCGACGTCCGGGTATTTGGTCTCTTGGAAGAGTCCTTCCAGAGCCTCCAGCTGCTCGTCAGTGAAGATGGTGCGGTGCCGTCGCTTCCTGCGGCAGTGCAGTTGGTTGAGGAGCTGCAGCTCAGTCCTCGACAAGCTGCCCATGTTCATGTAGGACATCATTTGATGAGGGACCGGAGAGATCAGCACCGAGCCTGGGCTGTCGTAGCCTGCAGGACGGAGGAGCGGAGAGATAGCAAACATGGGTGAGTTCAAAAGGAGGAAGCAATTAAACTGCGAATTTACTGTTTACATACAGTAGGCTATAAACACTGTTAATGTGAGTAATTAGAAACTAAGCTAGACATATCAATAAATTTGAGACTTTGTAGGTTTGTCTCATCATGCACGCGAATATTAAAGTGAAGCCTCGTTGTCTTTTGCTTTATGCAGGCCTAAAACAATGGGCTTCAAACGGCATTTCACGTTAAGTCCATGCGTAAATTTGGAGAAAAAAAAAGGCACCAACAATTTACAACCATAACAACACTGAGGTCATCAAATGAAAAAGATATGGACATCACCTACGCATGTAGGCACGGAAGTGAACATTTGCACAGTTGTTAATATGCTTGGAATGTTTACGTTTGAGTTCTCGCGTAAAATAACTCAATTAGTTTTTGCGCATAACTTTGTTTTTGTTTTGTCTTGGGAAGCTTTATTTTACGGGGAGAAACCACGGCGTAAAAATGTAATGAAAGCACCATGGGTAACAATTTTGGTGACTCACAAACAGGTTATAAGCTAAAAGAAAAAAAAGAATTGAAACTTTTAATCTGAATTACTTTTTAATCTTATCAAAATTGTGTTTTTTTAAAAAAACGAGCGACATTGTATCTAAAACTTCAATAAAAACGGAACTTTGAACATATTTTCTGTCCTGAAAAATGCGTTGAAACGGAAAATGTAAGTTGGGAAATTATCAAGACAGCTGAGTTCCTGAGTTTAGTACTTGTCCTACCTGTCGGGATGCAAGGGCACTGCTGTGGGCTGAGGCCTGGCACGGAACCGCAGCACGGCGGCCCAGCTCCGGTGCCCTGGACGTGCAGCTGCCCGTAGTAGTAACTGTTATATCCGATCCTGGTCCCGTTGACGGACTGAACCCCCGGAGGAGAAGGTCCGCATGACGCTGAATACAGTCCGTTGTAGTCGGTATAGATAGAGTCCGTGAGACCAGCGGATAGCACCACCGGGCCGCTCCGGTGTAACAGTAGCGGCTCCTTACAGCTCGGCCGTCCAGAGAGGATACTGTCTATGCTGAACATCCCGGCTGGCATCACACCGGTGCGCGGTAGAAAACAAGACAAAAAAAAAAACTCGGAAAAGGTGAAAACTTGTTACTACAATATAATGTCCTGACCTGAAAGTTTTCCGTGCTCCCCAAAAAAGTCTTCTAATACTGCGTCATGATGAGCCTGGATAGTACTTTCTCGCTGCTACACTACTGAGCGTGCTCGACGCGCGGACTGCTTGTTTTGAGGAAGCCTGCTGAGAACGGGGCCGTTCTTATACCCTGCCGACGTCACGGCGGAGGCGATGCTCTGGGATCAGCTGCTGCATGTCGTGGCGTGAAAGGCCATAGATCTGTGTATTGAGAATTAATTCAATTAAGATAATCCACACTGTTTGCAGACTTTTGGAAATCTGTTGATGGGTTGAGGTTACTTCCTAACAGAGTAATCCGATTATTTTCTTGTCAGAGAATGCATCAAAATCTGTGGAACACAATTAACACCCGTGTTTACAGCGCGGGGGCGGAAAGGCAGTTTTTCATCAATGCAAAAAGGTAACAGAGTCCAAACTAAAGCAAAAACAAAAATATTAGTTTATTTAACGACCTCAAATGGTATTTGGACCGACAGAATAAGGCTACTGCGTTTCCAGAATTTGTCTACAAGACCTTCAATCACAAATTGCTGTCAGACGGGTCTGAAGGGGAATCATCACCTACAGGCAATTTATTATTATTATTATTATTATTATTAAGTTGGCATGAATTTGCAGTAAAAGTTAAAACAATGAAACAACCTAATGGCCCGTAGATGTACACGTAAGCTACAACACTTGCATTAAGGTGGAATAAAAGTGTAATCAGTGCTTTGATTTGTCTCTCTCTTGTCCTGCGTGAATAATATATTACATTTTCACGTAAAACAGAAATCACTGAGCACCATATGTGGGATTCATCTCATTATCCACCCTACGCTCGCTTCTCCGTCGGGCGGGAGCAGATCAGCGCGTTTCCTACTCCCTCTTTGTTGGTCAACATTTCCTCTAAGATAAGGGCCCATTATCACCTCCGTTCAGCCAAGAAAAAGAGAACTTATTGCGTATTTACACGGCTAATCAACATGAGCCGAATGACCGCTGTGGAGGAACGTGGATTCCCTGTTCAGACCTTAATGGGACTCGCTGATTGCATTTAGCACTCAATGGCGTCTTAACACATGCCCCTGTCAGGCTGACAGATAAGTTTGTGATGTGGAAATGTGCCATTTAGATATAGGAAATGATTAGCATGGTATGGACGCAGAATTAGAGCTCTATCGAATCGTATTGTCTTCTACTAATGCGTTAAAGCAGTTGATACATTCTACAGATGAACTAGATTTCCTACAATAAAATAAAAATGCGATACATAAAGCTTATGTTGATATTATTTTTACATGCGTTTTAAAAGGTTTGATACAATCATTCTCGTGAATGGCAGCCTACTGACAACTAAAACAAACAGTACTGTAGTCTACATTTTATTGTAAAATGTTCCGCAGTATTTTTTAAACAGACATTGTGATCAGCATAACAGCTTATCCTTAAAAAATGTATTTATTTTTTACGCTTCGGTGAAATAATGCTTTACACTTTACATTGCCTTAATTTCTTGTAATGTTTTAGTAAAACATACACATTGATGAGAAAATATGAAATTGACGAATTCTGGCCATTAGATCTTTTTCACCACATTCAGCATATCAACAACAAAATACCCATGCTTGCATAGTCAGTTGTGTTTTTCCCTCTGGTCGCTATACACCCCGTTCCAATTCAGTAACAGCGGTTTCATTACAAGGGGCATGTAATACAAACCTACAAAGTTGCTTCTCGCTCCCATTCTCCTTCACTGCCACTGCTACTCGCTATCGGCGGTACAAGAGTGAACCAGTGGGTCAGGCTTCTTTCACGCATTTACATCACATGCTGTCCCCGTGTCAGTTTTTGCCATGGAGCATTGCAGACATGGAGCGTTGCAGACATGGAGCGTTGCAGACATGGAGCGTAGTCATAACTTCAAATCATAAACACCTCCATGATTAAGCATGCCGTTCTCTTAGCAAGTAACCAAATGGAAAAATATTGCCTTTTAGGATATAAATGGAAAATCACAGTTTAAGGATTTATACAAGATTGATTTATTTATTATTTTGCCAACAATTATGCTCCAGTAGAAAAAGGGGTGTCCATCTAAAATAATCCTAACCCTAAGTCTTTAAGGAGTTTAAGGCAGCTTTATAAAAAGATGGTGTGAGGGTCACTTTCTTTGGCCTTGGCACAACGATACGCGGTAGAGAGCAATTATTTACATAAGGAATATTACCTCACATAGCTTAGCTTCTTCTTTGTGAGGTTAAAGAGTGAATTCGCTCTGCTCTTAATCCCTTCAGAGTGGAATCAAAATGCAGGAGGATTCATCTGTTGTCCTAGTCTTTTACTAGTATTAATTCTGTGGTCGGGCATTAGATATGGCAGTATTTGTCCAGAAGCAACAGAGGATTTTTAGAATTAAAATAAATTCAAATGTTATTCTCTATCTATATTCCAGCTCAAATAATTTACAAGTGGATATAATTTAATGGTGACTGACACATTTCATTTTCCATGTAAAATCAACACAAGGGTGAGTTTTCTCCTCTGAATGCATGAATTTGAAAGAAGCCATGTTTGTTGTTGCCATTCTTGCTGAAAAAAAAGCTTTTCTGTAATACAGTCACACTGTGATTCCAGCCCAATGGAGAGTGGATAGTGGAAAAAAAAAACCAGGGCCATGGGCTGTTATGCTGTTATTATTTTCACATTTATTTCAATATTTCTACTTCCAACTGGCAATGAAAGGAGAAAGTTAAAAGGGATTGCTACAAAAACGAAATGTCTATTTGAAATTAAAAGCTGTGGAAGAGCACCGTGAAGGCAGCACTTATAGGTGAATAGAGATGTCAATCAGGCCACAGATGGTGGCTGAAGACTCATAAAGCTGCAATAGCAGATACATCTTTATATATCAGGGCCCTGATCTGTAAAACCTGGTTAAATAGGGAAAATAGAACCAAAAAACTTGGTAAAGAGGGGATAAATACATGTTGAGGGCTGTTTAGGCTTTCAGATGGATGTCCTTTCACATTACACTGCAAGACAAAGTAGCTGCATACGAACAAAATATATTGTATGTATTTGATTCCCTGTGGATTGAGTTAAAATGGCAAGTGTTAGACTTTCATCATCATAGTTGCACTAATAAACAGATGTTTATGGTTCTTAAATAATTGTGGTTATGCAAACGGTTAGGATGATCATCAATGCACGCTGACCTCTTTCCTCTGTAGACTTCTAATAAACATGGTCACTTGTTGTCTATGGCATTCTCTTCTGAGTATTTCTGTCTCTGTTTCCAGTATCTTTAAACATAAATAATTCAACGGTGTCTGCAACCCCACTGACACACAACTTTCTGATGTCAGACAGTTTCTGAAACCAACAATCTCGTATTTACGCCCATTATGAACAGAAAAAGACGAAGTTTTTATTGAAACTGACCTAAATTTCATTGAAATAAAACCTTATAGTACTTTATTCTGGTTCTCTTGGCTCCACTTTTTCTCTATGGCAAACCAATACATGATTGTTTATGCAGGACCTGTCTTACTTTTATTTTGTAAGTATTCAAAGATGTATTGGTAAATGTGTGTAATTATAAATACAACAAATACAAGTCAGTAACAATAAAGGCAATAATCCTGATGGGGTTGTGTATCTCTTGTGTAAACAATGCATGAATAAATGGTCTCCACACTTTCAAACTACTGGAACTGTTTTCCCCTGTAGTAACGGAGAACAATTGCTGTTCCATTTTGAGGGTCTTTTTAAACTTTTTCAAGCTAGGTACTTGCCTATCAGTAACCTTTGGTGATGCATGCTAAAGTGTATGGTAATTGGTCCAGACATAGGTGTATATTGATTGGACCACACCAACAGCAGAACTTGCTATATGTTAAAATGACAGCAACTCCTGTACTTCCACTCCCATTGGTGGTGCAAAAACAATGTATGAATATTTGAGTACAAAACATTTTGATCATATTACTTCATTATATTTACCATTACTATTGCTTTTCATTATTAGGCTGACAAATGATAAGAAGAAAGTTTATAGCGTATCCTGTGGTAAATATCATTTAACAGAGGTCACATGTGTTGAAAAGAACATTTAGAAATATAAAAATGTAAAATTTACGCCTCTGAATTGATAACATTAACACTGGTTTAGTTAAAAGAAGGTGGATGTCAAAACCGAGTGTATGTGAAATTACATATGATATAAACAAGGCCTAGTTTTCTGTGTGTCCCTTTAAATACACAGCAGGTAAATACACATACACAGTTCTGTCTGGCACTACACTAGTCTGTGTGTACATGTGTCTACCATTCACATTCACACCCACTTACCCCCCCCCCCCCCCCCCCCCCACACACACACCCCCATGCACACACCCACCCACCCACACACACACACTGCAGACATCCATATTAATTGTACATGTCAGAAATGTCATGTAGAGTCTGCAACATTCTACACTACTTCCCTTTGTTGGAACTGTGGCTGCATATCATGTCCACGATGAAACCCATGTGTTGCTCAGAAACATTTGCTACAGTTCAAGGAGGCTGCTCACCCCACCCCCATGCCCTCATCATTCCCACCGATACTCCATGAAAAGCGTCTGGTTTTCAAACCAAACCACAAACCGCCTGTAACCTGACCACAAATTTAATATCTGCCTCACACATCAAAAGGCATGAATCACTAAATGTAGTTTTTGTTCAACAGTCATGTACTTCACACATGAGGTTCAAGTGAGTTGTAAATGTAATAATCCTTGCACAAAAAACCCTCTATCTTGTAGAAAACAAGTAGCAATGATAAACTATGCTCGATTGATTGGACCAAACCAACAGCAGCGCTGGCATTATGGAAAAAAAAAAATCAACCTTAAAAACAAAGATTCGGGCCTTCATTGAAATCTAGGATTAATCAATGATTGTATGTCACAAAACTAAGTGAAGTTGGTATTCTAATCACTATTTGGCTGTTTTCTTCCGCTCCTATTGGTGGTGCGAAAATGGACGGGGGGAAAGGGATGTATTTCTTGGGAGAAATACCCATTGGAAATGAGTGGTTCAAACAGCAAAAGCAGGATTTCATTGCTTAAATGTAAGTATTTTAAAATATAATTCACAGACTGAATCATGTTCATCGTAGTACTTTTAGTTCCATGAGAGTTTCAAGTTGGAGTGACTTTTAAAGGCGATAATCCTTGCACAAGTCCTCTGTTTTCCAGAAAACAAGTGGTAGTTCTGAACTATTCTTGATTCTTGATTGGACCAAACCAACAGCAGCACTGGCATTTTGAAATACAATTCATTTTAAAGGAAAAACACACTTTGACTTTGCTTTCCTTTTGAGCTGTGTAAATGGAATTCATAGAGGTTTTCTTATCAAACTAAATAGCTGCAAAGTTATATACATCTCATCAATTCTGTAGATACTCCACGAAATGCCATGCAACAGCATAATACTAATAAAAATAAATGATGTTTTGTCTGGATCCAGTCATATTTGGGGCATGCACTCAAGACATTCAACTCCCACATTCGAGTTATACATGCACTATTTGTTAAACAAAGAATAAATAATGTATTGCTCTGCATAATGGAAGATAGAGAAAACGAAAGTTCACATTGTCCCCCCAACTTTAACATCATTCATCGTAGCAACGCTCAACAACTAACCACAAATATGCTACAGCAAATTGTCAACTAGGTGACTTGTTCTCAGTATCACACCTCTCCTTTTGAGGTTCCAATTCGGATTCAAACGTTTTGTTTAACCCCTCTTTTTTGGTTAAATGTCACCTTGGTTCTCCAGCCTTGTTGTATCTGGGGTATCCATGGCACACCGCCACACTTCCAGATAGCAAGGTGGGCTGCAGCAGCTTATTTACATTACAGCTACAGGTGCTGAAACAGGGCTATTAATAGGGATAGTATGGTACCTGTGACGAACCGCTGTGTACTGTTTAAAAAGGTCTGACATTGGTAGTATGAGTAATCACACACAACAAACTGCACCAACTTTAACATTGTTAGATTTGTTTACAAATATTTTAACAGCTACGCACTGTAATTTGTATGTTTGTTGTGTAAGATGTTTCACGGTATTTGCTGAAATGACTGAGTAAATGTCATCAGAGCAATTGGAAATCCTATCCAATCATGCAACCATATATGTTAAAGTGTTTGCATAAACGATATCCACATTATGTGGATTTCACAGGGTCTGTTTGTGTGTCTACACAACCTTCTGAGAGTGGGTTGCACACATCCAAACAATACAAAAAGTCTAAGTGTTCATATTTGCTATAATTTGACCAATGAAATGCACTTTGGATGCATTTAAGTATGTCAACCATTTGGTCTGATTTTTCTGACAATAGCCCTGAACTGTTGGCAGCAGCGAGAGCTCAGATTTCAGGAATCATACAGACTATTCAAACAGGGGGCAAATGCAAACATGTCCATTTTAAAAATGGCATCATGGTACCTGTTTTTGAGCCATAGCCAGTGTCCAGTCATTTTCTACTTAAATGGTTTCAATTCAGTGCTAATGTCATGCTGTCAGAGGACAGAAATGGCCCGGTTGCTCTCTTTCAGCGGTCATCAATCATTCATTATAACTAGAATCCATCAGCCAATCCTGGTAATTACTGATTACAGGCAGCCGGTCATGTGGCAGGATCAAGGAAACACACACGCACACTGCCATTTGACTGTGTGTCATGTCAGGAATCAGAAACACATTTACACATTAGAAGGTCTGAAACATGTTCTACGACCCCCACCCTTCCCCGACTCTTTTCACAGAGGTGCTACTTAACACACTTTGGAATTATAAGAAATTCAAATCAGCTCTACAAGCTATGGCAGGCACACAATGGAACCTAGAATTATTCTATCAAAACAAGCAGCCAGGATGGATTGAACACATTGAAATTTAAACCTCAGCCCTGTCTTAACACAACACAACACAGAACAGCACTTTAAGATGTCGTTCACATCTCCACATGGGACTGTTACATGGATATAAAAAATGCACAAATTCTGTAAGTATTTGCTTAATACAAAAACTAGTGTGCACATGTATTTAGAATCTTCGTCTCAAATATCATCCAAGGTCGCCCACAGCAATGAGTCACTCCTTTAAGAGCTGGTATTTTGTAAACACTGATGCTACAGATTTTTATTAGGTGATGTAATTGTTCACATCATAACAAATAACATGACACCTATGTAATTCATATCAGGTGAAAATTACCTTTAGTTCTGATGATGATTACCAATTACATGTCCATAGGCAAATTATACAATTTTACAAAACACAAAAAACAGAAAGAGAAAAAGGAAACAGAAGCAATACAGAACTAAATGTCTTTCATTGGTTTATAAGACAATTTGTGGTACCTAATGTTCATTTATTTTCAGACTCACTTCACCAGATATAGCATAACGTAAAGGTAAAAGATGGTTGTATGTTGTTGCTGGTCCACATTCCCTTCTCACCCTATCAGCTGGGCTATAGGATATTTGTATAACCTCCTTTTTTATACATGTGCATGAAGGTAGTTGATGCAATGATTCACATATTATTTTATAATAATCTCCTTTCTACTTCTGACTCAGTATTTTAGAAATGACTTTAAAGAAAAAAAGGACTTTTTTTTTCTATGGACAGTTGACATATGCAACAGAGATACTGTACAGAGAACAAATGAGAAAGTAGCGTGGTGAAATGCTGATATAAAGCAGCTCTTGGGCAATGTTCAGTAGCCCTGATAAATGATCCAGTCCTGGACAGTTTCTACTGTTGGTCTTAATCAACTATGCCCCACATTACATGATCTTTTCTGAAAGCAGTATCACAGCGGAGATGGTAAACCTTAACCAAACTGGGGCCTATAACAAATTTATTTTAGCCACTGAATTCTCAGTAAACCCATTCATGCTGTTAAACTACATTTTCCTTTATGTTCAATATAAAAATGGAGATGTGTGGACTACTTGGCTGATAGCTCAGTAATGAAAGTAAAGCCAATTAGTAATGTAACACATTACTCTGCAATTAATTACTCGGTCATTTAGAAAAGTAAACAAAATAATTTTTCATTGAGAAATGGCTTATGAGAAATATGAAGTCAATTCAGTGCAAGTAACCTTGTGGTGAATGGGGTTTTAAAAGCAATATACAATAGTATATACAGTAAGCACGCACAAAGGTGCAAATGGAGCTTTGACCTATCATGTAAGTTATATGGTTTGAGTCTGGAATCCTTATTCTACAATCTGTTAACTATTTCACTGAAGGCCTGACATACAGTATAACCAAGTGTGATGGCACACCACCAAGACCCAGGGCAGCAGAGGAAGGGAATCACGGTGCAGAAGTGAAACAGAACCAGATTGTTGAAATCTGGGAAGCTTTTACCCAGCCAGCACCTGGCCTGCATAGATCCCACCCCTCTGTAACTCAATCTAAAAGCTTAACTCTGTCAAGCTACTGGCAGAGGTCCCCCATTAATCCAGTACAGGTGCCAAACAGCCCCCTTACAGGGGGAAAAGACATTTCAGTACCTGTTTGGGTGAATTTGTGCACATATTGTATATTCTTATTGAAGGTTGTTTATTAAGCTATGGCTGGGTTGCTAAAGAGACAAAATATTGTGTGTAGAAAATAGAGTAATGTGTCTTGAAGCGTAAGCCAGAAAGCAGAAAGTAAGTAAATTCTTTTCAACAAAATGATGTAAATCCCTTAAAAACCTTGAGGTCTTATGAGGGATTGATGAGACAATACCCCACTTAAACTCCCTGGCCACTTCTTGATCCTGGAAATTAAAGCTGATTTCAACAGTGCCACCATTGTGATTTATAAATAATTTGACAGAGCAGCTAAAAATCTTTAATATCCACTGATGACAGAATGGAATTAGCCACATATTTCCCTCCAAACTTTCAATTTTCTTCCTTGTTGTGTAAGCCTAGGCCCTAATCCCATCTTTATATGGCTTGAGTATTAACCTTCGTCAAAAACACTCACACACAATTTGCCAGTCTGCTCCCATATGAACCTCATGGCAAGGCAAGGTGCGTTTGTTCAGCGACCTCAAAGTGGCCTTTGTTGGGCAGCTTGGGGGTTGGTGGTAGGGGGGTGAGGTCTGCAGTGTGCCAGCATGAGGGGTTATTCGGGAGCCTGAGAATCAATCCAGTATTACAGTTAAGCCATGTAATAATTACCATCATTAGGGGTAACTGGAGCATGGAGATGACCAGGCTCTTCTCATTAACCTGAAGCTTATACTGCCCGTTCCTTGAGACATTTGTCATATGTTTGTACATAATTCAATAATCCTGGAAATACATATTAACATTCCCCCACAGCCGAAACTTGGCAAATTCTCCCCTGTAGCTCTCGGTCTGTACTTTCTCCCAGGAGTTTACAAGGTCAACTTCCACATTTTCCCCCTTTTTTTCCAAGCAGAGTCTCAGAAAGGAAGAGAGGCTTTTACTGTAATAATCTGTGTAAAATTGTATTACTAAGTTGCTTTTGGGGTAATTCATATAATCACTACAATGCATTCTGATCATACAGACTATTTCAGGAGAGAGAATACACAGCAGATAGTGCTCTTCATCTATGTATTTACTGGTTTTGGGATATGGGCATCGAGCCGATCTCATTAAAAATCACGTCTGTTGCTGGTGGCAGGGGGGGCCACCTCACACACAGTGTATAACACTTGAAGCCTGAAATTGCGGAAGTATTGTAATACAGCAATCTGTTGCAATAAACAACGCCTGGTAATGCTGTAAAACTTTTACTCAACCTTAAACTGCACCCTCTTAAATTAGACCCCTCTCAGTTTGTTGTTATTGGCACATAACTGCTGTAGATTTCTATCGCAGGTTGGCTAATTCAATAAGCCGGGCATTTTAGTCATAGCCTCAAACCAGTTTACTGGGTTATGTTATGGTTAATGTAATACTGTTTTAATATGCATTTATGGGAAAAATCTGTCCGATATGTAGATAAATACAACTTGGAATAAACAACCAAATGTTTCAAAATCCCTTAAAAAAGACAACACTGAGAGTGTATTTTTTTCATCCCTCACAATAAACTGCTGTGATTCAGAACAGCATAAGTAAAGCTAAATACAAAGATGCATTTATGGGAGAAAGTTCTCTCAAAGTAGAAAATTAGTAACATTTATGTTTGAAATTTCAACGTATCTATATGAAGCAAAGGGGCAGTTGACTGTAAAACTACAAGCATATCCAACATAAAAAACTTGAACATCTTCTTATTTGGTATTATGGTTCATTGTATTACCACCTGTTGATCAGCAGTATATTATGAAACCATTGTGTGTCACTCGCATGCATGTGCATGCGCATCATAGAAACTGCTTCATAATGCTACTGAAGTTCCACTGGTTACCTTTACAGTATTGGAGCTACACTATTATTGTATCTTCATTCAATATACATTTAAGTTTCTATTGTTTTAATAAATTAAGCAGACAGAACTTCTTAGTGTATTAAAATCTCTTCTGCCTCCTCTGACTGTTCAGACTCCACAATACAGTTGACAAAAGATATGAGAACCTCACTTAACTTTTTTATAATTGTTGCCATGTGCTCACAGCGGTGAGGCCATATTCAGACCAGTAGCACTGTGTCAATAATGCAGTCAACTCCTTTATTTCAATAAGCCCACCACGTTGGCATAGCTGAACGGCTGAATATTACAATTCTTACAATGAAAGTTTGAAATTCTAACTTTCCAAAGAAAACTAGTAGAACTGTGTCTGGTAGTATTATAAATTGGTCTTCACAGTTTTTAGTCTGATAAGCCTTCAAACACACACATCTGACAGTCAAACATTACATACATTCATCTTACAAGTACCTGACAACAACATGCTTAGACCAGGCCTAGCCAACCTTTTTGGTATTACGGTTTGATATTCACAGTGTTTTTGTCGGACAACTCAGCAACCTTTGGTTTGTTTCCCTGCAACTAGATGTCCCCATCAATGGATGATGGGAGACAACAACACAGGGACCATATTCCTTCTGTCCATTTTACTTCTCCAAATTAGTTTTTGTTTATTCACATTTCACTTCACTGCCATTTGCAAACTCTTTACTCACTAACATGGACATTACCAAGACATTCACAAATGTGTCACATAGTATATCTTGACGCGATGTAACAATCAAATTCTGTTGACAGCAAAACCGGGGGACCACTTGCTGGCCCTGTCCAATCCCTGGCTTCAGAGCTCCAGTTTAAATTCAGTAACTTTATCTGGCAACTTGAAGTCACTGTTACTATCCCCTAAAGTAACAAACTGTGTTCACTGAGAGAGATGAAGATGAAGTTTTGCCATCCTCTTCTGGTACTGTGCTGCTAGTTGTGACTTTTTCTCTGAAAGAAATCTCAAAAACCTTGGCCAATGCACTCCCCCTTGTGGTAAGGAAAGGTGCAGCTCAGACAAAGATAGCAAAGTTCCATGCATGTCGGGGGAACTGGTATTTAAGGACCAATGGCTTAGACCACTGCATCTTATTGCAGGTTTTTCATGCTGTGCTGTAGGTGTTTTTTGTTTTTCAAGCATAGTCCTGAATAATGGGGAACTGCTGGTATGCTGACTTGCTTATATTCTCAATTTCAGGACCTGGGCCTGTTTTCATTGGAATGTGTTGTCCTTTAATCACTTAATGATTTAAATAGTGCTAATTATTTAGGCACTTAACTTTGCTTTTACAAATGCATTCATAGTAAACCATGTTTCAAAAAATCCCTTTCTACTGAAACATACACAATGTACTGCTCTCATCTGCCAGACCATTTTATGAAATATTAACTGTAACTGTTTCACAGCCCCCTTTTTCAGTTTCATAAAGGGAAGGCCTACTTGTAAATCTCTAGTAGTTTAATCCTTCTGCTTATGTTTACACCTGCAGTGGAATACACATCCACCCAGTCAGAGAGATCAGCCAGGAATTTGGTCAGCTAATTGGGTCTTAACTTTCCAAAGAGAAAGAGAGAATAGTCCCTTGCATGGGAGAAATGGGAAGGGTGGAGGTGGGGGGAAGGAAGATTAATGAAATATCCCCAAATCCATCCTGTTTTACTTCTATTAAATCAGCAGTGAAATCCAAGCATCCTGCTCAGGTGAAAGGGGGAGAACTCTAGGATAAAGTTTCCCCATGCTACTAAAGAGACCCGCTGCTTGCTGTTGGTGAGCAAGGATATTCTGAAAATTCATTTGTTGCTGAAGTCTGTATATCAGGTTGCAATTTGATTCCCCCTCAGACTCAAAGTTATTTAAACACGCAGTGGTTCTTAAAATGTTTGGGATGAAAAAGACATTTTGGAACAATGAATTATAGAAGCTGTTTTGCTAAGAGTAACAATTTTAAGATTTGGGTTGGTGCATCCAGTATGAGCTGTTGTGACAAACGAAGCAGCACTGAGTAGGTGAAGTGTCAAGTACAAATGCAAAAGGCAGCCTCCCCAGTGATGTCTATTGAAAAACACTGAGACGGGCCAATTTACTTAAATCCCATGGAGTTGCCTAATCCCATCTCAATTAGAAAGGAATAATAAATAGCCCTGTAATTAATCTAACAATAGAGGAGGCTGAGAAACAAATGTCTTGAAGCTCTAAAACCATTAGACCAGTGGTGTTGGCACTGGTCCAAGGAGATGTTTGTTAAAGCTTCACAGCAGTGGATCTGATAATGTGTGATGTGAGATGGATCACTTTAGGGGCCTGTTCAGACCTGCATTAAGTTCCAATCCGGGCAATCCGATCACGTAAAAGACAGCCCTGGACGCACTGAGATTGCTTTTGAGAGGTCTGATCTCTGACCACATTTGGAGGTGGTCTGGGTCACATGTTTCCACATGTGTCTGTATTCCTGTGGTAGTGTGAACACAGTATGTCCTTGTGGGTCCCATTAAAGACCGCCTACTCAACAGGGGTGCTCCTGCGTCAGTGGAGTTTTGTCTCATTCATTCACAAAAAAACGTACTGCCACTATTATAAATAATCACCTGATAAAGAAAAAGCACCGTAAGTGCTGTTTGTTCATTAGTATTTTTTTTTTTTATATTCTGTCTTTGTAGCTGTTAACAAACTAAAAAATAAATCAATCTAAGTAAGAATTGAAAGTAGAAAATGAAAGTATTAATATGAGTACACAAGCGTGATTCTTTGTTAATTATTGATGTGGTCATGTTGATGTATGAGGAGCCACGTTGAGTTAAGTATTTCCTCAATCACCAGCGTCTTCATTTGTCTTTAGTTCCGGAGACTACAGTGCGTAGAAACGTCCAAGGTTAGAGTTATAATCTGAGTTTTGTGCAGGTCTAACTAAGGTCAGGGTGGAGATCAATAAATAATAACTTAACTTGTGTGCCAAAGTCATGACGCACACACATAAAAAAACAACGCTGTTTTCGGATCTGGAGCAGTGGTAGAGATCCATTAGAGACAGCAGCTGTTCAAATATTCTACTGTGCCCCAGATGATGTCTGGGTTTATTTGCATACAGAGTGCAAAAGTGAGATTGGATCTGCAGACACATGTTAATGTCAGGTCTGAACACATGTACCTAAAGTTGGTCACTTACGATCAGACTGGCCAGATCGGATCTTAATGCAAGGTCTGAACAGGCCCTAGGTAGCAAACCCAATATTTTTAGCTCATTGCCGTCTTTCAAAAACAAGTGACTTTAATGTTGGTTCAGTTCCTACCTAATTTTCAGCCACATCAGCTGTTTTCAACACTAATAAAAACTGCAAATCCAGTCCAATACTTAGTCCAGAATCAAATGGATCATAGACAGTGTTAGATAGTGATACATGCACTGCTTTCTTTTCAGAGTCTCATCCAGAGCTAATTATTGTCCTACAACACATATTTGTAGGTGGGAGGAATAAAATATATTTATCGGATGTTTTACTTTGAAGGGCCAAGAAGATGATCAGTCTCCTGGTTTAAACCACAGCTCTGATCACAATGCAATGGAAGAATGAGGTCAGGGAGGTTTAGCAAATGAAACACAAGCCTGCGAAATAGTTTAGGGATTTTTCTGCTAAGCAGGGAACACACTACACAATTTTTCTTTACAGATTTTGAAAATACTAGGAGTACATACTAACAGACTGACTTCAGCAGATTTTTGTATGATGACTAAAAGACTGTGGATCATACACTCAACAACTGTGCCTGATGAGGGACACGACATGATTCGTCAAACCAACTAAAGCCAGATGAATACATCAAACTCTCTTGCAAACTCTCTTGCAAACTCTCTTGCAAACTCTCGCAACGGTGACAGTTGTGATATGCACTGCAACCAACATTATATAGGCACTCTCACAACTCTCCATTTCTGTTGTCCAGGTTGGCTTTGTCACCACTCTCCTGCTCTCACTGTTCGTCATTGTTATTTTGATATTTCGGCTGCTTCCTGTCGTCTTCTGAGGATATTTCCTGCTTCCCACCTTCTCTTTTTCATTGGCTGTTGGCAATACGTGTTTGCAGTTGGGTCAGTAATACCCGATTGCGTTCAGATTTGACTCAGAAAATTCAAACATGTTTGATTGACTGCATATGAGGTCAGGTCCGGTCTGTTCCCTTAACAGATCTTAACAGATTTTTGTGCCAACTACCCATGCCAACTGTCCCCAACTAGTGCAGACATTTCCCAACTGGAAATTGTGGGTAAAATCTGGCAAAACATTTTTTTTTTAAGCCAGAACACAGCATGACTTGAATCTAAACACTAAGCTTTTTGCTTGTTATGTGTATGTGACTGTTTAGCTCATGTGTTAGATCTCTTTGTGGTGGAGAAAATGTTGCAACCCTAAAATACTATTTTTTTATTTTTTATTGCAGAATACAAAACACATGTACAACCAGAGTTAAAAAGTTATATCAAATGGCCTCATTTAGCAAAAAGAGTTCATCCAGAGTGTTATAGCATAGTATATTTGACCACTGGATTATGGTTACCTTAACATACACACCTTACCCTACCTTAACGTACACATGTCATGACAGTAATGGAAATGCTTTTCACATTCAAGTTCTAAAAATCATAACTAACTTTTGTAATGAAATCAATAATGGAAACTGACTTTCTTATGATGAGTTTCATAATGGTCCATATGGTCAACTGTTAAATTCTGGCCTTTTGAAAGATTTCACAAAAAAGAAAAAAAAAAAACTGCCTCAGCAGGTCAGCAAATTGCCCGTCAGACTGAGGGCCTTTAGATGAGCAGGCGGATGGCACCTTCAGGACATGTGGCTTTTAAAACCCCATAAACCGGTTGAGCTGCAGGGTTAAAACCCAGGTTTCAGGATGTGGACTGGCGGCTGGTGTTTTTCTCTGACAATGATTGGTTTCCCCCTCACACATACACATATCAGAATATCTACTTGTGCAAGTTGTGAAGCTCTCAGCAAGCATAGCCTTACTTTAGATTTTTCTTTTGATCCCTGACATCCTTGACAACACATTTGGTTCCCATGAGCACAGACAATCCAGAGCACACACTCAAATACAGCTCCACCACCATCAGCCCCTCTCCTCCAACCTAAACTCTGCACTCTTTCATTTGGAACAATAATAAACAAGCGCAGAGCAAAAAACCTGCTGAAATCTATTACAAGGAAACAGCTTGGTTATATGGCTGAGGAGTGTGGCGGTGGTAAGGCACTTCAGCCTTAGTGTTCTGCCATGCTGATCCAGGCCAGACTTGCCACATATACTTATCTGATCCATATGGGTGGTCTCACCAGCGCCAGCATGCTAGAGTCTAAACCCAGCAGATCTACGAAGAACTCTTCTGTGCTCTGACATACACCCTGCATGGATTTAGACAGCGCCTACAGGCACGACTGGAATGATCTGGAAGGAAAAGAAGGGGGAATATATGTGATTGTGGACAGAGACTTGGCACTGTGGTGTTTTTAATCCTGCTCTTTTCTAGTTAATAATACCAAATACCAAACATAAACGGTCAAAAGTTTTTTTCACTGGCATTACACAGTCAATGTGAAAATAAATGGGCAGTTGCAGCCACACCATCACAACAAAAGGAAATGGACAGATGGTGACACAAAAGGCAGAACATACACTATAATAAGATCAAATCAATATTAATATCAGGAGAGCACAGTGACTATGCAATCGTCAAGAGCACCAAACACCTTGGTGTTCAGCTGGTGGAGAACTTTACCTGATCTATCAACACCAGCTTCTTAGCCTAACAGTGTCTTTATTTTCTCCAAAGCATTCTCCCATCCTCACTACGCTCTACAAGGACACTATAATGAGCATACTCCAGCTGCATAAGCTGCGTAGCTGTTTGCTTTGTCTCGGACAGCAAGACCATAAGATCGTCTGAGTTTATTTTCCCTGCATCACAGACATCCACATGCCACCAGCATTGTTGATTACCCCGCACACCCCTCATACAAGCCCTTCACCCTCTTGCCGCCTGGCAACAGAAAAGGTAGACTACTGAAATACACTGTCCCTCCGTGGCCAGACTGTGTGGTATTTTCTTTTCAAGCTTTTAGGCTCAGAGACGGGATGACTGTGTGGTTTGTACATGTCGTATATGATACACGAGGAACGTTGTACACGTTACACAAGGAACCTTTTGTCATCTCACTGTATACCTTACGACACTATAATAGTTGTATATGCCTGAAATGACAATATAATGACTTCTATCACTTTTTCACTGATTTCATTAATTGTAATTTAATTGTAATGTAGCTTGTTAAAACAATAGTGAAATAGCAAAGCATTTATTTTTTAATTCATCTGCATGTTCAAACTAAATTACTCAATGTAAAAATGATTAAAAACTGGATGATAATCTCACTGTATCTAATTTGTGTGTACTTCTGAAAATACAACATTTTATCATGTCATTAACACAATTATAATGAGGATATGTCATGGTTGTTGTTTTTGTTAACTACTATTTAGTCTTTACCGTTTTAGTAACCTGTAGTAAGTGTATTCATTAATTAAAGCGTTAACATAGTTTTAAATGTATTTATTTATCTTTTTAATTCCCACAGTTTGGAGT
Organism: Chelon labrosus; assembly: GCF_963514085.1. Taxonomy (NCBI): domain Eukaryota; kingdom Metazoa; phylum Chordata; class Actinopteri; order Mugiliformes; family Mugilidae; genus Chelon; species Chelon labrosus. Next base: position 24,324,905 of record NC_140353.1, read on the forward strand.
TAAATATAGGGACCCACAACTCTATTATTATTTTTTTATGATAAACATGTTATGGCAAAAAACACAAGGAGCAGAAAAACATAATATATATATATATATATATATATATATATATATATATTTTTTTTTTTTTTAAGGAAGAGACCTTTTGACACTTTACAATTTTTAAATTTGCAAATAAATTCAATTATTTTTTTCAAAACAGTACATATCCTATGCTTTGTTTTGTTTTTTGTTTTTCAAGTCTTAGTTGAATTACACTGAAGTGACTTGAGAATGCTATATATAAGAGCATGTCGGCACATACACACACATATGTTCACATATTGCCCCCGTTGTCTATATTTGATTAATTATCTAATTTATCAACTCTCTAATCTCATTTATTCATGTTAAACAAAAGGTTAAATATCTTTGTCAACATCAACATCTAACTGTATTTCCAAGGTCAAACCATAAATAGAAGCATAACAGTAACACTCAGTATATTTCCATCTAAATAAAAACATATGGCATTTCATCATGTCCTGTAAGGCTCTCGCATTAACTTAGCTGTAACTTAGAATGTTCCACAAAATTTATCATTTCTTGCAGGGAAATTAGGCATTCTGACACTGGCTTCAGCAGCTGGTAAACTGCATTACGCATTCAAAAAAAATCAAAGAGGCAAATCTGATCTCAGGCTGCAGGAAACCAGCCCAATCCTTTGCAGTGAACCCTGGTGGCTTCATGTATGGGCTTTGTGTGGTGTGGTCGGCGCAGAAATATACATGCATATGAACAACTCCCGTTTGCCTCTCTTTAGGTGGGAGGATTTTAGGTGACAGATGAGAGCGGCTGATGAAATTCGCTTTTTCAGTGGCCCTGAAAGTAATTACAGAGCGTGAGATGACTTTGGTGAGGACCATGAAGGCTGAACTGATGGTAATACTTAATCTATACAAACATTATCATTCATTGAGCAGTTTTTTCCCTTTTATTCCTCACACATCATTTTAAGTTATTTTTCATTTTTACCAATTGTTCACAACGCATATGAAAATTGTCTCATAATCAATGACATTTTAATATACTTGATATACTGTGCCTATAAGATTTCAGGAATATCTACTATACTGGTGGCTTGGTCAACCCTTTGGCTGAGCACATGAGTTAGAGTCCCAAAAATAAACCTTTTTTTTTTTTTTTTTTGTGCACATAATGCCCTGTGTTATTACGTTTTCTGTCGTGCCTAATGTCTTATCTAAGATAATTACCTACATGCATTCCAGATATACTGCAAGTCTAATGTACACAAGGCATTCAGCCACCACTAATGTGAGGTGTTCTTTTCAGGCTTCTTCTCCCATTAGTGGTTAGATAGCTAGTAACTGAACATTGAGTAAGATGCAGTGGGTTCAACACGATGATACAAAATTTTCTTCAGATTTGCTCTGGGTGTAAAGTACCAATGACAGAAAAACAACAGACATAATATTTTTTGATTATTACAATAATCAAAAAAGGATGAATTGAACATTTTTTTAGTAATACAAAAATTTAACAGAGCCCAGTTTATACATCTAGTTTACACAACTTCTTTTGATGATTTTATATTACCTTTCATTTTTGTTTAATTTCTGTAACAACCTGTCATTTTCAGTTCAGGTCATATGCATTGCTGCTGTGTATAAAAATAGCTGTGCCTTGTTAAAATTGCACTGCTGCTGTTTTTATTGCTTTAACAGCTAGAGATAGAGCCTCATTAACATGACCCACTTACATGAATTGGTAAAATCATTAAGCAGTCAGTAATATAACATAACTATATGCACATCCTAATGGTAGATTAGTTCCATGATATCCCTTGGAGATGAAATGTCACACTGGGTTGTACTGCAGTAACAAAACCTCTGACAAAGCAAATAGCTTTGCATTGGCGGGCAATTTTAACACACCTATATGTCAAAACAAGCAATATAAAAGTTTCTTATCCCTACATGAGGCTTGGGAAATATCACGTCTCTGAGCGAGAAATGAAAGTTAAAGCTGCACATCAGACACAGCTATCTTATACAGAGTAATGGCCCAGCCCGTCCACTCTAATTCTGCAAATGCATTTTAGCTTTTGCACCATATCAGCTTCACACAGAAAAACATGTGAATTTAATAACAGCATGTCAGTGATGAATATAAAAAGCCATTCATTTGTCCACTGTACCTCTCAAATACACCATCATCACAAGCATGCACCTCTTATTTTAGTCAGTATTGCTCTTGGCTTGGCTCTAGCTAGGCTGGATTAGATTGTATTGATAAAGAACATGTATTGGAAAAAGAGAGAGCGAAAAAAAGAACATGCCTCCTGTTTAATAATTCATTACATGTGGTCTAAATTACAATGTTATTTTTGTTTGTGGCTTGTTTTTGCTTTTGTTGTTGTTGTATAAAGTACACTGATCAGGAATAACAGTATTACCAATGACAGATGAAGTGAATAACACTAACCATGTCCTATTACTCTTAATACTCATTAAGTTACCATGGTGTTGATTCTGAAAACGTGTAGCTTTCAACATTAGAGATCACATATTCAGTCCTCCATTCACAGGTTAATAGTCACTTTTACGATGTTTATTTTACCAAATAAACACAGAAGAAAATCAGTTGCCACTTAAAATTTTAGAAACCTCTGCATCATAGTTATCTTCATTTTTTTGAGCTTCCGTGTTATTGCTTGTAAATTATTAATTATACAAGTGTGTATAAAGTGGTGTTACCCCATTGGTGTGGTGGTAAAATGTGACCTCAATCAAGCTGAAATTATAAAGTCATGCTTTTATGTTTTGGCTTATTTGTTAGTGGTTATTTCTTTAGAAAGAACATGAATTGTCAAAGGTGTGCCAAGTAGTTGGAGGTAATGCTGTGGTATGAAGACTTACTAAATTTCAGTGTCAGGTTTGACCATTTAAAATGAAACGTGAAGCAGCGGAAGTAGATAACCTTTCCATCTGTGCAATGATCTCACACACACAGACACCCTCGCTGATCTCATAAGATCACTCTCAGTCATTTCTTGACCTGATAACTCAGAGTGCACTGTCATAACAGCAACTCTGAAAAAACACGGTGGATGCTGAACTAAACCGAGCTTGAAATTTGGACCTGATTGCATGGCTGCGTGCCGACTGCAATTGGCCACACTGGAAGTTGATGGTAGACTGAACCGTAGTGGCCTGCATGCTAAATGCAGCAGACATCATTTTCAGCACTGTGTCCATCCCCACTGGAGAGGACCTTTGCATTTAAAGTAAAAAAAAAAAAAAAAAGTCTGCTTAAAACAAAGAAAAAAGTGGTTGAAATCAACATGGGCCTAGTTCATTCTAATAGACCTCCCTTCAACAGACTGTTAAAGGCTTTCTTAAGTTTCCAATGATGCTATATGCCAATCATAGACTGGGATTGGGAAAGGGAGACGGGCTGAAGAGTAGAGTTTCCATCCCACCTACCATGTGGTGCCCTCACTGGGTCTAAACCCACTCCATAGCCGCATTTATACACTCACTTCATACACTCGCAGTCGGAAAATATGCAATGCAATGAAACTGACAAGACGCCACAGTTGTGGTGCATATTATGTCCATGAATATAATTCCCATCGATTTTGCTTGCCAAACATTTCAGACTGGCTTAATACCTTTATATCAAATCCCAGTAAAAGCACATAATTTCTAGTTATTGCTCACACTTGTGCCCTACTTAGATTCACAATAACAACCAAGTGGTGGCAAGATTCCAGAGAACACACTCTGTCTCTCTAGTGTTTCCTTGTGTTGCCAGCTTATTTATTCTGTACAGTTTTAAGTGGTGGCTGTGGAAAAAATGGAGGAAACCAACAGTCATTCTCAGACCATGTGTAAAGATGGTCTGAACTTTTTTCACTGTGTTCCGCTGCTGGAAAATCTTGCCTGCTTTACGCCTTTTTAGCTCACACATATTTTAGAGAGTCAGAGTAGAGAAACTGCGGAGCGTTTACGTGATCTTTTATAATGACCAAGAAAAATGGAAAGGCCTCATATGTTTGTCTTGGAGCCTGAATTAAACTGATCTGCTAAACATTCCCTCAAGACATCATCAGATGTTCTCTGTGAAACACCATCACTTTGCTATTTGGCATGCAGTAAAAGTGAATTGGACTGATCCAAAAATGTTCAAAACTAAACAAATAACCTTAAATAAAATTGTTATAATTAGACCCTGAGGTTTTTACATACCAAATACCACACATCTTAAATACTTACACTAATCAGTCTTCAACAAATGTTTCATCTGTACATTTGATTACTTAAAATTAAATTTCCAAATTATTCTTAATCTAAAGGGATAGTGACAAATCCATTATTAATCACAGCATTGATGCTGTTACTTGTATATTAACATAACATGTCAACATTAAATTAATATATTTTTTAAATACACTCTTTAATACTTGTTCACAAACTTGTAGTTAATAAAAATAATCACATATCCATAGTGGATGAAATATCTGGCCTGTGAATCAGACATAATAAACAAGCATGTATATCTGTGTGCTAAATTTTTAAAATATCAAACCAAAATCATTTTTAGCCATAGCATATGCATTTACTGAAATCTAGGCATTTGCAGATTTTGTCTGTATATTTAGTTCACACATTATACTTGCTCAGTCAAATACAGATTTGGACAAAAATGTAACAGATGATGACAGATGTAAATTTATTACTTCACATTTACAAATCTAATAACACACAACCAATTCACACATGCAGTGCCGTGAGAAAGTATTTGCCTACTTCCTGATATCTTATTTTTCTGCATATTTGTCAGTGCAGTTTTTAAGTGAAATTTTATTTATTAAGAGAAAGGAGTTTTCCAAACCGACATGGCATCATTTTTAAAAAGCAATCTTGTTAAATCATGACTTAACTGTGGTTGATCACATTTTTGGAAAGTGGCCTACCATTTCACCGGCCACACCCAGGCCTGATTTCTGCCAAAACTGTTTGACAAAGTGAAACAGGCCAAAAGATCTCAAAAAGAAAGACATCATGCTGTGAGCCAGAAATTCAGGAACAGATAAGAAACAAAGTAAGTGCCATCAATCTGTTTAGAAAGGTTTACAAAGCCATTTCTAACGCTTTGGGACTCCAGTGAAACACGGTGAGAGTCATTAGCCACAAATGAGAAAACATGGAACAGCGGTGAACTTTCCCAGGAGTGGCCAGCCTACCAAAACTACCCCAAAAGTGCAGTGACGACTCATCTAATAGGTCCCAAAAGCACCCATGACAACAACATCAAAAGAATACAGCATTTCAGAATAAATACCAACATACCAATAGTCAAATATGGTGGTGGTAGTGTGACAGTCTGGGGCTGCTTTGCTGCTTCAGGACCTGGATGACTTGCTGTGATTGATGGAACCAGGAATTCTGCTCTCCACCAGAAAATCCTGAAGGAGAATGTCCGGCCGTCGGTTCGTGACCTCGAGCTGAAGTGCACTTGGGTTCTGCAGCAGGACAATGATCCAAAACACACCAGCAAGTCCACCTCTGAATGGCTTAAAACAACAAAACAAAAGTTTTGGAGGGAACTAGTCAAAGTCTGAACTTGAATCCGATTGAGATGCTGTGACATGACCTTAAAAAGGCGGTTTATGCTTAAAAACTTAAAAAATTAAGAGCTTTTTTCCCTTAATAAAAAACAAGGCCATATGACAAAGAAGAAGAATTCATAGAATAATTGTATTTTGGTTGGGCTTTATTGATTTCAATTCTTATTTTTTTCATAATATTTTATAGAAAGGCATGCCAAATATCAGATGATGTCATGCAATATTTCAGCACAAACTGGCCATAAATAGGGGCCTCTTGTGTATCTCAACCTGATACAAATGGGAACAAGACAGCAGTGCGCTGCTTTTAAAGTCCCAAACTTTGACCGAGTGGCTGAACTGGGAATTTATTCCTTTACTCTGCAGTTTTTCTGCTGAAAGAAAACATAACACTATTCTGGAGGGCAGTTACAAACCAATATTTTGTTGTTCATCCTGTGCATTTGAGTTTCATTATTCACTTTGGTTTTATAAAGGCAATAGTTACTGTTCAAATATGGAATAAACATATTCTGAATACTGATTAATCAAATACTTCACCACACAGGAGATAGTGTAAAGCTTAAGATGAATTGAATCTAGCAAACTTTTTTCACGTGCTCTGTGTGTCTTCATACAGAGAGAGGACAGAAGCTGTTAGCTCTGAGTTTAACTCCGGTGTGTTTGCAACTAAGAGATTATGCAGAACACACACAGCTCTCTGCCCTCCTACTTCCTTGTGGATTAATGTCTGTTTTCTCACCATTATATTAAGTAGCCACGTTAGGAGGAGAACTTGTCATTGCCATCACAACAGTCTTTTTCCTGTGTCTAAAAGTCCTCATTAAAGGCTCGCCGCACTACACTAATGAATGTATGATTAATTAAAACATGTCACCCTGAGCACCGCTGTGGCTGATTATATGACTGTGTTATAGGGGGAGGGTGTAGAATGACTCCAAGGTTAGAGAAGTCAATGGTAGGCAAGCTGCTCCAACTCCCATTACATCATTCTACCCACTGCTGAGCTGGGATTCAGTGATGTCACTGAGTTTACTCAGCTTTCGAGCCATTTGTTTTCCTATGAGTAGCCCTTTGTTTATTTTCATAATTTTGAAGATCAGTCTATGCCAGTTTTACTTTGACTCTAAAAGTCAATTAGCCTAATGTGTCATGCTTTTTACTGGTGCTGCTGCAAGTCCCAGAAATGTGCCCATTAAAACACCATTTCTGACATGTTGTTTGCTTTGCAGGGCTCAATTATCAGTGCACCAGCACCTTTTACAGGACTCTTGGCTGTAAGGTTTAAAGACCTCCAAGAGAATTAGATCTGTGATTTTTCTAAGACCTTCCAGGAGGAACCTTCGGGGGCGCTAAACACCTTTACCGCTGCCAATGTAAAACACAAAAAAAGCAGAAAACCCCCGTTTGTTTTAGGACCTCAAACATATAATTTTACCAAATAACAGTCTCCCTTTTCTTGATAACAGTTAGCCTCCAGATGATCTGCATTGAAATAATATAGCTCAAATTTATTCCAAGTGCATCAAATGAGAGTGTAGATACAGTATCATGACCTGCCTCGAGGGGTACTCCAATAGCAGATGGATTGGACTCTAATTATCTGGCAGTCTTGCTGACTTAGGATGTCAAACTGATAAGATACTGTGACTGTGTCCACATGATATACAATAACATAACATAATCAGGCAAACCAAAGAAAAAAAACACACTTCCTCATACCGGGCCCTTTAACTTATTACCTCACCCGAGGTAATTGTTAAACTCTGCAGGGACATATTTTGAGTGAAGGCATCAGCATCATGCTATAAATTCTACCTATGAGCAGAGGAGGGAAGAAAATAGATTGAAAGTCCAAGTTCATTGAGAGTGCAGATTGAAGCAGGGCCCAGCAGCCACTCCTGGGTTTCATCAGATTTGCGGTGGCAATAAAAAAAAAAAAAAAAAAAAAAAGGAAAATCAGCGGGCCACATGCCGGTCATCATAGATGTGTTTTGGATTGAAAATAGGATTAATGTGCTAAAGTGTGATTAGAATGGTTAAACACAATTAATTGGAATGGACTCCAGTTGCCCAGGGAGCTGTGAGGTTGAGGGGTGTATATGTGTGTTTGTGTGCATGTCAGGGTGTTTCTGGATTGATCCCAGCTGAACCGAGTGAGCAAAGCACGCTAACCAGGATTTTCCATGTCTCTCCTCCTGTATGTATGTGTGTTCATGTGCGCACAAGTGCCTTTTCCCTTTGCATTTTCTCATCGCCAACTTGTCTCAGAGCAGATTGAACACAGCTGAGAATGTTGGTCTAGGCCTGCAGCGCACCATCCTGGGGGAATAGGCAGGAACCACGAGGCTGGACTTGGCTCGCCCCGCTATGGCTGAAAACTGCCATGCACCCAAGGCAGGGGTCCAGGTGGATCGGCTGGGGAGAGGGGAGTAATTTGGGGGTTATTTAAAATGATCTATTAAACCCCTGAACTTTAATCAGGGTTGCTACTACACTGACAGCCATGATTTACCTACAAATCAGTAGAATGGGGATGGGAGGGGATGGATAGGCTCAAAATGGGACCACTTCATTTGAATTATTTTCTAGGGTTCTGGGGTTGGAACATTAGCATTGATGAGGGCTGAGAAAAATGACCAATAGCTCTTAAGAAATCCACATTCCTTTTCAAATGCAACAGCTCAACATGATCCACATCTGGCTGTTGACAAAGAAATTGTGGTATTATCCTTTTCCATCAGTATAGCCTACTGGTATTAGCATGTCTAGGCTAAAAGAGGGCAGTAAATAGGCAACCTTGGTCTTGTCAGTGAGAGCCAGAATACCTCACACAGGGAGCAGACCCCCACTTGTTTGAGTTATGTATAAATACAGGCCAGCTTTGACAGACACCCAAAGTCAAACTGGTTTACGGAGGACTAGTGTAGTCAGAAAGCAGAACAGAGCTCTCACAGGTCATTACCACTGCCTGGTCTGTCACTAGTAATTGGAAAACCACAGGGGTGTGATGTAATCCACCGCCAGATTACATATGAGTACACACATAAATATACAATCATCACAGTAAAAGGACTGGGACAAACACATAATTGTAAACGTGGTGAACCTGTGGATAACCAGTTTCATAAAATGGTCGTTAACATTATTGCTGGTCAAACCAATCTCATCTTTAAAAGCTCACCATTTAATTTGCATGGATCCCTCTAACCACTCTTTACAGTTGAAATATTATTTCTTTCCTTTGACTTGATCCCAAACCATTGTTAGATTTTTTTATTGATCAGATGATGTTGGCAGCCTCCCATATGTGCTACCTCATTTATTGTAATCGCATTCAGCTTTCAAGGATTCTGCACACTTCATAAACTGTTTTTTATGACGTGCCGTGCAACCATGCAGCAAAGTGTTTAGAATTGCACATTTGGGGTTAAGATATATAGTCTGACATCATCTGACAACTAATCATTAATAGGCTGCATCCCTGTCATCCTCTCCAAAAATCGCTGTGTGCCCTTGTGCTAATTGTACAAATGGGGATAACAAATTCTTTGTGATTTATTTGCTAGAACACAAGCAACAGGAATTGCGTAATGAATGAAAAAACAAAAAACAAACCAGACACAGATAATTCATTATGCGTAATCTTTTACTGGCATTCCAAGAAAATAATATCTTAAAAGCCAATTTGACAAATATCTTTTTTTTTTTTACTGAACGCTCATATTTTATTAATGTAGCTTAGGATAACACTCCTGTGTTCAAGTTCCCAACTGTAATTCAGCCTTCAGCTCAAAAGCCGATTACATACACCGGCAAATTCATGTCCTGAAAACTCAAATTAAAAGCACAAATATTTTTCACCTCTGGTTGGTTAGGATAAGGGAAAAGAAACAACTTTGTTAGTCAATTTGTCAGGGTAGATTTATCTGGTCATTGTCTTTCTTTAAGCCTAAGACATATCGGTCAGATTAAAACCTATTTCAAAAGGGTTGCATGCAAACCAAAACCGTCTGCAAAACTAGACATCACCACTAGTACGTGAGAAATAGTGTATTGTGTCTAGAAAGGAGTTGATGATTTTTAATTGTAACATGTATACATAGTAGTAGGCAGTGTGTCCTTTACATAAGGTGGAAGAAAAGAAAAGAAAAGAAAAGAAAAGAAAAGAAAAGAAAAGAAAAGAAAAGAAAAGAAATTGTGTGGAGGATGTTTATGACATCTATGCAGGTTACCTTTCTGTCAATATGATTGGAGAATTCATATTTTCATGTGATTTTTTTTGTGAACTGACCATGTATAATTTTGAAATGTATAATTTTTGTGTATGAACTGCTATTGTAATTGCTACATTTTCCTGCACTTGACAGATCTTTAAATTTCATTTCACCTACCTGAACTTCTATTTGAGAACAAAGGAGTATAACAGATATTGTTACATAACCAAGTTTATTGGCTCACAATTGGTGCTGTAACATGGCAACTTGAGGACAATGAGTCTTACTATCCCATAAAAAGGAAGGAAAGAAAAGGAATCAGGCAGCTGGAGTGAATAAACAGCTGCTGAACCCTGCAAAACCTTTGTATGGTCCTGTGCAAGCGAAAGGGAGAGAATAAGGAGTACCAAAAAAAAAAAAGCAAAAAAAAAAACGGGATGATCACAAGGGAAGGCACCAATAAATCTGCAAGGGTTAGGATTTAAAACAGGGATCATGCGTTTACTGTCAGTATGAGTCATCCGTGTCTTCTGTCACACATGCTGGGTGGCTGGACAGGGATGGTGTAAGTTGCACAGCCAAGGCCACACAGATATGTATATACAGCTGTATGCAGGTTAAGAAAGCCATTTTAACTTTTATTGCAGGCAAAAAGTGCTCCCACCAGAAAATACGCAGAAGTGATGGCAAGGAAGAAAAAAAACAAACCAGTGTTCCATTCCAAATCCAAACTGTCTACTGGCAAACACCTTCAGAGTGAAAGAGCCATGCTATATGAGAGTGTTAGCTGAATTAACAAATTGCAAACCAAATGAGAAACATGCCTGTAAGTAAAAACAACCAGATATGTCTGACCATTTTCCAGCAGACCCACCACCCCTCCCAGCTCCCAGAATTTTAACTGACTAACGTCGAGCTGAAGTGTTTCTCCCTATTACATTTCTAATGTTCTGCAGTTTGTGAGAGAGCCATACATTAGCAAGCTGCTAGGCTTGCAGCCCCAAGAAATGTGGCTGCGCCCTTACAGCAGAGTAATACGCACTGTCAGGACAATCCAGACAAAATGGAACTTGAAGGGAGGCTCCACTGATGCCTGTCTATAACAGCCCAGGTCATGGCTGTTACTTCATTGCAGATGACCCAGCAAGACAATATATATTATTACAACAACTTCAAACCCTTCATTAAATGATCTATCAAGGGGGCCTGGCTTTTGTAAAAAATCCCCCCACCCCCGTGTCTGTGTATACTTTTTTTCCACCCTGTCTTTTTTTTTTTAAAACATTAATTTCGAACAATGATGCTTTTCTTTTAAGTGAGAACAGAGCAAGGCGAGCATATGGCAAAGAGTGAGGGGCTGGAGCATTAAGAGCAACTGAATCTTAAGTATTTTTTCTGATCCAAAGATGACCTGACTAATGGACTTTCACTGAGAAATATCTTTGCCCTTAATACTACAACCCGAGGTACTTTCTCTCCTCACTCAGTTATGTAAGTGTCAAAAAATATTCCAGACTTGGCATCCTGAGCTGCTGTATCGAGGCACTGAGCCTGAAACCGTTTTTTTTTTTAAAAAAATTTTCTCACAGAGTGCATTAACACACACACTGTTTGCTTATTTCAATGCAATTATATATAAAAAAGACTGCTGGTAAGGAAAGTGAACCTTACAAATCGCATGGAAGCTAATTCATAAAACATATGTGAACAAGTCAAAATGTCCTAAAGACTGAGGAATCTTAATGAGGTATTTGGAAATGGCCATCAGGTCCAAGTCAGCCTTCATTTGATTAATGCTCCCTTTAAATGAACCTCTCCTACCATGTTCACAGTCCAGCTGTGTGTGAGTATGATGTGTAGACTATTACTGATAACTCTGCTTGTTGAAAAGCTTTGGTTAAGGGGATCGAAAAATCCCAGTGAGAGCTATCACATATCTGTTGGAAACCAGACCTTACTTTTTCCATACAACACTTAATCCCTTTTCCATTATGAAGCTAATGCATACTGTGTTTTTTTTTTTTCTTGAGCAATACATTGCCATAAGAATGTCAATGATTTGTGACCAAAGAAATTAAAGTGCATACAGAGATCTATGAAAATCACTTGTTTAATGGTGTATTTTTCTATTTTATGGGTCTTATTTTCACATTTAGTGTCAATTTAGCCCATATTATTGCCAGAAACAACACACATCCTTCGTGTAATAAGAACACATTTCCAGATTCTGATTCTTTGCCGTGTACAAAAGAGCATACAACTGTTACATTCCTTAATTTTCCCTGCTCAAAGGGCTGTAGAGAAGGTCTTTTGTTTCTAAATAACATTTGCACACATTTGTAACAGCAACACAGCTAAGAGAGACATGACATGATTAAATCCAGTATTCTAGGAATTACATTCATACTGGAAGGTTCATCAACGCCCACTTCCTATGCAATGCAGAAGTTCAAGGTTGTTTGCTGGTCACATTTTCATATATAGGTCAAAATGCTTTACAGGATGATAAAAAGAGTTGTGTGTGTTTCATGCAGGGAATTTTGAAAGTTCCACCTGGGACGGTAAATTTTACACTAGCATTAGACCACACATTTTGCTTGTGAACACTTTACAGTTTGTTAGCCATGCATAAATAAAATACAAATACTATCGAAAAATATGCCTGTGTTAATGTGCAGTATTCCAGGTTTTGCAAAATCATCCAGAATGAATGGTCTTATGGAAACATCAGACTATGAGCTGGAGGTGTATCTTTCCCTTGAGGCCTCTGCACTTAGATTTATACTTTAACACAGTCTACGCAATTTGATCATTGTAGATTAGATAATCATTGTAAAATCAACCAAGTCATTACTCTGCGTTACAAGTCTTCAGAGTATTTATCTATATTAATTATTGTATGTTATATCACATGTGTGTTGTTTGAGCTTTTGTTCTTGTAGAATTTTGTCATTGGAATCCATTCTAAATTTAGCACAACTACTTTGAGAAACCATATATATTTTCAAAACTGAAATCATATCCAAGAGAAAGTTCTGGGGTGGACCATTGGTAAGCCAATAAGCTAGCTAATTATGAGTTTTTGAGAAGTGCTACATGGGTAACTGGTGAACCTTCTAGTCTTTAGAATTAAATTTACAAATATTAAATTCAAGACCCCGCGAACCTTCACAGGAACAAGCGGTTACAGAAGATGAATGAATGAATGAATATTAAATTCAATTAAAGGACTCTTGCAGACCTAATTACATATAATTACATGTTACATATAATTATATTTATTTATATAGTGCTTTTCTTCCTATTGGTACTCAAAGCACTTTACAGTCAGGGACATGTCTACACATTTGTTCACACTTTCACACACCAGTGCCACGCACTGGGAGCAATTCAGGGTTCTGTGTATTGCTCGAGGATACTTGAGCATGTGGCCCATGTACCGGGGATTAAACCACTAACCCTCTGGTTCATGAACAATGCTGCCTACTGAGCCACTCAAGTTACTGTCATGCCAAGTATGTCTTATCAAGCCAATGCTTTGAATGAACTGTTTTTTGTTTTATATATTTTTACTAAATATTTAAGTTTATGAAAATATATATATTTTTTTCCGATACTTTAATATCTAAATAACAATTGTGTTTTTCACCATAAATTTAAATGATTGTTTCTTTAGTTACAAAACCAAACAATGCATGGGCTGTTAAAATGAACTGAATGGCCTTGAGGGGCACTCAGTGGCAGCAAAACACAGTGAATCTGTGTAGTTGCTAAACTGTAGTTGATGGCAAACAATTGACTTAGAGTCATAATCTTGTGCATCTGAACTGAAGGGCATTATTTACTGTGTTTTGGCACTGGTTTGGTCTCCTGAGAAAAAAAATATTTCGTTATAACCTGCTGAATGCTCTGTTATGGTCATCAGTAATCATTCATTTTGTTTGTGCTGTTTGTTGCTATGAAGCTGGCCCACAAATCTGTTGCTGGTAACACGGTTATTGAGAGCTACAAACTGGTAAAGTTGAAAGCCATAAAACCAAAGCTATGAGCTCAAAAGGCCTTAATAGCAAAACCTTTGACATTTTTTATAGTCCTTTGAGACCTTTGTTTAAACACGGCAAAAATAACTGATTAATGCAGATTTGAAGTGAAATTCAATTTTAAACTTGTACCAAAGCTGCAGATTTTTTAGATGGAGTAACCATAAATGTTAAGAAATCATTCCTCACATCTCAGAATAGCAGACTGAACAGAAAGCCTTACAATGCCCCACTTGTGTTTGCGGCGCATTATTCAACAACAGCGACCGCAGACATCTCATCCAGCATTATGAAAGTTGGAATACATAAGCTTCAGATAAACAGTCCTATACTTTAAAGCATTCAATGCTAGGTTGCCTTGCTGTTTCATTGCTCTTTTGAAGATTTCCTGAGCTGTAAGACCCTTATCATCTCCTCTAATGCATAGGTAATCACATATGTGTCAGTTCTCACCACTTCGCCAACTGACAGGCCAATCGGCCAGCCACTCCAAACATGAAAAACATCCTTTTTACAACATGCCCCAAACCCCCACCCCTCTTTTTTTCTTTTTGTTTTTTTTTTATTCCTCCAAAGCCTGTGATGGACACCCAGGGAGACTGGGTGACACTGATGGCTGGGTGAGGGCATCATTTCCGAGTGTAAAATATCAAGCCCCTGTCAGACCTGTCAACTGTTCCTCACACAATTACACAAATACACACATGCATGAGCTCAAAGAAGCTGGAAAGCCTCTGCACTTCTGCAACTCCCATGTCCCCAGATGTGTATTTTTTCATTCTTGAAATTTTCCTTTTGAGTGTGGTGACTCATGAGGAAAGAAAGCATTCATATTCACATGTATGACACTTGAGGCGATGGTGGGACGCTCCTCCTCGCTCAGAGATGGGTATTTAACTTTATGGCTGGTAGGGGGCAAGAGCAGATGCAGAGGAGTAAAAGCACCTAGACTTGGTGCAAATAATTTTGTTTTCAGTTGGCATCATTTACATGACATGAGTTAAAGAGGTTTGTGGAAGAAAAGTTTCATCTGTTTTGATTTCTTTCATCCTTGTTTACTTGATTTGGAGTTGTTTATTTCACAGCTATATGGGATGTAATTATTCAGATTTGAAGTAGTATATATATGTGTGGGTGTGTGTGTGTGGGTGTGTGTGGGTGTAAATATATATACGTAAATATACAGATATATAGATAGATAGGTGTGTCCTTTGGGACACAGATCATAAATCACATGTATTTTATCAGCCTTTGCTCACACTTCACAGTTCAGCAGCTTCAAATCGTGTGTTTTTGTATTTATAGAAGAAGAAGCTTTATTGTCATTGTACAAAATACAACGAAATTTCGTTTGGCAGCATCTCTTGTAGCAGCTACATGTCACAAGCATAGAAAAAAATAACGGTAATATAAGTAATAAATATTAAGGTGCAGTAAAAATATTATACATAAACAGTCTGTATTAACACTCGTGCCTCTTACATATTCTCAATATATGGATTTTCAAAAAATCTATTAATTTAGTATATTGTCTGAAAGTTTTTGATAAATTTAGCAATTCCCAAAATGTTATGGGAATCAGTAATGAGCTATCGGCATAACTAACTAATCTAGCTGAAAGACAGTCTGTAATACTTTTTCTTTATTTTCTATAAAGTCACTGACAGTATGGTCTCTGATGGTGTATGAAGGATCTTTTGTTTCTTTACGCTTATCCCTGTTTCAGCTCTTTGATAGGTTGAAGGCCATCATCCCTAACTGACTGGGGTGAAGGACAGCACAGAAAGAAAAAAATAACTTTCAAGAAACAATAAACACGATGATCACTACAGATCAGAAACATGCAGCTCCTGGCAAAAAGGTAAATAAATAGAGGGATGAGATGCTTTGTGTTTGCAGTGTAAACTAAGATTTTCCAGACACAACTAAGTCAGTATC
The DNA here is from genome assembly GCF_963514085.1 of Chelon labrosus. Taxonomy (NCBI): domain Eukaryota; kingdom Metazoa; phylum Chordata; class Actinopteri; order Mugiliformes; family Mugilidae; genus Chelon; species Chelon labrosus. The sequence goes on from NC_140353.1 coordinate 24,340,735, forward strand.
TGCCTCCTGAACCCATACTGGGGGCTGGTTCGACAGGAGAGGAACCTAAGAGCTGCTTCCTATTCTATTGTGACATGTGATGCTGACAGCTTACAGTTCTATTGGTGTGATAAGGCACTGTGAGGTCTTTAAGATGTAACGGGGTCATTGAGGACTTTTTTGAGATTTCATTGTGTTTGTCACATGTTCATATCTGGTTGGTGTTAACTACAAAAAAACAAACAAACAAACAAACCACCAAAAAAACAAAAATCTATCTGTCATAGAATCTGTCTCACGTCCCTAATATCTGCCACTGAAGATGTGGCAGAGGTTTTAACCTTTTTTCCTAACAGTGTGAAATTAGTGGCAGCAGCACAACAGACGGACCCCAATGCTTCTGCTTCATTTGTCTGCTTCAAATGCATTTGTCTTGAATATCAATCCAGCTATTAGCATGGGGAAACAGATATTTGCTTTCTAGGCTTCTGCTTTGTCCCCTTCCCTTCCTCTGCTCCTCTGTCTACCCCATCTACCTCCTCTGCCTTACCTCACTCCCCTGCTGTTTGCTTGAAGGAATCCACTGTAAAATGTGATGGAAGAGATTAATTCACATTATTAGGTGCCGGGGCCCCTCGGCTCCCCACTCCTGATGTTTTCCCTGCATTTGGGGCCTAATAAGTAAAGCAAACACAGATATTGCTGCTCCTTATTTGAGGACAATTGTTGCTGATGAGCTGGAGGGATAAGGAGTGGAGGAAATTGGGCTCAGGGGTTCTTTCTCCGGCCCGGCAGGAGGCAACGGGGCAAAGCTTGAATAACAAATGAGGTTTACTGAGGATTTAGCTAATCATCTCAGGCCGCCGCCTCCCCGAAACAACTGGACTTAACAGAGAGAGGGAAAGAGAGGGAAACCCAGCACTTGAACTGCAGACCCTGGACCCTAATTAACGGCAACCGCAAATGAAAAGCAGCTGGCAATAATTACATAATTAAAGTGCCTTTAGGGGGAAGAAAAGCATAATTTCTGCAGCCAATGCCATAAATCTTGTGCTGTCCGAGTCTATACGTTTAACGTGAACTTTTCCTGAGCAGGTTAGTGCATTACTCATATATAAAACACAGTATTCCTTTGTGTTTTGCTTAGACCTGCTTAATAACAAAGAGTATAGGACTGTGGTGGATCACTGTACCGTACTATGAATGACTCTAGAGCTGCTGGAGCATGAAGGGCCTACACCTCCACTTACCTCCATGTGTGAACTTTCTCTCCTTTTTGTCCTCTTTTCTCCAAGTCAAACTAGAGTGGAGTTATTACTTACTGTACCATAGCAGACTGTTGCTGGGATCAGGCATGTTCAGTAAATCAGTCTTGTTGTGTTACTGATTGAGAAAGGTATTAAAACCCAGTTGCTATGAAGCAGGAAATGTAATAGTGAATTTCTTTTCTTTTATGCATTATTATGTGTTTTTTTAACAGTTTATTTCACAGTAGCCACTGTGAACTGAATAAAGCCCACTGTGTGCTGTGAAGAGTCCTGCAAGCCCATTCACATTTCAAATTAGCAATGAAAACCTCAATGCGAACATTTGGTTTTACTTTGGATAATTCCAGTGAAACTCAAGTCAGACGGTAACTTTTAGCCCCAAAACGCCGCAGCTACTAAACGATGAGCAATTAAGCAATTACACCCATTTAACAAAGTAAGTCATAAACACCTCTAAGTGTATTGTGAATAGGCCCAGCACGTTCCACTGGACCCTCGCAGTGATCTTTTGTCAGATGCTCAGGGGGATGATTAATAGTTTAATTTTTCAAAATTGTTTGGACTAACAAATAATTTGATACAACGAGGGGCTATTACCACATCTTGTAATAGACATGTTACAATGATGAAAGCTTTAAACTGTTTTTAGAGCACTTACAGGGGTTAGAAAAGCCACCTTGCTCCCCATCATCAATCATGTGTCACTTAACAGAAGTGTTATATTAAGGAGAAATGCAAATATGCCGTCTTAAACGCATGCTGTCCGACAGCTGGCTTTTCCTTGCTCTTTGAATCTCTGCTTACTGTTTTCAATGTAAAGAAAATTACAAGTAGTCATCTGGCGGAGGATTTGTACTCTTTGAATGAAGAATGGTGTTGGAAGCAGACTACTTTCAGACAAGGTGTAATTAAAAATGACAGACTATGTGAAGGAAAAAGTTCTGCTTTGGAAATCGGATATTTGATCATATGGAGATTTATGAATTCTATATGACTTGGTCAAAGACTAATACTCATATTAAGGATTTGGTCTTAAATAAATATAAGATCCACAATGCTCATGGATAGTTGTCACTTGGCTCATAGAGGGAGTGGTGTTACTGCTAGATAACAAAGTAGAGATGGGATCATTGCTGTTTTTTGTTTTATTTTGTTTTTGCTAGCATGAGATAATACAGCATTTTAACATGCATTTAATCTCTGTGTGTGCTGCTCCAGTCCATGTGACAGATTTCACTTTAACCTTTGCCTTGCTTAAATGTTACAGGTCTGTGTATTGTGCTATAAGAGCAGTCCATTCACCATTGACTCATTTCAAGTCACATTACATTTCATGCAGACCTTTTTTTATATTCAGTAATGAGAGTTCTATCAGCCTCAAATAAGGCTAAACATTCACTGGAAGCATTTATACAATGATAAAATGAAGCATCAACATTTATTGTATTATATAAAGCACATATAAAGCAGAAATCAGGATAACTGAAATCTAGAATTATTTATATTACAAGGCTAAGAGCTGTTTGTGCATATCAAAACTCTGTGTAACTCTATTCAAGGCCCAGGAGTCTCTACAGCTGACGTTCAGCACTGTCCACCCCCACCCCCCTCGTACATGCACGCGTTGCACACATGCACACACACCAGCCTCTCTTACAACCAGACTTCTTGAATTTTCTTTTCTGCAGTCAAAAATGTTGTGTTGTTGTATTGTAGACGGGTTCAAAAGGTGGCAAAAAGTATAGAGCTGAAAGAAGTTCTTGCATTTAAGGTAGTCACTGCCATGACCAAAATCTCAAGCAGATTTATCAGTATATATGTTTAATTTTTGCTGCAGGAACTTTGTGCATGCACTGCTGCACTAAACCCATCTGACTCTCTACTGTAAATGAATTTTTTATGCATGTTTTTTTAACTATCCTTGTTGACACATCAGCATGCTGCCACACAAATGCGGACTTGATTGGGACCATGAGTGTTCCAGTGCATTTCAACCATCTTGACAGACTTCAGGGTTAAGATGTTCTGAATTAGATTTGAATTACAACCACTAAATGCCCCTGTCAAAGCTAATTACGGCTGACACTACCCATGTGTGTTCGGCTGACTCGCTCTTGTAGGAGAGGCACAGAGCTTAAACAAAGAAATACTCCGAAGGAATCGCCTCAGAAATTGTCACAGTCTAAAAGGGTAATAGGGAGGTATTTCTCAGCTCAGAATGCTAATCCACACTCTCTGGCAGTGGCTTGACAAATAAAAGGCCTCCAGAAAACTCAGTCATGGTGTTGTTCAGTAAGTTAAAGCCAAATAACATTATTTAGAATGCAAGAACATTTTCTTTTTGTTTTGTGTTACACCTGGTTGAATCATCATTAAACTATCAGTAGAACAGGTCATATTCTTTCCAGAGTAATGACACAGAAGAGAGGTTCGCATAGGGTTCTATACATAACACTGGTTCAGATGGAGGGTCTTTCATGATACAGCTAACGTTCTCTGTGGCTGCAGATGTTTAAGCTCACTCTTCCTGACACAGTAATTGCCCGGAGAGCAGAGGTATCCTTAAGCAACCAGCCAGCGTCATCAAGAAAAATGAAAGGACCATGAAATAAATTTAAATTCTTGTGTGAAACACTGAAAATAAACAGCATGCCTGAAATGGCACCAACAGTCTACAGAGAGGGACTCTGTGGTTTCTCAAGGTTCTGGACAACCAGAGCTGACGTCGCATGGAAGCTGATGCTATCTTGATCCACTCTCTTTGTCACTTCATTGACAGCTCAGGTGTGAAAGTTTTCCCATTCAGAGAGTTTTGGGATACATTAAAGGATGATCTGATCTTATCTTACACCCTCCTCTGATTCAAATCTTCTCACTAACTTCTCACTAAAAAATCCAATTTGTTCCTCTAAACCAAGGAAAATCTATTTTTCTCCAAGATATTTTTTTTGGGAAAAATACAATGCAATTCTTCCAATCACAGAAATACAATTTACCTTTTCCTTTTTTAAAAAAAGCATATATGCATATGTACACTGTACACAAAACAAAACAAAAACTCTAATAAGAATGTAGAAGAACATAATTAAATTTAATTACAGAGTCCCGTGTAATAAACAATGAACGGAAAAAAAAAATTTAATTTCAGTTTTTGCACCTTAAAATAACATTTATTTTTGTTTTTGTTTGACTGAAGCTAATAAATACGTAAATAAATGTGTGTGTGCGTACCCGTGTTGTGTGTGCTTGTTGTACCTTGTTGTGTTGTACAGAAATTGTTTTTCCTGCATGCCACAGAAGAGAACACACTGACTGGTGGTTAGGAAGCTTGAAATAAAGTATGCTCCTTTATTAAACCTCTTGAACTGAATCTGCTCTTGAATTTGATCTTAGTATGCATTACTGTATCTGAGTAGTACACCATGCAAAATTTGTGGGATCCCTTTTTCTTCACTAGAATTTTAAACAACGCTCGGTGTGTCTGAACAATGCTTGGCAATTTGATATGTGAATATAAGGATGATATGGCACCTGGCATGGGTGGTTTGTTGCTTTTGGCGGTTGAACAATGCTTCGTCAAAGGGCCAAAGATGGGAAAGATAGTTTTTTTTCTATCACATTTAACAGCAGGGCTAGCTGTTGCTGACTGTCACCTCCTTGTTTCCAATCACTGGGGAAGCCAGTTAGCTAGTGATCAAGATGTTCTTGTGAAACACAATGACTGAGGAGAGGGAACATGCCTGATTTCAATGACAGGCTGTGTGATTGTTTTACTACTTTCAAAGAGAGACAAGCAAAATCTCTCACTTTCTAAAGTGAGTATAGTTACTTAAACATTGGTTGCACTGCATTGCATCCTATGTCTAGTTAGCTGACTGCTGAACAGGTTTAATTTACAATCACAGCAACAACTGCCCCTTCAGAGATTGGGCATGAGTTGCCACTGGATACCAAAAGACATGGCAAGTTTAGTAATAAGGTTAAATGATTGGTGGTGCAGTGGTTAGCACTGTCAGCATACCTCAAGAAGGCTGTGGATTTGAGTTTGCATGTTCTCCCTGTGCCTGTACGGGTTTTCTCGGAGTCCTCCGACAAAGACTGGCATTCAGTTCAGCTCAGTTCAGTTCTATTTATATAGCATCAATAACAATACAAATTGTCGGCCTGAAACGACCAGAGCAAGAGAGAAAGTGATGGTGGCATAATGGGTTAACTTGGCCGTAGGTGTATATGGAAGTGTGACTGGTCATTTGTCTCTCTGTGTTATCCCTGTGATAGACTGGGAACCTGTCCAGGGTGTTTTCTGCCTCAGGGTGTACCCCACCCAATGCCAGCTGGTATAGGCTCCAGCCCCCCGCAACCCTCTACAGGTTAAGCAGTTAAAGATAATGGTTGGATGATGGAATAGATGGACCGACTGTGCGCTTTTATTCTCAAGCCTTGAAATTAGTTAAGACTTTGACTCTATAAAGAATCTAAATCTCCTCTGCATCATATCAGAGCACTGGCTGATTGGAACAAGTTTATGTCCATTATATATATTTTTTTATAGTAGAGAATAAATTACATCTATGTCTGCCAACAGAAATTTCAGAATGTTTTTCAAAACACAGAATTAATGCCATTGCGTCATTTTTGTACAGGGATATTATTGTTTTCTCTCAAATATCGTTTGGAGACCAGCAACGTTTATTCGTGTTTACAATGGCTCTCAGGAGCTCTGATGTAATTTGACTCTAAAAACCAGGTCCAGCAACACCTCGTTACTCGCTGAGGTAGCTCTGCTCTTACCTTTGCCCCATGAACCCCTCAAGGTGCTCATTTTGTGACGCAAACAGGACACCCTTTTTCAGAGCCCCACCACCAGCACCACACACACACATGGTTGCCTGCCACTGACTTGTAAAGCTACCTCTTCGCTCTCTGTACATTGGTGTGCATTACATACAGCAAGTGCAAATTAGGTTACTGAGTAATATCCACAGAGCTGGAGGCGGTGGGTCTCTAGCCAGTGCTTATGAAGCATGTTTAAGGAAAACAGTTACAGAGTTGTTATTATCAAGGGTGGGATTAGAGCAGGATTTGGCTGACCATAAATATATCACAGCTTCATTAAACGTGGAAAGCACTTGAGGGGAAAAATGAATGGGATGGGGGAGATGGATGAGGTGGGGGCATGTACATTTTGTGTTTAGGATAGGGTGGTAACGGGGGGATCGGAGGGGGTGGGGGGTCCGAACGAGGCTTAGCTAATTCTCTTATTGTGGACTTGAAGGGGGGTTGATAACAGGGCCTGAAAAGCCTTTCCATCTGAAAGCACTTCATTAGGGCCTCCCCCTGCTGAAGATCTGCCTTGGCTGCTCCAGGAAGGCATTAAACAGCTGAGGGCGAAAGCTGAGAGGCGTGAGCCAATTCAGCCCAAAGTGGAGCCTTGATTTGGTCCATTTATGCCTCATCATCGACTGGCAGGGTCTCAGTTTACACCGCTGGAGGACAGTCATCATTAGAGAAATTAGCTTTGATGCCGTTAAGGGATATTTCACAAACAACCAGTTGTGAATTTAGAGGAATTACTTTGTCTAAAACAATTCAATGTGATAGCCTCCAAAGTTCAAAAGCAGACAGACCAAACAAAACAGTCTGTTTCTAGAATGCAGCAATGTAAAGAATAAAGAATAAGACAAATAACAGAGAATATTAAACTTCATACATAAACAACCATGCAAAACTATCAAAGGTGTTAAAAAGAACAGTATTTTCAAGCAGTGGTTACTAGCTGCAGTTAACTTATTAAAATTTTATTTGATGACTGCTGATAATTAAGCAATTTCCCTTGTGGATCAATAACGTTAATCTAAGTTTAAGTCTAAGTCAGCTTGTGCAGATGCATCCATGTAGTAACTACCCTTAAGGTCATATTTCATTGTACCTAATGAATGTAGCTAGGTTGCTAGCTATGTACTGTAGGATAATGACAGCCAGTAACAACAACAGACCTATATAAACTGCTCAATCTGTGAGTACTTTATGGAGGCAATAATTCTATGTCACTTTGACCCATTGACCCTGTTCAGACTTTGCATTAACATTCGTCCTTGGAAATCCAATCACAAGTGACCAGCTTTAGGTACGTCTGTTCAGACCTTTCATTAACATGCATCACAGTTTTGCGCTCTGTATGCAAATATTTTAACAGCTAGGTCTCTAATGGATCTCGAGAGTTGCTCCAGAACCAAGCACATCGCTGTTTTAATGTCGCAGATGCCGTATTATGCGTCATGACTTTGTCAAAATAACACTTTAACGCGGATTAAATCATCATCATGATTAATATGATTAAAAATGTTAACACAATTAACCAATCTGCAGTGCAGAATGACTCTGAACGTCTCTGGCAACGCATATCAGGCAGTTTGTCCAAGTAGATTTACGCAAATGGGCAGTTGATTTGGAAGCGACAGGTAACAGAACCAAGTGATAAAGATAACGTGCTGTTTAACGTGCTGTCTTCCATCTTGTAGCCTATGATTTTTGGCATATATATGTATATATATATATATAGTTATATACATATATATGTATTATCATGTGGGGCGCTGCGTGTGTATATATATATATGTATATATATATATATATATATATGAATAAACATACCACCCAGAATACTGTTAGAACCTGCATGCCTTCTGTCAAAGGCCTCATGCAAATATACCACTGCAAATCAACTCAATGCAAAAGCTATATGTGGCCAGTACAGCGGCATTTGCAGGGGGAAAAAGGCTCCCTAATAACACTGTAACATTATACTTGGGGTTCTTATTATTCTTTCAAAAAGGGCATGTGTCACATTGGGCTCCCTCCTACAAATAGGGATTGAGGGTATTGCACCGCAGCATTTCTGTCTGGCTCACGAACAGACGTCCAAATGGAACCCAGGTTCTATCTCTCTGCCCCAAAATGGTACGGTTGTTAAGAAGGAAAATACAAGAGACGAGAGTTTTGGATATCAGATTATCATCAAGTAGCACAGTATCCCCTGGTATTTTGTTGAAGATTTTGGTATTAACTCTCTGCTTCAAAGTGGCTAATTACGCTAAGTCCTGATTTCATGGTCACAGCTGTACCATATTACCAATAACAACACAGCTCCACATAGACTGCTGCAGTTTCACTGCAGTTGGAGATGCTGTGGCTTATCTCTGCTGGTATCAATGTCACTGAAACACTTGGTAGAACCATCTGGACAGGCAACACCACTTCTCTTTACAATAGATTTCATGACTCACACTTTAAGCAACACATCAGACTTAATCAACGAATCACTGGGAGCATTATTAGACTTTTTACCGTTATTATCACTATTATTATTACTATTGCGCTCAGTGACTGCAGGAACTCAGCCAATGTGTGGATGACCAAGAAACAAAGTACACTTCAACAGAAAATCATATTTCTTTCTTGTTTATTGAATGTAGTTAAGCCTATTGAGCCCAAAATTGTAAATAAAAAGAAAAACATTTTTCAAAGGTCTTCAAGAGTCTCAAGAAGTTGTTGAACAAAATGTCAGTTAGGAGCTTTGGTTAAGTTCATCATAGAAGGTGCAAGAGGGCTAATATAATGGATGTCTTGGGAGCATGCAAATGTCGTGACACTGTAGGGAGGATCTTCAGTGATCTTCTCCAGTACTACTAATACTAATGCTGCCAAACATATGACCGTCATTGATTCCATAGAGAGAGAAAGAGAGAAAAAAAAGGTGACAGTTTTTGCTATTTGTTGTGACACTGGAGGACCAGAAACAATCAACAGCTCATCTGGTAACATATTATTATATATATTATTATACAAAAACATGTCAAAACAAACATTTAAATTGCAGAAATTCAATTAATAAATAAAAGTCACAATATGTAGTAAGGTGTATGTAGAATTGTAACTTATCAAGAATTTGTCCAGAACACAGAATCTCCACATCTGCAATTAGTGTCCAAAAAGTCTGAAATTGTCTTACCACCGTAATGCACTCACTTTGAACTGTTTAAAGGAAGTTGGAAATTTGCACACACAAAACATAATTCCTCCAAATGTCAGTGCCAGTGCCCCGGTCGTGTGGTGCAACATGCAAACATGATACTGAGACAGATAAGCTTGACATGATCAGCGTCTAATTTAAACAGACACACCAATTGCTATGGTCCAACATGCAGGGCACGCAACAATCATTCGACTTAGTTCTTATAATGCATGTCTGCTGGTGATGTGCTCTGCTTTCAGAGTACTGTGCACGGTTAGGCCAATATTTTCGTCTTGAGTTACTAATGACTAATAATCATAGGCTAACATAGTGGAAATATTAAGCTCAGCTCCACTCTGAGCTGGGCTGGCCTCCACTATAGAGGCAGGATGTGATTTTAGTATAAGATAGTTAATGTAAAATCGTGATATACATGCCTTTTAGTGTTTAGAAGACTAGACATTGTCAGTAAACAGTGCCTCAAGCAACTTCTTGCTCAAGTGAGGCCAGTTCTGGTGTTACAAATAGTACCAGCTAAATAACTATTCATTTGCTTTGTATGGACATTTCTTGTAGTTCTTGTTGCACAACATTTAGTGTGGCTTTGGAGCTTACAGTATCTACACATGGAAATACCAAAAGTAAACAAGATAGTGCCACGGCTTTGACAGTCCACTTTACCCACTAACCTGACACAGGGTTGGACACAAAAACAAACAGAAGATGTGCAATATCTGGCTAACTGTGAAAAGAGGGGATAATTTGTCTGTTTCGTCTGCAGAGAAACTAAAAATTGCTTCTCTTTCTGAAAATGAAATCCCAGTTTCACCTGGCAAGAATGGATAATTTGAGATATTTTTGAATTATTTTGTTTAGATACTGGGGCGGCACAGTGGTGTGGTGGTTAGCACTGATGGCTCACAGCAAGAAGTTTGCATGTTCTCCCTTTTTCTGCGTTGATTCTCTCCGGGTGTGAATGGTTGTCTGTCTCTCTGTGTTAGCCCTGTGATAGACTGGCGACCTGTCTGGTGTAGCCCACCTCTCGCCCGATGACAGTTGGGATAGGCTCCAGCCCACCCCACGACCAAGCGGTTACAGAAGATGAATGAATGAATGAATGAATAAATGAATGTTTAGATACCAGATGAACTGAAGAAAGAATGGTTGAAATGGCTTCAGCAGTTCAAAAAGACACCCTAACAAATAACGTGTGCCAGGGTTGCATATCTTTATTTGTGGAGTTAAATTGGCCACATATTGAGGAGCTTGATTACATGCCTTTTGTGACTTCCTGGATTAAAACTGGCCTCTACATCACCTTAATGGGCACATGGACAGAAGTCAAACCAGTTAACTGAATCAAGACCCTCTGGTCTGTTCAGTTTAAAGATTTGAAATTGTGCTTTGACTGTTTAAGAATTGGTTTACATAGGTTCTTAGGCTTTCTCTCAATTGACCCTAAGATTAATCAAATCAAATGAAAGCTATAAAATAAAAACAAGAGTAAACTTTTTGTCATTGTTGCTCCAGAAACTGGCATGTAGGTGACATATAGTGCAAGACAAACTATATCATATAAACAGACATAATTTGATTTAATGGAGACTAAAAGTGCTTAACCAACCTTGTTTCACAGGACAAAGAAAGAAATACAAAAAAAATGCAACACTGGTCCACTGGCTGACATTTACCTATTGTGTTTCGGTATTGCCCACTACACCAGGACCCTCTATTGTTACAAGGTACTTAGCACATAGAAGGTAGTGGATCACTATTGTTTTCAATAACCTTCTTGCTATTTGTCTTTGCCAACATGCATTATGTTGGTTTAACTGGTATTTTCACAATGTAGAGACCCTTGTGCAAATCCACTGGTTAACTCAACTATATGATGTGCCTTGTTGTCCTACTTTAGGACCACCTATATTGTCTCTTTATGGCACTGGTGTCTTTCACTATAGCTTTTTAAATTAAAATGGTCACAAAAACTGTTGGACGCATAGGCCCTGTTCTGATCTTGTATAAACATCCGACTTGGGCAATTTGATCCAGCTTTTAGTACCTATGCTCAGACCTCCAGCCAGCTCTCCAGATCCGATCTCAGTTTTACCTCTGTATGCAAAAAAACTCTAATATCATTTGGGGCTCAGCAGAATAATATAACAGCTGCTAATAGATCATTATTGTTGATTCAGAACTGTGAACATGTTATTATTTATCGATCTCCGCCCAGATTTTAGTTACACCTGCACTAAACTCAGATTATAACTTCAACCTGAGAAGCTTCCATATGCACTGTAGTCTCAGGTAATAAAGGTAAATAAAGACATCTGTAAATGACAAAATACACACACGGTTCCTTATACATCAACATAATTGAATCAATAATTAACCATGCTAAAATGTTATTTAATAACAGAATCATCTGTACTCATATTGAATACTTTCATTTGTAAATTCTTACTTAGATTTATTTATTTTTTAATTAGTTAACAGCTACAAGGACAGAATATTTTAAAAGGCTCATTACTAATGAACAAACATCACATACGATGCTTTTTATTTTCAGGTGATCATTTATAATAGCGACCGTAATTTTTTTTTCTGAATGAATGACTCCACTGATGCAGGAGCACCCCTACTAATTATAGGTGGTCATTAATGTGACTCAGGATGCATTGCGTTCACACCACCAAAGGAATGTGGACAAATGTAGCGCAGACCACCTCCAAATGTGGTCAGAGATCATATCCTGTCAATGTGATCTCAATGCGTCCTGGGTGTGTTCACACTTGTACTTTACACTGCTCACTTGTGATCGGATTCCCTAGAATGGATGTTAATGTAAGGTCTGAACACAGCCATAGAGTCCTCCTTCAGAGGGCCAGAATATATTTCCGAGTGTTGTCTTCTTCCACTGTTGATTTGATATTTCCCCCAGAGTGATGCTAGTCTCCATTAGTAATGAGAAGTCTAACACAAGCTTACTTTAATCAGGAACACTGCTCAGATCAATCAAATTAAAGCAAAACTGGCATTGATTCAGACATTATCTTTCTGCTATTAAAGCACTGGTGTTTTGAGCTATGCAACATAAAGCAAGAAGCACCCTTTGGAAAAACAACTTCTTTTGCTATTACTCATGGATATCTGGTTAATAGAGGTTCGACATCAGCGAATCTCATGTCTGAGTCCATAAAATATCTTCCTCTTCTTTGGGGAACGCATTTTATATTCTTCTTGTGTTCAAATGAAGTGCACAATTAGCTGAAATGCAGTGAGTGAAATGTGGTGACAGCCTGCGGTCCGTGAAAACGAAGCCAGAGCCAAAGCTGATATGTTTTTTATATATATTATTATCTGTATAATATGTTTTTTTTTTCCAGGAGAGTTGATTTGACAAGACATAACACACACACAATCACATACACCTCTGATGGTGTGAGTATCTCTTTCCATCAGACAACCTAATATCATACTTTTACATGGTGATTCACCCCCCTAGTTCAGCTAGGCTCATATCATATTTAAAGTCACTATGATTTAGTCCCCCCTGTTGATGGCATATTTCTCATTTAGGTTAAATCAAAGAGATGTGGTGTCAGACCTAACCACCGCTCATTACCATCATTGCAGGAGTACAGGGAGCAATTTACCTGTGGAGACGTGGTAATGCTGAATGAAAATAGGCCAAGCAGGAGCTGAAATGATATTTCTAATTACGTAGCACCTCTCCAACTGTTCCCATGCTGTTAACCAAGCCTCGAGTGTCCAAACCTCATTTCAATATTTGCGTCTCATCAGACAGGAGGGAAGGGGAACAGTATTTGAAGGCTAGAGGTCCTCCTTCAACCTTCAAATACTGCTTGGGTGGTGGGGCTGGAGAGCATCCCACGCGGTGCCATCCACACAAACAAATCAAAGCACCCACCGTCACAGCATTGTGGGAATATTGTGTTAATTATCTGCCTAAGCAGGTGCTGTCAGCTCATTTTTCTATTTGCTAACACTCTCTAAGGCTTCAATCAACAGCTTGATTCGCATTTAGTTCTAGTTTGTACTGGTTTTCATCATAAAGGCTAAAGGTCCTGCAAGATATCAAGTGCTACTGGCTGACGCTGGAAACAGAAAAGTCTGGCTTCAAGAAGAATCTGCACCTTGTTTCCCTCTGTCTACTCCTCTGGATAATCTTTAAAATGAATTAAAGCAGGAAACACAGATGACGGTAAAAGGTCACAATTTGAATCTGAAATAAATGTATTTAACTGTTTAATGCCAGAATGTCTGAGTTAACAAACACAAACTTTTGATACAGCTAATACATACAATCAGCTGAAAACATTAATACCAGCTACATAAGTAAAGTAGATGCTATTTGCCCTAGTTTCATTTGCACAGTATTAGTAGTATTTTTAGATGGAGACATGAAAATCCTATGAGTGCACAGGATTTGGAAAAGAATACTAGTCTTCATGTTGAACTTAACTCATTTGTCAATTATTACTGATCCATCAGCACCACAACAGGGAGATTCAGCTAAATTTCCATTTTCCACGTGCAGGTTTTACTCCAGCACAAGCTACTCTCTTTTCCTCTGTTACTACGGGCATCTGGATTTTGATAAGAATACTAGTCTTCATGTTGAACTTAGCTCATTTCTACTTGTTAATTATTACTGATCCATCAGCACCACAACATCCACGATTTTCAGGGAGATTCAGCTAAATTTCCATTTTCCAACTGCAGGTTTTACTCCAGCAAAAGCTCTTTTCCTCTGTTACTACGGGCATCTGTTACTCTCTTTTCCTCTGTTACTACGGGCATCTGTTTGATGAATGCTCCATCTTGACGTCTTATTTTTCTTTTATAGCTGTTGTTTCTCAAAGAGAGAAGATGAAAATTAGACAATCCATCTTGTGATTCATGAAACGTACAGCCAAATTTGCTCGTACCCACTTGAGTGTTTTGATGAATCGCGCAAACTGGATGCTTGTGCTGGGCACTCTGCAGTCAGAATGAGGAAGCACCCCAACCCATATAAAGGCAGTATACTTATTGTATGTGCCCTGGTCAAACCACTGCAATTTGACAGATGACATTATAGTCAGAAGAAGTAAAGAAAGAAAAACAATCAAAGAGAAAATGGCACCCAAAGACAGAAAAAAAAAATAAAAAATATATATATATTTCTTCTGCAGAAACTTTGGTCTTCAGATGCATCAGGCTCAAGATGGTCTCAGAGCCCGTCCTAAAGCAAGACTTTTCAATGAACTGATCCACTTTTTCACAAAAGAAATAGTCAGTACTTTAAATGAAAAGAAAAAAACTCACCAGGAAAAGGGTTGTGTTAAAAGAAGATATTGTAATGGACATTTTTTTTTAAAAAAATGAGAAGATAACAGCATCTGTCAGTTACAACCTGGATTTTTTTATTTATTTTTTTGGTCACTGGAAAAAACATGCTAAATAAATATAACCTAACAGACTTATTTTTCACAAACTGATGAATAGATCCCACCCTATTTTGTGCATAGTTTGTGTGTGTATAGCTAATGACGCGTTTCATCTGTTAATTGGGACATCCGGAGACATGGTGATGCTGACTATCAACAAAAACTATCAACAAAACAATACCTGAAAAAGTAAAGAATTTTTGCAGTAGCTTGTAAGTTTCAAAGAAGATGAGAAGGGTAAAGATCAGGCGTTGGGAGACCTGCAATGTTAATTACAGGGAAGTATCATCGCACAAATAAAAGGCCGCAGTACGTAGTTGATCCGTTTAGAAGCAATGAAAAAAAATATCTGTTTTTAGTTTCTTCCTTAGACATTGGTTCACATGTTCTGCTGAGCCTGAGCTGGGGTTATAGGACAGACTCGTATACATTTGTGCAACTTTGGCCCAAAACAAGACATGAGGTTCAGGAGTGAGTAGTGTGTGCTAAGTAACACTGCGGAAGGTCACAGTAAAAATCACCTTCTTCAGAGGAAAACAATGCAGGCAAGCCCCTTCCCCATTCTTTCACTCGCATATTTATTTATGGTCTCTTTTGTTTTCACAGCGCAGAATAAATGGTTCATGTGACACAGCGGTAGTCTGCACATTATCAACACAGGCAATAAGTCACCATTAAGCCAGCTCCTTCCCACACAGCACCCCCACCCCTAGCCCCCCATTTACCACCAGCTTGACCTTATTTACATTCAGCTTAACACGCAGCTGCAAAAGTCAGATGTTGTTCAGATTGTTTCCAGTAAAGTTGTAAAAGTTGACTGAAATAGAAGTATGTTAGTAATAGTGTGTTAGTAGTTTATTTTGTTTCAATTGTAAAGTAATAGTTAACTTTTTCCTCCTGATATAGTGAACACTGCATCTGTGCTCTTTACAGTTAAAGCAGTCACAATAGGAAACATAGTTATTACATACTGCATAAATTAACTATATTAAATATAATAAATATAGTCATGTTCCCAATATTTGGCATAAATATATGACAAAAAATTCCTTGGATCACGTTCAGATCGATCCCATCTACACCTCTTTACCTAGTTTGCCAGTATAGGTTTGATGCCGACAACTTTTTCCTGAATCTGCACTGATCATCTCAGAGCAAACTGTCCATGTGCACCTCATCAAACATATGCTTCATTTGTTCACTATGCATCTACCCAAGAGAATGAGAAGAATAGCCCACAGATGCTGACCTCAGAGCAGTTTTCTGTCACTTAGGAGCATCATCAATAGGAGCTGCAGTTGCTCAGCTTTATTATTACATTTTACAAAAATGTATGTCTAAATGAATATCACAGCATGTAAACAATAATACACTTACATTCAAGTCAGTTCAATAACATTATTTTTTTTTTTGACTAAAAAATGAGTTGACTGTAAACCTGTTTAATCCAGTGAAAGCCGATCCTGATGGGGAACCTGCTCTCTGAACATTCCTGCTGTTTTGTCCCTTGGGTCCGATAAAGCTGCTGTGCTATATAGTCAGCAGGCACCTCAGACAGAACCAATATAGTGGGTGCTGCTGACAAGCCTCAGAGCCAGCAGACCCGAGGAGCAGCGCAGATGATGGGCTAGCTGTGCACATTCAGACCTGAATGAGTGAAAGCAGGCCTCTCTAAGCACCGCGTTATGTCAGAACAGCATGATTTTAAAGTGTTATGATGAAGAGAATATACATCTGCTTGACCCTTGATCAGCACAGTAACTTATGCTTAAATGTTGCCTTGGTTTTATTAAGTTTTCCTCCTGACCTTGAAACAAATCCAGGTTTACTTACTTGTTTTTTTCTGGATAATTAAATTAATCATTCGTCAAATTTTTTTTGTTTACATTGTATTCTTCAGGTAATCTCCCAGATGTGTAAGGGGCATGCGAACTAGCTGTAAGCAAAGCAAACAGAAAACAAAGAAAAAAGTACAACTGTGAAACCTTAAAGTCCTGTAGCATAAGGCCAGAATAATGTACTTCCTAAACTGCTCAATATATGTCACAATCACATCCAACTCCTCCTGCAGCCTTGAGGTGTCATACTTTCCTTAGCCTACACACTCGAAGCTTGGAACAGCGTTCAAAAACAAATCTGATAAAGGCCCCACAGAGATGAATTGAATTCGTTTTCTTACTGGCTATACTGCACTTTAAATGATAAGGTATTTATCAATTTTATCATGGGTTTATTTTCAAATGGAAATATACTCATGGATGTTGGATGGACATAGAAATTAACTGTCAGCTTATAATGACGGCACTAAAAATTACTTTATTTTTCTCCCTTCTAGACTATCAGACTTTAAATTAACAAAGACCATCTGTAAATTCTAATTATTAAACAGATAAAGGTTAAGTAAAGAGGCAGATATATTACAGGCAAGTCCACAAGTATTTGTTAAAACATTCAGCTTAAAGTTTTCCAATTCATTCATTCATCTATCTATCTTCCGTGACCGATTGTCCTCTGGAGGGTCACGGGGGGCTGGAGCCTATCCCAGCTGTAATCGACAGGGTACACCCTGGACAGGTCTCCAGTCTATCACAGGGCTAGCAGAGAGACAGACAACTATTCACACTCACATGCACACCTACGGCCAATTTAGAATCATCAGTGAACCTAATCAGCATGTCTTTGGACGGTGGGAGGAAGCCGGAGTACCCGGAGTGAATCCACGCAGACACAATCGAACCCGGGACCTTCTTGCTGTGAGGCATCAGTGCTAACCACCACACCACATTCAAATGCAGTATACATACAGTACTTCAAATAAAATGGAATCATTTTTCAAATGTTTCTTTTCCTACACATCAACATACAACGCAGAATAAGGGCTATAACTGTCACTGCAATCAGAATATGTCCGTGTGTACAGAGCTTAGCATAAGTAAACAACCAGCTAGCCTTGCTCTCTCCAAAGTTGAGCGACTTTCATTGTAGTGTCTTCAACTATATCAGGGGTCTCTAGATCTAGTCAGTGAGCATAGGTTTTAGATTTGGTGTCAGTACTGGCACAATGGCACCAAACCTAGCAACCTTACTAAGTGAACAAGAATATTTTAGTGTTTCACAATTTTTATTTTTTATTTTTTTCCGTTATTTCCAGTTGTTGAGATTCCTGAAATGTCCCATCATGAGGATTTCTGCAATCTGAAACAGCTTACATTACCACAGCCAAAACAAACAACCACACAAACGTTAAGGTGAATGACCATACCATTACTTTTATTTAATATATACCGGGCTACAATTATTTAAAAAAAAAAAAAAAAAAAAAAAAAAGAAGAAGAAAAAAGTTTTGTGATCCATAAGGTGCAGACCGCAAACCACTGCAGCTTGGTATTACAGTAAAAGTGAGGGTTTCAGTTTCTTTTCTAATGTCCCATACATATTTGCTGCAGGTTGTGATGGCCCATAATTCCCCACACTGATAACAGTTCATCACTCGTGTAGCTCCATTCTGCTGGTGTTCTGCTGCTCGGTGAACAGTCACCGTCTGTGCTCCATGCTGGCTTTATGAGACCAATATCTTGCTGCCAAGAGTTATCTCCTCACCATACTTTTGCTGTTTATTAAAGAAACTTTGTTCAGACTATATAACCAGTTCTTAAAAGAAAAATCCACCCTTAAACACCAATATTGCTGGTAAATACACCAATTAATTCACACATTAAGTAAAAGAACTCAAAAGACTTTTGTCTCACAGCGGATGTAAACAGGATTTCTGACAGTTAATCACAGAAAAACATTAAATACCAACGTCAAAACAAGTGACATCGAATACAAGTCTACCATTTCTAGAAGATGCCACTCCTATTCATACTATCCAGGGCCACTTAAAAGTATTTGCTCCTCTTAGAATTTCTGCATAAAAATTACTCTTAGGACATTTTCACACAAGTCCCAAGAGTAGACAAACAAATTAAATTGAAATATTTTGCTTTTCTGGAAAATGAGCCAGTTCTACATTGAGTTGCAAAAGTAAGTGAACCTCAAAGATTTGAGAGAGTCGTTGTTGATCATTGAACTGGGAAAGAAAAAAGCCATCTCTAAAGAGTTTGGAAAAAAAGACACTGCATTTCAGCATCTGAGCCTCATTCCCTCCGTTAAACGAGGAAGATGGTAATGTGCTTGTTTGCGCCTGTTTTGCTGCATATGGACCAGGACTTGCCATCACTGATGGACCAATGAATGTCAGGACATCTGTCCATGACCCGAGTCCCCAAATCATTGTCAGCAGTTACTGGAAACGTTTAGTTGCCGTTGTTGCTGCACAAGGGGGTCACACCAGATTCTGAAAACAAGGGTACACATACTTTTGCAACTGACAGATATATACAATGATTAATTTTCTTAAATAAATAAGACAATTATAATATTTCTGTTTCATTTGTTTGGTTTGGTTCTCTTTGTCTACTGTCATGACTCAGCTGATATTTTAGTCATTTTTATGCAGAAATGTGAAATTCCAAGGGGCACAAACTTTTAAGCAGCTCTGTGGGTCATTGTTGTTCTGTTGGAAGGGGAAGACGTGGGAAGGACAGAAGTATTGAACTTGGAACTTCACAGTTCTTTAAGACTTGCGACCTCTTTCTAACAAGCAGTCATCTCATATCAAAATTGTGGCAGATTATTCCCCTTAGTCAATATTTCATAACTTTATTTTCTCTCCCTTTGCCATCTCATAAACCCTATGAGTAATCCTGCCATGGAGGACACCAGAATCTGTACTACACTATCAAACTGCGCAAAGTAAGGGAAACTAGCCCCATCTCAAGCCACTTCAGCAACAGAATGCTGCTATACAGTGACAAGAGTACAGTAGTTTTACATCTGTACTCCTGCTTCGACATGATATGGGGTGAAGGACTTTCACCTGTAATGCTGATATTAATCGGTACTTTTACTTAATTCAAGGACCTGAATACTTTTTCTAGAACATCCATGTGTCGAGTGTTTTATTAGCGATGGACACTGAAAAAGCAACAGGGCTTCATGGCTTAGAAGTTCAGGTGAGCTTTTAACCATCAAAAACTGAAGTATTTACATGTTCCAAGCTGATACGGACTGATCCACATAAACCTTTCTATCGTAACTGATGCCAAAGGTAGTGTTCAGAATGATGCAGAAGAATGTCTGCTTGATAGAACGTCTTGACACATCAAGTGAGAAGAATACTTTTAATTATATCCACAGTGAATTCCAAGCAGGTAGAATACTTTATGGGCTGTGAATTTTGCTGCAATAGACTCACTCTCTCTGAAAGGCTTCCTTAGAAGCTCTAAAATAATTTTCTCTTCAGCTCTATAATTTAATAAAGCCACACAAAGTTGAACCTTGACACCGCAGTTCATGCCTTTTTTAAACCTCTTTTGTTGGACATTTCACATGCAAGTGTGAAAAGGGAAACACCCATCAGGCTGCGTCCCCCCCCCCCCCCCCCCCCCCCTTTTATGAATGTCAGTGGTGTCAAATCAAAGAGGCTTCTGCACATTACTTTTAAGACTACTCGTTTGGGATCACAATCCGTTTTTTATTACTGATAAGTTCACCCCATTTTGTTAGTAAAAACAGCAATGGCATCACTTTCTGACAGATTTACAAATGCATCCTTGCTGGAAGGTCTGCCACTTGATCAGAATTTTTAATTCTATCAAAACAAATGGATATATTTATTTTAAAGAGACAGCCATAGTTCATCAGGAATTCCTCACTTGGTGAAGAAGCAGACTCGGCAGGTTAAAGACAAACTACAACTAGAGGTAACACTTCACTATGGACGATGAATTATCTAAAAACATGGGTGGATTTTTCTTTTAAGTCCCTAATAAAAGGCTGAGGGAGGTGGTAATCTAAGCTAAACCAACACATAGAACTAGAAAAAGAGGCCGGGGCATCACTCAGACAATGTATAGTTAAATTAATTGGAGGAGAGTTAAAAATTAGTGTCAGTCAGTTGATAATTTGTAGTAGTTTGACTTATTAATTTCCAAACCCCAGTTTAAGGCAGGACATCAGTGTAAATGACATCCAGACATTTTAGCCCCAAATTAGTTTCTTTTTACAGTGTCTTTATCAGGTGATAACTTGCAGGCACAATTTGTCTTTCCTCCCGTAGCCTCTTATTCTCCTTTTAAATAGGTTTGTATAATACCAGCAATTGAAACAGCAGCAAAGCCTGAACCACAAGTTAGTAATTAACATATATACACTTTTTTCCTCCATCGTTTGCTCTCTTTCACACTCTGACATGAGGTAAAGTATGGCGCCCAAGTGCAATGCTCAATTGTGCTACATGTACAAAAAGAAGAAGAAAAAGAAAAAAAATAATAATCTGCCAGTAGGAGAAAACATATTCTGAATAACGCAGGACTAGCTCAACTCCTCAACTTCAGGACTCCCACACACACCTTACTCCTCAATTACAAAGAAAAAGAAAATATAAAGAAAAACATACAAGATTGTTGAATATTGACACCACGTGTGGCTGACAAGATTTGTGATCCTTATTTTTTTTTTATGAGTCACAGACAAAAATACAGTGGGCCTGGCACCATGAGTGATTTCACATTCTTTTTTCAATAATTCCTCCCCCTCTCCCTTCCAGAGTCTCATGGATAATTAGTGTATTGAGCCAGAAAAATCTAAAGGGCTGTCTGTGTGTTTGTTTACAACAGGCCAAGGTGTGACAGGGTGTTTGACTGGAGGGCCACTTAACACTTAAAATTTAAAGTTTGACAGTCTCTTCTCAATGGGGAAATCAGAAAGCACAGCCCACATTCAAAGGGTTTACAGGCTGACTAGAGGATCAGACATTAGCTTGAGAAATAATGACAGATTGCACTCTGACAGAGAGACAGATTGTAGAAAGAAGTGTTAAAGTTTGTGAATTAAGTAAATTCAGTTGAACAGTTTCACAAATTGTCCCTTTAAATCTGAAAATCACAGCACCCACAGACAGACCTTGGAGCAGGTCAGCTGTAGACAGACCAGCTCCAGCAACACATTTTCTTTCCAAATGAATTCAATATATGAACCTTGGGTAATTAAAAAAAGAAAAATAAATAAAAAAAAATTACAAGATAAATAGGTGCCAAATTCAGACTGCAGTCAATAATTACATTGTGTCGTCAGTCAGTCAATCAAGATCAATCCAATTTCCGGTATTACACACTATATTTGTGAATAAATTAAAAATTCAGTTGAAATAAGAAGTTCAGTGTCACGTTTGCTGTCTCAATTGCTAATGAATCAATTTAACAACCCCCATGTGAATCAATATGATTGTGAATCAATATGATTAACATCCAGTCTAATTTCCTCCCATGGAGAAGGCACTGATATTTATGTCCCATGTCTTTGATTCAAGACATGTGACACAAAATTCTGTGGGGGATGCAGACTGTGTGAAACAAATCTTTTTGCTGTACTGTACTGACACAGACGGTACCATTGGCACAGTAAAAAGAGTAAAGTATGTGTCCCTTTCTGCATTACTGAACAGAACTGCAGACTGGTCCACACATCAACACTGAGTACTGTCCTCTGAGGTAGAAACAACCGTGTTTATAATTATGTGTCTGAATTATATTTCAGAGAGCTGGACTAATGGAGCCAAGAAATCACACAGGTAAACATCTAATCCAACGCTTATTTATGAAGACGGATCAAATATTTGTATCCACCTATGTTTTAGAATATATTTAACATTTATGAGTGCAACCTGATTACTTCAGCAAGTGATGATCCTCATCCGATGAATCAATCCTTATTTTAAACAGAATTCCAAAACAGACTCTGGATGAAAAGCAATAAATGCAGAAAAAAACAGTTAGGCTTAATTGCAGGGAAATGACTTCCTAGTCGCTCACCTTAAAATCATCAAGTGTCAACCACAAGAATGGGAGAGGGAAGAGTTGACAATGCAGTTCTTCTCTACAGCTTGATGGCTGATGAACAGTACAATCAAACCAAACAGATTTCAAAATAATAAAATAAAAGGTCAAATAAAGAGGTATTATAGTTACAGTGCAAAAAAAGATGAGAAATTCAAGCTCAATACAAAAACATAGCACCAAACAAAAAAGAAAAAAAAAAAAATAAAGACAAGAAAATGCATGCAATTAACTGAGGTATTTAAGTGAAAAAGGGCTTATTTATGAGAAAAAAAAGACATTTAGCAAGAAGCAAAACTGAAAAAAATAAAAGGAAAAAAAAAAAAAAAAAAAACACAAAAAGGCTGGTATCCTTATCCCTAAAAATTGACTTCAACCTCATAGTGTCACATCTGCTATAGCTTTGGTAGGTATGGGATGTGAGGAACACTAGTGTGCGGAAATTAATTGGCTTTTTTTTCACAAAGACTATTTGAAAAGATTCTGTCTTAGATGAGTATCCAATCTGTAGAAAAGTTTGCAGCATTTTGAATGTCTTTCTCTTTTTTTGTATCAAAACGGGATGATTTGCTTTGTGGAAAGACATTTAGTGCGCAAGAATTACTAATTCAACTTTGTCCATTTTTAGTATCAAAACATGTTGAACCAAATCACAAAAATAATGCCATAACCATCTAATCGTGCTCTCACACTCTCTAGATACATCCATAGATTTTTTGAACAATTTTAGAAGCCATCCAGTTGTCATGGTTTATACATAAGCTACACAAACATGCAACCTCAAGTGCAGTTAAAAACTAGTTTAAATTACAGTAACTGGGAATGCTGAAATTCCTATCCGTTTTGCGGGATATGAGGGTGAGCCTTAGCACTGAAGGCCAAGAATATCATTTATGCATTTCATATTTTTTAATATATATATTTATATACTTTGCTACGTAAATGATTTTGGTGTCAATGTAACCACACAATTCTCAAAATAACAGACCCTAATGGAATAAGTGCAAAAATGATCAAGAATACCATTTCAAGACAGATTTCAGACAGAAGTGCCACCAGGTATTTTGCTCCAGTGGAATCTGTTAGCCATGTCTGCCATTAGCGTTTTAAAAACCGCTTTAAAACTGACTGGCACTAGTGCACAGGCTGAGGAGTTTAGCGTTTTCTGGTTTTTCTTCCTAAATACTTTGATTTACACCTTTGCTCGAACTATGTACAATCTAATACTAAAAAGTAAGCATAAGCCTCATCTCAGACAAAAACACACAAAAAAAGAAAAAACTGAGGAATTGGCACTGTGACCTGACCTTTTTTTTTTTTTAACAAAGAAAGAAAGAAAAAAAAAAAACACTTAGCTAGACGTTAATAAAGCACTCATGTGATTACACAAAGCAGAGGGAAAGTAAGGATTGTGTTTTCCGCAAAAAAAAAAGGAAGAAAAAAGATAAAATATCTAATGTGAAATCTGTTGAGACCAGTCTGCTTTTTTTTTTGTTGTGTCTCCACACAGTGTTCCCTGGCTGCCTTGTTTGTGCCGTCAAAGGCTGAAAATACAGGGCTAGCATTGCAATGTGTTGGGAAACTGACAACGATTTTCCTCCTAGCATCAATAGCTTACTTGCTAATGCTGAGAGCTCAGTTGTTTTGAACCTGAGGTTGATTGGCTTTGAGGCTGCGCAGAGCTCGTCGTGCCGCCGCTGACTTGGCGATTCGGTAGCTGCGGCCAACTCCTTTAAACTTGCCCTTACCGACGACCTCAACCGTCACCCGGACCTTGCCATCATATGTTCTTTCTGCAGGGCTGTAGAAACAGAGGAGACAGAGGAGAGGTTAAAGGGTTTCGGACCCTCAAACTTTTTCTACATATTTGAACAGGCAAACACTTCATCTTTGTTAAAACAGTTTCCACAAACAAATGACATAAAGTCGTATTGTCATTTTCAGAATTTAAACAAATACGTAAATTGTTCAGTCCATGTGAAACAGTGAGTAAATCCTTAGATTTACTACACATTCAAATTCATAAAATTCAAAAAGGCAGTGCTTTGGTTTTGTTGCAATAAAACTCTGAATTCCCAACTCCCCATGTATTGAGTTTGTTCTCTATAACATTCTTTGATATGGTTTATATTCATAAATTTAACCTAAATGGGAGGTGTACTAGGAAAAGACATAGCCCACAGTTCTATACGTATCTTGTTTTTGTTTTTTTTGATTCTGATGACCTGAGCCCTTCCAGTGCCTTTTTAGTATTACACTTTTCTATTTCATGTATTCCACATATTGTATTCCACTTTTTTAAAATTGAGTCTGGAAAGTTTAGCATCTCTTACTTCAAAGTCAAAACATGGTGGGCTGTAGTGCTTCTGTGGAAAAATGTCAGGGCACTGCGACACTGATTTTCTTGGCTGCTAGGCTTACAGTGTAAAACAACGAATCTGTGGTCCCAGTCCATTCACAATATTTGCTGCGTTACTGCATGTAATAGCGATTGATTGTTTTGAGATGTGGCTCCCACAACAGGAAATCATAATAATATGCAAATTAAGATGCAAATTAATAATAAGTTAATAATAATATAGTGCAGTCCTGTGCAGTTTATATACAGGAAAACTAAACATAAGCTGTGTGTGGAGGGTCTGGGATGCTTTCAGCAGCAATAGAAAAAAAATAACGCAAGCACAATGTTGTTTAAAACGCACAAAAATATTTCAGATTCGTTATGAGACCGTGGCGATGCAAATCTGACCCTGGTGAGCCTCCATAGTATTATTGTATGGGAAACACTGAAATGTCTGGGTTTATGATTTTGAATGAATTTTAATCACAACTACGCATTTGGTGGGTGGCAAGTACTTACACTTCAGAACCCACTCTAGCCCAAATCTGGGAAAATACAACACTGCTTTGTAATGTACCACATTGTGCAAGTGTGTTTTAGTGAACAAAGTGCTATTTCTTGACACCATACAACTGACTGAATGGGCAGCAGGAATGCTTCCGACTGGGGGTGGCAATTCTTTGTGTCCAAAATGGAAAAAGAAAATGTATATATGATTCAACCTATGACTGTAAGATCTATAATGAATATAATGACAGAAGCTGTTGAATGCGTACCTGAACTTGGCAGTTTCTGGTTCCATTTCGAGCAGCTCTCTCACAGGTGAGCGTGGCACATTGGCAGAAAATTTCTCTGCAAGTGGTGAGGGGATGGAAAGTGATAAGCAAAATGGCATTATAAATTATTCTTTACTATGTCGTCCACACAACTGACAAAGCTATATGGTCACTGCATGAGCAGTTTATTATAACTGGCATTAAATAAATGCATGTAAATAATTGTGCTTTCACTCTTCCTTACCAATAAGCGGCCTCATCATTGGATAATACACCTGCCACACAGTCTCCAATGACATCCCACTGTCCATGTAAATTGCTCCAGCTAGAGACTCAAAGATATCTCCCATGGCCTTAGGGACTTCAATGTCCTCCTCCTTCTCCTCATCTTCTTCAGAGCGTCGCAGCTGGGAGTAAAGACACACAAAGATTGTTAGAATAATATGCATGTAAATCAACTGACCCTGTGTATTTATTTATTTTTTTTCTATTCCATCCATTTCATTTCAAGACTTTTTTCTTTGTGTTTATTTGATTGCTATTCAAGACACTTTGACGAGAATGACTTTATATTGTTAACATAGGCTACAGAGTTTCATTTTTTTTTTTTTAACATTTTCGGTTGGTGGTGTGCCTTGTGATTTTTTCAATGAAAAAAAATGTACCTTGGCTCAAGAAAGGTTGAAAAACACTGATTTAATCTATTTTGTTTCTGTGAAGTTGAGTTGGCACCAAGCACAAAGAATGTCATTAATGATGTTGAATAGTATTTGACAATGAAGAATCTTGAATCAATGTGCACATTATATGATCAACAAAAATACTGAAATTGCTAAAGTTCTACATCGTGCATGTAAGAAATGAGCCACCAAGGAATACTGCTGTAAAGCTCTCTGGGAGTAGAAAACAGTGGCACTGCGTTTGTTGTTTGCAGTATCACCATTTGCCCACTAGATGGAAACAAATATACATGTACAAAATTTTAACACAGGGATCAGATTAAGTCAGAAGTCACCATGTGGTGCATATTTGATGTAGAACTGTTGATAAAAAAAAATAGAGATAATAAAAAATAATATCAATTTCACGTCAGTTGTTTTTGGATTTCATGAAATATTGACAAGCTGGCTTCAGCTAAGAAGCTGAATTACAGCTTCTTAGCTAGCCAGCCCTTTAGTGCAATCTATATGATGCTTGGTATCAATGGAAAGAATAGCTTCTCTAATTTCAAATTACACCCCGGCAGAGTGGAACAAACAGCTGTGTTTTATTTCGACTTTTCATCATATTTATGTGGCTCGTATTTTATTCTTTTTAACTAAAGCATGCTAATCAGTAACACCATTTGACAAAACAGTTTCATTTTTTCTAGATTTAAAGCCTAGTTTTTCAGACACATAAGCAATAACAAAATAAAACAAAAACAATTTCAGGACCTACTTACAAGGAGTTCATTATATAATATGTTGTCCAACTACAATTTTGTTCAGCTGAAACCGTTAAATATTGTTTGGACACAGATTTGACAAAAGGAGTGGACTATTAGTGGGCCTGTAAACGTACTGACTGGCTTTCTTTTCCTGTCCCCAGATGAATTACATACATGCAGAGCAAACATTCCCATGTTAGCATTGCTGTCACTCAGGTATGTTCCAGAAACTAGATGAAAACAATTATCAGCTTCCACAATGTATTAAGCA
Source organism: Chelon labrosus (assembly GCF_963514085.1). Taxonomy (NCBI): domain Eukaryota; kingdom Metazoa; phylum Chordata; class Actinopteri; order Mugiliformes; family Mugilidae; genus Chelon; species Chelon labrosus. Next base: position 24,368,206 of record NC_140353.1, read on the forward strand.
GATTGTTGTGATACTAACCACTCCAACACCTTGCTACATAGAAATAAACAAGTAAGTATACAATTTTCCTTCATTGGGATGTGGAATTTGCATGCAAGATTTCAAAGAAAGGCTGGACAGTGCCCAGTGAATACTAAACAGTATTTTTTGCCTGAAATACCCATTCCATGAGCAGTCCAGTGGACATTTCCTTATTTTTTTCAGCTGTTTTTGGAGTATGTTTGTGTATTTTTTCTACCGTCTCTGAGGCTAAAAGTATATCTCAAGCTGAATGAGAGGAGATCTAGAGCCAAGATAACCATTTCCTGGCAAATTAAATCCAAATGCATTTTCTCTTCAGTGGTGAAATCACTGGAATATGAAACTGATTTTTAGAAGCTGGCAGTCTTGTTATTCAGGCTGATCTTTTTTGAATATTGAATATTATTTAGGGGGGAAAAACTACAATAAAGATTAGGTTTCTTCCTACAGGGCTTTGTTGTTCAGTACGGATACTAGATATGTTCTTTACAGAAACAGGACGTACCTCAGAGTCCATGCCTTGCATCTCATTCTTCTCCAGCTGAAACTGCACAAAGTCATCAATAACGTGGAAAAGCTCGGGCGAGATGGCCTTGAAGTACTTGTGGTAGTCATACTTAACGGCCAGAGAGGCAAAGATGGTGTTGTTGACGAGTGCTGAGCGCAGGTCAGTCAGCACTCCAGGAGAGTGCTGCCGTGGGTCTTCATAAAGGTGCTTTGTTATGAGGTAGTCTAGAATTGCATCACCAAGAAACTCCAGTCTCTGGTAACAATCTGAGGAAAAAGTAAAGGAACAACTAAGTGCAATTATAGAGATTTAGAAAACTGAAACTACTGCACTATTAAAGAAAAACTTTTAAAAAAGCGAAAGTTACTGCCTCGCTACATGCTGTGATGGAGATTCCAAAGAAGCAAATCAAATCAAGACTGTTTGGTATGTCTCTATAAAAAGTCATCTCTGCCAATAGTTTGTTATTAGATTTGTGGGCTGCTGGATGTTTTAGTCTACCCATTTAGGTTCGTTTCTACTATCTAGTACCCATGGAAGTTCAGTCAACTGTAACTGCAGAAAACTTAAAAACCTAATGATTCTTAAAGAAGTTCTGGATTTGGTTTCCAAACAAATTTATGGAAGCTTATTTGTTTATACTGGAGTGAATGACAATCTCCAAAAGTCTGAAATTAAACATTTGACTTTGTTATGCGTTTTAGAATTAGTACGGTTTTAAACACAAAACAGGAGAACGTTTTTACAGTGCCTTCAAAAGCTATGTGACACAACCACAATTGCTGATTGTGCGGATAAGTGATCAATTAGCAGAAATCCCTACAATAAACATTAGCATGCACAGTTGTCCTAAAACTCCACTTGTGAAGCAAGAAGGACACATTAACAAACTAGTTTTGTCGGTTGGTATAATCAGCTCCAAACAGCTCTCGTTGCAAGTTAGTTGCCATAAATTTAACACATATTCAAGAACTGGTTTGTGTAGAGCATCCAGTTCTAATGTAAATATCCAGTTAGTAAACAGCAAAGAGCCGATGATAAGATACACCAATCAACTATAAAAAAGGGGAAATAATGAATAACAAATATAACCATTTTGAAATTCTTAACTTTTAAGATTATAAACCATATAATCTTGATGACATATCAAAATGATTAACCAATTTGCATATTACAGCCATATGTCTCAACATCAGTTTTCATTATTTATTCAAAACTAATACTTTTTCCCCGGTGAATCAGATATTACAGATTGACAAACACTCTGTGAAGAGGAACAACTACAAATACCTAAAAAATATTATAAATATTGTTTACAGTACAAAAAAACTACATCAAAAGTCCTTATGCTATGAGGTTTCATCTCACCTGTAATGGTGTTGTAATGGTAGGAAGCGTGGGTAAAGGCTTGCAACAGGTAAGCCTTGTTCTGAAAGGTGTAATTTATCTTTTTTTCAAAGTTCTCAAAGCCAGAGATGAGGTGGTTGAGAGTTTGCTCTGCATCTGGATGATCTAGCATGCATCGGGGCGGGATCTTCAGCCAGCCATAGCACAGGTCAGTGGTGGTCTGACGGCTCTGTACCACTTCTTCTGTCAGGATCTCTCTCTCCAAGGGTAACACCTGTAGTCATAAAAAAATACTTTAGTAAACCCTTGTTGATACTTTTAACACATTCTTAAAAATATCACATTCTTTAAAATGTTTATTTAGTAGTTAAATCCTTTGCTGAATGGTTCTCTCAACTGTAGAGCTTGCAGCCCATTATTTTTAAGCAGACAAGTCAAATTGAGCAGGGAGGTCTGTGTCCCTCTTTTAATGGGAATAACATTTCCATCAACATTTGCACTACTGTCATGTGTGCAAGCACAGAGATGCGGTCTTGTTTTTTTGATTTATTTTTCTCTTATCTTAAAGTATATTTTTTTTATCCATTAAAATAGGGGGGCAGAGTCTCTGAAGTTCAAAATTCGCCTACTTATACAAGATTTAAAACGTAGTACGTAGAACGTAGTAGAAAGAAATGTGTAGTTCCAACACATGCATGGAAACTTTATGTTTCTTCATTCATTTATTCTAGTTTTCTTAATTTACTGTGCTGTATTCTGACCTGTTGAAACCTAGAGATAGAACAGTGTGGGACTCTCTAGCTCACCTTGAGGCCCAGTGAGCAGAGGAACATCTGGGCAGCTCGCTCTCCACAACTTGTCAGGTAGCAACCCAGCAGAGCCTCCACACAGTCAGCAATGCTTTTGTCTGCAATGCACTGCTCTGTGTGCAAGTCATAGGAGATGGACTGCTTGCCGAGCTCAGTACCACAGTTCTCTTCCGACGGATTCCAAAAACCCACCACAAAGTCATCCTCCTCTCCAGCCTTGCTAGGGTCCAGGTAGCACATGGCGTCCCATGAGCTGTAGTCAAACTCATCAGCTGAGGGTCCACTTGTCACCTGCTCCGAGGGGTAGTGGGCTGTGGGATTGTGGGGCTTCTTGGGGGCCTTCCATTCATACGGAGACTCCATGGAAGGGGAAGATCCCGAGGCTGATGTCAGCGAGGGAGGGAAGGTGCTAAGAGAGATCTTCTTACCAAAGGCACCCGATCCCAACAACATGCTGTCAATGAACCTGATGTGCTCCTTGTAGTACTCCAGATCATCCTCCATGTTGACTTCATCCTTTGGCTCATCCTTCAAAATCAGCTCACCATCTTCATCCACGTCCTCCCCTTCCTCATCATCCTCATCATAATCATTCCCAGACTGACCATTGGCCAGAAAATCATCCTTAGCCTTGATGATGGACACAAAAAGTTAGTAAAGTACTGACATACAGCATTGTTTATAGGCTAGATTAATAATCAGGGAAATGAAATGTCTTGCTTTTCGTGCAATTTCAGCACGATGTTCAATGACTATGTAGGTATAGTGTGATAATAGAAAACACATTTTAAATCATATCTACATAAGTTGCCAGCTTTATTTTTGCTACATTTGCATACATTTGAAGGCATTTGGAGCCTTTTTTCTAACCAGTGTTATGCAAGGATAATGATCTACCAGTGTATTAGCATTTTTTTTAACATAATATGGGATGCAAGAGTTGAATTTAGTGTTAAGAGCTGCAGGACCTAAAATCCAAATCCAAACACATCATTGCCATATGTCACCAGACAAGGTGGTCCACTGCCCTCTAGTGGCCTGAAAACATCATTACACTGACCATACCCATAACAGACCTGAGTGGATTCATCAATTAACATTACCATGCACTGTGAAAGGCCTTTTGCAAAGTAAAATAATTTTAATCAAATTTTCATCACAAACTCTAAACCAGCCTTACAAAGATGTTATAAGTGAGAAACATGTCATGGAAAGATACAAAGAGACATGATTAACAGACTCAATCAAGCAATCCATAGTGACACTCAAGAATAGCAGGAAATCCACTGACCTCCTCTGAATCCAGTTTGTCGGTGCTGCTTTTGTCCTGGTTGACCTGGTATCCAGGAGGCAGCCAGTTAACGGGAGGGTCAAAGATAGACACAACCATCCTGCTTGGAAGTCCTTTCTTTTTCCCAAGACGGTAGAGGTTGCAGTTGCTCACCTGGACAATAGGGAGATCATCAGGACACAAGCCACTCATACAGATGTAACCTAAAATCGGTTAATTCAGTAAAAGTAGCAATACAACATTGTAAACTATACTTAAAATACTGAAAGGACATATTTTATTATAGTATATTAAATTATTAATTTTAACGTTGCAGCTGTTTTAACTACTTGCATCACTGAACAAGTTAGTAGATACATGTCTAATGACTTGGATTTCTAAAATCTGTTGGGTTTCTCCTATTTTGATCAAGTACATACGGAGCAACTGGGAATTTACTCACAAACAACTATGGACCAAAATCCCTGTGAGCATTTCTGTGTGCATTTCTGCAACTCATGAGGAATCATAAAAATAAGGTAAATTAGTTTGAAGGTGTTAAGCTGCTCCTTCATAAAAAATTCTTGCCCAAAACTGTAACCACTATGATAACACTATTATTAAAAGAACTCAAGTAAATGAGTGAGGATTACTACACATAATCTAGTCTATGATGAATGTTTGTCTTGTTATTAGTACCAAATGACATTCTTACCAGGAATCAATATGTGAAAAATATCCTTTAAGGGTCTAAACTTTTCTAAGACAACTTCATTTTTGATGATCATGTCATATGATTGAAAGCAGGGTTTCTGCAGGTTTGAGCAAGTGAAATTTAAGACTTTTTAAGACTTTTTTAAGACCATTATAGGTTAAATTTAAGACCTACTCGAAGTACAAAAAATAAGAAAAATCAGAGACCCAGAATTACAAAATGGATTGTCATTCAACTATGAACTACCCTCTAGATGTGATTTAACGTGCATTGAGACATGTCCCAACTTCTTCCATCCAATGTGCCATGCATTGTTTTGTAATGTATTTCAATGGAATTAAATGGCTTTGAAACACATTGCTGTAGACCGCTATAGAGCTCCGGGCGTCACGTGACATTTCACACCGCCAAGTTGCCAGGAAAACTGAGGAAACTTTTACAGAGCCAGTGGTGATTTCAGGCCGTCAGAATTTACTGCGCACGTTCAACACATTATATATCACGGATCCTTGTCATGCCCCAGGTGTGCTATTTTCGAGCACTGAAACAGTCGGGGGGGGGGGGGGGGGGGGGGGCGAATGAAGCGGTAAATGGATGTAAGGATTTAAGACTTGACAAAATGTAATTTAAGACCAAAACGCAAAATATGCTCGTATTTAAGACTTTTTAAGGCCTTAAATTGGCATTATCAAATTTAAGACTTTTTAAGACTTTTTATGACTCCGCGGAAACCCTGGAAAGGTACTGAACAGAAATTGTTCTTGCCACTGGTGTTTCTAGGTTCAAAAGTAACCAAAAAACCAAAAAGTAAAGTAGCTTTTTAGACATTTGTACAACAGATTGACATTGTATTTTTAAAAAGGTATTGAAAACTTCAGCTTTGATAGATACAGTCTATTATGACTACAGTGGTCATGCCCCCTGTAATGTCGTACCAGTAAGTGATGAGTAAGGTGTGTCTTACCTTTTTGCTGCGCATGTAGCTGAGTCGCCCTTCATGAGCATCAGGGTAGGTACAGAACAGGTATGTTGTAATGGCATGCTTTAGGAAGGAGTCGCCAAGCATTTCCAGACGCTCCAGGTTGAAGCCATCACTGGCATTTGATAGGGTCAAAGCCTGCAGGATGAGGCCTGGGTTAGGTCCTAGGCTCCTGGGGGAGTCTCCTGCTTGGGATCTTTGCTGGAGGCCAGCAGCGAAATCAGAAGAAGGTGCTGTGGGAGTGTTGGGACCCGTGGCTGCCCGGTTGCAGACTGAGGTAGCTTTATTTGTGTGGTCTGAGGTCCTCCCTGGTGTACATTCATCACTAGGCTGTGGAGGACTGGAACTCGACTTCTTCAAGCTGTGAGTGGGCTGCACAGGAACTGAGGTAGTGGTTTGTATTGATTCAGGGTGTTGGCAATTGTCAGGTTGGTGAAGGTGCTTGTCTTGGTGGCTGTCATCGTCAAAGTCAGTAACAATGACAGTGCCATTAGTTATGTTTCTGGTGCAGGAGACATCTCCAGGATCAAGGGCTGTGAATGGCCCCTGCGTGTGCAAGGAAGAGTGATCATTACTGGGATGTGCTCCCGGACGTAGATCAGGGGTTACAGTCTCTTGGTGCTTACAATGACAATCAACATCCTCGCTGCAGGACTCAGGACAGGAGATGAACGTTTTGCTGTCAATAGATCTCTTCCAGCCAAAGTCCAAGTTTGGATATCTGCCACAAACAGGGAATATATATATATTTATAGATATGAGAATTTAGGGAAACTGTTTTGGGTAAGTTTGCACACATTGTCAGAGACACACAAACTCAGAGACAATTACAAATCCTAGAGAAAGGAAATAACTATTTTTTGTGCCAAGGATGTAGCTAGTCTTGACATGTGTTGTATGCTGTGTTTTGTATGCAGCAGAAACCTGAAATTAGGGGGGAGAATTTGGGTTCCCACTCCAGCTTCACTGGCAGTCTGGGCTCTAAGTTCCTCAGCAGTCAGCAGGCAGTGGAGGCGGTAGAGGATGCTGGGTAGACACACTGCTTTCCTCCACAGGGAGGCCGGTATTGGGTGGATGGCACACAGCTCCGGAACCAGGATCTGATGGAATGGATGGAATCAGAACTAAATGGTACATACATTTTGACCAGAGGTACATTTATGGATGATTAACTGAGTAGCTCTCTCCATGTACTTCACAATGGCTGCACTATATTGCCAAACGTATTCGCTCATCTGCCTTTACACACATATGAACTTAGTAATGTCCCACTCTTAATCCATAGGGTTTGGAGCTATAACACCGTCAACTCTTCTGGAAAGCCTTTCCACAAGGTTTAGAAGTGTGTTTACCATTCTTCCAGAAGCGCATTTGTGAGGTCAGACACTGATGTTGGACCTGGCTCACAGTCTTCGCTCTAATTCATCCCAAAGGTGTTCTATCGGGTTGAGGTCAGGACTCATTATTACTTCAGTCAAGTTCTTCCACACCAAACTCGCTCATCCACGTCTTTATGGACCTTGCTTTGTGCACTGGTGCGCAGTCATGTTGGAACAGGAAAGGGCCATGCAAACTGTTCATGCTTGGAGCATGGAATTGTCAAAAAATCTTTTGGTATGCTGAAGCATTCAGAGTTCCTTTCACTAGAACTAAGGGGCCATGCCCAGCTCCTGAAAACCAACCCCACACCATAATGCCCTCTCCACCAAACTTCAGACATGGCACAATGCAGTCAGACAAGTACCGTTCTCCTGGCAACCGCCAAACCCAGATTCGCCCATCAGATTGCCATGTCTCAACTGCTCTAGACAGTGGCGGCATGCTTTACACCACTGCAATCAACACTTTGCATTGCACTTAGTGATGTATGGCTTGGATGCAGCTGGTCGGCCATGGAAACCAATTCCATGAAGATCTCTACACACTGTGCTTGGGCTAATCTGAAGGCCACATGAAGTTTGGAGGTCTGTAGCGACTGACATTGCAGAAAGTTGCCGACCACTGCGCGCCATCTTCTGACCCCGCTCTATCATTTTACGTGGCCTGCCACATTGTGGCTGAGTTGCTGTCATTCCCAATCACTCCCACTTTGTTATAATACCACTGACAGTTGACTGTGGAATATTTAGGAGCGAGGAAATTTCATGACTGGACTTGCTGCACAGGTGGCATCCTATCACAGTCCCATGCTGGAATTCACTGCGCTCCTGAGAGTGACCCATTCTTTCACAAATGTTTGTAGAAGCAGTCTGCATGCCTAGGTACACATTTTATACACCTGTGGCCATGGAAGTGATTGGAATAGCAATAATTGGGTCCAAAAATATCATCAACATCAACACTGGGCTGACCTCAAAAAATTTGCTCAGGCTTTAAAAAAAAAAAAAAAAAAAAAAAAAAAAAAGAAGTGGTGTAACAGTCTCCACACACAAATCCACACACTGTTCAATTGGCCACAGTGTATTAACATGAGTATTAACAGAAAACAAGGACCAGACATTCGCCAACAATCTGAGATAAGGTATCAGAGTACTTATTCTCATTACCTGTTTGTTCTGAAGACTCTCCCATTTGGCCTTCCGCTTCTCTGCACTGCTGAGTGGCAGGGCTTTGCCCTTCTGGTTCAGGTGTCGAGGGGTTAACAAGTTTAGTCTGAGAGAAGACAAGACAAGAAAACCCCACAACTTTAACAATTCAAAAAGTCATGTAGCCTATAAAGTCTGCAGGATTGGAGCACAACAACCAGGTAATATTGGTCGTCACTAGGGCTGCAACAAACAATTATTTTTTCAGCTGATTAATCTATTATTTTCTGAGGTTAAACACTAAATAATAAAAAGAACTTCCCATGTGAAAATTTTTATTTGTGTAATAAAAAAAAAAAAAAAAAGCAAATTCCTATACAGCTACATATAATTATAGTACTTGAGCAACTGACCTGGAGGAGGTGTGGTCTACATCCAGGAGTGGCTGGTTTAGGTTGGACAGGTCCAGGTTGTACTTGGTTTTGTAGTACTCAGCAAATGTCTCATACTCTGGCGATGGAAATTTGCTGAGTGGTGTCAAGTCTGTGTACACATCAGCAACATAGAAGCGATGAGGCTGGTCGAAATTGCGATACCTAGAGAGGAGCAGGACATTTCCATGTCAGTTTGTTCCTGATACATCAGCATAATTCATACACAATAAAGCTGGTCTTGCAGAGTAATTTTCAGTAAAAATCACTCTAGTAAATCTATTTGGTGCAGTGGTACCTTGGAATGATAACAGCATCCTGGTAGTCCTCCAACTTGAAAATGAAGGGGTTCTGCTTTGTGTACTGAGTGGTAGGAATGCCAGTGCGGGCTTCAGACTTCTCGATGTCCTCCATGAACTTAAAGTCCATATCTAGCGTGTCAGAGTCCCCAACTAAACAAGCCAGTTAAGTAGCAGAGAGAGCATAATAAAAAGAGAATGAAAAAAGAATGTTCCATAAATCTGGAAAATAAAACCATCTCAATGGACCAAGTTTGACTTTACTCACCAACATTAAGAGGTAGAACGCAGTAAGCCGAGTCAGCCAGCGTGGGCTTGAACTCCAGTGCAGGTTTTTCCAGGCGGAGGATGTGGGAGAAGATGTACTGGTGCAGGCGGGTGATGAGGTCGAGCTGTGATGCAGTGAGCGTAAACCCTGACTTCTGCAGTTCAATGGAGATGGTCACTTCACCCGAGCGAGTGTACACAGGGAAATGTGGGATCTGGACAGAAGGAAATTACTTTGGTGAAATGTCAGAATTAATAAAAACTTAGTCATCAAACTTGTGCTAGTGAGGTGAGGTCTATAGCAGGTGTCGGCAATCTTTGGCACTCGTGCCTCGGGTGGCACCCCGTGGCATAAGCACCAGCAAGGTGGCACCTCTCAATGTTATGACGATCGTCGCTTTATGTGTAGCCTGATTTCTTGGGTCTGAGTGACACCTTCCGTCCACATTCTCTGCTGCGCTGTAGCCGCGGTCCCACCCACATTCCCAGAGACTCGCACATAACAGATGTTGTCAACAATGGCAACGCCGGCTGCTAAAAAGGCCAAAACTAGGGCATTCCAGTCCTCGTGGACACAAGAGTTTGGTTTGGTTATTTTGAAAGACCATGCTGTGTGCACTTCATGTAGTGAGAATGTTGTGTGCCGAACGTCAAGTGTTAAACGGCATTTTGAGACAAAGCACAAGAAGATTTTCAAACACCAAGCATACAAAGCAGAGTAAATTAAACATGCTGTGTCCTGGTATGATAAACAAGCCAGCTCCCTCAAAGTTCTTACCATTGCTAAAAATCACAGGACAGAAGCAAGCATTGCCGTTTATGGATGGCAAATTTGTTAAGGAGGCTTTTCTCGGTTGCATTAACTGAACATTTTGAGTAAAAAGGGATTAACATTGGGTAAGTGGAGCTGTCAAACTGATTGAAGAAAAAGTTGGCTACCCCATCATGAAACTCCATGGCATAATACATCAAGAAAATCTGTGTGCAAAAATGTGAAATTCGGATCTCAATGAAGTTATGGCCACGGTGGCAAAGATATCCAGAACTGGACGATGAGAAGTGGATTGTGAAACATGTTTCTCGCGGATATTACGGGACACCTGAACGGGCTCAATCTCAGACTGCAAGGTGCAGGACAAACTGTTTTGGACATGGATGGCTTTTGTCGGGAAACTGGCAGTATTCTCAGATGACACTTCCATCTCCACTTTCTGCTACTTCGGACAGCCGAGAGGGCTGTCGTCCCACTGCAACATCAGAACCACTGAAATGACCACGTACATGCGTGACATGGTTCACAATGCGATTTGTGGATTTTAAAGGGTATGGACCAATGTTCTCTTTCTTGATCAAGCCCGACAGATTTGATGGACATGATTTGGATGCTATTCTGATTGACCGGATGGATACAGACAACATAGAAATGCAGCTGATTGAGCTGAAGAGCTCAACACTGTGGGTGACGAAGTTTGCAGAGCTCAGAAAACAGTTAGAAGCCACACCAGTGCAAGATCGTTGGGCATCTGCACCTGAGAAAGTCAGCTGTGAAACACACAACATAACAGAGCACTCTGAGGCATGTTTGCAACTCAGAGTAACTAACTGCAAGCCCCAGATCACAAAGCTCAGCCAAGCAAAGCAGGGCCAGGGATCACACTGACTATTTGGTAGGCATCTGTTAATTTGATGTTGCCTCAGCGCTATTTTGTTATGATATAACACAGATATAGTACTATTATTGGTGTTTTGTTATGATATAACAGATATGGTACTGTTACTGGTGTTTTGTTATGATATAACAGATATGGTACTGTTATGGCCGCTTTGTAATGATATACGGATATAATACAGTTGCACTGTGGTCTCAGTTTTGGCTATGACTGGATGTGCTCTATATGGATGGAATAAATTTCAAGGTATGTTTTTGTGTTTTGTGTCATAATTTAACTTTGATCGTTATTGTTGATAATGGCAATTTCAAACTGGCACTCCATGTCACAAAGGTTGCCGACCCCTGATCTACATCATCAGATTATGAGGCTGGTGAACCGGCTGATCCACAGGGCCCCTAAAATCTTTTGATATTCATAAAAACTGTACTGAACGGCACTTCTGATATGTAACAATGACACAAATAGGATTTTAGATGAACAGAGAAGTCAGATAAAGAGACAACATACTCGAGGTATGGGTTTGGCAGTCAGGATGCCGAAGCACCTGGTGGTGTCCTCTGGCGGGTAGAGCTTCCGTCTCCGGAAGTTGAGTTCATCAGGGAGAGGAGTGGTGAGGACCATCCCAATCACATACAAGTAGTAGGTCTGCTCCAGTACAGCATAACTACCCCGTAGACATTGTGGTATCTGAAGAGGACAGACGACGGGTATGAAAAACATGCACATCGGAACTGAAGTAATTCTGGTGATACACTAGACTCGTGTTGATTGATTACTGATGCTTCAAGAGATTATTTCTATGCCACATTTAAGGATTCAATAAAAATTAATCAAGCCACTGTAAAAATATTTTAAACACTTGAAAAGGACTTTTTGATAGCTCGATCAGACTGCTGCTGAGAGTACACAGTAAGTGACATTTGGTTGTTTGGTCCATAGCATAGATAAAGTAATGTTTTGGTATTAGTTATATTGTGTTATGGACAGAGCCACACCACAGTTGATTTTTTGCACAGTCAAATTAAATCACATTAATTAAATAATTCAGCTGTCAGTATCTCATGCTTTTGCTTTGGGTTCAACCTTGTAAATCAAGTTAAAGTCACTAAAAACTAGGGCTGAACGATTAATTGCATTTGCGATAATATCGCGATATGATAAAACGCGATTTTCTAACCGCAGCTTGCGCGATTACAAGGTGGTCACGTGACGCGAGTGACGCGGATGATAAGCTTCTGACCTGGACGATGTCTCTGAGCGGCACGCGCACCCGCGACGGTCGGCTTGTTTACCTGTAATTTGCTACTGCTAGTTTTTTGCAACATGGCTGAATATTTGTCTGACTCTGAGGTTGTGGACGAACCATAGCAGTAGCAAATTACAGGTAAACAAGCCGACCGTAGCGGGTGCGCGCGCCGCTCGGAGGTCAGAAGACATCATCCGGGGTTTGTAGGTCAATCTACAGACACCGGATGATGTTAACACGTAACTCCGGACCGGACTCAGCGGGGAATAGCACTAGCGTATCATAACAAAGTATTGGCGGAATGAACGAGTTTCACTGCAGATAATGTGTTATTTAGAGGCTGCGTTTCGATGCCCTGACCACTCCCGCTATATGGGTATACGCTGATCTAATTATCTCCTGAACAAGTGAAAATGAAACAAAAGTGATATTGGTGAGTAAACGATGATATTTTATGCTAGAAATAACCCTAACCCTAACCCTAACCCTTTAAATGCACAGTGGCAAAGCCACAGATGTTTCTGTAATGAGCAGTTAAATAAAAATGTCATTTATTTCAAGTCATACATCTTTTAATTTAATTCTAACAAATAGGCCCAGCCTATGGGAAAGAACATTTTACACTAAATGTATCTAATATTGCGTTGTTCATATTGAAATCATTCATTATGTTTTGTTGGGGGGAAAAAAGAGGATAAAATAAAAAAAATATATATATTGCATATTCAATTGCAATATTGGGGAAAAAAAAATCGCAATTAGATTATTTTCCCAAATCGTTCAGCCCTACTAAAAACATTGTAATGTCAACTACAAAATGGTGGAAAAGTGCTCTAAAAGCATCCCTTGGGTGTCACTGAGTTCTAGTTGGAATAATTACAACAAAGACTTACGGCTTTAGGGTAGCATTGCCTCCTCTTGGTAGAGCCAGGCCGACCTGGGACACTGGTCTCCTCCTCATCGTGAAGGTCCAGTTCCTCCTCATACTTTACTGTCTCCTTACCAACAGGCATCAGGTGATCATCCAGCTCACCTGGAAGGAAAGAAAAAAAAATAAACGAATAAAAATACAGACAGGGAAAAGGTCCACACAAACAGACAGGAAGTATTCCTTATGAATCTGCAAAATTTAAATCCTGATTTTACCCATTTTGTGGAGTTTCTCACAGCATACAAGTGCAACAGCTTTTTCTGCCAGTCTGGCACAGTTCATTACAGGACCCTGTATAGACAGTGACATATCACAATGCATTAGGGTATAATGCTGTAGGGTATAAACATAGCCACATCTCTTAAAATGAGAGATGTTGTTCCTCACCTTAACAGGAACTCGCAGAGGGGAGTTTATGGGTAAGTACAGTGTGGCCTGAAAGCATCCATCCCCCATCTCCAAAGTTTTACATTTGGGTGCTAGGTGTGTGAAAGGGTCACTGGGGAGCCGCGCACAATACCTGAGCACAGGAATGAAAATAACTTTTTTTATATGAAAACAAATATTTGTTTTTGTGTGGTTGGTTGTTGCTTTGTGTCTTTATGAAATAAAAGAATTCAAGACAAATATCTGAGCACAGAAATGATGAAGTAGGAAAATTACCTGTTTATGTGTCCAATAGCTGTATTGATGGTGACCCGGGGACCTCCGTCCTCCGATCGAAGAACATAGGGCGGTAGGATGTTGTCATCGTCCAGTACCTGTTCCACTTCAAACTCACTCACCTCCACTGACTTGGAACACTTATTCCTCAAGATCTGTTTAAAATACAAGAGATCTTAATCAGTACCTCTATATAAGGGTATAACACACTTATTATATATAACATAATAAAAAGGGATACGGGATGTATTAATTAATACAAAAAGTAATCCGTCTTTACAGTAAATTATGAAGCACAAGAAGTGTGTGGCAGGGTATTTTTCTACACCAACCATCATATCCAGATGTATTTTATGTAGGGACCAGGTCACATTGATGTGATACATACAGCAACACAACAAGTGGACAAAATTGTGGCACACTCATTTTTTTAGCATGCTCAAAAACTGTTGCTTTCTCATTCAGTGACTGAGCCCGTCACAGATCAGATCAGACATTTAATAAATGTAATCCATTCAATAAATTAAAAGGAGACAACGTTTAGTTTGTTGCTTGTAGCTTGTAGGAATCTCTTAAACAAATTACACACAAACACAAATGTGGAACTTCAAGTTGTGATCTGAAGCTTGAAGCTGACAGCCTCAGTGAAGAAAATTAGGTACTTACCTTCTCTATGGCCTTGTAGGTGGTGAGATCTTCCTCAAAGGCTTTGGTCCTCTCAGTGTCAGACAGCATGATGTAGTTTGAGACAGGCGCCCTAGCCCTCCCCTTGGACTGGACATAGGACCTGTACTCTGTAGGCAGGTCAAAGCGTACCACCAGGTTACACTTTGGAATATCAACACCTTCCTCAACAATGCTGGTGGCGATCAGTAGGTTGGTCTCATGAGCCCGGAATTTGCGGAGGACCTATGAAGAAGATGAGAACAGTGTTGAGTCTTTGATGCCTGAAATATGATATCTGCTTTGACAAATATAACTGAATATTTAGTACGAGATTCATAGAGTTCCGATATACGTTTATTTTCACAATTTCAGCACTGCTGTTTTCTTTTATGTTTAGTATGACTTCTTTTTTAGATATCTTCTTAATGCTAACAAGTTACTGTGTCTGAACAGGTTACCAATCTCAGCATGTTTGGATGGGGTAGTAAATAAAAATTCCAAGTCAAACACACATTTCACATCAACCTTGTAAATGCTGTAAAGAACACATATCAATGTCTTGCAACAACCTTGCTAAAGCACTATTACAATTAACGGCAACTGACATCATTAGCCATTACATTAAGCATAGTTCTGAGCTGCCCCTTCAACAAGCAGAATTATTCTAAATATTTTCATGGACTTAAAATGACGTTAAAGAAGCATTGGTACATGGTTTAAAAGACTTCACACAGAGTCACACATCATCTAGCATCTTGTGTAGACAGTGTATAATGGTGGCAGAATGACAGGCAGCTGTTCAGGGTCTAACATTTCCACATGATGTGTACCTCCTCTTGTTTTCTGAATTCCACCTCCATCTGTTTGTTCCGTGGCTGGTTCTTGCCAATGCTGTGGCCGGTGATGAAGTTGCTGCTGATGTAAGCGAGCTCTTGGTCAGCCTTCCCTGCCTCCTTGATAAGACTGTGGAAGGAACAGAGATGCTGTGTGTCCATAATAACTTTCAACAGCATGTTAGAGTTTCTCTGAGCTCATTATATTCTTAAAAAATACACTCTAAAAAGTAATTACATCCAACAGTGGAAATTCTTGGCTTTGTCGACATATGTTGCATTCGTTAGCATTTCCCATGGATAAAGTTGTTAAACTTAACAACGCAAGCACATTTAGTTTTCAAAGAAAAGAAAGAAAAAAAAAACAACAATAAATGGTCTTGTTTTAAATAGTGCATTTCTACCTATTGGTATTCAAAGCACTTTACAGTCACAGACACATCTACCCATTCGCTCACGCATTCACACGCCAGTGCTCACAACTGGGGCTTCAGTGTCTTGCTTAAAGACACTTCGGCACGTAGCATTTTGCAGGGATTGAACCGCTAGTGTGGACAACCCATTTTACCCACTGAGCCACAGCCGCCCAATGTGAAATGTTGTTCTGTGGAAAATAAAACTACAACTACATGGACCTTTTAAGCAGAAATTGTGGGTGTCTCATGCAACTGTCCACCAGTGGCTTGGTGAATTTTTGACCATTGTCCCATGCACAAATAACTCTCAATTTCTTTTTTTGGCCCATTCCTTGGTGGATTTGCTAGTGTGCTCAGGTCATTATCCAATTGAAAGGTCAACTTCTAGTTCACCTCAGCACTTACCTTCAAGCACTCTTTGACATGCTGATGAACTCATGTTTGAATTAATGACTGCTAGCTACCCAGTTCCCGAGGCAATGAGGCAAGCCCAAACTATAACATTAAAGTACCATACTTCACAGTTAGTAAAGGGTTCTGCTCATAAAAAGCTGGATTTAGTTTGCACCAGATATGACTATGGTTACTACATCCAACCAACAGATTTAGCTGTCCAGAGAAAATTATAAGGTGCTTCAATCAGTTGGCCACCGATACTTATCGGCCAATATCCCACTTAAATAATTTGATCGCCACCTCTATAACAGCTGATCAGATGAGTCAAGAATTAAAAGATGGAGCTCTTATAGAAAATCGGATTATTTCCAGTATGCATAAATAAAGTACAGCATAGGACAAGCAGATATTAAGACAAGTGCCTACCGATTGAGGACAACAGCTGTGTAACGCCTCTCCACAAAGATGATCCCACACAGAATGTTGGTGAAAGGCGAAGGAAAGTTGGCTTCAGGCCTCTCTTTGGCCTCCATTTCCTCATCCTCATCTTCGTCCTCTGAGTCACTCCAGGACACATAGTTGTCCTGGTTCCGGTTGTTGTACCACTCCACGCTCTCAAACTGCTGGCGTTCAAACGGCTTGTATTCGTGCAAGATCTCCAGCAGTCGGAGAACCTTTGGTGTTACAAACTTGAGGTCCAGGGATGCAGGGGAGAAGTGCTCCTCACAGAGGGCATGCACTTTCCGTAAGAAGGTGTCTGTGAAGAGCAGGAACTTGCGACTGAGCTCCTCCTGCTCGTGTTTGATGTACTTCTGCAGCTCACGCACCATGATGCCCGCTGCCTTATCGGCACACCAAGGCCCCAGCACCTGCAGCACAGCCTGGCAGTCGCTTAGGACCTGTAGAGGACAAGGACAACATTCACAGACTGAATTGTTCTACTGGTGTGAATGCTTTTTCACATTCACCTTCAGGAAGCTTTTTTCCTGCCTTCTACAGTGTTCATTTACACAGTAAGCAGGCACTAGGTACCAGCAGTAATTATAAAGAGTCAGTAAAGATAAAGAAGAAAAAGTGGTCGGACAAAGGAGAGTTGGCAAACAGAGCTTACAACTGGCTAACACATGTGGCCAGTTTTGCCTGTTCATGGGAAACTGGTAAACAGCTGCTCAGTCAGCAGTCACAAAGCAACATTAGTCAAACTACAAAGGTCTAAAGTCTTATTGCTTTTTAGAATTTCAACATTATCCATACAATACCTAATTTGCTATACACCCTTGCAGGTTGGAGCTTCACAGCT
The DNA here is from genome assembly GCF_963514085.1 of Chelon labrosus. NCBI lineage: Eukaryota > Metazoa > Chordata > Actinopteri > Mugiliformes > Mugilidae > Chelon > Chelon labrosus. The sequence goes on from NC_140353.1 coordinate 24,385,501, forward strand.
TTACTATAAATGGGCATTGGTCAATAATGTTTGGATAGTGTGCAATTAGTAATGTACATTTGCACATAGCTCGTCACATACTGTACAGGCCCATAACTCAAGTTCTACTTCAAATATTTTGTCCTAGTGCACAGACTTCACTTTAAAATTCAGATTTTTGGTATTCAGTTTATTCAAACATCCATCATCTATAACTATGTATCCTTGGAGAGGGGGCCTGGAGCTTACCCCAGCTAACATCGTGGCATGTGACATGTACAGGTCAACACTCTATCACAGGGCTATTGATATATATATGAACACAAAATGGCATAAAGAAAAGGGAAACTTTTACATAATCCAATAATAAATAAAAAAACTAAAATGCAAATAACCTGCTTGGAGATGAATGTGGGATCACGGTCCTCTCTCTGAGCAGATATGTTACAGTCGTTCAGGAATTGGAGAGCTTCATCCAGCTCTGCCTGCAAACGCGAGGAGAGGCCACTCTTATCCAGGTAGGGGCCACATTCCAGCACCACTTCTCTTGGCTGAGAGGCATATCTGAAATATAACACATTGTACAGGTGTGTTATATGGATCATTATTACTGGCTTGCCAGTCATTTATCTTTTAGAAACGTTTTTTTTCCCCATCTCAGTTTTAGAGAAACTGCTCCATGTCTTAAACCAAAAATTGGGTTTTAGTACCTGTCCAGAACCACAAGGTCAGTAGCAGTTTCAGCATTGCTCCTCAGAATTCTCTCTAAATTCTGGATCTTCTGCTCAAGTTCAGATGGGTCACATTTCCCATTCAGAATGGAAGCTGTGAGACCGAGAACACGAGGACCGCTTGAGCTGCCCTCAAACAGCTGTACACATAGAGAGGACGCTGTGGTCATTCACAATTTATTTGCAAGACAAGCAAAACTTTATTTTCGAATAAATCAAAATATAATTATATTTTGAGACCGTAATCTCACCTTCATTATCTCACAGTAGGGGTGGTTTGTGATGGCCAAGTGACAATCATCAAACACCACCAAGTTGATTTTAGATAGCGGTAAGATTTTATTCCTCAGAACATGCAGGAATATGTGGCAAGTCATGACCAGTACCTATATGAAAGAAAGTGTAGAATTACAGAAAGGAAGAAAATATTTTCAACAGTGAGTACATTATTATTTAGCCCCATTTTGAAGTGACAATGTTAAAGAAACAGTCACAGGATTGGACCTTGGACCTAGTTTTAACTTATTAGAGAAAACTATAATAACAAATAGTGAGCAGACCTGATTCTCAATTATCTTTTGACTCCATTGATGGTCAGTCCATGCCAGTGTGTCCTCCAAATTTGTGTACTCTCCCACCTGGAGGTCAGAGTGAGTCCTGACTGCAGCTGCTTGCTGAACTACAGATGACACTGGACAACGTAAATCAGAGACACAGACAAATACTTAACTGAATCATGTTAAAGTATTTCATGTACTATAGACTAGAATAGAAATTTGCAGATGCAATAAAAAAAATGAAAGGAAATAAAAGTATACTGAAGGTACCTGTGTCCACCAGAAATACAGTCCGCTTTGCCTTTTCTTGGTAATTTCCACGGATTTGGTGGGAGAGCTCTTTTGTTAGAAGTACTGCAATAAAGGTCTTCCCTGAGCCAGTATTCAAGCAGACAATAGTATTGTGTTCAAGAGCTGCTTCAAGAAGTTCTACCTATAAAGAAAGTTTGGGATTTTTAGAAAGTGGGCTGGTAATACAAAGCATGAACTAAAAATGTTCACTATGCACACTACACACATAAGATATAATAATTCTGCACACCCCTGTATTAAAAAAAAAAATTGATAAAATAGATAAACCACATTAGACTGCCTGGCCTTATACTGTAAAAGTATGTGTTCGCTTTATTTTTAGCTTTTTGGAAATATGTCCCTTTGGCTTCTTTACACTAAAATTGCAAGATATGATTTATCTTTGTTTCATTTTTTTACATCACAAAAATAACATATAAGGTATAAACACATCCTCCTTGCCTGATATTTCCTAGGTGTATATATGTTGTCATGGATAGCCTCCTGCTGCCATGGCAGACCAAAGAAAGGCCCCATAGGTGAAGTGGCAGGGGTGACAAGCTGTAGGCCTGCCATTCTTCAAAGAAGTGGAGGTGAGGGGGCTGGGTTCCTCCAGTTGTTCACTTTATCTCATTTCATTATTCTCCTTGTCAGACATTCACTGGTAGTGGAGATGAGAATATTGTGTTAATGTACTCATGATGACAAATATATCTATTGAAACTGTTCATTCAGAAAGCAAAAAAGAGACCAGCACTGTCAGCAGTGAAAAGTAACTCCTTAGCCACACACAATCACCTGCCACGCATCCACCACCAACAAGACTTTCTAGAGCAGGTAACTGATTGAATTGATGCATGATAAACATACAATGTTGTTTGACTGATGTCATTTTGAGCTATATAATAGGTTGTTTAGAGTGGAAGAGTCACTTGATTAGATCATAAAATTAGTTAGTCGACGTTTAGAACAGCCCATTTGGAGCGTTTTTTGTGGCCTAGATTATTGAAAATGAATTTTATGTAACTTCAGGTTTAATCCTGGATGTCAGTGTCAAAAAGCTGGTTTGCTTCTTACCATCTGCTTATGTTTAAGATAACCAATCCACACATTATAAAAGGACCGCTACTGCCCAATCAATACTCTTGGAAAATGGCATTACAATTCCTGGAAGATCCTCAGTCCCTATGTGGACAAATGTGCTAAGTTCTCTTAGTAGGCAAGAGAACTTAGCACATTTATATTATTCATTATGTAATAATATAGCTACTCTGGCTGGAATTCCTTGTGACCTCCAGTACTACTGTGAGGAACCTTGGAGTTTTATTTGACCAGTACATGCTTTTAAACCATATGTAAAAGAAGTCAAGAAGGACTGCCTTCTTTCACCTGCACAGTACTGTCAAAATTAGGAACATTCTGTCTTAAAGTGAGGCTGAAAAACTAGTTCATGAATTAGGTCGAGATTGGATTACAGTATTTCATTTTAAAAAAAAATCTTAATTCCAATTCGTACATTCTTTAATATTCGGCCTAAGTAGACTCCTGGGGTCGTATTCCTAAAGATTCTGAGAATCCTCTCAGAGAGCTCCTAATTTAGCCTTGCAAGGAGTCTTAGCTTAGGAATGATTCCAGAACATTCTCAGAGAACTCTAGGAATGGACAGAAACTCTTATCTTAGTGAGGAGGTGTGGCTGACCCCGTTGCTAGGTATGAGTCATCATTTCAAAAGGTGAGATTGGTTGATCCTAAAAGCTAGATAAAAATACACTTTTAATAATAATGGGCATAGAATGGACCGTCAAATAAATAGACTTAATCATAGAAACTAATCTCTATGAAGACCGTGTAATTATAAATAATATTTTACCCAAAAAGAAAATCTCTGTTAAATAAATAGTAAGCTATACTTTTAAAATGATCCTACAAAATGTGTGAAAACTCAGGCCCACTTGCACAGTATTCACATGCTGATAGTTCTATTTATTTGCTCACATTCATTTACCATGCTGGTAATTTTTGCACTTCATCCATTTGGTATTAACATGGGTAAAATGGCTCAGCTTTCATCAGTTTCTGTGATTGCTAACCGGCCTATAGGAAGCAGTGTTGGTTGGCATTCAAATCTTCCACAAACCCAACAGCAATGGAGAAGAAAAGAAGTAGGAAACCCAACTGAAGAGGAACAGCATTTGCTTCTGGCTTAATTAGTCACTGAGCATAAATAAGTGTTATGAGAAGTACATTTGGCCCCAATGTTACACTACAAGCAGAGAAGCAGGCATGGGAAAATATAGCAAAACAGATAAATGCCTCCTTTGCGCCATTTTCTCCTCTGCTTAAGAAACCCCTAAACCTCTTAAAAAGTCCTCCTCCTTGCTCTTAACAGATCTCAGCTTCGGAGCACTATTAAAAGGTAAGATTCTTTAGGAATACCTTTTATCTTTACCAGGTTCTACTTTTTACTTTGAGGAGAACTTCATCATGATTCTAAGAATTTTTTTAGAATTTGGCCACTAGGAGCAACTCTTTGCGCTAAGAATCTTTAGGAATACGGCCCTTGGTCCTTAGTTGGTGTGGTGTGACTTTTTGCAGTGTCGTAGCGTAACAGCGTAACTGCTGTTATAGGTCTAGGCTGCAATTGTACAATAGTATCTTTATGAGTACACCGTATAACAACTAACATTTTCTACCATAGATACTTTGACTGCTGGCTTTACCAATTCTGTTATCCATTTTCAATGTACCATGTTTCGCCTAGTATAGTGTATGTTTGTTTGTATTACATTTATATGCTCTATCTGGATGAAATGTATCTGCTGCTCTCTTCTCCTCCTCCTCTTCTATCTTCTACTGTCTCTACCCAACTGGCCTCAAGCAAGTGGGTCCCCCTATATGAACTCTGTTTCTTCCTGTTAAAAATAAATCTTTCCTTGCCACCATCGTATTAGTGCCAGTTTCAGGGTTTGGGTTCTCTAAAGTGTTGTCAGATAAATTACTTTGGTATTGATGCTATATAAATATAACTGAATTTTACTGCATATTTAAGAGAGAGCGATTCTCGGCATAGAATATTGCTAATATTTGTCAGTATCTCAGATTACCAGGGTCTGATGCTATACTTCCTTAACTCATGGGGCAAATCCAAGCACATCTCCTAAGCACCTAAGAACCCCAGTGTAGGATGGCCCTATAGTGTCTTCTTAATCGAATGTTTTTGCCCTGTTGGCTGCAAGCAATGTAATAACCATTTAATTGGGCTTTTGTATAATGATATGTAACAGTACAGACTAACTGAAGCACTAAAGCCTTGTACTAATGATGGAAGTAAAGATTTACTTACTTATAAATACAATAATTGTTTACTATTACAGTATAGTGTAGAGATTTCTGCGCCTGTAATGGTCCATATGATACCAACCAGCTAAAAATGAAACTTACTTAAGAGTAGGATGGAAAAAATGGAAACAGAATTAGTGTCTTAAGAAATGTACTTACAGGTAACAACTGAGGCTTTCTGGATAAGCATGCAATGCTTAGTCTGGGCTTCATGATAAAATATATCCAAATCAATTCCTGATGCTTCCCAACATTTAGCAAGAAGCAGACCTGAGAAATGACATAAAGAGTATATTATTATGACCATGACTGTCAAACACAATATAGACATTCAAATGGGCTTGGCTGTTACAGAGACTGCTTTTGTTGCTCCTGGTACTACATTATAGCATGGAATCTCATTATAAAACAAAACTTCAGGCACATTTTGCTTGTCATGGCAACATATTTATTTCCACAATATGAAATAATATACGAAAATGATAAAGTGTATATAGCACATTTTGTGACTTGTTGCATTACTTTTATGCTGTTGGATGAGACCATGCTTTTTACTGCTACACGGTTACCTTACCTCTAACAAAACGACATATGGCAGGGAATATGAGTGGATCCTCCAGCTCTGCAAGGCAAGAGCAAAATAAGAATGAAAGATGCTGACAGAATGACACGAAGGTCAGAAGGAAAGGATACATCATTAGATAAATAAAACTTTTGAACACAAAAAGTTATTCAGACCACACTCTGCCCTGAAGGCTGCTCTGCCCCATAGCTACAGTGCAGCTAAAAAGTATTTGCGCCCCTCAGAATTTTCTATATTTCTGCATCAAAATGACTCAAAACATCATAGTCCTGAAAGTAAAAAATATTATACTTGTGCATTTATTCATTAAAGAAAATCAATCATTTGTAGATACCTTTGAGTTGCAAAAGTATGTGAACTTGACTTGTTGGTTCTGTATGAGTACTGCCTCAGTGTGTTAAAAGACCAACCTCTCTAGGCACTTCACCAATACAGGCAGTAAGGCCACTGACCTGGAACTGGCACTATGGCCACTCGAAAGCAGGTACTATGGCTGCGTACCAGGCTGTTGACCCAGGCATGTCGACTTTCAGAATGGCCATTACTTAACTGCAGTTAGAGGATGATTCAATAATGTTTAAACCAACCTGCCCTGTATGGCAGAGAGTTTGAAGGCCTCTCCCACCAGGGTTAAAAGCATGGCAAAGGCTAGAGGCAGCCAAGTTTGTCTAGCTAACCCTAATCCTAACCCTGGCATAGGTTCTGGTGGCAGTTCCGGCCGTCTTAATTTTTAAAGAAAAGAAATGTTCCACCTCTGCTTTGTTTCAAACTGTTACCAAGTGACAATATCAGTGTGACAGCAAGTTACATGAAAAAGTATACTATATGACATTCGGACACAAGTAGTCCCATAGGTCATTGAATTAACTAGGTTCTATTTAAAGTCTTTTCAAGTTTCAAAAGACAGGGTAAGGCCTCCATTATACACCAGAACTCCAGACTGCAAACATTTTTTGAGACAGTGCAAGCATTTCTTAGAACTTGTTGGGCATTTGAGAACTGTATATTTGGATGGATTTTTTTGTCGCATTGAAAAACATATAGAGGAGAGTCCAACAATATAGGCCAAGATGTATGAAAAAGCGAGGGTCCGGGGGTTATCAGCCAACTGTACGGGTCACATCATCTACACCTGTCATCACGCCTAACCTAATGCATCTCACCAGAGCCGGAGAAGGACAAAAGATTGAAAAATACATGACAACAATACTTCAGACAAGGATGTCTGAGGGAGTTTACATAGCCTAGATAATGTATAAAAAAAAACACCAACACCCTGAACTGTGTCTTCTGCTCTCTGCGTGTTCTAAAACAGAAAGGGAAAACCAAGGTAACAAGCACTGCACAATTTAAAAATCACAGTCTAGTTAAGCGCAACAATGCTTGATCTTGTAAGTGCAATAAAAAACTTTGCAAGTAAAAGCCAACAATTTAACAGGCAAGCTAAGATGATCACAACCACAGCACTCTTGCTGGATAATATAAATTATAACAAAAACAATGGCTCTCTGAATGTAGACTAATTGCTACCCTGCGTATCAAAGAAATCTGGCAAATACTTGTGAACACAGAGCAAAAGATATATTTACAACTTGACATGGACACGCGCTCGGGTTGTTAAGTAGCAACAACATTTACAAATAGTTTAAGTATCCTGGATCTTAATAGTATCCCCGAATAACAAAATCTTTCACACCTGTAAACTCAAATTCAATCTGCCACTGCACAACGGTGTCTCAAGCAGCTGTCAAGCAGCCCATATACAAAACCATGTTCAGAAGCACACGAGGCAGAATAACGCATTCATGGCTCAAACGCTAGCTGACATAAACTGTATGACCTCGGGGCAGTATGATAACCCTCTAATAGAATTATCTGTAATCCACAGTATCAATTTAAGGTGCTCTCTTCTGCTCAATTTGGCACAATATTAGAGCTTTCTCTCTTAAAATGTAAGCACGCGGTAATCAGAACCTTTTAGCTGGATGGCTGAAACCTTGACCAATGGGTTTAAGTTACTGGCAGAAACCACGCTGTTAACGTTAGCTAGCTAGTTAGCATCTAAACAGCTTCTATTACAGCCTAGCATTTGAAGACAGCTGGTCGAGTCGATGTTCCTGACCTCGCAGCTAAAGGAATTTGATCAAATATGAGAAGATTACTGCTCTAAATGATCTGCACACGAGCGTTTCACGGTCCTTGGCCTGAAAATGAAAATGCGGGCGCTAATGTTACCATATGACAAAATGGCTCATTTTACGTTTACGTGACACTATGATGATAATAAACATGTATGATAAATTAAGAAATGGTAAATGTAGTAACCTATTATCAACGCATAGTGTTAAAAATTGAGCAAAGAGTTGTATAAATGCAATGTAAACCTTCTTGGAGCGTTCAACAGGGTAACTTAACCTAGCATGTTTAGCAGAGCTTGAATCAAATAGATCGTCTGTAAGTGGCTGTTAGCCTGACCATCTTATTGTATGTTTGAGTGTGCTTCCTTTGCCCTGGCAGTGTGATTTATACAGCGAACCTGAATCATAGCGTCACCCGAAATGTACAGCATATAATACATCACGTCTGCACAGTAACTGCAGCCACCATGCACCATCATCATGTCAGGCACTCGGCTAGCAAGCTAATAGCTAGCAAGGCCGACACAGCCCGAAAAAAATAATTCAGAAACACAAATAAGATAAATCCTGTAACACACTCACTTGATGTATGTTTTCCCTATTGATCGTCTCGCCTCAAAGGACTTGAATTCATTCGCTGGATACCCTCGCTACCATTTACTCTTGTCGTCCCGATTTGGTGGCTACTCGTCCACAGGGGACCATTTCCTTTTACCTGGGCCTCTGCTACGCCAAAACATTTACGTAAATGGCGCAACTACCCCTTGCACACACAGCGGCATCTCAGTTCTACTAAAGTGGACGAGAATTCTGGTCTTCGGATAATCTGCCAGAAGGAGGATCGACTCACCGAACACTGGGAACCATGGACGGACTTCACTTGCAGACCTAGAAGCAAAGCAAAATTCTGCTCTCGTATTTATTGAACTTGCCACCAGCATACTGTATAAAAGTTTATTTTTTTACAGTCTATGGAAATTACACCGTTAACTATTTATTTGGGTTTCTTTACACAAAACAGGCTGGTGGTATTTTATCAATTACCCAACATTGAGATGTCTAATAATATAATATAGCCTACAGTACTAGTGATAATTATCATTTATTTGGACACACCTTCTTATTCAGAGTTTTTCTATTTTTTAGATACTGAAGACAATCACAACTATGATGCAACACACTTAGTAGTAGTAGTAAAATAACTACTATATGGGGGAAAATAAGCTTTATATTTTACATGCTTCAAATTTGCTACCTTTTGCTATGATGGCTGCTTGGCACACTTTTGGAATTCTTTCAGTCAGCTTCATGAAGTAGTCACCTGGAGCCCTTGGCCTGGACACTTCAGCTGCTTTGCTTCCTTTCTGCTGTCCAACTCATCCCAAACATCTCGACTGGGTCCTTGTGGAGTTGACTCAGGTGACTGCCCACTGAGCAGTTTAGGAGCTAGGTTGCTGGGTATAGAGGGGATTCAAAACAGTAACCCTAAAGTCGAGAATTCCTCTTCTCTAACCTCCAGTCCACTGCTCCCACATTTAATGACTACCTGCAATACCTGTAAACACATTTAATTAATATGTGGTGGTTTATATAGCAATTAAACTAGTCTTCCTCTGAGCTGCCTTATGTCCCTTTCATTTGTCTGCTATGTTACGGGACGTCCTTCAGATGGCAGCATTACACACAGAGAAATGCTGTTCATTTGGTATGCCCATACTAATACTAATGTTACATTTTCATTTTTTGATAACTTTAAAACAATTTTCCTCCTAAAACAACTCATGCTAAACATCTCTATAAACTGTCACTCCACCTATCTTGTCCAGCAAAGACTTACTAAAGACTTACCTACATAACTAACTCAGTACTGAGCGATGCATTTAACAGGATCTGGAACCTGATTTAAGAGCCGTTTAACAAGAAAGAATGGACAGCAAGCCAGACTTATTTTCTGATTAAATATACTTTACAGCAATATCAAACATGCTGCGACCGTTTAGACACAGAAACCAGATCTAAAAAAAGTACTGTGTCAGAACAAAATATATAAAACTAATGCTACTAGGCTTCTTTGAGTTCATTCAAAATGTTTTACCAATCATCCAAAAGGTTTATTTAGTTCTCAATCACTGGTGGGAAGTTTGGATTTTTATTTGGAACGTCTGTGAGTGGTGCCCACCTGAAACTCGCATGCCTTGAGACTAATGAACCATTAACGTCCAGAAACACAAGGTGTGGATGGGGTGAACTATCTTGGGGAGAGATGTTAACACTGTTATGTGGCTGATAAGTCCTCCTCCCATATTTAGGGTTTTCCAATTTTACATAGATGTCTTCCTTTACTCTTATCTAAAAACCATCTGCACCCACTGAGCACACGCTGCACAGCAAATGAACAACGAGCAATGGCTAAGGTTGTTGACAAACCCTGGTCATGTGAGGTTCAGGTGCACCCTGACCACAAACTGTAAGTTCCAAATAAAACCCTAAAGTCCCCATTAGTCATCATCAGAACTGGAAATCCACTAAAATGAGTGCTGAAACTTCCATTTGCATTTGTTTTACATACCATGCCCTGGATGGCTGAAAACATTCACAAGTCTTGTGAATCTTCAGAATGAAATACTGACTCTTGATATTTCTGACACCATTCATTTTAGTTATTTTTTCCGCCCAATATATCACAATTCTGCTATATAATATTAAAAATAAAAGCATTGCTCAGTGTTGGGTTTGGCTTGTTTTGCATATGGTCAGTATCCATTTGGAGTTATTTGTCTGTGTCTGCTTGATGACGTTTATCTGCTAACAGTTTGTCACCAACAGGTACCTCTTTCACATATTCAGAACAACTGAATATGCACTGATTCATGCAGATTTAATGAGCACAAATAACAATGTATTTCCTGTTGATACATTTCTTTAAAAAAAACAAACAAAAAAAAAACAACAAAGAGACAAAGCGTTTTAAACATATTTATTGGACTCGACTGGTGATGTTGAAATAACTAAAATGACTCTGGGCTCAGCACAAAAGTTAATATGCTTTAAGTAGGTCAGTCCATTCAGTGGTTTGGTGTGGGAAGGGGTTAGTGACTTTTTTGGTCACCTGGCCATGACGTGTCACTGCGACACATGTGCAGTCATACACTCTACTTATATCCTTGCAAAAACCTAAACTGTCTTCCTATTGTAGTTGTTGTTGGAATAGTTGTTTGGAGCAACTGAGTTGGAGGAGTAACTGAGGTATATTCTATTAATTGCTAACATACTCATGGATACTTATGACATACAACATGTTTAAGGAACATGAGCAGAATGTTTGCATTATGGACAGATCAAAAAATAAACCTCTTACTATATAATTCTTCTGGCCATCCATTCATGCTAATTCTAAACCTGAACTAGCCCTTGGTTGACGTGAGGACTGGCAAAAATTTCTTTTCTAAAACTGTGTCCCATTTCATGCTAACTACTAACAGCATTATGTACAGTCAAATAGGTCAGTCATATAATTCACATAATTATAAATGGTAGCACTTCACTTGGGTATTTTAAGCTTATGCCACAACTGTCGATACTGTGTTAAGCAGGTGAAGGTTTTAGCCAGAATAATCCTTCTAAAAGTCTTTGATCCTTTTTTTTTTTTTGTCATCTATGAAAATAGGGTGAAAGATAAATTGCACATGTACATAAATACATACATTCATCACAATCTAATAGTCATAGCATGTACAGCACCAGTCAAAAGTTTGGAAACACCTTCTCGTTCAATGTTTTCTTTATTTTTATTATTTTCTAAATTATAGATAAATACTTATGACATCTAATCCATGAAGGAATATGGAATTATGTAGTAGTAAACAAAAAATGTTAAACCAGAATATGTTTTACATTTTGGCTTCTTCAAAGTTTTTAACCTTTTGCTTTGTTGATGGCTTTGCATTCTTGGCATTCTCTCAATCACCTTCATGAGGTAGTCACCTGGAATTTATTTTCAATTAGCAAAAAACAATGTCTTGCATGAGCGAATTTGTGGAATTTCCTGCCTTCTTAATGTGTTCGACACCATCAGTTGTGTTGTGCACGGGTGGGGTTGGTACACAGTTCTCTACAGTGAATAGCCCTATTCGACGGTGGCTCTAATCCATATTATGACAAGAATCGCTCAACTCAGTGAAGAGATACGACAGTCCATTAGTACTTTATGGCATGAAGGTGAGTCAATCTGCAAAATTTTCAGAACTGAGAGAATACAATCAAGTATTCTCACATATAGTACTGAAAACCATAAAACGTTATATTGAACCTTGCTCTCATGAGACCAAGAGTTACCGCTGCTGTAGAGGATAAATTCATTAGAGTTACCAGGCTCAGAAGCTAATAATTAACCGCACCTCAGAACAGAGCCCACAAGAATGTGTCAGTGAGTTCAAGTGGCACATACACCAACATCAACTGTTAGAGGAGAGTGGGTGAATCAAGCCTTCGTGGTTGAATTTCTGCAAAGAAACTGAGGAAGAAAAAGAAGAGAACTGCTTGGTCTAAGACACACAAGGAATGAACATTAGACCTCTTGAAATCTGTAATTTGGTCTGATGACATTCTCACAAAGACATCCATCAACCTGGATGTCTTTGTGAGAAACTTTAAAGGAACGGATGTTTTCTACATTTATGTTTTCCACTGTGATGCTTAGAAGAGGACGTGTTATGGCGTTCTGGTGCTCTGCTGGTGATACTGTTGGTCATTTATTTAAATTTCAAGGCACACTTAGAAAGATATGGGGTGCTGCTTCAGATTACTGGTCCTCAATTGAGATGGTTTGGGATGAGTTGGGCCACAGAGTGAAGGCAAAGCAGCCAACAAGCGCTCAACACCTCTGGAAACTCCTTCAAGGCTGCTCGAAAACCATTCTAAGTGACTACTTCATGAAGCTGATTAGGAGTATTCCAAGAGTGGGCAAAGCTTCCATCAAATCAAATGGTGGCCATCTTAAAGAGTGTAAAATATATATACAAAAAAAATCTGGTTTGTTTCACACTTTTTTGTTCCTTCATAGCTTTGACATCATTAATACTAATCTGCAATGAAGAAAATAATAAAAAGGAAAAAAAAAATCTTCCACTGACTACTTTTACAAGTAACCGCTAAAACAGTAGACACAGTGTAGACACTCAGACCATACAGTATGCAGTTAGTAAATAAGGTAGAACTGGGACAAAGTCATAGTTCTCACAAGGCTAAATGTATGAAAATGCAACCACACATACCCTTGTGATGTTATTATGATATACCATGCTATAGAGATGATACAGTTTGTACTGGACTGGAAATATGGCTTCTTTCGTGGCCAAAGGACCTGTATTTATATGTAGAGTAAACATAGACTTCATCCACTGGTTGGCTGGTGGAAGCAGGTTTGTGCTGACGACAACAATGTTCAAATGAAGAAAGCATAGTAGGACATGTTATAGTGCTTCATTACAGGCATTGTTCAAAAGTAACATATAGAAATATATTTCAGTGTGAAGCATTTTTTCCATTGACTGGCTTGGACAAGCTCAAGCATAGCTCAACCACATAAAATATTTCTTTATCATAAAACTTTTTAAAAATCCATTCATACATCTTATGAGCCATAAAATATTACAAATATATTCTGCCTCAAATATTATACCTATAGGGCTGTTGTGATGCTTTAGTACTTGAGCTGTACCAGATATTTTATGTGTTAAAAACAAGCTTCCATTATCTGGCTGTTGGTGAGTTGTGTACTTTCTGTATTTGTACATCCAACACTATCTTTGGCAGTTTGTTTTCTCATTCAAAAGTGCAACTATTAAAAATTCCCCTTCATTCAGACTTGACAAGTTTTCGTTAAAACAGTACATATATACATATCTGTATATATATATATAGTCTTTATTTTCCTGCTTCTGCTCCATTAACTCTTAACTAATAACCATTCTTAGCCTGGTATTCACTGTGCATCCATACACTGTGCCCATAGTACAGTATGATTTACTTTATCTACATATTGGAGCATGCTCTACAGTCATATTATATTCTTACAAGATCAGCTTGGTCAGCTTTACACAGCAATTCTTAACATACTACAACTTAGTAAATTCATAATGTATTGATGCTTAATGACTTGTTTCAAACATTTTTTTTTTAAGTTTTGACTTTTTTTCAAATCAGCATAATCTTTGCCCATATCACAATGTGGGTTTATTTTCAAGACAAGGCTTACTTCAAGCCACATTGAAAGCTAAATGCAAAAACAAGTTCCACTAGTGAAATTGATATATAATTTGAAATGTCTTCACTTAATCTTAAATGCTTTATGTGTAATAAAAAGGAGAAAGGAGTGGCAGTTGAACTCTAGGTATGTGTGTCTGTGTGTATATTTAATTAAAATGTAGATATTTGTAATTGACAACATTCACTTTTTACCTGTAAATATGACTGTGCGCATGTGTGTGTTCAGTGGTCAAGGTTCAGAAGCAGGCTAGGCAGTGTCTTTAAGTCCATCTGTGGCAGCAGCCAGAAACAGTAGAGCAGCAGCCACAGCAGCAGCAGCAGGTACAGTTCCCAATTCTCATTCCATCTACATACATCCATACACACACGCCAGAGAGAAAGGTTAGCAGAGACACAAAAGCTGAAGTTTGTTACTATTTCAAGTGCTATTGTGGTCATCATTCAATAGTCAAAACTTTTATGTATACTTTTATGTCTCATTGTATAGCAAACGCACCGATCAGAAACAACACCATGACCACTGACAAGAGAAGTGAATAACATTGACCATCTTGAGATAATGCATATACTGCTGGAAAACATTTGGACCTGGCATTCCTGTGGATGTTACTTAGACATGTACCACCCACCTAGACCAGACCAGGCACCCCCACCCCATAGCAATGACACTCCTTGATGGTAGCAGCCATCCCCAGCAGGATGCAGCCTGACACTGGCGCACACACAAAAATGGTTTAGGAACTACTAAAAAAATGATCCACAGAGGCCCCTCCCTTCAACCCACAGGACTCAAAGGCCCCCACTAACAACATTCTGTTGCCAGACACCACAGGGCACTCTCACTAGGCCCATGTCCATTCTCTGATGAGTCACAGCTGTTCTGGAGGCACAAGGGAGACCTTCTCAATATAAAGGCAGGTGGTCATAATGTTATGCCTGATCCTTGTATATTCTTGATGCATTTACTTTGACTGACCGTACTTTTAACTTGTAAGCTCTGCTAAAATTATTGTCATCAGATTTACTTTAACAAATACAACATAACTGAAGTTACATTGTTTGTGTTACAGTAATGACAATGCACCATACAAATTATTAAGTAGACATCAATATAAAAATATATCTCATTACATTTTTACACTTCTCATTAATTGAATTCATTCAAAACACCACTCAACACAGTGGCCAGCACTGAACACTTCACAGAAAGGCAGGGTTGGCCTTTCGAGCTTCCATCTTTCAGGTGAGGTGAAAAAGGGACCCGGTCACACGCCGATACCATTAACTACCCATGACACACGTCTTTTTTTTAACTCAAAATAAATTAGGTAAAAACTTGCAGAAGTTGAGCAGGCAGTCCATCAATGTGGTCAGAACGAGTCGTGATAAGGGAACCATATAAAGGTCATATAAATCCCAGACCACCTTCAAATGTGGTCTGAGGATTGCATCTCTTTGGTGTCTTTGGTGCATTCACACCTGTATTTAAAGAGATCCCTCAGGACATAGGCAGACTAATATTTTAACACGAGAAGTCTGTTACTTTTTAAAAACCTTGAAAAAACAAATAACTAAAACAAGGAAGGAAATGTTCTCACCCCAAATCAGAGTCATCATTGTCAGCTTTTCTGAAGGCAGCTCTCTGATTGTCCTGTGAATGGTGGAAATGTCAAATGCTTGTTGTCATTATACAGGAGTAATTAGTATAGTAATATCACCCTAGCGGAGAAAATGTCCAACTCACCATGGATTCAGTGAGGTGAGCCCCCTTTCTGTGACGAAGAACTGGAGGGATCTGGTTTTCATCTTGTCTGCTGTAACTTCTCGTGGCAATACTGAAAAAACAAAATCCTTTAGTTTAGGTCTCAAAAGAAGGCACCAAACCAGAGAAACATATTGGTAAAGCCATTATGAATACTCATATCCAAAAAAGGTTTAAAAAAGGCAACTTGACTTGTACAGTTTTTTTGAGAAGACATTTCACCACTCATCCAAGTAGCTTCTTCAGTTCTAGAGGACTGGTGGGAAGGTTTCAGGTTTAAAAAGGAAACTCCCACTGAAACTTGCTTATTGTGTAAACAACCAGAAACTGGTGCAAACTGGTACAAAAGTCTGTTGGATTGACTTCAGTGCATAAAGAGTGTTTCCTTAAAGTCATGAGTTTTACATATGGTTTTTAATATGGCAAAGCTAGTGTCCTGTTTTACATTCAGCTAGAGTAGCATTCACTTCACAGATTGTGCTCATTTGCTAAGATGGCAATACTGATTCGTACAGCTTTAAAATAAAATTTCTAGGTGATTTGGTGACACCTGTAGTGGCATCAGTAAGCTAGTCTTCAATGCGTGCAATAAGTGAAATGCGCGTGTCTACTGCATAAATGTTGGAGAATAATTTCACTTGCCTATAGATAGTTTGTGTAGTTAATAGTCAATCCATCTGTGTCATAGTGACTTTCTGTTAGATTACTGCTGGGGTCAGTTATCTGCCCTATTTTCTCTTTGAGGAACATGCCAAGGCCATGGTCCCTCTTTGGTGTCTTCAGTCTCACTCTCTGGCTGTCTACAGACACAGCTGTAGAGTTAGATGATAACGCCCTCCGTTCCTGGATGACACTTTGTATTTCCTAGCTGGTGTGAATCCTTATCTTCATGTTTATGTACTATAGCCAATTGGATGTTAACACATCTCCCCTTTGCTGCCTCAGCCCACCTTTCTAGTATAAGAATCTGAGCTTTACTGTTTGACCCTTAGAATTGAGGTGGACTCATGCACTTATGTTGTGATGACGAATCTTCTGTTCTCCTCGTACGAGCCTAAATAAACTCCTTCAGCATAAGACATACAGGACTCTGGTACTTCTTCTACTTCATCGGCATCACCACAAATTCCTCCCTAACAATAAATAATATTCTCTGAATCCCCTGTGCATAAGCGAGCAGACTGCATAGAAAAGAACACTGCCAATACACAGAGGCAATTACAGAATGTAAATAAGTCAGCTAATTCTTATGGTTGAATATGGAAAGAATCATGCTCTGTTGTAATATTTAATTCACACCTATTCATATTTTATTATTCATTATTAATCCTTAATCCCTTTCTTTAAGATGCAGT
This sequence comes from Chelon labrosus, assembly GCF_963514085.1. Taxonomy (NCBI): domain Eukaryota; kingdom Metazoa; phylum Chordata; class Actinopteri; order Mugiliformes; family Mugilidae; genus Chelon; species Chelon labrosus. The sequence goes on from NC_140353.1 coordinate 24,402,503, forward strand.
GTTTCAGTCCTCATAAAGCTTGACTTGATGCCCTTTGACAATCTACTTTCAAGTACTTTTAAGGAAATATCTGAGCAAAGTCAAAGAAGCCAGGCCAGACCAGTACCATCCACTGCCATAACATTGGGTTCCCCCTGGGTAAAGAGTGTTTCTCAGTGTATAAGGGAGCCGACTAAGAATAGAAACCCTACCACAAAGACTCATTCTTTTCTCTTGCAGTGAGTGGGTTCTGCTGCTTTGCCTCACAGAGATCACTGCTGTTTGTTAAAACATCACCACTCAAGAGTCCTCCAGACAACAAGCATCGCTCCTGGGATTCAGATGTGTTGTTAGTCTCTTGGTTGGCCTTACTGATCACCTAAAATGAATGAAACAAGTAGTTTATCAACTTAATAATATACAAGAATAATGAATTCACAGTCCAAAATGTCTTTGCTTTTGTCCCACTTGCAGGGAGTATGGTAATAATGTGCAAGACATCCGTCAAAAAATGACTTAATTGTAATGGCAATTATATCCCACTCTCAGGCAGAACTTTTAGTGTAATACACACCAGAAAATATTGCTAATCCCATTCATGATTCAACGCAATTCCCTTTCAGCCTTAAATATTTGAAATGCACATTTTGTAGGCTTTGTTGGACGTATACTAAAAACAAATTTTAGGAAAATTTATAGACATCTAGCCATAGGCTTTATAACAGCAAAAATCCCCTCCATGTATCAGTCTATTTTCCGAGTCCTCTGCAGAAAACATCTCACAACTGTTTTTCTTATGTTTTGTCATCTTCAGACAAATTGCATCTTGTAGTTTTTTTTAACTGCTCAGATGTCCAAATGATTGATAACACAATATTTTATTTTTTGTTACAACTGATCACAGTGGGATATACTTAATAATAGCAAAATTAGCATGAGCAGACTAAAAAACTAGCAAGTCCTATGGTGTCAAAGAACATCAGTGGAACAGAAAAGTGTGAGTGTGGGTCATCTGGTTGTTAGGTGTGATATTATGGAGCAGTACAATGTCACACTGCTTCATGTTCCTGTTTGAACAGTTGGACCACAACAGTTGGACCACACTAAACACACACTAAAAATCGTCTTTGTATGCACAAGTTGATTATTCATTTATTGTTAAATGATAAATGCAAATAGAAATCATCGTAATGACCTTTCAGCAACACAACTCAAAGGAATACTGAATATGGAGCTCCCAGTATAACTTGTGCGCACAAGATTAAAATTTGAAGACCTTGTTGGAGAGGCTTATTTGAATGTCATTAGTTTGCCATGTATTTGGTCAAAGTACTAACAGAAATTTTGATCAAATAGTGGCACAAATTGCAAGTCAGGGGTATCACCAAATATGTACATTTCATATGGAATATGTCTGACAAAATACTACAATACTACCTTATTGCAAATTTTCACTCAAACCAAATATCAAATTCATTAAAATGCTTGAGAAAATTCATTGACATTTATTATGTCTTAGTTTGCTCAGTAAACTGAATGTGACCAGTCAAAACCTAAATAGAAATGGTCAAAAACTACACAGAACGTTAAGATAATTGAAGAAAAACTCACATTTAACTTATCGTGCTCTTGAAGAAAACCTGCTTCATTGCTGGAGTCATCAGCTGGCATGGTGAGTTGTTGGTCATCTGGCAAAGTCTCTGAGGATGGCGCCGGCTGGAGAGCAGACACACTCAAAACAGAAGGCCAACGCTGCATTTCTGTGTCAGGTGGCTCTGTAAACATGGGCTCCTCTTTGTCAGGGTAGAACAGATCCATGGGTTCAATAAGGTCACCAATGAGATCTTCTGTAGGAGAATGTCGACCAAAGTCTGCATGAAACACATTCATGTTTGTAGACACACTAACTGGTTCATTACCCTGAATCCCGATCTTACCATCTAACTTATAGTCGTCTGGATCCAGCGTGTTGTACTGTGTGTCTGCAGTCTCATTTTTAGAAGAGGCGTCCATTCGTATGTCCTGGTGTCCATCAAATAGATGAGTTGAATCCAAGACCTCCTCAGTTTTCACAAGTTCAGTTTCAGTATTTGAGCAAGGCGACTGCACAATCAAATCCTTTCCTCCCTGAGAATCATCATGACATTTATTATTTATTTCCATGTCACATACTGGGTCTGGCCCACATGTGTTTGTTGATCGGCTGATGTGTTCATCCCAATGCTCATTTTCCAAGTCTCGTATTTGTTCTGCAGTTGTTTCTGTAACATTTTCTGATTCAAGACAGGAAGGAATTTCAACAGAAATGTTGTCATCTTCACTATAGACAGAGCTGGATTCATTTGGAGTTTGAGCCCTGTTGACATCTGTGTTAGCTCGCTCACTTCTAAGCACTCTTTGCTGGTCCGGATCTTCATCCTCAGCAGGACCTTGTTCTTCTGGGCCACATATTCCCTCTTCATCCGGCTCTTCTGGCACACTGGAAATGGAAATCAAGGGAATATTCATGCCAGTGATTGGGTCCAGAGTAATTTTTGATGATCTCTCTTGGTTGGTTGAATGTTCGTTTTCTAAACCTTTACACATATATGAACCATTGCTTTCTTGAGAATCTGGGTCATCTCTTTTGTTTTGTAAAGGAGAATCTGTTTTCTGCCATTCAGTTTCTTCTTCAACCTCCTCAGAGTTATTTCTCTTTTTCAGACTTTCTGTTTTACCACTAATTTGTCCATCATGGTCCTTAGCATCCCTGATGAAGTCCACAGACTTCTTTAAACATTCCAGATCCATATTATTGCTATGTTCCACACTATTCTGCTTCATGAGTTGTTCAAAATGTCCAGGCGATGGTTCAGAGGTGGAGCTGAGTTTGCACTGGTTGGGTTCATCAGACTGAAGGAAGTCTTCAGCAACAGAGCTGGCCAGTACATTTTCTCTTTGAAGCAGAGTTGCATCTGTCAGGGCAAAGTCTACTTCTTTTGTAATCTCAGTTTCACTCTGATCAGGTACCTGGTCAACTGCCAGGTTCTGATTGTGGACTGTCTCTTTCTCCTGTACTACTTCTACTAACTTTTTCTCAGAATTCTCTTTGAGTTTGCCCTGGGTGCTCTCTAGTGAGCTCAGTGAATAAATTCCTTCATCGATGGATGACTCAGTCATTGACTGCTCATCAGGGCTTCTGTCCTTTATTAATGGAATGCATCCTTCATCAAAAGTAGTCACCTCCACAGGGGTGGCATGGTATATATCCCAGGCTGCCCCGCTGTCACCCAAAGAACTGTCACTTCGGCTCTCACTAAACCTGTCTGGCATCAAACCAATATCGCTCTCTATCCAGGAGTCTGGTGAGCTAACTGCAGAGTCACCAAGTACTGAGTCAGTGTTTACAGACTCAGGCACTGATGAGCCAGTTAGCGAGTGAGTATCAGACAGATGTGGGGAATTAGAGGTCAAGTTGGGTAAGGCCTTGCTGGCAGGTTTCTTGGGGTTTTCAAGCACACTACTGGAGTCCTTGTGGGGGGAATCTGCTAAATAGTCTTCACTGGACCATGAGCGAGTTGCAGCCACCCTTAAGGGTGGTGACATGATGCTTCTGTCTTCTGATATTGAGGAAATTAAGATTTTGGGTGGGAGTTTGGCACAGTCTCTCTGGAACATGTAGGACCGCTCCTTCACTCTGCTGCGGTGGACACCATTCCTTATATAATCAAAATCACGCTCATATAAGTTGAGTCGGCCCATGGAGATGCTTCGTTCAATCGTCTTGCAGGGCTCCTCTGGCTATGGGAGAAACAAAGAAGTTGGCAGAAATGTATTAGCGGCCACGTTGTGATGTCAAATCTAATATCAGATTTACATCGTCCATGCACTGTAGGGGATTCTTACCTCCTGTATACCAGGGAAGTGCTCCAGGAACTGTGACACATACATCATGATGGATTGCTCATCTGGTGCATTAATAGTCACATCTGAGCAAATAAAAATACAATTATTACCATGCTGCCATTTTATGCAAAAATTTCCATGTTAATCAGTCTGCTCCAAATAAAGCAGACTGATAACAACATAAATATGTGGCAGCATTTCTCAAATGTGATGCGCCTATTAATAGTGATAATATCCATCCATATATACATGTTAGTAAAGAAAAATTACTAACATGTACATTACTAACAATTTATTGTTAGTAATGTACATGTTTGCTATTTATTCGAACACTAAGCCTCAGCATCCTTTGTCATGTATCCTAGGATTAGGGATGGCCCATTATCTAGGAGACACCTATGTGTACTCAAACCATGGCAACTGGAACTGAGTGGCTCATGTTGGGGTTGGGGCTAATAACTGTTGAACAACAGTTGCTTTTACTGAAATCACTGCAATGCACAAAGGAGATAAGATGTCTGAGTAGATAATGTGTAGGAAAAGGAAGGAAGGAGGGACGGCCACTGAGAGATATGAGCAAGAAAATGCATTTTGGATCAATGACAGGTGTTGGAGTTTGCATCACTGTGGCATGTAGTTGCATTTATAGGGAGTTGCATGTCAGAGCTACAGAGCTTCGGGTTGATGTGATGCATGACCATAAATCTGTCTTAAGTTAGACACGGTAGTAACCAGGTTAGATGAAAATGTAGGCATTTTTTGTTACCCTCAGGTTCCAGAAGGCGTGGTATACCCAGGCTGTAGTGGGCTATCCTGAATGCATCCTCCAGATTCTCTCTGGCACTCCGAAGCAGGGCCTTCCTCATGTCTACCAGGCTAGGGTCAATGGACTTAATGACAGCTAGGAAGGCCAGACCACTTGTCCAGCTCTTCCCAAAGTCCTGCACTGCCACACCATATCTAAAACAAGACATATTCATTGGTTGGGGCCAGGCCAGAAAGACAGTGAAACTAACTTTGAGACTGAAAGTACAAACAAATAGACCTTTTTCATGGTTATGGCTCTCAGACTAACCACACTGCATATTCACCAATATCAACAAGATACAAAGAAATGATACACTTTGTCAGACTTCTAAGGTTTAATGGAACAATCATAATTAAGACAGACTAAACTTACTTGCGTGTTCGCTTCTGCACCCACTGCAGCAACTTTTTAATGGCCTTGCCTTGTTCTTGCATGGCTGTAGATGCTGTCTGTCTTTCGTCCGACGGCGTGCTGCAGTAAGACACGTCGGAGTCGGAGCTGGTGGGGATAGATGACAGGCTGGACGTGGAAGGGAACTGGCTTCTGATGTTTCCAGTCAGTTCCTTAATCTGCAAAGAGGCAGACAGTTGGATTACATTCTTCTTCAGTCCTGTTCTACTACTAACTTCAGCAAATTCAATTATGTTTTACCAGCAAAGTATTATGATTATTATGACCAGCTGCTGAGTCTTTGTAACAATACAGCACTCCGTACATTTGTTAAAGAAACCATGAGTGATTAGGCAAACATATTTCTGAAGGGTCAACTTGGCTTTGTCTTTTGGAGAACAGTCATGCTGGAAAGTCCAGGTTGATAAATAACTCTCTGATAACCTTGTGGATTCATCTTGCTATCAGTGTTGACTCAGTTCACAGACACACTTCAACTTCAGTCTGTAAATGGAGTGTTTAGTGGTGAATCTTTGGTTACCGAGAGGATGGGGAACTTTCCTAAAAGTGGCTTTACTCTTTATTACTGAGGGGGGGGAACAAGCAATAAAATCCAGGGCTGGATCAAAAGAACACAAAAATGACATTACCTGGAAAAACAAGATGATGTTCCAGATAAGTCCCAGGATAATAGAGGAGTTTCCATCTGCAACATCAACTGCATCGATACTGACCAACTTTACCTGAGGAGACAAGTTACGTCTGTGTTGACAGTTCAGCTACTCATCAAGCAGTGCAAAAGATGACCAGCTGAGATACTCACGTTTCTCTCCTCCAAGAAAGAGAGGACCTTGGCGATGTTGTTGAGTCTGAAAATCCGATGGGAGGACTTCTTGAACCCATGGAGCTGTAAGGTCATTCAGATCAAGAAAAACAGAATAAAATATTATAAATGCTCCATACACTGCAACAACAACTACTTCTACCACTACTGCACTACACTACAAATTGTGTTTACCGCGTTGACAAGAAAGCGCCACATAGAGCAGCCCTGTTGTCGTATTTATATCTTTGTAAGTGGAGGCAGACACTAAATTCAGGAAATTTGTTTTCTTAATCAGTTTTATAAAATGTCTGAGGAAAATGTTAATATTCCTAACAGCCTTGTTCTTTTATTACACTTCTGTATCTCCATTAAGTACCCTGATCATTAGCTTACTGAACTTCTTCAGTGGCTTCTAGATGCTAACTGTTACCTAGCTAGCTGCGGTGTTCTCACAGCCTCTGGTGTGATGTTACCAACTGAACGCCAACCATTTTGTGTACACAAGGTCCCATGCCGTAACTACAACCTTACAAGTTCAATTTGAAATCAGCATATTATACACAATACTTTACAATTACATGTGTAACAATATCTGGCACTACAATATATTTGACAGCCTGACCAGTTTGCAGCCAGAGAGTTCCTCCAGCAGGGCCATGAGGATGCGTCCATCCTGGATGTCCTGAAAAAGGTCATGGACTTCAATCGGTGGGTCACACTGAGGATTAAAAGAAGAAGGAAGGCAGCAAGAGTGGAGGTGAGACGTGAGAACACAGAACTCTCAAAACTGATACCATGACACAATGTACCTTCAGTGTTTTTCAGTCACTTTGATGGCTTCCTAAAGTTCAACACCCAGTGTATTATAGATGACAAACATGATCCTGCCATTTGAAAAATGTGGAGAACTGTTAACTATTTTGGCTTCTGTCTATTTGCTAATTTTCAATTTAAAAATGGCAACCAACAATTAAATGTCAAAACATTCTTCTATAATAATTATTCTGTCCGTAAACAAGTGAACGACACAATACACAATACAACACAATACTTGTTTTTCCGGACAATAGAGGGGTTTCCAGACTATTGATCACCAGCGGAGCTCATTGTCCAACAGAATGATGCTACAGGACTACTTTCATACCCTTCTCAATCCAGCTGTACAACAACTCACCTTTCTGCAACAGATAACTCCATGTTATTAATGTTAATGCACATTATTCCACCTTTTTAATACTTCCTATGTATATGTATTTACATGCACATCTCTATTTCCTGTACATTTGTTCATATGCTAATTTTGTATTTTGTTTTTTGCTTATAGTATTTTATTTTACTAGATTTTTACTTCTGTTTTATTTTTATTTTATTTTAATCTTATTTTTTTTAGTCTTATTGCATCTTTGTTTTTACTTGTGGTTCTCGAGTTTGTTTTTTATGTGCAACTAAGGTACTATGACCAAGCAATTTCCCTTGTGGATGAATAAAGTTTGTTTAAGTTAAAGTCTAAGTCTAATATTTCATATCCATTTCTGAATGTACTTATGAAATGGATAAAATTCGGTCATTATGCCCCATTTGGTGCATTAGAAATCAAAGCCACGCCCACGTCTCCATCAAACACACCTTGCTGAAAAATACTGACACACTACATGTTTGAGTAAGTCGAAAACAACTCTTGACCAAAACCAGAGTGAACTATGTAAATATATGTTTGAAAATCAGCAGAGATTCACAGCGTAATCAACAGCATGACAGCATGAGATAACATCAGGCATGTGAACTTGTCTGAACATGGCAAATGTGAAAGCTGTAACAGGGGGTGGAGGGTGGGGGTGTAAATGACTGGAACTTTTCAAGATCACGGAAGACAAACGTATGATTGTCAATTAGTGGGTCAGACACATAGCCAAACAATGAGAAGAGAGGCTCATTGTTGGAGAGAAAACAAAAGGCTCGATCAGACGCTCCTGACTCACCCGCTGTCAGGAAACTGCTGCAAACAGAAGCAAAACAAAGGCTCTGGAGTTAAACTACAGAGGTTCCATATATAAATGATAATGAAAATAATAATTAGCTGTAGTCTTTAAGGGACTCTTTATTTTGTACATAATAGGTAAAAATGCGCCCATTTTTGAAGACTTTGCATACTTGCATACTGGCAAATTAAATTTAATCAATTTATTAATTTATTAAAATTTAATTCATAAATTAATCAGGCTTCTCTAGCCACAAGCGAGTTTGCATGGCTAGATACAGAGAATACATGTTAAAAAACAAATAAATGAATGACCAAGGCTGACTAAGATACCTCAGCATTCTTTTAATAGTAATCGAAAATTGAATCATTATTTCTATCTTTTCAGCCTTCATCTATTTCTCTATTTATAATAGCAATGATAGATTTTTCCCATTATGGCTAGAACGATTTCCAGTCTTCTTCATTCCTTAAGAATTTTTACCAAGATATTTTGGGCATGGCTTTTTTCTTTCGTGCAAAAATAAACATTGCTCTCTGGTGGGAACACTTCAAACATGGAAAAGTTGTAGGAGCCAAATACAGAGCCAAACATATCATACATCACGTGGTACAGTTTGGGAAGCATGAGTGCATAAGCAAGGTCACCCCTGGGTTAGACATCTCATCTCTGGATGTCTTAGTAGCAGTAGTAATACATTTAGCTCCTACAACAATGTTTTTAAATGGTCTCCACTATATTATTGACACTTCAATATTGACAATTTCCACATTAACATCCACACAGTGATACCCCCGCTAGGGGTAGTAGAAGGAGTGTTGAGAGGAAAACCACCACCTTGCATAGTTAGACTTGTACCATTGGCATTGTTCTCTCTGATTAACACTTTCACCCCTAATTAAACTTTAATGCAGCACACAGGCAGTTCCACACAGCCGCATGTATAATTCAGACTGCTCAGGCTGCTGTTTATGCACACCACATCATAGCTGTGGTGTCAAAACACATATAGTAAGCATGGTCCTGTTATCTCAGCTTCATGACAGTCTGTGATAAAGCCTGAGCTACCCTTTGGGTTTTTTGGCAATACAAGAAATTGCCTTTTACCATTTATATAGTAAAATGTGAAGCTCAGTAAGCAGCTTTGCAATAGCTGAGCATACAGACAATGATTATGGCAGCAGTGTGAGTGTGCTTGTGTGAACGAGTGGGTAAATGTGTTTACCATTATGGTTTCTTTCTTGTTTCTAGTGATTCAGTGACGTAAACAAGTGGTGGTAAGAAAAGTTGACAAAAGTGACACCATAATATTATAGAATCATTTGACAAGAACCTGACCTATAAGGTTTTTGGGTTTGCTGTCACACATACTGTAGGTTACCTATGCATTAGATGTCCTTCTTCATTTGATTTGGGATATGCTAGGAGTGTGTTAGGAGTGAGATTACCAGCAGGTACCTGCCCCTGCTACATATAATTTTTACTTATGTGTATCCAGCACATCTTTTAGTCAGATTTTTTAACATAAGCTTAACTGGTTTCACCTCAACCGTGGTATCAAGCTCAACCAGTTCCAAATAGCATTGCAGCATGCATCCAGTTATTGCATAAGAAGTGGCCGACTTCAAAGTGTCTCATTCTGAAAATGAGCTCAACGCTTTCAGCACAATAACACAACATCTAACTTCTGCAATTTGTGATGCTATGGACAAACCTTTTCTAAATGTAGGTTCATCCACCGGGTGAAGGTCCTCTTCTGAACCATTTCTCTTTCAACTGCAACACAAAAAAGATGAAAAAATGTTTTCAGTCATCAGGAAACTGAAGCCAGGTACACAATGTTTACCAAAGAAGCAAGCAAGTATGCATCAAAATCATATTCTTATTACCTCTGGACTGAGGCATTTCAAAGATTTACATAATTAAGGTTTCCATGAAAAGCCGAGTTTAAACTATCCAATTGAAACTGAGAAACACTACTAAAACTACTCACAGTCATAACATAAATCATGTTAGATCCAGTAATAAACAGATGGATGAAAGGTCGATATATCAGTAACACACTGAAATAATTTAACCTGTCCTAAGGAATACTGATTAAGAGGCTGCTATATTCAGTTTTGCTGAAATCTATGATGTAAATGTTTTTATGGCAGTCACAAGGAAACACCATTAGTCCATTATTATCACAAATATTAACCAAAGAGTCTCATAAAATACAAATCCCAACAACTTGTCTGCCCTGCTGAAGAGCCTGTGGCTGCACCACAATACAGACTGTGGGTGTATGTGGGGAACAACAACTAAAGGGGGGGAGGGTCTCTGAATGATGGCAGCCAAGTCAGCGGCCCACTGTAAACACTCTGGTTAACTCTGCTTTGCACTCACTACAAATGAGTGCTATGGCTGCTGTGATGAAATGTATGATTTCATCTTCAAGTGGAATCATGAATGCTTCACAGTGGCTGGGTGGCGCAGACACCTTGTCTCACAGTAAATGTCCAAATTGGCCTCAGTCTCATTTTCATGGTAGAGTCATGCATAAGGCACGCCACTGATTTATAAATGTGTGCCATCAGCTTAAACGTCTGTTCTGAAGGGCTTGATCACAAGGAAACACCTCGAAGGCAGAGAATGCAGGAGTTGGGTTGTTATTGAAGAAGCGTGGATGATGCTTTAACACATGAATCTTTGTCAGGGCAGAGATAGGGAGGTGGCAGAGTAGGGAAAGAGGGTGGGAAGTTTGAATAAAGAGAGGATGACACAAAGAAGAAATGAAGGAGTGAACTTTTAAAAAAAGGACGGCGATGTGAGGTTGGAAAATAGAAGTCTAGTACGTTAGGTATTGGTCTTGTTAAATTTACCTTAGCCAGACCAAAGCTGACACTTCTTTTCAGGAGAAACTGATCAAAGTAATGCAATGTTCTTAATACAGGCTACATTCAGTTGTCGATTATTAGATACACATAGCTGAAACGAATGTAGGACAACCCAACATTCTGCAATAAGTTTTACCTTCATAAAGGTTTTAATGATTTGTTTCGGCAAAAATGTTTTGGAGCTGTTAACTCAACTGTATGAGCTGTATGATGTATTTGGGAGGATGTATTTTGGTACCATATAACTGGACACACCGGACAGGAACCAGCTCTCCATCTCTCCCTGTTGTCCGTCAACACTATACTGTTGCTGTCCAATAAAGTCTTAACACTGCTCCCAAAATTTGAAAAACAAGTTCAGGAACTGAATGAGTGACTGAACAGTGAGTTTGTGTCACTTCAATAGCAGAGAATTTTAAGAACCATTGTATTCTGTACACTATACAAGAAATGATTTATATAAGTGTGTTCATTTATATTTAAACTATGACACCAGTGGATAGTGTCTTTAGTAAGAGGATTACTCTACAATCGAGGGAATTTGTGCATGTTTAGAAGGTGTAACTGTGTTCTTTTACATGCATATTTTTTCTACTTGAGACGAACTGGCCTGGCAAACAGAGGCACTGAGGACATAATACAAATTTTAGTTTCATAATCCACAATTCATACTAATCACACACTGAAGTTACTTCCTGAGATACAGGTGCAACTAGACCAGCAACATTACTATCTTCTCACTCACAGTACAGCTAAAGTAAGGCAGCCAAAGGAGCAAATGCAACTGGTTCAAACATTGATGTTGTTTAAAATGTGTGTGAGGGTTTTGAGATGAATATACATCCAAAAGACAATCACAAAAACAATGTGATTTATACATAGTTACCGAACATGAGGTTTATTCTTTTCTTCCTTTTATTCGTGTATTCAAGTTCAGTTTGTCAAGGATAAACCTTTTCGGAACTGGGAGCCAACATCTGAGTGCTCTGGTTGGTCTCATTTGCTTGCCATGCAAACACAGGAGGTTCAGTGTACTGAATCCACTTTTTTTTTTTTTTTTGTTTTGGCTGCAGTGTGTTCTGTATGTAGCCTGAAGTTTTGTGTGGTAATTTAGGTCTGTGCTCGCTCCGTTAGTAAATGTTTTTTTTGGATGGGCTTTGTGTGGTGATGGACTGAAGAGTAACATACACGACATTTGAACGCAGTGGAGTTTAATTTGTTTGCAACTATATGGCTCTGATTGGTTGTAGGACTATTCAATTGTGTGCTGTTTTTTTTGCCTGTATTGGTTGAAATACTTTCCATAATGAAATGCAAATGGTTTATTACCATAACCAAGCTGAGTCTGGCTGGATCATGCTGCTTATACTGCAAATTAATGTATCTATAAAGCTTGACGGTCAGTAAGTGACTCTCTGGAATTTTGTGCCATCAGTGTCCCTTTGTTTTGTGAATCCTGTCCAAAGCACATAAAAACTGTCTCAGAGTGCACACACAACAAGCAGACCAACAAAGTGGCTATGTGACCTTTCTTTCCACATTGTAAAAAACAAAAAAAAAAAAAGAAAGAAAGAAACAGGATGGAGCATTTTCAGAGTAAAGCAAAGCCAGACAAATGCTAGGAAACATAATGGCAGCTATGGTAACCACTACACATAAAACATAACAGCCACTGACTGCCAGAGTTCCTACCCACCATTCAAGACTTTAGAATTTAGAATTAGAATTAAGTGTCTGTGTTACTACACAGCTTCACCTTTGTTAATCACAAGATTGAATTTTAACCACAGACCATCGTGGTAGTTTGAAGGACCTGGGTGGTGGTATCCCTCTTTAAAACTCCACCTAGCCTATGTCTGTGTAGAGTTTCCTACAAATCTTTGTTTGAGTTACTGTATGTCATCTCACATTATGCACACCATCACCGACTATACTGACAGCCACACCTAATTTAACTTAGTTTTCTTTATGTTTTCAATATGCTTTTTGATTATATAAATTAGCCATTTGTTTGGTGATTTATAATAGACAATTCCCCACTACTGGTTACATTTGTGATAAAAGACAGGGATTTAAATGGAACACATTGGAAAACTATTTTAGAATCCTGAAACACCATTCACACTACAAGTGATGAAAGTTACAAAAATGCCAAGAATGACCAGCTACACTGTCAATGAGTTGCTGCTGAAGTGCTGCTCAAATGCCTGTTGACTTTGGTGATATCTGTTTAAAAGTTAACAGGCGAAAGGAACACATGAGGGCGGCCGTGGCTCAGTAGGTAGAGCGGGCTGTCCACAAACCAGAGGGTTAGCGGTTTGATCGCTGGAATGTGCCACATGCCGAATTGTCCTTTAGTATGACACTGAACCCCCAGTTGCTCCCAGTGCTAGTGCGTGGCACTGATGTGTGAATGTGCGTGTGCTTGTATGGGTAGATGCGTCTGTCACTGTAAAGCGCTTTGAGTACCAATCGGTAGAAAAGCGCTATATAAAAACAAGGCCATTTACCGTTTACCGAGTCATTGAAGCACCACAAAAGTGGAAGCCAGTTCAGTTTCAATACATAGCATGTCACTTGTCAGGTGTTTAATGCTTCATATCGCCGGCCTCAATTAAAAACAACTGAACATTGTTGCTCTAAAGTGTCAATGCAGGGTCCATGTTACCTTTTGATCATAGTGTTGTTTAGTCAACTGACCATGAGTCTGAGTGTTACTACCATAAACAGTATAAAGATGGATGGTGGAACAGCTCCTCAAAAGTGAAGCCACAGCAAGTAGAGCTCCTCCTGATGACTGGCTGCAGTATAGGTCCTAAGCACCACGCACTCCATGTTAGTGGATGGGACTTGGGCCAAACTAAAACACTAAAATACACATCAAATATATTTTGGCATTTCAGGTAGTTACTATTTAGGTAGTTAATATAATGCTGATACATACTCAAGTGTCATTTTAGTTAGTTATTTGACACTATAGAAGCAGGATGTGACCTCATGATGACTACAAGTTGCCATGCCAACCACTCTGTGAAGGTCAGAATAGCAAATAATAAATGGATAAATAAGTTCAGTGTATAATCCCCAGGAAACTTGCGTCCGTTTGGCCAATGCAAGAGAGGGTTGGTGTGTTGTTCATATATACAGTCTAAGGTTAAAGCTTCTGCTCAAGCACTTGCAGAAGAACTATCGTTCTTTGACTAACCACACACAAATACATGTCCCTGACTGGTACTCTGGTATGACATATCCCTTACATGGACTACATCCACCATCTTGCTCCTCCTCCCCTTGTTCAGTCATGACCACACATACACATCCTTACACAGACACACACACCCTCACGTGTACAGACCCACAGTTCCACAGTTTGTCACCCAGCCTCACCTCTGACCATCACCTTGTGTCTAATGATCAGACAAGGCACCTCAACCAATACCTGGTAACTAGACTGGGCTGCATTGTCTCCAAAAATTCCACCACTTAGAGCAAACACTTCATTTAGGCTGAGAATGCACACAACACCCTGCCAAGTGGTGCTACTTGTCTGCCATCATTCCAGTGTGTTTATGGGTTTCGGCCACTATTACTTTCCCATCCCTATTATGAATTTACCATTTCCAGTTTGAATCAGTTGTACTCAAGTCTCCTGTCATTTCAGACACTTAACTTCCTGCACTCATGTGTTTCTGTGCCAGATTGTCTTTGTCCTCTGTGTTGCATTCCAGCCGTAGTTTCAAAATGACTATACCAGGGTGTTCATTTGTAACCGTGTTTTGTGGCCTTTTCTACTCCTCTGGGTTTGTTTGCTTGTATTGTATTTTCGTTTTGGACATTAATGTTGTCTCTGAGCGTTCTTTTGGATCATCAATGGTTGTAACATCTCTATGGGCCATAAAGACAACATTTCCCACTGCAGAGCTGCAGTGCATCAGATATTATGTAAAAGCAGCCCAGGGGGCATATCAGGTAGTATTATGTTAACACTGCAAGAAGTAGCCAGAAAGGAACTGTGACTGTCAAAGTAAAGCTTTAATATTTCATAGTAAGTAAGTTCACCTCAAAATCAAGCAAGCTTCTCCCCAAAAACCAAAGGCAGGAGCAGATGAATTAGTGGGTTGGGTGAAATTATTTACTATGACTACACTTCAGATCATATATTCATAATAACAGAAGGTGGGTGTTATTAATGTGTTAATTTTGAGAGCTGGGAATTTTGAGAAAGTTTCCCACATCTCAGTTTTTCAGTTGGTGAGTGAAATATTGTTTTTTTGTTGATCTGTGTTGTATTGACAAATAGATATACATATGAAGGCCATGTTCTGATTGATAGTATTGCAGATACGCATTCATTTCACTGAAGCCACTGTGTTAAAGCATTGCAACATAACACGTGACATAATGTGATGCCACATGCACAATGAGACATATGGGACCATCACGGTAGGTCCATTATGGAGCCGGGCCAACGCATATCAGTTATGTCTTACAAAGCCCTACAGAGGTACTGATACAGACATACCCCTGAAACATTTATAGATGCTCAGCATTAACAGAATATCTCCCTACAGTCTAGTCAGCATGTTTGTGTAATCACAGATCAGTGGCTGGAGAAAAATGGTTGCCCTTGTGTCATTGGCCCCTGGATCAAATTCTGTCTGCTTAGCACAGTGTCACCACTGAAACCGCATGTGCCTTGTTTATGTATTATAACCATTTCGAAAATATCTATAAATAACTAAAGGAGTTATACAGCTACACAACCTTCAGGTAAGTTCCACATACCCTTACACTCCTGCAGCCTTACATGCTTCTGTTTCCTTAGAAACCATTTGTGCTCCCAGACTAGCTAAATTAAAGAGTCAAAAGTCATCAGAGTAGTTATTCATAAAGAGCGTGACAGGTTGCCAGTCCATCGCAGGGCTCAAAATCAAATCATAAGACAGAAATATCCGACCCATGGTTTGTTCCCTCTCATAGATCTAATAGATCGATGTGCTGCTCCCTCGATTTAAAAGCAATGGTTTTGGTTAATTGTGGTTTCGCTGGTCAGGGTGTGCAATTGCAGCATATCAGTTAAATGTGAGGGATGTCGACGAGAAACCATGGCTGGGAAAACTAATAATGATTTAATGTAATACATTAAAGGATAATGATCCAGACATCGCCTTGACATTGAAAAAGGTATCAGTTATTGGGGATCCCCAAGATCATCATTTATTTTACCAACAGATTAAAAAAAAAAAAAAAAAGACCACTGAGCTGCTCCAAACTGCTGTGACGTTCTGTGGAATGACAACACAAAGTAATAATAAGTTTTTAACCGCTCAGCTGAGAATTCAACGCAACACACACTGGCTCACGTCCTCCTGCATCAAACATCTTCCATATCGTGCCAGAAAATACAGACCGGCTGCTTCTCGAAGGAGCCCATATGTATAAATAAACTGATGAGCTCATAAAGATTTCATAGCCAAAAACTAAAGCAATGCGTTCAAACGGGAGATTTTTAGTAGGTGCCTAAAGATAGACTGAACATTTTCTGTGCACATAAGCTATGAAGGCATCAAGGTTTCTGCAAAGGTGGACATAACATGAAATATCAGGTGAAAGCCAGAGCATATCCCTGGCGGGAAAGTGTTTTTCTGGAGAACTTTTCACCTACCTGTTCAGCGAAAGCCCCCAGGGGATACAGGTCAACCCGTGAGCATCGTCTCTTGGAAACACTGAATGGTGAGACGCAGGGCTCTGTCATCATAACACTTTAACCCTTTCGAGGCAGCTCTGCTTCAGTGTGTGTTAATGCCAGGCCATTACTCAGACTCAGTGGAACCACCTGTTCCTCGTAAAAAAACAGGCATTCCAGACCAATCCTAGCTCGCAGACAAAGGTTGAGCTGACATCATCCACTGGACGAGGTTTATTTTACAATAACTAACTGCTGACCTTTTCACAAGAACATTGTTTTGTTTAAGTAGGAAATGGGCACGGCTTTATGAAAGAAACACTGTTCAGACTATGTTTCTAGACACTTACCATGTAATTACTTGGTAAAAGCAGTGGGATTGAGTTAAAGCTGCAGTGGGCGAGAGGTACATATGACAAAATAGTCAACAAATGTCATAGAAAGATGACAATTTGATGGTGAAAAATGATGTCAGGTAAAATCAATATTTATTTTCATTATTTTCTGAGCAGCTGATTATTTAACATTTTTACATCTTTATTAAAATAATAACCATAACTTTCAAACTTTTCTTAAACATTTTATCATATTTTAACACGAAACCTGCCAAACCTAAACATTTACCTAATAATACTACTCATAAACATGCCAAATTTAATTATCTTTCAGTGAAAATGTCTGTGAACTCCTCTGTATCGCTTTGAACATGCTCCTTAATTTCTGAAACAAGCGCTGCAGAATTAAACACACCCAGGCACAAACACATCCTTTTCCTGTTGGGAAAAAAAGTGAACTCAGTCTCCTGACAAGAGTCTCTGCAACATGCACAAACTCAATTATTAACGATGAAAAATAATGAAATCTGAGGCAAAACTAGTTTCCCGTCTTTCAGTTATACCAAGAGTCAAGTGTCATTTAAATCAAGACTACATTTAATGTAGTGAACACAAAATGTGTAGTCAAGTTTCAAACAGATATCTGATGCTTTGCCTCATGAAAAATGGACAGTATGGGAGAAATGCAAAAAAAAAAGAATCAACTAAAAAGAACTTTGTTTTCGTTGAACTGGGAAGGCCAAAGCTCTCTGCCACCCACCTTGGTCCGAAATGTAGGGGGACTGGGCAAAAGCTCAAGAATGCCACATTCTGCTCAGTGTGAGTTCCAGATGATGTTTCTGTCTCACTGTCTTTGCTCTCACTGGTGTGGCTAGATGCTTTAAAACTGAATTTCAACATTTTGTACAGTACAGTATACACAGATCAGCCACAACATTAAAACCACTGACAAGAGAAGTGAATAACATTGACCATCTTATAACAACTCAGTATTCTGCTGGGAAACTTTTGTACGTGGGATTCATGTGGATGTTACTTAGACATGTACCACCCCCCTCAGATCAGGCACCCCCACCCCATAGCAGTCTATTCACCTGATTCAAACACCTCATTCATTTTGGTTCATTTGGTTCATGTCTTGCTGAAGAACATAGAGCTAAACTGCCATTTGCTATATAGTAAACTCTGTTAACAGCACAGCCTTCATCTGGGAAGCCAGTGGCCTTAAACTGCTGTTAATTTAAAAAAAATAAATGAAAAAAAAATTTAAAAAAAGAGAGAGAGAAGAACATCCTGCAATAGAATATTATTTAAACTGTGTCTAGCAGAAGATGAGCTTACACATTCACTCGTTGTCTCTCTTGCTTCTCGTTGATCTGTCCAGTTGCTACAAGTTAATCTACACTATCTAACCAATCAGAAGCATAACTGAAATATTATGATGTCAGCTACAATCTAGAATATCAACTTGATATAATTGTTATATAAAATGCTTCATTCTAGTTCAGTATTAGTGCAGTGCAGTTCTGTGTTAGTGCACCAGTTAAGTGAATTGTACTCAAACAGAAACCTGCATCCCAATGAGGTGGGTGGCAGTGTGTGTGGATGTGCATGTGAGTGAGAGAGAGAGGGCTGTGTGGGATGTTTGATATTAAAATGTTCAGCTCAGGGACTTCAGTGCTGTAATGCACAGAGAACTGCGCTCTCCCTTTTGCTCTTTCTCTCTCTCCTCGTCTCGTCACATGTTATGCAACAGCCTCCAGGCCATTGTTTTAAAGTGCTAGCCGCTCTGCCTGTTTTATGCAAAGAAACAGCCACTCATCAGAAGCTCATTTGTTAGTATTACAGAGAAAAGGGACAAAACCAAAAGCCCCCTTCTACAGGAAAAACTCTGTTTAATGGCAAGGAGGAATGTCGTGGCAACATGTATTGAGAACCTGCAGCCCTTTAATTAGAGCACATTCTCCACTAGAGAGGGCAGAGGTTGCTAGCACTATGAGTTGGGAGCACCATAACACATAGCAACTAGTCCAATCTAGGGCTGCATCTATCTTTTTTTTTTTTCTAACATCTTTTTTGATTAGTTGATTAATCTGTCAATTCCTTTTTCATTAATCTGTCGAAGTAGTCAATTAATCCTTCGTTAAATCAATAATTAATAAACTTAAAAAACTCTAGAACATATGTTATTGTGATCTATGAATAAAGAACCCTCGTCACAGAAGTTCAGATTCATTCTGTGTAATTTGGAAAGATTTTTTTTTTCTTTTACTATATTTTGTCATCACTTAGCATACATAGTATTGAGTATTATTTACTTTCAATGACTGATTGTAATTTTAAATGCACCTGTACTCTCCTGTAGAGGGCCACTGTTCACAACATCCTACGGCTAATTTAGGATCACCCATCAACCCAACATGCTTGTCTATGTGAGTGGAAACACTAGAAGAACAAGGAACTATTCCTCTATGCTCAGTTTTTTCTTCTTAGAATAATAAAAACAAAGGTATGTGACTTGAGTGGGAGGGTAAATGGCCAATGGGTACTTGGAGTTTATAGGAGATTTAAGCCTGTCAGATAACTATTTATATTTCTGGTTGTTTTACCAGAAGAATAAAAAAGTAGAAGCTGCACTTTATGTTGAATTGTTTTTTTACCATTTAAATTCAATACTGCACTGAAAAGTACTTCAAGTATTTAAAATGGCACTTTAGGTCGGTTCAATTTCGGCCAGGGCAGGGATATTTCTTGTTCTGCTGTTTTTAATTTAAATGCAATTAAATGCATTTTTTCCAGACATTAAAAGAGCTTGAGTTTACAATATTCATGTCTGTGTCTATTATTTGATTCAGTTCAATTCAATTAAAAAATGTTGGTTTTGGGGCAACAAAGAGTGATTAAAATGTGATTAATTACAAACCGTCTAATTAATTAGATTAACTTTGTTAAGCGAGCCCCACACTCTTAGCTTGTAGTGGGTTTGGATTTCCCTCACACATGGACTAATCTCGTTGTGCGGTCTCACAAGTCTTGTCATATGAAATCAGGACATTGCAGTGAGATTTCTAACGAGAGGTTGCAGGAAATGGTGTATATTCAGAAAACTTATTCGAAGATTTTATGAGTCAATATCGAGTCTTTCAAAGCAAGATCGATTTGAATCCAAAAGCTGTTTTTTAAACCCAGCCCCATCGATGACAGCTCCGCTTTCTGTTACATGTTAGCATCACACAAGAAGAACTTAGCAAGAACATGAAGAGAGGCATTATGCAACTCCTGCTGTGTGTGCCAGGGAAAGAGGAGTGAGCATCACTTCCTAATTTCCTGTTCCGTTATTGCCATGGGAAGAGAGAGACAGTTCAGCTCTGCTGGTCCCTGCTACGTAGCAGAAGCTGCATCAGATATGTGTGCAGTGACAGCACTGGGGGAATTATGTTCACTGAGGAACATGTAAGGCCATGAGAGGGCCATCAAGAGAAAAGCAAGGTCAGCAAGCCCAGGGGGGTTTCCCAGTGGGTTAGCATACAGCAGGGAATAGAGCCTTATTGCTATTACTAGCACTAAGAAGCTGAGTAACACCATAACACCAAAGTGCAATAAAAAAGCATTTAAAATGGATTCTGTTTTTTTTCTGTTACGCTAGGATTTCCTGTCAGCTACATCCAATCATCCAATCAATATCTGGGTTGTATAGTCAACGAGCAATACACCTCTGCCATCCTCAATTGTTACAGAACATACAAGACATATAAGACATAAAATAACCGAATTTGTTATTAGTGGAATGTTGCAGTAGTTTTTTATGTTTTTTGTTTTGCATCTGACCTCTGAGCCAAGACTGTGTTGCGACTCACATGTATGTGTTTCCAGGGCAACAGTTGCTCACAGGGCGCAATAAGATACACAGTTCAATGCAATCCGCCTCGTGTGAGGAACACGTTCCTATCGTGTTTCATATCTATTATGATGAAGAAAGACTTCATCACATCCTGTCTAGGTTACGGAGTTTAACTCGGATCTTCTATATAAGGTGTACATATTGAAGTGAAAATGAAACTTTTGAAAGCAACAATAACACATTCTTTATCATAACAGATGAAAAGATAAATGCATTAGAGCAATAGATCACAACCTACTTAAACTCACTGCACTAGTGTTTCATTAACAGCAACGTAAACAAACATTTACTCTAGCTATTTCTGTGACTTATGCTTCTGTTAAATTTGTTACAGTATCAGAATCAGAATCAGCTTTAATGACCAAGTATGTGCACATACAGGGAATTTGACTCCAGTAGCTTTACTCTCTTGTACATAAACACACAAACTTAAATAAGTGAAGAAAATTTAAAAATAAGATAAAATAAACTAAATCTCAATCTATAAACATAAAATATAGAATAAGAGCAGATATACCTATCTTGATATAGATATATATATCTTGTAGCATTTACCATTAAACCATCATTTGCTTCTGTCTGCTGTTCATCAAGTTACATATTCATACATTAAAGTATCTGGCTTTTACTTCACCAACTTTGAAAAACAATGAAATTAACAAAAGTTTAATACTTAAAGTTGCTCTAGTGCATGGGGAGAAAATCAACCAACCCTGCAGTTCTGTTCAGTTCAATAGACTTCTTGAGCTTTATATTATATTATGTTTCATGCTGATGACCACTGAGCATTAAGCAACATATTTAAAAAAATAAATAAATAAATAAAAAATCTCAAGCAGAGAATCTATGAGACTTATGTTCTCCAGTTAGACTGTAAATAAATGCAACTTTTGCTCTGTCTTTTCTGGATGTGTAAATAGGCCTTTCTTGTAGTTTTAAGTTATAAGATTTAAGATTTTTGAGTGGGTGTTCTGACACCAAAAATACGTTTCAACCCAATCCAATGCCATTATGTAGGCAATTTGCAATTTGCATATGATATTCCTCTGACACCAAGGTGAAGTTTCAACTGGTGGTAGTGAGTCTTACCATGATCAGTGACTAGCAGGAATGATACTTCCATCTCAGCATGATGTTCTAGTATTCTGTGCCAGCATATAACATGTAGTGACGGTTTGAATGAATCAGAAGAGGTCAAGTTCTTGTCCGTTTCAGACAGAAGGGTGAAGAGCGTTAGAGCCAAACAAAGCTTTCTTTCTCACCTCACTCATTACATTAATTACTTCCAATTGCTGTTAGTCTAGAGCACAGAGGTAGACTTATGTAATACAATGAGACCAATGAAAGACCACACAGGGATATTTTGTGTTATAACTTTAGTGTCTTGGTCATTAATTAATGGTCATTTCAAATGTAAACATACATAAAAATACTTTATAAAATTGCTTTAATTAATACCACCATCCTTGGACTTGTGCCACATTCACTGTACTAACATGTGGCAGAAGTACTTCCTAAGTACACCGTCAATAAGTAAACTCCGACACAAGCTTTCTGTAAATGTCTAGAAAAATGTTGTGAGATATTGTTAAAGGAACACAGATCAGCTGAGAAGTGAACCTTGAGTTTAGAATATTTTTTTACTACAGATGGATGTAAAGTAATAAAAACCCTATGTTCAAGTGTCGTAACTCACTTTTCTGGGTTCACTTTGTTGTTGCAGGCTCCTATCCTTGTAAATGTACAACGGTCAGAGATTTCCAGCAGCAGTGAAATTTAATAACTGAAAATGTTTGGTTATGTCACTGACCTCTATGAATGCTTAAAACTACAAGTTACTTCTCGGCCTCTTGTTATTGTGTCCTAATGCAATCTGCCACTGCAGAACAGGCAGAGACTGATTTTCACACCCACAGATGTAAAACATAGACCAGAACGTAATGCTGCAATAGGAGGGTTGTGTGTAAAGATCCTATCACTGACCATCACCAACTAGCTAGTTAGATCAGCGCATAACTGTAGGATAACTGTTTGGGAATAACACAAGAAACTATCCAGAGTAAACTAAACCACTGTACACAGAGCTATTCAGTAGCCTGTTTCTCCTTTACCACTGCCATGACGATTTTTTTTAACAGCAGGTTTCCTTTTGGATGGAATCCAATTAAACCAGAATTCCACTACAAATATTTTGTTTTAAAAAGCTGTTACGGATATATCAGTCAATATTTTTGTTCTGGCAAATATATCAGATATATCAAATATATCACCAATCGAGTATATGTTGTGGGGGGAGTCAATTATCTTGAGTTTTTGAAGCCTCACCCATACCAGGGAAAAATGGTCAAGATCCCTTATCCTCTGCTGCTTACATTCTTACCATTCATACATGAACTAGCTCGACAACTTTATAGAGGTTAAACGCACTGAAGGCTGAGGTCTGCATGAAAACATCAGGGTATTAAGGCTGATACCAGCCTTTGGGATCAGAATGCAAAGTTGTCTGACAACCCAGCTATGTGCTGGAAGATACATAACTGGCATCTTCAGCCGTTTTTGAAAGATTCAGAAGCCAAATGTAGCTTAAGCCTGTGGTATTTCCATTCTGCTGTTGACACAAACAGAAAACGCAGTTCCATTTATTTGTCCAAATGAAACTACACGCATTGCTTATGCATGTGTTAAATTATAAATGATCAACTAATCAATGAAACAAATTGACCGAGCAATCATGAGTCTGTGAGCTTTAACAAGTGCTTTCAGATTCACAGCTACTATTAAAAACCAAAGCAGGTGTTGCGTAGGACTGCCCTACTCTCACTGCGTTTTACTAAATCAAATAAATAAGTGCACCCCACACCACAGCCCAGGCAGAGTGTGTCCTGTGCGCTACGACCACAGTGAGCCGAGTGCAGACTATGTGGAGGAAAGTGAGATGAAAGTAGACTGTGGACCTGTTTGAGCGAATATACTACTAATCTTAAGTTTCCCGGACGAACGATCCTCACTGCATAACACGCAGTTTGCACGGAGGTGGTGAGTGCGTGGCCAGGCCACTCACCCCGCTCTCCGCTCCCCGTGTTACCAAACACCAGTCAGATCTGTTTAGCCCACCAGGATGCTCCTACCTTGCAGGTTCTGCACTCTGATGTCGCTGATCTGTCCTATAAATTCCTCCCGCTCGAACCAATCTTCCCACTCGTGTCCAGCCATCTGGAGACGCGGAGAGTGCCGCAGGGATCAACACCAAGAAAGCTGCAGCGGGGACCCTGCCTGTCTATTGTCCAGCCGGTCGAAAGGGATCCATGCTAGCCGAGCCGCTCAGATGGAAACAACAGGAGGTTTTCACTCACTGAACGGACATTGCTGGTGGTTTACTGCGGTTTAATTTGATTTTTTTATTTTTATTTTTTTCACGCCACGGTACAGGGCTGATAGCGATGGTGTTCTGTGCGAGGATCCCAAAGAGATGAGTGGGAAGGAGAGGGGCAAAAGCTGCAGCACCTGGTTGGTATTTCCGAGGTGGGACGTAGCTGATCCAATGCCCGCCCCCTCTCTCTCTCTCTCTCTCTCTCTCTCTCTCTCTCTCTCTCTCTCTCTCTCACACACACATACACACACACACACACTCCCTTTTTCTATCCCACACACATACAGTTTGACCTAACTGCAAGGAAAATGCTGAGGTATTCGTACTCGCATCTTCTGCTAATCTAAACCGACTCTCTATTTCAATACATAGGCTATAATACTTTTGGTTATTTACAGATAATGCAAAACGAAGAAATTGATGTGAAGACGAGACCTGAATTAATCACTTCAAGAAAGTCTGACAGATGGGTGCTGATATATATTTAAAAAAAAAAAAACATCACACAACACCTTGCAACAGTATCAGAGGTCGTTGTGCCTCCGTTTGCTTTCCAGCAGCCTCAGTTGATTCTTCACCACATCTTTTCTACTGATTTCCCAGCTGTATATGCATGCTGCCAATTTCTACCACATCTCAAACCTGGATTCAGATCTGGAGACCCTGGAGGCCACTGAAGTCCGCTGAACTTGCTGTCATATTCATGAAACCAGTTTTTAACTCATTTTCTTTGAGACTTGGTGCACTATTATGCTGAAAGCAGTGGGCTGGACTGCACATGGTCAGCAGAAATACAGCCATTCCCTGTACCATTACAGTCACTTTAAAAAGTATTCACTCTCTTGGATGCTTTGTGTTGCTTTTAGAAATTATGGAATTATGGTCATATGATTTTTTGAACAAATAAAAACCTTTTTACTGTAAAACATTTCCACAAAGTGATAAAGTCCATTAATATCACACAATACAATATAAATTAAGTTGTTGCATAAGTATTCAACTGCTTCAAGTCAGTATGTGCATGCACTTTTTGGTGCAATCAATCATCTGTTGGGATAGGTCTCAAATAGACTACACTACAATTTGACTCCATTCTTCTCTACAAAACTGTTCATGGGAATCCGGCAGGAACTCTTTTTAAGTCCAGCCACGAATTCTCTATTGGATTGAGGTCTGGGTTTTGACATTCACCTTCTTTAAACCATGTCTGAATAGATTTTGCTGCATGTTTTGGGCCAATGTCTTGCTGGAAAATAAATCTTTTCCCAAGTTCCCAAGATTGGCCTCTAGGAGTTCCCTATATTTTGCTACATGTATTTTACCCTCTACTTTTACAAGGCATCCGGGGCCTGCTGCTAAGAAACATCACCATAGCAAGAGGCTACCACTACAATTCGGCACAAAAATTCTAGTCTGATGGACCAAAAGCTCCATTTTGGTCTGGACTTTATTCCAGCTGACCTTAAGCAAACTCTGAAGACATTTTATTTTTCTTTGCCGTTCCCCCTAAAGCTTTGACTGGTAAATGACACCTGCATCAGTTCTTCTATGCAGAGCCTCTCCCATCTCTGAAGCCAAATCTTGTAATTCCTTCAGATTAGTCATATGTGTCTTGGTGGCCTCCTTCTATGCAGATTTACTTATTTGCCATGTTACCTCCAGTTCTTAATTATGGGTTAACTGAACTCCAGGATACGTTCAGTGACTTTTGTATTCATCTCCTGACTTTTC
This sequence comes from Chelon labrosus, assembly GCF_963514085.1. Lineage (NCBI taxonomy): Eukaryota > Metazoa > Chordata > Actinopteri > Mugiliformes > Mugilidae > Chelon > Chelon labrosus. The sequence goes on from NC_140353.1 coordinate 24,428,272, forward strand.
AGGATGCTTTTCAGTAAACGTTTCTCACTTTGCTTCGAGTGTTCTTTTGTCTTTATGGTGTAATTGTTACCAGAAGTATTGATTGATCAGTAGCTGGACTTTCCAGACACAGACGACTTTAAACACTTAACATTATGACCACTGACAGGAGCAGTAAATGATATTGACCGTCTTGGGACAATTCAGTGTTCTGCTGGGAAGCTTTTGGACCTCATGTGGGTGTTGCGGCACAGTGGCGAGGTGGTTAGCACTGATGCCTCACAGCGAAAAGGTCCCGGGTTCTGGGCGACTGGGCCTTTCTGTGTGGAGTTTGCATCTCCCTGTGTCTGCGTGGGTTCTCTCCGGGTACTCCGGCTTCCTCCCACTGTCCAAAGACTGTCCATTGGTGATTCTAAGTTGGCCGTAGGTGTGAATGTGAGTGTGAATGGTTGTCTGTCTCTTAGCCCTGCCATAGACTGGCGACCTGCCCAGGGTGTACCGCACCTCTCGCCCGATGACAGCTGGGATAGGCTCCAGCAGACCCCACGACCCTTCACAGAAGATGAATGAATGAATGAATTCATGTGGATGTTGCTTAGACATGTAGCACCCACCTAAACCAGACCAGGCACCCCACCCCATAGCAATGACACTCCGTGGTGACAGTAGCCATCCCCAGCACAGGCTGTCACAGGCACACACACGAAAACGGCTTAGGAACAACTCAAAAAATATACAAGTTGTTGACCAAGTATCTATTGGATGCACTGGAACAAGCCTGATCCACAGAGGCCCCTCCCCACAACACACAGGACCCAAAGGCCCCAGTGTACTACGGCCACTCCAGACACATTCACTGCATTCATGTAATCACCACTTCACTAACTGTGAGACTGATAGCATAAACTGGCTGGACATCCAGTGAATTAGGTTAATTTTACAGACACTATACTATGTATACAGACACTATACAGACACTGTTCTATGGATTTATGCTGTTGATGCCAAGTTGTCACCATCCTGCCAGAGAAGAAATGGAGGTGTTAAATAGTCTGTGTCCAGGATGAGAGGGATCAGCCACAATCTTAGTTTGACGCTTCAGAGTCCTGGAAGCATACAGCTCGTTGGGAGACTTCAGACTGCAGCAGATCACCTTCTCTGCAGAGCACCCTATCACCCTAAACTCAAGACTAACGTGACACTGTTTTGGTTATGGTGGTTTGGTGACACTGGATTGCTAATTCTTCTCTTTCCATTGTGCACGACCAGCTGCTGAATGAGGCTTCAAAGTAAATGTGCAGCTGAACAATTTTATGCTGCTCTTCCTGATGCTGCCCTTCCTGTTCCGTACTCATTAAGTAGCTGGACTGTATCTGTGTCTGGTCTCTGTCCACTGTCATCACACGGGAAATGAGGATCATTTTAGTGAAGCAAGTTTATACAGCTCAGGCAGACAGTCGTGTTTCAGATTACAGACTAATAAACTACATGATTCGGGATGTGGAGGTGTAGACATATTTGCACTGAACTGGAAATAAAATGAAAAAAAAAATGCAGAACTGCAAAGTGTGGTTAGTGTGGTTAGTCATACAGTTGCAATCTAATTGTTTTACATAAGTTGTAAAGGAATAGTCTACACTTTGTTCAACCGACATGCAGAAAGAAACCCAAACAAGCTAAAAGACAAACTGGGTTTTCTATTAATAAACACAGTTGAGAGAGAGGGAATCTTTCGAAAAGGGAGCACATTTGCATGCCGACCCACATTAGGAGGTCATCTTCTTCTTGGCTGCTGTCTTTTAAACAGCTGGGTCAGTTCACCCAAGCCCATCACAGTGGGATGTTATGTAGTTGCTTCACAGTGCCAGTATCTACATGCTTTGGACAAGATTTTGATGTTGCTCAGGCAAAAAGCACTGAAGTGAATGTATCAACCTCAAAGTTTATCACTAATCTTTACTGGGCTAAATTCAGCAAACTGCCGACTGCTGTCATCTGGATTAATCTCTTTAAAAGCCATCTGGCACATTTCACTGTTCCCAGTTGTCCTCAACAAATAATCAAATTAGACAGCAATATTTCTACCAGAACATTCTGTTTCTTTATGATTACCAGCCGAGATGTTGTGGCTGATATTGTATTCACTTTGTGAGTCTGTGCATGTGTCATCGTGGCAAACTGTTGTCTTGAAGACAGTACTGTAGCGAAACAACTCAAAGATACCGCAACGCATGTCTGCAGTCATAAATCTTCACAGATGTGTAGCTGAGATCAAAATGAAGGGCGTGTTCTGAGTGCTGCCTGGGCACACGTGGGCTGGAACATCAACATGACATTGAAGGACATTGTGGCTGACGTTATCCCATCTCAAGATGATCTCTTGTATTTGTCATACAATCAGCAAACAATATACACTATATTACCAAAAGTATTCGCTCACCCATTCAAATGATCAGAATCAGGTGTTCTAATCACTTGGCCTGGCCCCAGGTGTATAAATTCAAGCACTCAGGCATGCAGACTGTGAAACAAGACATTTGTGAAAGAATGGGCCGCTCTCAGGAGCTCAGTGAATTCCAGCGTGGAACTGTCATAGGATGCCACTTGTGCAACAAATCCAGTCGTGAAATTTCCTCGCTCCTAAATATTCCACAGTCAACTGTCAGCTCTATTATAACAAAATGGAAGCGTTTGGGAAAAACAGCAACTCAGCCACGAAGTGGTAGGCCACGTAAAGTGACGGAGAGGGGTCAGCGGATGCTGAAGCGCATAGTGCAAAGAGGTCGCCGACTTTCTGCACAGTCAATTGCTACAGAGCTACAAACTTCATGTGACCTTCAGATTAGCCCAAGTACAGTACGCAGAGAGCTTCATGGAATGGGTTTCCATGGCCGAGCAGCTGCAGCCAAGCCACACATCACCAAGTGCAATGCAAGGCGTCGGATGCAATGGTGTAAAGCACGCCGCCACTGGCCTCTAGAGCAGTGGAGACGCGTTCTCTGGAGTGATGAATCACGCTTTACCATCTGGCAATCTGATGGACGAGTCTGGGTTTGGAGGTTGCCAGGAGAACGGTACATTTCAGATTGCATTGTGCCAACTGTGAAATTTGGTGGAGGAGGAATTATGGTATGGGGTTGTTTTTCAGGAGCTGGGCTTGGCCCCTTAGTTCCAGTGAAAGGAACATTGAATGCTTCAGGATACCAAAACATTTTGGACAATTCCATGCTCCCAACCTTGTGGGAACAGTTTGGAGCGGGCCCCTTCCTCTTCCAACATGACTGTGCACCAGTGCACAAAGCAAGGTCCATAAAGACGTGGATGACAGAGTCTGGTGTGGATGAACTTGACTGGCCTGCACAGAGTCCTGACCTGAACCCGATAGAACACCTTTGGGATGAATTAGAGCGGAGACTGAGAGCCAGGCCTTCTCGACCAACATCAGTGTGTGACCTCACCAATGCGCTTTTGGAAGAATGGTCAAAAATTCCTATAAACACTCTCCTCAACCTTGTGGACAGTCTTCCCAGAAGAGTTGAAGCTGTAATAGCTGCAAAAGGTGGACCGACATCATATTGAATTCTATGAGTTAGGAATGGGATGGCACTTCAGTTCATGGAATGAGTAAAGGCAGGTGAGCGAATACTTTTGGTAATATAGTGTATGTCATTCAGTCCCAATGATAAAAATGCTTCAGCCTATTTTTCTATAATTACATGCATTTTTATGGGGCTCATTCTCATACGTAACTAGAACTGTAACATTACAGCACTGTTTGTGGTAGCTCCTACTAAGTAGGTGCCTCCAGGACCATATTTAGTTGGGATCACTCACTATTGCATCTGGCAGTCATTTTGTCATGTTGGTTTTGTTGGAATATGCCGCTTATATCTGTGTTTGTGCGTCAATGTAATGTAATTACTTGTGAGGGTTGCAGAAGATGCTGAAGATGAGAAAATTTGTACACAAACATCAGACCAATCATAGGTCAGAAAAGTTGCTAACTGCATTGTGAATCGTGACTGTGAATCAGAATGAATGCAGTATGTATGTATGTATAGTATGTACATATGTATGTATGTACATTTGTATGTATGTACAGTATGAGTAGAAAAGCATTATAAATACAAACCATTTACCATTTACAGACAAGCTCATTGGGATTAAATTAACCACATTTTGCTTTTATGAATCTTATTTCAGATATATCTTTTTTCAGATATATTCCAATTTGCCCTTGCCAACAATTTTTCTGTATTCACAAAAAAATTGTCTTTTCAATTTGAACACACTTTATACAGAATACAGAATATTATTAGAAACACTGTACAATCTTCCAGTGCTATGCGAATGACATCCAGCTATGTTTATCTATGCTCCCAGATGAAACTCCAGGCATGCTTTGCACTGTCACATATAAAGACCTAGATGACTTCTTCTCAGACAAAACCAGTCATTGTATTTAACCCCATGCACTTCAAAACTCACTAACCTTATGATTACCTTGGATAACCTTGCCTTGGTCTCCAGTACGAAGGTGAGGAAGAATCTTATGGTATGTGTGTATGAATTTATCTTCCGATTGTCTCTTCTCTTCTGTCCCACCATCCTATTTTTTCTGCATCTTTATCCACATGGCTTTGAGAAAATAAGATAAGATAATAAGATAATCCTTTATTTAAGCTGGATTCTGCACATTTTTTTAAAGGGGAATTTTTTTCTTGGCAATGTTGCTATAGTGCTTGCTCTGGGTGTTTTAGGATCTGGGTTCTGTAAAATGTGTTGAGACAGCTTTGACTGTTACTGGCACTAAATAAAACTAAACTGAATCATTCCAAGATCACATTAATAAATGTTTATGCAAAAAACTAGCGAGCACAGACTGTACATTATTTAGTGCAGTAGTTCTCAAACTTTTTCTGGTATGCCCTTTGAAGCTGTCTGAACATTTTGGTCAATGAGACTTTTATTAATACATTTGTAAGTAAGTCTAAAAAGCCATTTTCACTTTGTCATTGTGTTATGTGTTTATATGAGTACACTGATGGGCAATTTATTTTCTATATCTAAACTTTAATTTACAACACAGTAAGCTGAGCAAAAAGTCAACACATCTGAATACTTTCTGAAACTATTGTATATAGACGAAAAAATGGAAAAGACATTGTTTTTCTTACGCAGCTATATACAGTATGACCATACAGTTTCTGGATGCAAGACCTTGCATGGCATAACAGGTGTTTCTCCCAACTTCTGGACACCTATGGGGTAAAGTGCATCAGGAAAGCCTCCAGCAACTCAGGTGGCCCCTCTCACTCCTTCCACTGCCTTGTTTCCCTGCTGCTGTCAGGTAAAATGTTCTGGAGCATCCGGGCTAGAAAGCTCAGCCTCAGCAGCAGCTTCCTCCCCCAGCTCATGAGAACTCTGAACGAGGTTAGTCGATCTTCTGGTTGTGAGTCAAGCCAGAGTCTCTGTCTGCAGGGCACTCAACACTAAGGAGCTTGATGACACAGGCTATAATTTAACCAGATCAGAGTCCAGGTAAACTGTGCATGTTGTGTAGAAGCATCTTCATCCCTTATTAAAATAATTGATTAATAAAATCCACTTAATGCTTAACTAAGTAGTACTTTCACTTTAAAAGATTATCGAATAACATCTCCATGCACTTTATTTCATCACTTCATCTCCCTCTCTTCTTACCCTGATGGGTACCCTGGAACAGGGTAGATCTGGACTCATCAGACCACATGACCTTCTTCCATTGGTCCAGAGTCCAATCTTTATGATTCCTAGTAAACTGAAGCCTTTTTCCGGTTAGCCTCACTGATTAGTGGTTTTCTTAGGGCTACACAGCTGTTCAGTCCCAATCCCTTGAGTTCCCTTCACATTGTGCGTGTAGAAATGCTCTTGATTTGATTCCACCAAACGTTTAAAGGGGGACTACTGTTTTTTACAACCTGGACCTTATTTCTAGCATAAAATATCATCGTTTACTCACCGATATCACTTTTGTTTCATCGTCATCGACATCGTCCAGGTCAGAAGACACCATCCGGGGTCTGTAGGTCAATCTACAGACCCTGGATGATGATATCACGTAACTCCGGACTCAACGGGGAATAGCATTAGTGTATCATAACAAAATATTGGCGAAATAAACGAGTTTCGTGGCAGATAATGCGTTATTTACAGGCTGTGTCTCGGTGCCCTGAGCAGTCCTGCTACATGGACGCTGATCTAATTATCTCCTGAACAAGTGCAAATGAAACAAAAGTGATATGGGTGAGTAAACAATGGTATTTTATGCTAGAAATAAGGTCCAGGTTGTAAAAATCAGTAGTTCATCACGATCAGTCAGGATTTTATTTTCACATGTCTTCCTGGAAGATGATGGTTCCCCACTATCCTTCCAGTTTTTAATAATGTGTTGGACAGTTCTTAACCCACTTTTAATAGTTTCTACAATCTCCTTAGATGTTTTCTCTGCTTGATGCATGCTAATGATTTGACCCTTCTCAAACAGACTAACATCTTTTCCATGACCACGTTATGTGTCATTCAACATGGTTGTTTAAGAAATGTGAAGCTACTCATTGCATCAGTTGGGGTTAAATAACTTGTTACCAGCTGAAAGATAATCACCCATGCAGTAATTATCCAATAGGAGGCTCGTACATATTTGCTTGTAGGTGGTGTCTTTTTTTGCCAGGCAGTGAATGTTACAGCTTACCTAGCACGTATGCTCTGGGAAACATAAAGGCTATTATAACAAACAGGTTTATCCAGTCACAAACACTTCCTTATACGTACTTATCTTCACAACACATACCAACAGACTGCCACAGATATAAATTCCTGCCCTCCTTTAACTCACTGTAGCATCACTGCCACGGTGTCCATCTCCCTGACCATCTGTTGTGTGACTGTGTGGATCCAGGAGACTGAAAGGAGCCAGAGAACATTTTCTCTCTCTCTCTCTCTCTCTCTCTAGCTATCAATCTTTTTCTCACACACAATTTCATTCCCACACACTGAGACAACATGTAGTTAGAAAAAGAGCAAGTTAACACTTGACTGCATAAACACAAAGCTGGTTCACTCTGTCTGATCTGGACTATAAACACAGTGGAATTTCATGAAACATTCTTCTAGTGAGTGTTCACGTTTGGATTTTTAAAAGTGAAACCAAAAGTTGTTTGTAGATGAAGCATGGGTAAGACAAGAGCAGAACTCAACAGCAGTTTAAAAATAATATTTTTATAGTGTGTTTATTAGGAACACAAACCCTGGTCAACTGCCATGATTTTATAGTCCCTTTAGAATCATCCTTGTAGTGACTGCTGTTGAATTTTGCATTCTGTACATGACCTCATTTCTCAGGCTACTCATTTTACTTTCAAAGCAGCATCAGCCCAGCTGGTACCCTCATTGAGGCTTGCTTTGACACACCCGCACAAGTCTTATCACTGTCTGGATGGCCTGTGTGTTTACATGATGTCAGGACACTGTGGTTCTCTCTGTACAATGTTTGTCATTATTATAGGTACAGTCCATATTGTTTAAATTTTTCAATTTTTATTTATATAGCGTCAATAACAATACAAATCGTCTCAAGACGCTTTACAAAAACCCGGCCTGAAACCCCCAGAGCAAGCCTGAAGGCAACGGTGGCAAGGAAAAACTCCCTTTTAACAGGAAGAAACCTCAAGCAGAACCCAGCTCATATGGAGGGACCCATCTGCCTAAGGCCAGCCGGGTACAGACAGAAGAAAGAGAGAAGAGAACAGCAAAGAGAGAAGAGAAGAGAACAGCAAGATAAACATACATCTGTCATAGATACACATATCTGACTAAAGTGTACATGTGGAATCTTATGATACAAACTGATGATGTTACATGACAGTTTGAAAATGTAAGAGGAATCATAGGCAGGTTGGAGAATTGTTCATTCAGGTAGGAGTGGATAACTTCAGGATTCCATGAAGACTAGGCAGGCTGATGAGACCACGACAACAGATGTAGTATAGAGCTCCACAGGAAACACACCACTCCAGGCCAGAGATACTCACAAGAAGAGGGGGGAAGGGGGGGAAGAGGGGGGAAGGGGGGGAAGGGGGGGGGAAGGGGGGTGGGACACACACAGCAGTAAACATTCTACATAGTAATAGCACAGAATTGTATGACTAGTAGTATATAGGAAATTAGAGGGCAAGAGCTCTGTGCCAGAGAAAAGAAAGTGGAGGATGCGAGAGAGGAGAGAGAAGAAAGAAGGAGGACATGTGTTTGGTGCATCGTCCCCCAGCAGCCTAGACCTATAGCAGCATAACTAAGGGATGGTTTAGTCCAGCCCTAACTATAAGCCTGATCAAAAAGGAAAGTCTTAAGCCTGACCTTAAAAATAGAGAGAGTGTCTGCCTCCCGAACCCAAACTGGGAGCTGGTTCCATAGGAGAGGAGCCTGATAGCTGAAAGCTCTACCTCCCATTCTACTTTTTGAAATTCTAGGAACCACAAGTAGGCCTGCACTTTCAGACCGAAGTGATCTGCTGGGATGATATGGTACAATAAGGTCTTTAAGATACGATGGAGCTAGGCCTTTAAGGGCCTTGTATGTAAGGAGGAGGATTTTAAATTCTATTCTAGACTTTAAAGGGAGCCAGTGAAGAGAAGCTAAAACTGGAGTAATATGATCTCTCTTGCTAATTCCTGTCAATGCTCTTGCTGCGGCATTTTGAATCAACTGGAGGCTTTTTAAAGAGCTATTTGGACAGCCAGACAGTAATGAATTACAATAATCCAGTCTGGACGACACAAATGCATGAACTAGTTTTTCAGCATCACTCTGAGACAGGATGTTCCTAATTTTGACGATATTACGCAGGTGAAAGAAGGCAGTCCTGGTCACTTGCTTTATGTGACATTTAAAGGACATATCCTCATCAAATATAACACCAAGGTTTTTTACAGTAGTACTGGAGGCCAAGGTAATGCCATCCAAAGACACCATGTGATTAGATAATGAATCTCTGAGATGCTTAGGACCGAATACAATAACTTCTGTTTTGTCTGAGTTTAAGAGTAGGAAATTACAGGTCATCCAAGCCTTTATGTCTTTAAGGCATGCTTGGAGTTTAACCAACTGATTAGTTTCATCTGGTTTCATAGATAAATATAGCTGGGTATTGTTTGAGTTCACCAAGACTGTGATAATTGCTATATACATCCCTCCAAGTGCTAATACTGAACACAATGACCGGATTTCACAACACTATCAGTTGGCAACAGACTGCACACCCCGAAGGATTTTTTGTTACAGTTGGAAAATTTATCCATATAGACTGATAAGATTGTGCAACCAAAGTGTGCATGGTCTGAATCACTGAACCAAACCACATAAGACTCCCCTACAGCCCAGCGACCAGGCACTTCAGTTAAAGAAAATCCTGTCAAGGATCAACCCCCACAAGGGTGTTGGACCAGACAACGTATCTGGGAGAGTACTGAGTCTTCAAAACAACTGAAAGACGTCTTTACGGGCATCTTCAGTACCTTGCTGAGCCAAGCATTGTTACCCATGTGCTTCAGGACCTCCATCATCATACCAGTGTCAAAGAAGTAAAAAAAGTCTCCCACAGTGTGCTTGAATGACTATGGCCCCATCGCATTGACTCCAGTTGTGAGGAAGTGCTTCAAAATGTTGGTCATTTAGCACATTAAAGACACTGCTGCTCCAACAGATCCACAGATGCTGCTGTGTCCCTGGCTCTGACGCACCTGGATAATAAGAACATCATTCCACCACAGCTCATGAGGAAAGTTAGCCTTCTGGGCCTCAACTCCTCCTTCTGAAACTAGGTCCTGGAACTGCAGGTCCTGGAGGCCACAGTCAGTCGGGATGAGTAGCAGCCACTACCCTGAGCACTAGATCCCCCAGGCATGCGTACTCAGCCCAGATTAACAGCAATCTCCTGAAAGAAATCTAGATGTCCCTTCTGGACATAAAAAGGTCAACGTGCATCAGGAAAGCCTTCAGTATGCAGTATGCTTAGGCGGCCACTCTCACCCCTTCCACTGCCTTTTCTAGTTACTGCCATCATGTAAAAACTTCTGGAGCATCTGGTCACGAGCACATGCATATTTATATAAGCACAAACATCCAAAACACTGCATACAATTTTATTAATTAATTAAATAAATAAAATTTGCACTATAGACATCAATGCACTTTCCTTTTTGATAAAGCTTATAGTTATGGCTGGACTGAACCATCCCTTAGTTATGCCGCTATAGGCCTAGGCTGCTGGGAGTTGAGCACCTGTCCTCTACTCTACTCTCTCGCACCGAGCTCCTGTCCTCTAATTTCTTTTCTCTGGCACCGAGCTCCTATCCTTTATTTTCTTATCTACTTTCTTGTGTGCTGCTACTGTATAGCATGTTAACTGCCGTGTGTCCTCTGTCCTACTCCCCTTCCCTCCCCTATTCCCCTTTTTCTGTCTCTATCTGGCCGGCCTCAGGCAGAGGGGTCCCTGTATATGAGCTGGGTTCTGGGAGATTTTCCTTGCCACTGTCGCCCTCAGGCTAGCTCTGGGGATTTCAGGCTGGGGTTCAGACCGGATTTTGTAAAGTGCCTTGGGACAATTTACACTGTTATTGAAATTCAGTTCAATTGAATTTTATTGTTTTGGCTCTCTTTGGGGTAATTTTTGTCTCGTGTGTTGAGCCTAGTATATAACAACTCAGCTCTATGCAAATATTCTCCCATACAACGCTCATATTGGGTCCCATCTGAAACACAGGCACTGTTCTTTTCTACTTCACTTAGCGTTGTAATTCAGTTCAGTTCAATTCAGTTTTATTAATATAGCATCAATAACAATGCAAATTATCTCAATACGCTTTATTTACAAAATCCGGTCTGAAACCTGACCCGAAAGACTACTGCATATTATTTGCCATTGTACTTTATATATTTAGTAACTTAAAAATGATCATTACGGTTAAATATCTGATTTACACCCTGGTCATTTTGTTGTGTGCTTTTTTTTGTTACATTCCCCTTCATTTTTTTGTAAGTGATTTGTAAAGCAATATTAAGTGCTACACAAAGAAGTCATGTGCTTTATGAATAAAACTACATACTGTACGCTCCTATCAAATGGCCATAAATTATATCACCCATTGGTCTAGGCAATGCAACTACCAGAGTTACGAGACTAGCGTTGTGTGAAAATACTGCACATTTATGAAGACTGGAAAATTCTTCAGGAGAGATGCTCTAGTTTTTCGCAGAGTGTGAGCTCCAGATTGCAGCACAGCTTAGTGGGCATGGGAGGCTGAGATGAGAGCAACGTAGGAGGTGCCACAAGCACACACAGCAACACACTCAATGAGAACACTCATGCAAACAGACACAGGTATGTGGAACAGACAACAAAAACAGCAATAGGGATATCTCTAGGGAAAGAAGAGTGTAGAAGCAGGCGATAGTACCAGGAAGCATAAACGAACAAAGAGGGAGTCATGGCTATATCCAGTAAGGTGGGACCGGAATAACATTTCAGTTTCCTGATTTAACAAGGGCAACAAATGTTGGCCATGTGACTCACGCAGATGGGAACTGTAGAGGAATGTACTGATATGTGTGTTGCATTTAAATTCTCTCTGTATTTGCTATCTAGTGATCACAGTGTTTAAATGGATCTAATTACATGGTGCCTATAGAAATTCCACAATATTTGCATATCTGACAGTGATAACTGCTGATCTAACGTAATCTGACATAAAATTTAAACACAAGAGACACAGGTGAACACAGGAGAGCAGCCCCACAGGCCTTGTGTACTATGCAAGGCTGCCCTATTAGAAAACTAGTGATAATTTTAATATAAACTAATTATTAGAAAAGCAATACAATAGTTGCATTGAACTATTCATCAAACCAAAACAGCCAGACAAATAGGACCACTGGTGTCCTATCATTTTGTAGAAAGGAGGTGAAAAATATGGGAGCTCCATTAGTGACACTAGTCAGATGACAAAATTCTTGAAATCCTAAAACAAAACAAAACACACACAACGGATTCCAGCACTTTAATAATGACTGAAATGGTTCAATACAAGCTGTTAATAATATGAAGCATCCATTATCCTGAAGATCCATGAACCTGTTTATGTGGAAAAGCTCAAACCATTTGAAACAAAGAGTCACTTTTTTGCAACATTTAGATGCAGTTTGACCATAACTGTAAGAATATTCAGTTTCAGTGATGGTTGTTACGTTGTTGATATCAACCATTATAACTCGCTTTAACAAAACAGGCTGGCATCAACTCACAAAGAGCAAAGACAAAAAAAAACTAAACTGACAGCAGACACTGGTATTTATAAGGATTTTGCATAGCAAGTGTAAAGCAGCTATTTCCATTGCCTGTCACACAGTTGTGCACAGGAGATTCAAAGGATGTTACATGTTGCATAAATGATCAGCGGACACATTTGATCTAGATAGATATTGCATAGGTTATCTAAAGGGGCACATGCATAATAGAAGACAGAGGAGAGCAGTATTATAAACTACTGTTCCACTGAAGCATATTATTATCCAGCATACAATGCAACATGACAAAACTTATGTAAGTCTTATATTTGCTAATTCATAACCATAGATATGTTTTATGCTACTCCCAATGCAGTATATATTTTATGTTCTGTTCCTTAAAGTTGGAGGAAGCCATACCTGGGACAGACTGCTGATTTTTGAACTCAACACCAGAAATAAACCCATCCCTGTACATTGCCAAAGCGACAACACTAACAACTCTCTGCTTAAGCTTCAACAAAAGCACACAGCAAAATAAAATTTTACCCACCTATCAAGCTGAATCAGAGCGACCTCTGCATCCTTAAGCAGGCCTTTCATTCTAAGAGGTCTCCAGATTTATATTAGGCACGCTCTTTGTCATGCAACCCCTTATCTCCCCTCCTCTCCACTTGTCCTGGGCACAAACAGGAAAGCCCATGTGCAAACAATTCAAGATCAAATTAACAACAAATGAATTCATCACAATTAATGCCCAGCTACCTGTTGCACATCAGCTTAAGGTTACTGATCATTTGCTGAAATCAAATTTAGATGTGAGAACACAAGTTTACTTGATTATTGTTTCTGTACTTGACTCCTTTTTTCTCTTTTTGTGACCTCCAGAAGGATAGCTCTGCTTATCCTCTCATCAAATTCCTAAACATTGACAAACACTTCGACCCAAGTGGGAAGCAGAGTCCTTGCATTATTTGAGGGCCCTTTGCAACATGTGTAGACAGCCACCTGGCTCTGGTGCTTAAAGTCTACACATTCTTTATCCTTTACCTACCCTAAGATATTTTTAACACCCAGGATTTAATTAACATTGCTCTAAAGTGAGTTGTGTGTTGAATGGATCTCCATTTTCCTTCATCTATTTTTTCTACCTTGTCAACAGGGTAGAAATTCTATTTACAATTCTTAGTCTTAACACAAAAAAACACTGATTGTACACTAAAACATTCTCCAAAACAGATTAAACTTAAAAGAATCATCTTTGGTTCTGTAAGATACATTCTGAAAAGATTACACAAACACTAATAATCTTCTCAACCCTCTCACTTATAAGCAGAGTGGAGCTGCAGACTGGAGCTGCATGGGTACAGTGCTCACTCAAATGCCTGTGCATACATACACACAAACATGCCTTTATTTGAAACATATCAGCAACCATTGTCATTAAACATTAGACAGTTAAGTCCAGTCACCACTGTTCAATAACTTTGAAAAACTGCAACACCCAGCTGTTTCCAACAAAGTACGCTATCTGGAAATGGGTCTGGCCTATTTGATTTAGTACAGATTAGAGCTTGGTTTCAGTTTGGTTCTTTTCAAATGGCTGTGTTTCCAAGACGGTTGGTTTATTTTAAATACAGTATACTGCCTTTTTAAACCCTCAATCTATGGCATAGAGCCGTTGGGTCTCTTCCAGAAGGAGGAAAGAATGCCATTTCCCACCAGGCTGAAACTTGTGTAGAGAACAGTGAGGTGAGGCTACTTTAAAATAGATCTAAATGATGTAAACATTTTATCACTGAAGCCCATATTTAGCATTTAAAGTGGGGCTATGTTGTACAGTACTCATTTCAATAAAGAAAGGCAAATACAAGTCACTATCACAATGACAAGTTGACACGTTTTCAAGTTCAACTTTTAACATTCATGGTATAACAGAATATTTTCATGCTATAAGGAAATATGTTTCACCTATTAATATATACTAAACTTTGTATATGCTACCTTTGGGACACAAAAATAAAGCCAATGCAGAAGTGCAAAAACTGCAGGTCCTCAAAAGGCCACTTTTGGTTCTGGTTCCAGAAGGGAGTGAAATTATCCTCTGTAGCCATCTTCTCTGCTCTTGACCTGTATGGGCATGCATTTTTATCTAACTTCACCATAATGCTGTGGCCAGTTTGAATAACAGGTGCCATTACAGTTGGTCTGTTTATGCATTGCTAGCTCACCTCAGCTCAACTTATTTAGCCTTTTACGAATCAGTCAGGAGCCAGATGTCAATGGCCACAATGTTCAATGAAAACATGAATGAATAATGTATACATTTCCAGGCAAGTCATAATAATGAGTGTTAAATGATTTACAGAGTTATTTACTTTAGCTGGAATTTGTGATTTACTGAGTCCAACTTTGATAACTTGGTACATTAGTAGTGTATGACATTAATAACACACTATGAATGTCATTAATACGTGACTTATTATAATGTCAAACTAATCTAAAATGAGTAAGTAAAATGTGAATATTTCTCAATAAGCTGCCATAAAAAAAGCATCTTCTAGCTGGCACTGATTTGGGATTTTGGGTATTGGTGATTATTAAAATTAAGTAATTAAGATGAACAGAAGGGACATTTTTGGCAATGGTGTTGACAAAGCTTTAGTTTACACATTTTAAACTTTATATGGTTGTATAATTCAGTATTTCTAAATTGTATGAATAAGCATTGCATCTGTAGTCCTACTGCAGTTTAAGTGGGTCCTTGATAGTAATCCTTGGTAGTTGACCAAGGATGATCAACTGCTCAGATTTTAGATTGAACTGAAGGTAGCGTGTGTGTGTGCGTGTGTGTGTGTGTGTGTGTGTGTGAGCGTGTGTGTGTCTGCCAGTCATGCATGATGTTCCTAAAGCAGGGGAGTGTGGGATCGTAAATAGACAAATCAACATTTCCCTTATAACCCATGGAGATTTCAGATGTTACTATGTCTTGTGTTTTCAGCAGAGTTTTCCTATGTCGGTGGCGGTCCATCATAACGGAGCATGATGTTGAAGGATCGGGCAAAGTTGTTGGAGAGGGAGCAGCTGCTGCCTTCATCCATGAGGGGCAGTAGGAAGGCTAGGAGCAGCAACGCCAGGAGAAGTAGCCACAGAGGAAGAGCCAGCCGACACACTCGCTGCAGCAAGCCAGGCTTCTGCCAGAAGAGGAGCATCACAGGGTTAGTGGAACACACACAAATGGATGTATAGCTAAAGTGTAGCTAGGTAAAACCAGAATGAATGACTGAGCTTTTTAAATTTGAAATTCTTAGTCCCACTTCCATCTCCCAATGGTAGATTCAACACAAAAATATTTTACGTTAAAAGCTTTCGAAGTTCCAGAGAAAAGACAGCTCCCTTCCAGGGTAGGCTTTTAATAAGAAAAATACACTCAGTGAAGTGACTGAAGCTGTGCTCAGCCTTACTCTAAAATCACAAACTTCTGCTTAATCACAAACTTGCACACAAGAGGGTTTGAAAATATGAGATTTAAATGCACCACTCCATGTGATCCTACGGGCAAGCAGATGTTAGCGAGACAGATTTCAAAGCTAACCAGCTTCTCTTTGGACATGTTAAAAAACAAAGAGCTTAGAAACTTTAAACGCTTGCCTCTCTCGTCAATTTTTAGACAATACAATACTTTTTTTGCATTAATAAAATGTGTGCTTCTGCAGAATATTTCTGTCTCCGAATTAGAATGGACGACAACAAGGTGACACTTTTATGATAACTGATTAGCTCAGAAGCAGAACAGATATTTAGAAATGTCCCTGTTTTTGACTGCAATCTGGCAGAACTGATCTGAGGTAGCCTGGTGAATATAGGGAATCTGAAAAATCACAAGATGAAAGCTGAAGAATCTCACCCACACAGTCAGAGACATCATGTACTATAGCAAACTGAGTCAGTTCAGGCCTCAACACTGTTTCCCATTTCTCTCAGACTTGTTATTCTGTGAATCATCTTTACCGCCTACGTCCATCTTTCACCTTCTGAACATTGCATCATCCAGCTTCACTGGCACTAATTTGTTAAACCAAACCAAGTTGGCTGCAAACATAAAATGCACTGAGGTCCAGCATAAAAATATTGGTACATAAGGAAACAGAAAGGAAAATCTTTATGATTCCTTGTGTTGGACAGTAGTGCAAATACAATTTGCTAAAATACATTATATACTGGCACATGGTGATAAATAACATGCACTTTTTTATATTTAATGTAAAAATTATAACTTCTATATAGCCACTGAAAACAAAAATGACACATGTCAGAGATAAATAATATGAAACAAAACTCAGCTATTCTTCTTTTTCTTGGTTGAGTATTACTTCAAGATCATGGGCCAACAAAAAACAAAACATTATTGTTTAAAGGTATTCCTCTGGTGGGGGCAGCAAAATATTTCTAAGACCATACATATACCCATGACCAAAGTGACCAGTCCTCCTTGTGAGAGGACAAAAAGAAACTGGTCAGGGTGGTATCAAGAGGTTGGTTGGAACATTTTAGAAGCTGGGGCATTTGCAAAAACACGTATCCTGACTCCAGTGTGTTAAAAACGTGTTACGGTGTTCTGAGAAAAAAATTGTAGGAGAGAAGAGAAGTATGTTTGGGATAAAACAACACATCAGCAAGAAAACTAACAAACACCAGCATCATGCATTAGGCCAACTATTTTTTTGGCTGGATTCATTCATTCCGCCATTGAATGACTATGGAATCATAAATAACTTTAAGTGCCAGTCAAATTTGACACAAAACCTCCAGGGGTCTGCTAGAAAGCGAGAGTAATGATAATGAGCAATAATCCAAAGCACAAATTTTGATGTCCAAAAAATGCTTAGGAATGCCTCAATCAGAGCCTTGACTTGAATCCTAAAGAAAATCTTACAAGGTGCAAAACGTCTGTTAAGATTTAGATTGAGGCTTATCAGAACAACTAAAGAAAAAGAAAACTATGATGAACTGTGGATGGATATTTACATTATATTTGGATATTTGTATAATAATGGTATTCATTTTACTGTTCAACTTTTCTCTTCAACATAAATCTGATTAACATTAAGCATTGTTCCTAATCTGTTGAGTACCATGTTATCATAAAGAAGTGAAAAAAATAATTAAAAAAAAAAACATGTATAATAAATACAAGACCCCAAATGGAAGGATGCCAGCACTTTATCTGTGCTAGTTGTCCTAAAGTTACCATGATTTATATAATGGCTGTAAGATCCCTACAAAAAGATTAGAGGATCTGTTTACTAAAAATGGGTCTTTTTGGGAATGTGCTTTGCAGTGAGATATTGAGAGAGAAAGACAGTCATGTAGGGGGTGTTGGCTGTGTGTTTAAAGGTAAATGATTGATGGAAGGGGATGTGAAACTAGCTAGTCATACCTCTACATGACAAACAGAGCAAAGTCACGCCTGTGTTTCTTAGAATCAACACAACCTCAACTGTTATGGTAGACTAGATACATGCACCAGACAAAGAAAGACAAACATATATCACTTCAGCAGTTTTAATCAATGCTGGGTATAACAGTGGTGCCTAAAAGCCCTGGCACTGTAATTCAATTTATAACCATGTTAAACAGAATTTCACAAAAGGCCTCTGACCCTACGGCAAGTGTAAGCTTACTACTGTTATTGCTCTCATACTGTGACCTTGACTCAATATAATCAGGAATGTGATGATTACATAAATACAGTATGTTGAATTGCTTGGAATAAGTTCTATTGCAATGTTTTTTTATATGAAAAAGCCAAAACCCAACTGTCAAAACTGGTTCTTTGTAAAACCCACCATTGCCTCGTCACTGTCACATCTCAAGGTAAAACACTTTTTGTATTTCCAGCCTCAAAACGATGAAGTGTAAGCATTTTAAACAAACCAGTTTAAAATGAATAAAGCTTTGCAGAAGAGCTGTTGAGTAGCTGGTTACATCAACAACTAAGCCTCTGTTGTTGTTTTTTTTGTTGTTATCCCCCAAAGCCCACAGGAGTCAACTTCGATCTCAAACTGCAGAATCTTTGTGGTTCCTAGAATTTCAAAATGTAGAATGGAAAGTAGAGCCTTTCAGCTATCAGGCTCCTCTCCTGTGGAACCAGCTCCCAATTTGGGTTCAGGAGGCAGACACCCTCTATTTTTAAGGTCAGGCTTAAGACTTTTCTTTTTCATCAAGCTTAATCACCCCTTAGTTATGCTGCAATAGGCCTAGGCAGCTGGGGGATGATACACTCAGCACATGTCCTCTTCCTTCTTCTCTCTTGCACTGAGCTCCTATCCTCACATTTCTTTTCTCTGGAACCGAGCTCCTGTCTTCTAATTTCTTATCCAATTTCTTCTAATCTAGTTTACTGTGCTATTACTGTATAGCATTTTAACTGCTGTGTACATCAGCAGCTATATTGTATTTGTATCATCATCAGATTCTACATGTACGCCTGTAGTCAAATAAATGTATCTATGACAGATGTATGTTTATCTCGTTCCTCCTGCTGTTCTCTTCTCTCTCTTTTCTGTCTCTACCTGGCTGGCCTTAGGCAGATAGGTCCCCCCATATGAGCTGGGATCTGCTCAAGGTTTCTTCCGTGTTAAAAGGGAGTATTTCCTTGCCACTGCTTTTACTTTCGATACCGTTCGTCTTATTCTTCTATAGCTTTGCTTAAATAGCAATCCCAAGATGGCAGTGCTGTGGGTTTCTTTTTGTATCATTTTATTTATTGTGGACATGGGCACCTTTACGTAACACAGTGGAATTAAGAAATTTTAAAGTCTACGGAGATGGACAAAAACCCCTACACAGTTATGTGCTCTGCAAACAGCAGCCTAAATAATGTTACACTGCCACCTTATGGTAAATAAAAGCACAGTGCATTTTTGTGTGACCAAGAGAGGCCAAGCTCACTATTATTGTATACTGTATGTATGTAAAAAATGTAGATGCTATTTTTTAAATAATTAAAATAAATAAATAAATAGATAAATAAAAACATGGAAATCCAGCCAGCCGATTGAGGTATCTAGCTTAATACTACCAGTATGAAACTGTGAGATATGTAGATATTAAATTTAAATAAATAAAATGAGGGTTGGTGACTTCATGACTTTTCACCCACAAGATACTAATACATTTCAGTTTTAAGGCAATTTTTGACCTAATGACCCATTACCACAGTTTGAAAAACAGTCTCTGTAAATACATACCACTCCATGTACAACTGATAACACAGGTGGATATGGGAATTTACACAATTGCAGTAGTCACATGTAAAATGAAAAATTTAACAAAACAACCGATATTAGCAAGGACAGCAACATCGGCAATGACTATGATCCACGCTGAATTAAGGCTGAAGCAGGGAAGGACATGGAGTGAACGGGGTTAGCAGCATTTCCAGAATTTCATACTAGTGTGAATGTTAAGACTTAAATGTGTTTTAAAACAAAAACATATTAGTGTGCATGAAGCACATTTAACATTTTTGATTCATAGAGCAAAAACCTTTAAGTTTGTTGTGATTTTTAGAGAGACTGAATGCCTCAAAAATTGTCAGCCTGCCTCTCACCTTGTTTGGTTTGGTCCTAGCCTTGATGGCGCCCACATTTTTAAGTTTCGACTTGTAGAGAATCCAACGGTAGCGAAGTTCCTCCAGGCCCATGTCCTCTGCTGATCCAGAAACAGCCTCAATGTCCTGACTCTCTTGGAGCAATTGCTGAAACATGTCCTGACCACAGCACACCCTGGCTCTCAGAGCCTGCACCAGAATACAAAATATTATTATTACTTTTTCTTTTTTCTTTTGGTGTGTCAGGACTATAAATGCTGTTGAGCTAAATCCAGCAATTTCACATCCACTTATTTATTGTTATTTAACAGTTAACAGTTATTGTTACTGTTGATTATTAAAATGTCCTGTATATAAATATATAAAACATAAAACACAGACTTCCAGGTATACTGGACAAGTAGTATCTATTTTAGTGTTCTATCAGTTCAAGGATGGCAAGAAACATTCTGTGCAACACAATTAAAATTGTACCACAAGAGGTCAGTGTAACAAAGATTTTGCTAAATTAACAGATAACATTAAGTAATATATACATGTTTCATATGTGAACAAAATACAGTAAGCTCACCTTACCCAGTTTGAGCCTCTAAACTAGGTGCGGCCTTAGCCCATTGATATTCATTTTGATCACAGTGAAGTTAGTTGGTCTACATATTTGCTGACTTCATAACAGCCTCATCTCCACAAATACTACTGAGGACCTGGACATATTGGTCTAGCATTCTACATTGGTGTACTTTAAATAGCACTATAAACTGTAGCAATAATAAACTGCTAACAGTTGCGAAATGGTTTCTTTTACTGTGCTTGTTCTAGTTACTTTAATTAAATGCAATGCCACACTAATTGAAATATCACCAGTTGATCAAACTTCATAATCTCTTAAACAGAGCCCAGATTAATTTGTTCTTACAAGTACAGTTAGTCCCTCGAAGTAGGCCGAGAAAAGTCTAAATAAGAGCCAGCACTTTGTACACGTATACAGCAATGTTAGGTAAGACACTTGAAGAAAACAGCTACAACTATTGAATGAAGAGGGAATTAAACATCTTGAATGTTCAAATGTTTACTGAAACTCACCTTGAGCGTGTCCTGTCTCATTTTGACATCTTTGGCACTCAGCGTTGATTCTTTGGTATCGAGTAGCCCTGAGAGAAGCTCATTCTCTTTGCACAGCCATTCCTCAAACTCCTTCTTCCTGGACTCGTAGTGTGATTTACTTTCCTGCAAAATGCCAAGGAACTCATAAAAATCTTGTACAGACTAAACAATCAATGTAAACGTAATTTTATAATCTGTTCTGCCACATCTTTTTCTGTTTCACATTTGTCACTTTTCTCCTGGTGTATTAGTTTGTTTTCCAGGCTTACAACCTGGTAATTGGTGGTCTGAAAACTGCTGCACATATGTGTAGTTTAGTTGCAAAATTAGACAACAATATTAGTTTTGTTTGTTCCTTTCATCTTACTGGTCTAAACTGCACCAAATCATAAAAGCAATGTGAAGATCAGTGGAGATCAGATAAAGACCGTACACTGTTACGGTTAAATAGACGTCTAGATCCATGATTCTTGAGTCGCCTTTGATGGCCAGTTATATGAGCCAGATCCGAATCTTTTTTTTCCACCGCTAATAATAACTAAATGACAGGAACAACACAAGTCGCACATGGAACGGAATAAGCTAATTGGGTTTTTTTGTAATAGACCCGCTAGTACAGAAATCTGTGAAAACCTCTAAGGATTTTGATTAAAATAAGTCTTATTTATTTCTAAAGACACTATGTTATTTGTTTTCCTGAAAATATGGTAGTATTGTTTAAGTATTGCTTTTGATACAGCAACTGTTTTGCACTTAAGGAAGGTAACTGGCAATCTTTATTTGTTGTGAATAAGAGCAGCTTTTTGTTGTAAAGGCCGCTGCTAAAGGCACACTATTTTCCTGTTGGTTCCAAGGTGGAAAATATAATGGATATATATTGTATAATATAATGGAGATAAATTAGTTTGGTTACTTTAATTAATGGATACAGACAAATACCTTGTTTAAAAGTATGAAGTAGCCACACAGTGAGAAATATAGAAATCCTGAATGGGGAAAAAAATGCATCGAAAATCGTGATAATCGCAATAATCGTGATAATCGCGCTAATCGTTGAATAACTGAATCATAGCATCCTGAATCATAATCGAATCGTGAGGTGCCTTCGATGGCACATCCCTATTATGCATGAAAGAGCTGTAATTCCTATCCCTTCCTCCAAGTGAAGCTCAGAGTCTGCACTTTGAGACCATCTAAAACAACAAAACTGGTTTAATGTCAAGACTTACAACATATTGACCTAACTGTATAGCGACAGACAGGCATCACTGTGAGAGCAGTGCGAACAGCATGGAGATTTAAGCCATGCTGCTATTGATTATGTTCCCTTACCCCTACTGGCTAGTGAATAATCTGCAAGACCATATACACTCATTGCTGTCCAGGGCTGGGTGATATATCTATATAAAAAATATATCGATATATTTTTTAATGTGATATGGAATTAGACCATATCGCATATATCGATACAGTTCAAATTTGCGCTGTGATCCTTGCTCCAGGCAAGCTACTGACCCGGAGCGTCTGCACTGCTCCCCACGAACCCGCCCCTCCTCTTTCATGCACAGAGGAGGAGCACAACAACGTCTGCGGAGTGTGCGACAAACGACAACAGGCTTATCCTGAAGTAGTGCACATAATTGCTGGTTCAATCAAGCATGCTTAAAGATAGTGCTCCCCAAGTTTGTACAGTATATACATTGTGCTACCAAGGGAAAAAATACACTGGACCATGTATATTCAAATCTAACGCATGCATATAGAGCAGTAGCCCAACCACATCTGGGTAAGAATCTTGCCAGAGTGCACATTCTAAACTTCAGGACTATTTTGCACGCACAGTATTTTTGAAAATCTAGATCTTGAGGAATACATAGAGACAGTGCATTTTCACATCAAGACCTGTACAAATAAGCTATAGACAGAAAATGAACAGTTCTTTAAAAAAAGATTACCGTTGTCATCAATGACTTCTTGGATGAGTCTCCCCTGAACCGCATAAATGCTCCTTCCCCTGCTTCCGAGTTGTCTTCTTTGGAGCCCATTCTTCCTTCCTCACCATAGCTGGCCTGTGTGGACAATGCTACTCCTCTGTCTTCATCCACGACACTGCTCTCCCCTTCTGTTGACTTATCACTCTCAGGTCTTCCAGTAGTAGAAACTCCCTGGTTTCCTGCTCTTCTGTGAATGCTATTGTCAACTGAATCATTTTCATCTCCTTGATAGGAGAGACCACTGTATTTGTCATTTGCCAATATGATGTCACGTTCCCTATGGCCCTGAATCCACCCAGCCTGCCCTGTCACTGCACCCTCTCCCTGGTCTGTCTGGTCTGTGGAGCTGTTCAGCAGCCTATGAGAGAAAAACAGGCAACTTCAGTGTTCTCATAGCTCACCAGTTTGCTTACTAGTTTGGTTTAATACACAACAACATACTTTTTCTTACCTTCATACAGTGTTTTCCTGACACAAAATGTTAAGCGGTAATAAACTCAAGGTCAGAAAAACTCACTGAATTCCTTCAGTGAGATGTCATATTAACAAGATGGTGTACTGCCACAAGAAAGAGCATTGCAAGATCAACATCAACTTTGAACATTAACTTTGACCCCCAAAATTTAATAAGTGCACTTGCATCCAAGCGAACAATTATGCCAAATGTTAAGAAATTCCATAACGGCATTCATGAGCTAATGTGTTCACAAAAAAAGGCCCAGACAACAACATTCAATTTGTTATTTCTTTCTGGTACCTGTGAAGGTCGAGGCTCATATTGTGCAGTCTCAACCATGCGTCTTTTATGCGCTTCAAGTCTCGCCGAATATGGACCTGTCCCTCGCCTGAAGTCTTCTCCAAAACTCCCTGACCCTGGACCTCCAACTGCTGCAGATGAAGCTCCTTCTCTGGGAATTCCCCCAGTTCTCTCTATAAACAGATACAATGAATGAAATGAATTGAACTCAGATGACTATATGTGCAAATGGATAGTCAGCTTCTGGAAGATATATGGTAGATGCATGCAGTACATTTTATTTGAAATACAAATGGCCAAAAGAACTCCACACACTGCAACTCAACGCACTGCAACTTAACTTGCTGATGTTGTGAGTTTTTGCTGGGGTTGTGGGTATTTCAATTGCATTTCCCTGTTTGGTTATGTTGTAAGTGTTTTGTCTGTTTGTCGATATGTGATTTTTTCTAAGTCGCAGTGTGTTGAGATATCTCGGCCACTGTAGAAATGAGAGCAAATAAAATTCACTCTGTAAGGGTTAGCAAAAATAAATATATCAACATCAAACTAAACCTTTAAGCACAAAGGTTAAAGAACACACACAGACCTCAGCTTCATGCTGGCGGCCCTTTATGCTCCACTCTCCCGAGGGGCTGTGGAAGGACTCCATCTTCTGCTTCATAAACATCAGCCATTTCTCTAGGTTCAGCAGGCTGTCATGGAAGCTTTCATGGTCTTCAATGTTCTTTTTACTCTCAAACAATTTTGCCTGAATATAAAATAAAATGAGGAACTGAATAAGCATCAGGAAAACACTTGACATCTCAAATTGAATAGTGAGCAACTCAGTTAAGAAAGGTTAGTTGCTTATTTTTTTATCCAGATATGGTAATGGTAAAGAAACCAAGGTAGTAAAACATGTCAACCTCTCCCAGCCCACACATGCTTCATTGATCTTTTCAGTGGGTCTTGGTGACCGGTTGACTAGTCAAAAATAGTAAAAGAAAATGAAACTATTGGCATTCTCAAAATGCCAGGCTGGAATTGCAGATAAAGAGCTGACAGACATAACATGCCAGATTGGATTGCAAATGGACTGGAGCCTTGCATATGCAATAATTTTGCAATAACTATAGGTAAATGAGGAGAACCTTCCATAGTATAGCTGTTAAACAAATACAAACTTTGAATCCTCACACAAAGAGGAAAGAAGCTTACAGGCGAGTTGTGGCAGAATGGTTGAAAAAGCAGATTTGAGGCCACTGGCTTATTCCCTTTACGTCCACCACTAATCCCCTTTTTTTGCATGAATGGATGGGTTAAATGCAGAGGACGAATTTCCCCCAAACAGTCTACTATGACTTTAAACCATGGAAAGACTTGTCAAATATGACTCCTTAACAGTTTGTTTGTTTTTGTTCAGGTCCAAATGCTCTGGTTAAAATAAGCACTTGTATGTACATACTGTGCCATATTCTGTAAATATCCCAACCCTGTACATTCTGAACACAACTGTATACAGTATCTGTCTGGCCACTGAAAGGTTTATTGTAAGAACTACTGGGTTATCCCACAGGGTCATTAAAACCAGGGTATCACTGGACTGCCAGCCACTCAAGGCCACTCAAGGTGTAAGTGCTTCAATTAAAAAGAATGTTTCAGGTCTTTGGAGCCTGCTCCTCATCTCTGCTTCACATCAGGGGCTTGAAGCTACATAAGCAGATAGGAGAATAACACAAACACATCCCAGAACATGTTGGTTGAGCTGCATCGTGGGTTACTACCTATTGTTTTTAAAATATCGACATTGTGAGTCAAACAATAATACTAGGGTAGAACTGAAATGTTAAATCAGTGGATTTTTTTAAAAAAAAGTTTTTTTATAATTATTTTTTTTATTTCAATATGAAATACTGGTTGAGGCTTCACTGATGGTCACGGGTGAACTGATAAGTAAGAGACTTTCATCACTTACATTGACTTCCTTGTGCAGATGCTTCCATTCACAATAAATCTTCTCAAACTGAGTTCTGTTGCTCTGACTGGAGGAGATCAGACTCTCCAGTGCCATAATTTGGCCTTCAAAGTCCTCTAGATCCTTCTGGATTACCTGAGGACACACAGGCACACATACAATGTTAAAGAATGCCATGGAAAATAAAAGACATTAACACACCACTGTGGTTCAATGTATACTACTGCAGTGTGTTCATAATAGACAACTTTAATTGTATGAATAATCAATAATCATAGATTACACTTTACTTTCTAAAGAAATATTGTGTTAAATTATTAACACAATAATGAACTTTGAAGTGCGTAAATAAATGTGGCTTCAAACTTCAAATAAATCATCCAAAAAGTGAGTACTGTTTAAAAATTTGCTGTCAATGTGTAACAGGTTTTTGATTGTGATGAAGACAAGGACGTTTGATTTTAAAACTGCATTTCCAAATATTATATTAAAGCATTGTGTATTTCAATATAAGGAGTCCAATTCTGCTGTTTTGTGCATTGCTGTTTTGAGGTCTGTTCTGTTTGATGATGCAAAGGTCAAGGGAAAGTGAGTGCTTTTGCAAAAACTTTGGGCTTTTTCGCCTATCGAGTTACTGCATTGTGAATTTGGTGTGTTTATTCAGTTGTTATAAATAAATAAAGTTATTCTTTATTTTCATCTTTTTACAAACAGTGTGAAGTAGGGATGTACCGAATATTTGGCCACCGAAGATTTTACCCGAAAACTGAAAATGCACTTTTGGGCCATTGAAGACTTTTATCACCGAAATAACACGGCCGAAACAGGATGTTGTGATGACGCAAGCAAAGACTGCAGTCAGCACGGGCTTTTCCGGAAGGGCCAACATGTCTGCGGTGTGGACGTATTTCAATATATAAAGTATTATATAAATATTATATAAAGACCCACGGATAGCGTACAAATATGCTCAGTCTAACCGCACAGTGGATCAATGCTGATTTCCAGCTGCAAAAAGCTTCTGCTCCATTATTATTTAATGTACACATGAGTGGGGTCTAGTTAAACATTTTATTTTGAATTTAATTTAATTTTATATTGTGCATTGTTGGTGTAGCGACTTCGCAAATCCAAAGAGTCGCTGAGAGACAGAAGATGGGCCCTATTGTCTGATGCGCTACAAAAAATCCACTGAGACTTTGAAACTAAGTTTAACCATTTATTTACGAACAAAAGATAATCAACTCATGATAACGTGCTCTAAAATATAACCAAAAATACTCACAGTGATCAAAGAAAATTAGTGGTCAACAAAAAATACAGCGACCCACCCGCTCTCTCTCTCTCTAACCAAAAACTAACAGGTGAATATCAACTAATATACCCGCCCATAAACATATGACTCGCTATTCCCCTAATAAATATAATGACATAAACGATATCCTAATATACACAAAAACCCAAACAATATCCCTTAACCTTACTATTAAGATGCTAACCTTATACTAAGATATTAGTGTCAATGTAACCAGCCATAACCCTAACAAGCTAAGGTATGAGATCTTGGTTAAAGTTATCTGAGGGATCAAAGCTTTTGTGGAGCTTTGAGACTTTTGCATGGTATTTTCCCTATTGTACCAATCTTTATTTCTCCTTTAAATATAGGCATGTGGATATCAGTTCATCTTCTACTCGACTTTAAGTCTTTACAGTAACAGAAAACCCTAGCATGTCTCTGTATAGTGTTTTATGTTGTTTCAGGTTGTGTTTTGTCTTTTTTTATGTTTAAAGTGTAAAATGAAGTAAATTAAAAATAAATAACTAAATGAAATGGAAAACTTAAATAAATTAGTGTTTAGTTAGTTATCGATTACCAAGTTTGAGTTTTGACTGACTTTCGTTGTGACCTTAATCGAATTAAAAAGAGCATTTTCCCTGATACAATAGATGATGTATGATAATCATGGAAGCCACAATATGACAATATACACAAAACAAGTTGTGTGGCCTGGTCTGCTATTAAACTCACCTTGAACTGGTCTGACTGGCTTCTTTTGGTAAGGATGTCGGGCTGGAGGCCATCAGCTGCCACCAGTCGATCACTGAAACTGGCCAGTTTGGAGTTAATCTGCTCAAAGGCATCACCCAAGTCCTTGGTTCTTGAAATCAGGCCCTGTGGAGAGGAAAATATTATCTGTCATTACAGAAGTGATACTCAGAAGTGACTATGATTATGAATTATGAAGTTCACATTAAAATTAAAGGTAAAGGTGGAAGGACGCCGATACCTCTAGCCTGCTCTTCCTCTGCAGTAGCTGGGTGTGCAGCAGCTCTCTGTTCCTAATGGCAGTGCTCAGCTCTCCTTGCAGACCATCAGATCGCTCAGGACCAAACACAGAGTCCAACAGGTCCCTCTTTACCTGCAGCAGGCTGAAACGCTCTTGTAACTGGACGCTGTCCTTCAGGAGACGCTAACACAGAAGGGAGAAAAGGACAACACATGCATTCTGTAGTCTGTACTGTATTTTGAACTTTTAGTCAATGCCTGATCTCTAAATTATCTGTATGGGTGACCAAGGCAAAATTATTGCATTTCCAAATGAAACACAGTATATACAGTTAATTTTACCATATTATAATTATGGTGAAACAAATGTAAGCAAATAATACTATACATGGACATTTACTTTTCAACTTCAGGGAATCTCAGAATTTAACACAGAATTTTCTGATTTTTGTACTGTGCTACAGTGATTATTACAGTGATGCAACTCATACACAAGCTTTAAATTTATTTTAAAATAGACATTAATTCAATGATGTGGAAAGCATGTTCTACTATTTTTGTGATTGTGACACATTTCCTGATTATACATTTTTTCAAACCATTTACCTCTATCTAAAAGAATGAGGAAAGATTCTTAACTGCAATTTCAAAACACCAATTCAGAGTGAAATGATCTGACCAGCGTCTCTGACGTGATACCATCAACAACTCTGGGTTATCCCACCAAGTCAAAAACAAACGTCATACTAATTCACATTATGGATATATTAAGCCAAGTAAAACAATACGTACTTAACATCATCTTCATGACCAGTTTATATACCAGTTCCTATTCCAGTTGATATGTTTCCTGGTTTGGCTGTCAAAATCAGACAACTGGGTTTTTGGGGGAGGGCAAAGTATGTGTCACTCCACCGCCATCTAATTTTGCCATGGATTTAAATTCAAGAATGTTGTTTGTCCCCCTCATTTAACAGAGAATCAAAGATGACTGACACCCACCAGCATTCTGTACTTTGCAGAATTTAGAAAGTTGGAGTACAGGGAAAAACATTCTTGATTTGTCCTTTTACACACAACTTAAACAGACTCCAGATGTATTATGTGTGGAATGCCATGTCACTGCTCTGTCTCTGGACATAGCATTAAAAGCCTGCTTGGTTTTGCTTTGACAAACTTTGCTGCATTTGCTTGTTCATTCAGGCCACGAGTCAGGCTGGTTATTCAAATTGTAGGCCAAACAATAGGACTTAGGTGATGTAAAAAGTAAATAATCATAGGATGTAATCAAAGGGCGTGATTTTAGCGAAAATTCTCAGGCTACTGTTAACCCATTTAGGCCTAAATACTCTTCTGTAAACCCCCTCTCAAAACCTGAGGTTTTTCAAAATATGTCAACGCTTACTAAAACCTTAATTTCTCAGGCTCTGTAGCAGATAAAAACATGAGATAAAAAACATTTGACAGCTTACTTCTTTGGCTTTCAACTTGACTGACTTGCTAGGGCATAATCTTTAAATGCATTTTTTTTTTAAATCAATAAACACCAAAAATTTTGAAAATTTTGAAAATCAGTAAAGATCTATTTTTTCAATTACTTGGTCAATATCACTTCCTTCACTTGAGTCAGCCATGACGGATCGCTAGCATGGTGTTTAAAATTTTCGACCAAAACATACTCCACGTGTAGGCTTATTTCGACCAATCACAAAGCGTTTTATTAGTCACATGAGTTTAAAAAAATCCCTAAGCATCTCTGTCACTCACCCCAAGAATATTTCAGCCAATCACAGTGCATATAATTGGCCATGTGCCTCGAAAAAGACGACAACGCTCAAAATGACACAGACGCGTTTGCCGGCCTTAATGGTAACTACGCACAGATGCGCGATCGGGTCTTAAAGGTAAACACGCACAGATGCGTGATCCGGTCTGAATGGGTTAAAAAACCAATGCTAAATTCATCTCTTAATAGTTTGACAATCAATGTTTTCTTGGTCTTAGCAAATGGGCCAAACTGTGGGAACAAACATATTTACTCGTTAACATTTATGAAGATATGAATGAGTAAAACTATCCAGTGGTTTCTGAAGGTAACCTGCTTGTCTTACCTCTATGTTCTGGACCAGCATGGCAGTATGGGAGAAGTCGGTGACCTCAGCAGAAGCCTCCAGCACCTGTGACACCTTGTGGCTCCACTGAGCATACACCAGCAACGGATCTTGAAGAATGTTTCTCAGTCCCGACTCTGACTCTGAACACAGTCTGGTTGCTCGACATTTCACACTGTAACATGAACACAGACTATTACAAAAGAGAGATTTGCACAGGAAGGACAACAGTCCTTGCTGTAATAATATAATTAGTGTTAGAATTAACACTAACAACTGCCCAGTGATTGTTAATTGTGGTGACTTGGTGGTGTAGTGGCTGGCCTTTCGGTGCGTAATTTGCATGTGTGAGCTTTCTCTAGGTATACCAGATGTGCTCGTTGGCCGTAGGTGTGCGTGTGAGCTTGAATGGTTTGTCTCTTTGTACATCCCCTGTAACATATTGTCTAGACGCCCATCAAGGTGCGTGACTTTAAGGCCTATAACTTTTGAAATATTCACCCAATCCTTATGAAACTTAGCAACCAACATTATAATATGCTTGCATACAATCATGCCAAGTTTTGTGAAATTCATGCAGTACGGTCTATAGGGGGCGCTACTGGTGACTTATGCTTCTGCGTCCCGCTCAGGGACAACTTTGCCACAGCATGGAACCATTTATGATCGCTTGCGATCATCTAGTTTGTCTTTCTTCTTTTAAAAAAAGCCCCAATTCTCATAGTAACTGTAGTCAGCCTATGTCAGTAACGACAGATTCCTCAGTGTAGCCAGGATTAGAAGGACATTTTTAGTTGACATCCAACACAAAGGACCAAGGCCCAGTGTCAGCTGGATC
This sequence comes from Chelon labrosus, assembly GCF_963514085.1. Taxonomy (NCBI): domain Eukaryota; kingdom Metazoa; phylum Chordata; class Actinopteri; order Mugiliformes; family Mugilidae; genus Chelon; species Chelon labrosus. The sequence goes on from NC_140353.1 coordinate 24,459,229, forward strand.
ATCAACTCTGGAATTGAAAGAATGAACCACTGAGAGCTGCTGTTGATTCACCTGGACTGACTAATGGTGCGTCTTGGAGTTCTGAAGAGAATCAAGCCTGTAACTATGATCACTTAGCAAAAATCACTTAATTTCAGCTGTCTTGTGACCAGAGTGATGTCCACTTAATCCTGAATTTGTAACCTTTTATCTTTGAAAAATGACTGATTAGTTTTCCCCTAATTCCAGTGTATTAGTAACTTAATATGATAGGCCTAGTTAACCTTTACCAAAAGCAAGTATTTATTTAGTTTAGTATAGAAATGATTATTCTTAGTTCTGAGAACTGAGGGAAATAAGGAAGCACACTTTAACAATCATTTGCATAATGATGTGACTATGATTTACCAGCTTTTGGTTTTTTAAAGTTTTCAAACAGCGGTAACTCTGCATCACAAACCTCTGATGCTCTTTGACAACAGCCAAGACATCATCAGAAAGATGGCGTGAGTCCCCAGAGAATCTGAAGAGTTCTTTGAGCTGGGACTTAAGATGTACCACTTGGGATTCCTCCCCTGCAAGAGTATTCCTCACACCCTACAAAACACAAACATGAAAAACAAGTAATATATACTCAAGGAACAACAGCAGTAGATTTGATCAGAATCAGAATATTGTATTAATCTTTCAAGGAAATTGTTTAAAATAAGGGCTCATCCAGGATTTGAAGCAGGGACCTCTCGCACCCGAAGCAAGAATCATAGACCAACAATCCACCCACATAAAGGCCACACTCAGCTACTGACATGGTCTCATTACATAATTCCTACATAAAAGCCATATTTCTAATAGTAATTCGGAGTCAGATAGAGCAAACGTCTATCGGCTATTGTAGGTGAAGAATAACAGAAATCACTGCATACTGACCGCAGAGTGTGAAAGCAAATAAATACCAATACTAATCTTAATATACTTAGCAACTGTCACTAGCAACAAAACAATTTCCTTGAAGGATTAATAAAGTATTCTGATTCTGAATATAATCGCTCAGCTAAATAAATGAATAACATGTAGAACAGCCTCATACACAAATTCAAGTTATCAAGTTATCAGCTAAGTGTATTGTGCTCTAATGTTAAATGACTGATTGCGTCAGCATTACCTACTTCTAAACAATTATGAATTACAACAGACTATGTTTAGGTATTCACTGAGGATCCAACATTAACATGTCAGACCGTGAGAGACCTATTAGATATGTGTTACCAATGTCAGACAAGTATTGTCCTTAAAACCAAAATGACCTTACTTGGAGTAGTCTTGTCTAGTTTACTGGTCTAGAGGAAAACTCATCTCAGTGACATTACAAAGAAATTACTACTAAATGTGACTAAATGCAAATACAATAAAAGCTCAACCAATGACCATGCAACGACATAGATGCCATGTCAGAAACCAAACCAATGAATATCACTGTTGATGATGATATTAACAAACAAATGAAGTGATTGAGCATGGACTATGAACATACATTTTAAAAAAACAACTCAGGTCAGGTATATTATTGTTTATTGCTTATGATCTGATGGGACCACTGGTGTCCTCCACCAGTGCCATAAGGAGTTTAGGTGGTGAGTGTGTTGGACCAAGCAGTTTTTCCAGAACACTGTGTGGTATTTTCAGATGGTCAGATTGTTGTTGTAACACCCCTTGTCCCACACTTAATCATGTGACACCTTCCAGGCCATTTGCATACTTGTGTATGGGTTTGGCGGATGGGAGTAAATGTGGTCTGTAGGAGAAGCTGTCTGGCCAGTTTGGTGAACGGTCCCATTCAGTCAACTTGAAGGTCTCATGAGGGGAACGAAGAGCCCTTTCAGGCTTTGAGTGTGGATTTTCTGATTGGAGGTGGGAACAAGAAAAGTGGCTTTGGCCATAGTCTGCTGTATCATTTTTCACATGTAGCCAACACTTATTGTGGCATTTCATTTGGAAGCTGTGAGAATGTAGGCCAGGTGTTGAAAGTCATGTCTTGTGTATTAGCCTTTTTTGCTTTTGGATGACCAAAGGTTTTAGACCCAAGGATGGTGCACTGAGCTCCAGTAGTTTGGGGAAGAGAAATGGGCGAAGAGACAAAATGTTCACTTACTGTCTAATATATCCCCAACAGTTAACAGGTACCATGATACCAAGACAAGACATCACTTGTCAGTGGTCATATCATATCATGGTCTCTTCAATGTATGACTAAAACTCACTGAACTGGCATCCAAAGAAGTGGCAAAAATAAACTGACTACAAATAAACAACCATAACAATAACCAGTCATAACCTGGAATGATCTCAAGCAGAAGTGATGAGGTGTGGGGAAGGTGTGGACATCAGTATGCTGTATTTCAGTACTTAGAAGTGTCATCATCTATAAAAGCATAAACTGTGTTTGTCGTCAGTGCAAAACTCCTTCTGCTTTGGGGTACTGTTAGGTAGTCCTTCAGTCACTAAATATAGCAATATATGGTCTGGTGCTGGTCCAATAAAGTTTTTTGAAGATGTCCTCAGTGGTGACATGTTTTATGTGAAATTACATAGCTGGTTATTATAATTTCATATTCAAGGGTAGACATAAACCTTGAATTATTTTTTTTAAGTAAATTAAAAATAAGTTATGATGACAGAATAGCAGAAGAAATAATAAGTAGTATTAATAAGTAGTATAACTGTCCTGCACCAACTGTAAACTATCATACATTCACTGACTTTTATGAAATTTCTGACATGTTTAATAAACTTACCGTGTATTTCCTCCACTGGCCCACCATCTGTTCTTCAGTGTGGTCAGCGCGTTCCCTGGACTCGTGGGTCCCCTTCAGTTCCTGGTCCAGCCCCTGCAGAAACACCCTCAGACGGCCAATGTCTTCTCCCAGCTGCTGGCACCTGGCCATGTATTGACTGTGGGAGTCCAGGCTGGAACGCAAGCCCTCTTCTGCTTCACACAGGCCCTGCCTCAGCCTCTGCCAACCCAGCCTCAACTCCTCAGCCTCCTCTATAACCATGCCCGCCCCATCAGGAGACGTGCTGGCCTTGACAGCATCCGCTACGCCTTCAATATGCTGCAGGGTTTTCTCCTCACAGGCAACGCTGTCATCCAGAGCCTGACACATTTGGAGACAATATTTTGATGCAATAATAATATTGGTTGCAAGTACTTGTCTATAATATATTTATGACTATTACATTAAAAAAAACAAAAAACAAGTCCAGTTTGTAGTATATAAGTGACATAGCAAATTCATCATACTATACCGATTGATTCATGTAGGGCAAAATTATTAGAACACTTGGCATATTTAAGAGGTTTCCGTTGTATCTGTTGAATTGACCATTAAAATACAGATAAAAACGAATGAAACATCTACAAAGTCATTATTTGCTCTATAAAACATAGAATAGAGCAATCATAAGGAAATTATGTCATTTTCCTTCCAAAAATCAAGCTAGACCTATTTCACTGTCAATGTCAAATGTGATAAAATGAGTGTCTCTTGCCAACAGTTAAACACAGGGGGAGGGTAGTATTATAGTTTGGGGTGTCATTATAGCCTCAGGAACAGATGACTTGGTGACAGGTGAACTGGGTGTTGTTTCATTGGGCCTGGAAAAAGACCCTAAACATTCTTCTAATTCTTATTGCCAAAAGTACCTGTGACAGAAGGAATCTGCTGGAAGACTGAAAATTACAGACTGGCCCTCAAACTCAACCTCATCACGTTCTCAAGAAACATATTGACACTATGCCAGAGAGATGTGCTGGCATAATTGTTGCAAAAAGGTGGACACATCAAATCTTAAAGTTAAAAATGGATAAAAACAGTAGGACTTACTTCTGATATTTGTTCTGCTCAGAGCAACTATCTGCATGTTTCATGAACACTATGAAATGAAATCATGTTTTGGAGGCAAAAAAGGTAAATATTTTCAGATCTGACAGGTGTTTTGGCCACCACTGTATGTTTACAGTACTCGGCTGATTTATTTTAGCATAGATTCCATCAGTATATCAATTACTACATCAACAGTGACATTTATGCTCTCACTTTGTCCTCTGAAATACAAATTACTGCTAATATTTTCTAATTAATTCCAGTTACATCTACTTTTGCGGATTTTCTGAACTTGGTTATATTACTATTAATAAAACTCAACATGTCATTCAAAATATTTCAAATTGAAAGTCTACTAAGAACTAAAACAGTTATGCAAATAGTTGTCTGACTGTTATGCAACTAATAATATTCCAGACCCTACCTTTACCTTGTTCTACCTTTCCCACATTTGGAATAACAAAGACAGGTTTTGAGATATGAATAGGGCAACATCCAGTGATGCCAAACTAATTCAGTTTCTTACTTGTAAGGCTTTGAGCTTGTTCTCTGCTGTATCCTCCCTCTCCATCAGATCAGTCAGTTCTTTAGTTTTTGACAGCAGCCAGGACTGGAACTTCTGAACACAGTTTTGGTAGTGTTCGTGCTCCTCAACAGTCTTCTTAAGCAGTGACAGGCGCTCCTAGCACAGCAGGAAACACATCCCATGGTAATTTATAGTACTGCACTGTTCAAAAACGAATGAAAGTCTTTCAGAACACATTACAGATCACATTTGGGGAATTGAAGGAGGATCCTGGATGTGAATTTGTATGTCTTACACTTCAACTACAAGATTCTTAAGTTCATTAAGCAGTGCACTACAAAACAAGACCACAAAGATTACAAAAAAAAAACCTCACAAGTAGGAAGTGCTTCCAGAGAATATCATTCCATTAAAACTCGAATCACAACTTTCCCAATTGGGGTCAATGAACATGAACACACCAATGTAAGCATGGACAGATGTTGAAGTGTGGTTAAATTTGACATTTTAAAAAAGAAATTGGGGAAAGTAGCATTACCATTACTGTCTCACAAATGAGATCTGTCTGTCTGCCTGTCTGTCTGGGTGGCTTCCTTCACTAGGCTCTTTCTGGCACGACCATGCTCACACATGCGTCATATTCCTTCCATTTGCTAAGGATAGATTTAACTGAACTCCTGCATAGTCAGTGACTTCCATTCTTTTTGTATCCCTTCAATCCCTTCAACTTAAAATTAACACATTTTTGTCTTTTATAATATTTCTTTAAGACCTCATGTCACCGCTCTCAGTAAACTTCCACTAGTTTTGAGGCCTTACTGATGTTATCGCTTTTATCTGTTAATTACTATTATTATAGTTTGATTCGTTTTTGTGCAGTTCTGGATGTTCTTGAGACAGATACATATTGTATGCCTAAGCTTTGTTCAATCAAGGTCAAGACAGATGTGGTATGATGTCTGTTTATTAAAGTTGTTTCATAAACTGTTTAGTCATTTTTTTTTTTCATTCTGACACCTTTTGTTCCTCTGTTTTGTGATTCTAACAAATAAAATATACAAATACAAAAGACCAGACAGTTCTGGTTTTCTATCTATATTTAAAGCTTTTTGCCAGCTTTTTTTCTCTTCATCGTGTAACTGTAGCCAGCAATACCGATTAACCAGTGACTGGACCTTCTACACAAGGTGTGAAACTTTATACTACAGCCAAGAACCATTCACTGCAGTCAGATGATCACAATTTCACTAACTACTTGCACTAACTGGCTGTTGAATTAGTTCAGTCACTTTCAAGAAGATGAATATTTGCAACAAATCACTTATTTTAAATTATATATTTTTAATCAATTGACAAATCTGTTTTCATATAACAGCAAAGAGTTTCTCTGTACATTTTGTTTGTAAAAATAGTGCATAATTCCATTTATTTACTTAAGCACTGTGTTTGGTGTGTGCGTGTGTGCTACGATGAAAAGAATGAGACAAGTCTCCCATTCAAGTCAATACTACTACAACTTATTTATTTTTACATTTTATGATTCAATGTCATATATTTCCTCTTATTTTTAAATCCCTTCCTTCCGCCTTTCTAATTTTAAGTAATATTCAAAACACGTTCTGCGTGCACGTTTACATAAGCCACAAGCTATCATTTTAATTAGTCTAGTCAGAGCTCTCACAACCTGAAGGCAAGGCTCTTCCCAGCCATGTGTCAGAATGCATGATCCTGAGTAATAACCGCAAGCCATATCCCTCAGCTACTGTCTAACGTGCAGGGAATACTACACAGTAACAGTTTGAAAAAACATTAATTAACCCGAACACTGAAACCTTGCACAAGGAAATATTTTTGAATAGAACAAGTAAAAAAGGTAATGGTTTGAGCTCTGAGTCTCTGTAAATTCAGCATATTCCCTATGGATACCATTATCCCAATCTACACCTTAGCACAATTTTATCAAGGCTCGGTTTTGTCCAGACATGAAGTGTGAATTGTATTCCTATATACACAAGTGTGTGTTTTAATAAACTAATTGCAAACCATACAATTTTCCCTGGGTGGTTTCAATTCGTGTTCTACATATATGTCAGTGATAATTAAAGAAATTAAGCTTGCAAATATTTAATTTTCACTTTGTCATTATAGGTTATTGAGTATTAACTGACACGGAAAATAATTGTGTATTTACTCTAATTTAAATCTACAACACAATGAAGACATTAAAGGGATCCACTAGGCATGAATGACATCGATGAGTCGTCGCAATATTGCAATGCTTAATAAAAAGCCTTTACCCAAACCTTAAAAATAAGGAACACTTGACATTATTAATAGTTTTATCCTGCAGAGTGCAGTAGTACAGTACAGTGCAGTAGTGCTTGAGCCACTTGTGGTAACAAGATCTCCAAAAGAAAAAGATGAAGTGGCATACTAAGAGAGTTTAGTCTGATTGCTGGTTGGTGGTCAGAGTCTGGGAGTTGTCATTGTGTCAGTTGTTTTTGAGAAAGAGAGACTTAAGAGCAGATGCCAGTCTCTAGCATGACAGTGCTGTTTTCCAGTGCATTCTCAAGTGGTAAGCAGAGTATACATTTTCTATGTGTGTCTGCCCTGTTTCCTCTCACATAAAAATGCATGTTAGTTTAATGTGAGAAAGAATGGCGACCCTCCACAGAAAAATACAGATGTGTTTCTAATTACAATTAGCACACGTCATTGAAGTTAAAACATACTCAATTTATGCTAATTAATGACAGAATATAGCAAAAACATGTTTCCTCATTACACTCAATAAATCTGACTTTTGAACATTACTATTTAGTAAAACTTAAAATTTTAAATTAGTTTTTCATTCTGGATTTCGTGTTCAAATATATCATAATTATGTTTCAATAAACCGTATTAGGAAAAGTGCTGTTATAGTTTAGCAGCCAAAACTAAATCAAAAACATTCGATACATTAATTGAAGTAATAATCGATAGATTAATTGACTAAGCAACACAATAACTGACAGATTCAGTGATTGAAAAAAAAGAATCCTTTGTTGAAGCCCTAGATCATGTATGTATACTGGAATGTGCTGTGTAAACTGTATGTGATGGGACTTGAAGGGGGCCCACAATAGCCAATATATAGAAAATAATATTTAAAAGCTCTAAAACGTGCATAGTATTATTTATAATATTATTACATTATTTGATATTGTACTTCTGCATTATGTTCAGAATATTTGGTCATAACTTGCTGTTGTTAAAAAAAATAGAAACACTTTGGACCTTTGCTCTTATGCTGGTATTTTTATATGTGACTGTCTATTCATCCCAAATGGAAAAAAATTACATGAAAGTAAATTTCCTTGCTTTTCTAGCAAACTCAGTAACAGTGCTGGAACAATTAATATGTTAATTGTTAATTATAACAACAAACAACAGAAAAATTATTCAAGTTTTGAATTATCAAAACTTAAGTTATGAAGTTGTGAAGTCATGAATATGTAACAAGTTCTAGTTAAAAAGAGTCAGACCAAATAATTTACTCACCTCAGCTCCATCTCGGACATCATTGTAGGCCTCCTGCAGTCTCTCCAAGGCATGGGGTTCTACACTGGGGTCCTCAGTTCGACTGTGCAGTGCAGCTGCTTCATCTAGCAACCTCTCTAATAGTGCTGCCTGGCCATGTACATCACTCACCACCACCCTCTGCTGGTCGAACTGCCAAAGCTTCTCTTTAATTCCCATTTGTAGCTCCACCCCAACCTCCAGGCTGCGCTGTCTGCTTATCAGCCACATTTCAAACTCCTCATAGGCCTTGAGGTACTCACTCCAGTGAAGCCACACCCACTCAATGCGACTATATTTGGGAATAAAAAACATTAAACAATAAAAAAAGATTTTCACTTATGCTTGGTCAGCTACAGCACATAAATATGTTTCAGTGTGTCCACAAAAATATGTTTGTAAAAAAGTTACATTTATTTTGCTAATGCAATATTTGTAATGGTAACGCAATTTCAATAAAAAAAATACATATATACATTTACATTACATTACATGCTAATAAAATGCGGTTAAAAACTCTGGAATTAATTGCTAGTAATTGGATTAGATTCAACTTTATTGTTATTGCTTATAAGGCCTGTATAGACCTTGCATTAAGATCCGATCTGGGAAATCCCAACACATAAAAGACAGGTGTGAACATCCCCAGAACACATAAGACTGCATTAGAGAGATGCGATCTCTGACCACATTTGGAGGTGGCCGGGGTTGCATTTGTCCGTATGTGTCCGCAATCCTGCATCAGCGGCGTTTTGATTAATTTATTCATTCATTCATTCAATCAAGAGGGGAAAACAAACAAAAAAAAAAAAAGGGTTATTATAATGATTGCCTGAAAATGAAAAAGTACTGCAAGTGATGTCTGTTCATTCAGCCTTTTAAAATACTCTATCCTTGTAGATGCTAAGTAACTAAAAAAATAAATAAATCGAAGTATTTAATATGAGTACACTGTGTGTGATTCTGGGTTAATTACTGATGCGGTCATATTGATGTTTGAGGAGCCATGTGTGGTTCAGTATTTCCTCAATCACAGATGTCTTTATTTACCTTAATTACCAAGATTACGAAGTGCGTAGGAAAACTTTCGGGGTTGGAGTTACACACTGAGTTTTGTGCAGGTCTAACAATATCTGGGCGGGGATCAGTAAATAATGTGTGTCATGCCAAAGTCATGGTAAATGGTAAATGGCCTTGCTTTTATATAGCGCTTTTCTACCTATTGGTACTCAAAGCGCTTTACAGTCACAGACGCATCTACCCATTCACTCACACAAGGACACACACACTGGGAGCGACTGGGGGTTCAGCGTCTTGCTCAAGGACACTTCGGCATGTGGCACATTCCGGGGACCGCTAACCCTCTGGTTCGTGGACAACCCGCTCTACCTACTGAGCCACAGCCGCCCCGTCATGACATACACAAACACATAAAACAGCTCTGTTCTTGGTTGTGGAGCAGCTGTAGAGATCCGTTAGAGAGAGTAGATAATCAAATATTCGACTGCGCCCCAGATACAGAGCGCGAAACTGAGATCGTATTTTGGAGACGCAAGTCAATGCCAGGTCTGAACACGCGTATTTAAAGCTGGTCACTTGTGACTGGACAGCCCAGATCGGATCTTAATGCAAGGTCTGAACAGGACCACTGTACAGTTACATACACAACGGGTTATGACTATTGTATAGGATATGATGTAAGTAAGTAATTTCTCCTGTATTATTATACAATTCAAAAATATACTAATCTTAATTTGATCTATATAATTAACCACAGCCTATGAAACACTATCTTTCAAAACTACACAAATGTGACACATAATTCTATATGAATACATAAATATTATAACTTATAAGTGTCAGCGTCACCATTAAAAAGTTAATCCTTCATCATTTACCTAAAAGGACTGTCATCATTTCCATAAAAGAGGTGTTTCAAACTTTTGATGTCATAGGCATGTGGTTTTTCAAAATCTTTTATGGCTGAAATATGTGGAATGCATATGATTCAAAACAGGGCATAAAGGAACAGTACCTAAGCAGTGTCAAACCCCTACAAATCACTACTGAAATGAACCAAATGCAGCGAGGTAGAACAGCACCTGTGACAGTGGGTAATATAGGTACAGGTCTCTTCCCACAAGTTTTTCAGATCTTTGAGCTTAGCGTGGGTTTGGTTCTTCAGCTCTTCATCTGTACTCTGTAAAAGGTTGTCTGCTGCCACCAGTGCCAACTCCATCATCATTTGACCTTCATCCGTTGAATGATGGATTTTCTGTGGTATATAACATTTAGCAGAATACAAGTAATGGTAAATGGTCTTGCTTTTATATAGCGCTTTTCTACCTATTGGTACTCAAAGCGCTTTACAGTCACAGACACATCTACCCATTCGCTCACACAAGCACACACATTCACACAGTGTCTTGCTCAAGAACACTTCGGCATGGGGCACATTCTGGGGATCGAACCGCTAACCCTCTGGTTCGTGGACAACCTGCTCTACCTACTGAGCCACAGCCGCCCCAAGTAAGTACACAAAATGTATACAGTATACAAAACAGTTGTACATGTATTGTATACCCACAATTATCCTAAAATAAACAAATACATTTATATGGTGATATTACTGTAACCTATTTAGATTTTGCAACACATAAAGGCTGAATGCACTTCTATTTCAACTAACCCTTTAATTTTCTGAGCCTCATCCAGATATTTCACTTACTTACTCTTTCTCCTTAGATATATATTTTATTTGTATCACATTTTGCCAGAATGTAATTAAAGTATCATTATGTACACTCATGTACTGGTACTCTGATCATAGAGTGTAGAAAGATATGTACAATGCGGCGAAAGGCAGCTTAGCTAGCTGCCGTTGCTTCCAGTATAAAATAGTTTGGCATTTTAAGCACTGTACCTTAGCCTACTCTAAAGACCATGCAAGTAGCATGTAGCATGACAGCTATAGTTTTTTATAGAGCAGAAATGCTAACCCTATTGAGTCACAGCTGCCACCATGTCAAAAACACTAATAAACAATGACCACCTGCATGAAAAGATGCTTACACAGTGCTGAAAACAGTGTTGCAGTTAAATTAAACCCTGTCGAGTTTAATGACAGAGTACTAAATTTGCATCAAACAACAAGAGAAGGGCCTTACCTCTGTGTCCCTCAGTCTGGCCTCCAGGGCATGACGGGGACCTTGGGTATTGTCATTGCTCTTTAGCCTCTCCTGGATGGCCCGCATCCATGAGATGGCTGTCTCCAACTTTTCCATGAAATCCTGCTGCTCCTGCTGGGTCATGACCAACACTGGGACTGAAAAGAACATCAGCAGCAGTCAGACTTTGATTAGCAGACTGTTGTTAAAGGAGAATTCTACCAGTTACATTATGGTGTAGTTTGATGTAATTTTTGGTTTAAAAAAAAAAAGAATTATTATATTACAACAGTACCATCACTGGGATTCACTTATGACATCCAGTTAGATAAAAACAATGATGTGAGACATCATAATGTCTCCGCTGCACTATGATTCTGTGTCATACAATGAAGAAGGAAGATCTGGACTGTCAGGATTTTAAATCTGGGCTGCAATGGTGTACGACGTCAAATGAAATTACTTTCTCCTAACTCCTAAAAATGTGCCAATTAAAATAAAAAACGCCCTGTCAACATTTACTAATTCATTTATCGGTCGTATTAGTGACACATTAGTGACCCCGGTTACATATAAGAGAAAATCTCTCTGAGTAAATTATGAAGAAATTGTACATTTATGCTGCAGTAATAATAATAATAATAATAATAATAAATTTTATTTATAAAGCACTTTACATCAAATATCTCAAAGTGCTACAGGTTAAAAAGAAGAAGAAAAGGTTTTAAAAAAGAAAAAACATCTAAAGGGGACCAAAAGCTTTGCTAAAAAGAAATGTCTTAAGACCTTTTTTAAAACAGTCAGTGGATTGTGGTGCCCTCAAGGTGTCAGGGAGGGCATTCCACAGACGTGGGGCAGCAGCACAGAAGGCCCTATCTCCCATGGTCCTCCGTCTGGTTCTGGGTATGTGTCTGCAGTACCGTACATGCTGTACTATTGGGCCGTAGATTCTGCCTTTGCCGATTCCAGCGCATTTAGCCAGTTTCGTACTTGGGCTTCAAGCAGTAAGGTATGGGTAAAGAGATTAAAAGAATTATACACAAGGTATCAAAACACTATCCTAACTTATACGTAGAGCTCAATCAACACCACTAATTTACTCCTAAAGCCACAGTTATGGTCTCACTTTACTGTGACAAACACAGAATATTCTTTCTCTAATAGTCTTCTCCACTTTTTTGGGTTGCAGTGAGTCCAAGAAACTATCAACATCAGGCGCTCAGTTACCCTCACCTTTGTGTGAAGTACAGCAGTTCATTAATACACAGGATTAGGTGTTACAATCCCTTGTGCCAAAATCCCAGGCAAAACACATTTAGAGGCCCTGTCCAACTGAGAAACCCTACTAGACCTACGGTCAGGTGATATGACGATTAACCTACAATCTACATGAACTAAGTAAGTGCTGCTGGCTTGTAGGCCCACTCAGCAGCAGAGGATACTTCAAACCTTGTCAAATGTAAGCTAAATAAATGCTGATGGTTAGATTAACCTAAATTCTAAATGAACTAAGTAAATGCTGCTGGCTTGTGGGCCCACAGAGCTGCAGAGGATACTTCAAACTGTGTGAAATATAAGATAGCTAAATGCTGCTGGCTAGATTAGCCTAAAATCTAAATGAACTAAGTAAATGCTGCTGGCTTGTAGGCCCACAGAGCAGCAGAGGATAAATTCAAGCCTTATGAAAGCTAACTAAATGCTGCTGGCTTGTATGGCCCGCTCAGCAGCTAACCAAACAAAGAAATATCGCTACCAACCAACATGAAGACATCAAGATACCTGGCCTAGTCAACAGCAGTAAGCAGCAAAAAATTTAACACAGCTGTCTAGTTGCTGACTAGCAACAATGTCATCATACCAGGGCACATGTGTAAATGCTGTCACTGGCACAGCCCCCCGCAGTATATAGACTCATTGCAGAAGTATAAACCTAGCTTTACTGACAAAACAACAGACAGTGCTTCCCAATCAACAGATTATGACATTATATTTAGGGCCAGAAACCGCAATTGTTTAAGGTGTTAATTAACTCCATTGCTCAAAAGTCAGATTTTTATACTTTATCCCTTCCATTGTAGGACTGTCCACTTTATACTTAGTACCTGCCAGTGTTTTGATCTACTCAACAGTAACTTGTTCACATCAATTTATAGCTCCTTTTCATCTCTTATGAAGCAAAGAGCAAAACTGTCAGCATCAAAATATGGCTCGACTCAATTTTGGGAGACAGAAAAGCAATTTCACAACCGTAACACAACACGGTAACTAAAGAACACAAGATTAAAGCCAGCAAGAAAAGACTGACTAGAAGTGGTCACAGAGAATGAGTAGTCTCTGAACAAGGGGAAACAAGCCCAAACACTTAGAGTGAGTGGGCAAAGACATGTTAAGGAGAGGGTCAACACAAAACTTGTGAGGAAACTGTGCCAGTCTGAGTGCTGGACCTCCATCAACTGCATTGTGCAGAAACCCACTGTTCCCTCAAGAGAAACATACAAATCAAAAAACAGCTGGGTCTGTGATAAAATGCATGTGAGGAACGAGTCCTGAACTGGAGCTGGTAAAATGGTAATGGTAAAAAAAATGGAAATTGGTAAAATAATAATAATACCAATGATAATTGGTAAAAAGGGTAAAAATTGCTGGCAAGCATTAGCCCTTCATTCCGGAATGACTAAGTTTTACAAGATTCATTTTACCCAATGTCTGCATGCTTTGTCTCAGATTCACACAACCTGATAATACCTAGAAATATAAGCTTTTCTTCATACTTAAAGAATAAAAATCCTCTTATAACATTTATATAGGGGTACACTTCAGGTGCCTTTCCCTTTATCAGATTTCCTCTGCTATTATATTACTAAGGGAACTGGTTAATTAGGAATAACAATACATTTGACAATTGAATGTAGCTAGTAGCAACCTAGAATGCTTTCCTTTGGACAATGATTCTGACTCTGATCCACTCTTTGATTGTTATGTTTATTTGCGTGTAGAAATGCAAATTAATCAACACAGCTCAGAACAAAATATAAACTGTAATTTTTTTCTTGACACTATGCCACTTTATTTTGTATAGATCCGTTTCAGTGTCATATGAATGACTACTGAGACCTTATGTAAATAGTGCAAAGTTATTAAAGTTAACTGAGACTAAACTTACAACTAAAAGTGTATGTAAGACAATTAGATAACCAAACATAAAAATATGTTTGTAAATTAGAAATAAATGTTCGTAAGAAGAACTAAACAATAGATTGTAGATAAGGAGAAGCACTGATCAGGTATAACATTATGACCACCTTCCTAATATTTTGGAGGTCTCCCTTGTGTAGTGAATTTGGAGGCCAGGTCAACACCTTGTGCTGTTTTTCGTGTTTTCTAAATTGTTCCTAAACCGTTTTCGAGTGTGTGCATGTGACAAGCTGTATCCTGCTGGGGATGGCTGCTGCCATCAAGGACTGTCATTGCTATGGGGTAGGGGTCGCCTGGTCTGGTCTAGGTGGGTGCTGCATGTCTAAGTAATATCCACACGAAAACCAGGTTCAAAGGTTTCCCAGGAAAACACTGAATTGTCACAAGATGGTCAATGTTATTTACTTCACTTGTCAGTGGTTTTAATGTTATGCCTGATACGGTCTGCTTAATCAGCTGTACACTCAAGTATTTGTAGTATTCAGCAATTCCAGCCTCCTCATCCAAGATGTTTATAGATGTGCTTGCAATTCTTGTCCTCCTAAAACTGACCACCATCTGTTAAGTATTGTTAACGATCACAAGTAGACAATTCTGGCCCCTCCATAGAGTCTTTCACTAGTCACCTGTGCTTCAACCCATCTTAATGATGATAATCAGTAGGCTAGACTAGAAATCTGAGGTGTACAGAGTAAACAGAAATATGTTTATAAAATCCTCCAGTCCACAGCATGTATGGTTGTCCTTTAAACAGAAAGAGTTTCATCTTTCTAAAAGTGTTTCTCCAGCAAGTATCCCTTGCGTGATTTTATTTCCCCATTTACCTTAACCGACCAGTCAAACCTGTGTCTGGGCAGAAAAAGTTATAGAACAACATATTTGTGGTTCAGTAAATTTTTTAGCAAATCACCTTACTAGATGTGTGTTCACATATTAAAAGTGTTTTTAGTAAGGGTGAGCAGGACTTCTCTTGTCAGGACTATAATATCAAATAAACAACATGACATTACCCAGATTACTGCTTTAGATATTATTTTACACATTTTAATCATTGTATAATCATAATGACGGATATTTTCATAAATGCATCTTTTCATCTGAAATAGGAGACCACGCTGAAGTTAGTTTTAGGTTGGTTATTTGACAGACATTCACTCAGGATGATGATGATTCAGAATACATGACCAAAAACCATGTTATATTCAATATCTTAATGTCTATAAAAATGTGAGAATTATGATTTAAAAAACTTTCGGCCTCATGTAGCACACTATTTTGATTTGTAGAGTGTAATTGATTTATTTTAACTTAATACTTGAAAAGAAAATTGCATTTTTTTTTTTTGCGTAGCCTTCGTGTCACGTGATCCACTGACTAAAACTTACCATAAAAAAGAGACACACCTCTATATATTGGGATTCTAGGACCTATTCTATTTTATATTCATATTTTTAAGGGAAAAAAAATCATCATTTTTAATACTTTTTCATGGAAAACTCAGTAGTTTCTCAATAGCCTGCGTGTCATGTGACCCACTGAGTACAAACGTATGTCGAATTGTACTACTGCACTGGCACTATAAATTTGATTTAATCTATAGTGCCTGTTAATATTATAATATTAATATTATTAGGGGAAATCATGATCATAATCAGTTGGGAGCAGTCTCGCTACAGGAAGAAGGTCATTCATTTTATAGGCTATTTCAACTGCATCTCACTTGGTTCATTAAATCAAATTCGAAAACAAACACAGCTATTAAGAAACGCCCCAAGCCGAACACAAACCTAACCTTCAGGTTTTCAGAACGCGCTTAAGTAAGAATATCATATCAATAAACCGTAGAGACGGTCACTCTTTGGTCCCACGAATCCATGTTATATTCAAAAATTACGGACTGCTAACAGTTTGTTGCATTTTGTTTGTTGCAAGTGTAAAATCTTGTAGCAACTGCTGCTTTCAGTGTGGCGCTAGTTACGCCGCTCTTCTCTCGACTTGCCGCTAATGCAGTAAACTCGCATGAACGTTAGTTCTAAATGTATTTCATTGCCCTCGTTTAGTTCGGTTTATTTGCCATACTTGTAAAGTCACAAGTTTGCCGTACTTTTGTACATTCGAGGACCTGTAGGCTATGAATATTTACAGTCACTCGCCCATTTAACTTCAGCCTTGAATTACCGACCTCAATGCTATGCTAATTCATGGGTGAAGATTCAACATTGGTACCGTGTTGATTTACGGTAATATACCTGACAAAAAGCATACTTATCCATATGTTTAAGACTTCCTCCATGAGCTAACATGGCAGTAATGCAACAGAAAGCTGCTGTGTGTTCGAGAGGCTGCATGGCTACGTATTTATAGCGAGCGATAGTCATATTATGACTGAGCCAACTCAACAAAGATGCATTTTCATTTGTACGATTTAATAAACATATAATACTTACGGCTTTGCGTTGGTGAAATAAAAGGAACTGGCTTGCTACGTTGTGTACACAGATTGCGGTTGTATACAGTGAAGTTATGGCAGACCGGAAGTAGAGTGAGGAAGTCGACAGAGGAGCACTTCCATGGTGCATTCAAGGAGTCCTTGTAAACTGCACACCGCTAACAATACGTAATAAATGACTTACCTCGAGTTTAAATTTAACACTTACACAGAAACACGCAACAACTGAATGCACTTGAAATGTATTTAAAGAAACCCTCAATACAATCTGCAGTGGTGCGTGTACTAGCACAAATACGATGAAAATTCACATTTATACCAAAATATATCACAATTTATGAACTATCCACTTGATACAAAAGACAGCATGTTATATCTAAGATATTCGAGCAACCTGGTGTGATTTGAACATTTGTAACACTTAAAAACACTTCTAATAACTTCATTTATAGTGAGGAATAATGTAAATATGTTTTCCTATGTTGTCAAATTTGAAAAGGATGGTAATTAATTCCTTTATACTACATTTCCCAATAGCTGCAGTCAAGTAAATTCCAAAGTAGATAGTAGCAAACTACCATCATGGCAATAAAGCAGTATGCTGTCACGTCTTATATAAGCTTCACTACAGGTGAAAAAAAATCTGCTGTAATCCATAGGTGTATTCAAATTTACTTCAGCATTCCAAAAACTTTGGTGTACTTTTGTGCATCATACATTTGTGAATATTTTATTTAATTATTATTTCACCAACTCAAAAAAATTTGTAACGAGAGGGCTTGTTACCATGAGACCACAGAAGTGTTCACTGACACTGATGATTTATCAAAAGCATGCATATCAGGTATTCTTCTCTTCTGTAAATCAAAATTCTGCTCTTTGAATCTATGTTCATTTTGTACATCTGGTATTAATCTGGTACTGTACCCATTCAAAGTTCAACTTATGTGATACAGTATCTTAACAAAAAGGAACAAAGAGCAACTGCTGATGACCTGGGGCCTCATGTAGGAAGGGTGCGTGCGCCCAAAAACGTTCCGTACGTACTCGTTCACGTAAAAGTTCAGATGTATCAAGAGTGAAATGACAGCGAGCTTGTACGTGCCTCATGGCAACGTCATGGCTGGTGTATGCTGGCTTCTACAGCTGTTGAACCTTTGGTGACGCTGTGATGCTGGGACTGACTGTGCCGGTCGACCCTGAGCAGAGCCATGCAAGCCGTGTGGGACGGAATTATCCACATGTCAGCCAGGTATAGCAAATTCCCATGCAATGCATTTGAACAGGTCAACATTAAAGCGCAATTTGCAGCGAGAGACGGTTTTCTGAACGTAATCGGATCTATCAACTGCACACACATTGCTATAAAAGCGCCATCACATGATGAATTACTATATATGTAAACAGGAAACATTTTCATTCGATCAATATACAGATCATATGTGATGCAATGCAATTAACCAACATTGTGGCGAGTGGAAGACAGAATGCCAAAGAGGACATTTTTGCGCGCCTTCCCTATTTGGCTGCTGTTACCATCTTCTGCGAAGACTGTCTCATTCATCATTTTACATTTAATACAAAATCATAAATTAAGCCTTGGGAAGACTGTGTTAAAATGTTTTTATTATTTCAACCCTGTGGAATTTTGTAAGCAGACAAGAGTTTAGTTCAGTTTTCATTTATTTAGTTTTTGTGCCAGAATGAGATGATGGCTGGGCTGATGAAAAGCAAATAGTTTTATCTTTGTTATTTGTTATCAGTTTGTTTGTTTGGTAGGCGGGGAGAGGAAATCAGCAGATAAGAACTATGTAGTTGCAGAGCCAGATTCAATCTGAGATAGGTACAGTTACTGATATGCAATAGTGGCATATACAGTAAATGCATGGGGTGAGAGCATAATAGGATTTCACAGTTGTTTAGGCCTATAGCAGCATTACTAAGGAATGGTTCAGGGTCTCCTGAGCCAACACTAACTATAGAATTTGTCATAAAAGAAAGTCTTAAGCAAGACTACTCCCTTTCTAGTTTTTGTAAGTCTACAAGTAGGCTAATGCTGCACTTTGAGAGTGAAGTGTTCTGTTGATACAGCAATGTTTTTAAGAAACGGAAGTCGGTTTAGTCATTACAGACTTTGTGTGAAAGAAGGAGAATTTTAAATTAATTTTGGATCAGCTGGAGAAGTTTGACTTTACTCAATGAACATCAGTATGAAATACAAGACATACCATTCAGTTTTTTTTATATAGCGTCAATAACAATAATAATTGTCTCAAGACCTGGATGAAACCCCCAGAGCAAGCCTGAAGTTCATTAATTACAGTTTTTTTCAATCGCTAACAAGCGCTTACCCATACTTCAGATATTTTTTCTAAACTCTTAACACAAATTCACGCCTACAAAACACAATTGGCCAAATGGATAATTTTGTTCTCAAAAACACATTTTGTTAAATATATACTAACTCTTCATTTCAAAATAGAACACATCTTTCTCTGTACACACCAACTTTATACCAAAACACTGGAAATATGACTCAAAATGAAATTATTCTGTCAAAGAATAAGACTTGTTTTCACTTCACAAGGTACATGCAATGAATCAAAGTACACCAGGTTTCAAAATACTGGCTATTGTTGACATTACAAAAACTGCATAGACTTTTATGCTTCAGTTTTACAGGTATTTGCATGCAAAACATGCAATCCACCATTTTTTACACTAAATTTCTTGGTTGGGAACTGTATGTCCGCATGTATTGTTCACATTCAAAAGCATTCCAGTAAAAAGCAAATCATTTTTTTTCCTTTACTATTTCCTACAGGAGGTACAGTAGAAATACTGTTTACAGTATGATAGAACAGAAAAAGTTTTACAGTATTGCTTACAGTACAGCAACAAAATATCCATGAAACACACAAGAGTATTCTGAACAAAAAATACAACAGGAAAAAGCCCAGATAAAAAGGGGGGGGACTAAAAAAAGCACAAAATTACTGTATCTAATCTTTGCGATCTTCACGGTTAGGCCACATGTTTTCATCAACATCGCATCTGATATTATCCAAGGTGATGCACCTGGGATAAAACTGCTTGGTATGTCGGATCCACCCTTGGCAATCATCAACTGTGATGTCCCTGCAGCCAGCATCCATGGCTTCCAGGAGGGACATCTGGTCATGTGGCTGATGGTCATGCAGAAAAGAACTCCTCTATGGGGTTGAGGAACGGTGAATAGGGTGGAAGGAAGAGATGTACCAGTCTTGGGTGGTGAAGAAGTAAACTTTGAAGGGACATTGAAATTGACACGTCTGGGGCAATTCCAGGCATATGTTGATCTCTCCTGCCTCTGCTCCCCTGCTGATCAGAGTTTCCTGATCATACTACCTGAGTGTCACTCCTTTGTCCTTTTGTTCTGACCACGTCTGGGAGCCATCTCTACCCCTCTACTGAGTTTACCCTCCTGTGTAAAGTTGTCCTCGACTGACCAATATGCAACCACACCTGGGGACAGGGTATATCTGTGCTCTGGCCCTACATTCAGGGTCAGTCTCCAGTCTCAGACCCACTCTGTGTCGGTAGGCTCACCATGACCTGGAACTCCAATAAACTTGCACCACTTCAGCAAACTTGGAACTAGACTTGGATGTTTTTTTCCTTCAACAGTGGACTTCAAACCATGTTGTTAGCGATTGAAAAAAAACTGTATTACAGTTTTTTCTGATAGCTTAGATGCAATTTTTTAAACTTTTGGCTTTTTTTGCAAAACTCTACACACAAATCACAAAACCTTTCACCCAAATAGCAAAACACATTAGATTACTTGCAAAAGCACGTTTTTGCACTAATTGCATAAACACTTTTTGCTAAACTGTTCACACTCTTTCAAAAATAGTATTTTTGTATCCGATGGTGCACACAAGCCATAATATCAGTAAGCACACAAAGCAGCCACTGCACACTGGCAGTAACAATGAAAAACTAATTTGGCTTTTGCTTATCCTGTGTGCAGGGCATATCGGTTTTCAGTACCTTATACAGTAACACACAGGGGTCAAAGTGTATGGATATTTATTTACACACATCAAAATACGTAAACATAAAGTGTGTTTTTCAGGTCAAGGCACAAAAAAAAACATATAATGGAGAATATCACTGAGGAAAAAAAAAATCAGTCTTGTCTTCTTACGGGGTCTGGCCACAAAATTTCATCAACATCACATGCAATGTCTTCCATTGCTAGGCAGCGGGGATAATATCTCCTCGAGTGTCGTATCCAGGCCTGACATGATACCTGGTCAATGTCTACGCATGCCTCCTCCATTGCCTCTAGAAGGGCTATGCGCTGATGGGGGCGACGGTCATAGACCTTCCAGCGCCAAGAAGAGAAGAACTCTTCAATTGGATTCAGGAATGGAGAGTAAGGGGGGAGGTAGACCGCAATGAAGAGCGGGTGATCGATAAACCAGTTGCGGACCAGAACAGCGTGATGGAAACTAACATTGTCCCATATGACGACATACCTGGTCTGCTCTGGTCTCTGAATGAGAGTGAATATTTCATGCAGGGTGTCCAGGAATGTAAGAATGTGTGCAGTGTTGTATGGGCCCAGATTTGCATGATGGTGAACAACACCGTTTTGGCTGATGGCTGCACACATGGTAATGTTTCCACCACGCTGTCCTGGGACATTGATTATGGCACGTTGTCCAATAATGTTCCTTCCCCGTCTTCTTGTTTTGCTGAGGTTAAAGCCTGCCTCATCCACAAAAATCAGCTCATGACCCATGGCATCTGCCTCTAGCTCCATCACTCTCTGGAAAAGACAAAACAAATGCAGCACAGCAGGCCCATGCACAGCACACAGTATGCACTTCCAGATTCAGTACCAATGATAAGCTTACCTGCACAAATTCATACCGCAGTTGTTTTACACGTTCACTGTTTCTTTGAAATGGGACCCTATAGATCTGCTTCATCTTTATTTGGTTGCGTGCCAGTAAGCGAGATAATGCAGAGATGCTCACATTATTTATGTCCTCGAATGTTGTGTCATCCTCTAGTATGTGCTGCTGTATTTCTCGTAGCCTTATTGAGTTGTTTGCCAACACCATATTCACTATGTAGGTCTCTTGTTCAGCCGTGAATAGTCTTCTTCTGCCCCCAGCTACAGGTCGTCTAACAATTCTACAAAGTAACAATATCAGTATTTTTACAGTAAATGTACAGTATTGTTTCTCAAAAGAATATGACACTACTGTATTACAGTATACATAATGTAAAACTTAGTATGAAGAAGATACTGTACTAACCGATTCTCATTTCGAAATGTTCTTATGATGCCTGCTACAGTGTAGCGGCTCAGGTTGGGTTGAACCCGTTGGCCAGCTTCCCTTAGGCTCATGCCATGGTTTATGACATGGTCCACTATTGTAGCTCTGATGACATCAGTGATTCTATTTCTTACTCGTACTCCTTGCCCTTCCTCTCCTCTTTCTCCTTGTGCTTCTGCACCTCCTCGTCCTCTTCCTCTAAGCACACCTCCTCGTCCTCTTCCTCTAAGCACACCTCGTTGTCCTCTTCCTCTAAGTGCTCCTCCGCGTCCTTGCTGTCCTCCTCTCCCTCTTGCTTCTGCACCTCCTCCTCCTCTTCCTCCAAATTAATTTCCTTGTCCACGTCCTCGTCCTCCTGCTTCTTCACCTCCACGTCCTCTTCCTCGCCCTCCTCTTACTCTCACTCCTCTTACTCTTCTTTCTCCTTCCATTGTTCTCCACACAAAAGGCTTACCTGTGGCTTATTTATAGTGCTCAGGCTGATTGCAAAGTCAAATAATTATAGATAATAGTTTTCACATGTGACAATGTGGCCTGACAGTTGGCAAAATTGTGTAAATAATAGCCATAAATATGTATAGTTTTGACAGGAGTGTGTAGATCATCTGGAAATTGAGTGTAAAGCAGTGAGCAGTGTTTACAGTTTTGCAAAAAGAGTGCTGTGCAGTAAATTGTATTTACACATACACAAAGTGTTTGTTACGAAATTGCAAACTAAGTGCAAAGCAGCGTTTGTGCTTTCAGTTTTGCAAACTCGATGAAAGGTTTTGTGATAAATATTAATAGTTTTAGAAATTGTGCTATAAGAATCAATGTAAGTGTTTAAGCCATCAGAAAAAACTGTATCAGCTGAGATATGTTGTTTTTGAACTGATATCATTGCAGAAGAAGAGGTTTTTATACTGTATCTAAGGTTTGGAATATTGTTTTTGCTATTGTTGGATGTTGTGTGTTAACATTTGTAAATAATACAAAAACAATCCATAATTTTGTTGGGAGGTACAGCTGGTCTGTTTAGAAAATGTAAGCATTGTGAAAATGTGTTCACTGACTGCATATTGTGTGAAAACGACATGAAATGTGTGAATGGTATGGCCACAAAAGACCTATGCTGTGCTAATTGTGTTTAGAGTTTTGAAAATGTGACCACTGATTGGACAAACGCTTGTTAGCGACTGAAAAAAACTATAAATTAATTAAAACACTACCGAAAACAAACACTTTCTAATATGACAGCCCTGCGCTAAATCTTGGCTTCATAAAGGTTAGGGTATTCAGCATTTGTTTAAAAATAATGAGAGAGCAGTTATGGGGCGCCGTTTGTAAAGTTGCACATGTTAAAACGAACACGCACTTTTTCCTATATTTAGCTCCAAAAACATTAAAAAAATAGGTGTGAATTTTTCAAAGTCACTTTTTTTATCACATTTACTAAATGTTATATCTAAATGTTAAATATAGTGCTTGGTAAAACTAAATATTTAACGAATGCTAATTCACGCTGCCTCGCTCTCTACATTTATAAAAATGTATTGTTTATAAAGCTAGTCCTATCTGGACATAAATGTCTCCTCAGTGCTCCACCAGCACTGCACCGGGGCCAGTGACACCCACTGCCTCCAACGGGACAGCACACTTATGAAACTCAACTAGCTGTGCTTTTAATCTTTGAACGAGATGTTTCCACTTTAATTCTAATCGATGTAACATATACATATTGTGAATACCACTAAAGCCAAGTGATGCAGACCAGCGTAATTAAGGAAAAGTGAAAGATGGCTACCACAACTTCTTCACTGTGAAAAAGAATATTGTTTATGAACACACACGGTTTAAAAGATGCAAACAAGAACCAAATGAGACGGTTGATGCTTCTGTCTGTTACATGCGTTAGCAGTGCAAGTACAGGCCATTGCATAATGAACAGATCAAAGACAGGATAGTAATGGGACTGGCTGACAATAGACTCTCGCATTTGCAAATGGAGAAAGATTTAGAACCAGAAAAAGCTGTTAACATGGAAAGAGAATCGGATGAGATTAAAAAGCAACAAAATTCTCTGAGGAAAGAAACCAGCAAAGCAATGCAGGGGGATGTTAACTCAGCGGAAAGACTGTTTGAGAGCAGACAGAAGAATGATAAGCCCCAAAACACTATAAACAAAAGCAGTAAACATTCACGTGCTTCAGCAAAAGTAGAGATCCATATAGTTTCACGTGCTACAAATGTGGATGCTCAGCCTGCAAACGATGCCATTCCTGTGGAAAAAAAAAGTCACTATGAGCGTGTTTGTCAAATAAAACAAGTAAAACTGTTAATGCCGTGGATACAGTACAGACCATCCTGAATGTGAATAAGTGTGAGTGCTCCAAGAGCAAGGTGGCCTTCTTAGGTCACAGCATTGCTGCCATCATTGCTGTCTTCCTCAGCTCTGAACAGAGGAAGACAGAGGCCATCACAGAGATGAAGGAGCCCGTAAATGTGATTGAGTTAAGGAGCATCCTCAGCTTGGTCAACCAAATAGGGAAACTCATTACCCAGTTGGCAGAAAAAGACAAACCGGTCCAGGGCCTCATCTAACCCCAAATAACCATGAACTGATGGAGAGCACTGACATTAATGTAGACTGTAGATAAATGTCAGAGCTACAGTCGCGGTGATGACTGTGTTGCCAGCAACTTACAAATCTGAAAATGAGCAGTTTTTCCTTTGTGTGTTCAGCTCACCTATATGAAAGTCAGTTTCCCAGGAATGTATCTCTGTGCAGTTTCTCTACATGTATGGCTGAGATATCAGAGGAATCCATATGTCATAATGTAAAGCA
This sequence comes from Chelon labrosus, assembly GCF_963514085.1. NCBI lineage: Eukaryota > Metazoa > Chordata > Actinopteri > Mugiliformes > Mugilidae > Chelon > Chelon labrosus. Next base: position 24,484,141 of record NC_140353.1, read on the forward strand.
AAATCACACTTTGTCAGTTTTCATGGACCCAGGTGCAAGACACACAGTCCAGAGAGACAGCCTGAGAAAATTTAATGATAACTTACAAAAACAGGGATGGCGGGGTAATCCAAAAACAGAGATACAAAGTCACGTGTAATCCAAAAACCAAACCCCGGAACATGAGGAACTGAACAGGAACACAGGGGACCATACAAATAGGTAGATTCACAGCAGTAACAGCTCAGAGGAAAATATAACAGATGATTAGACAAAGAACAAAGAGAAAGCCAGGACTATATACACACATGGGTAGAGGGGTTGAGGAAACCCAGATGAAATGAAGCCAGAGCACACAAGGAGAAACCAGTCAAACAATCCAAGGGGGAAAACACAGGAAGTAAAGCAGGACAAGAAACACCAGGGAAGAAGCTTACAAAATAGAAACATGAAATAGGATGACAACAGAGGTACCAACAACACAAGATCAACAAAGCATACACTCAAAAGTCCATACCATGACACACACTGGCTTTGTAGAAATAATTCTTTATTTGGAGAAAAGGTGTCTTGTAGCCGTATGCAGTGTGATGAACAAAACTGCAAAGTTCTTTGTCAACTTGCCATGTGGCATTGTCACTAGGTTTGAACTGTGAAACAGAATACAGAATGCATGAAATACACATGCATGAAAATATTTCGTTTCAAACAGTTGTAAAATTAGTGCACACAATCGACTCCAAATGTTTTATTTTGACATAGATATGACTGCATAATGTATGGGGTATTTAACATTACAGGTTTCAGAGATTTTATTTTGGTCGCTCAGTGGTCCTGCAGTGTCAAACAAAATGTCAGGAAATATGTCAATACAGGAGGGCCAGTAAGATCAGTGCTTAGAACTGTTACCTCACAACAATGAGGTTTTAGGTTTTAATCTACGTGCCATTTTGGGACTACCAAAGTGCTTACCAGATATTGAAGATACGATTCTAAAATGTTTTTGTTAATAATGTACTTTCTTATGCCACGTTTTCTGAACTGCATTCTTTTTTATTTGGTTTTTCTGTAGAATGAATCTTGGTCTTTGTGGACCACTGTATGTAAAGCCAAAGCTATGATTTGATGCTAGTTTCTTCTATCCACAAGGTCTGACCAGAAAATGCATTTATCCTTTTCCGTCATTAACCATGTAAAATGCTGAAAAAGTTTATCTGTGCATTTTATTAGATACATGAGTATCAATCACTGCCCTGGTTAGTAAAACCTAATCCTTGTGTCAGGGTTTACAAATTAGAGAAACGATTAGTTAGTTAGCCATGCTGCCAAAACATCAAGAAAGAATTTGTTAAATGACCAAAATATCAATGTTCTAGCTTTGTTAAGATGATGAGATGTTTACATGTTACAAATCACTTGGGCAACATATTCTGATTTCCAGAGAACACAGTAAGAACAGTAATATGGCTCAGTGTTTCAGAATAGTGACACAGGAAAACATCAACCAGTGGATTAAAACTAGTGTAATACAAATTTACATAAGAGGTGGGCAGGTGTTCAATGTACACATGGGTGTAAGCAATGTTAGTGCTGTAAATTACAGTATGTTCACTTTAGTAAATCCTAGCCAAATAATAATTTGTCAAATTATTACAAATACAACATTGTTTCGTTCCCCGTTAGTTTGTCTCTTCAAGTTGGTCAAACAATTATTTAACATTGGCATGCACTTCCACGATTCTTTTATTCAAAGAACAAAAGAATTAGCAATTTCCAAGATCTTAAAAATGTTTTGACACAATGAGACCAGGCATTTCATTTCTAAAATAAAGGTCAGGGTAAAGCAAGAGAAAACATATTTCATTAGTTTGTGATAAGTCATTGTATTAAACTAACTTCTCATTACCAACTTGGATAAGTGACTACATTGGCCTCAGAAGAAAATGTCCTTCTGAGACATTTAGATGTTATTATAAAATAAGTATCAATAATCATCTCCAGTACCTCTCTCTCTGGTATTTCTATGTCTTCTGTGTCTTCAATTTCTATGTCAGTGATTGCAATCTTAACACACAATAATAACGCATACTTACATATGAAAACCAAATCAGTGAAAATTATTTTGTACATGCATTACAAAATACTCTTTAGGACTATAATAAGACCATTACTTAAATTCTCTTATTTCACAAGAGAGTGGGTGTTGGGAAATCATGTTTTTATCTAAAAAATAATATGGACTATGTAATTTCAGCTTTAAACTGTTAAGCTTACAATGGCCATGTTGACAAAATAACAGACCTACTACCATGGTTATGCACTAGTATTGTGTATTACATTTTCATTTTGTTTAGATGACAAGCTTGCGATTTGTCCAGATATTAAACACTAAGCAATCTTCACTGTTTTAACTTTCAAGCAAATTATGATTCATTGGACCTAAAAATTATGGTGATCCTCAGCTTGACATATCAATATAAAAACAGAATGCAGTCAATTGTGTCCCACAGCGTGAATGTTATGTCCCCTGACATTACTGCTCTTGTTCTGTTCTGATCTGTCAGTTGTCAGGCATGCAGATTTTCCTGTGCTGTCACTCGTCTGCCATTGGAGACTCATTGGCACGCCCCTTCGTAGTCTGATTGGCTCGGGGCCCTACTAAGGCTGTGCTGATGTCACTCTGCCGCAACTTGAATAGAACTTTGACAGTTTACGGAACACTGGTGTACGTTAGAAGTATTTAGTTAAAGAGAACTTAGAACTCTGTTATTTAAACACTTTGTTTTGTGGCTTAAGAGCTGGGCTTCCCACGAAAACACCTTTTTTTTCCCACTCTGCCTAGCTATTGTTTGTACAGACACATTTAGGTTTGTGGTCTTGTTTACTGATTTTTGTTTTAGGTTGGATAAGGAGTTAGGTTTTTCTTTTGAGACTTTATTTTTTAGACTCAATCTATGTTTGGTTTCGTTTAGTTTTAATAATTTCTATGTTTTATTGAACACCCTTCCTCCACCCTTAGCGTTGTGTTTTCTGTTTGTTAAACTTAATCACCAAAAACAATAAACCTTAACTATTCAGTCTGGTTTAATGTTTCTTCCCTCATCCCCTAGCAGACATACGACAGTGTACCTTATGCTTATATATCAATTCTGCCATTCAAATACAAAAACTCACTCCTGCAGCATACGTGGACAAAGAACTTTTCAAGAGCAGCTGGCAGCTGACAAAAGTTAAAAAAGACAGTCAGAATTAGCATCTGTATCTTAAGCTATGTTTTGTTTAAATGTACAACATTTATGAACATTCAAATTGTTGCACCAGGAAAACAAACAAGAAGGATTGCTTCATTCTACTGTGGCCAAGCAAATTTTTTCAATACAGCTCCTTTCTTAAGTTTGTGTTACTGACCATGACACATATAGTACACAACAGCACTCTTAGAATTAATCCACAGGGGTGCCATTGATCCACTGACGTAGCATTGATATTCTCTCTGGCGTCAGTCCTGTCCTTTGAGTGTTGATCAAACGTAGACTGACCAGTAGATAAGGTTGAAGAAGATATATGAACCAGGGAATATCATCCGTGAGTATTTGTCAATAGCGTGTGTGTTCTGGATGATATTGAGGCCACGCAGGCTCTTCTTCTTCTTGGTGGTGGTGGACTCGCTGCTTACTGAGAGATGGACCACCATGTGTTCAGGTTTCTCTGGTACATGGTGCATCTCCTCTTCTTCGGGCACTATCGGCTCTTCAGTGTAGCCAGCCAGACTGTTGGTATCAGCTTCACTGTAGGTACCATCCATCATGGTCATGGTTCGTGTTTGGGAGATACCGCAGGTGCATGGCAGTGACTGGCAGAGAAGAAATGGACAATATAATGCATTTTCTGTGTAACATCACCATAAAGTCAACATATTTCTTGGCCAATGACGGATCACCTGAAAAGTGATATTTTTGGATATTCTTGACTTAATTCTTCATAGCATTCTCTATCTGAAATGAGCAGCATTTCTTTGATACCAGTTATGCACGATCAGTTATCTGGTTTGTCCACTAAGTATTATTGTTGTGATTTGTGACCATGTCATTATAACAGAATTAATAATAGACTAGTGAATAAGTGTAATATTTGTCGTTTCCACAATGAAAAGCTATGATATTTACACACTGATTCAGTTTTGATTGATGTAAAGTGGTTTTGTATGTGTTTACATGTTTATAGTTTAGTGGAATAAGAAGGTTAAATTGAGTATGCTGTGGATACAGAAATAAACTAAACAGCGTCTGAGCATACTCATGACCAGCGAAATTATTTAAAAGAAGAAAAGTCCTAAGCTCTACCACCGGTAAGACTCTCTCCCTTTGTTCACACCAGGCATGTGTCAGCAGCATTCCTGATAATGTTGGCGCCTACATGGAAATCCATTCCCCCACTGTACAGCTGTGACCAGCACCGGAAGGAGCTCACAGTACACTGTACTGTACAGTCACATTTGGAAGTGAGAAATAAACAGACTAATGAAGTGCCAAATGTTAATTGGTTGTTACAGACAGCTGCACTGAATGTTAGCATGACTGTAGACTGAATAACAAGCATTGTTTTCTTATCATCAACAAATCATGCAAAAGCAGAAAACATGGTTTGGTCTCTCAGAACCTGTACTAAACACTTTGAATCAATCCTTTTGTTTCCTACAGACACTGTAACTCTTAAGAATAACTCACAGATCTCAGTGTCAGTGATTTCCATAAAGACAAATCTTTTTGTTGGGGACTATTTTCAGTAGTAAACGAATCATTTGGTTTATTATATAATGTATGAATACATTAGTATTTATGTCAGTAGGACATTGTATCTAGGATTGAGTGAAAATAATAATGTTTTGTGCCTTCATGCTCTGAAGAATTTACATTTTAGAGTTTGGCTATTTAATTTGCTGAAATAAGAAAAATACAGAATATAACCAGTTTCATATTTTAACATCATTTCCAAGTTTAGTATATATACACATATATATACACATTGTTCTGCAAAATACTGTATAGGAATAGTTTAAACAATAAACCTGATCCACCCTATCTGCCACTGGCTGTTGATCCCTGCTGGGATTGCTTTGCTTTGTCCCTCCACCACTTCTGCCTCTTCCTGTGTGATCTTATTAATCGCATTCAGAAGACCTCTGTCAAATACAGTATTTGTATTTTGTATATTTCTCTCTTTGATACCCTTTTTCTTGAGCTTTAAAGGATTTAGTTTAGAAATGCACTTTACAATATGAATGTCCAGTGATGTACCATACTATATTATTCATTCATTCATTCATTCATCTTCTATACCCGGTTATTCCTGTTAAGGGTCGCGGGGGTCTGCTGGAGCCTATCCCAGCCGTCATCGGGCGAGAGGCAGGGGTACACCCTGGACAGGTCGCCAGTCCATCGCAGCATACTATATTATACCACCAGAAATACGTAAAGAAGTTCCTAGTCTCCAATTGATTCAAAATGCTGGAAAGGGACGGGAATTAACAGGAGAGATCATATTACTCCCGTTTTAGCTTGTCTTCATTGGCTCCCTGTCAAATCCAGAATAGAATTTAAAATCCTCCTACTTACAATCAAGGCCCATAAAGGCCTTGCTCCATCTTATCTCATAGACATCATCCCAACAGATCACTTCGATCTGAAAGTGCAGGCTTACTTGTGGTTCCTAGAATTTCAAAAAGCAGAATGGGAGGTAGAGCCTACTTTCCTGTTGAACCAACTCCTGATTTGGGAGGCAGACACCCTCTCTACTTTTAAGGTCAGACTTAAGACTTTCCTTTTTGATGAAGCTTGTAATTAGGGCTGGACTGAATCATGAATTATGTTGCTATAGGTCTGGGCTGCTGGGGCCTAGGCTGCTGGGGAATTATGCACTGAGCACCTGTCCTCTACCCTCTACTCTCTCGCACCAAGCTCCTATCCTCTAATTTCTTATCTAATTTCTTCTCTCTGCCACTGTATAGCGTGTTATTAGCTGTGTGTCCCTTTCTTCCATCTCCCTTTCCCTCCCTTCCCCTCCTCCTCCATCTTCTTGTGACTCTCCCCGCCCTAGAGCTGTGTGTTTCCACTATATCTTGTATTTGGAACACAATCAAATTATACATGCACACTTGAGTCAGATGTATGCATCTATGACAGATGTATGTTTATCTTGTTCCTTCTGGTGCTCTCTTCTCTTCCTTGAAAAGAGAGTGTCTTAACACAATTTACGTTGCTATTGACGTTATTTAGATAGAATAGAACTGAACTGAATTGAAGCCAGTGGTAACAATCAATACAGAAATTTAGTTAAACTGACTGTGGAATTTGATTCCACTTTAAGCAAAGCATATGAATTTTACTAACTCACCATATGAATATCAATGTGTCCATTATAAATCCTAAATAGGCCTGATTTATGATGAACTTAAGTATTTTTATTATTAATAATTTTCAGATGCATTCACGCCGTCATTATCATTTTTCTAAGAGCAACTAATGATATGCAGTGTAAACAAACCTGAGATTGTGCCCTTTCTCTCTTCTTGCGCTCCCGGCGGTCTTGTACAGTTGACAAGTAGTTGACTGCAGCATACTCCAACACAGACAAGAAGACAAAGACAAAGCTAACCCAAAGGTAAATGTCCACAGCCTTGATGTAGGACACCCGGGGCATGGATGCATTCACTCCAGTGATGATGGTGGACATGGTCAGTACTGTGGTGATGCCTGGACACAACAAACACAATGTTCTAGGCATAGTAATACAATAATGCTTGTCTCTATTTTTACTATCACACTAAGACAAACTTATTTTTGGTCTTGAGAGAGGGAGTTGGCCCAGTGTGAAAGATAAAGTTATAGGGCATTAAAGTGATACAAACTGAGCTACAACAGGTTGACGAGTAAATACATTTTAGGCAAATCCTCTTAGGTTCTGTACAATATTTCTACTGTCAGTAGCATTTAAATGAAGAGAAACTCATCTCTTAAATTTAAGTGAAAGAATGCATTTACAAAAATATATATGTATTTTTATTATTAACTATGTAATTCTCAAAGCGGAAGGGAGAAACTGAATAAACTGCAGGTAAGATATATAAAAATAAACTCAAAGGATCACCTGAAAACATTCAATCCTAACAGATTAATTTAACAAGTACGATCAGATGTGCTGTGAGAGGATATCAGCGAGGGGGAAAACAGATGCCTGCATGACAAGTATAGCAACAGCCTCAATACAGAAAATAATTCAAAAGAAAATTGGAAGTGGTAGAGCGTGGGAGGTTTGTGTGATCACACATGCATGTGTGTATTCCCAGCTGGTGGAGCCGTGTCACAGCCGGCTTTCATCATTTCACACAGGCAGATTTTCCTCAGGCACTCAGTCTCTTCAAAGGATATTTAACATGAGGTTTTTTTTTTTTTTTACCCAAGGAAACTCTGGCCGGCACAGCCCGACGGTCGATCCAGAAGGACACCCACGAAAGCATCACCATGAGTGTGGCAGGAAAGTATGTCTGCAGCAGGAAGAAGAAGATGTGCCGTCGCAATGTGAAGTTGATGTAGAGGCGATTGTACCAGCCTGCAAACACAGTGAGAGACCTGCTCAGATGGGGTAGTACTGGAAAGACTAGTTACATAAAAAGGCACACGTTTTTCCACAAGGTCTCGTTTCCTACACTTTAGAAACTTGCTTATTAACACACAGAATACATACAATAGTATTTTGTCGACAACCTCGGAATATTGATTGAAGATAGAAAGGCATGTAGACAGATATATGATCAACCACAACTTTAAAACCATTCATGGGTAAATCGCCTGAATAACTCAGAATAAGGAACAATGGTGTACGTTATAGCCTACTATGGATTTAACACCATCCTCCCCAACAGACTGGTGACCAAACTGTCAGACCTGGGAATATCTGACTCCATCTGCCTTTGGATCAAAGACTTCCTGTCTGACCACTCCCAGAAGGTGAGGATAGGCCCCCACATCTCCACAGCCCTCAGCCTGAACATCGGCTCCCCCAAGGGTTGTGCGCTGAGCTCCCTACTTTCTATACGTACAACTACACCCCCACATACTCCAGCAACGCCATCATCAAGTTCGCTGATGATACCACTGTTGTGGGGCTCATCTCTGGGGGGGGGATGAGTCTGCTTACCGGGACGAGGTGGAGCAGCTGTCAGTGTGGTGCTCTGACAAAAACCTGGCCTTGAACACCACCAAGACCAAGGAGCTGGTCATTGATTTCAGGAGGAAATGTAAAATGGAACAGGTGGAGAGGGTGACAGACTGCCGGTATCTGGGCGTCCACATAGAGGAGGACCTAACCTGGAGCATCAACACCATGACCATCATCAAGAAGGCACAACAGAGACTGTACTTTCCTGAGAGTACTCAGGAATAACAACCTCACTCAGAAACTGCTGGTGTCCTTCTATCATTGCTCAATAGAGAGCATCTTGACTTACTGTGTGCGTGTGTGGTTCGCTAGCTGCACAGTAGCAGACAGGAAAGCGCTCCAGAGGGTTGTCAACACGGCCCAAAAACTCATCGGTTGCCCTCTCCCCACCCTGGAAGACCTGTATAGCTCCCGCTGCCTCAGGAGGGCTAACAACATTCTCAGGGACTCATCCGTGACACTCACACTTTGAACTGCTGCCCTCGGGCAGACGTTTCAGGTCATTAAAAGCACGGACAAACAGACTAAAAAACTGTTTCTATGCAAAAGCCATAACCGCATTAAGTATAGCAAAGACATGACTTTCTTAACTTATCCTTCTCCCACTGTGCAATATTTATAAGTCGTGCAATACTGCAGAATGTGAATGTGAATGCTAGTGTACATGTGGTATGTAGATAGATAGGTTTTATTTGTCACATGCACAGTTATACATAGTACAATGCACAGTGAAATGTATTGAAATGTATTGTGTTTTTATCCATTTCTTTTATGTTCTCTTCTTTTTAATGTTCTTGTTATTTATGCACTTTAAGAGACGGTACTTTTAATTTCGTTGTACTTGGGCAATGACAATAAAGACATTCATTCATTCATTCATTGTGTGCACGTCACAGTGGTGTAATACAAATTAGAAACAACACAGAAAGTACACCTGTGACACAGATGTTTTAGTCAATTTAACATGAGATATTCAACTTTATTAAATAAGTGTCTTTAGTCAAATAATTGTCTCTATATTTTGTCAGTGAAAATTTATCAGTGATAAATATGTAACACTGACAATTCTGGAGAGCACTTTCAAAAATTATTTATACATACTGCTGTTAAAATTCGTAAACAGTAGTTATTAAACATTCAAATAAATGCCATTTACCAAGCAATACAAGAAGAGTTACAGTACACAGGGATTATCATAAGGGTGGTGTGATTAAATTGTTGTTGAAAATGGTTGTGACAAGCACAAGTTACAGTGAACTACTACAAAAACTATGATAACCACAAATCAGTACGAATACAGAATATGAGTATAACAATAGTACTATATTTTAATCAGCTACTTACTATTCATTACCTGTATCTATATTAATGTGATGACTGCACAATAAGTGCAATTCAGCTGAAGGCACGGAACTTAATGAAAAGCAATACAGAAAATAAGTTACACAATCCTCGTAAATAATAATGAATATAACAGGGAGTACAAAGTGACTGTGGCAACAGTTATGAGACTTCACACCAACATACAATGGAAAATGATTACAAAGTGATGTAGAAAACAAAGGACAGTTCATTTTGTTTATGCATTAACTGTTGTTTTATTTAATTCATGTAAAACATAATAAACAGGTGTTCCTCTCTGGACTTTGCTTGATGCCCTCTATGAGTGGTGCTGGTACGTGAAAGCAGAACTTCTGATCGGTGTTAGTCTGTGCTTCAGCCTGCAGGTCAGTCTCTGTGAAATTGCAATTACATTTGTTGGCCCTATAAGGAGCAATTTTGCTATTTTAATACAATGAATCAATAGGTTCATGTAGTATTGTGCGGTGGCACTAATGGTTAGTTTGGTAAGAGAGATACACTGGAATAGTAGCATGAAGCACTAGCTATAAGAACAGTGTTATTACACGCTGTATAGAAAGACGAAGAACATAATGATCTAATGTTCATCCATTTTTAATACAGAAGACTCATATTTATGGCTAGATGAAAAGGTTTTACACACTCGCCATAGGAGTATAGGTACATCTCTTCGGCTGTGTCTCAATTACTGGCTGCCTTCAGAACATTACTGCAAACAAACTGCAAAGTATGAGTATGAGTACTCCAGTTTTGAAATCACTTCAAATGTAACATGTCTATCAGTAACCATGTTAAATGAATGAATGCTAGCTAACTTTAGTTCAAACACATGTTTTACCTATTCAGTACAAAAATGATATTGTAATGATGCGTTTGGAATCTCTTACCTGCCAAAACGAGAAGACTTTGGTAAGCACTCTGTAGAATCCCTTTAAAAATTGTTTTTCATGAGTTGACGAGTTGCAGGAAGCATCCTAAACTATGTAAGAATGCTGTATATTTGGAATACTTAATATGTAATTTTATTATGTTCTTTTGGTAAACTAATCATACACTCAAACATATAACTTGGTCAAAACTTTTGTAGAAGTGATATTGTGTCTGCTTCCCGAATCAAGCTCCTTCAGCTGTGATTTTGGTATTGATTTCCAGAATCCTCATGTGGCATGCTGGTGAAATCTGCAACAATGCTTCAATATGGACATTAGAATTGACTGAACTAAACATTTGTGACTATTTCCCAACCTTCTTAGTCATTCTAAATTTGAATGCCATCTGTCATATAAAATTAGTCATTACAGATATCAGCATCAAAAGCAATAGCCATCACTGCTCCCTGAAGATGGCAACAGCTATTATTGTAGCTCTAACTTGCTAAGAATCTGAGAATAGACTAAGTGAAGTACGTCCTGAAAGTCTACAAGAAGCACTACTAATCCAAAAAAAGGTTAAAAAAAAAGAAAAAGAAAAAAAGAAAGGCAACTGGACTTGTAGAGTTTTTTTTTAACCTTTTTTGGATATATCATGACCTGGATGACTGAGAACCTTCACAGACAGCACTACTAAAAATCCCTGCTCCTTGTTGCTGAGAGCAACAAGCTGGTATACACAACAACAATTGAGATCGTTGAGGTGTTTGGCTAGAAAATAAACATGAACATCAGCCATAAGGAGCAATATCCTCCATGAAGAAAAATATATGAGGCCAAGATCAAGGCAACAGAGAGAGAGAGCTAACTATTGGAACCACAGAGAGATGTGATGAGGAAGGGTTACATAAGAAGTCTCAAAGCCCTGGCTACCTGCCTGGAGAGAAGTAGACCCCATGCTTAGTGGCTTGTGGACCTGAGAGAGGACTACAGTCACCACCCTGAACAGGAACCAGTTACCACACATCCCAAAACAAGTCAACATAAATCACACTTGGAGGAGGCTAAAGTAGCCAACTACACTCCATTAGCACTTGGCAATAAACCATCCACTAATGGGTGGGACCCACCTGACTGGCAAACCAAAATGGACAGACATCTTGCCATACATGGCCATTATTACACAAGTTCAAGACAGTCCTGAGCCTAAAAAAATCCCAACAAGCATGTAGTCCTATCTACAAGCAGATAAAATGCCTTTACACAACATGAAAGCTCCTGTCAGGCATCATAGTGGCTAGTGGAGTAGGCACATGGCTCTAGACATAAGCAGGACCCAGGAAGGCATTAGTTGGAACACTGTAGGAGCAAAGCACTGGCTACTGCTAGACAGAGCAATCACTCATGACTGTAAGACCAAACAGACCAACCGGTGCAAAGAAAGCCTGTAACATAGAGCCTGGAATGCCTGAAGATGCAAATTACCGTCAAGTGCTGCATAGATCAAGGCATGAGTTATGGAGCAAACACGAAGCCCCTCAACCACACATCAAACTGTGTACTAGGAGTGAGTGAGAATTCAACTCATTGATCCGCACAGTAAAGACACTTAGTATTTTGGGCCAACTTGTAAAATTGAGAAAAACATGTTTTCTTTATAAAACTATGAATCACACAGTACGTCTCTCGTAAATGACAAACTAGCTAGGTTGTTTTTAGACAACCAATTGTCTAAAAACATAGAGTTCTGTTTGTTATAGCATACCGAACCACATTCATTAAAACTGAACAATGAAGGCTCCTGTTAAAGACATACAGCTTTATGAACCCTGAGTTGAACACTATGACATCTGTATGACTGCTTCCAGTATTCTCAAAGCTGGCTAATTATGTGTGTACCTGTGCTGCTGTAGAAGGCCAAGCGAGATGTGGTGTGGAACTTCTGAATGAGGAACTGTGACAAGGAAATACGATCATCAGTGCTGAGGGACTCATCGCCACTCTTCCAGTACAGCATCAAATCTTCATCAGTGTAAGCATCTGTAAAACATCATATATACCAGTTAAATCTAATAATGTGAAACCATCTATTCCTAACTATTAGAAACTACGTAGACCAGTATGAAATCACTGAAGCACCTGCTTGACTCTCCTTCACACAAATTTTCTATAAGCAATCAGTCTGCAGGCCTTAAAAGGTGCCACGTCTGTGTTGTTCTTTGCCAGCATGGATGGAGGAGGCAGATGAAAATGACAGTAAAAGGTCGAGGGGTCCAAGGAAGAGGAGTCCGAGGAAGAGGAGTCCGAGGAAGAGGAGTCCTTGCGCGAGGTGGAGTTTGAAGGGCTCAAGTTTCAGATTTAATTCGGGCAACTGTTCACGTTATTAATCATGACCTTTCTCTTAGAGAGGCTGGACAAAGAGTCCAACCTGCTCTAAACAGCAACAGTTTCACCATTCTCGCTTGTCAATGATTGGTTTGGAGTACACCCTCGTATGATGATGCAGTTCCTCCCAGCATATTCCCTATTTTTGAATCCCATAGAAGAGTTCTTCAGTGTTTGGAGGTGGAAGGTTTATGATCATCATCCCTATGAGCGGATGTCCTTGCTGAATGCAATGACTGCTGCTGCCCAAGAAACAGGTGCAGAGGAATGTCAAGGATAAGGCATGCAAGAAGATTTTTCCCTTGGTGCATCGCAATTGAGGACATCAAATGTGATGTGGATGAGGCCATGTGGCCCCATCGTCAAGACAGAAGAGAGTATCAATAGTGGCTATTTCTTATACTCTAATAGATTTTTCTACTTTACTGTAATAGATTTTATTTTTATTTTCTTAATTTTTTATACTCCAATAGTTTTTGTTGACATGTATTTTCTGTAATTTACAGTATTTTACTTTTCAGCCACAGTCGTATTCTGTAGTAGTATTGCCACTTCATAATACATAGAACAATGAATTAAACATTTACTTACAACTCTCCAGTTCCAGTGAGCAGGTCTGAGAATCCAGAGGAAAACGACTAAAGTCCATATTACAGGCTGCTGTCACTGTCACTCTGTGCAACAACAGAAAGATCAACATGAACAAGTTCAGATGACACTTGGTTACATGTGCTATAAACGTGAAAATATTCCGGTAGTCGAGCATTTCACACTAAAATCTAAATTCTAGAAGACTTTTGTTATTTTGATAGCATATGCTCAAAATCAAAAGCATAAATCAACATAAGTAAAACTGTCGCCTTATTACCTTCCTACCTTCCTAATTGTGACATTTCCATAAAACAAATAAAACGTAACTCACTTCACTTACTTGTACAGGAAAGTAATTAAAGAATTCAGAATTAAGAAGTTTAAGGCAGTGTACTGTTAATAATCAGATACTGTCCTCAGAAAATGTTTAAATAAATTGTCTTACTCTGTTAACTTGCAAACAGTGTCATCATCTCCGCTTTAAAATCATTTTCTTTCTCATCGTTCTTTTTGTCCATATTACACTGCTCCATTCTCCAGTCTACTGTCAAAATGTGAAGCAGTAGGAAAGACTTTCATCAAAAAGACACCTCTCTCATATTATGATGAATTCATAGTCACATTGGGAACCCTTCATACTAGTTGTTTGTAATATGCACAAAATATTTCTGTGAAAGAATTTCAATTAATCTCTGAACTGCAATTATCCCCGATAAAATGTTGTACTGCGCAGAGATACTCATTAAAGCGAAGTTCAGAAATGAACTTGACATGAAATAGGCCAAACCTCTGAAAATAATTCATGACTTCTCATGTCATGTATTTTGAGATGTGAAGTAGAGCTTATTGAGCTTAACTAGAAAGGCAACTTCAAACATTGTCAGAAGATTTCTCCATTCTCCTCATCCTGCCTCCTGCTGTGTTGTGAGATATCAAAGTATCCCTTGCCAAGACAAGGAATTGGAAAGTCATTAAACTAAAATTTAGACAAAACACACACACACACATATATATATATATATGTATGAGAAAATAAGTTGATAACATCCCACAGAGGAATGTATAGACACAGCCAACGGAATTGTAGGGGTTCATAAAAAACACAGCTGTTCATTGATTTAGAACCACAGTGGGATGGAGGTTAGCACTGATGCCTCACAGGGTTCTCTCCAGGTACTCCAGCTTCCTCCCACTGTCCAAAGACATGCTGGTTAGGTTCATTGGTGATTCTAAATTGGCTGTAGGTGTGCATGTGAGTGTTAATGGTTGTATGTCTCTCTGTGTTAGCCTTGTGATAGACTGGTGTACCCCGCCTCTCGCCAGCTGGGATAAGCTCCAGCCCCCCCCCCCCCCCCCCCCCCCAACCCTCCAGAGGACAAGTGGTTACAGAAGATGAATGAATGAATGATTTATAACCTGGTACAATGAAGGGTTCAGGGTTTATTTGTTGCAATTTAGTTTTCACCCAAACTGAACTGATTAAATAAATATAAAGTTGCCCTTACATTACATGAACCTTACATTACTATTGCTAAAGTTGCCATGGAACTACACGAGCTGCTGGGCTTATACTAACCCAAATTTTTTCTCATGTCTGCCTATTCTGGAATACTACTTAGCACCCAGTTTGAAGTTTGATAGTTTGTTCAATCACCAAACACCAAACTGAAGAAAAGTGACACAGTGACTCCCTTAGCAGGACTATATATAAGGAGTGGAGGACTGTACTATTGTGTACAGTATATTTGTGAGTAACAACACTCAATGTAGACAACACGAACAGAATCATCACCAACTCTGTATGTAACTTCAGCTCAAGTGAACCATTCTAGCAAAAAAATATATCCATGGTACATGGCTGTAGGAGCCATTATTAGGTATTTATCATTTTTGCTTGAAATTATTAGATTTGTTATAATCTGTTTTGAGTTGCTTCTAAATTGGCCGTAGGTGTGAGTGTGAATGGTTGTCTGTCTCTCTGTGTTAGCCCTGCGATGGACTGGCGACCTGTCCAGGGTGTACCCCTGCCTCTCGCCCGATGACAGCTGGGATAGGTTCCAGCAGACCCCCGTGACCCTTAACAGGACTAAGCGAGTACAGAAGATGAATGAATGAATGAATGAATGTTTTGAGTTGCATAAGAATATTATTTAATTAATTATTGTGAAGTGCCCTTTAGTCGTTAAACCACCAGGTGGAGTGCACTTGAGTTTAGACACAATATAGTCATGTGACACGTGTGTGTTTTTTCTTATTATGAGATGGTCAGGTATAGAGGTAACACAATTTTTCTGACCGAACCCCTCGAGGACAAGCTAAGCTAACTGAGTTTCTTAGATTGATTTTTGTTTTGAAGTTTAATTTTGTTGTCTGATATATTTTATTAAACAAAAAAAAAAAGATTTTTGAGTGCTGGATTTTTGTCGCGTCAGTCTGGTTGCTGAACACCTGCTCCGTTCGTGGCATAAGTAAGAAGAAAGAGTGCCACTTACAATGGCCATAGACTTTAAATAAAGATGGCTGGCGGAATATGAGAATTAATTTACAACATTTACTCTACATACAGTTTATGCAGTAACCCCCATTGATTGCACACCCATCTAATGAATTCTGCCAGGCCTCAGTGTTGACCTTTGAATTGAATTAATGAGACTGTGAAACTAGAACAGTATGACCAATAACTATTGATGAGTATTTTTAACCACAAAGCCTTAAATAGAACTCAAAGTGTGATCACCAACTCGATGTTGTGGAGCGTAGGGAAACCAGCAAATTGTCTGCTGGATTTTCAGAATAGATAGATGTCAAAACCACCAAAGAATACGAATTGATTGTAATCTCTCTAAAGACACTGATAATGTTTTAAAGTTGTATAAAATATGGGGCCACTTAACATTACAGAGATCACAATTCTCTAGTGATTTTTGACAAGCATATTCTCTCTTTGTTATTAATGTTGCATTATATTTTCTCTGCACAAAGTTACCCGATTCAAATTTGACTCAAAAGCAACGGCATTGTAAACTTTAATAACAGTCCTCTGTAGGTAGTCAAATGTGAGATAAATCAACTTTTTGAGGCTTTAAACAAGAAAGCAGGCATCCCTAATAATACACATACTGTGGCACACACCATACAGTATGCGTACTATGTGTAAGATTTGGAAAGAATAGTAAAACATGAGTTGAAATAGTGTGAACTGAGATCCCAGTTTAAAAAGAATTCATGGTACAATCCTACGACTTCTGGCTGTATTTAGAGCTTTTATTAATGTTATAAATTAGACCAGTGCCTGCCCTCCAATTAAAAGTCATAATGCCTGCTAATAAAGTTATTATTTTTATTAAGTAGCAGAGATTATCTGAGGCATACTGACATTGTGAACTTTAAATATGTCACCTCAAGCTGTAGAGAACATGTCCATCAGGAAAGACACGCAGCATGATGTTGTCAGTGGTGGTATCATGGATGAAGGACCTCTTAGAGTGGACAAAAAAGACATCGGGGACCCAAATCTTCTTCACCAGACGACCATCGAAAGTCATACTCTTGTTGGTGCTACTTGTGAACGACAGACGCTCATCCTTCCAGTAGTGCCTTAGGTACAAGGTCATGGTGAAATCCTGGTGGTATTGAAGAGTATGAAAGACTGTAGTGAAAACTGTCAAAACTATGGACATCATGATCCAATGAAATAAAAATAATAAACATAATAATAATTAAAAAAAAATAATTCACCAAGTACTTACTCGTGTCCATGTATTAACTGAGTCAAGCCCAGTTTTGAGAGATCATTCACTCAGTAATAATCACAGCTTCTACAGTTCCTGTTTTACTGGTGCTTACATGACTGACAATAAGTTCAAATCGAACCACATAAAGGAAACAACAACTGTGCCTGGTGTACAGGGTTCAATTATTGCCCCAAAACGTGCATCTTTTTCAGCATGCAACTGAAATGGTCAAGACACCTCTTGAAAAAGACCACATGTAATAATAATAATACATTTTATTTATAAGCGCCTTTCAAGACTCACAAGGACAGACTTGCAGTCACAGCATGCTTTGTGTTGTGCCATGTACGCTTGTGGGTTTCTGTATACTGTCCTCTACAATTAATATTTTGCAGTTTGTGTGTATATACTGTACACATATAGGAGGCTTCATGTGACAGATGACTGTTTTCATTCAAGGCTGAAAAGGGCTTTTCTGTCTGAATTTGGCCATTGTCTACTATTTAGAAACAGGGAGCAAAGTTGTTTTGATCTCCTTTATTGAATTTGGAAAGATTAGCTATGTCAAACAGGGTGTCCCTGGCCTCTGCAATTTATGACTACCAACATTTCAGTAAATGAGAGTTTTTAATGTGTAATGTAAGCCAGTGAGTAAGCATACCTCACATCAAACAAAAGGTAAGCTCTTTCTACAAGCTCTTCAACCATTGCAATCATTTTACCCTTTATTAAAAACAGGCTTCTGTGTCACCTTGTAGATTGTGACTGAGCTTATCAATATTGTTATGACAATAAATTGACTTTATTATAATATTGCAAAATGTTAACCAAACCACTGACTGCAAACTTTAGAACATATAAAACATTCTATCCAATCTATCCAACCAATGGAAATTACATATAATATATATGTAATGTAATGTAATATATATATAACAACACTATTCATATTTTTCCTGGTATGCAGCAACAAATCAAGTTCTATCCAATCTTTACTTCATACTATGATATGTATCATCTGTAATGATCTAATGATATAGTTTAAAATGCAGGTTTTCTTACCATATCTACTTCAGAGATGCTGTCCAAGCTCTCCACTTGAACATCCACTCCAACAGGAATTGCAGGACCTGCCAAACAAAACTCCATCAGGACCAAACAATACAGTAGTGTAAAAGTAAACAAAAGAATGTTCAATGTTCAATCCAGATGAATACAGGAAGAAAGAAGAGCCTCCCTGGGGGCCTATGCAAAGTTCTGCTATGTGACCCCATATAGTAACCTATATAATTTGTATAATTTATACAATTTGTATAATTGAATGAAGATCAGAAACAGTTATTACTCATTGGCATTTATTAAACTCTGTGGACCTTACACTCTTTTTTCCAAGAGAAACAGTAACAATTTTATTTAAGTGGTATGAAAACAAGAGACGGCCATCATATGTGAGGGAGAGAGGGAAGGTTGTGCGAGTAGATTAACAACTATTTATGATTTGCTGTGGAGATACTCAAAATAGGAGTGACTGGGCGTGCAGAATTTGGCAACTGTGTTGAGTACAAAAATGTTTTATTGTAGTAATTATCATTCAAAACATGCTACATTCTCTGCCTTGTTTGTTGAAATTCTGTAAATGACGCACATAAGGGGTTATGGAGATGGGATTTTTTGCAGGAAATATTGGGGTGAAGTGACCTGAACTGCAGCTGAAGTTTCAGGAAATTCTTTGAGAACCACTGGTAATCAGACTTATGTATCAAGTAGAGTTTATTACACACCTGCAGGTTCATATAACAGCAGGATTCCTGTGAACGTCACCAAATATTCACATGTGTAAATGCGTGCACATGCAGCATAAGGCTACCTTCCTTAATTAGTGATAAATGATTATTCCCAACACAGACCCAAGACTGATTCGGATCTAACAGACGATATATTGTACATACATTTTTTTTTTTTTTAATGTAGCCAGGCTGACATTTGCATTGAGAATCCAGACTTTGCACTACCAAGTAATTGTTATGATCTCTGGGGATCTCAATTATGTCACCCTATTTGAGAGTCCATTCTTTGCTTTGCACTTGTACATAATTATTCTCTGACACTTGCACTTGTACATTTTCTATTTAGTTACTGTGCAATTTATATTATTACTATGATTACATATAGACTCAGTAACTGTGACAAGTAATGTCTATGCAGAGTTCAATAAAAAATTCAATTCTTTTAAAAAACATGACAATTTAAAGTTGTTTCCATGTGAACCCATGATGAAATTTGTCTAATTTTCTCAGAGTGATGTGAAAGGATTTGGAAGCTGCCTCACTTCAGCAGTGTCTGAACAAGGGACAACAGCACACAATGCAGACTGATTTCTTATTCTAACAACATTTTCATTTTTTCAAGATCCAAAGAAATATCTCTGTACTGTGTGTGCTGACTGAATTTCTCTTCTCGTATCGTCACGTCTTGTCATGTCTTGGCCTTCAAGAATCAGCAGACCTGAGTTGGGCCACAAACACCAGGGATACAGTGAAGAAGGCACAGTAGTGGCTTTATTTCACCAGACTGCTGAAGAAGGCTGGACTCAGATGTCAGCAACTCAGCCAGGCCTACAGAGGACCTAATGAGAACATTCTCCCTAGCGGCATCATGGTGTGGTTTGGAAACCATGGCCAAGAGAAAAGCTCTTCAACGAGTCATCAAGACTGCAGAGATGATCATCCCCTCCATGGAAACACTCTACACACAGCACTGCAGGAGAAAGGCCCAGCGCATCGTCAGTGACCAACACCATCCAGCTAACTCTCTGCTCAGGTGGAAGGACTCAGGACACAACCTGAAACACCACAGGCCAGAGAGCATCAACACTCAAAGGTCACGCTTCTATAACAGTTTCTTTCTAGCCACTATCAGGATGATAGCCAAGGACAGCAAGGCTTGATGGAAATACCACATCCCCCTCCTCATTCACACCATGAACAGTCTTCAAACAATCACATCAAAAACCTCACAGGGCCTGTTCAGCCGTTGCATGCAAGGATAGTGGGGAACCATCGTCTTTGAGGAAGAAATGTGGTCAGAAAAAAGAAGAGAGGCAGATGAAGTGATGCACCCATCATGCCTAGTGCCTACTGTACAAGCCTGTGTTGGTCAGGTCAGGTCTAGGTTCAGCAACATTATGTGCCCAAAGAATGAGGTCAACTGACTACCTGAATATACTGAATGACCAGGTTATTCCATTAACGGATTTCTTCTTCCCTGATGGCACGGGCATATTCCAAGATGACCAGGATTCATCAGGCTCATATTGTGAAAGAGTGATTCAGGGAGCTTCACACAAGAAGTCCAATGTACCTGTACTTTATTATACCTGTGCACATGCCAATAAAGTCTATTCTATTCTATTCCATTCTATTCTATTTTATTCTATGTTTGGACATAATGGATCTAGTCGGTGGCTTTTTAATGACCTCATCGATTAAACCACACTGTACTTAACGGTTCATGAACTACACATAATGAGTCACCATTACTCCACGCACTGCTAGTGTTTCATCTCTCTTTACAGTCACTCTGATGACCTCAGACCTCTAAGATGGAGGATAAGGATAAAAGCATTAGATGTTACCCTCTCACATCTCACATGTTTAGTATACCCACACCTCATAGTTAAGGCCATAGTAGAGGGAAGATTTACAGGCGATTTGAACCACTTTGCATCACTTTTCTATACAGTCTGTAATCCAAAGAGATTACCAGAGATGCTAAATGCTAGATTAGAGTCACCAAAGCCCTTCTAATGAGAGGTGGTGGAGTATTTTATTTGTGTTTGGGATTATTCTTCACTTACTGGAACAACGGAATCAAAAGTGGTGCACTTCTTGTCACATTAGGCATAAACTGTCTTCTGTTTTAACAGTGACCTTTAAAGTCACTGTAACGATCCTGTATCTCTCAGGGATCCCAGAGCTGAATCAGGTCAAAGGAAACTAATGTACCTTCTTTTTCATAAAGAAACAATGTCCACTTAAAGGCAAAGCAGTTTGAACTGTAGTAGTATAGAGAAAATGTCATAATCCATGGAAATATGAAGAAGATAATGTAAAACTAATAAAACTAATAACAACAATAATAACATTGTGAGCACACTTGGAGCAGTGGGCAGCAGTGGACAATCGCATGCTTGTTTAAGGGGAGTTCAGCCATGGATGCTGAGGACAGAGCACTGCTCAGTGGCTCACATTTCTTCCTATCGTCCTGGGTTATCTTCCATCTCTCTAACATTGGCATACAGAATCTGTCTCCCTTAACATTAACATAAACATTAGAATTAATTAAATTCATTACAGATGCAAAATTAAAAAACTGAATCAATCATCACCAAGTTTAGGATGTTACTGGTTCAAAGGAGGATTAAACTATACAATCTTACGTTTCATTATATCCTAAATATTCCGATCAGGCATAACATTATGACCATCTGCCTAACACTGTGTAGGTCTCCCTTGTGTCTCCAAAACAGTTGTGACTCATCAGAGAATTGACATGGGCCTTCTGAGGGTGTCCTGTGGTGTCTGGCAACAGAACCTTGTTGGTGGGGCCTTTGGGTCCTATGGCTTGAGGCGAGGGGTCTCTGTCAGTTTGGGATCTTTAATTCCTTTTGTGTGTGTGCCTGTGTCAGGCTGCATCCTGCTGGGGATGGCTGCTCCCGTCAAGGAGTGTCATTGCTATGGGGTGGGGATGCCTGGTCTGGTCGAGGTGGGTGGTATATGTAACAACCACAAGAATGGCAGTTTAAAAAGTTTCTCAGCAGAACATTGCATTGTCACAAGATGGTAAATAAGTGTATAATTTTCTTTGGTGTCCTAATGAAGTAAATTGTTTTCCAGCATCTTTATTAATATCTACAACTTGACTTTTGTTGGAGGTCACTATTGTTAAGCAATAGATAATTGCCACAATAGCTGATAAATTGTGCGTGCAATTTAGGATCAAAACTTTACATTCACATGGCTCATGCATGAATACAAGAACCCCAGATGCCCAGGAATGGTATAGGTGTGGTTCCGCTGCCGAACCTAAGTTTATCAGTTAACTTCGGTAATAATGATTAAAACAAACTGGCTGGAGAATATTTCTTTAAAGTAGTTTATTTACATGTATTTCGTCATTACACCAGTCACGTATGAGTACGAGTACGGATTTGGTTCATGCAATAAAAATAGAGCCCTCATAAAGACATTTCTAACAATACCACAATTACACTACAAATTAACACATTTCCAATTTTTTGGAGCTGTGTAAAGCTTTATAGGGTCTTTACTTTGTACCACGCACAACTTTGTACTTCTCAGCTTCACTCATTTAAAAATAAACCTTGGTAAGCCAAGTGACACTCTACCTTCTCCGCATCAAACAGCAGAAACACAAGACAAAAGACTAGCAGGTTAACATGCTGGTAAAATAATGATGATTGAATCACATTCATTTCGAGTCTTAATGCAGCTTATGACCACTGTTAGTTTGATGTCAGAACTGTGGATTTAAAAGATTGTATCAAGCCTGCTACGTCTGAAAGAAATTCATGGATTTATTCATTACTACTTATTATTCTCAAATGGATTTCAACTGTTTTCACATTTTAAATGTGTAGTTAGTTATTTTATATTGTTATTACAAGAGCCACAGCTTATGAACTGTCATGAACAGCTCAAACTTGTCATTTGCATTGCATCATCACTGTGTCAGCTCTGAGGGGACATGAGCTCAGGGGAACACAACAATAATCACCACGTTTTTTTTTTTTTGTTGTTGTTGTTTTTTTGTTTTTTTTCTCGATAAAGCTGTAAGCAGTACTCACTGGTACATGGAATGGGTCAGTTTCACCCAGATACCATCTGGAGATGCCGGCTTAGTTTGAACTGACTAGAGTAGCCAAGCTTTCCCTGGCTCCAGCATTTACAAACAGATTAAGCTGGCACAGTTCCTCCTGGTTACAGCTTAGATTAGCACACGCACCAATCTGTTATGCCATCAGACAGCTGTTATGCCACAAATGACACTTTGTCCCAAGTTAAGAACAAACATTCAAATTAGAAGTAGCTCAAAACTGGCTGTAAATGTACATCCTGTCTTGCTGGGGTCACTTTTCATTTTAAGTCTAAATTAAACTATTGTGTATGTCACTAGGCCTAAAGCCCAAGTTATGCTTCCGCGTTGACACAGCGCGAGGAGGCGTACGGACCTATTACGTCCTTGCGGACCCCCGTACGTCCTACGCAAGGGCCAGACGTGCACCTCCCAAAAATCCTCGACGCGCGTCGAGGCGACGCAGCAGCAACGCAGCAGCAACGCAGCAGCAACGCAGCGGCAACGCAGCGGCAACGCAGCGGCAACGCAGCGGCATTGGCTGTGATTGGTCCGCTAACTACATCCGCTGGAGACCGCTTTTCCGGTTTCCACTCATAAACACCGCCATTTTTAAAAAGTCTTCAGTTTGGTTGGTCTTTGAGCTCCAACGCCAGTCTCTCTGTCTCGGTGTCCATCGTTCACTGTGACTACGACAAAAGCCGGAAGGTAAATAACTATACGAGGCGAGATACGTCACAAGAGTCTCGGTCGGTCGGTCACAAAAAATCATAGCGCCCTCTACCGGTGTGGCATTGAATTGCATTTCGACACGTAAACCCCACGCAGAACCATCACGGTCTCACGACTGCGTCCAAGCAACTGCGTGGCCATTGCGTGACCATTGCGTGATCACTACGTGGAAGCATAATCCAGGCTTAACTGTTTCTATGATTGTGCTTGGTGTGATAAGCCAAGGGTACACCTGGGTAATTATTAGTAAACCACAGGAGTAGATCACAGAGGAGCCAGTGGAAGAAGGTTTGTTCTTAAAAGTAATTGTCTGCTTGAAGTCTACAATATTACCTCCTGAAATAGAATGAATAACACGTTCTGCTGGGATATTTGTCATCAATGATGCTGTGAAGCAATGCCATTATCGGAATTTTTGTACCAGCCGATCGCACAGATGCTTGAAAGGGAGATCAGGAATTATGCGGGTCAGTGCAACACCTTAAACTCTATGTTATCTGCCTTAAGCAGATCATCTCATATCTCTCTGGCTGCACTCAGTTCATTCAGTTAAAAACATTTACATCCCGCCCATCCCCCCTTTTCTCTGGTGTTCCCCAAGGCTCTGTTCTTGGGCCTCTTTTATTCATCATCTACCTCATCCCCCTTGGCCAGATATTTCATAGGTAGAATATTCATTTCCACTGTTATGCGGATGACACCCAGCTCTACTTGTCCACCAAACCCAGCTCCACCTTTCCACCCACTTACCTCTCGGACTGTATTCAGGAAATCAGAACCTGGTTCTCCACCAACTTCCTCAAACTCAACAGTAGTAAAACTGAACTGCTTCTCATTGGCACCAAAACCACCCTATCTAATATACCGTAAATTCCGGACTATAAGCCGCTACTTTTGTCACTTGCTTTGGACCCTGCGGCTTATACAACGGCGGATGGATTTTTACAGCTAACGGTTACCAGGGGCGCACTATCATGTCATAGACGATGACACGAGGATTAAGAACTGACTTTTCTGGTATAGTAGGCTGGTTATTTTGATACAGTAAACGGCCGTGTTACTGCACTTTTGCTGCCGTGTTACAGGCAAGCACATTTAAAAACGAATTAAATTTAGCCATTTAACGTTATTGCCTCGTCAAGCGTTGTAAGCTTTGTTTTTTGTTATACTGCACTACTACGGTACTATGACTGCAGGAAGTGCGCTAGGAGCGCACCGTTGTATTATTTGTGCACTGCACGAATGCTGTTTGTAATGTCAAAGATGTGAAAGTTTGATCGATTGATTTTTTGTTTGATTGATCGAAAGATTTATGTTTGTCAAATGTAAATAAATGGGACGCTTTGCGTTTCCAAACAGTCATTTCTGTCCCGACAATCCCCTCCGTGGTAGAAGAAACCCTTACGGTAATTAAACATTAAAACACCAGCGGTTTATAGTCGGGTGCGGCTTATAGTCGGGTGCGGCTTATATATGGAACAATTTGTAGTTTCCCCAAAATTTAGCTGGTGCGGCTTATATTCAGGTGCGCCTTATAGTCCGGAAAATACGGTAAACAACTTCTCTATTCAAATTGACAATTCCCCAGTCCCCCCCTCTCCCCAGGTTAAGAGTCTGGGTGTCATCCTTGACACCACTCTTTCTTTCCATTCTCATATTAACAACATCACCCGTTCAGCCTATTTTCACCTACGCAATATTTCCCGTCTCCGTCCATCCCTCTCACCTGAAAATGCTGCCACTCTTGTCCATAGCCTGGTCACGTCCCGTCTGGACTATTGCAACTCCCTTTTATTTGGTTTACCTGACAAATCCATCCATAAGCTACAACTGGTTCAAAACTACGCTGCACGAATCATCACTAGAACCCCCTCCATAAGTCACATAACACCGGTCCTGCAGCAGAGCCTTCTCCCATTCAGCCCCCTGCCTGTGGAACGCCCTCCCGGAACACTTAAAAAATTCAGACTCAGTCACCACCTTCAAATCTCAGCTCAAAACTTATTTATTCAGACAGGCCTACTCCATTCCATAGTCTCACTTCTATCTCCCATTCTACCTGTCACTTGTATGTAACTATATGTTCTATATTATGCTTGTGTGTACTTAAATTGTGTTTTATTTTAACTATTTCGTGTATTTGAATTGTGTTTTATTTTAAACAATTTGTACGATGACCTTGAGTGTCGTGAAAGGCGCCTATAAATAAAATGTATTATTATTAAAACCATTTCTGAACAACGGGTCTCATGCATGAACTATTCACACAGCTTTGATCTTAAATTGCTTTTATGTACATTTTAATTACTTCCGTGGCATTCATCAATAATTTGTTCTTAGACCACACTTTCCAGTACGCACAACACTTGTATTTTGTACTCTGAAATGTCAGCAATAATGCTGAAAAGGCAATACGCTTTCTTAGGACAAAGTATAATTTCTACAATTCATTCATTCATTTAATAATTTCAAATTATGACAATTATGTAAATTATTTTTACAGAAGAAAGGCTGCTCTTGGATAGAATGTTCTCTGTAATATTTCACTTTAGTTACTCATGTACTCATGAGTATTATTACCTGTCAAATTGCAGTGGCTTATAGTTTGCAGACAGGACTTGAGTTTTCTTTCTCTGCATAGGTTTATTGGAGCTAATTGCAAATTGCAAAGTACCTGGCAGCCAATTTATCAATCAGTTTATCCAATCTGCCCATTGTCATATGACTGCTTTGAGCAAGACTAAGAAATAAGAAAATAAGAAAACTTTCAGGCATGAGGCTCACTGCTTGACAGGCTCACTTATACAGTACTTAGTTAACCCAATCACCATTGTCTGTCTCCTTTTCTTGAGGACATGCTGTCTCCAAAACTTGTAATTCAAAGGAGACTTATATTCCATTTGTAAACAAGACATCAAGAAGGAATTGCAGATCAATCGGATTCAGGTATTTGACAGCAAGTTATAATATTCCAATGTCTTACCATAGTCTAACATCTCTAGCTTGCACTCCAGAGTACACATACCTCAGCCCCAGGAGCACTCACATTCAAACCCACCTGATGAAATCTCTTCCCTCTTTTATTTATTGTTATTATTATTATTGTTTTCGTATTTATTTATTTTTTTACACTTATTTTATCTATTTGCTTTCTTTGAGTGTATATGTTGTTTGTCTTGTTTCTTGTGGGTGACTGACATGTAGTTGTATAAGTGTATGGGTGCACAATTATTTTGGTGATAACTGTTCGCTACCACTGCATGTCTGTATGCAAAAAAAATATTTTCAATAGAGAAAGTTGGTATCTTCTTCAGTCACTCTGACAAGAAAACTATATAATATCAATTTTAATCTCAGTCAGTATAGCTGTCCAAGAGCCTCAACCAGTGCCACAAGAGGCCCCACTTCTAGCAAACCAATCTAGATATAACCTCCTCCTGAAATTCCTACTGGTTTATTATTTTCCCCTTCCTCCACTAGGTCTGAGCTCACCACCTACCAACTACTACTTTTCGCTCATAAATAACTTTCCTGTGAATTACTCAGAATTCCCTTACATCCAGCCACAGCATACGTATATGATCTTTGGCCACCTCTATTGATATACCACGTCTTTCAATCATTATAACCCATCAACATATACCCTGAAATGAACAGTTCCAATCTCAAGGGCTCTGACTAATTATTTTCCAGGTGGTGTGCAGTAACTTCAACCACTCTGGCTCCTGCAGACTGGCAAAGTGCCTATCACAGCCACCCAACTAAACCATCCTGATAGATTTATCGGTTTTCTAATAAAGTAGTTTCTTCATGGTCTTGCTAAATGGTATTTATTTAGTGCTTTTCTACCTTTTGTACTACTTTGTACTATTTTGGACTAAGACACAGGAGGCACACACTTCTATCAAGAAAGACGGAGAGACTCTGATGGGGCCATAGTCCAGTGGCATACCATAACTTGAGATGGAACCACAAGTGTTTTTTCCTTAAACACCAATATTAAGACAGTATCAGGACAGTATTTGTTATGCTTTTATGTGTTACAAATGTTTACACTGTAATACTTTATGTATACTACTGCTGATCAGTATTCCTCAATAACTGATGTGTTTAACTCCAGTTAATCCACAACATTGCTAAGTCACGATATTTGAAAAGAGTGTCTTTGGCATACAGTTAGTAGATCATAACTTACTGTCAGCCCATATATGAAATGATCTGACCAATGGGTTTTCTATCTCTTTCCCATCTGTAGAGATTAACAACAAGTTTAATGTGTTATTTTTCTGTGGATTAAGTAATGGAATATACACTAACCCTCTACTGAACAGATGTTATTGGTAAAGTAAGGGAAAACATTTAATGTTGAGTGTTTAAGGTACTCAACCTACACTAAAGGGACATCTACTTTTGAAGACCTGACCATTGATGAGATAGAAAGATTTATTTATTTTTGGAGCTCCTTTTTTTTTGTCCCATTGAACTTTTTTGTTGCAATAACTGTAAGTTTCAAATGTCTCAGCTTTGGTGAGTATCATCATGAGCTGTATTAAAATTTGACTTGTAATAATGCTTTTTCTTTACAAAATACAAATTGACATGTATGCCTGCCACACTCCAGTTTGGATAGCAACAGCGTTCTCACAGGGACCCACTATCACAATATTTTTAGCCTCATTACCGATGTGACCTTCTGCTACATGGTCTGCTATTCTCTGAAATAACTATCTTTTACTTTGACAAAGCACATTTTTAGAGGAAGAAACACAAGAGGAAGATTTGTTCTTCCCTACTTCAGAGCAAAGATGTAGGTGTATCCCAGCATCAAAATATCTTTAGGAATTGTTTACAATTGCCCATAAGACATGGGAGACACACACTTCTAAGCATTTCAAGAAAGCCTTGAGCTTTTTTCTCAAGTATTTCAAGTGCTGTTTAGATTTAGCCAATCCCTTGCAAAATGTTAACATACACAACTTTAACAAGAGTATATGAACCATCTTGTGTAACGATGTGTTAAGGTTGTACACATAACAACACCAGTGAGATGTTTTTTTGTTTTTTAAATATTTGATTTTTAATCTCAGAATTGGAGATTAGCGACGTTGCAAGCTTAAAAAAAAAATGAAAAAAAAAGCTTTACATCTACTTTTTGTCTGGTGACCAATAAAACTGTCTGTTCACTGCAGTCTCAATCTGCTAATGGAGCAGGATTAATGTGGGGGGTATAGGCTAGAGGTACCTAGCCTAGTACTAGGCTAGGTACCTCTAGAAATGTTACTAGGTAGCTAGTAACATTTCAGAAGAGTGATGGATCCTTTGTAATATTAAAAAACTCTCCATATCAGATGTTCTGGCAAAATCAATTACAAGACATGAGACTGGATAGATCTGCTGATAGAAACATTTTTTTCAAGCTTGTGGGAAGAGAGGTGACACTCAGTCAAGTCAACCAGATTTCTTCCTTTCTCCATCCATGTCTTCATGCAGATTGTTACAGTTCAGGGGGACACCAGAATTTTAGAAATAAAGTTACTTCTTATGAGGAGTACTTCATGTGAGTCAAATATCTTTTATCAAGTATTAACATTGACTCATGTGGCATTGGTGATGTCACAAACAAACTGTGATCCACTGTGATGTAGTGTATTTTTAGGCATTGGTTCATATGAGGGAGTAAAGCCAAAATAAACAGAATGTCTTGGCCTTTGGTACAGAGATTTTCACAGAATTTAATCTGGCTTTAATCTTACCTCAAATATGACAAATAAATTATCTTATCTTCTAGGAAAAGCAGTTAACAACACAATATCACATATTTTATAGGCTGACTGACAAATAAGTCCTGACAAGAGAGTTGTCAACACCTACCTCCAAATGCTGGCCTCATGGTAAAGTCATGATCATCTACTTTGAGCAGTTGCTCTGTCTTCATTTTACGAGACTTGGTCACATCAGGAGGCTTCTTTGCCAAGGAGCTAGAAGTAGATGAAATTCACAGTCAGATAGTTGATTGGTTTCACTGTGAAGAAATCACAATAATGCACTAGCCGTTGGGGCAGCTACATAAGTAATCCTATGTTGCGTTATGGGACCTTAACAAAAGCAATTCTTCCAGAATATGTAGTTTGGAACTGGAAAAGCATAAATGTTTTTTCTTCATTCACTCAAAAAATGTGAACATCTGAACACACACAGGCAGACATTTAGATTAACAAATGTAGATAAATAAAATTTGACAAGCCCCTAATTCTAACCTAATTCTAAAACACATGACTGCAAAAGTCAGGAAAAGTTTCTATATGTGATAGCATTGTTCAGAACTGCAATGTGACCTGCAATAAAGTAAAAAATATTTATGTGTGTCCACATTTTCTGGCTCTTCTCTGTGTGTGCATAGTTAACAAAATTATCTTTCTTACTGATTGCATTTCAGGTAGTATAGCTTATATTGCTATTGTGTGTTCATATAATTGTTATGCACAACAATTTATGTATTTAAGTTTTTCAGTAAAACATATGTAAAAAATATTCATATTCATAGAAATGACAAAAGAGTTATGCTACGTTCAGACCTGGTACTGATGTGGATGTTACTTAGACATGTAGCACCCACCTAGACCAGACCAGGCACCCCCACCCCATAGCAATAGCAATGACACTCCTTGATGGCAGCAGCCATCCCCAGCAGGATGCAGCATGAGACAGGCACACACACAAAAATGGTTTAAGAACAACTCAAGAAAACATAAAAAACAGTACAAGGTGTTGACATGGCCTCCAAATTCACTAGATCCCAAACTGATCAAGTACCTGTGGGATGATCCACAGAGGACTCTCCCCTCAACTCTTAGGACCCAAAGGCCCACAATAACAGCCCCCAATATTCTTTTTTTTTTTTTTTTTTTTTGCCACAGGACACCCACAGAAGGCCCATATCCATTCTCTGATGAGTTAGAATTGTTTGGGGGGCACAAGGGAGACCTACGCAATATTAGGAAAGTGGGCATAAAGTTATGCCTGATCAGTGTATATATCCTGGCTTACAATGTGGAAGATACTGTACAGCAAAAATAAAAACATTTAGTCTCATGTCTATTTCTCCAATTATCTCTTATCTACAAGTGCCTTATTCAGCAGATGAACGCACACAGGTTCCTTGGTGGTATGACTGAAGAGCATCTGTATTATTGACATTATGTCACAGGCATTAACATTAAATTCATGAAAGTTAAATGGGTCTGTCTTCATGGCTCTATGAGCTAAGTTGATCTTACAGGGTCAAGTAATACAAGTGTCTCGTTTCACACGCTGCTTTAGTCTCAATCATTTAATTCCAACTGTCTCCAAAGGGGAGGGGGGCACAGTGGCGTGGTGGTTAGCACCGATGCCTCACAGCAAGAGGGTTCTGGGTTAGAATCGTTAGGTTAAGTGGTAATTCCAAATTGACTGTAGGTGCGCATGTGAGTGTGAATGGTTGTCTCTCTGTGTTAGCCCTGAGATAGACTGGCGACCTGTCCAGGGTGTACCCTGCCTCTCGCCCAATGACAGCTGGGATAGGCTCCAGCACCCCCGCGTCCCTTCACAGGACAAGCGGTTACAGAAGATGTATGAATGTCTCCAAAGGCTGTGTTTTTTGGATTTACCAATGCAACCAACAACACCTAAACTGTGTGTATACACCGTTACTCCCCATTCCTCCTGTTGTACTCCTATTGACCCATGAAGTACATGGGATTGCTCCCCTCCTCCCCCCCCCCAAAAAAGTGTTTGAGTCACGTCTTCCAATCCCCTGTTTTAAAAC
The DNA here is from genome assembly GCF_963514085.1 of Chelon labrosus. Classification (NCBI taxonomy): domain Eukaryota; kingdom Metazoa; phylum Chordata; class Actinopteri; order Mugiliformes; family Mugilidae; genus Chelon; species Chelon labrosus. Next base: position 24,515,688 of record NC_140353.1, read on the forward strand.
AATGTTGACACCTTTATGCATCACAAAGTCACTTGAGATGGATGGGTGGGACTTACTCTTTGTCTGTTTTTTTCTTCTCAACCTCAGCAGAATTAGATTGGCTTGACAGTCATTGACTGGAGGAGAGTATGAAAAGGCAACCGTCAAATCTGAATTATTGTCTATACCATGACTGAGCTCACAATAACATTTGATCTCGCTGTTTGCCTTTTAGAATCCTATCTTTATGTATGGAGAATACAAAGCAACGGTGAATGAAAAATGTCTGAGAATGCTTCAGTGGATAATGAGATAATCTTCACATGTTATAAGCCATGGGAAATAATGCTATTTCCCATAGCTTACAATAAAGGTCGATAAACGCTTTGTTAGGCCAAGCAAATGCCTCGACTTTGATTATGTAAACACTATGTAATATCTTCAGCATGGATTAGAATTTGGTCCTCGATCCATCCGTCAGTGAGTTTCTACTACGTCTAGACCTCTGCAGCCGGCAATCCAGCCTTGCCTGGCTTTTCTACGGTAAAAGAATAATCCACAGAACCTAAACTACAATAGTTAATAACTTTTTCATGTCTGACAAATATGTCCGTCACACCACCCACTAAAGGAGAACCAAGGTTCCTAAGCACTGTCTCAAGAGGACCTGGTCACATCACAACCATTAACTGCTAATCTATATTATTCTTTTATCTCACCCCTTGCTCATGTTTCCCTTTTTCCCAGCATCCTTACCTCTTCCCTTACTTTCGGCTACTTCTGACATGGCTCCTTTGAAGTAATTAGCATCCTCATCATCCTCAGCAGTAGAAAGCTACAAAATCTCCTTTTCATTCTACTTTATTTTAGTCTGGTCTGTGAGTTTTCCCCGCCTTCCTTAGGAACAAACCACAGTTTACAGCCAGACCACCTGTTCTTTCTGTTGTCTGAGCATCAGATACCATCTTTATGCTGGCCACTGCCATTCCTCCTCTCTCGATTTCAGCCACACATCCCTCTAATTTTTCAACCAACCAGTGACAATAAATCCTCCAGGGTAATTAAGCCATACCTATCATCCTCAACAGCCTAAAGGTTCAGTTGGACCAGACCAGCTTTTACTCTTCGACACCCTTTTTACTTCCTCTGACACTGGTCAACTTTATCAGTTCGATCAGGATGCTTTTTGGGGGACACTCAATTCCAAGGTCTACAGCAGACTCTCCATTGCCGGCCTTCTATCACTTGCACTGTTTGTGGTGCTTCCTACCATACAGCCGCCGCTTCACAAGCCTATTACATGTGTATTCACAGCCACATCAAAGACATCAGATGAACCTGCTTTGCCTTGTGGAATTCATTTTTTTCCAGGGACAAGGAGTCAGCACCTTCTGAGACATGCAATTTTCAGTGAATCTTTTTGGAATTGCTTATCACAAATAGAGGATTGAGCAACGTTTTATATTCTTAATAAGTCAGAATGTTTTTCAAAACAGTTTATGTACCCCAAAAAGTTGTTCTTAAATATATGTTACATTAGTCGTTTGACGCATATGAAATTAAATGCGAAGAATGTTTTATGAAGATTGGTGGAGAAATAAGAGGGAAATATGTGGAAATGCATAGGCTAAATGAAGTTCAGTGATAGGATCTTTTAATACTTTACATCTTATAATCTTGTATAAGAAAAACACACCAATCAAGCATAACATTATGACCACCTTCCTAATATTGTGTAGGTCTCCCTTGTACTTTCAAAACAGTTGTAACTCATCAGAGAATGGACATGGGTCTTCGTAGGTTGTCCTGTGGTGTCTGGCAACAGAATGTTGTCGACCTCTGTGGGTCATCTCACAGATATTTGATCAGTTTGGGATGTAGTGAATTTGCAGCCCAGGTTAACACCTTGAGCTGTTTTTCATGTTTTTTGAGTTGTTCTTTAACTCCTGTGTCAGCCTGCGTCTTACTGGGGATGGCTGCTGCCATCAAGGAGTGTCATTGCTGTGGGGTGTGGGTGCCTGGTCTGGTCAAGGTGGGTGGTACATGTCTAAGTAACAACCACATCAATACCAGGTTTAAATGCTTCCCACGAGAACATTGTATTGTCACAAAATGATCAGTGCTTTTTACTTCTCCTGCCCGTGGTTTTAATGTTGTGGCTGATCGGTGTATGTGATAAATTAATCCGGAACTGCACCAGGCTGTAACTATTACTAAAACTAAACCGGTAGGCTTATAGGAAAGCCTAATTCACAAGTAAAATAATATTTAAAATGAAAGACAAAAGGTGCTTCTTCACCATATTAATATAAAATTGTCTACATCGCTTACAAAACATGCCTCTCAAAACTATTGCCAGCTGTACTATTATAGGTATAGCACTTTGAGTCAAAGTTATTTTTATAGGCTGAATTTGATTTATTTAAATTCACTTTTCAATAGTGGGAAATAAATAGAATTCTAAATACGCAAGCTCGAATACGCCCAGTATCTTAAATCATCTTCACCTGACATAGCCTACTTTGCGATTATGTTAAAAATCTAATTTTCTTCTGTTATGTGTCTGATTATCCAACTGCAATTATTCCACAATTCCACGTGTTTACCGCGTATGCTAACTGTATTTTCCACTTACGTTCCATGCTTCTTGGTATCCACGGCGCCGGTCCATCTTCGTGGCCGATGGTTGTGTTTACGGCATTCCCCAAAAACGAACAGACACAGCAGTAAAATGAGAGTTTTCTTTAAATAAGTCATCTTAACAGCGTAGATCCACAAGTGATCCCTTTAACTGCTCTCCTCGGTCGGTTCATAACAGCAGGGCTCTGCCAGCAGTGCATGGTTCTCTCAGCAGAGGAAGGACGCGTCCTCAGTCATGGCATCAGACTCAGACAGCAGCACAGGAACGTGCAAGCCTATCACGAGAGAGGGGATGGGGGTGGGGGGCGGACACACACATTGAACATCTGTAGCCTACAGGCTTAAAGGGAAAAAAAAAACACACACACATACACACATACACACACACACACACACACGCACAGGGATTATGCAGTTTGACAACGAGAGAGTCAGATGATCCCTCCTCCCGCCCCCTTGTAAATAAACATCTCATCAGAGGAATCACATCTCACTCAACTCAGGGTCATAGTGAAACAGTTCAGATGCAACCACTTGAGCCGGTCAAGCATTTCAGGGGCTTACACACATACACCGATCAGGCATAACATTATGACCACCTTCCTAATATTGTGTAGGTCTAACTTGTGCCTCCAAAAAAGTTGTGACTCATCAGAGCATGGACATAGGCCTAGTGAGGGTGCCCTGTGGTGTCTAGCAGTGTCTGACAACAGAATGTTGTTTGTGGGGGCCCTTGGGTCCTATGGGTTGAGGGGAGAGGCCTCTGTGGATCAGGCTTGTTTGAGTGTATCCCATATATATACTTGTCATCAGTTTGGCATCTAGGGAATTTGGAAGCCAGAGCAACACCTTGTGCTGATCTTCATGTTTTTGAGTTGTTCCTAAATGCGTTTGTGTGTGTAGACCTCTGGTCTAGGTGGGTGGTATGTTGAAAGGCACTTTTAGATTACTGCAGGACGCTGTAACGCTACACACATAGCCAATGTCGGTGCGAGCCATTTATACTTGTGCACTCATCAGTCTGGCTTGCTCTGTAAAAATGCGTCTTTTTTAAACGCAGTCGAGTTTTTGTTTCTACTTCCTGCTTCACTTTCCACTTCCTGTGTTACTTGGCGACTCAAACTTTCGCTGAAGACAACTCATTCAAATATTTGTATCTCCGAACTTCCCCAGTTAACCTTTGCTTGATGTGTTCCATCTTAATTGATCCAAAACAATCAATTTGAAAATTGTGGAGATGGAGAAGCAGCTGGAAATACTAAAGTGGACACTTGCTACTACCAAGCAGACTCTGCGTCGCCGGGTTGCGTAGTTACATTTCAGGGAAGGTGCACGTCAGTTATGGTGCTAGGGTCTGTGCAGGCTTTGTGCTGTCGCCATAGCCTCTGTGTCAACTTAACGCAGAAGTATAAACATGTAGAATCTGATGATGATACAAATACAACATATATGTTTCATATCTCAAATGAATATTCTTCACACAGGTGTATGGCACGTATTTGGCCAAATAGTATAGTTTATTTTATCATCATTACTTTTCATGATGCCAGGTAGAGGCACTGCCTCACCTGCCTCCTCTGACCACTAGTCCCTGCTGAAAATATTCATAAAAATTTCCCCCCAACTCTGCTTTCTACCTCTGAGCCTGAGCCTGTTATCCATCCTCCTTGCTCTTAACAGTAGAAGCTTGTGCCTAACTTTGTTGCAACTAAGGTCTAAGGTGTGATTACAACAGTGAGTTGATCCATACATTCTGAGAAAAGCCAAATTAATCTAATAATGATGTAAATTGGTACGGAGGCTGCACTGCCTCCTGCCGAAAGACTCTGCAACGCATAGTGAACACAGCCAGCAAGATCATCGGTGCCCCTCTGCCCTCCCTCACAGACATTTTCCACACCCGCCTCACTCGCAGAGCCACCAGCATTGCCAGTGACCCCTCCTACCCCCTACATCCCCTCTTCAGTCTCCTGCCATCGGGGAAAAGGTGCCAGAGCCTCCGGGCCCGCTCCACCAGACTGCTGAACAGCTTCGTCCACCAGGCTGTCAGGGTGCTGAACTCCGCCCATCTCCCCCTCCCGGGGGGGGGGCTCATGCCCCCCGCCGGACTATAACCCACCCATCACACAGGGACCCTACCTCACCTGCCTTAGTTACAAAAAGACTCAACCTGACAGTAATCGGCACCTTACTGCACCTTTTGCACATTTACTGGGAAAACCCAAGCTGCAAACTATACATTGCACTAAGTTGTACATAGTAATTTCTATTTCTATTTATTCACTATATTTATACATATATTTATACAGAATGTTTACATAGTAACTGTTTCACTGCCACTTCATCCACTTTAGGTGTATTTAGGTTTTTCTTTTTTATTATTGTGTGAGAAGAGAGAGAAAGGTTTTTTCGATTTTTCTGTATGTTGTGAACGTATTTAAAAATTGACAATAAAGAAATCTTGAATCTTGAATCTTGAATCTAAATGAAGAGCTGAGGCTGTGACTGACAACATCAACATGGATGTTAAAGTCACCTACAATAATGACTAGGGGTGTAACAGTACACAGAAGTCATGGTTTGGTACGTACCTCGGTGTGGGGGGGGTGGTGGTACAATGATAAAAAAGAAACAAAAACTGTATAAGACTATTTAAAAAAAAAAAAAAAATTTGAACAAACAAAAAATAAAACCACCTCCTGTTTTAAAAGTAAAAAATTAAATATAGAATAAAACATAAAACAAATGCATTAGGAGGGTTCTCATACCATTCATTTGTTTTGTTCATACAGAGGAAAATAAAAAGCACAATTTCTTGTAGGGATAAACTGAGGTAACCAGGTAAACTGGCAACTTTGGTAACTTAATTATAATGTGTAATACAGTAAAATGTAAACACTCTCACATTAGCAATATTGTCAAACAAGTTAAACAAATATTTCAAATAGTACCAAAACTGAAAATCTCTTGAAAATATTACAAAATAATGAGTGTGTCTTATGGGTGGCACAGTGGCGAGGAGGTTAGCACTGATGCCTCATAGCAACTGGGCCGACTGGGCCTTTCTGTGTGGAGTTTGCATGTTCTCCCTGTGTCTGTGTGGGTTCTCTCCGGGTACTACGGCTCATTAGGTTGATTGGTAATTCTAAATTGGCTGTAGGTGTGCATGTGAGTGTGGATGGTTGAATGGTTGTCTGTCTCTCTGTGTTAGTCCCCTGCGATAGACTGGCGACCTGTCCAGGGTGTACCCCGCCTCTCGCCCGATGACAGCTGGGATAGGCTACAGCAGACCCTTCACAGGAACAAGCTTACAGAAGATGAATGAATGCATGAGTGTGTCTTACACTACCGGTCAAAAGTTTTAGAACACTACACTTTTTCCAGTTTTTTACTGAAAGTTATTCAGTTTAGTGTGTCATTGCACTCTGAAATGAGAGTATAGAAGAAATCATGGAATCAATTTATAGACCAAAATGTATTCTAAACTTTTGACTCATCAAAGTAGCCACCTTTGGCAGATATAACAGCTGAACACACTCGTGGTATTCTTTCTACAACAGAAATCAAATATTCTTCAGAAAGTTCTTCCCAAGTCTGTTGCAGACTGTCTGCTTGGCTTTCACTCTTCTGTCCAGTTCATCCCAAACCAGCTCGATGGGGTTTAAGTCTGGAGACTGTGCTGGCCACTCCATGTTTTCAAGCTTACCGTCTTGTTCTTTTTTCCTGAGGTAGTTCTGGCATAGCTTGGACTTGTGTTTTGGGTCATTATCTTGCTGTAGGATGAACCTCTGACCAACTAGGCGCATACCAGAGGGTATTGCATGGCGCTGCAGAATGCTGTGGTAGCCATTTTGGTTCAGGGTGCCTCTCACTCTGTACAAGTCACCGACCCTGGATCCAGCAAAACAGCCCAAGACCACCACACTTCCTCCTCCATGTTTGACAGTTGATGTCACACACTGTGGAACCATCCTCTCGCCTACTCGATGGCATACAAGGATCCTGTGTGATGAACTGAAGATTTGAAATTTTGATTCATCAGTCCATAATACCTTCTTCCAGTCTTCAGTAGTCCAATGGAGGTGTTTCATGGCCCAGGTGAGCCTCTTTGTCTTAGTCTGACATCTTAGCAATGGCTTTCTTGCTGCAACTCGTCCTGTCAAACCTGCAGCTCCAAGTCTTCTCTTCACAGTTGAAACTGAGACTTGTTTACTACGACCACTATTAAGCTGTGCTTGAAGCTGTTGTCCTGTGAGCCGCCTATCATGCAAGCTGTTAACTCTCAGAAACTTGTCCTCTGATTCAGTTGTGGCTTTGGGTCTGCCAGACCTCTTCCTGTCAGAGTTTCCCCCAGTTTCTGAGTGCTTTGATGGTGAAGAAAACTGTACTCACTGACACCTTGACGTTCTTTGCAATTTTCCTGTAGGAAAGACCTGCATTTTTAAGTGTTATGATGGTCTGTCTCTCTTCCATTGTTAATTGCCTTTTTCTCACCATTTTTGTAGCAACACACTACTTTGCAGTACAATGTTCACCTGATGCTCATGAGGATCTGGTGCCACAGTGTGTTCCAACACTGCTTCTATGCAGACAGAGGGAGTACATGATATTTTGTTATTTTATATTTTGATGTTTTTTCTACTGGTTTATTTAAGGGTCTCTGTACCGCAGTTTGTGGAACCAATGGATTGGTTCCAAGGCTTGACTGCGTGCACCGAAACGTGACGCCCGTACCGTGACACCGCGGGACAAATACAAATACGTTACACCCCTAATAATGACTTTATCTGTTCTAAGCACTAAATCATATAAAAACTCAGAGAATTCAGCTTACAATTCAGAGTAGGGAGCAGGTGGGTGATACACCATGTGAAAAATAATTGTTTTTGTGTTTTCCAGTCTGGATGAGGAGTAAGGCTTTCAAATGAATTAAAGCTCTCCTTAGGTCTAGGATTAAAAGATAAATCTGAGTGGAAGATTGCGTGCCACTCCTCCTCCTCTACTTGTGCTTCGAGGAATGTGATAATTGCTATGAATTTGTGGCATAGACTCATTTAAACTAACATATTCATCATCCTGCAGCCATATTTCAGTCAAACTAAACAGATCAATTTGATGATCAGTTATGAAATCATTCACTAAAAGATATTTAGAAGAGAGAGATCTGACATTTAAAAGACCACATTTAATTTCCCTGTTCTTCTGTTCAACCAATGAATTTGTATTGATTTGTATAAGGTTCCTATGAATAACTCCTCTTTTGTTGTTTTTGTTAGAATCTGGGAGCAGAATTATAAAACATTAATTTAAACATATACTGCTAAGTGAAATCATTCTCTCTAATATAAATTAATTAATGGGATATTAACATAGATATATTTAATTTTCATGTTTTTCCATCCCACATTTAACCCACATTGCATACATAACACACACCAGTACCATGGCCGCACTTCTGAGGTACTACCTGCAACACTGGATGCACATGCATCCCAACGTTGATGACTAACATTTACTGACTGAACATCGGAATCCCCTTATCACTCACTTACCCAGCACCCACTGTGCAGCCTCAGAGAAACGCTGCTCATCCTGGATTTCCCTGCCAATCAATAGGCGCAGCTCCCCTTCAATTAGTCACTGTGTGATCTGGCTTGTTGCCAGTGCGTCCATGGAATGGGATAAATTTTGTAAAAACTTTGGTCTGGCTTCACCATATTAAAATGAGATGAATCCTTCTGGTTAATGTCCCTGCAATGCTCCAGTACCTTCCTCAGCCATTCTTATGCCATTAACAGGTTTTGTCAACACTTTACCCTAATATTCATACTCATAAATGATTCATGTTCATCCCTCAGACACAGTGTAATGCGATTCAAGCATTAATAATAATGATGATTTTGTAGCTGCACCTTGTGAGGAAAAGTCATATCACAAATTGTCCCATTTTTGTAGTTCAGTAAAACCTTTTGGACAAATTCCGCTCTGCACAACAGTACTGAATAATACATACTGTATCATTTTTCGTGTATTGAAGAGATCTTTTAAAAGGTCAAACATTTGATGGCAAAATACATTTTGATAAATAAACACAGCAGACGATCAGCAGTTCCAAATTTTCTTTCCAGCAGTACAGCCAGTTGTTGTGTGACCCTACCTTCAAATCAGTGACATATACCAGATATATGTTATATACATTCTGTCTTTAGCAGTAAAAGATGGTTTTCTACATTACCTTGACACCAAAAGTTAAACATGTTTTCTCTTAAGACCTGGAGACTGATGACACAGAGGTTACTTTATTGATTCCCTAAGAGTTGTATGGCCGTCTGGATATATGTTTTATGTTTTTATGTTTTAATGGAGCCAGTGCTATGGCATTATGTTTTATTGTTGTATATCAATTGCTGTGTCATTTAATATGCTCATTTAATGTGGTTTTTTTTTTTAGCCACCATGTGCCTAGTATAACATCTTGCCAATGGACTACAGTTGAAAATTAGCCTGCTGGCTAACACTGGCACATTTACAGAAATGTTGATTAATGTGCACTGTCCTTAAATAAATAAATGAAATGAAATGAAATTAAAGTTTACTGTTTGTTCAACCTGCCTATTCTCCTGCATGTGGGTCCTCTTCACTTTGTTTAAATATAACACACTAGGTAACACGAGAAAGTACCATTAGCACAACGGTCTATACTGCTATGTTGTGTGCACATACGCAGGAATTCATCCCGTCTAATTACTTTCTGGTAGCAGTGGTGAAGTCAGACCAAAGATGCTAAATGAATTAATATCAGTAGATGAAGATAATTAGTATTCATATAATAATCAATTCCAGGAGATATTGTGGACTGGGATGTGGCACTTATTTAAAATTTTGATGTACTACCACTGTAGCAAATGTTTTCGTTTCTTCACTAAATTTCACTATGTGCCCATTTTCTTGCTGTTTTATAATCGCTCTGTCCTCTCTCTTCATCTTCCTTGCTCCCGCTTTGCACTGACATTGACATGCACACATAATCTGTTTCACTAGAAAATAACAAATAATCTCATGAAGAATAAAGCAAATAAACACAGTATTTGTGATCCAAGGAAACATCTGTGGGTGTTGCTCATCAGAATCATGTAGTGTCTGTTAACGACTAGATACTTACTTGTAATAATAGTAATACGTTTTATTTATAGGCACCTTTCAAAATGGCCAAGGTCACCGTACAAGTAAAACAGGGTTAAAAATACATAACAGACATCAAAAGCATTAACAAACTACAAGTATACGACACTAAAAGATAAGATAAAAAGATAAAATATTTGGTTAGACAAAAAAAAAAAATCTGGAGAGAGTGACAGTCAGGGAGGGTAAACTTGCAGGAAAAGGTGGGTTTTTGGATGGGATTTGAAAATAGCCAACGTGTCAATCGCGTTAACCGAATATTTTCCGTCATTGACCGTTTTTTTTTTTAAAACTGTGACGGAAAAATCTGAAGGCCATCTGTCATTTTGACAGATTGCAATTCACACCCCTGGGTACTTGGTGGCGAGTGGCGTTATTAATTGGCTCTTGTCTTTAATCGCAGTTTGCGTTCCAAACATCGCAGAACTTTTGTCAGTGCACGATTTCCTGGCACACCGATTACACTGATGCATCTGATGAAAGCACGTTGCTAGGACTGATGGAAGGCAAATTTTACTTTACAAAACTACCTGATTGAAGCCTTGATAAAAGCGGAGTTTTGTGCATGTTGTGCAAAAAAAAAGCACTTCAACTCTACGGTGCCATAAGAGCTTAGCGCTAGCAGCCCCGTCCGAGTACGAACAAGACGTGTCGGCATCCCAAACTGTTTTTTTTTTTTTTTTTTTACCTTTTAAAGTCAATGCTGTTCTGAAAAAGTACTTAAAGTTAATGAAATTTTAATGAAAATCAAATGCTACTTAATATGTCATTATTATCATTTTAAAAAATTAAAGTGATGGGTAAAAATAGATTATGACTGGAATTTTATGACCCTGTCAGCCAAAATGACAGACAACGAAAAAGTCTAGTGCAACCTCTGGTGTCAATGTTACGGATGTTGGATGGAAGAGAATTTCCAGAGGCAGGGGGTGGAACGGCTGAAGGCTCTGGACCCCATGCTGGTTATGAGGGCAGGAGGGATGGTGATGCTGATGGATGATGATGAGAGTCTGGGTGTGTTGATGTGGAGAAGTTCAGTCAGATAAGGAGGGGCGAGGTTGTGGAGGGCTTTGAATGTTAAGAGGAGGATTTTAGGTGATGCTGTGTGTGATAGGCAGCCAGTGAAGCTTCTGGAGAACAGGGGTGATGTGATGAGAAGAAGGGGTCCTGGTGATAATCCAGGCAGCAGCATTAGAGGAAAGGTAGAACTGAGTGTCGTCCACATAGCAATGAAAGTGAATATTGCAGTGATGTGCGGTGAGGTTCGTGGCTGGTGAGACACAGATTTACAATTATGAACCCAATGGAATAGCTTAATTTCGCCATTCAATTGGCTGTTTTCCAGAGGTGGGAAGTAACGAAGTACAAATACTTCGTTACTGTACTTAAGTAGATTATGCCAAGGCCATGGTCCCTCTTTGGCGTCTTCCATCTAACTCTCTGGCTGTCTACAGACACAGCTGTAGAGTTAGATGATAACGCCCTCCGTCACTGGATGACACTTTGTATTTCCTAGCTGGTGTGAATCCTTATCTTCATGTTTATGTACTATAGCCAATGGATGTTAACATATCTCCCCTTTGCTGCCTCGGCCCACTTTTCTAGTATAAGAATCTGAGCTTTACTGTTTGACCCTTAGAATTGAGGTGGACTCATGCACTTATGTTGTGATGACGAATCTTCTGTTCTCCTCGTACGAGCCTAAATAAACTCCTTCAGCATAAGACATACAGGACTTTGGTACTTCTCCTTCTTCATCTGCATCACCACAAATTCCTCCCTAAAACATGGGGCCACCCTATATAGGGAGCTTGGCTCTTTGGCTCTGAGGCCTGCCCACTTCCTGGTCACCTCACTCCCTCCTGTGCAGGTCGCTGCCTTGCTTCGTCTGTGTGCATGTAATTTCAGATTTCACGTGTCGCAACATTTACTGCTTGTCTGTGTGCAGACGTCTGACTGTCGGGCACTGTGCCTACGTGACAGGCTTGCGGGAAATTTGAATGCGCATGGCCAGTGGTCAGCTGCGGTTTGCCACTGCAGCTAGCATGCGAGCATCAAGCCCTCTGCTTCTCTCCTATGCTTGATTTGATGCTGCCTGATCGGTATGTAAGGATCATGTTAATTTCGCAGCCATTAATTTAGTGCATTTTTATATTTTTATAGTGAGACTGACTGGAGAGTGGCGGGATGCTGCTTTAGAAGAACCACTGCTGCTTGCTTTGCTGAACTTGTCCAGATTTGCGCAGCTTTGCGGCTCTTATATTGTTAGCCCTCTCTCCTTTGGGCTCACGTTTTATGTGCGATAGGTGTGGGGCTAACTCCCTTATTTTGGTTATTCTTTTCATCTGATTTTTGTTTAAGGAGGATCTTTTCTTTTGGATAGGTAGTTTTGCTATCCTGGTGTGACCAAGTTGTAGTTTGTTTTCTTTTAAGTTGGAAATGGTTTATGATTTGGTTTGTTCAGCCGCCTGCAGGTATGTAAATTTACTGCAGCTGCTAGTTTTCCATAACTTTTGATTATTTTGTGTACAGTTGTCTTTCGCAACCCTTTTGCTGCCATCCCTAAGTTTTGTTGTTTATTGATTATATATATAAATATATGGTTATGTTTCATTTATTTCTTTTTCCTTTTCTAAATTCATATGTCTAAGTTCTATCCAAGTAAAGCCTATAAAATGAGTTATGACTGCTCAATAAAATGTGTTTCGTAAATACTGTAGTTGTTACAAATACCATTGCATTGGAATTATATAACCTAAGAGCACTTAGAGGGATTTGTTTTGTACATTTTGCAGTACACATTCAGCATAATCAAGCCATTTGCTTTCAGTGCTCATATTTTACATTTGGTGTTCAACGTAATGTATTACATTACTTAATCTGATCTTGTACATGTTGTACAAGGAACTCAAAGCTAAATGACAAAGTGCTTCACATCAAGAACTGTATTACAAAACAATGAATGGGATTAAGTACTTCAATCTAAATAAATCAAAAGCATGAACGTGCATGCATGGCACAAGCTGGGGCTCTGACATTTTTGGGTCTTGGTAATAGCTTAACCACAGCAGTGTGTGCCAACAACAGCAGCACAATAGCTGCATGACAAAATAGAACAAAACAGCAATTATGTTATGATTCTATTGTTTTGTTTTTCATTTGGAAAGCATATTAAGCCTCATAATAAACTCCGTTGAATACCTTTCACAACATTCATTCATTCATTCATCTTCTATACCCGCTTATTCCTGTTAAGGGTCACGGGGGTCTGCTGGAGCCTATCCCAGCTGTCATCGGGCGAGAGGCAGGGGTACACCCTGGACAGGTCTCCAGTCTATCACAGGGCTAACACAGAGAGACAGACAACCATTCACACTCACATGCACACCTACAGCCAATTTAGAATCACCAATTAACCTAATGAGCATGTGTTATGACTGTGAGTCATGTATTTGTATAAATGCCCTCCCTGCCTGTAGGGGGTTCTGTTTTTCCATTTTTCTCTTTTCAGCTTCCTGTGAGCCGGGCCGTGATTGGAGGAGGCTGGTTGAACCAACTTTTAAAAGGCCTTTGTTGGAGAAGCCAGGGGCTCTCCTCTCTTCCTGCTGATCCAGTACTGTTCAGATTATTGTGTTTATTGCAGTTTGGCCGAGTAGGGGTGAGAAGCCTGTTTTTGTTTAAACTCTTTTTCTCATGTTTTGGTGTTAGGGAGTTAGGTAAGAACTCCTGTATTTTATTTCATTGATTTTGTTTGGTAGTTAGTTAGATTTTATGTTGGTTAGTTGTTTTGTTTGTTATTTTGGGCATTGCTCACCCTGAATATAACAACGGCAAGAATAAATTCATCATGAACTGCAAACTTTCGTGGACCACTGGTTCTTCTGTGGGAGCAGGGAGAAGGGGAGAGTCATTGTTAGTGTTATGTACTGGTTTTCCCTAGGCCAGTCGTAACATAAATTGAGGGCTCGTCCATCAGTCATTTTGTTTGCCGTAATAGTTTTTTTGGTTATGGAAAGAATGGAGTTTGACATACAGATTTTTGTAGCGAGTCCTACAATACAAAGACTTGATAAATGTCGGAAAGTGGACTTGATGGTTATTGCGGGTCATTTTGATGTGCCTGTATCTGTAAATGTAAAGAAAGAGGAACTCAAACAACTTGTGGAGAGGAGGGAGTTAGGGAAAATGTATCATGTTCTGTTGATGTGCCAAATGTACATGACTTATGTTTGGATGTGGATAAAAATGTTCTGATTAGGGAACAACAGTCTGACAGCACATTGTCTTCTTGTCTTTCTGCTGCTAAGGAGCAGAAAAGTGTGACGCAGAATGTCAGTTACCTGTTTGATGGAGGTGTGCTGCTGCGTAAATGGGTTCCAACATCTAGACTGGATTGTGATTCAGTGATTCAAGTAGTCGTACCAAAAGAGTTTCGTCTCCAGGTGCTTAGTTTATTCATCATGAACTGCAAACTTTCGTGGACCACTGGTTCTTCTGTGGGAGCAGGGAGAAGGGGAGAGTCATTGTTAGTGTTATGTACTGGTTTTTCCTAGGCCAGTCGTAACAGCATGTCTTTGGATGGTGGAAGACAGAACCCACGCAGACACAGGGAGAACATGCAAACTCCACACAGAAAGGCCAGCCAGTCCATGGATTCGAACCGGTGACCCTCTCCTTTCACAACATACCATTCAAAATTACAAACTTATCATTTTGTTATGTCATCTGCGAAATCTTCCATTCATTTATAGATAAGCATGTTTTTTTTTATTCATTATTTATATCATTTTATATATTAGCACACTGATGTTTTGACCACGATGAAAACGCATACTAGAATCCTTTCAAACGAGCAGGTTGTGCTACCAAGGAATGCACTTTCTTGTTCACAGACTACAGAGATGATGTTTCATTCATTCGAAATTGTCGTTTGGCAGGAGTCATCGATTCATTCATCTTCTGTAACCGCTTATTCCTGTTAAGGGTCATGGGGTCTGCTGGAGCCTATCCCAGCTGTCATCGGGCGAGAGGCGGGGTACACCCTGGACAGGTCGCTACTCTATCGCAGGGCTAACACAGACAGACAGACAACCATTCACACTCACATGCACACCTACGGCCAGTTTAGAATCACCAATGAACCTAACCAGCATGTCTTTGGACAGTGGGAGGACACCTGGAGAGAACCCACGCAGACAAGGAGAACATGCAAACTCCACACATGCAGCATCATCAAGCCATTTGCTTTCAGTGCTCATATTTTACATTTGGTGTTCAAGTAATGTATTACATTACACAAAATATACACGTTGTACAGGGAACTCAAGGCTAAATGGCAAAGTGCTTCGCATTAACCCGGGACCTTCTTGCTGTGAGGCATCAGTCCTAACCATGTCACCACTGTGCCTTTGGCAGGAGTATTTTGTGAATTTACTTACAATTCATATGTAAATATATTGATTGACTTTATATCACAAATGTATTTAGAAAAGAAGTGTTTGTACCCCTGTACTCCTTTGTGTCTTATATCTCCTATAAGGTATAATATCACTGATAGTGACCAGACAATACTTTTATCCCTTTGTAAATAATGGAAGACTTGGTGTTGCAGTGGGATTTGAGGCAATGCTATGTGTTGTTGTTTTTTTTTCTCAAAAAATGCATATTCAGGTTTCAGAAAGCTTTTAATGCAACCTTGAATTTTAAGGCTCAGATGTCATTCATATGGAGAAGAGACAGAAAGCATCCAACATCTTAACATGTTGATCTGAACATATTCAGATTCAACAGGATTCAACCAAAAGATATCAGACACCTTTCATAAGACCATCACACATTTGCCTCAGCTTTCCAGACTACATATTACCTGGTGAACTGATATCCTGCTTCCATATACTTTTGACTTTTGTCTTCATCACTTCTCTGCATCTGTGACAAAAGTCTGGTTAGGCCTAAGTATCTAGAAAGTTTGAATTGTCAGCACTTCTAAAAAGCATTTAAGAAAGGCAACTGGACTTGTAGAGTTTCTTGAAGATGTTTTGCAACTCATCCGAGTAGCTTCTTCAGTTCTAAGGGACTGGTGAGAAGTTGAGATAAGAAAAGATTTGGTCACATGCACACTTATACATGGTACAATGCTCAGTGAAATGTACAGCTGAAACCAGATGTTTACATACACTGTGTTAAAAGACTCATCAACATTTTTTCC
The DNA here is from genome assembly GCF_963514085.1 of Chelon labrosus. Taxonomy (NCBI): domain Eukaryota; kingdom Metazoa; phylum Chordata; class Actinopteri; order Mugiliformes; family Mugilidae; genus Chelon; species Chelon labrosus. Next base: position 24,531,697 of record NC_140353.1, read on the forward strand.
TCACTGTCTGAAGTGAAATCAGACTAAACCTCTCCTGTTTTAGGTCAGTTAGGATTACTAAAATTATTTCTATTTGTTAAATGCCACAATAATGAGAGAGAGAATTTCTTATTTTTTATTACTTTAGTCAGACATTTTCATACACAAAGATTACTATGTCTTTAAACAATGAAGGAAAGCCCTGATGATGATGTCATGGCTTTGGAAGCTTCTGATAGGTTAACAGACAACATTTGAGTTAACTGGAGGCACACCTGTGGGTGTATTTCAAGGCTACACCTCAAACACACTGCTTCCTTGTTTGACATCATGGGGAAATCAAAAGAAATCAGCCAAGATATCAGGAAGAGAATTGTGGTGCTCCACAAGACTGGTTCATCCTTGGGTACAATTTCCAGATGCTTGAAGGTGCCACGTTCATCTGTTCAAACAATTATACGCAAGTATAGACACCATGGGAATGTCCAGCCATCATACTGCTCAGGAAGGAGACAGGTTCTATGTCACAGAGATGAATGTGTTTTGGTCCGAAACGTGCGAATCAACCCCAAAACCAAAGCTAAAGACCTTGTCAAGATGATGGCTGAAGCTGGTAAGAGAGTGTCATTCTCCACAGTGAAACGAGTCCTGTACCAACATGGGCTGAAAGGCCACTCAGCGAGGAAGAAGCCATTACTCCAAAAGTAACATAAAAAAGCCAGATTAGAGTTTGCAAATACACACAGGGACAAAGACCTTAATTTTTGGAGACATGTCTTGTGATCTGATGAAACTAAAGTGGAACTGTTTGGCCGTAATGACCATCTTTACATCTGGAGGAAAAAGGGGGAAGCTTGTAAGCCTGAGAACACCATCCCAACTGTGAAGTATGGGGGTGGCAGCATCATGTTGTGGGGCTGTTTTGCCGCAGGAGGAACTGGTGCACTTCATAAAATAGACGGCATCATGAGGAAGGAACATTATGTGGAAATATTGAAGCAACATCTCAAGACATCAGCCAGGAAGCTAAAGTTTGGGCACGAATGGGTCTTCCAAATGGACAATGGCCCTAAGCATACTGCCAAAGTAGTTACAAAGTGGCTTAAGGACAACAAAATCAATGTTTTGGAGTGGCCATCACAAAGCCCCGATCTCAATCCCATAGAAAATTTGTGGGCAGATCTGAAAATGCGTCTGCGAGCGAGGCTACAACCCTGACTCAGTTACACAAGTTCTGTCAGGAGGAATGGACCAGAATTCCAGCAGACTATTGCGAGAAGCTTGTGGAAGGATACCCAAAACATTTTGCCCAAGTAATACAGTTTAAAGGCAATGCTACCAAATACTAAGGAAATGTATGTAAACTTCTGACTTTGAAGAAAGTAATAAAAAATTCTCAAAGAAATTCTCTCTCTCATTATTTAGCAAATAGAAATAATTTTGGTAATCCTAACTGACCTAAAACAGGAGAGGTCTAGTCGGATTTAACTTCAGACAGTGAGGAAAAAAGGTTTATGTCTTTTAACACAGTGTACGTAAACATCTGGGCCCGTATTCCTAAAGATTCTAAGAATCCTCTAAGAGAGCTCTTATCTTAGCCTAAAAATTCCTAGCTAGGAGTCTTAGCTTAGGAGTGATTCCAGAAAATTCTCAGAGAACTCTTAGCAAGGAATGGACAGAAACTCTTATCTTAGTGAGGAGGTGTGGTTGACCCCGTTGCTAGGTGTGAGTCATCATTTCGAGAGGTGTGATTGGTTGATCCTAAAAGCTAGATAAAAATACACTTTTGGTGATAATTGGCCTAGAATGGACGTCAAATTAATAGACTTAATAACAGAATCTAATCTCTATGAAGACTGTGGAATTATAAATAATACTTTACATAAAAATAAATAAATAGTAAGCTATACTTTAAAAATGATCCTATAAAATGTGTGATTAAACTCAGGCCCACTTGCACAGTATTCACATGCTGATAGTTCTATTTATTTGCTTTCATTCATTTACCATGCTGGTAACTTTTTGCCCTTCACCCATTTGGTATTAACAAGAGTAAAATGGCTCAGCTTTCATCAATTTCTGTGATTGCTAACCGGCCTAGAAGAAGCAGTGTTGGTTGATGTTCAAATCTTCCACAAACCGAACAGCAATGGCAGAGCCGGCCCAAGCTTCCATGGGGCCCTAAGCAACATTTGATTTCGGGGCCCATTTTGTTGCATTTTATTGTTGTTCTTGCACTACAAATTATTATTGTACATTGCTGTTGCAGTTTTTTGAAACCAAAAATAATAAACCAGATGACACTTTTAAAGTAAATACATTGTCTACTGGTTTCTTTTTGTTACACATGTTACGCGCTGAAATTACAATTAACATGTCAGGCTGACAATAGGATAATGTAAACAACACTGCCAGAGCTGCAATGAGTTTATAGTAGGTGTGTGAATGATCAACAATCAATATTGGTGGCAGAAATAGATGTCAAAATCAAATGTTGCTTAGGACCCCATGGAAACTTAGGCTGGCTCTGGGCGCACATGACCGGTGCAGCGGAGCTTTGACATTTACAGAGAGGCAGTAAGAACCACTAGGCCTACATCAGCAGCAGCAGCACTCTGCTGACATAAAATTGTGTTTTTGTACAGTAGTATATCTTTGATCATATAGAAAGCATCACTCATACATGCAAAGATAAATCAAAAAATAAAATGAATAAAAAATCTGTGAATTGCTCTCTGGGGCCCCTAGTGGTCGCGGGGCCCTAAGCAGGCGCTTAGTTCGCTTATGCATTGGGCCGGCTCTGAGCAATGGAGAAGAAATGAAGTAGGAAACCCAACTGGACAGAGGAGCAGTGTTTGCTTCTGACTGAACTGGTCAGTGAGAATAAAAGTGTTTAGAGACGTAGATTTGGCCCCAAGTCATCACTGCTGCACTGTTGCATTTATCCTGTTGGTAAATACCAGTGTTGTGATGACTTTCATTTCCGGTGATATAGTCCTCGCTATAACGCGGTTCACCTTTCGCGGCCTCGCAGTTTTGCGGATTCTTTTAGTGCAATTTTGCATGTTTTTTTTTTTTTTTTTAACAGCGCATTGTTTTCTGCGTCCTGATTGGCTAAGGGAGAGCTGGCGTGTCGTCTTCTGCGTCCTGATTGGCTAAGGGACCGTAGACCATTGTCAATCAATCTCCTCCGTAGGTGTCTCTACGGAATGCGTTCAGCTTGCCAAATTTACATATACAGTATCTTTGATCGCTGGCAGTGTGACTGAAGTGCGGTATGTTTGTAAGTTATTGAGAAAAGTGTATAAAGTGTGTAGTGAGGGGTTTTGCAACCTTAAAATTATAATCATTGTAAAAAATAAAGCTGACTACTTCGCGGATTTCACCTATTGTGGGTTATTTTTAGAACGTAACTCCCGCGATTAACGAGGGACCACTGTATTGCGATTGTAACAAGCTTGATTGTCATTCAGTGTTTGGAGAATACCTCTCCTGTCTCTTCTTTGAGCCATTTTCTCCTCTGCTTAAGAAATTCCTAAGGCTCCTAAAAGTCCTCCTCCCTGCTCTTAGCAGATCTCACCTTAGGAGCACTCTTAAGAGAAGATTCTTTAGGAATACCTTTTATCTTTACTAGGAGCTACTCCTAACTTTGAGGGGAAAACGTCATGATTCTAAGAATTTTCTTAGAATTTGGCCACTAGGAGCAACTCTTAGCGCTAAGAATCTTTAGGACTACGGGCCCTGGTTTCAACTGTATTTTTGTACCTGCACCCAGTATAGATGTGTAACTGAGAAAGATAAAATAAAATTAAATAACATAAAATAAAATGCGGTAAAGTGCAGTAATGCAGTTTTAATGCTCAGAGTTGAGCAGACGGATGGCATGCAGAAACTTTTCTTCAGCCTCTCAGTCTTTGACTTCAGACAGCGTAAATGCCGGCCTGATGGCAATAGGGAGAAGAGAGAGTGTCCAGGGTGGCTGGGCTGTTACAGGATCTTCTTGGCCCTGAACCTGCAAGGTCTTGACAGGTCCTGTGAGATGGTCACTCCCAAGTATCTGAAAGTGTAGACTCTGTCCACATCAGAGCCACTGATAATAAGTGGATGCAAGTCCCTCTGCTGTTTCCTGCTGAAGTCCTCAATCAGTTACTTTGTTTTGCTGACGTTCCGCACAAGGTGGTTCTCCCGGCACCAGTCCACCAGGTGGGAGACCTCCCTCTTGTAGGCTGTCTCATCGTCGTGGGAGTCCCACAACAGCAATGTCGTCAGAAAACTTGGCAATGACGTTGGAGTCTGACGTGACCTCGCAGTCATGTACATACAGCGAGTACAGCAGAGGGCTGAACACACAGCCCTGGGGAGATCCAGAGGTTTAAATAGGAACATCTGTGGGTGTAACCCATCAGAAAACTTGCTTGTTTAATGACCAGGAACTGTGCTCCAGCAACCATTATCAGTTGGGGTTGAAACTTCTTGGGGACAGAAGTTAGGCCTGTATTGTAAATTGATAGATTTGATCTTAGTCCACTTCCTCTGTTTGGAGAAGGTTTTTCCAGATGGCTTTCTTTACTCCTCTTTCAAACATAGGTCTTCTCTGGCTAAGATTTGGACATTGTTGTCTTCGAAGGAGTTTCCTTTCTCTTTCAGGTGTAGGTGGACTGCTGAATCGTTTTGTGATGAGCTGGCTCTCCTGTGTTGGTACATGCGTTTGTGGATGGGTTGTTTTGTTTCTCCAAAGTAAAAGTCTGTACATTCCTCACTGCACTGAACAGCATAAACTACATTACTCTGTTTCTGCCTGGGTGTTTTGTCTTTGGGGTGAACAAGTTTTTGCCTGAGTTTATTGCTGGGTTTGAAATAAACTGGAATGCGGTGTTTGCTGAAAATTCTGACTTTTTCTGATGCTCCAGCTACGGGATGGCATTGTTCTTCCTCTTGTTGTTCTCCTCCTCTCTACCCTTTCCGGGATATCTGTTTGAGCCTTTGACAAAGGCACAGTTGGGATATCCACATGTCTTGAGTGTTTGTTTGATGTGTTTTTCCTCCTTCTCCTTACCTTCCAATGATTTGATTCCCACCACCGCCATTCCAGGGGGTGGTGGGAATCAAATATTAAATGCCAGTGCAAAGCAACATTGGAGTATACTGGAAACAGAGAAGGAGAAGGAAGTTTGATGAAATCAATGAAACCACACCAAAACTCTCCCAGAGGTAGTGATGCCCAATTGCTCATGAATTATTATCCATTAGCCATTATACATGAACATGAATAGGCCTATCAGGCAAACTGTATGTCTGATTTTGATGGATGATCAACGGCCACGGTTTTAGAAAAGATCTAATTCAGGACACCAGTTCTTGATATCTTGAAGGTCTAATTTTTTTGGCAGCAAAGCAATTACCATCCCCCTGCAGGTGTATGGGCTCCTCCAGCAGCAAGTTGGATTCTGTGGAGATCTGGAGGACATCACAGAAGGACAGTATTGCTTGTGTACTCTCTGCTGTAGAGGTCAGAGAAACACTCCACATAATGTGTCCTGATGGCACCTGGGTCAATTAATGCATTTTAATCAGTCTGCCACTGATTGAAAAGCATTAATACACCTGCTCTGTCCATTTCTCTTCTCCAGACCAAAGAAGAACTTGAAAGGGTCATCTATCTGAGTAATACTCCGGAATCAGGATGTGACAAAGGGACACCGAGCTCTGCCACCTTGCGCTGAAGAGTTCAATATGTCCTCGATTTCCTATACTGTCTATTAAATATTAAGGTTCTACAATATCAAAAACCTTCATGTATGTGCTCTGTGACATTGCGAGTGTAGTGATGACAAAATGGCCTAATCCCAACCTTCCCGAAATATCACCAATGTCATAAAGAGTTAATATGAGGAGGCTGAGCTCTAAAAAGGTCTTCTACAAAATACTAAAGCCCCTTGTATAAAATTCTCAATAATCTGTTGTAGAAATCGTTTGGAAGCAGGTACAGTTAAAATCACAAAGACATCCAGAGAAAACCCAGTCTGCCTGATCTTGCTGTGAGTGCATAAAGATTGATCACAACATCTCATAATGCTCAAACACGAACCTAATCAGGATTAAATGCACTTTTGTAATATTTTGTATCATATTAAATGGTTGTCTGTCTCTCTGTGTTAGCTCTGCAATAGACTGGCGACCTGTCCAGGGTCCCCCCCCCCCCCCCCCCGCCCTTGATCCTTCACAGGACAAGTGGCTACAGAAGATGAATGAATGAAGCACATTACTCTCTGATTTGGAATGAAATATAGATGTGAAAACAACCTTAGATTGTGTACACCAATGTTCTCATTGGCATTTTTTTCATTGGATTGCCACTGCATTTGAAAAACGTATTGTACTCTCTGTCGAAGATTTACCGGATATTCTGGGATTGTCAGTATGTCAGTCTTAAGCATATCAAAAAATAAATAATACAATACAATACAATTTTGTTGCAACTGTTTGATGGGATTTCATTGCAAAATGTATTTACTGTTTCTGACAAAAATGAATCATACCTTCTTTATACACCATCATATGTGAGTTAAACCCTGATAATGGAGCATTTTGCATGGTTGAAACACGTTTATTATTGTTAAGCGTGACTGGCCACACACTATAACATGTGTCGGTTTTGACCTTTAGTGTAAGCTTCTTGTTTTCTTATATCTGTTTATTGCAGTTGCTGATGAGTTTGCCACAGGGAAGGTTTTTAATCTATGGTAAGATGATCGACACATTGACTGTCAATCTGGCACAGCAGAGGGTTTGAAGGTGCTAAATATTACTCACTAAGGAGCTTTGTTGCTGTTAAGTGAGGGCTTACTCATGTAAATTTTTACACTGGCATACACATACACGTTGGCATGAAGCCACATAAAAAATTTTTGTCAAGCCCCAAATCTGGCCACTATCAAAAATCACTAAAAATACTAAATTATACCCCATCTGAGTGAGAGCATGCCACTTGCAAGTCTTTCAAGAAAAGCCCTACGTGAATACCTTCCACAACAGGCACAATAGATGGTTATGGTCAATTTGGATTCCATGTCACCAACCTCTTCCAGAATGAATAAAAAGTTCTTGTACACAAGTTCATGATCGTGCATGGCCGTGGAATTCTCCCAACCACATATCCAGTTTAGTTCCAGAACCTGACATGCATAGAGGTTAGACCGACTATATTGTAGGAGCCATATATTCATTTGTATTTTCTTGGTTTGACTCCTCCTGCACACTAGGGGGTTTAATGGTCACGGCCAAGGCTGGCCAGAAGACATTTAAGTTCTCGTTACAAATCACAGGTGTTGCTAATCAGGGGCGAAGCAAACAGTTTTTGACTGTGCTCGTAGGACTTGTACGAAACGATTTTTAGTTTAGACTATGTACAAAAGGCCACCGAAAATTGGGACTCGGTCACTACATATATCTTGACGGTAAATCCCTAAAACTCTGTGATCCCAGAGACTCGGTCACTACATATATCTTGATGGTAAATCCCTAAAACTCTGTGATCCCAGTTATCTCCATGCCCCTGTGCCTGCTTGCTTACTGTTTAGCCTACACTGCAACCAACCCACATGTGATTTCTTGAAAGTGGTAGGCCCACACAGATGCAGCTCCATGGTGGGAGGATGTTGTGTGTGAAATCCCTTGTCCCAGTTCAGATGAGTGAGACGATTGCTTTTTGCTCTACTTGACATGCAGATACTAGGCACTATACCACCACCTTGCTCCACCATCTACCATTTTACCACTCTATAGTCAGTCTGCACTGACTATTATATCATTGTTCCCTAAATGGTAAATGGCCTTGCTTTTATATACCGCTTTTCTACCTATTGGTACTCAAAGCGCTTTACAGACATAGACACATCTACCCATTCACTCACACAAGCACACACACATTCACACACCAGTGCCACACACTGGGAGCAACTGGGGGTTCAGTGTCTTGCTCAAGGACACTTCGGCATGTGGCACATTCCGGGGATCGAACCGCTAACCCTCTGGTTCGTGGACAACCCGCTCTACCTACTGAGCCACAGCCACCCTTCAGTATCATGGTAGATACTACATCTTGTGGTGCACAGTAAAGGAAGTAATTGTTTGATTTTTACTCTTCCCTCTCTACAATGACCAGTCACTTTTTTTAAAATAAGTTTTCCTTAATTTTGCACTGCAATAGATTGTAGCTGATTAGCATTTGGTCATCAAATTTAAAAATGTCTCATCATCCTGATAGCATAAATGTGTTCTGTTAAATCATGGCATTAGATCTTGGATTGTGATTGTGAATAGGAACTTAGTCAAATGAAAAAGTTCATCAAAAATAACCAACCATTCATTTTTTGAGTAATCTGTCTTAGATCAAAGTGTTGGTCAAATGGAACCTTCTGTCGAGTAGTGTCTGTGTGAAACAGCTTTGGGGCATGGCAAATGGCAAGCTCAGGATGAGGACAGAGTGGAAATCCCAGACGGAGAGTGCTCAGGCTGCAAATACCGGATTATAACTCTGAACATCAAATTGTCTTATGTAACACATTGCACAGTGCAGTCCAGAGCCACCAGCCACTGTTATGCAATCCACTGACTTGCCTAAAGATTTACACACACTCAAGCACATCTATCTATCTATCTATCTATCTATCTATCTATCTATCTATCTATCTATCTAGCTTATGTGTGTGTGTGTGTGTGTGCGCGCGCGTGTGTGTGTGTGTGCGTGTGTGCGTGTGTGTTTGAAGACTTTGAGTTTTCCTTCAGGCCAAGCACCAAACCAGTTGAACATGAGTTATTCCTACATTAATCCCACTGAATGGAGACCCACAGGTTATGTATAGATCTAATGTTTGAGTATGCCAATAGTATGTTATAACTAAGAGAAATTGATAACATACCAGCACTTTCATAGAAATGTGATGTTGTGGTTTTCTTTTTGGTTTACAATCCAAAAGACACCAAATTAGAATTGTTGGGGACAGCTACATGTGCTGTGGCAATAACATCAAACAACATAAAAAATACCAACTTTGGTCTGGATGGGGTGACGTGGTTTTGAGACTCATCTGCTCCTTCTTCCACCAGAGCCTTGGGGAACTGTGACAGATGTTCTGTTGATCCACTGTCACAGAAATTATGTCAGAAACATCAGTACTATGAAGCTTGTTGCAGACATCATGCGTGTTCCAAAGCAAAGCATTTGCTGCTGTCAAGTTCAGTAAGGCTAGCGAAAACAATTACATTATATAGTGTGAGCTCCTGCCCACAGGTCCATGCTATTGTGTTACATACGTTCGAAAACAGACACACTATGAGTCATTTTTATAGTTTAGTTCCAATTATTCATGATTATAGGCTTAAAGTGACTCAACTTTACTTTGGTGGTATTCACATGCACACATAGAGGAAAGGATATTTTATACAATGCCGTCTATTTAAAGGGGCTCATTCTAGGGGCTCTAGACAAATTATTCTAATCATAAATACATGTTATTTTTGATACTTTGTTGAGGAACGTTAGCAATGGCTGTTCAGAATATGGACAAAACCCAAAGACTGTGTTTCTTTGCAATGTTTTGCCAGACCTTTAGCTTAGCTGTCTTCACCTTTTTCTTGTTATTTTTCTGCCTTTTATCTTCATCAAGTGAAAGGCATGCTCAGCTGGATTGAGATCAGATGACTAACTCTACCATTACAAAATATTACACTTCTTTATAAAAAATATATGTATTGCCTTAACAGTATGTTTTGGGTTATTGTCCATTTGTACTGTGAAGCACTATTTAGTCAACTTACATTTGACTGAATTTGAGTATATCACCATACAGTAATATTGCTTTTGTTCTTGTTTTTACCCTGGAAAGCACCTTGTGCACCATTGGGTGCTGGAAGGTGCTATACAAATAAATATTGATTGATTGATTGATTGATTGATACACTTTTCTGTCATATTATGAATAAACACTAATGACCCAGTGCCACCGAAAGTCATGTATGCCAATGCAATCACACAGCTTCCATTCTGTTTTACAAATGATAGTCTATGCCTCTATGTTTTTGTCTTAAATTCTTAAATAAAGAATGTTGCTTTAAAATTGGTCGAGTTCTGCTGCCACACTGAAGGTTTGTGAACATGAACGGATTCCAGGATTTCAGGTCAGTTCATCCTCACCTAACCTAACTCGACCTTCTCACTGACAATCAACCAAAATCTCTGATGTATGCTATTTATATACAAATGCAACCTTAATACTGGCTGACCAGAAATTTTAACTATTGGATATGTCATCAAGACAGCCGAGTTAATTCCAACCATCCTTGACATCCATTCTTCTGGACAATGCACAATCTGTTTAAACATGCTGTGTTGCATTTTAACAGGAAAGCAACAAAGAAATTGAGTGGCAATCTCATTCATTCATTCATTCATCTTCTGTAGCTGCTTGTCCTGTGAAGGCTCGCAGGGGGGCTGGAGCCTATCCAAGCTGTCAACAGGCGATAGGCGGGGTACACCCTGGACAGGTCGCCAGTCTATCGCAGAGCTAACACAGAGAGACAGACAACCATTTAATACGATACAAAATATTCCAAAAGTGCATTTACCCCTGATTCGGTTTGTGTTTGAGCATTATGAGATGATGTGATCAGTCTTTATGCACTCACAGCAAGATCAGGCAGAGTGGGTTTTCTCAGTGACATGAACACATTTTTGGGCAACTGCAGTCTGGATGTCTTTGTGATTTTAACTGTACCTGCTTCCAGACTATTTCTACAACAGATTATTGACAGTTTTATATACTTAAGAGCTAAACTGCCATATTTTAAGACTTTATGACATTGGTGATATTGGGGGAGGGCTGAGATTAGGCCATGTTGTCGCCTTCAGGCTTGCTCTGGGGTTTTCAGGCCTTATTTTGTAAAGCGTCTTCATACAATTTGTATTGTTATTGACACTATATAAATAAATTGAATTGAACTGAACTGAATCTGCCTGGCCAGGTAGAGACAGAAAAAAAGAGAGAAGAGCGCAACAGGAGGAGGGGAGTGGATGGAAGTAAGACAGAGGGACATACAGCAGTTACCGCACTATACAGTAGTAGCACACAATTGCATGAGTAGTAACTGAAAAGAAATTAGAGGATGGGCCGTCGGTGCCCGAGAGAAGAGACTAGAGGACAGGTGCTCAGTGTATCATCGCCCAGCAGCCTGGGACTATAGCAGCATAAGTAAGAGATGTTTCAGTCGAGTCCTAACTATAAGTTTCATCAAAAAGTGTTCTTAAGCCTAAACTTAAAAGTAGAGAGAGTGCCTGCCTCCTGAACCCAAACTGGGAGCTGGTTCCACAGGAGTGGGGCCTGATAACTGAAGGCTCTACCGCCCATTTTGCTTTTTGAAACTCTAAGAACCATAAGTAACCCTGTACTTTGAGATCGACGTGATCTGTTGGGATGATATGGTACAATGAGGTCTTTAAGATATAATGGAGCTAGAACTTTAAGGCCGTTGTATGTAAGAAGGAGGATTTTAAATTCTGGATTTGTCAGGGAACCAATGAAGAGAAGCTGGAGTAATATAATCTTTATGGACAGACAGACAGTAATGAATTACAGTAATCCAGCCTGTAAGACACAAATGCATGAACTAGTTTGTCAGCATCACTTGGAGACAGGATGTTTTGACGATATTACGCAGGTGAAAAAAGGCAGTCCAGTTCACGGAAAAGTTCAGATGTATCAAGAATGAAATGACCGAGAACATGTACGTGCCACACGTCAACGTCATGGCTGGCGTAAGCTGGCTTCTACAGCTGTTGATCCTTTGGCGACACTTAGAGGTGATGCTGAAAAACTGTCAAAAATGTGAAAACAATTAGTCCGACCGATCGGGACTGTGCCGGTTGACCCTAAGCAGAGCCATGCATATAAAATTCCCATACAATGCATCTGAACAGATCAACATCAAAGTGCAATTTGCAGCAAGAACCAGTTTTCCGAATGTAATCGGACCTATCGACTGCACACACATGGGTATAAAAGCACCATCACATGATGAATTTGTATATGTCAACAGGACACATTTTCATTTGCTCAGTGTACAGATCATATGGGATACGCAAATGCAATTAACCAACATTGTGGTGCGCCTCCACTCCAGTGAGTAGCATCTCCAATTCACTTTCTGTTAAGTTCTTCTGTTTTCGCATCTTACTCATTCTTATGTTTTCATTTTCTGATCGTGCAGAGAGGGGAATCTCAGGTGCAGGGTCAATTTAAATACAATTTGCATATTTAAATGGGGCATGGATAGGGAGGGGTCGGTTACAACATGTGCGCTCAATTCCACGTTGATTGATGTACAAAGGAAATGTGCATCTGGATCTGAGGGTGCGCCACATTTTAGAAGGAAAACCATGCAAGTCTTTGTACATGATGGCGAGCCACCCATAGGAGAGAGACTTGGAGGATCACTATTCTGCAAAACTAATCTGCACCAGTGTGGAACAGGAAATTGGTCAACTGCCAACACTTTCGCTCTCACTGGGCACACCTGGCCTTGACCAACCACTTTGCCCAGGTAGGTGACAGTTGCTTTGGCAAACTCGCATTTCGCCAGATTAATGGTCAGACAAGTCCAGACCAAACAGTCAAACAGAGCCCGGATGTGTTGAAGATGATCCTCCAAAGAGTCACTATATACCACAACATCATCCAAATACACTGCACAACCCACCAGGCCAGACAACACCTTATTCACAAGGTGCTGGAGATTCATCAGCGCCGTTCTCTGTGATTCAGGCAAATGCTTTAACATTGCATCCAGATTAGAAAATGACTAGATAGTGAATTTTTAAGACGTCCTCTTAAAACTCCATCATCTGGTGTGCCTAACTCTTCCTCAAATTCTCCTGCCAGATCAGGAGGTGGAAGTATATGGTCAACTGGGAGTGCTGCCCCAGAGGAAATTAGCGAACCAGGACCTGTCACAGGAGGTCGAGCAAAATAAGGTTTTAACAGGTTAATATGACACAACTGCACAGGCTTCTTGAGATCAGGGGTGGAGATTAAATAGTTCAACTCTGACACTTTATGGGTCACTGTATAAGGGCCAGAGAACTTTGCCTGAAATAGAGAGCCAACTAAAGGAAAAAGTGCCTGAACCTGATCACCAGGGCTGAATTCACGGAGTTCTGCACGGCGATCACAGAGACTTTTCGTCATACTCTGAGCTGCCTGCAGATTTTCCCTTGTCATTTTATTCGCTTGCTCATAAGTACATAAGTAAAAATTATTTTGCCATAAATGAAACAGTTCATTGTCTGCGTGGGTTCTCTCCAGGTACTCTGGCTTCCTCCTACCATCCAAAGACATTAGGTTAACTGGTGATTCTAAATTAGCCGTAGGTGTGAATGTGAGTGTGAATGGTTGTCTGTCTCTGTGTTAGCCCTGCGATGGACTGGCGACCTGTCCAGGGTGTACCCCTGCCTCTCGCCGATGACAGCTGGGATAGGCTCCAGCACTTATTTCACCTCCTTCTTCTGATTCTTCAGTGTTTGTCCCCTGCTCTGCTGTGTTGGACATGTTTGACCCTGTCACCCTGCCCTTTGTGCAGGAGATTGTGGGTCATTTGAAGCGCTCAGGTTCTCCTGATGATACTGTGCCACCCCAATTTTTTAAGGAGGTTTTTCCCACTATTGGGCCATCTTGTCTCACAGTTATTAATAGCAGTCTGTTCTCTGGAGTGGTCCCTGTAAATTTTAAACATGCAGTTGTGCAGCCTTTGTTAAAAAAAACCTGGGCTGTATCCTACTGTTTTGGCAAATATCGCGGTAAAAGTGGACGCAGATCTTAAATTTGACAGCCAAATTAAAGCTGTGGTGAAGTCCAGCTTTTTTCAGTTAAGACAGCTGGCAAAAATCAAACCAGTCCTTCAGAGACAACACTTTGAGACAGTAATTCACGCCTTTGTGACCACTCGACTGGATTACTGTAATGCACTTTATTTGGGGGTTAGTGGGTCCTCTATTGGTCGTCTTCAACTGGTACAAAATGCTGTTGCACGTCTTTTAACTGGCACAAGCAAGTATGAGCACATTTCACCTAATTTAGCTTCACTCCACTGGCTGCCCGTCCATTTTAGGATCCATTTTAAAATTATTTTATTTGCTTTTAAAGCCTTGAATGGCCTTGCCCCACCTTACCTCTCTGAGCTGCTGCACCCCTACACTGCTGACCAGCTGCTCCTGAAGCTAGGCTTAAGCTCAGAGGGGACCGAGTGTTTGCTGCACATTAGACAGGCCTCCTCTCTGTCTCATTTTAAAAGTCTTCTTAAAACCCACCTCTTTTCTTTGGCTTTTGACACCATGTAGAGTGTTGATTTTATGTGTATCCCTCGTGC